>NC_086172.1:95764180-98164180 GCF_023053635.1 Elgaria multicarinata webbii
TACTTCAGCTATATACAGTAAGGCCAATGCTAGACAGTTGGCCATTATTATTATTATTATTATTATTATTATTATTATTATTATTATTTATTACATTTATATACCGCCCCATCGCTGAAGCTCTCTGGGCGGTTTACAGAAGTTAAAAACAGTAAACAATAAACAAAAAACAGTAAAGCATAATAATTTTATGCTTTTAATGGATATATATATATATATCCATTAAAAGCATAAAATACAAGCAAAAACAGACAATATCCATTTAAAAACAACTACTCTGGGGTCAGTTAACAGCATATTCTTTTAAATGCTGTTAAATGCCTGGGAGAAGAGAAAAGTCTTGACCTGGCACTGAAAGGATAACAACGTTGGCACCAGGTGAGCCTCGTCAGGGAGATCATTCCATAATTGAGGGGCCACCACTGAAAAGGCCCTCTCCCTGGCTGCCATTGCAGGGAGTTAGTTCTACACAATTGCGGCCAGCCTCCCTCCTCTTCCTCTTGGTCCTCTTGGTTCTGTCCTCCCACCTCTTCTCAGTGGGTCTTTGTCTCTTGCCATTCTCCCATCCACATTGAAGAAGACAAACTCCTTCCAACTCTTCCTTCCTTTGTGATGCTTGCAATGCTCCATAAGATGGATTCTCATTTTTCTCTGCAAGACTGGAATTGACAACAAATATGAAAGCCTGTGTGCTATAATGGATAATGTATTTCTTTGGTGGGGAACATTTTTTTTCCTGTTTTGCCAGCTTTATGTGATGCATTTGAAAATGAATTAGCTCTATCTGCTAATGGAGAGAATTCAATTGGTGGGTTGCAACCCAGTGATCTTCAACTGGTGGGTTGTGGCCCAAAAATGGGTCATGAGATCAGTCCAGGAGGGTTGTGGCAAAGCTGTTGCCACCAGGTTGGGCAAGGAGAAATTGTGAAAGTGGGTCCCATGTTGAAAGTCTGAGATGGGTCTCAGGTCTGGACCAGTTAAAGAACACTGCATTAGCAGGTCCAGTAGGTTCCTCCAAGTCTGGGTCTAAAGACAAGCTTTGCCATGTATGCCTGGAGTGTTGTGGTTTTGATGGCACCATGAAAACTATGAGGTCCCAGAGGTCCCTGGGCATGTGGATCATGTCCTCTTTTGGAGCAGAGAATGACCATTTCAGAATCTGCTGAGGGCTGGAGCTTTGGGCAAGGGCTGTAGCTCAGTAATAGAACACATGCTTTGCATGCAGAAGGTCCCAGGTTCAATCCCAGGCATCTCCAGGTAGGGCTGCAAAAAATTCCTGCCTGAAATCCTTGAGAGTTGTTCCTAGTCAACAATACTGGGCTAGATAGACCTATGGTCTGACATACTGACTTGGTTTGCATGTAACAATAACCCATAATAATGGTTGCTGAATTGTGGGTTGTCATGATATCTAAACCAGAACTATGAGTTAACTGGCTTTCCTGGCTTTCTAGGGAAACCTGTGGCTCTGCTTAGAAATGCAAGCCAAGTCAGGGGTAGTACAAAAATCTAATGAGCCCCCAAAGGGCCAGATTTCCTGGCAACTGACATGCTTACGAACAACCTATGAAGAGAAACCATGGTTTGTTGTTGGGTTGTGAACTCTGAGTTGTTTAAACCATGGTTTGTTGTTACATGTATGGGTTGTTCTGTCAGGCTACAGAGCTGGCAGGCAAGAACAATAAAAAAACTACAATTGTTCTACATGCCAATACTTCAGTGCCACAAAGGCATTTAGGATATAGGAAGGGGGCAGAAACCAAAAAACTCAGGAATTTACCAAATAACTAACCATTTGTTCAATTGTGTACCAACCAAACCATGGGCTAACTCTGGGCTAGAGTTAATTAAACCATGGTTCAACAGAGGGAAGCTTCCTATGTTCCTATATAATCAACTGAATTCTAAAAATCTACCAAGAAGCTTAGGTGAAATGTAGGAAAAGATTTCCGTTCCATGGATGTATATCTATTTTACTCATCTCATAATTTATAAAATAAAAAATAAGGTTCTGGGCAAGACACACAAGGCCTTTTCTGTCAATATTCCATTTGTGAACTCTTACTAAGAGTAAGGTTTTAAAATATTGAATAGATATTTTAACATTTGCATTCATTCCCATCGTCTTATGCTTTATATTCCCATGCTTCATGGGTTTTCAGTAGAAAACACACACACACACACACACACACACACACACACATGCTACTCCATTTATTAGCAGCTGACCTCTCCCAAAACATGTCTCAGTTATTGTTATTTTTTCATAACAAAGACTTGTAGATGATCTAAGGTATTGTGATAAGCTCTGTATTGATGGAGTAGCTCAGATGTTGCAGAGCTCATTTTTAGAAGGTATGATCTGATAAGGAAATCTGCTTTGCTTCAGGAGCTGAAACCATGTTTGCTCATCTGGGAGACCTTTTGACATTTCTGTAACAGTGTGAGGGCCACTGAAGTGTGCAGCTCCCCCACACAGGAACACCATGGAAATCAGAATGATGTTGATGTGAGAACAGTGTGAACTCTCTTCAAGTGGTCCAGACTGTCTAATATTAGTTACTGATGTTTCAGAGGAGCAACACATACCACAGGAGCTCCATTGCCACAAAAGGTAATGTCCAAAGGGACCCTTAGTTTGCAGGAATTGAGGATGGCAAATATGCACTGTTCACAGGGCTGGCCCTACCATTAGGTAAGGTGAGGCAGCCGCCTCAAGCGACACATGCTGGTGTGTCCTCAGGTGTGTGTTTGGTAGGGTCAGCTCCTCTCCAGCTTACAACCCTTTAAATGGTGACATTTAAAGGATGTGCATGTGGCACCATGGATGTACATGCATATTCAAATGCATATTCAAAAGTAGATGTGATCTATCAGTACTCGCTGCTTTAAATGGGAAAGTGCACTTAGATGGGTATAATGTGCACCCCCATCCACAAGAGATGCACATTTGAGCATCCACTAAAGAGAATTTATTTTTTTATTGCATTTATTGCATTTATATCCTGCTTATTTCCTCCAAGGAACCCAAGGCGGCATACATAATTCGCCTCCTCTCCATTTTATCCTCACACCAACAATCCTGTGAGGTGGGTTGGGCTGAGAGTCTATGACAGGCCTGAAGTCAACCAGAGGGTTTCCATGGCTGAGTGAGAACTAGAACCCAGATCTTCCGACTCCCAACGAAAGCAATTCAGGGTATACAGATAACATCTCCATTCGTGGACATGTTTGGACATGTGTTGTAATTTCAGCCCATGGTTCCTTATCCAAGAAGTGATGTGCATGCAAAAGGAAGGCTCCTTCCAAATGTAGTTCTCCTGAGTTGGACAGGGTGAGGAAACATAAATATGGTGGAAAGTCAGGATACCAGAATGGTAGAGTCAGCCTTCAATTAGGTATCTTGCTTCCCAAGATGATACAGTTGACAGGTGTCTAATGGCTGCATCATTGTTTTGGAAGACGTATTGTTGGGTCACAGAGCTGAATGAGTCTGGTTTTCCCCTGTTCTTGTTCATCCCTGCCAAAGCCCTCCTCTGTTACACAAGAAGAACAGTATTGGCCCAGAGGGAATTGCTTTTTGCTCCTCCTTGCTACAAAATGAGTATCATCATAGTGGCCATGAATAAATTGGAAGTGTCAGGATAGAGAAGATAAGGCTAAAACCCACAATATTTTCCCTAGCATTGTGCACAGATGTCACATTCAGAAATTGCAGGACAGTTTGGATTGGAGAGACGTATGTGTGTGTTTCTTTATGTCCCACTGTATGCCACGAAGAGGAATGTAGATTATTTAGTCCTTCCTTCTGACCCCCACTCCAACGGCTTTCCCTCCTCTTCCCCCAGAATCCTATGGAGGGTTTTGTATTGAAAGCATCGTTTGATGAAGCTTTGTTTCAAAAGAATAGAACGCTTTGTGTCCTATCCAATCATGTCCTTCCGGCCTAAACTCAGGCTTTGGTTGTAATCCACACCATTCTCTTATGTCAATGTCATTTCGGTGTGAGAGAGAATCATAACAGAATTCATGGCGAGGGAGCTGACACCAACCTTCTTTGCCCACCAATCAGATAGCCTGGTCATCATTATGCCAATGGTGTTTGTTTCCATCTTTAAGCAAATACAAGGCCATTCTGTGTGCCAGTCTCAGGAGTGCGCGTGACTTCTCACTGCCCTTGGCTATCTTGTGTTTAATTTAAGAAGTGCGCCCGTACGCTACGACGGCCATTGTTTACTGCTGTCATTGTTATCAAAGCAAGTGAAGACATTAGAATCTGTCCTGTCACTGGGTTTTATTTTCCTCACGTCAGGAGACAATGAGACTCTCCACATCCAGTCCTTGTCTAAGGACACTTTGCAGAAAAGGACTTTCATGCCTGATATTTGGCAAGCACCAGTGAGGTCTCCTGGGCTTCGTTGGCTGAGCACTCATGGAATGAAAAACTTGGATACCATAATTCCAGAAGAGGAGCTGCATGAGGGATGATTCAATGTGAGTTTAAGATAATACAGTCCTCAGGTGGGGATTAGGCATCCTTATGTTTCATGTGGTGAATTGTTCATTAGGAAGCACCAACATACACAAATAATCACCACAAAACTATTCGGTAGCTCTCTTGGTCCTACACACACACACACACACTTAAAAACCACAGTATGGGGATACTTTTATTGGAAGCAACCAAAGTATCACAAAGTCATGAGCACATTTTATGTTCATCAGGCTGGATGTTAAACAGAACAGGGAGAGGGGGGGGGAAGCTGGGGAAGATGTTACCCCCAAATTCTGTGGTTTAAAATAAGCTTTAAGACAGAGTGTTTAGATGTAATTGGATTTATTTATTTTTTAAAAAACTTTTATATCCCTATTTTTCTCAGAAGATGCAGAACAGGAGACTGCAGGATTCACCCAGGGCTACTGGGACAAAGAAGCTATAAGAATGGCTATTCCCCCGTTTTTGGAAAAATATTTTCTAGCTGTTACTCAATTCTGTCTTCAGCCCTCATTAAAAGAATAGTTTCATTGAAGCAAAGAACAGAAGTAAATAGAAACATGGCCGACTTTATATTAGTGAACCTGGAGAGTAATTTTTGGTAGTACAGTAGGTACAGAGTCAGTACAAGTTACCTGGGTATTATTAACTAGTGGTTGGAGGGCATGAAACTCCAAAGAAGCTACGTGCCATCTTCAGTGGGTAGAAGAGCATTTTCCTTCAGTTTAGAGATGCCTGTCTGGAATAGCTAGATGCAGTGTTCTTTAGTTGCGTAAAACCCACGACAGAATTACCTATTTTTTTTGTTTGAAAATATCTAACATTAAAAGCTTCCCATGTCAAAGAGAAAGGTAGGCTAGAATTGATACATTTCTACACAAAATTTGATTTTAATTTGGAGGTGCCTTCAAATTACTTCTCATGCGAAAACTGAGGTGAACATGAGGACTGTAACACCTCTGATGAACCAGTGTGAATCATAAGGAAACAAAGACTATTCTGGTACCTTGGGCCTGATGTTCATTTTACTTTTTGAAATGGTAAAGTCACCACGAAGTGATATTACCATAATAAGTTTGCACAGCAAATGTTTAATATGAATGAGCTTATTTTTACCACCCGAGAGGTGCCCACTGAAAACTAGAGTGCATTCAAGTGAAATATTGAGTGTGCGGAGGGTGGGGGTGGAATGAAGCAAATTAAATATTCTCCACATAAAATGGAAGTGATAAAGTGTACTTCTTTGCCACATTGAATAGTAAAGAAGCAGAAGGACTGGTTCCTTGTGGTATGTGCTCTTGTGAGCAGTCGACTCTTCCTCAGATGCCTGAAGTAGTCTGAAAAAGCAAACCTGGCTTCTAAAAACAAAAGTTTGTGAAACAGAAGGCGAAGATGACAAAATCCACCTCGATGACTTAAGGCCTGATAATGAAGACGTACAGTTCATAGCTAAATAAAAGACAATTTACCTTTTGTAGTGGAAAAATCACCCGTAATCCTTATTCATACCATATTGGATACCATTGTGTTTTCTTTTCTTCCTTTGGTTATGGATCTCTCACCCTGTGGCTTAATTGAGGAAAATCCCCACATATTGCTGCATAATAATTTGCTGAATTTCAATGAAGGCAGTGCTCCCTTATGATAGCTGCTGTGTGTATCTATCTAGCAGTGTCTCATGTGAATGATCCGTTGCATCGAACAATTGCTGAAAAAGCAGTAGTGGGTACACAGAAGGAGGTGGGGGTGGGTGGAGAGACAGCTTAGCGGGGAGTTGCTAACTATACACCATTCTGGACAGGAGCCTTAAGGGCAAAACACAGTGCTTGTCAGTTCACGTTTGCCTGGTCTCTGAGAGGAGAGACATTTCCGGGCCTCGTATCATGATTGCCATTGCAAGCTGAACGGAGACCCTTCCATACGTTGTTCGGCTCTAAAGATGGACACTTGATGCGAGAGTGTACATATGCTCCCTTGCCTTTTCTTCAGACAATGCGACACTTAGTTTTCTCAGAAATGGCAGTCAGATGCGATGCGTTCAGGACTAAGGGAATTCATACTAGGATGCTCAGTTTCCAGCAAGGGCCTGTGGGGTGGGGTGGGGTGGGGGTGGGGGCTATGCCACTGAATGATAGTCATCTCTGATCCTGCATGGAGCAGTTCTTTCTTTTCAAGTGCAACTCAGTTCAAATTATTTTCATTATTCTTTCCTCACCGGTGGTGTTGTCATTGTGTGGCAAGCAGAGGCCGCTTAGGCAAGATAAACTTTGGAGCAAGTTTGGGGGCGGGGGGACATCACTGGTGTTCTTTCATTTTTATTCAGCCTTGTGATGGACAGTCACTATAGCAAACCAACCAACCAATGCAAACAAAACAACAACTCTAGTTCCTTAGTATTTATTTCTCCAGCCAGTGGTCTGGCTTGTACAGAAATAATCTCCCAGGTGCAGTATGTGGGTAAAAAGCATGCCCCATTGTACATGCTCCAGACTTGCAAAGTTTGCCATTGGACATTGTTCAGCTGCATTGTCCTTTGACATGCCAAAACTAGAGACCAATGCCTGGATCTGGAAATGGTAATTCCATTGATTGCACTAATCTTCTCTATCTGATCCTGCATGGTCCCTGTTCAGTACTAAAAGCCCCGGTTAATAGCAACCTGTCCAAATTTATTTATTTATTTATTTACAATATTTATATACTGCTCCCCATTCTGAATTTCAGAGTGGTGGACAAAATAAAATAGAATAAAACCAGAATTAAAACGCATTAAAAGCACATTTTTAAAAGAAACATAGTGCAAAATAAACCATGGTTGGTCATTAAGGGAAGGCTTCCTGGAAGAACAATGTTTTCAGGAGGTGCCAGAAGGAATACAAAGTTGGCCCTTGCCTGACCTCCAGAGGCAGGGAATTCCATAGGAGGGGGCCCACCACAATGAAGACTCTTCCTCTGTGGGACTCCAATTGGATGATAGGTCTATGTGGAACCACCAGGAACATGCCCTCAGGTGACCTCAGACCAATGTGTGCAAATGGGACTTATTCATGCAAGGTTCCATGGAGCTTAATGTCTCATTTAAAGCAAGTTGAGAACTGGAAGGAAGCTGTCTTAGCATCAAAATACTACATGTGAAGTAACTGGCATATGGGTTATTGTGGATATGGAGACAAGCTTAGATTCTAACAAGTTCAATTAAAGTATATCCCCGAAGATTGGAAATGTGATTCTATAAAATACTTATTCTCAAATTTTAATAACAAAGAAATTAATGTCTTTTGTTAGCTATATGTTTTGATAGCTTAGCTACGTGTTTGTTTGCAACACTGCACTAGACATATGCAATGTATCACTCATAAATAATCCCTACACCAATAATTACATACAGAGATGGTTTTGGAAGGATAGGGCGACTAGTCCAAATGGAGGAAGGGATGTGCTGGGTCATAGTCCAATGACAGAGCAACTCTCAAGCTCAGTAGAAATAAGACCAGCCCAACCGGAAATCCCAAAGGCCAGTGACCTTAGGCCTAATTTTCATGGCAACCTGATCCTAGCTGGATACTATAGTGGAGCCGCCAACATTTCCCTAGAGCAAATCTCTGAGGCAAACTTGGACATTCTGGCTTCAACAAAAGATCAGAGGGAAGCAGAGAGAGTGTTGATAATGGGGACTCTGCATATCCTTATGCTGTACGTTGTTGTTGTTGTGATTATAACAACAACACAGTTTGTCTCCCTTTGGATAGCTGCTTTCCATCCCCTGCCACCAGATATTAATGTCTACATGAAGTCAAAAGGTACTTGCCTATGATGCTGGTCTCACCCCTTCCTTTTTGTGCCTCATGCCACAAAGACCCAGAATGCACTAGGCACATATGCTGGATGATCTGGGCTGGTTTCTGACTTGAAACTGCAGTGTTGCAGTGTGACGTGCTGCTCTTCAGGATTCTATACCATATTTTGATGAGACGGTTCGGCTTTCCTGTTCAGAGGGGCAGAATGCTTCCTTTTAACCTGATCAGTTAGCTATCAAAGTTGTGTTTGTAAGCACTGTGTCAGGACTCTTTCATGCCGCTGGGAGAAACTCCCTCCCAATAATGTTATATACGATGCTAACTGTGCATAATGCTGGAAAAAGAATTTCCCCTTTCCCTCTTTTGTCTTTAATGATCCATTACCACAATAGCAGAAATTATGGATAAAAGGTAGCTAAGGAGATCTACGGTGGATAGCTGATATCTTCCTTTTGTTAACCCTAACCAAAAGAAAGGTCACGCATCATTTACTATCGATTCTGCCCGAGATGCACGTAATCAAAGGATAGAAAGATTCCTGAAAGAGATTTGCTTTCGAAGCTGGCCAAGACCTCAGGAAGTTACTAAATTAATTAAACTCGTTTTACCTAACCAATAATAGAAGGGATGCCATAATAGGAAGAAGAAGAAGAAGAAGAAGAAGAAGAAGAAGAAGAAGAAGAAGAAGAAGAAGAAGAAGAAGAAGAAGAAGAAGAAGGCAGCCTCTTCAAAGGCCATTAAAATGAAATAAATCTTTCTTCTTTTGTTCTAGTAGCACATGCTTCAGCGTAATGAAGAAATACATTTTCAGAGTGAGCGAGTTCTGCTTCAAAGGAATGACAAAATTCTGAAATTCCAGCAGTTAGGTTTTGTGGGGGATTACAGAGCAGTTCTATGCATGTCTACTCAGAAGTAAACCCTCTTGAGTTCAATGGGACTCACTCCTAGTAAGTGCGTTTCTAGGATTCAGGGATGGCCCTCCAACGAGGCCAGGTGAATCCCCTGTTTCAGGCAGTGAATTGGGAGGGGCGTCAGATCATACACCTCATTCACTGGGAGGGAGCCCCTGCGGGCACTGTCATTGCAGCCACTCTACTCAGCTGCTGTGGCAAATGCCACAATGGGTGAGTGGCAAGCAGGGCTCCTTGGAGGAGGAGCTGCTTCACTCTGAACCCTATCCCAAAGTCAGAGGTCAGGTGGGTGGGTGCTCTCTGGAGAGGTTGACAACCAGCTTGCCTGCCTGATCTCTCATTTTGAGGGGTCTCCCAAAGTGAGCAATTGGGCCCAAAGTGGGAGCCTGCCTGCCCAATCTCTCACTCTGGGAGAGTGCCCTGAATGAGGCATTGGGCAGGTAGCATCTCTAGAGAGGTGCCCAAACCCAAGTGCCATGCATTGAGGGACTACGAGGTAGCCCTGGAGACTGCCTGTATCGGAAGGACCCTCAAAGTGTAGCAGCTGGGCTTGGATGCCATTCCGAAGTGGCTCCTCACCCAATCTCTCTTTCTTAGGGTGGGGGCATCTGCATCCTCCCACCTCAGGCTGCAGGATATTCACAAGTTCATCCCCATGCAATTTGAACTGCATGAGCCAGAGAACGGGGCTGAGCTCACTGCCCCATCTGCTTTGTTGTTCCCTCTTTGCATATTGGAGAAGAAACATGGGGAGTAGGGAACCCTCTGTACTTGTGTAGAGAGGGTTCTACACATGGGCACTTCAGAGACCTGTTTTCCCGGGTTCTAAATTGTGCAGGGAGTCTACACAAGTACAAATGGCTCCGTGCTTCAGACATTCAGTCCCCAATGTATGGGGGGCCTGCAGAAATGGGCAATAGGGATGCAATGGAGTGGGTGGAGCCAATAGACTCCTCCCCATTCTTTCGCTCATGTGATTTTAATTGCATGGGGTTGGGATAGGTGAATCTGTTAATTTCAGTTTCTCTCCATTTCACATTTTTCCATTCTTAAATTTGGGGCATCCCAAACATTGAGAATTATTCTAATCTTTAGTTTGGTTTGTTCTAGATGTTGAGAAAAAAGGGTTTGCATTAAAATGCATGGGCATTTTTGTTCACATTTCTCATGATACATGTGTTTTTACAGGCAATTTTTCCAATATAATGCATTTAAAATGTCTTGGCCCATCCTTGAAGCTGCTTTTGGGAGTCTTGTAGCCTGATAATAAGGACAATCAGCATATCTATCTCACCTCCATTAAATTTCAAGTAGAGTGATCCACCTGACCAAGTTCTTGTGGCTTCCAGGAACACTATTTGCCATCTCCCCATCAGTTTGAGGAAAGTAGGGGCAGTGTGGTGGGTTTGCAGGAATTTTGGGGGGCCAAATCAGATCCATTTTGGATTGGATTGTACCCCAGGCAGGGTCAGGATCAAACCGAAAGGGATCTAGGAGATATACTCCAGTACCCAGTGTCTGACTCCTCTCCTTAGGAACACAGGAAGCTACCATCTGCCGATGAGACTTTTGCATGCCAAGAACCATACACAAAGAATAAAGTCATGTTTGTCACCCAGGCAGCCTTCTCATTGCATCTGTTACATTATCAAGATTTTGATTGCCTTTTGGTCAAAGTCTTAAGTGGGCCTGTATCAACCTCTTCTAAGTGAACCCAATGCAATCCTAATGAACGGCCTTGCGTTTAGGGGCAACAAGGGTTTGAACCAGTGCTTCAAGTATCCATCTTGGAGATGGCAGCCCACAATCACTGGTGCCTGATGGATTGTGCTTTCAGATTCTCGTTCTGGTTTGTTGAAACTGTTGTCTAGGCAGAACATCCCCTATTTAGCTTTCTCAAGTTCAGAACTGGAGCAGTCTCTCTTTCTCCGGGCGTGTGTTTAATTAATAAAATCCAGAAATAATTTCCACAACCAAACAAAGATTTTTGGACTCTAGTGAGTCAGGATTAGTGTTCTGCAACAGTGGGGAAGATGCATTATAATTAAGTCTGCACCCTCCAGCAGGTCTCTGCTGGAGGTACCAGCAGTGTTTGGCAAAACCTGGTTTGTAATCAGCCGAGCTTCTGGCTGAATGGCTTGGCTGGTGAGGAAGCAAAGTCTCTGTGTTTCTATGGCTCCCACGCAGCAGGAGCTCACGGGGTATCAGGGAATACAGGTCCAATGTGTCTCTCTTGTTCATCAGCCATTTGTTTCATTCCAAAAGCAGATTTGTGAATTTTGTAGCATTTAGACGGGAGATAAGGAATTAAGAGATTTCCAGGCATGTCTGCACTAATGCCGGCTGTCTCTCGGAATGGAAGGCAATGTATTTAGGGTTTCAGCTCAGACACTGGCATTTTAAGTCTCCCGATGCAGCAGGAGACAAGGCAGATGTTGCTTGCCTTGCCAGTTCTTTGCTTGAATCTGTCATCTGCTGCCACCACTCATGCTCTTGGGCAAGCCGTACACCAGGTGTGATGCACAGCAAGCAACTGTACCAGGGACAGAAGCCAGAAGCCGAGTATGAATCAGTATGAGGAGCCGCACTCTCCTGCTTCAGTTGGAGACTGAAAGGTCCATGTCCAGTACCTGGATAAGGCTGCATTCCCTAAATGTATTAGTAATGGCAGGGGCATCCGAACCAAGTCTGATAGTATGTATTTCCTTTGACTCATGGCAGATCCGTCAGTATCAGATCAGATGCCACCTGTATTTTGGGAAAGCACTTTGTTCTGTTGAGGAGAGAAACGCAGAGGGCCTTTCTTCAAGAGTGATGGCCTTGTAGCTGGTGAGGAGCTGCTAAGTCACTATTAGAGAGATCTCTAGCCTGCCCCACAGAGCTGGAGATCCCAGGGTGCCTCTGGGAGATAGGATGTCTGATCAAAGATGAGATACTCGGAGGAACATTGTCTTCAATAGTTTAACTGTGAGATGACTTGACATCCTTTTTATTTGCTGTTGCCTACAAAGACTATGGTTAGTCTTGAACGTGCTGCAAGGCTCTTTGCTGCTTTTGCCTTCTTGTTTGAACTGTGCATGGTTTTAAGAACATAAGAACATAAGAAGAGCCCTGCTGGATCAGACCAAGGGTCCATCTAGTGCAGCACTCTGTTCACACAGTGGCCATCCAGCCACCGGCCAGGGATGAACAAGCAGGACATGGTGCAACAGCACCCTCCCACCCATGTTCCCCAGCAACTGGTGCACACAGGCTTACTGCCTCGAATACTGGAGATAGCACACAACCATTAGGGCTAGTAGCCATTGGCAGCCTTCACCTCCAGGAATTTATCCAACCCCATTTTGGTTTGGGTTTTACTGTACACATAATTGGAACATGTGAGAAGGGCTTCGATAACAATGGAATTGAAGACTAAGGTTTAAATTAGGGATGTGCTCCGCTTCTAATCGGACCGGCGAATTAGAAGCGGAGCGGGGGGGCTTCGCCTGCCCTTAAGGCGGAGGCAAAGAGGATTGGGGGGCCGGTGGAGCATGGCGAAGAGGAACGAGGTGAAGGCGGATCCTTCACCTCGATCCGGAGCTCCGCCCGAAAGGTAAGTGGGGTTTAGGTAAGTCGGCGACAGCAGCAGGGCCCGGTAACCCCCCCTCCTCTCCCTTACCTGCTTCCATCCGCGGTCCGCTTGCAGCCCAGACTTCCTGGTTGAACCGCGGGCTCAATTGAAGACGCCGACGGACCGCGGACGGAGGCAGGTAAGGCCCCCCTCCCCCTTGGTCCCTTACCGGGCTCTGCCGCTGTTGCCGCATGGACGGTGATGGCAGCAGGGCCCAGTAAACCTCCCGCCCTCCTCTCCCGGCCTTACCTGGCGCCACTCCCCTCCACTGCGGAGCTCCGATTCGGAGCCGGAGCTCCGCGGTGAAGAGGAGCGGAGTATGGGCGGAGCGGCGTGGAGCGGAGCGGGCCGATCCGAAATTTTCGGATAGGCCTGCGGGGCAGAGCCGGGGGGTCCGTGCACACCCCTAGTTTAAATCCAGTGGGACTTTCACTCCTCCCACTGTTCTGGAGGGTTTCCCAACCTCCCCAGAGCAGATTTTGAGGGCATGTGGGGAGTTTCAGGGGGAAGAGGAAGTGCTCCTTTCCCGCTGATGGAGCTGCTTTCATCAGCACAATGCACTACCAGATACACACTTAGGTGTGATGGGCAAAAGAGTCGGATCTGATTTTGGGAGAGTTAGACTTCAATCCTTGCTCTGCCAAAACCCACACCCACAATCCAGTCCAATGCTGAGTTTGGTAATCCTCTGCCTGTTGATTCCACCAGATCAGGCTTTACGTATGCTGCATTTGCTTAACATACCTTAAATATTGCGAGTGTAAGACAAGAAAAGGATGTTTTGTAGCCTGCCTTGAGCGTTGGGCATAGAATAGGAAAGAAATGTTGTGTTCTCATATCTATTTAAGTCTATACATTTCATACTGAGACTTTGGGAAATTACCGCCCTTTCCTTAAATAAATAGAGCTTTCTTCCCCAGCAAAGTGGTGACGTACCTTACTGTTACCTCAGAATGGCATTTCCAATGCTCTCCTTTGCATCCTTCTAACAAGGAGCTGTCAGTGCACACCACTGAGAAGAACATATGTTTAGAAATCCACTGTATGTTTGGTGCCCCCACACAGCATTTTCATTTTCCCCTTAGGGAACAGCAGTCACAAATGCTTCCTTCCCAACCTTATATTAAAATACAGGGAGACCATGGTTGTGGTTCACATCTTCCCCCTCAGTGCCAAGAAGAAAAGGAGATATGGATGTTACAGAGAGCTCCCAGCTTTCCAGGAGCTGAATATTAGGGCCATTTTCTTCCTCCTCCTCCTCCTCCTCCTCCTCCTCCTCTTCTTCTTGGAATGATGATTCAAACAATGTGTTCCCTTCTCCGATCTGATAGTTCCTTGTTGTTTTTTCAAATCCCTCACTTGTCAACTTCATTTTATGTCAATGTATTCCACTCTGTCACTCTATTTAGGCATCACCTGTCAAAGTACATGAGCTGATCCTCCTTATGATAGCCTGTGATGGTTTCCAAGCCTCCATTGACTAAGTATTTAGCAACCGTATGTCTGCAATGCCTTCACCATGGAAACCACGTGGGCACTTTGCACATTCACATGACACACTGAAGAGACAGGTCAAGATTGATAAACCTTGACCAATTTGCCTCCACTCTGACAAAGCCAAGTTTTAATGGTCATTTCCACATATTTGATTCATGGATGGCAGATGATCTTCTCTGTTGGCCTAAGGGCTCTGATAGAGTTTACTCAGCTCCATGTATGAAACAGGGGTTGTATCCAAAGGCATCCTTCTGCTGATGGAAGGCTCTTTGACCCAACTGAGGCTTCCATCAGTGGAGTGATTTTTACCAATTCCCCCTCCCCTGTATCCCCCTTCCCCATGGTTTCAAAGGGTCCCACAACCTTTTGGAGCTGATTTGGGGGCAGGGGAGCATAGGGCTACAGTGGGAAGGAATATCAGCAAAAAATGCCTTTCCCATTTCACTGATGGAAGTCTCTGCTGGATCAAACAGACTTCCATCAACAGAGGGACACCAGTAAATACAACCATAAGAAAATGACTGTTGGTTTAACTACTACATACATTTCTCATTTCTTGGCACAATAGTATAGACAGCCAATTAGAGACAATTTAAGTTGCATTCTGATGTACAACATTTTAACACTCAGTCCACCAGGGCACTGCTCTGACTACCTCTTGTCCAGATTGAGCTCATGGGAAACTGGACTTCTGTAGTTGCAGGAGAACCTGGCTGTAAACAGCACTGATTGGCTGGGACCATGCACAGGCCGACTCGGATTCTGCTTTGTTTGTGTGTGTTCCCTCGCATATGCATGCAAGTTTGTTTTAAAAGAATGAATGTACATGAGCCAGCATGGTGTAGTGGTTAGAATGTTGGAATGGGACTCAGGAGATCCAGGTTGTAGTCTCCATTCAGCCATGAAGCTCAGTGGATGATTCCGTTCCAGTCTCTGGGTTGTTGTGAGGCTAAAACAGAGAGGACCAAGTCAGCCGCCTTGGATCCCTTGGAGGAAAAAAAGTCGACGTAAATGTAATAATGAATACAAGTAAATGAAATAGTATCACATTTATTTCTACAATGGAATTGTCACATA
The DNA here is from genome assembly GCF_023053635.1 of Elgaria multicarinata webbii. NCBI lineage: Eukaryota > Metazoa > Chordata > Lepidosauria > Squamata > Anguidae > Elgaria > Elgaria multicarinata. The sequence goes on from NC_086172.1 coordinate 95,779,571, forward strand.
CCTTGGACTTATTTCTGCAGTGCTCCTGGGATGAAAAAAAGTGGGAAAGATCCCATTATGAATGTGTTGGTTCCACATTTAGCCAGAAGGAGGCTCCATACACTCCTGAGCCAATAACCTAGATTGGCAGCAGCTGGCAGCGTCTAGTAGTATGACCAAGAGTTATAATAATATCGTTCCATCATAACTCAAGGATGGGGGTTAGGGTGGAATTGTTCTGCTTGTCTCTCCACTCCTTGCCGCTGTCATTAAAAAAGTTCTGAAAGGTTGAAGAACTGCTCAAGGCTGATGGTGGTAACTTGAAAGATTATTGAAGAAAAGGGATTGTAAACAATAGGATAAATGCTATGTGACATCAACTCAGGGCTGAAGAAAAGGTGCCCAGAAATGTCCAGTATTGTGTTAACAAGTATTTCAATAACAGTAAACAGATTCAGGGATAGGAAGATGATTGTTAACTGTAGTTATGATAGATCACATTCTCACAGGAGTTCAGGACTGAAATCCTCAAAACAGCATCCAGATTATAAGCCATGAATCAGTTATTAAGAAGGCAAACACCAAATATGGAATCCTAAAAGATGCAGAAGATCTCCTAATCATATGGCTATGGGTGCTACCAGATGACCTCTAGGAGAATCCCAACTATCTGATTTGAAAAGTAGGTCCTATAGAACACTTTTTACATGTGCATTCCCACATCACTCAATTATAAGACATTGTTAAAGGCCCTTTTATATTAAGGGAAGACAATCAAAGTGCATTGTAGATTATCAACAAAGGGGCAGGGGTGATGTTGTTTCAACCCTAGAGCTTGCTTGTGGCTGGGCAGAAACACTACATCTCAACACATGCTGAGAGCATTAAAGAATATGGACAGAAGTTTGAACATGAAGTGTGTGTTGAACCCAACAGAAAGAGCACAGAGGAGAGATTGTTTTGTATTCAGTGGTGTCCTTCTGTCCATGATGCTGACAGATCAAACTTTCCCTTCACCCTGCTATGCATGCTCCAAATTTAATCCTGCGGGTTGGGGAACACTCTGGAGGTATGCAGGGGCTATGAGAGAGGAGGGGAAATTCCCATTATCCCCATGGAAATCTGCTCATGTAACATTGGATTTAGTCCAATTACACAGACCTCCATTCCTCCTCCTCCTCTTCATCACCACCATCACAAACATGCCAGGATCCTTTCCAGGTCAGCTCCCCAAGAATTAGAGAAGAAATTGATATTTATAAATATTCAGCTCTGTAAAATTGCCAAATTATGAATATGACATTTTATCTCAAAAAACAAAATTCAAGAGCTTTAGAAATGTTGATATCTCTAAACTCTTTATTGTGAGGATTTTAACAGATGTCAGAAATGAACTCTTATAAGTTGTCAACAGCCAAATACATGTTAACTATCAAATGCCATCAAATGCCACCAAATATCAAAATTAAAGAATTCTGGATCAACTGTTCAGCAAGTATTCAAATATGCAATGTTAACATTTGAAGAGGAGAATTTGGGGAAGCAAAATTATTTCAATTTTAACCAGTAGAAGATCGTAATGTCAGGATACGCCTACTCTCAGGTTGACCTAGGGGGAATCCGCACGTCGTTCTGAGATCGCTTCTAAGCGACCCCAGTGTGGCGTGAAAGCGAGCGTGTAACTTGCCTTTTGAAGAGCCGACGAAGAGACGTCCTTCCCGCCGCTGCCGCCGCCCAACTTCCTCCTCGCCGGCTGGGACGGAAAGCTTGGGGGAAGAAGGCGGGGTGGAGAGCTTCTTCCGCTTTCAACCCCGCCTTCTTCAGCTGAGCTCTCCTCGCCGGTCGGCGAGGAGGGAGTTGGGTGGCAGCGGCGGCGGCGGCTGGAAGGACATCTCTTCGTCGGCTCTTCAAATGGCAAGTTACACGATCGCTTTCACGCCGCACTGGGGTCGCTTAGAAGCGGTCTCAGAACGACGTGCGGATTCCCCCCAAGAATGGAACCAGGTAGCTTACATGCATAAGGCAAGACTAATGATATGAGAGGTGAATGCTTGGGAATTTGGCCTTCTTACAATATATCAAACTGAAAACCACATCCTGGCATGAGCTGCAGTGCAGTAGATTCCAGAAAGTTATAAAGCTTCAGCTATTGGCAGTATAGATATATAATAATATAAGAGAATGTGTGTCACTCTGTCTGTCTGTCTGTCACCATCATAGCTCCAAGACCGTGAAATGTAGACACCTGAAACTTGGCATGCATACTAATGAGACCTTAGGGGTGTACACCTCAGGCTTATTGTCTTGTTAAAATGCATTAATTAATTTTAATTAACTTTAATGTGTCCATGTGGTTGAAGCCTGCAGCACATTTTCATCCACTGGGGGCAGGCTGCCCTCACCAGCACATAGCTTTCCAGTCTATACAATTTGAAGTAAGAGGAGATCATTAGGCTGATGGACACAGTTGTACACCTTCCCCCTCCCCACTGCAGTGGGGCAGCTCCCTAGGGGAATGGAGTGCACAGATTTCTCCTTTAAGGAGCTACAGGGGTGCACCTTGCAGGAGCCATGTCAGCAGGTCACTCAGATGGGATGGACATAATGTGGCCAACTTTGAGAGCTGTACAACTTTGCTTGCAGCCTTTGCTCTATCAATGTAAGATCTATTCCCACCCAGAAAAAGCTGGGCCAGTTTGCTAGTATCTAAATAAATAGATATACTCGAAGGCACATTTCATTAACCCTGGTTTATATTCACTAGGTACCCTCATTTTGAAATAAGGTAGAATTAGAGCATGTCTACACCAGCCCTATATCCCGGGATCGCCCCAGGATAATTCCTGTGCATACAAATGCCACACAGGGGATCCCGGGAGTAGGCAGGGATGATCCCTCCATTTTCCTGGGATAATCCTTAGGTGTAGAAAGGGTCCAAGTTTAATTGTTCTTATTTGTGTCTTTTTAAAGACTCGTCTGGACTTAACTCCACTTCTGAGGATTCTGTCACATTATGACGTCATCTAATAAGCTCTCAAGCAAATGCATGTTTGCTGCTTAGGAGTGGGGTTTCACAGGATTTCATGGAAATTGCTCAAATTTTATCTTTCCCTATTTGCTGAATAATATCCAAGCAGTGGTTGATTGGCACACATAGAGGAGTCAATACTAAGAACCAGCATGGTGGCATATGGTTAAACATGGCTTAATGTCCCTGCACAGCCCAGAATTAAGCCCTGAATGCCTTAAGCAGGCATTCAGCGTTGAAATGGTAAAACAGGATTATTGTAAAAATGTCACATAGCCACTCTGTTACTTCTTTGCTGTTGCCATCATCATCATCACCATCATCACCACCACCACCACCACCATCATCAACAACAACACACAAGAGGGTGGGGGTAATCTAGTAGACACTATTTGCTTGGACTTCCGAAAGCTTTCAATAAAGTTCCCTCCCACATGGTTCCTAAGTAAACTTATCAGTAATGGGATGAGGAGAGAATGAAGAGAAACTTCAGGGAGGAGAAGGAAGGAATCCATGGCAGGAAATAAGCCATGGAGTCCTTCCATCATCTGTATTGTATCTGTCCCATCACCCACAGCAGGGGTGGGGAATGTGTGGCCCTCCAAAAGCTGTTGGACTGCAACTACCATCCTCCCTCACCAATGGCTATGCTGGCTAGGGATGATGGCAGATTACTCATGATTCCCAACCTGGTCTACAGCATGGAGGCACATTGGCCAGTCTGGCTAGGGATGATCTGGAGGACTACACCTTCTCCACCCCTGGCCTAGAGGTACTGTATATAGTGTAGCAAGTTTACCAACGCTTAAGCAGATCCAGTTGAATGAGAGGCCTCCTGAGGAATGCAAGTAGCCAAGTCTGCATTATTTTATGATGTTGCAAACCCAAGCAGACTTTGAGGAGCTCCAAAAGAAGTCCCCTGAACTGAATGAATGGGCAATAGAATGGCAAATGACATTCAATATAATTGTAAAGTCATGTACATTGGGGGGGGGCACAACACCCCTCCCCCAATTTTGCGCATATATATTGAACAAAGTGAACAAGGATGGAGCACCTTCCTATGCTATTAAATACGGGCTAAAATGTGCTGGATTTTTCAGTTTTGAAAAAGGACAAGTAACAACACAATCTAATGCATGTTTACTCATTAAATCCTATTGCGCTCCAAGGGACTTTACACCCTAGTAAGTGTGTTTAGGATGGCAGCTTAAGAGGGGATAGCAGTTTATAAAATTCTGAAAGAGAAGGAGAAATGAGATAGAGATATTTCTCTCTCTCTCTGCCATAGGACTGGAGCTCAGGGTCACACAATGAAATAGATTGGCAGTAGATTCAGGACATGCCAAAAACAAAAAAAAACAAAAAAATCTTCCAAGCCTCAAGGCATCTTAGAAGAATAGAAATTAAATGAAGTTCAACACATGTCAAAATCCAACAGAAATTAAACAGCCTCTTCTCATCTTTTTCTTTTAAAGAGTAGCTGGCAGTGGCACAATCAAAGGCCTCATTAAAAAGAGGCATCTCCTAAAATCCCTCCTAAAAGCCAGCAAGGGGAGACAACTAGAGATCTTTGGAGGGAGGTCATTGCACATCATCTCGGGACTTTCATTCCTAGAAGCAGTGTACCACTGGGTACAACTGGACATGATACTGGAGATCTGCGATGGTACCCTTCTGTTTCCCCCTGCAAGACAAACAGCACTGTGGCCACTTGCCCTCTCCCCGTTGGACCCAATCCGCATGGCCACTCATAGGGAGAGGGCAAGGTGAATGGAGGCCGCTGCTCCTTCTCCTCGACACTGCTCAGATGCTTGGAGTGGGCAGGTGAACAAGCAGCAACAGCAAAAAAGAGAGGTGCAGGTGCAGTAGTTGTAGGCCTGCCAGGATACAAAACTTGGCGCCTTCCCCAATGATGCTAATCTCTGACACCAGATGGGGAGGGTGGGCAGCAGGTAAAATTCCTTCCTTATTGCTGCATATCCAGTCCCATTTCCCCAGTCCAATACACCATGGCTGCTAGTGAGAGACCCTAATGATGGATCTTCCACATATCATAGAATCATAGAATCATAGAACAGCAGAGTTGGAAGGGGCCTACAAGGCCATCGAGCCCAACCCCCTGCTCAATGCAGGAATCCACCCTAAAGCATCCCTGACAGATGGTTGTCCAGCTGCCTCTTGAATGCCTCTAGTGTGGGAGAGCCCACAACCTCCCTAGGTAACTGATTCCACCGTCGCACTGCTCTAACAGTCAGGAAGTTTTTCCTGATGTCCAGCTGGAATCTGGCTTCCTTTAACTTGAGACCGTTATTCCGTGTCCTGCACTCTGGGAGGATCGAGAAGAGATCCTGGCCCTCCTCTGTGTGACAACCTTTTAAGTATTTGAAGAGTGCTATCATGTCTCCCCTCCATCTTCTCTTCTCCAGGCTAAACATGCCCAGTTCTTTCAGTCTCTCTTCATAGGGCTTTGTTTCTAGACCTCTGATCATCCTGGTTGCCCTCTTCTGAACACACTCCATCTCATCTAGTTGGGCTCTCTGGGTGCCACTTGAAGATGGGCTGTTGCTTCCAAGCCCTCCAGGAGGCTTCCTGGATGCATCTGCTTGGCCTCTGTACGAAACAGGACGTTGGACCAGATGGACTTTGCATTTTTCTTCTACTCTTATGTTTAAAACTTCGTAAGAATGATAGCATCCAGAACAGTCGGGAAATGATGACACACACCCCACTTTATGTTTTGAAGCCATATGTGCAAAGGCTGGATATCCAGCCAGCTTTTCCTTTTCTGGTGAATTTTAGGATTTATCTATTTTTTTTTAATGTTCCCAGGACAGGCACAGATCAAGGGCCCCGTGTTTGTAATGCTTCGGGGCAGCTTTGGTAACCTTAATTCTTGGTGTTTGTTCATTCCGGTAGGAAGGATTAAGAGAGGTGGCGCTTCATCAGCATGAGAGAGCAGTTCAGAGAGGGATGTTGCCATGGCTCACTTCTCCTTTGGGTTGGGGGCATGAGGGTAAGAGGGTCACCACCTCTGCTCAGCGATACGCACACTGACGTTTTCAAAGTCTAATTAATTCAAGCGTTTCCAGGTATTCGGGAAAAGGTTTTACTGACTGACAGTAAAACAATGTTTGCATAATTGCCCAAACATGTAGCCTTTGAATAATAATAACGCTGTTATTCTGTGAGATACACTATTTATTTTCAGAAATGACCTGATAGCTATGAGCAGAAGCAAAACACTCAATTTCACAGCTACATTGAGATGAAAATAATTATAGAATGCACGCAGAAATTAAAATCTATTACGGGCAATTGGGTTAGGAAACTAACACGTTGCCTTATGCAAGAAGAGTTTGAGAATCAACTAAATAGTACTCCTTGAATATACTGTATATTTTAAAGACTTTTTAAGCCGTTCACCTTCTTCCTAGTCTATTTCTGCCTGCTGTTTTGAACAGTATACATACTATTGGGCCAGCTGCAGGTTCAGCTGTCTACCGCTTTAATTAAAATGACATTATGCTGATTTATTTTCAATTGCCAAAAGGGGGGGAAGGAAGGGAAGGGGCAATTTGTAGGCCTGATCTGGCAACTCTACTTCCCAGTTTTAGAACTCCCTCATATTGAGGTCCATACGTTGCTTTCAACAAGGCCAACAATCTTGGTAGTTAAGTAACAAGTGACATGAGAAACCCATGCATCTCACCACTTTTATTGCCTTTCCATCTAGTTAAATGTGGCTCATCAAATGAAAACTTTCAGCATGTTTGCTGTCCTGGGACTCAACACAGGAACTTACCTTCCTCTTGCAAAATGTACATTCTCCAACTTTACAAGAAGTAGTAGCAGGAGCAATAGTAGTAGTAATGGTCACATTGCTAAACAAGGCTTTTGCAAGGAGGAAGGAGATGGAAGGAAAGACCAGGGGCAGATCCACACATAGCCTTCGGGACGCCCTGAAGGCGCTTTGGGGCATCCCGAAATCGATGATGTGTACCCTACCTTAAGCGTCCCAAGAAGAGGTGGCGGAGGAGGAGGAGGAGGAGGCTCCTCGTGGGGACGGGATGAAGACTTGCCACGCCCGGCGCCTTCGCCGAGCAATCAGCTGCCCCCCCCACTGTTTGCCTGGGTGAGATGTTCACTGCCGTCCACCTACCCGCCGGCCTCCTTTTGCCGGCGAAAGAGCCACCCGGGCCCACCCGGGTCGGAGAGCTTTGCGGAAGAAGCCGCCGGCGGCTTCCGCCCGGGTGGCTCTTTCACCGGCAAAAGGAGGCCGGCGGGTAGGTGGATGGCAGTGAACATCTCACCCAGGCAAACAGTGGGGGGGGGAGCTGATTGCCTGGCGAAGGCGCCGGGCGCGGCAAGTCTTCATCCCGTCCCCGCGAGGAGCCTCCTCCTCCGCCGCCGCCTCTTCTTGGGACGCTTAAGGTAGGGTACACATCATCAATTTCGGGACGCCCCAAAGCGCCTTCAGGGCGTCCCGAAGGCTATGTGTGGATCTGCCCCTGTACGCATGCTCGGTAAGCATACAGCCTCATGCAGGGATGGAGCCAAGGATATAAAGACTTGCCCCATGTGGCTCTCGCCCTCTTTCAGTTTTGGCCCCACCCTCCATCCCTATCAACAGTATGGGAATAGCCAGTTGTCACCTTTGTAGGGGGGCTGAGTAGGAATTGTCCCTGTAAGAAATAAATTCATTGTTGTTGTTGTTGTTGTTGTTGTTAGCCAAAAGGGAGGGTTTTTTGCCTACTCCATACTGGATCTAATCTTTAGAAGTGGAGGATAAATAGGTCAAGTGGTAAGTGGCAGGGTTGTGCGGGAACTTTGGGAAGTGAGAATAGGGACAGTGAGCACTCTGGCGCCTTTATGGTGATTAGCAATCCAGAGGTCCTGCTCCTCGGGGACTGTGCAGCTCTTGTATCAGGATATGGTTTGCCTTTGAGAACCTCATCTACTTGGAGCTGTGCAGCCCTGAGTAGGGATGATGCAGGTTGGTCTCACCAAACACTCAAGTGTAGTTGGAAAAGGGGGGCTGGTCACATGACCCTTGTGTTCAATTGAGTGGCTCTCCCTGATTGGCAGGTTAGTTGCCTGGAAATAAATGAGCTAGATTCCCACATGTTCACATGGGAGGGGAGAATTTCCCTGTTTAAATAAAGAGGCCCTAGTTTATCCCAAACTCTGGTGTCCATGTTTTATTTCTAGTACTTCCTTCTCCACTCGCAAACACTTCTTGCCTTCCAACAGATTTATTTTATGCACAGTTTTGCCAAATGCTAATGAAAAAAAAATGTAGAATACCATCAAACGCTTCTGTTGGAACTCTGTTTTCATGCTGGACACTACCCGCTTCCTTGAGTTTGTCTAGTTTGGTTACACCATAGAGTTCTTAGGATTCCTTCAACTTCAAGGCTTCCGCCATGGTACCAAATACACCTTCATATCAGCCTTATTGAGGCATTAGTACAACAAAATGCATAAGAAGGATGGTGCCATGATTTGCACAAAGGGTTCTACTTGTATTCAAGTGAATGCAAGTTGAAGCCCACTGCAGACCTCCCATTTCAACACGAGGAGGCTGGGAACTGAGTGGGCAGGGCTGGTGATTAGGTCATAGCCTTAAGCCCCACATTTTCCCCACAGGATTCCTTGCACCCTGGCATTGGCCTTACATTTTCTCCTTTCAGGTCCTTCTGTTCCCCCTTCTTCCAGCTACTCCGTTTTTTTGCATCCTCTCTCCTTTTGTCAAGAGTATATACATCCTGTGCTTAGTAGGGATGCTGGCACAACTCAAAATTAGGTAGCTCATTTCATTGGCATAATCTATTATACTGGGATAGTAATAGTTATATGTGTACTGAGCTTGGCTAGATATCTAACGAACATTAGTATTTTTGTTATTGAAACTGAGATTGGTTATGAGTGCCTGTGCAGTCCATCTAAATTCCTCCATTTCTTTGCACGTTGGTTCACCTAACTGTTTACTTTCTGAAGGAAACTGTTTACTTTCATGCTTGTGGAATGATATCATTTAGCCCTTCAGCTACTGTTTTACAAACCAATCGGTGTGAAAATCTTTCTTTGAAAACCAAAGAAACATTCATTAGGATCTTGCTCATTCTCACCCCCCCCCCCACTTGTGGCTTCATGTGGTAAGTCACCATTCATGTCTGATGGGGTTGCGTTGGCTTGGTGAAACAGCTTGTACAGAACAGCTCTTTCTTAACTTCTCACACATTCCTACGCTGACTCCTGATGAAAAAGAAGTTGCTGATTTTGTGCAACTTGAGATCACCTCAGATGCACTATATTTTAAATGGAGGCAATTCGCCTAGTCAGTAACCATTCTTCAAGTGTTGGATCTTCAAGTGATGAGACACCAAACTATACATGTGCATATGTGAGTCTGCTTTCCACCTCAGCAGTTGGAAATTCTGTGACATCAGTTAGCCCAACCAGTGGACTGGGGAGGGGAACATGGTATCGTTGCTCATCAAGGGTTGGAAGGGTTTTCACATGTAGGTAAGGTTGGAAGGATTCCCCACTTCTGTCCTTCTATTGTGCCTCTAATTTGCTCTGTGCTATATTCCACTTCTCCGGAATTTTAATTTAACTAGGGGAATTTCCACATATGAATTCAGAAAGTGGAGCAGAGTATGTGCAGTTTGATACAGTTTCCAGGTTCTCCATTTAATTTGTTTTTTGCATACTCTGTGTTACCAATCTGCACATGTGCATTGGTAAAACAGTGCAAAAATACACAGGTCAATCTGTATGACTGTGCCATGATCTTTTTTCTGCAGTGCCAATGTATGCCTGCATGTTGGATACAACCTAGAGAAAAAACACAACCTGGACATGAGTTCAACAGCACCTTCCCGTCAAAGAAAATACACATTTAAATATGTATTAAAATACATATTTTGAGAGTTTTGTTAAAACCAGTTTTCAGGTTACTGAACAGGAAACTGAATAAAATGGAATTCACCACAAGATGCAGTGATGGCCACCAATTTGGATGGCTTCAAAAGGGTGTTAGATAAATTCCTGAAGAAGCTATTAGTGCTGCTAGTTATGTGCTACTTCTAGTAGCAGAATCAGTAAGCCTATGTACACCATTTGCTGGGGAACATGGGCAGGAAGGTGCTGTTGCACTCATGTCCTGCTTATGGATTCCTGGTCAACACTGTGTGAACAAAATGCTGAACTAGATTGACCCTTGGTCTGATCCAGCACGGCTCTTCTTATGTTTTTAACTACATTGTTGGAAGTGTTTAAACTTACCAGTATCAGGGTAGGAATGACACTGGATGTACTGGCTCACATTTTCCAATGAATGTCCATTTTTCTTTATAGAAAATTACCACCAAACACAAGTTTGTGTCATCTGAAAGTGATAAAAGCATAGCTGATGGAGATGAGGAGATTATCTGGATGGGCTGGTAAAACACCTCATGTAATTAAAATATAGATTTCATTGAAACAACGTGTACCATGCCAAAATGCCTGGGTCACTTAATGAAACCTTGAGCCTTGGCTTGATTTCAAAAGAGAGGTCCTCGTCGTGTTTGTGTAGGTCTAGTTGACATTATAGCAGCTGTTATTACAACCAGCCTGAGGGTTATCTGGATAATTCTGTGATATCACTTAGCAGATACTCAGCAACATTCCATAATTAAAACCCAATGCGCTTCAGGTCACACAGACAGAACAGAAGCTGTTCGGAGCTGGACGCTAGCATCATGCATGTGATAGCTTTTTTTTCTTTTTCATTTTGCTTTTTAGATCACGATAGGGTTCTGTTTAAATAAGAGAACACCCACACAAATACACAGCTGATAAATTATCCTAATAAAGTGGAGAACTATTTTTCTTAAAAGGAAAAGTGTCCCTTAAAATGAAAAAAAAAATCAGTTACCCCCAAGAACAAACGTATCATCTTAAAGCAGAATAGGTCTGTAAGACTCTTTAACACTTGTTTGTTGATTATATTAATACCGGAATATATTAAAGAAGTGCAATATAAATTTGATTTTAATTGTTTTGTACACACGCCAGTGAAAAGGAACTGATTGGATACAGTTCACAGGCAGTATGTTAATATGTTATTTTCATATGATGATAGCTTTGCATAATCTTTCTTTTTTCCAAGATTTCCAAAAAACCTGTTGTTAACCAAAGCACAGGAGAGAGGAAGAATACAATTTACATAAAATCGGCTACCCTACACATTAATTAGTAATGTGGCTGAGCGGAAGGTGTGTTCACTTAGTCGAAAGTACACTTTATAATTTATACACCAGCTGTTTCAGCGCTTTCGAGTCCATTTTCCTCCCTGCCTGCCTCTAATGAAATCGTGTTACTGGAGAATTGACTGGGGTGAATTGAGATTTTAATCCCATTGATGCTCTTCTATGGAAAGGCACACTGGTGGGAACTTTTAATGGAAGGTCTGTAATCAGAAGACACTTGTATTCAGTCCCCCACTATAATGAATCTCATCAAATGTTAAAGCCCAGGCAGTGTGCAGAAGGCTAGAATTTCAAGGTTTTTGACCATCCCCATTTGAGGCATTCCTCTGGGAGCGTGTGATTACTCAAGTTTAGCAGTTTATTGCCTCATCTTTCAATATCCAGTGAAGCACAAAATTCTCATCTAGGTTGCTCTTTTTACTTAAAGAACAGGCCAAAATAGACTCAGAGCTAGTAGCACTGTCATTGAGGTTAATTCTTGCTTTTCAGTTAACCGGGAGATCAATGGGGAGCTGTGTATGTGCATGTGTGTGTGTAAGCTTCAGGAATATTAGAATACAAAATATCGCTTTGCCACGAATAAAATGTTTCATCTCTATGTTGCAAAATAAAAATAAAATTCTGCTTTCAAAATACCTTTTGTCTATAGACATACGTGCGCTCGTCAACTGTTCCTTTAGAGCTGAACAGCAACAGTAATTGAAAGGTGCTGCTGCTCTGTGAAGGATAAAACGAGTTAGTGGGATGTAAACATGTATTAAAATCCAGCAGAGTGAACAGGGTTGGGGTTCCCCTCCTGCCCCCCAATTCCCAAAACTTTGCAGTCAAGAAAAGTATTGTCATTTAAAGAGAACTGGTCCGAAAAAGCGTGCTGAATGCTGAGCTAATGGGACTCATTGTGCCAACAGCATGTCAGCCCAGCGTCTCCTTCCCTAGCAAAGAGCTCGGGGGAGGGGAGCAAAAAGAAACAGAGGAAAGCAAAACTCATTGAAACACGTGCGTGCGTGTTTTTGCTTTCTTTTTGCTTTTTAAAAATGTGGTGGGGGTGGGAGGAACAGGAGGAAATGCATTTTCTGGGAAGAGACACTAAACATCAATTAATACAATGGAAGCCACTTAAACAAATACATGTTGAAGAAATAAACTGCCAAAAATGAAGGGATTTTGCCAAACAAAAGGATGCTGAACGATGTTGCTGAAAAGGAATACATCTATTTCAGAAGTGGTGTTTCTTCAAATGCACAGAGTCAAAATAGAGATGGAATAAAAGAAGAAAGCCTCTTAATACATTTTTCGAAAAAGTTAGCGCATGAGTCACTGACTTCCTTGGGCAACGAAGGAACCTTTCTCAGGCTAGTTGTTTTAATGAATATATGTTTACCTGATTTCCTTCTCCTGTACTTCTTCTTGGATTAAAAAAAGGAGGTCTGAAGGTGGCCCTGCCTTGCCTGCCGGGGATCTTTATCTCCAATAACTATCCTGCCCGTTATTGTCCCATTCCCAAATAAGATGCAAATCCAGGGTTTTTATGGATAAATATAAGTAAAACACCAAGAAGGTAAACCCTTGCAGTGTTCAACTTGATACTGAGAAGGGAAAAGATTGTGGCTTCCACAGCAACTTCCATAAAATGAGAGGCCTATGTGAATATATAGATTCATTGCAAGGGAACATGTGATTCCAACACACATTTTGTGAATACCCTTTGGTCACACACGAAAAGGATTCAACCTCAGACTGTGTTGCTGTTTTTGGTGCAGATGTCATAGCACACTTTATTGTCTGTCTTTTAGGTTTTAAGGGTTGTGTACTAAAAATGGCTCTTAGATAGAGATGGGTGGAAAAAAAAATTTCGTATTTGAATGCAGACTTACCAAATTTGCACCTCCTAAACCTACTCACAAACTGGAATAAAATATACAGGAGTGTCTGCAGTTTTCAGAGTTTTGTGATGCTGTTCACAAATATAATATGCTATGGAAAGGTGCACCCCACAAATGGATACATTAGGAAAAGGTGTAAAAAGAATGGGATTATATTAGGGGAAATTGTATGAAAAACGCATAAATTAGGGAAAGTGCATACAGAAATGTGCGTATTGAATTTGACATATTTGTCTATCCCTATTCTTCGTCATTGCCTCTGCACCAAAACGTGGTGTTCTCTTTAAAACATAGTCATATCTCATATTACTCTGCCAGTCAGTCCATCCCCATCAAATCTTTAAATTAGGACTATATAACTTGTGACTTATCAAGCCAAACACAACTCACCAATCATGGTTTTCCAGGTGCTTGAATGATTGACAACCCTGCTTCTTTCACTTTCTTTCTTCTTTTTTTGCAATCCCAGGTAGGCAGCAAAAATGAGAGGTTAAACAAACTGATAGGCCACCATACATAGCTGGTAGTCTCCACTTGGCTTGATGGGCTACAAGATGTACAGGCTTGCCTTGCAGGACCATTTCAAATGATCCTTCTTCCTTCTCTGCATGGAATTCACCTCCTTCATTGTGCCAATCAACTCTTACAAATGAATATCTTATTTTATATGTGCTTACAATTAGCCCTGCATTGTCCCTTCTGTTACTGAGATACTTTTGATATAAATATTCTGTAGACACCATAGAGTCATATTCTTCACAAACAATGTCCAGCACATTCATTTTGGATTCAATATTTGCCATCTCTACCATAAATCTCTTTCACCTCCAGTTTCTCCTACCAGCAAATAGATGAATTTGCTATGCTATCACAAAGATGCCCATTCTCTGAACTCGAGATGTTAAGACAACAGTATAATTCTTGCCTTTTCTTTATACCTAATTTGTTCTATCCTCTTCTATTCTGGGTCACATTCTTTCAACGCTGTAGTCAACGTTTCCTGTTTATTCAGCTGTAGGCAGAAACAATAAAGTTAAGAAAAGATCTTAATAGAAGAAGACCTCCACATCAAGAAGTCCTTCACATCATGGTTATGCTGACTTATAAGTTCCCATAAGTTTCAAAGAAATCCAGGAAGGCAATATTGTAGTGTTCAACATTTCCTTACTCTTCACCAACTCCCCATTCTAACACTGAGTGACTGGCTATTACGTTTAGGGTTGATCTACTTGTATACTACCATCTATTCTTGTATTGTGAACCGCCCAGAGAGCTCCAGCTATTGGGCGGTATAGAAATGTAATTAATAAAATAATAAATAAATAAATAAATAAATAAATAAATAAATTAAATAAAAAGTATCTCTACAGAACACAGACTAAGGGCATAGCTAGATAGGGCAATATCCTGGGGATCGCCCGGGATCATCCCTGTGTGTCCACATGATGCACAGGGGATCCCGGAAGCAGGGAGGGATGATCCCTCCCTTTCCCCAGGATCTCGCCCTACACTTCTAGCCCACTTCTTCCACAGCCTCAGGATGATCCCGAGACCACGGAACGTGTGGGTGGGTGTCGCGGTTTGTCCCGGCTCCTCATGAGTAACTATGAGGAGCTGGGGCACAGAGTTTCTCAGGAGGTCTGTGCCCATTGGGGGTGGGGTAGGGGGAGCAGGGAAATTATTTTATTTATTTTTTAAAAAACTTACAGTTTTGTGCACAAGCGCTCATGTGCTCTATCTAGGGTGACCATATGAAAAGGAGGACAGGGCTTCTGTATCTTTAACAGTTGTATTGAAAAGGAAATTTCAGCAGGTGTCATTTGTATATATGGGGAACTTGGTGAAATTCCCTCTTCATCACAACAGTTAAAGCTGCAGGTGCCCTGCCCTCTTTTAAATCTGGTCGCTCCTGCCTTTTATATACCGCTTTCATATTGCTTCCATAGTGGAATATCCTGCTGGTGTAGATGAGCCCTCAGTTTAGTCATCTCTGTTAGCACTTGCATCTATCCTCCTACTTGAGCTCTGAAGGGCTTCGTTCAGATATTCCTTATGTATAGCAGCAGGTTTGAGGAATCTGATCTACAGCTCTGAATTTTATTTGTTTATTATATTTCTAGAACATTCAATAGCTGAAGCTGTCTGGATAGTTCACAATCCAATCAACTCTGTGAGGTAGGATAGGCTGAGAGTCAATGACTGGCCCAAAGTCTCCCAGTGAGCTTCATGGCAGAGTGGACAGGTCTGTGAGAGGTGTTTTAACTGGATTCCAGCACTCAGTAGAGGGTTGGACTCAGTGGTCTATATGGATTCTCTCAACTCTCTCCTTCTATGATCAATCCAAAGCTACACGTGGCTCTGTGTGCACATCAGAGCCCCCACTTATGTTCCAGTGCTGATAGACTGAGGGGAAAATGATTATTGAAATGTTTGGCAGTGTGATTGGCTAGGCACAACAGTGGTGTCTGAGGCCATAGCTAGACCTGAGGTTTATCCCAGGATTGTCCTGGGGTCAAACCTGTTCATCTAAGTGCTACACAGGGCATCCAGTGCTGAGGCAGGGACGAACCTGGGATGATCCTGGGATAAACCTTAGGTCTAGCTATGGCCTGAGTGTGGATCTCTTTGGGTGGGAATTGTCTTCTTAGTCATAGACGTTCTATTTGCCAATGTCTAAAGATTCCTTATAAACAGGTATCATTGGAATAGTTTGTACACATCGCATCACAAACAAGGAAAAATTTAGTTTCAGAGATGCTATTGGGGACCACATTTCAGTGGTGGATAGGGCTGAAGACAAAAAAAAAAAAAAAAAAAGGTTGGAATCAAAGGCAAAACCAAGAATACCAGCATATTTTAGCTTAAAGCTCATAATACATTTCAACGTAAGAATGGGGGAGAAAGCATGGAAAAGCCAGGAAACTGGTCAGTGGTCAGAAGAAAGGGGGTGGGGTCAGAGGAAGGGCCCAGCCATCTGTTAAACATGGAGGGTCAGATTATGACCTCACATGTGCTGGATTTGGTCCTCAAGCCTGAGGTTCAACATCCCAATACCATTGGGTTGTTCTCTAGATTCAAGCCTTAGATTTGAATCTCACTACAGGGCTGGATCATATGTAGCCATTGCAAAAATGATGGTTTAGCAGCTATTCCATACACTGGAGATTATGATGATGTCTATATAGTATCATTTTCAAATTCAGGAAAATATTTTTTTTTCTTCAATGATACAATGTGGAATGTAACATTAAGAACAGGATGTTCTTTTAAAAAAATCAAAATGAAACTAAAACTATGCAAAAGAAAACTGCTTCCCCTTATTATTAGAAAACACTTATGTCCAGCTCCTGATTTCCAGTGTATTTAAAGCACCTTCTACATAATTCAAACACAGATTTTATTGACCCCATATTTCATGTGGTCAAAACCTCTGGCGCTACTTCCGTCGGATTAAAAATAGCATCTTCTATAAACCTCATTTTGATCTCCCCCCCCCCAAAGGCAGGTATTATTTGGGGGAAAAATGCAGTCATGAACTACTACATGCCATTGTGATAAAGGAGGCTACAATTCATAAGGAGACAGAAGCAGAAAAGAGAGAGAGAGAGAGAGGAAAGAGCTGTATAATCATGAGAGGTGACTGCACCGAAATGATGTGTTGTTCTGATTGTTATTGACATAAGTACTCTCATGTGCTATGCAAGCTGTGATATGCTCCTTGGAGGTCATAAAAGCAAGAGCACTCAAGTGTTCCAAATTAACCCGATTGCCCTGAGAAAATGATGCCCTATCCATTTGCTAACCATCTCGGCTTTATGGTAGAATCCCAGAACTACTATCTCCACTTTAGGAATGGTAGCTTTTTGCTACTCCAAAATGGTAATAGGTTTGAAAGTTTAATGCCTCTAACATTTGTTCCAATCACACCTATGATGCCAGTTCCTAAGACTTCCACTTCTGGACTTATGCACAGTTCCAGTCTATTCTGTACAGCCAGAACTCAAAACATTCCTGTTAGTTACTGAAATTTACCAGCATTTCCTCCTATCAGCTTTCTCTATACACCTTCCCATAGCTGATCAAGTCATTGAAGAATATCCACTGCAAACGTTGTGAAGGGGTGATCAGTGGCAAGAATCTTGGTGTGAAGGATGAAGATGAAGATGATGATATTATCAATGGGCATACTATTAACTCATTCATTTTTATTGCTCAGTGTTTACTTAGCATGAACAACAGGTCCAGGATGAAAAGATCCTCCTTATGCATGCCTTACAGGGAAGGCTAGGTGATTTCTTCTGCTAGCTGCAGCCCCCTGTACTGCATTGAGTACTGCTCTGGAGAATCTTCCAATCCTCCGGAGTAGCATTTTTGGGGGCTGTGAAGGCTGGATGTGTGAACAGCCCTGGTGTTATATGCTGAATACTGCACACAGTCCTAAGCATCCCAGCTACTGTTGATATGGAAGTGGCCTTTCTTGCAGTCAAGGCACAGGAGAAAGACTGAAGAAAGTTTGCTTAGATTCATAGGATTGTCACAGAGTGCCTTTCGGAATTGGGCATGCCAACAGATCACTTACCTCCTTTTTTAACTACATCTTCATTTATTGGTTTTAGACTGGATATCATCATCATCATCATCTTTTCTGTACTGCCCTATAGCTGAGGCTTTCTGGGCAGTTTACAACAATTTATAAAAATACAAAATCATACTTCTGCATTTAATATTTCTATTTTGCAGTGCTTGGTTTTAGTGTGAATGTTGAATATTCCCTCATTGGGAGTATTTTTTATTATTATTATTCTCAACGTTGGTATCTGTATCTATGCCTATAATCTCTATCTATCTGTCTCTCTATCAAATCTCCTTCTTTAGCAGACCATTTATGGACATTACTTAATTTAAGAATCTGATGCAATACCTGCAGATAAACAATGAAAGACAAGGACATCATGTCACTGGAGAAAGGAGCCTGTGATTAGAGCTCAGAGGAAACAGCAAACAGTAGAAGTTTGGACCCTGCCAGTTCAGAGCACTGAAAATGCACTTACCTACTTTTTTGCTCCCAGTTTCCATTTAGGGGAATCCTGGCTTGTAAACAGTACCCCTATGATGATACTTGGAGAACTTGGGTAGCACAGCTGTATTCCAGATCACCCAAATGCACTCTGTTTTTATTTTATTGAGATGCCTTAGAAGATACCTTATAAATATTATAAAAGAACAAAGAATATGAGCTGATACTCATCTTCATTTCTGATGTAGTAAAATTACCTGACGTTTTCATGAGTTTTCTGAATGTACTCCCATCTGGTAAGTTCTGAGATTTACCATGCTCTATTTCAATCAAAAGCTACTCCCACCCATCCACCAGCCACAGTATGTTATAAATCTCAGATCTCACCACACAGATACGTTTTCAGAAGAAGTAGGCACCACATGCTAATGCAGTTTACCACCAACAGTACTGACGTTGGGAACCAGCAACTGAAAGAAACTGAAATCAAAAAAGGAGTTTTAAGCACCATTGTAAAACATATGTAATGTTAAACTTTATTTTCTACATTAAGATGTATTAAGAATTTGATTGCTTTGGCATTATTTTATATCTCACCGGATCAGCTTGATACAGGAAGTACAACTCTGGGGCGAAAATGCCCCTTCTCTCAGATTTTGAATAACTTTCTTCCCAAGAGGGTTATCCTTGCATGGCAAGGAATCATGGCTAGGGATGGGGAAGAAATGTGAAGTTCCCTAATGTTTTAATGTGAACTTCATAACTTTGCACTTTTGAATAACCCAACTGAGCTCAGTTATCCTTTGAAATTCCCATTTCTCCAAATTTTGCAGTGGATCCCTTTTTGTGTGAAAGTGCACGTAAAAATACATATATTTGTGAAAGTAAGATTAAACATGCATTATATTAGGAAAATTGCTTGCAAAAAAGTTGTTTATTAGGCAAAATTGCATACAATGGTGCATGCATTAGGAGAAGTCCATACATAACATTTGCAAGGTTTTTCATGCAAACTTAAATATATCAATATTTGGGATGAACTGAATTTTGAAAAATGAGAAACAAAGACTGGGTTCAGACAACATGATAACCAATGGTGGCTTAGTCAACAGTTGGTTATTTAACCCACTGTGGGAGGTTTTTTTAACCAGTAGTTGATTAACCAGTGGCTGAAATAACTAAAGCATATAGCCAACTCTGTGCAGAGTTGGCTATTTGAAATATGCTGTGTGGAGGGCACCATTTGTTATTTCCTTGGCCACCATTGGTTATTTTGTCAGCCATAGAGTCGCAAGGCAAGAGCAGTCAAAGCAGCGGCTGCCATTCTTGTCCAGTAGGATAGATTTTCGGCAGCAATGGATTACTAGTAGGAGGACTGAAGGGGGAGAGAGTGTGGGACTAATCACTCAGTCAACTCAGCATGGACTAATAGTCAACTCAATGCTGATCCTAACCCACACCATGGTTGATTTATTATCATGTTGTATGTGGAGTACCCCCTAGATAAACAACTGTTAAGTTGATTATTACCCCACTGTTGGCTATCATGTTGCCCGAACGCAGCCAAAGAGAACCCAACATTGACAGTTTCACCCATCCTATCATGTCATTGATTCGTACACATTCCTGGGTTGCTATACAATTGAATCGTATAGAAAGATCTCCTTCACTGTTGCCGATGCTGCCTTTTGAGTTGCTGGCATTGTGGCTGGACTGAGCATGTAAGCGGCCCATGTGAACATGCTTCCTTAATGAAAAGCAAACATGATCCAAAATAAGCTCTCTTCAGTGATATACACAACACTGCAGCCTCATCATAAAACGGCCTTGTGACTTTGAAAGATGCTCATCTGCCACCTCTTTCTATACATTTCCATACTGTCCTATCACAACAATCCAGGTTTTTAAGGAGCAAGGGTGAATCCTTTCTCTTTTAAAGCTTCAGTTTTTGCTGTGGCCTGGTGTATGCTCCAGTTAATGGTTGAAATTTGCTAGGCCACCCACCAAAACAATGCCTGTGGTTTTTTATTTTCTACATGAATCACCTAAGTGGCATCTCAATTTTCAAGAAGACAGAAAAAAAACACCTATAGGATTGATGTAAATCTGGCAAGAATGATCATCCTCGCGGTGATGATCTTTGCAAATTTGCTTCTCTTCATGAATTTCCAAGTTCCAGTGACAACTCTCATTGAATATAAAACAGCTGGAGAGTCACAGCTCCAACTCCTTGTTTGGCAAAGAGCTATGAATTTCTAAAGACTGAGAGAACAGCTTTTAAAAATGTTTTGTGAATAAAAATTAACAGGGAAAAAGAAATCTCGGATGGCTAATGCTTTGGTGAGATTAATTTGCTCCAGAGATGGGAATATTTAATTCATGCATTGTCCTTTATAGCCCCTCCTATCCTAGGGGCTATGGGCAGTGACAGCAACTCTATATAAAAGAGCTGAGCAGCATTGTGGAAAAGGTCAGAGAGGGTCTTTTTGTAAATATGTTGGTAGGAAACTCACACAAGTGATGGATTTATGAGCATTATCCTTTCTAATGGAAACTTTTTACTGCTGATTGAAGCCAAGGAATAGTATTTTGAAAGAGCCTTAGAAGGCTGGAGCCCAAAGGGCATACAGAAGGGGAACTGAGATATATTTATTAATTATCATGGTTAAGAACCCATCACAGAGGACCCTTGATGTGTTCTATGTCTGTGTGACTGAATACTGATCATAGCCTTATTTGGGTGGTAATCCATTGTACCTGTGCAGGAGGAGCCCCGCTGTGCACACCAGCCCTTCTCCTAATGCCCCCACATGCATGGGCTCCACCCTTGACCTTCCTGGGTTGAGCAGGAAAGTCTGAAGAAGGGTTGAATGTGCTTAGAATCTTCCCTATGATTGGGACTCCTGTGGGATGAAGAGTGCAACTCACAAGGTAGCATTGTTGGACTACTCTAAGGGAGAGAGAATTAGAGCTGTGCACAAGTGGCCTCTCAAAGTTCTCCACCTCATTTTTGGGTAGAGAAATTGGGGGGACAATTTCACTGAATTTCTCCGGGGGGGGGGGGGGAGAAATTCTTCAACAATTTCTCATAGGTAGGAATCCCCATTAGCAAGCGTTGTAGAACAGCTTCTTTCTTTTCCCCCCTAAAGGTTTTTGTTTTTTGTTTGTTTTGCACTGCCACTGCCATTAACTGTGTTGGCAGCCTGCCCCCCCCCCCCCCATTTTGCATCCTCTACAATGCCCCATATACCTAACATCACTCCAGGGCATTGAGAGGAGGGATGGTGAAGAAAAAATAATGGTAAAGAAAATTCTGAAATGTATCCTATATCTAGGTACAGCACCATGTACATTGATGGTGCTATATAAATAATAATAATAATAATAATAATAATAATAATAATAATAATAATAAGAGGTAAGAAAAGAAAAATCTCAGGGTATTTCCTGAAAGTTTTCTTTCCCCATGAAAGGGGCTTCCATTTTAATGCCTCATTCTCAGGGCATTTTATAATTTATTTTGAAGGTGTGTTAGTGGTGGGTTTTTTTTTACCTTAACTAATCACTGTGAGGTGGCTGAATGTACTGCCTATATTTTTCTTTCTATTACACATCTCACCATTGTTCTACAGTCTCCTAGGCTGCCTGCACTTCCTGATCTGAACAGGGGCTATAGGAAGAATAAATTAATGATGTCTTCCCATGGGCAGGAAGTGCAGGAAGCCAAAGAGGCTACAGACTGTCAGAGAGGTAACTGTACAATAAATGATAGGACAATCAGACACACTCCTCAGTCATCTCATAAGTAAAGTAAGCACAAGAATCCTGAACCAAACCCATGTGAATTTCTCCAAAATTTCTTCTCCTTTGAATTTCTTTTCGAAAGCAATTCCTTTTCTATCAAAGTGAATGGAAACGATAGAAATTTGTGTAGGAGAAATTTTCGCCACAGCACTAGGGAGAACAGCTCAATGGTGAATCACATTCTTTTTGTGCAGAAGGTTCCTGGTTCAATAGCTGGCATCTCCAGTTTAATAAGGATCAGGTAACGATGAATGTGGAACACATTTTGCTTGATTAGCTGCTGCTAATCAGGATGTACCAATAATGTCATGATACAGGGCAGTCTCGTATTCATACCATGTGCTTAGCACAGGATGGTACTGTAATTCTACTCTTTCTTACCGGAGTAGATGGGCATTCCATTGTTTCCTTGGGTCTGCCCTACGTTACATGCTCCTTCTTGGCAGGAACGGAAGGGCAAAGGAGCAGGTGGCCATTTCCAAATGGCAGTTTTGACTGAAGGGACGATAGAAGCACATCCAACATACAGCCTACATTGCCGCCTGGCCTGACTTAGCCCACATTGCAGTGAGTGTAGCACAAACAAGAGCTGTGCAATTTGCATGGTACGGTGAAGGCAACACTTTTCCAAGTTGGCTACATTTTGGGGTGAGCATGCAATGCCAAGCCTGGAGTAGTGGCATTTGCAGTTTTGGAGGTGGTCTACAAGGCTCAGGTTTACTTTTCACTCACAGGCTAATTTGTCAGCCCTCATGACTATATGTATGTATATATATATATATATATATATATATATATATATATATTCAATTGGTGTCAGCTTCTGGGGGTGTGGTTGCTTTCTTTCCAAGCAGCTCTAAGTAAAGTTTTGTTGAATGCAGGGGTGGACAACATGTGGCCTCCAGATGTTTTGACCTACAACTCCCATCATCCCTCAATATTGGATATGCAGGTTAAGGCTAACAAGAAGTTAGGGGAAAACATCTGAAGGGCCACAAGTTGCCCACCCCTGAGTTGAATGCTACTCTGAAAGACACTCAGTAGTATGCCATGACTAGTGAGTCACACCATCTGGCCTTTTTGGGATAGAATTCTGCCTTGAACAATATGAATCCTGTCACAAAGGATGAAGAGGTAAGATGTGGCCCATAGGAAATGGGATATTATTGCCAAATAAATTATACTCAAGCGAGGACGTTAAACTCCAAACATCTAGTAGCATCTGTCCTCCATGGGGGAACAAATAAACCAGCCAGCACTAAATAAAACAAATGGAAAATAATGATAGCCAGACCTTTAGCATGAAGAATGTCAGAGACGCATTTAGGAACAGCTTCAAGGGAAGGGAACTCTAGGAGTTCGGCCTCACAAACAGAGAAGTGCCCAATTCTGGTTCTCTGCGAGCTTTCTTCTCTTGTCAGGGTCTGCAACTTCATCCTCACTAATCACAGTTGTTGGAATGAAACATTGAGGAGCAAAGTCCCCCAGACAGCCTGGTCTTACATTATTTAAGTGTTTATACTGATGGGCAGAAGAAGAAGGAGGAGGAGAAGGAGAAGACCCTCAGCACATATTTATTGGCTTTAATGGTGCTATTGTGATTTACACCACCTTAGTATCTGGTCCAGACAGAATAACCTTAAAGTGCATGTGGTAAATAATGGAAGAGGAAAACAGAGAATAATGTACTCCACTGCCAGCAAAATTGGATTGTATTTCTGTTCTCACTTCCCCCCCCCTCTCCTCCACCCTCCTCTCTCTTTTGGCTTAGTCACCCAGAATTTTCAGTGCTGAGGACAGAATGCAAAATAATGTGATGCAATGAAAAATATCACATTAAAATTGGAAGAAAGAAATGGAGCTAGCCAAATGAAACATTTTTTTCCCTCTGATGGCAAATTGGAATGGCAAATTTTCCAGTAGCCTGGCAAAACGCAACACAATATTTGAGTGATTTCAAAGTCTTCTCACATATCAAATATGAAAACTGCTGAAGCAAAATAAACGCACCTGCTCTTGCCTATGGAGTTCACACAAATGCCTCACTATATGGATGTGGTACAAGGGAGTGTTGATGGGATTAAACGGGGAGGACACGGATGTCCTGTTTTGGTGTGATTAAAAAGACTAGGCCATGCCTGTGCTGTAGAACCTAGTGTGGCAATGAGCAAAAACTGGAGATGGACAAGTGGACTGGGTAGATGGTGCCACTCCATTTGTTCACTTTCAGTCATCAATGTACTACTTATTAAAAACCTCACTGGTCTCTCCACTGGAAACTCTACCACCAGGCTGTCTGCTGTGCTATATGCCCACAACCCTAAGAGCTGTATCTTAGGAGAAATTCCAGCACATTGTCCAAACAGGGTACTCTAAATTACAAGCCACCATATTGGAAGCATTCATTTCCAACTATTCCCCCAATTACAAGACACCACTTTTCCTGCATGATGTGCCAAACGGGACACCTAAGGATTATCCTAGGAAAATGGAGGGATCAGGCCTGCCTGCTCCCGTGATTCCCTGTGTTTCATTTGGATGCACAGGGATGATATCAAAGGGAAAGGCAGGTGTAGAAATGGACCCCAGCACTCTTCCTCATCACTACAGCCCCTCTTCTGTTTTCCTATTGAAACTTCCCTGGTAGTATCAATGGAAAGAGCAGCATCTTTCACCAGGGATCAGCATTAGTTTGAAACCACAATGCTGCTCCCCGCCTAATGAAGGGTGCAGTAGCAGCAATTCTGATCAACACAAAGATCCCTGGGAAATAGAGTTTCTCAGGGTTTGTTGGTCTGTACTAAGAAAACCTGGGGAACTACATCTCCCAGGGCAGGAAATGCCCACAGCATTGCTGCTGTCTAGTGAAGGCTACAGTACCAGACCCTTTCACTATCTCTGTCAGTCAAGTTCTGAGGGAAAGTGAGGAGGGCAGAAAAGGGGCGGAGCTGAGAAAGGGAGACCTCCAACTCATATGCATGTGATTATATCACCTACATTATGATGAGACTTGGGGTGTGGAACTGGTCTAAAGTTAGGGCTCACTCCAAAGAATAGCCGTCTATATAGTCATGTGTGACTCAGTTTGTCAGGAATTCACCACATGCGTTGCAGCCAACCCTTCCCTCCCTCTCTTGGCTTCTCATGTTCATCTTTGGCCACCAACAATTTGACTGATCCATCTCAGCCAGTATTTTCTCAGAGCAGCTGCTATTGCTACTGCCAATGATAACATTCCCTTACACTTGCAGTATTAATTTTATTTAGTTAATTATTACATACAGTAGCTATATTGCCCAATAGCCAAAGCTCTCTATGTGGTTTGCAACAATTAAAACAATAAAATACAGCACAGGGAAATATAACTTTTAAAAAAAGAAGTAAAACCACACTATAAGACCAAAGTAAAAACCAGCAGCACTGTAAAGATCCAAAAATACAACAACCGATTTAAAACAACAAACACTAGAGAACCAAAATGCTTGGGAGAATCAGAAGGTCTTCACAAGGTCTCAACGGAGACCTCCATGCAAACCTCTAGGGAAAGGACATTCCATAGTGGGGTCACCACTGAAAAAGGACCTCTCCTTAGTAGTCGCCTGTCTCACCTTATTTGGTGGAGAGACACCCACTTTGCCTTTCAGAATGCTTCCTTGCTTATTCTCTTTGTTTGACCATTATACTTCCTTACTCTTTTGAATTATAAATGGCTTAATAGACCTATTGATGATATACATTTTGACCTGCTCTCTTACCATGTCCATACATGTCCCACAACACACTGGCCAAGATCCTGATGTTCATGAATTTTCTCATTTCCTTTCCTTTCTGAATGCCATCACTATAGGCCTTTAATTAAAAGCTACCTATGTACATCCCCAAATACTATTTTAAATGGATGAGAGAATGTACAAGAAGCATGGTTTTAAAGACAGCATCCTACTTATCTTCACTTCTAGCCATGAAAATACTGTAAAAAATATATATTAGCATGTCCAGATTGTGCCTTCATGGTCACATTCACTGTCCTTGTCAACTGTTTCTCTAATACAAAGGGTTTTGCGTCCATGGGCTACAGACAGTTTCACTTGATCTTCTTTCAGACCTGAGCTTGCTAATGAAAGGCCTTGTAAAAGTTGTGTGGAGTTTGTATTGACAAAGGATTATAGGGATACCTTTCCAAAGCTTAGCAGCAGGATCTCATGAATTGTCCACTGATGCAGGGAAAGCGAACCAAAGTCTCCAAATACCACAGACAAACTTTTATTTTGTTTCAAGTGAACTACTCCACTTTGCAATGTGAAAACATTAAAAAGAAAATGATTTTGTAAAAGTCCCCTCGATCTGCGTGGTCCCCATGCAAATGGAATCCAAACTGATGTTTCGGTTCTAGAAATCTTTGTAGCTGCATGCCCTTAAAAAAATAAAAATAAAATCCAAATCCAGCACACTGCTTTAATAACATTCTCAAGAAGGCTATTGTACATACCTTATCCAGAAGAGCAAAATGGAACTGTCATTTTTCAATACAACTAAAGTTGGTTTCCAAGTTCCACCCCCAAGAAGACTGTGTAATATGAATTACACTAATTACTTCTTGTGGTTTAACCATTGATTTCAGTGTTAATTTAATGGACTTAATGGATGTTGCTGTTCCCATCAGATGGGCGACCAATATTTGTCTTATTCCTTGACCACATATAGATTTCTCTTGACCCTTTAAATATATTATAATTGGCAGTCTCCTTATTCATTGTGCATGAAAATATTACCACAACTTTACACAGGTAATTCTAAACTCTCTGCTGTGTTTCTCTCCAAATAAATGTATTCATTCTCTCTCTCTCTCTCTCTCTCTCTCTCTCTCTCTCTCTCTCTCTCTCTCTCTCAGACACACACACACACACACACACACACACGGAATGAATTTGGACTATATATTATGTGAAAGCCAAACAAACACTGTGGGAGCAGGAAAATGTGCTAAACTTCTGTAATCACACCATGATAGATTACATAATGTTCCCATTCTACGTTATTATTATGCTTAGGTTTAAAACAGAAATGCTGGGCTTTGATACATATTATTTGAAACCATTTGGAACCAGGCTCCCTGCCTTTAAAATGCCACACACAGTGTGTTTAATAAATGAAGTATAAAATAATAAATGATTATGAATCTTGGAATGGCGCACTGTGCAGGTCAAAGACAATACTCCCACCAAATTCCATGTGGGCAGAGTCGTTTGCTTTATGTGAGGTCTAAGCAGCAGTATTTCCACTTGTCTTTTCTTTTCTTTTTTATGAGATGTTGTCTTTGGGCTTGAAGGATTTCACTTTAATATGAGAATCGTAACACACATCTGCTTGTCTTACTGACCTTTCATAGGCAGCACTTCCCATTGACAGCATTGTCCATAGGAACCCAGATGCTTTCCACAGAGGTCTGGTTTCACTACAGTTTTGTGGACTGCTCATGCACACCTGCTTGAGGGAGGCCAGTTACTAATCCAAGATGGATTAGTAACTGGCTAAAGAACAGAAAGCAGAGAGTAGGGCCATAGCTAGACGGGGCTTTATCCCAGGGCAATCTCCAGGATCATCCTTGTGCGTCCACATGACGCAAGGGGATCCTGGGATTAGGGAGAGATGATCCCTCCCTTGCCCCGGGATATAGCCCTACACTTTAGGCCCACTTTTTCTGTGGTCTCAGGATGATCCTGAGACCATGGAAAATGTGGCCCACAACCACGATTTGTCCTGGCTCCTCACAGTTACTCACGAGGAACTGGGATCTGTGCCCATTGGGTGTGGGGTGTGGGGAGAGGGAATTATTTTTAAAATTAAAAAAAAAAACTTACCTTTTGCGCATGAGTACTTCTTCACACAGCGCATAGTGAAATTATGGAACTCACTACCACAAGATGTAGTGATGTCCACCAATTTGGATGGCTTTAAAAGGGGGTTGGATAAATTCCTGGAGGCGAAGGCTATCAATGGCTACTAGCCGTGATGGTTGTGTGCTATCTCCAGTATTCGAGGCAGTAAACCTGTGTGCACCATGTTTATTATTTCATGTTTATTTTTTCATAGATGGCCATGTTTATTATTTCAGCCATGAAGCACACAGCAAACAATTCTCTTCTCCCCTCCCCACTGTCATTCCATATTTTACAACTGCTCCTACATTCCTGTTACTACATGGCAAAAAAGCCTTTAAAAAGATAGTTTGCCGAAAGAGAGAGAGAGAGAGAGAGAGAGAATCTGAACATGGGGGTTGGACTTGATGGCCTTAAGGCCCCTTCCAACTCTACTATTCTATGATTCTGTGTGCAGTTGCATATTAAACTCACTTAAATAGTAAGGCCATCATGACTACAAGGATAAAATGGCATTTGCTTCTGCTGCCCTGATGCTAAATACATTTACTTGGAAGTAAGCACCATTTGTCTTGGAGAAGGAGATAATATATTTTAAAAGTAAAAATAATAAATTGAGCATCTGTAACCCTGTACATGCCAAGTTGCCTATCCCCAACTAAAAAATGTTTTTTTTTAAAAAAAAAACACCACACACTCACACAAAACTAAGACTAATGAGAGAATGCTGCAGTCACCAGTGTCAGCCTTGGTGTTCCTAGGCCAGCCCTGGTGCTGTCACTGGCCTATTGATCATTGCCCCCATCGCCTTCCCCTCTCTAGGTCAGGAATGCAGAACCCAAGGGTAGAATTCAATTTCATAGAAGCTGTTGGGGGCGGGCAAAGGCAAAAGGGGCAGGATCAAAAACATCAGCATATTTTAGCTTGAAGCTCTTGCTGTCAGTAACTAAAGGCATTTCAAGCTGTTAGGATGTGAAACCACCAACTGGTCAGTGGTTGGGGGAAGGGGGTGGGACCGGGGGAAAGGCTGCAGAGATTTGGGGATCTCCAGAAGGCCAGATTTGGCCCCTTGGCAGAGGTTTGGCACCCCTGCTCTAGGTGGTCAATTTTATTTATTTATTCATTCATTCATTCATTACATTACATTACATTTCTATATTGCCCAATAGCTGAAGCTCTCTAGGGCAGTGGTTCCCAATTGGTGGTCCATAGACCCCAGGGGGTCCATGGCACCATTCACATATTCACCATTCATTTCTGGAGTCCACAGATGATGAATTCCTACTAGAAGTAAAATATAACATCATTGAGCACCTGCGTTATTTAGCAACTAGCTTCAGAGATTACTTCCCTGCACCTAATCCTGAAAACTCATAGATAAGGAATTCTTTTGAATGTGGTGATGTACAACTAACAACTCTATCTGTGGAAGAGCAAGATGCACTTGCTGATGTGACTTGTGATGGTTCATTGAAATCATTTTTCAAGGAATATAGACTGGACCCATTCTGGGTGAAGGTTTTTCCTGATTATAAGAAATTAGGTGAAAAAGCTTTGAAACATCTAGTTCCCTTTTGTTCCACATATCTTTGTGAACAAACATTTTCAACATTTTGTTATATGAAGAACAAGCATAGAAATCGGATCGATGTTGATCCAGATTTGAGATTAAAAGTAGGAAATATTGAACCGGATGTGGAAGGGATTGTTTGGGACAAAAGGAGGCATGATTTCTCCCATCACATTTAGGTTTAGACTGCTAGACAAGTCATAATTTGCTCAATTGTAAACTAGACATTAGTAAAATTAAATTCGTCTTTATATTCCGAACTAAATCATTGTCATTATCACAAATATCACAGATTTTATGGTCTGTTTTTTAGTATACCTAAAATCCTTTGCTTATTAGCGGCTACCCCTTATTTTCTCCAAAATATTGCTTCGCACAGGTAACTACCATAGAGATAACATTTTTTTTTCAAAAGCAAGGGGTCCATGCCTTGGCATTTGAAAAACAAGGGGTCTGTAGTACTTAGCTAATTGGAAACCACTGCTCTAGGGAGTTCACAACAATTGGGGGGTGCTGAACTTGGGCCCCGAGGTCCTGCCTGAGGTGCACCACTGAATGAAGCCTAAGGGCTCATCTACATCTACAGGCTTTCTGGGATGGTGGTGGTGGGGTCTCGGGCTTTCCAGCTTCCGGGATCCTCTCCCAGTGTCCAAACGCCAATGCGACATCCTGGAAGGAAAGAGGGACGTCGGGTGCAGTGTGTGTGTGTGTGTGTGTTTTTCCAGAAGGGGACTTTTGCGTGACTGTGAGGGTACAATCAGTGCCAAAGTAAGTTTGAAAAAGAAAAAAACCCTTGAAAGTAAATGCCGACAGCCATCCCAGGGATGGCAAAAAAGCTCACCCCCTTACCTCTGATGGACACAGAGACCCCCGCCCCGCCCACAAAGCTCTATGCTTGTTTGTTATGCTGCGTTTCTAGCAGGGAGGAGAGAGGACCTGGGAGCGCATGCCACACTGCCTGTAGTCCTCGGTGTTGAGATAATCGAGATAAAAGTAGTCCCAGTTATTCTATCTGTGTGTCCAAATGTGCATCATTTGGACACACAGAGACAACCTCGTGACCACCCTGGGATAAATGGCTGGTGTAGACATGCCTTATGTTTCATTATCCCTGGAATTTCTGCATGTTACA
Source organism: Elgaria multicarinata webbii (assembly GCF_023053635.1). NCBI lineage: Eukaryota > Metazoa > Chordata > Lepidosauria > Squamata > Anguidae > Elgaria > Elgaria multicarinata. The sequence continues at coordinate 95,810,121 of NC_086172.1, forward strand.
GGTGCATCTCACATGTAAATTTCATTTCTCAAACACCACAGTGCTGAGAGAAGGCACTGCTTGCCCTAATTCATAAGAATTATCCAGGGTTTGGGAGAGAATGTTGGGGTTCAAGCAACACCTGGCATCTAGTCAATGCTGAACATCCAAACGAAACAGTGGCCATAATTGTGCTTGGCATGGGTAGGCATTTGACAAAGTCTCCTGGAAATACTTAATGTAAGGTCATTGGGGGGATGGGGGTGAGAAAGGGGGATTGTGTGACTCTTATTCTGCAAGACTGATTTCACTTCTCTTGGCCACAGGCAAGAGAATATTGATACTATAGAGAATCAATACACTGAAATACTTGTGCCATCTCTTTCCTGTTCAATGGGAACGTTAGACTTTAACAAAGCAGGGTAATTACTTGGGGCAGAGGAGCTGGGCGATCTTTATTCATTTAGAAGACTGGGGAATTGGAAGTCAAACAGGTGCAGGATTGAGACTAAGAGTCAGTTCAAAGCACTGCATTCTAATCGTATGTTGCAATGTTGAGGATGAACTGGGATTCTCAGCCTGCCACCGCAGTCACTGGATGCAGGCTGACCGAGGATCCACTACCCATCTGGAGGCACCGATTCATACAAATGCAGGTGTCATGTGAAGCCTGCAATTGCTTTATTTTTATTTTTATTATTTTTTATTTATTACATTTTTATACCGCCCAATAGCCAAAGCTCTCTGGGCGGTTCACAAAAATTAAAACCATAATAAAACAACCAACAGGTTAAAAACACAAATACAAAATACAGTATAAAAAGCACAACCAGGATAAAACCACGCAGCAAAATTGAGATACAGAATTAGAACAGTAAAATTTAAATTTAACTTAAAATTAAGTGTTAAAATACTGAGAGAATAAAAAGGTCTTCAGCTGGCGATGAAAGGAGTACAGTGTAGGCGCCAGGCGGACCTCTCTGGGGAGCTCATTCCACAACCGGGGTGCCACAGCAAAGAAAGCCCTCCTTCTAGTAGCCACCTGCCTCACTTCCTTTGGCAGGGGCTCATGGAGAAGGGCCCCTGTAGATGATCTTAAGGTCCAGGCAGGTACATATGGGAGGAGGCGTTCCTTCAGATAACCTGGCCCCAAACCATTCAGGGCTTTAAATGTCAATACCAGCACTTTGAATCAGGCCCAGACCTGGACTGGCAGCCAATGAAGTTGTAAAAGGACTGGCGTAATGTGAACTCGCCGGCCAGTCCCTGTTAGTAGGCAGGCTGCCCTGTTTTGTACCAGCTGAAGCTTCCGGACCATTTTCAAAGGCAGCCCCACGTATAATTGCATTGCAGTAATCCAAACGATAGGTTATCAGAGCATGGATAACTGTAGCTAGGCTATCTCTGTCCAGATAAGGGCGTAGTTGGTATATCAACCTAAGCTGATAAAAGGTGCTCTCTGCCACTGAGTTCACCTGTGCCTCAATTGTTTGTGCACTTCCAAGGTGATTGTGTGTGGCTCACTGCATGAATCATGTGCATCTGTACATATAAACATTGCTTTGATTGCCGGATTTCACAAAGTTGAGACAAAACTATTATGCTCTCTATGGAGGTGCAAGTGTCATAGATGGCCGAGAGTGCTTTTTACCAGCTTCTACTGGTTCACCAGCTGCAATCTTATCTAAAGAAGGCAAATCACGGCTTGGTGACACACGTATTGGTGACATCCAGGCATAGGTGTGTGCAATGGGTGCCCCGGCACACCCTAATGTCTCAAGCAACAATGTCTCTCTGCCAGAAGCCATGCCTCAAGAGGCCAGGGAGAGGGCCCCCAAAGGCTAATATCACCTCGTAAGACCCTCCTCCAGCCAGTGTCACCACAAAGCCCCCCAATGCGGGGGCTTGAGGAGTGTGTCCTCATTCCAACCCCCCTTACCTGCAATGGCCCTTCCCAGGTCAGCCAAGCTGAACACGGAGTAGGGCAACAGTGTCTACAGTGTATAATAAATAAATGAATCAAAATAATGTCCTTTATGATAGAGTATTCAATAAATGTCTGCCTTTTAAAAATAAATAAATAAAATTCCCTGGATGCACATCCTAATGAAATGTGTTGTGCACGCCTAGGCTGGAGTACTTTAATGCACTCTACATGGGGCTACCCTTACAGATGATCCAGAAAAGCTTCAATTTGTGCAATACAACCGGTGGCAAGAAGGCTTGTAGGAGCTAGCAGTCTGATCACATCACATCTAATCTGCGCCAATTGTATTGTCTGTCTGTTTATTTCTGAGCCATGTTTAAGATGCCGCTATTAAATGTTAAAGCCCTAAACCAGGGGTGCAGAACCTCTTTCAGCCCAAGAGCTGGATTCCATTTCGGAGAAGCTCTCAGGGCCACATTCCAGTGGTGGATGGGGCCAAAGGCACAACAGCGTGGGCCAAAGGCAAAAGGGATGGGAGGACCCAATACGCAAAACACCCGCATATTTTAGCTTAAGCGTAACTAAGCCTTAGAAGAGAACTAAGTGTGTGTGTGCGGGGGGGGGGGGAGCCAGGAAACCATTAATGATCTGTGAATGCCTGAAAGGGGTGTGGTCAGAGAATGCGGGTGTGACCTTCTGGGGAGCCCCAGTACCCCCAGAGGGCTAAATTTGGCTTCTGGCCCTGAAGCTCTTCACCCCTGCCCTAAGCCATTTGGGATCAGGTTATATAAAGCACTGGCTACACTCCTAGGTACCTGCATGGGGGTGTAAGATTAGCATCTGAGGGCCTGTTCTCTAGTCCACCAAGGAGAGGTGTTGTTTTAATATTTTACTGTGATTTCTGAGTTGTGCAGATTAGACAGACCAAACATGCATTAGCGCAATAATAAGGTGACCCTATGAAGAGGAGAACAGGTCCCCTGTATCTTTGACCGTTGTACAGAAAAGGGAATTTCAGCAGGTGTCAGTTGTATGCATGCAGCACCTGGTGAATTTCCCTTTTTATCACTACAGTTAAAGCTGCAGGAGCCCTGCCCTATTCTGTAGAGTGACCAGATACAAAAGAGGGCAGGGCTCCTGCAGCTTTAACTGTTGTGATGAAGAGGGAATTTCACCAGGTGCTGCATTTATACAAGTGATACCTGCTGAAATTCCCTTTTCATTACAACTGTTAAAGATACAGGAGCCCTTTCCTCTTTTCCATACTGTCACCCTATGCAATAATGTGTGCTTGTACAAGCAGAACAGAATTCTCACACATCCATTAAAAAAATCCGATTCCATCAATGGGAGGACGAAGAAACAGTGATGCCTGACAATCTGTGAAACAGAGACGAAGGGATTTAACAAAATCCATACACCCCTAGTTAAGGTGCATGTAAAGGCTTTGGCCTTGTGCTGCTTTGCTAACAGCCTTTGGCCCTAGTCTAGCAGTGAGCTTCCTAAGGAACCGGAAGACAGAGATTCAAGTGCCGTGACTCAACGAGATTCAATTCTGGCTGTGTTATTAATTGATAAGGCCAGTCATACGACAAAGTGGGGAGCAAAGGTCTGAAGCTCTTCCTTTAGATAATTTCCTAGTAATGTTGATTTAGTGATTCCCATTTCAATTCAAAGGCAGCCAAACAATGCTTGAAGTTCCTTTCTGGTTTGCTTTGCCATTCGTCATTGCTCTTTGGGCTGCAATTTATTTCCCACGTAACTATTTCTCTATTTCTTATTTTAAAATAGACAGTGTTTCAGAAAATTGAAATAGTATCCAAAATGGTCCCCCACTGGTTTTTCCCACATTCGATTGTCAAAAAATGTTAATCTTTTCTCAGGCCTGAAATTACGAGCCAGCTTTATTGGTCAAAGGCCATAATAATTTGAGCTCTTATTTTATAAACTCATTTCTGTAGAGTGATATCCTGATAGGAGCAAGAATAATAAATCACAAACATGTCCCCCAAGATTGCATTGTAAATGTCAAAGTAGACAGGAAATTGTAATTAAAGAAAGGAAATTGCTACAAAGAAGCACTTGATTTTAAAATGAGCTAAGCACAGAATTTTCTAAGCATTTAATTATAGACCAATTTCATCTGACTACTTTGCTTTTGCAGTCATATTTCTTATTATAACTCCTCTCCATAATAACCAAATCTCTCTGCTTACACTGGTCAAGAAGTATTACTGCATAACACTGCATAAGCACTGGGATTACCAACTTTACAGGCACTTTAATCATATTCTGCCATGATGGACAGAAAGATCAGACCGGTAAGTAAACCAGAAGCAATCTAACTTTAAACCAGCGAAACAAGCATACAGCTTGGGACTTTTCAAAGTGTGAAATTTGACCAAAATTGTACAACTACCAGGCAGATTCTAAAGGAAGTAGTCTTACTACAAAGATGCAAGGGCTATTTCACAAAACCAGTGTGTAGTGCTGTGAATATGGTTTGAGTGGATCTGTGCAGCGTGTGCTAGGCAGTGAATCAGGACTACTTGGCAATCTACGCTGCACAGGAGCCAGGGCTGACAGGGACAAACCGCTGAGACTTTTGGAGTGGCAGGGCTGGGTGGCTCCCCTGCTCTCTCTGAGCTGAGCTACAATCCTCACAGCAGCAGGCGGGGCGGGGATTCTCAGCCACAATATATCATTGGGAGCCAGTAGAAGCTGGTGGGGTTTCAGTCGGAACAAGCCAGGACTCTAAATGCGCTATCCAAAGTGCTGAACCCTAACCTCCAAATAGGTTCAGCACTTTGGATAGATCCTTTGGAATTTTGGCTGGTGCTGACTGAAAACCGGCGTGGATTCACAGCCCCACCAAAATCAGAGCCACTAGCCTCCATCGTTATATCCCTGTTATAATGCAAAGTATTTTGGGTGGCTTGCTCTGGAATGGACATTTAAGACCTATTAGCTTTGGAAATGACCCGTAAAAGACATAGACACATAGATAAATGGATCAACACAGATGCCAGCATTTTTAGACTCTTCTTGAGAGAAGATTGGCCTGATGAGCACCTGCATCTCAAAATTCACTGCTACCACTGCACCAGACAGATCCAATCCAGCTGGTTGTTGGAAATCCATTTATTGGCCCTGATGTGCAACTGCCACCACTCTCTAGTCTATCCTGTTACTATACTACCACCATGCCACATGTAGATTGGCTTGTGGTAGCATGCCAAAAAAGCCCACAATCTGATCCTGTGCATGGTTGATCCTGTACAAAGACTTGCCTTATCATGGGTAGAAAGCAGGTCCTCATTGCCATTTCAATCAGATTCCCTGTACTCACCCTCAATCCAGGATGATGAGAGATAACCATCAGCCCATTGTTACTGAACATTGCAAGAACTGGGGTTGGGGGTTGAGGTAGCATGGTAAAGTTCAGGCTGTGTGCATGGTAGAGCAACCATTTGACTACATCACTGGATCAGCTCACATTCATGTCATGCAAACATAGTGGTGTGAATTATTATTATTATTATTATTATTATTATTATTATTATTATTATATTTATTTGTATCCCGCCTTTTGCCCAATGCTGGGCCTCAAGGCGGCCTTACAAAGTTTAAAATATACATGGGGGGGGGAGGGAAACAAAACCATAAACAATTAAAAATACACAACAAAATTATAAGACATTAACATAGATGGAGGGCTGGATTATTCTCCAAAGGCCTGCTGGAACAAAAAAGTTTTAGCCTTCTTCCGAAAGCCCATCAAGGAGGGAGCCAGCCTAGCTTCCCCGGGAAGAGAGTTCCAGAGCACCGGAGCAGCCACCGAGAAGGCCCTCTCCCATGTTCCCACCAAGCGTGCCTGTGAAGATGATGGGACTGAAAGAAGGGCTTCTCCAGAAGATCTCAAAGCACGGGCAGGCTCATAAAGGAGAATACGTTCTTTCAAATAACCTGGACCCGAACCATATAGAGCTTTATAGGTCACAACCAGCACTTTGAATTGTGCCCGGAAACAGACTGGAAGCCAGTGGAGCTGTTTTAACAGGGGAGTTGTGTGCTCCCTGTAACCAGCCCTGGTCAACAATCTGGCTGCAGCTCTTTGAACCAGCTGGAGTTTCCGAACACTCTTCAAAGGCAGCCCCACGTAGAGCCCGTTACAGTAATCCAATCGGGATGTAACTAAGGCATGTGTCACCGTGGCCAGGTCCGACATCTCTAGGAACGGGCGCAGCTGGCGCACTAGCTTTAACTGTGCAAATGAACTCCTGGCCACCGCCGAAACCTGGGTATCCAGGCTCAGGGCTGAATCCAGAAGTACACCCAAGCTGCGGACCTGCGTCTTCAGGGGGAGTGTAACCCCATCCAACACAAGCTGAATCCCTATTCCCTGATCTGCCTTTCGACTGACCAGGAGCACCTCTGTCTTATCTGGATTAAGCTTCAATTTGTTCGCCCTCATCCAATCCATTACTGCCAACAAACAGCGGTTTAGCACAGAAACTGCTTCCTTGGAATTGGGTGGAAAGGAGTAGTAGAGTTGGGTGTCATCAGCGTACTGGTGGCACCGCACCCCACAACTCCGGATAACCTCTCCCAACGGTTTCATGTATATGTTAAATAGCATGGGGGACAAAACAGAGCCCTGAGGGACTCCACAGGCCAATGGCCAAGGAGTCGAACAGGAGTCCCCCAGTACCACCTTCTGGGTCCGTCCATCCAGGAAGGAATGGAGCCACTGTAAAACAGTGCCTCCAAGACCCATCCCAGCAAGGCGGCCCAGAAGGATACCATGGTCGATGGTATCGAACGCCGCTGAGAGGTCCAGCAGAACCAGCAGGGACACACTCCCCCTGTCCAGTTCCCGGCGAAGATCATCCAACAAGGCGACCAAAGCTGTTTCTGTCCCATAACCAGGCCTGAAGCCAGATTGAAATGGATCTAGATAATCCGTCTCATCCAGGAATCCCTGGAGTTGGGAGGCCACCACACGCTCCAATACCTTGCCCAAAAATGGGATGTTGGAGACTGGCTGGTAGTTATCCAATACAGTGGGGGCCAAGGAGGGCTTTTTCAGTGTGGGTCTTACCACTGCCTCCTTCAAACAGGCTGGGACCCTTCCTTGGTGAAGGGAGGCATTGACCACTCCGCTTACCCACTCAGCCAGTTCCCCTCTGGCAGCTTTTATAAGCCAGGAAGGGCAAGGATCTAGTATACACGTGGTGGCTCTCACCAATCCAAGGACCCTGTCCACATCATCGGACTGTGCAAATTGAAAGGTATCCAGTAATACTGGACAAGCAGGTGCCAAAGTTACATCCACTGGATCTGCATCAACAATAGCATCCAAGTCAGAGCGGATCCGAGCAATTTTGTCTGCAAAGTGCTGGGCAAATTGGTCACAACAGGCTGTTGAAAGGTCTGAAATCACTTTTGGGGGGCCAGAGTGTAGAAGGCCCCTGACCACCCGAAACAGCTCTGCTGGACGGCTCTTTGCAGACGCAATAGTGGCAGAGAAAAAAAGTTTTTTCGCTGCCCGAATTGCCACAGAGTAGGCCTTCAGATAGGCTCTAGCCTGTGTTCGATCAGATTCACTCCGAGTTTTCCGCCAACGTCGCTCTAGCCTCCGTCTCACTCCTTTCATTGCTGCCAGCTCACTGGAAAACCAGGGGGCTGGTGTGGCTCCACAACGTGAGAGAGGGCGCTCAGGAGCAATCGTGTCCACTGCCCTGGCAATCTCTGTATTCCAGAGATCAGCCAGGACATCGACAGAATCACCTGCCGAGGCAACAGGAAAATCCCCAAGAGCCATCAGGAAACCATTTGGATCCATCAGCCTCCTGGGGCGGACCATCTTAATCGGTCCTCCACCCCTGCAGAGGTTCTGAGTGCCAGCAAGTCTAAACCCCACCAGGTAGTGATCTGTCCATGACAACGGAACTATATAAAGTTCCTCCACTCTCAGATCCCTGTCACCCCATCCAGCACAGAAAACAAGGTCCAAAGTGTGCCCAGCAACATGGGTGGGGCCAGATACTACTTGGGACAGACCCATAGTTGTCATGGCGGACATGAAGTCCTGAGCCACTCCCGACAGGGCAGCCTCAGCATGGATATTGAAATCCCCCAGAACAACAAGCCGTGGGGACTCCAACACCAAATCCGAGACTATCCCAGCTAGCTCAGGAAGGGAGACTGTTGAACAGCGGGGTGGACGGTACACCAACAGAATCCCTATTCTATCCCGGGCACCCACCTTCAGATACACACATTCGAACCCTGCAGACTGTGGGACAGGGCACCTGGTCAGGCGGATGGAATCCCGATAGACCCCTGCCACTCCACCTCCCCGCCCTCCAGGCCTTGCTTGCTGATCGACAGAGAGCCCTGGTGGGCAAAGCAGAGAGAGATTAACTCCCCCAGCTTCATCCAACCAGGTCTCTGTGATACAGGCCAGGTCGGCACGCTCATGCAGGATCAAGTCCTGGATAGCCGTTGTTTTCCCATTAACCAACCTGGCGTTCACCAGCAGCAATTTCAACCCAGGAGGTCTGTTGCCAGGGCCATCCAAATTATTTGAATTGGGGGGAAGTTTGGGGACAACCAACACCCTGTTGTTGCACCCTCTCTTATGACAGTGCAACTGTCTCCCCGCCCTGTATCTCCCTCTGCCCTGTATAACTGTAATGGCTGCTCCCGGACTCCCATCATCTCCTCCACTCCCAGGAAAGCAGATGTTCATGACAGGCTGGCAGAACCCTCACACGACTAAAAGGAAGCAGGCCGAAAGTAGGGGGGGGAGGAGAAAAGAAAAGAAAAGAAACAAAACAAAAGGGGACAGGCCCTCGCCCTTGTGTACTGCCCTGAAGTGGCTTCCCCAAATTGGCAAACCCCTTTGGAGTCCCCCTTTCGGTGCTGAGCCCGCCCCCAAAGGAGCCTGCCTCTTAAGCTCCCAGTCCCCCAAAGATGTAGCAGCTGGGGGTGAGATGTTTCTTTGCTGGGAGCCTGAGTCTGCTAGGAGGCAGACTATTACTCCACCCCAACTTATTTATAATCATTAGATCTGTTGGTTTAATCCAAATCCTGAGCCCAAATATTCCCCGAGCCATCCAAGTACTGATGCAGTAGATCCAGTATGTCTGAACATATAACACGAAATTCTGGCCTGCTTGCACAAGCCTAATTCAAGGTGCTGGTTTTGATCTTTAAAACTTTACTTGGCTTGGGACCACAATACTTGGTGGAGCTCTTCTCCTGGTGTGAACCTACCTACATACTAAGATTACCACCTGAGGTCCTCCTCTATATGCCTCCTCCAAGGGGACTTGGAGAGTGGCAACAAGTAAGAAGGCCTACTCAGTGTTGTTCCCCCAATTATGAGGCTATTTCTCCAGCGAGTCCCGCCTGGTACCGACACTGTCACCTTTTCAGCATCTTCTTCTATTCTCAGGCATTTGACAGCATTTGATGGGATTTTTAATAAGTCCTAGTATTTCTCATAGTTAGAAATTCTGTATGTATGTGTTAATATGCTGTATATAAATGATTTTTACATTATGATATGATATTGGCTATTAGGTGGAATAGTAATGTAATAAATGAATTCAAATGAAATGGTTCAGCAGCATGGAGTTACTGGTGTCCCCTCAGGGCTGGCCCTACCATTAGGCAAAGTGAGATGGTCACTTCAGGTGGCTGATGCTTGAAGGCAGCAGCAAGGTGTTGGAGGCGAGAGTTGTATGCCACTTGGCCTACTCCGTGCCCCTTAAACTAGTCTGCTACCTCCAGGTTGATGGAAGATACTGTCCCATTGCCAGTGCTGAAGTAAGATTCAACTATCAGCCCAGTTAGTTTTGCACATGTAATAGGAGGGAGGATCATCCTGCCTGGACCTCAGGCAGCAAAATGTCTTCAGCTGCCCCTGAGCCTGCCTCTTGGGATACAGTGCTGTAGATCATAAGCCCCTGCCCTATATGGTGCACATAGGCCTAATCTACACCAAGCAGGATATTGCACTACGAAAGCGGTATGAAAGCGGTATCTAAAAGGCAGGAGCCACACCAAGCAGGGTACAGCAGTACGAAAGTGGTATATGGTATGTGTCAATGGGCCCATACAGCGGTAGTGTGGCTCCTGCCTTTTATATACCGCTTTCACACCACTTTCTTAGTGGTATGTCTTCTTCGGAGATCTGTTACATTTTTATAGTTTATCATTTGTAAACCACCTTGACTCTATAAACAACCAACCAGTGCTTTAGTTTGATGATAAATGCAGAACATTCTATAAACATCTTTGAATGATCCAATCCAGATAGGTACAATATATTTTTTTAAAAAAATAACACACACACATACACCGTGTGGTTGTAGGCTAGCAGATAACAATGTTTTAGAGCATATAGACCAGTTACTAGCGGATCATGGACACTTGGGCTAACCTATGTGATCATTGTCATATAATTTTAGTTAGTTACAAGAAACCCTTTCTATCAAATAGTCTGAAGTTGGATAACAATATTTCTTGCATGCTTATTAGGCTGTAGCGAAATTCACACAATTCTTTACAGGATTAACTAAAAAATACAGATACAGCTTGTGTCCACCTGCAAAGATAAACTGAAATGGACTGTGGGAGTTGCATGGAAATAGTCAACGGCTTAGTGTTTTCCACCCAAGATATTGACTTGGAAATCAATACATTGATTTGAAATCTAACCACTCAGATCTTTGAATGAGATGAATTAATAAGTGAAAGAGGCTTCGTATCTTTCACTTCAGCCAGAAAAAGAGATAATGATTAAAATGAATGGATGTCACAAAGAGATAAAAGAAGAAGAAAAGAAGAATGGTGTTTCTTTTTAAGACTGATGAGTAATAGTAACATAAATGTGATATGATGGTTATTCATTATAGTTCATTAGGGCTCATTAGAAAGGTATAGTATTTCAAAGTATTAATATAGGATGAAATGCAATGTGCTCTATTATAGAGATGGGTAATTGGAAAGGGCTTTCTGCAGCTAAGCAGATCACAATTTTACATGTTTTGCTACAGATGTTAGTCTCAAAACTACCCCTCTCTCACCCATCAGCGACAGCATCTTCCTAATATGCAAGTGTTCAGTTAGTTGTCCATCAATGTGAAACGAGCCCTCATGTCGCCTAAAAAACCTTTGGAAACCTACGGATCCATTCGGGCCTCCAAATCATCTTCTAACTGCACTGTGGGTTTCCAATGGTTTTAAAACTGTCCCCTAACCACACTGTAATTTCAGAGGTCCATTGAAGGTCCATTGGACACCCCGATTTTCGGTGTGGAGTGCACACCCCTATTATCTAGGTCCCAATCAAGATACACAGGATGCCTCTCCTTGGGCCAATAATCAATTCTCCAAAATGGCATGTGTACAGATTCCCTTTGGAGCAAGACCACCTTGGCATGATTTAAACCATGTTCATATACCCCTGCATACCCTAGTGGATGCATAGATCATCACAGTCAGAGCAATAAACGACCCTAGAAAGATGCCCCAACATTCCAATCTGGAGAAAACTTCTTAGCTCTTTGGAGAGACATGGTACTGCACTCAATGACCAATCAGGACGATTTTGGGCTCCCTCCACACTTAATGGATTTTTTTCAGGTAAGAAAAAAGATAGGAATGGTGGGATGGTTATGAATGGAGGACAAGAATGTCTGGACCACCCCACTTCATTTCCCATAAAATTCCGTGAATTAGGCAGGGTGATGGTGTGCTGAAGTGTCATATGGAAGGACCCAGAGTCAAGCACCATCACCTTCGTGGCCAAAACTCAGCGCATAATATGAGGAGGCAACCTGCATACCACCCTCCTCACCTCCCCATTTGTACCCTGTTCCTTCCCCCCTCCTCCCTTCACACAAACACAGTTTTACTATTTCACATACAGTGTTACTTTTTCTATTTGGGGGATTTTTGAAAAAGAAAAGCATCCTTTCTCCCCACCCCATAATGATGAATTGCACTTGTTCTGGGAGTTCCTTCTTGTATGTGTGTGGGGCCATTTTGGCTATGTAAACATTGGCACTCACAGCCTGAACATCAAAAATAGAGAGAGTGATGCAATGTGTTGCATTACAGAGACAGGCATTTGCAAAGGGCTTCCTACAACGTTAGACCTTGTAGAATTCCTTTCGATATCTCCTTCCAGCCTTATGCCAGTCCATTAATATTTACTGTCTGCACATTGCTTTTAGCCATTTGTGCATTCACCTTATGGTGGCTCTCTTTAGCCCACATTTCTTTGGCTTAATTACAAGATTGTCATGCAGAACTGCATGAAAAGCCTTGTGCACTGAAATATTTAATTATGAAACTCAAAGTAATTTATAAATGAACATTATTTTGTTTGCTTGCAAATTACATTTTTTTCTTGAATGAGTAAGTATTTGTGTCATATTTACCCTGTTGGATTTCACATAATAATGCAATTTGGGCTCTGCATTATAGAAGTGCAAAATGAAAAGCTGTTTTATGATTCCAGGGGCAGTTGGATTTGCAAGGGTGTGCACATACTGGGCGTATTCCCCTTCCCCCAAGAGAATGAGGGATAAGATATCCCCTCCTTGTTCCTTCTCTTCCCAGAATGTTTTGCTGTTGTTCACGTCCACCAAGAGGATCCAAGAACAGCAACAGAACTGCTCTTCAGCAAGTAGGCCATCTGCTGTGTGAAGCAACAGGCTGGATTCTTATTCATGAATCAATTTGTTAACTGGGAAGGCTCCAGGTTCCTGTCTCCAATAGAGCTGCCAGGAGAGCTGCTGCAGCTCTTCAGCAGCTGATAGAAGGGGCTCCATTTGAAACAGTGGGCCAGAGCTTTCCATGTAACTGGGGTAGATATTCATGAGAAGTTTGTGTGGCCCAGTCATGCTTGGAGAGGGGAGAGCAGGATTCAAATTCCTGCTCAGCCACCACGTCTACTGGATGTCTTTGGGCAAGTCGCCATCTCTCAACCTAGCCTCATTGCTCATTGTTATTTATTACGGTCGCAGACCAGCAAAACCAACACCAAAACATACAAAAGATAGATAAAAAGTGACATAAAAACAAAATACAGCTTGGTGAATTGCTTCTCTCAGAAGGATTGCAATGTTATTTTTCTAATTTGCATTGAGGTCATGAGAAACTTAGGCCTTAGCTAGACCTAAGGTTTATCCCGGGATCATCCCGGGGTCATCCCTGCCTGCTCCCGGGATATCCTGTGTGTCATTTACATGAACAGGGATGACCCCAGGATGATCCTGGGATAAACCTTAGGTCTAGCTAAGGCCCCAGAGACCCTTTTAGTAATATGGGAGGACACATCCCTTAAACAGATTAATACCAACGTTGTTGGGTTACATCCAGAAAAGGCTGTTAATAAAGGAAAGAGTAACTTTTTTCTGCATTCCTCATACATGTTACAATGCAAAATGACATGTTCAACAGATTCTATTGCTCCAGAACCACAGGGACATATCCGTTCATTAACCGGGATTTTACTAAATTGTCCTTCTAGTAATGCTGATGGCAACACATTAAAGTGAGCAACGGTAAATGCTCTCCTATACTTGGGAATGGTTAAAGCATACAGATATGAAGCTGCAGTGAGTCCATAGTTATTAAAATTATTGTAGAGCAGTGGAGAGCAAGATTTGTTAGCAGCAGTTCTTAATGCTGTAGATCTAGATCTATTAGTCTTTGAACAACAAGAGATTGGGCCTTCTGGAGCCCATAGTTTCTCACACTCAACCTAGCCTGCTCAACATGGTGACTGTGGAGATAGAATGGAGAGGATACCGTATTTGCTGCCGTGAGCTCCTTAAAAGACGTGTGGGATAAAAATGATATAAACACATGGGCCCTTTCTACATCTAAGGATTATCTCAGGAAAATGGAGGGATCATCCCTGCCTGCTCCCGGGATCCCCTGTGTGTCATTTGCATGGCTGATGTAGACATGTGCATAGATTCACAGGAAGGGAGGGGTTAATTCCCCCTTTTGAAAGGGTATTGGCTTGTCTAAACTGCCAAATTTCCATTTCAAAATGCCCTCTCAAGACATCGCTGGGAATGTGATGGAAAGTGATGTTCCTCTTTAAAAGGAACTGTCCACACAACCCATCTGAATCTGCTGCCTTAGCTGGGATGTTGCGCTTTTCAAAGAAAATCGATTCACAAATATGACTCATCCATTTCAACTCAGCTCTCGGATCAACTGGGCCTTCACATAGAATACATACTTACTGCTCTCCAATACCAGGTGAATACCTTTATACAAATCACTGTAACACTCAATCAAGTTAATTGATACAATTAACATACAATCATTACATCTTCCCTTTTTTCAGTTTTTTTTTCAATTTCCATACCCAAATCTTAGAGGTTTTCTCACTATTCTTCCTCTAGATGTGATTACTGGTTTCTCCTCCAGTTCCATCTTTTTTTCTTCATTCTGTTCCATATTTACACTTCCACCACCTTCTTTCTTAATTCCCCTATGATTGGTTGTAATCATGTAGCCAGTAGAAAGTACTGTTTTAAAAATAAGAAAAGAAAGAGATGGCACTAATTGTACAGAAGTGTCAAGTTGACTAAGGGTTTGATGGGTGGGCATTTGGCCTCCCTTCATAATACCAAGTTTGCACGGAATATTTGTGTATGCACACATTCAGTGCAGTCCTATGCAAGTCCTACGCCTCAAAATAAGCTAAAAATTCAAAGGGCATATCATGCCAGTGAAGTCCACACACATATAGGGTAGTGAGTGAAGCACCCCTGTTGCAGCTACCTTGTAAGCAAACTCACTTCTCTTTTGCACAGAATGATCCAGCCAGGTGACTGTGTACCAACAACCCAACATACATCAATTCAACTTTTGTACAATATGACTTTCCCCCATTCCCACCCACCCCACACACAATTTTTGATATATTTGGGGAGAAATGAATGGCCATATTTGCCTTATCTCAATTGTGGGATAATAATACCGCCACTTGTAAATAAAATAATAAATGTGGTTCATATTTTAAGATTTTATTTATAGCAACTCACCTGCTGGCTCTCAGGATTTGTAAACACTATAGATTTACTCAGTGATTTGCCTACCTTCACTTCTCTCTCTAGGCCTGGATCATGTTTGAGCCAATCGATTAATATTATAATTCATGTTATTCATTATTATGATGATGATGATTAAAAATTCCAGTTTGTTTCTATATATTTGTATCTAAAAACTATATTCTAAAATTGATTCTTGAACATCCACTAGCAACAGCGCTATCTGATTCAATGGAAACAGTTCTGACAATAATGAACTGGCTAAATTCTCTGGGGGGAAAGGACCTTGAAGAAACATGAAACAGAGGAAGTATTTTGTATCTCTTCTCTTTTTTTGGCCAGTTTTATGATTTCCCCAAAAATATTTACCTTGAATCAGGTTAAGGAAGTGAAACTCCCCAAATAGATGGTGTGAGAGGGATTCGGGGGTGGGGGGTGGGGAACCAAACCAAACCATGAAAATACACACAGAGTTTCTAACTTCTAAAACCATACAGAGGTGTGGAAATGTGCATGTGTGACAACTGGAATAAAACCAGAGGAGGAGGAGGAGAAGACGAATAATAATAATAAAAAAGCCACTCTGTTACTTGCTAGTAGAACAACATACCAACAACTGTTAGAGCTGACTTGAAGGTTAAATATTAGGAAGGAATCCAATTTCTCTTGTCTATTCAGCTCAGCGGTGTGTTAGATTGCGGTTGGAGTGTGCTTATGGAGTGTGGGATATGAAGTAGCCTAATCAATCCCTACTGCTTCATTCTCAGGTTCTTCTTATATCAGGTCCCTGCCCTCAGGCAGCCTTCAGCTTTCCAAAAGCCAATTCCATACAAATAAAAATTGCGACCTGCAGCTAGAGGGTGAAGCTGAGTTTCCCCCTCGTGATTAATCTCTTCTTGGGTGGCTTTCGGAGGGGGGGGGAAGAGAAAAAAGAGAAAGAAGGAGGGGGGAGGAGGAAAAAGGAAGAGAAAACATATGCAAGCTGCAACCTTGCGAAAGAGAGATTTCCTATTGAATGAGTCCGGTGCTCCAGAGCCAGCTTATCAAATGAAAGAATTCATTTTTTTTAAGAGGGGAAAAAAACAGTGCCTCATGTTGACATTGAGAAAATGAGCTATCAAACACTATGATTAAACTTCAGCTGCCATAATTGTCGTCCAAACAACTGCATGGTGGAACTGAAAAGCATTTTCTTTAACCAGCTCGGTATGGTTCACCAGTAATACTCAGTTTAAAAGGTTGTTGCTGCTAGCAAGAGAAACAAGGCTTGAAATTAACTTTTTCCAATCCATAGACAAAATTAAACATAGGTATTTGAGTCACACAAACAACAGTTAAAATCGGATGGGCTTTAACTTCTTCGTTTTTCATTTGTGGCAATTCATTTGCCAAAAGGGAGCTAACTCTGGGGGGTATTAAAATATCTTGATTTTTCCTGCTTTTGCTGCATCTGTCAACAATTGCCATGTGTGTGCGTGTGTGTGCATGTGCATTCACTCACACACAAGAAGGACAGTATAGGGAATCTTCTTTTTAAAAGACAGATTTGTAGAGAGAAGAGAAAAAGGAGGGAAAGAGATAGAATAAGAGAATGGAAAAGTATCCCCCCCCACATTTGTAATTACAGGGGGGGTGACTCTAAGCAGAAGAGAATCTGAAATATGATGGCTGCCTTTTCCATGCAATTATACCGCAGTGCTTTCGCGGTCTACACGGGTGCACTCATTCAGACAAGCCTATACAGGGGAGAAAAGCATTGCAAAGTCATTTTGTAAATGATCACTGGAGACGGTGGGGTCATTACAGAGGAACACCCCCCCCAAAAAAAGGTCCATCAAGAAACGGGGCTGGAACATTGACAGCAATGAAAATGCACCCACCCACCCCCGGTCAGTGCCCCCCTCAAGCCAAATGTTCACTTTGTGGGTTGCAAAATGAATATGTGAACTGTTGCACAGTTATGTCTCTGTGTCAGGTTGATGAAAGAATGTAAGAACTGCAGTGTAAAAGAAAATGATCCAAGAAAGGGAATAAGTGGTGTAATAAATTGTACATATGTATTTATATGAATCTAACCATTGAATATTCTCTCATCTCTTCCTAATGTTTGTTTCATTTTAACCTGCTTCATTTTGGGGGGAAATTGAAAACTTAGCACATGCAAAAACCATAAGTGTAATTCTGTTTTCAGTTCTTCTTATTTCAACCCACAGTGAAAGATATCTCTCACTTTCATTTTCACTGCCATTCCTTTCATATTATGAATTGCTTGCTTCAGTTAAAAGCTCTGGATGTTTTTCCATGTGTGTGTTTTGCTCATAGTCACCCTGCATCTAGGGTTTTGTAGTATTTAGCCTTCATAAATTGTTTTCATTGTGAACTGAGAATCTTGGCTATTGTATAAAAATGTAATAATAAATAAATAAATACATACATACATACATAAATAAATTAATAAATACATAAAGAAATAAAGAAGGTGAATAACAATTGTATAGAAAAGTAAATTTCAGCAGGTGTCATTTGTATGCATGCAGCACCTGCTGAAATTCCCTCTTCATCACAACTGTTAAATATACAGGAGCCCTGTCCTCCATTCCATATGGTCACCCTATTCCTGCATGCAGTCAACCAAACACACTCCTTTTAAATATATAGGATTCCTGTCCTCCTTTTCATATGGCCACCCTATCTGTATGCAGTCAAATGCACAGTTGTATATTTAACAGTTGTGATAAAGAGGGAATTTCACCAGGTGCTGCATGCATACAAAGGACACCTGCTGAAATTCCCTTTTCTGTGCAACTGTTAAAGCTACAGGAGCCCTGTCCTCCCTTCCATATGGTCATCTTATGCAGGAAGTCAGGAAAAAAATGCAGTATTCACAGAGTTTTGATCAGTAGTTGCAATTGTTACTCGCCTTCTGGATCTATAGGCCAAAATAAGTGTCAGAAGAAATGACCCCCACCTAGAAATACCTGCTGGGAAAGGCAAGCATTAGGAGGGTGCTTCTTTTTCAAAAGTACATGATCCATCCAAAAAGACATATTAAAATGTTAGCATAGGTTAAACGCCTTCACAATTGGGAAGCTGCTATCCAGTGTCCACTCAAACAGTTTTGGTTTAAGAAATTATGCAGCTCCTTATATATATATATACGCTAGAATACCACTAGGTGTCTGCTATCAGAAATCTTAATATACTGCCTTACTTACAATGCCACATCATCGCACCTCTCCGTTATCAGCTGAATGTTTATCAGACTTTCCATCAAATTAATATCTCATTATCTTCCAAACCTAAGTGTTTTCTCCCTGCTCCTTCCACTTATTTTACCTCTTTGAGCAGGTGTTTTTGCTAAGTCGATTACACTATCTGATAAACTTGCCATTCGCTGAGCATATGGAAGTAAAGATTTTGAATTAACAATCACATTTTCATCATTTTTAGTGTCTTGTCAAGCTTTTAGCTTTGCTTTACTTTCTAGTCAGCAAGCTATCAGGACTGTTCTTGAGGGGAAAAGTACAGAAAGAGGCAGTATGTTTCAGTGGCTTGAGAAATTTGGGCTGCAGTCCTAAGCAAATTTACCTGGGAGTAAGTCCCATTGGACACAGTGGGACTTCCTTCTGAGTAGTCATGAATAGAGTTGCATGGCCAGTAAATCTGCCTTCAAATCCATCAAGTCAGGTCCTTATGTGCAAAAGCCTAATAGGATTCTTGTGAGAATAAACAAGACACTTGATATGGGAGAAGTGGGTAAAAAATGAATACATTTTTTATTATTATTATTATTATTATTATTATTATTATTATTATTATTATTGTGCTATACAAGCAGCACTGAAATACGATAGCTGTTGAGGATACTTGGGTCACATTACCAAGGATAGAACAAGGTTGTGGGCATAGTGTAGTGTAGTGGCTAAAGTGTTGGACTGGGATTCGGAAGATCTGGGTTCTAGTCCCCACTTGGCCATGGAAACCCACTGGGTGACTTTGGGCCAGTCACAGACTCTCAGCCCAACCTACCTCACAGGGTTGCTGTTGTGAGGATAAAATGGAGGTGAGGACTATATACGCCATCTTATAGAATCATAGAATAGCAGAGTTGGAAGGGGCCTACAAGGCCATTGAGTCCAACCCCCTGCTCAGTGCAGGAATCCACCCTAAAGCATCCCTGACAGATGGTTGTCCAGCTGCCTCTTGAATGCCTCTAGTGTGGGAGAGCCCACAACCTCCCTAGGTAACTGATTCCACCGTTGCACTGCTCTAACAGTTAGGAAGTTTTTCCTGATGTCCAGCTGGAATCTGGCTTCCTTTAACTTGAGCCTGTTATTCCATGTCCTGCACTCTGGGAGGATCGAGAAGAGATCCTGGCCCTTCTCTTTGTGACAACCTTTTAAGTATTTGAAGAGTGCTATCATGTCTCCCCTCAATCTTCTCTTCTCCATGCTAAATATGCCCAGTTCTTTCAGTCTCTCTTCATGGGGCATTTTTTCCTTGGAGGAAAAAAGGCAGGATATAAATGCAATAATAAATAAATAAATAAATAAATAAATACATAAATAATCCTTTTCTGCAAGTAACTTCATGTGGGTTGTGAATCCAGATTTTTGGACTCTCTATTTCCCTCTATGCCCTGTCTCATGTGGCACAAAATGCAGTATATTTAAGGGGGGGAAGCTATTTTTACATAAGGATTATGATCTCTCTGGAGGTGACAGACTTGACCTTGGGGGAGCTAGGGGTGGCAACGGCCTACAGAAAGCTCTGGCGTGGGCTGGTCCATGAAGTCACGAAGAGTCGGAAGCGACTGAACGAATAAACAACAACAAAATTATAACATAGGAGGGATCTCACTATGTAAATGAAAGTTTCTAACAACACAATCCTATACATGCCTACTCAGAAGTAGATCCCATTGAGTTTGATGGGGCTTATTGTCAGGTATGTCTGTATAGGATTGTAGTTGGAGGGAGCAATCCTGTGGCCCCTAGACAGAGTCGGGAGGGGGGTGTCAGAGGATATTTCGGACTCCTGTATCCCAGGTCTGAGACAGAACTCTGACCTCAGACCCAGGAATCTGACCTCCCCTCCCCTTCTCCCTCCCAGCTGGTGCAGAGAGAGCTGCACTGGCCACCTGTCTGAACTCACAAAAGTGACTGCAGAGAGTAGAGGAAGGGGCATGCCAGTGGGCGGGGAGTGGATGGGACTGGGGAGGCTGGCTTATGATGTATCCTTGGGCCTTCCCAGTCTCCCACCCTCCCACTTTGATGTGTCCCAGCTAGATTGACAAAAAAGCCCATCTAGAAAAAAAGACCTTCTAATCAAAATACAGAGGGGGAGGCGCTCAGATGCAAAGATCGCCTCTGTCAGCTCTCCTACAGTACATAGGATGCCCTTAAGCCTCTGAGTTCAAAGGCTTATAGCCATCCGAACAGGAATGCTCCCTAAGTAAACTAATGAAATTAGATATTCTTCTTCTTCTTCTTCTTCTTCTTCTTCTTCTTCTTCTTCTTCTTCTTCTTCTTCTTCTTCTTCATCATCATCATCATCATCATCATCATCATCATCTATATATATCAAAGTCAGGTGCTAGTTGGTCATCCCTTTTTGACTGCCTTCCTGTTGACCGATCCTCATGAAATATACTTCATTGGAAAGCTCTTGAGACATGGTTTTCACTATAATTCAAAGTTGGGAGTTTCTGTTTATAAAGTTTTGTTTTTTTCATTTTAAGAATTAAGCCATCCTCTATAACAGCATACTATAACGTTTTATTTTTAATATCAAAAAATGTCAAGAATAATTAAACAAACATAATTAATTGCAAATTGGAGCAAAATGAAATATGAACACAAAAAGAAACACCATCTCCGCAGGCGTTTATAAACACAGATGCAGGCCGAAGTGCAATGATATGCCAGTAACAGATGGCCTGCAAACAAAACACGAAGGGGTTAAGAGACACTTGCATTTTAAAATTAAGACCCTTATGGACAATATGAAAAATTGCATGGTCAGTATCATCCAGGTACTGTGCCTGTTAGATATCAGTGGAAACATTCTGATTAGTTAAGAAAAGAAGGGGCAGAAAACTCAGAAAGGAAGGCAATGTACCAATATAATCTGAGGGCATGAAAAAAATACTATCAGAGAAAAGGGTGGATTTCTAGAGGAAAATCCTGAAAACGCAAGAGTAGCAGTGGCTGGGGCTTAAAAAAAGAAAGTCAATTTCATTTACATTGGGTTGGATCCAGCATTCCTAGGAGCAGAACTCAGCACACAGTATGCATGTTTCTACTGGAGGAAGTGGGGAGCCATTTTCATTGATTCCTCCTTCCCTTTACACATCCTGAGAATCAGCTTTCCAGGTCTGGGAGAAGTGTGGGATGTGGTGGCTGGATGCAAGAGGAAAGGGAGACAAGCCATAAAATTCACCTCCTCTTTCCTTCTTCCAGTAGAACCCTTCCATTTTCACAGGTCAAATATGGATCCAGCTCATTGAAATTCCTTTGAAGCCACTGGACTCCTCCAGGACGTAGAGTAGTCCTGGTCCAGAAGTGGAACCTAGAACAAAAGAAATAGGTTTTGCTCATTCAAATGATTATTTAGCCACTTTTTTTTTTTAGTAAAAGAGGAAACATTAATATGAAAACAATGCAAACTCTCTAAACAAATGCCTTCCTCGATGATATTTCTTGCCTCCATCATATTGCGATTCCAGGTTTTAATTTAACAGTTTAATTCTAGGATTGCTTCGGCATGGAGGGCTGCACACCATGGTTTATTATTGTAGGGTTGCTTTGGCATGCTGGGCTGCACTCAGATCTTTGTTATTTTCGGATTGCTCAGGCATGCTGTGCTGTACTTAGCAATAGCTTATTTTAAGATTTTTCATGCATCTCAGCTAACTGGAGATTATTAGTTTATCAAGAGAACAATCACAAGCATTTGTTGTTGTTGTAGGAAGAAACGATGTGCACAAAAGGTATAATGATAAGTCACATTTGGGGCAAAATAATCAGAGCATTCACCCAACATATTATTCACACGACTGCTAAGCACTATAATAAATTAATCACAAAGTTATAAAGCAATTAAGGAAGCACAGTCCTCCAATTGACTTAAAAATAAGGGATGTTGTACAAGCTTTGGACACACCAAATCCATGCTGAATACTGCAACAGCCACATGAAAATGGCAGATCTAAAGATTGGTCTTCCAGGAATAGAGCTCAGTACTGGGGGCTGCTTAGCATAGGTAAGCCAAGTATCATGTGCAGATGGAGTGCAAATCCATTGAAGAAATGATGCATTATTACTTCTTCACTAATTACATGTATATATCACTCTTCCTCCAAGGCTTTCAGGGTAACATGCATAGTTCATCCCTCCTCACTTCACCTTGTCAGCAACTCTATGCAAACAGGTGTGGGCGAAGGGTGTGCCGGGTGTGCCCAGGCAAACCCTAATATCTCAAGCAATAAGTGCCGAATTGAGGGGGGCATTGGGTAGGGATCTAGAGCAGGATCCAGACACAGCAGGAATGGTCATCTGGCTGCCCTCCAGTAGCTCCACTGCCAACTCCCCCAACAGTGCACCGTTGCTCCCGGCAGCAGGAGTGAAAAGGAATTCCACTGCCGGGAGCCCCTCTGCTAGGGGCCACACTTCAAAGAGGCCATGAGGAGGGCCCCCAGAAGCTAATATCACCCTGTAAGCCCCTCCTGCAGCCAGTCTCACCACAAAGCCCCACCAGTGCTGGGGCTTGAGGAGCATCTCCTCAATTCATCCCCTCACCTGCAGTGGCCCTCCTGTGGTCAGACAAGCCAAACGTGGAGCAGAGCATCAGTGTCTACAGAGTTTAATAAATGAATGACTAAAAATAATGTCCTTTATGATTGAGTATTCAATAAATGTTTGACTTTAAAAAAAAAAAATTACCTGGGTGCACACCCTAATGAAATGTGCTGTGCATGCCTAGGTCTATGCATTTAAGCTGAGAGACAGTGACTGGCTCAAGGTCACCCAGCAAGTTTTATAGTTCAGTAAGGGTTTCAGTCCAGGTCTCCTTGGTCCTAGTCCAACAGTCTAGCAGCTGTTCTGAGCAGAATGTGCTCTCGTCCCCCATCCTCGCCTTGTGCCTACAATATGCAATGGGAGGAAAGCTTTCCTCCTATTATGTGTAGCAGGTGCAGGAGGGCATGTTTCCAATTAGGACTGCAGTGGAGGCAAAGAATGAAAGGCCCCTCCCACCCCATTCCATGGTCCTTGTCTGGATCCCCTTCACCACACCAGCTATTTGCCAAAGAAAAACAGCCCTGCGAAGGCAAACCACATGACAGACCTCTTGTCTAGCTTGGCCTTCCCATGCACATTCAAGCAGTGCAATGTGAATGACAGGGATGGGGGTTGGGACATGTGGTCATTCCAATGTTGTTGGATTCCACTCCACAGAGCACCAGCCAGCATGACCAATGATCAGGGAGCTACAATCCAGCAATATATGGAGGGTAGGGTGACCATATGAAAAGGAAGACAGGTCTCCTGTATCTTTCACAGTTGTACTGAAAGGGGGAATTTCAGCAGGTGTCATTTGTATGCATGCACCACCTAGTGAAATCCCCGCTTCATCACAAGTTAAAGCTGCAGGAGACCTGACCTCTTTTGTATCTGGTCAAGAAGGCAGGACTGCTGCAGCTTTAACTATTGTGATGAAGAGGGAATTTCACCAGGTGCTGACACCTGCTGAAATTCTCCTTTCAATACAACAGTTAAAGATACAGGAGCCCTGTCCTCCTTTTCATATGGTTACCATAATGGACGACCACAAGCCCTGGTTTCATATGCAATAAACTGCACTACTGATAGGACCCAGCAAACCAATTTAGCATCTCTACAATCCTTGAGAAAGATCTCCCAGCTATGACCTTGGCATAGGGAGGGCTAATGCATCATGGGGTAAAAAGCTCTTACTATACCTCTTCCCCAGCTTGATAAATCTATCTCCTATCACTGTAACCTCCCGCAATCCCCAGGCCATCATCAAAAGGATGTGCAAATCAGCAAAATTCGAACTCACCAAAATTCTCCGAAGTCCATCTCAAAGCTTGTTCCAACTCCCTTTCCACTTTAGCCTGAACATGGCAAGCTGCTGCCCCCCCCACTTGCGGGACTTACCAGAAACTTCTGCTCACACTGGCAAGCTGCCCATCCTCCCAGAGAGTTGCTCTGACATGCCGTAGATCTACTGTTGTAAACTACGGCAGCTGTAAAAGGCCATTTCTGGCCACTTCCTGTAGTGCCATGTCAATCTACCATTGTAAACAAAGCATGTTTGCTAATATAATGACATCATGAGGCACAGGACAAAAAAAAAAAGGCATATTATGCATGCCATGCTCCCAAGGTGCACTTTGGAGAGACACGTCTGCAAAACTTTGAAGATAATTTGACATCTCATAATCACAGAGAACTGCATTCTACGCTGATCTTGTTGGATTTGTAACTCAACACAGAAAGTATGATCCATGAGCCCTTCGCTATGGGCCCCAGCAGACAAAATGGCAAAAGAATAGCAAGATGCCACACCTCCTTCTCAAACAGAAAGGCTGCCCCAATCATGGTTTGTGGCAGAAAAGTCTAAATTAAATGAATACATTCAATTTAGAGAAGGCAAGCATTGTACAACTAATCTGAGTGCCTGTTGGGCCTTTTTTATCATTTTTTATGGGTGAGAGATGTAATTTAACAGACAGACACTGGCGTTTTTCTGTGCTGTAAATTAATAAGATTAATTTTGTATGGATATATGGATGTGTGTGTGTGTGTGTGTGTGTGTGTGTGTGTGTGTGTGTGTATATATATATATATATATATAGTCTGGATTCACCCAGTTTCAAGCTTCTCATGAGGTTGGACACTTCACCCACTCTATTCTTTGATGTGTATAACATGAGAGAGCTTAAGAGTGAGGGAGGAAGCAGCAGCCAGGCACCTCTCCACCGTGCCTGGGTCCAGCTCCAGCTGAGAGCCCCCTCCCTCCTGCTACCAACTGTCTCTGGAGAGGCCACCAGTGAGGGAGGAAGCAGCAGCCAGGCACCTCTCCACCGTGCCTGGGTCCAGCTCCAGCTGAGAGCCCCCTCCCTCCTGCTACCAACTGTCTCTGGAGAGGCCACCAGTGAGGGAGGAAGCAGCAGCCAGGCACCTCTCCACCGTGCCTGGGTCCAGCTCCAGTTGAGAGCCCCCTCCCTCCTGCTACCAACTGTCTCTGGAGAGGCCACCAGTGAGGGAGGAAGCAGCAGCCAGACACCTCTCCACTGTGCCTGGGTCCAGCTCCAGCTGAGAGCCCCTTCCCTCCTGCTGTCACCTGTAACTGCTGAACTTTCCAACTAAGATTGTAGTGCCTGAATTTGCTTTCCTTTTCCCCCTCCTCCTCCTCCCTCCCAATCCCTTTTCCTTTTGTGTCATGTCTTTTAGATTGTAAGCCTGTGGGCAGGGACTGTCAAGAAATACTTTTGTAAGCCGCTGTGAGAGCCTTTTTTGGCTGAATGGCGGCATAAAAATCCTTAAATAAATAAATAAATAAAATAAGCTTTTGGCTCATATAGAAATGTAATAAGTAATTGAAATTAAAATATAGGCTCCTAGCTTGAGTCCTGGAGACATTGTAAAGTTCCACTTCCCTGGATGAACTGGCTTGTCTGCAATGTACATTGAGGCCAGCTCACATGATCTGGTGTGTTCTGAGTTGCAAATACAGATTGAGTGTGCATGTACACAGTACCGCACATAGCGAAATCAACCTCTGTTTGGCTACAGCGAGGTTGCCAATGTTGCATCTATGTGTGGTATATTTGATGTACCTTATCTTGGGCCCAAGAATTGCAAACTTTACCAGATCCAAGATAACCATCTTGTTAGTCTTAGGAAGGGTGCAATCCTAAACCCACTAACCTGTGATTTAGCCCAATTAGACTCAACAGGACTTACTTCTGAGTAGACCTGTATAAGATTATAAGATCTTGCTTGTTAGTTTTATAGCTAAGTGAGGTGAAGAACTAGGAAGAAGGGACTTTGGACAGCTGCAAGTAAAAGCAAAGTTCAATTAATACCTAACAAACAGAATGGAAAATTGGTTGTGTGAACTTTACCTATCCAGAAATCTGTCTTAGCTTATGTGATCACTTATGATGATGTTACATGGACAACTTATACTGATTCTCCCTCCCTCACATATGAATTTGTTCAGGGCTGGCTTTAAATGTAGCCATTGCCTAAACAACAAGCATTTGAATGTACAATCCATGGTTGCATGTTGTTCATCTCCAACTATTCTTCTACTGCTTTTGTTGTTGTTACCACTATTAGTAAAACTACTAATACATATTTTTAAAATTTGCCTGTCTTGAAAAGAATTAATATATACAAATAAGCATTGCCCAACCAAATGGAACCATCCAACAATGGGTTAGGCATGAACAAATATTTATTCAAATGCATATTGGACCCTTTTATTTATGATGGTCATTCATCAGGGAAATTCAGAACAAAGACATTTTCAGACTGAAGAGCCAGTACACTCAAATGTGAACTTTTCTTTGATCCAAATTTCCCTAATGAAGGACCATCATAAATAAAAAGGTCTGAAATACTTTGGAAATGAATAACAGGGATGTATGAGAAATTCATTTCAGACTGTTTTTGAACAAAATTCACCCAGTTCACATTTCTTGGAACTGAACATGGACTTGAATAATTTGTTGCCGAAGTCTGTTAATTTCGGAGCTTGCAATGCAGTTCACAGAACAAAACATGCCCTTGTGAAATGCTAACATTTGAAAACGTGTGTAAAAATGTGTACTTCTTGGGGAAATGTGCAGAAAAACACTTTAATTAATGGGAGAAAATGTGTACATTTCAAAGATGCACACAATTGATGCATGCATTTGGGAAGATGCACTTGAATTTATGCAGAAATGTTTGTGCAAAAACAAAACAAAAAACATTGCTCACAAGCTGATATGGTCGAGAATTGGAAGGAGCTTAAAGATGGAAACTCAACAAGCTCAAGTTTTACTGATTTGTGCATCCGTAATTAATAAAGATTGATTCTCATTTACCACATTGTTTGTTTGTTTGTTTTTACTCTTGGGTCCTGTCTTCACAGCACCCAGTTGGCGTCACCTCCACCCAAAACCCCACAGTTTTACTCACTCGGGGTGCTGTCAGGTAATCCCAACATCAAGGAGGGAGCGTGGGGTTTATGGCAGTCATTTGGGTTCCAAAGCCACCACCTCTTCCTGGTGGAAGTCGACAAATCAACGGTAACGTTCCACCAGGTCTGCCCCCAGATTGGCCTTGGGAACGAGGCCAGACAGTGGAAGTATCGTACTGGCTTTGCTCCCAAGGAAAAAGCTCAGTAAGTCCCTGACCTTTTCAATGTACAGCTTTACAGATAAGCCCCACGGTGGCTGTGAAGCTGCGTCTGCATCATATAACTGATGCAGCGTGGATTCACAGCAACCGTTGGCTTTCCCTGCATATAGACAGCCCCTTGGGGACAAATAAGAATGTACCTAGCCAATTCCTCTGAGGTGAGAAGACAAGACTGGTTATGGCAGTTGATGGGGGGTTGCAAGAGAAATGTGAGCCCTGGATGCATATTTTGAAGGAAGTCTTGAAGCTAATTAAGCATGATGGGAAAAGAAATCAACACATCATTGACAAGCAGGGTCTGTGGAGCAAGGAGGAGAATTAAATACAGGAATGCGAGTGGAGTCTACTGCACTGACATATTAGGAACAGACTAGCATAGAACATCTTCCTATTCCACTAGTCCTATAGGACACAATAAACACCCAGCAATAAACAACCAGTATTAGCCATGTCTAAAAATGTAGGTCTGCTTCCTTATGCTATTGGAGCTGGGCAGAAACATTCCTGAAAATATTCCCTATTTATTTACTTTCTCTTTCTTTCCAAAGGGTTAAATTTATGCTTTCCTTTAAAAAAAGGGGGGGGAAGATGTTCTTTAAATGCGAGAGTTGAGGGAAATGCGATTTAATTTAATGATATTAGAGATAGACAAATAGATTAAAAATGCTTCCCCCAAAATAAGTCTTGTGTGGAATTTAAGATAAATACACTAATTAAGATATAGTTAACATAGCAATCTAAAATTTCCTAGAAACTTAATGAGTTTTGAGCCACTAAAGCTGCGCTGGAGGTATAATCAGCATCAGAACTGACACATAGCTCAAAACCATTTCAATTATCTCTTTCCCGAACCCTTAGCTCAAAAAATAGTAAACAGTCAGCAGGGTGTGAGTGGCAGAGTCAGCCAACATCAATGGACGATAGAGAAAGACTAGGTCATACAGTAGAGAGAACAGAGAGCTTGAGGCTTGACCTTTGGAATTGAAATATAGGCATTTTAAGCTCCAGTGGAATGTATCTGAATGGCCTTTTTTGGGTGAGTAAAATGCATAGAAGGTCAAGCGGAGGTCACAGTTGGCTTTGAGTTCACCAGAGCAAAGCAGATCGCAACCCCTCCTTTATTCATCTGCACTTTAAAGGGGGGGGAGACCTTGAGAGACTCTGTCAGCCTTCAAGACCCTCGGCTCTTCGGCTCTTTGAAATCAGCGATCATTCCACCAGTGTCAATCCTGCTTCCACGATTTATGCCAGTAAGGATCTGCCCCCACCCCTTGGTTAACTTTCTGCCACATCTTTTCATAATGATGACTTGGGGGATTTGACAGTTCCAAGAAAGCATTTAAGAGCAGTTGTCTTGGGTGATGTCATCTGTGGGAAAAGCAACTGTGATGTCATTTGTGGTTGGTGGGTGTTTGATGGCGTGAGACACTCCACATTCTCTGGGGAGTTGTGGCAAGATACGTCTTACAGTGTTGGGGAGTGCACTGACCACAAGATTTGGTCCAGAGCCTAAATTTGGCAATATGGAAAATAGCCCAGTTTAGCTCAGGCCACTTTAGATTCAACCACAGGTCTGAATCTGAACCTTGCTTCAGAAAATCGAGTTCTTCATGATTCCCCATTGACTATCACTGAGAAATAAACAAATGGCTAACACCTTTTGGTTTTTGACAAAATTGTATGAAATAGTCAGGAATAATAGCCACTTCTGAAGGCATGAAGTCAGCCAAAAGTCAGACAAATAGGTCACACACACACACACACACACACACACACACGTGCACACACAATTTCCAGGCATAATTTGATGAAATCTCCAGACACTGTTGAACATTCTAAGGGGATGAAGTCTCTCAAACGTATACGTGTGGTGCACTGTTTCCCCCATCAACTTTAGCCAGTATGGCCAATGGTCAGGAATGCTGGGAATTATAGTCCGAGACATCTGGAGGTCACCAGGTTGGGGGACACTGCACTATACAATTTCTCCAGCATGTAAACTGGTTCTAATTTCATTTCTAGCATAATTCCAATTAGGGTGGGCACTTGTACATCTCCAAAAAAGGACACCAATTTGCATAACAATCCCAAATGATAATTTAGAAATCGTTACTGAATACATGAAAATACAATACATCTCACCAGGGTCAACCAAGACCTTTTGCCGCCTGAGGATAAGAACAAGATGGCGCCCTCTCCCATTCCACATACAAAACAACTGGACTGTTTCTTCAATACTGACAATGGGACAGCATCCCCCACTGCACCTGAAGGCGACAGGCTAGCTTAGGGGTCACAGCACAGGCTGCTTGGCCCACAGCTCTCTCCTCCAACACCTTGCTGCTGCCTCCCTGAGGCTACTGCCTCTCTCTGCCGCATTTCACCATAGTGACCTGTGTGCCTGCTCCGTCTGTGGTCCATGTGCTAAGTGTTGATGGGAAACTTCAAGGCCCCTGCTCTCTCTTCTGTTTTCTTAATCTTTAAACAAATGATAACTTCAAAAAGAGGATGCTGGGACTTGAAATCCAATACCTCTGGAGGGCACCAGGCTGGGGAATGCTTGGGGGAATGCTTGCTCCGCAATGAACCAGTGCAGACTCAACTAAACAGTGAGGGCGTTACTAGACGAGGCTCTAGCGCGCGTTACCTTCCGCAGTCACGTCGAGGCTTCCAGATGACGTTCACGAGGATCCGCCGTTATCCCGCGGTGAAGCCTCTTTCTCCCGACTTTAAAAAAGTGAGTTTTAGGGCGCCTTTTCCTGCTGTCCCGCGGTAATTCGGAGTACGTGTGGGAGGATGTGAGGTCACTGCGGTCGGCACTGGTCAGGAAAAGGCGTGCTAAGGGGGAGTGGTCAGCGGCTTCGGTCAAGCCGCCTCCGCCATTTGCGCGCAGTCCGCCAGCTGGGGCAGCGCGGCGGAGCGGCTTTTTTTTTTTATTTCCCCAGTGACAGTTTGCGCAGGAACGGAGGACCGCAAAAGTGGCTGGTGACTCCTTGCGGTGGGCAGCTACCGTGGCCGCATAATGGCGGTGCTGTACGCTGCCTGTTAGTGTGGGTACCAGGCTGGCAGAGGGCAGAGCTGTTTGTGGGCTGCTGCCATGGCTACGGCCAGATGTGGGTTGGCTCCTTGGGATGGGGCACAGGGCACAGAGGCGGTCATCGCAGCCGACACCTCAGAGGCATGATGGGAGATGTAGGCACAGAGTGGCCATGCAGAGTGCCCATGCAGATGTAGGGTCAGGAAAAGGCGTGCTTAGGGGAGTGGCCAGCGGCTTCGGTCAAGCCGCCTCCACCATTTGCGCGCAGTCCGCCAGCTGGGGCAGCGCGGCGGAGCGGCTATTTTATTCCCATAACTACATTTCGCGCAGGACCGGAGGACCGGAAAAGTGGCTGGTGAGCTACTGTGGGTGTGGGTGGGCAGCCAGCTGGAGGGAACCGGCTGCCAGAGGGCAGCAAGCGAGGGTGGGCGGTCATCTTCCAGCGGCCACCCGGCAGCAGGTGAGGGAAGCCCCTTTAAAATGGTTCACTACACTCCCCTGCCCTTCCGATGCGGAAAGTAACGAGCCCCGTTCTCTCTGCTTAGCCCCTGAATAGGTATCAGGCATGGGGCCAAAAGGGCGGGGCATGACATGGAGACACCAAGAGATCCTAGATGTGCTGGACATTTGGGGAGAAGAAAGGATTCAGCAGCAGCTGAGGGCTAGCCACCGCAACTTTAATGTGTTCGAACAAGTGGCACGGGAGATGGCCAGGAGAGGCCATGACCGAACCGCCAAAGAGTGTTGCACTAAAACCAAGAGCTTGCGGTCAGAGTACCGGCGTGTAAGGAACCATAATGAGAGGTCAGGCAACAATGCCACCACGTGCCCCTACTATGAGAAATTACATTCCATTCTCCGTGGGGATACCACGACGCGCCCCAAACGCGTGGCAGGCAGTCTGACAATTACTCGGACACAGTCCACACGTGTAACTTCCCGAGCCACTCAGCCACCACCCTCTCTTCCTGTGGGCTCCCAGGACATGTGTGAGGACGCCAGCGAAACCACCTCACTCAGCAGGGATGTGGACGAAGACACATCAGCTGGTGAGTGTGCCCGTCTGCCTCCCCAAGCCCACCCCTACACCTCCCCACCAACTTCGGCAATGGGACTGCAGAGCCACCCCAAAGGCTTGCTGGTAGGGGGCGGGAGGTGGGGGCACCAGCACAGCATCCCATGCCAGTGGGAATCCTCTCTTCTCCACGCAAAATGCCTGGAGGAGGGGGGCCTGGAAGGGCTGCATTTGAGGCCCCTGCATCTCTGGGGAGGGGAAGCTGCCCTTCCCCCTACCTCCAATGCTTTCTCCTACATGCCACCAGATGATGAAGAATCCGGTAATGTAGCTGCAGACTCTGACAGCGAAGCAGGTGAAGGCACCAGCAGCCAGACTGGACTGAACTGTGAGTATGTGCCCACCATACAGCATCCCCACAACCATGGGCATTGATCCTTGGTAGAGGGTGGACTGGCAAATGGTGAGGTATGAGTGTGACATAGGCCTGACTTTGCCTTGACAGGCCCCCCACAACCCACTGAAGGTGGCTCCAGGGACAGCCCAGATAGAGGACGTGCTCCTGGTGAGTACTCTGCACTCCTCAGGTGTGCATGTGTGCTCCTGCAACCACTCAGACATGCTGGGGACATGGCAGCACTAACACACAGGTGTGTGGCCACATGTAGGTAGGCAAGGATCTACACGGCACCCTGGCAGGTGCCCTGTGCTGAATGCCCTGAATGGGGGAAGGTGCAGTTAGTGTGGTGGGTGGGTGTGATTGAACTGCCTTCAGTCCATCACACCAACAGGAGGGGAGCAGTGGGGGAAGATCTTGGGAAGGAGCCTGCAATTCCCCAGATGCACCAAGGTCGATGCTGTGGGAGTGGGAGTGGGAGTCAGCATTCCTCAGCCATGGGAACGGCTCTCACAGATAACAGAACAGCAGAAGTCTGGGGCTGGAATGCAATGTTGTGAGTTAGCCACCCACCAGCACCACTGCCAGCTGCTTAGTTGCTAAGGGCAGTTCTAGGCGCACAACCACACCCTTTCGCTGCCAGGCAGGAAGGGGCACTTCACCTGCTGTGCCCTCTTGTGCAATTGGGCGGCTAGATGTGCAGCAGTGTGCTTGCCCAAGGTGGTGGTGTATCTGTATGGCACTGCACACTCCACCTGATCCTCACCTCCCCTGTTCAGTGCTGCCGCATGTGTCTGAATAGCCAACCTTCTCCACACAGATCCAGGGGTGGCAAACCCCAGGGCCACCCTGTCACCTGCCTCTCGCCTTGCAGAGATTCGCAACCGTCGCTCCCAGAGGAGAGGAGGAGATGCTGCTCTGGAGATCATGCGCCAGGCAGCAGCAGACAACGCCCGCATCCTCCAAATCCTTGAGCGTGACTCTGAGAACTTCAGCGAATATCTGGACATCGCAAGGCAGCAACTCCAAGTAGATGCTGAAAATGGGGCAGCAATGGTGCGCTGTGTGGATAGGGTAGCCACCTGTCTGGAGGAGCTGGTCGGTGGCATGCGTGGTCTGAGGACTGGCCCCCCTAGGCATAGGGATCGCCCTGTGAGGGCACTGCCTCTTACTGGCCCACAAACTGGTGGAGTGAGAGGCAGGGACCCAGCGGAACACTTACTCCCTGGCCCACTCTGGGAGGAGGCTCCCGAACCCCCACCCCAGAGGGAGGAGACCCCATCCCCACCCCAGAGAGAGGAGACCCCATCCCCACCCCAGAGGGAGGACACCCCATCCCCACCCCAGAGGGAGGACACCCCATCCCCACCCCAGAGGGAGGACACCCCATCCCCACCCCAGAGGGAGGACACCCCATCCCCACCCCAGCAGCAACCTCTTTGTGCCCCATCCCAGGGGGGGAAAGGCAGGGCAAAAGGCAAGGCAGCCCCACCGGCTGGGGGGGCTCAGACCAGGGCCAAGGCAGCCCCACCGGCTGGGGGGCCTGAGACCAGGGCCAAGGCAGCCCCACCGGCTGGGGGGACTCACGGCAAGGGTAAGGCAGCCCCACTGGCTGGGGGGGCTCAGACCAGGGCCAAGGCAGCCCCACCGGCTGGGGGGCCTGAGACCAGGGCCAAGGCAGCCCCACCGGCTGGGGGGCCTGAGACCAGGGCCAAGGCAGCCCCACCGGCTGGGGGGACTCACGGCAAGGGTAAGGCAGCCCCACCGGCTGGGGGGGCTCAGACCAGGGCCAAGGCAGCCCCACCGGCTGGGGGGCCTGAGACCAGGGCCAAGGCAGCCCCAGCAGCGGTGGGGGGGAATGGAAAGGCCAGGAGCAGGCACCTGGAGCCTGCAGCACCTCCCCCTGCAGTGCCTGGGGAACCACACAGCCCACCTGCCAAGCAGCAGCGCAGGGAGTGGCCGAAGCGTAATCCCAAGGAGCGCCAGCCCTACTCCCCATGAAGGGGGGAAGGTAGTATTGAGTGTGGGGTGGAGTGGGGTGGGGTGGCTCACCATTCCTCCTAGTCCTGCCAGGGACCCTGGCCAAGCACTGCATAGAAGCGCACACACACCTTTAAGCAAAATATATTAGATTTATTTTTTTTTATAAACATTAGAAAATTTGTAGTTTTTTTTAACAAGAACAAAGAAAAGCTTTATTTTTCTGAAAAGCATTATTTTTTAAAACATTAATAAAAAAATAAAAACGGCACAGTCAGGGGCCTTGCTGCTCGTGAGCATCCTGCCTGCAGGATCTCTTTATGGCCCGGAAGTCCCGCTCCAGGCGGGTGACCCTCCGTTCCAAGGAGCGCACTGCGAAAGGAAAGATGGTATTAGTGATGTATGCTGCAGCACCCCCCCATGAGCACACCAAACACTAGAGTCACTACTTACTTGTTCTGCGCACCGCCCCCTCTAAGCGGCTGAACGACCGCATGAGGTCCGGAGTGACGGCCACAGCAGCTCCATCACCTGTCACAGAAAAGAAGGGGTGTTGAGGAGGTGAGGGATGGGAGTGGGGAGTGCACAACCAGAACTGTAGTGAGGGAGTGGGTGGGCAGGTGGAATGGTGCACAACCTGGCAGGGAGGAGGCCACATACGTGTTCATTTGGATGCCACTAGACTGATGTGCACCACTCCCTCTCCAATGAATGCAGCCTCTTCCCCAAGCCCCCAAACAGAAGGTGCGTGGAACCAGCACCAACCCCTGCTTGTGGTAGGGCTGTGGACTTACCAGGTGGTGCGGTGGGTGGGCTGCAGGGAGGTTGCTCTGGCGGGGCCGCCTCAGGAGGGGGGCCTCCCTCCCCACTGCCCTCCTCTGGTTGGTGGTGCTGCTCCTCCTCAGCTCCCACAGGCTCCTGGCACACAGCCCGGAGGCGGGCACGCTGAAGCCCTGTGAAGGTAATAGGCAGGTATGCATCAGTTAGTGGGCCAGGACATTCATTGCGCAATGAGATGCCACATTGGAACCCACATTACATGGGCATGGTAAGCAGTTCTAGGGGCCACTGCCTACATGGAACCAGGATGGGGGATGGGCTTTGCACCTGGCTGCCAACATGCATTATACATGGGCTGGGATGGAGAAATGACAAGTTGGCCAAGGCACTGGCATGAGGCTGAGTGCAACCACCACACAGAGGGGCAATGATTATAGCAGGTGGTGCAGGGCAGCTTCAGCATGGCTGCAGTGTTGGGGGATGGGGCACAGTGATACAAAGGGTACTTACTTGTTGGGCGCCGCTCCTCCCACGAGGGTCGCCCAGCCCGATCCCACAGCTCGTGCAGGAGGGTGTAGAAGGGGGGCTGGGCTCTCCTAGGAGGGCTACCCCGGTAGCACTCCAGAGCCTCAAAGAAGGCCACCTTTAGGCCTTTAAACTTGCTCCTGCACTGCTCAGCAGTGCGGGAGTAGCCCGCGATGGAGAGGCTCCTTGCAGCCCTCCTGAAAATATCTATAGTCTGGAGGCTGGAGCTCCTCATGAGGCGCTCCGACCTTCCAGACTGCAGGAGGAGCTCAAGGAGCATCTCCATCTCGGGCTCCTGCCAGTAGGCGACCCTCCGAGGCTCCATCTTGACCGGGGTAGGCCTGACGTACGCGCCCCCTGTTGACGTTTTTCGGAACTGCGTACATGCGCAAAGAAGCGGCCGGTGCCGATAAGCACGGTTTGCCCTTCGGAGACACGCGCCCCCTGTTGACGTTTTCCGAGATTGCGGACGTCCGCAAATAAGCGGACGATGGTAAGCACGGTTTGCCCTTCGGGCTACATTTAGGATGATTACACGTTGCGCAGTTTGACTGGAGTTTATTATTATTACTAATTTATATAGCACCATCACTGTAGATGGTGCTGTACAGAGTAAACAGTAAATAACATGCATGTGGGCGTACATAGCATATATATTATTGCATACA
Organism: Elgaria multicarinata webbii; assembly: GCF_023053635.1. Taxonomy (NCBI): domain Eukaryota; kingdom Metazoa; phylum Chordata; class Lepidosauria; order Squamata; family Anguidae; genus Elgaria; species Elgaria multicarinata. The sequence goes on from NC_086172.1 coordinate 95,845,957, forward strand.
TGTGGGCGTACATAGCATATATATTATTGCATACATGTGGGCGTACATAGCCTAGAGTTGATTGCACACAAGTGGGCATACGCCTGTTACTCTGGGGTAAAGGACTGGAAGGACTGCACAGGGGAAGAAGCACAGTCCAATTTTATGAGGCAGGCTGTCAGCGGCGGTTAGCCCACAGGAACTCTCTGATAGCATCCCGCACCTTGTGCCCTTCCCGGGTGTGGCGATTGGCCTCATTGACGTAGGGCTCGCCCAGAGTAGCCAGCTCAACAGAATTGTGCTCCGCCGCCTCCACGAGCATGGCGTGCCCCTTGGTTTCGCAGATGTTGTGCAGGATGACGCAAGCACTGATGACCGAAGGGATGTTTTCTTCGGCCAGCTCCAGGCGCACGCCTATGCTCCGCCACCTCCCCTTGAGGCGGCCGAACGCCTGCTCCACCACAAGGCGTGCTCGCCTAAGACAGCGGTTGAAGTGGGCTTGCTGTGGAGTGAGTGCCCCACCATAGGGTTTCATCAACCACTCACGCAAAGGGTACGCGCCATCCGCAATAATGAGGGGTGGAATCTGCTGGCCGTGCAATCTGATTGTTGGATGGGTAGGCACGAAGACACCTGCATCCATCGTCTCACAGAGGCCTGAGTTGGCAAAGACATAGGCATCATGGTTCTTGCCGCTCCATCCTATTTCCACATTGATGAACCGCCCCTTGTGGTCGCAGGTCCCCTGCAGAATCATGGAGTACTCATCCTTCCTGTTTATGTATTCTGAGGCTTGGTGTATCGGAGATTGGAGAGGAATATGGCTGCCATCCACCGCGCCCACACAATGAGGGAACCCCAGCTCCCCAAAACCATGCATGATCTGTGGGGCAGAAAACACAAAGGGCATATTAGTGACAGCGCCATTGTTCCGAAGTTGCGGACCTCCGCAAAAGTGAGTGCCTGTTCCCAGCGCATTCCCCCACCCCATCCCCCATCCCCCACTCACCTCTGCCACGTTCCCAATCTTGACTGTACGAGCTAGGAGGGTCACTTCCATGGCAAAGCACACCTCCAGGACTATTTGTGCCGCCGTAGAGCAGCCTACCCCGAACTGCTCTGCTGTGGTCCTGTAGACGCAAGGGGTAGCCAGCCTCCATAGGGTGATGGCTAGGCGTTTCTCCACTGGGATAGGTCTACGCATGACAGTCAACCTCCTGTCCAGATGCGGCCGCAACTCCTCCACGATTTCAAAAAAGGTGCCCCTGCTCATGCGGAAATGGCTCAGCCATTGCTCATCGTCCCACTCCTTCAGGACAAAGTTCTCCCACCAGTCCTTGCTCCTCGGCCGGGCCCAGAAGCGGCGGCGTGTCTCGCGGACGTAGTCGCCATACGCGGCCAGCATGGCTAGCCTCGTTCGGCAGAGGGCGGCCCGCAGCTTGCTGCGGCGGAGTAGCCACCTCCCCAGTTGTTCCCGCAACTGCCGCCGCCTGGCAGCCACCTGTGCACGGAGGCGCTGATACTCCGACAGAAGCAAGATCAGCATGGCTATGGCCGCGCAAAGATCGTCACGGTCCTCGTCAGGGAGCATAGTTGCCCTCTCTTGGCTATCGTTTCCCGCACAGATGCGCACACACAGCCACCTCTGCTGCCCTGATATGCTGCATCCGGACAATGCGCTTCCGCTGGCGCAGCTGTTTCTGCCAGATGTGGGTTGGCTCCTTGGGATGGGGCAGAGGGCACAGAGGCGGTCATCGCCGCCGACACCTCAGAGGCATGATGGGAGATGTAGGCACAGAGTGGCCATGCAGACGATTGACCTCGGGTCATATGACACCCGCCACGACCCCCATCAGGAAGTGAGCGCATCAATGTTGACCCTCAACAGCACCAGCAGCACTTCAGCTGGCACTGGCACTGCCGCCGCTGCCGCCGCCAGGGCCGGCGGCGGCATCGCTGACGGCTGCGCAAGTTTGCGGTCTTTCGGACGTGCGCAAACCGTGCAGCGAGCGGAAAAAAAAGCCGCGGCAATCAGGCCGGTGTGGCTGCGCAACCGTTCTCGCGGCGGCAGCAGCACAACCGGCGCAAACTTCCGCCACAAATCGAAGGCAGGTGTGGAGCATGAGGCGTCACGGCTGAACGGGAAAAGCCGCTTTCACCGCTCCTCAACGACGGAACACCCGGTAGGTCTAGCAACGCCCTGAGTCTCTTCTTTAGCTGAGAAGATCTGTCTGTTTGGAGAGACCTTTAAAGCTGGTGTAGTGTAATCAACATTTTCTTTACATGCTACACACTTTATGTGTACTGTTGGCATTTTTATGTTGTATCCTGCCCTGGAGAGGGCAGGGTGTGATCACTAATGCATTATTTTAATGCTCATGCTTGATCCTCAACAGTTGCACTGATGAACCAGGCTGTGCTGTGGCACAAGCCCAGAAGAGCTCAAGTAGCTCTGTGTGTTTTGTGACTCTGCTCTGCCTATAGCAACCAGTCTGCCCCATTTAACTGCATAGGCACTGAAGCAAGAATCAGGTCATAAAGCCACTAATGTTTCAAGAATAGACGAAACAAGAAATAGAATTGAGTTAGTGTGCTATAATGTCTGAAGGGGAAAGTTGTAGATCTCCTAGCCTCCATAGGGAAGTGTCTGAACTGTTCCCACTTCTAGAGATCTACATGATCTACATGATCTTCCCACAAGAGAGTTGCCGGACTCCACCCTTTAGTCACTTGTGTTTATGCTTCCTCAGTGGTTCTTGCACTGTGCAATGAAGCCGTTAGGTTCAGGCTTTTGTGGTAAATGGCAAGGGTGCTCAGCTATTTCATAAAGGATCATTTAGACTTTTAAGACTAATACGTTCCATCACATCCACCAATAGCAGGATCAAATTTCACCAGAGCTTAATTTTTTATTTTTTACTTTTGCATTTTGTATACTAACTTCTAAGCAGGAAAACCTAATTTTTGTGTTTAGCATGTTTATCCTTTAATGAACATTTTAGACACAGATTCCAAATTATGTATTCATTGGAAAGATTAACTTTGATTAATGAATTCATGCTAAGGAACTGTGTTTAATTGGATTTCTCAAGATGCTAAACGTGAATGCTTCTAGCACAACTCTGTATGTGAAAATGTGTCTATCTATCACCTATCTATCAATCTATCTATCAATCAATCTATGTGTCTATCATCTATCTACAGAAAGTATCATTAATGTCCAGCCTTTACTGAGGATGAATGTTGTTCCTGTGCATTCAAAGTTCTCAATATTCTAGTTCTAATAATGGTTAAAGTTATCTGCCTAATCAGACTAATTAGCGCTGGTGAACAGAGACATAATCATAATAGAATGCAAATGCCAGTTTTACAAAACGAAAGCACCATATGTGCAGTAATTAGTGAACCACAGGCACTTTTTATAAATCATATTTATTAGTTTGTAAACATATCAAGCCCAAATGAAATTAAAGATACCATTAACAACACCAAAAGACAAATCTATACATAGACCTGCCTGATGCGATGCAGGCTGCCGTGCTACATTTAAATTTCAGCAACCCAATAAATATTTCTGCAAGGATCTTTGGAGGCATTTGAGGTTGGGTTGTATTCTGGAATGCCATTCCTCCCCTCCCTCTCCCCACCCCATCCCAATATATGGGGATGGGTGCATCATGATCTATGGAAACTGCCTTTTGATCATATGGGCTGTTGCTGTCTAGAGACCAGATGGTTCTAAATTAGGATGTGTGGGTTTTGTCAGAGATGAAAAATGGAACACTGATATGTACTCTAATTGTGTGCAATTGAACACTAAGCCACAGCTGAAATGTAACATGGTTTGTGTTGTTCTATACAAATAATTAGGCACCACATTTCACTTATTTTCTGCATGCTCACTGCAGAGAACTATTTAAGGGTACCCACCCATCCCAGACTGCAATTCCCATCAGCCCTAGCCAGATAGCCAATCATGAGGGATGACAGACATGGAAGTCCAACATCTGGAGGACCACACATTCCTCATCCCTGACTGAAGGCCTAGCTACATGGGAAATCCTCCTGAGGTTGAAACTTCTTAATAGGCATATCACATGTTCCCTCTACATAGAAAGCTATCTAGTCACGGAGAAGGGTTTTAGCCTAGGCTTTCACCTGCCAGACTAGCTTTCCATGTGTAAAGGTGGCTTTTGACATGGGGGAGCTTTCAAATATCTGATCACTTCTTGCATTATGAAGTAGGACAGTCCTCAGTTCAGCACTTAGACTGGACACAAATTGTCCAGCTCTTTGCCATAGATGGTAATGGCATAATGCCCATCCATATTCGGCTTGTCTCTGCTGCTATTTAACATGCATTTAATAGCAGCAGCACAGAAGGCAGCCAATAAAGCCCCGAAATGTTTTTTTCCAGAGGGATTGCAATCAGCATTACTTTTTCCGACCGGATGAGGAGTCACAGGTAATAAGGCGAGCCATACTGGATCAGACCAAAGACTGATCTAGCCTAGCACTCTGTTCCCACAGTGGCCAACCAGATGCCCCAATGGGAAGCCCATAATCAGGGCATAAGGGCACAATACCACCTGCCTGCTTCTGCTCCCCAACATATGGCCTCTAATACAGGAGAAAATAAAGGGCAATCATGAGTAGTAGCCATTGACAGCCTTTTCCTCTGTTGATTTGTCTAATCCCCTTTTAAAGCTATCCAATAGGGGTGTGCACGGACCCCCCAATCTGCTTCATGGCCCGATCCGGAAAATCCGGATTGGTCCCGATCCTCTTCGCGCCGTTCCGCCCGTCTCCTGCTCTGCTCCGCGGAGCGATATCTGGCTTCGCCACCGTCAGTATATGGACAGCGGTGATGGCAGCGCAAGAGAAACCACCCCCCCACCCTGCCCCCTTACCTTCCTCCGTCGCGGGATTCAATTGAGGCCCCGGTTGAAGCCAGAAGAGGCCTCGGCCTTCATTTCCGGCTTCAACTGGGGCCTCAATTGAAGCCGGCGACGGAGGAAGGTAAGCGTCCCTCCTCCCTGTTCCCTTACCTGGTGCTGCCGCCACTGCTGCCGCATGGATGGCGGTGCCGGTAGCGCCAAATTAGTCCCCCTCCCCCCCACTTACCTTCAGGCAAAGCTCCGGATTGAGGCGATCCTCTTCGCCTCGATCCGCAACCCCCCTGACTCTCTTCGCCTCCGCCTTAAGGGTAGGCGAAGCCCCCCGCTCCGCTCCTGCTTCTCCGGTTCGAGGAGAAGCGGAGCACATCCCTACTATCCAAGTTGGTAGCCATCACTATATCTCATCAGTGAAGAAGGTAAGGTTAGGTGGTTCAAAACGGTCTTTTCTGGAAAGTCGTCCCTCTTGGGAAGGCACTTGCACTAGAAGGAGAACTGGGAAATGGCTTGATGGACAGAGAGCAGCAGGCTCTGGTGGGCAGGGAAAGAGAAATGGGAGGAGACACTAGGAAGCCAGGAGTAGATCAAACAGAAGGAGAGCTAGGATTGTGTGGAGCTACTTTCTGCATGCCAGTGGGGATTGGCAACCTCCCTCCTGGAAATATTCAACAGCAGCAAGTCATCAAGAAAGTGATGAGAAACAAAGGTGGCAGTCCTATACCCACCTACCTAGGAGTAATGATGCCACCAAACGTTGTAATTAGTTGGCCTGTTGGTCGAAACTCACGCATTCATAATGTTCACCTTTGTAGTGAGCTTGGATCGCTGCTTCATTAAATCATTACTAATTTCAGGATAGAGCGTGAACTTCGGAGCATGTGCAGTCTGCAGCTAAACTACAGCATTTCTGCACATGTGCTGAGTTGGTTGGTTTGATTTAACAACTTTCTTTCAGGAGGAAATGTGATGAGGTGACTTCAACCCTTTAGGAAAAGGTTGGCATTCGAATTCTTTCCACAAACCAATAATGTTCAAGGAAACCACCATGTAGACTGTATACACCTTCGTATACCAATCCATATGTTTCTCCTCCATATACTGTTTGGTGATGGCAAGTAAACATTACATAGGAAGGCCTTGAGGAAACAAGTAATCAGCAAGAGGTACCTAACATGGGGACACATGGCATCATGATGAATTACTCAATTTCAAACTACAGCTCCCAAGATATGTTTGATACTACATACATGCAAAAGTTCTTACACAAAGAATGAGTTTTCAAATTAAATGAGAACTCTCATCTGAGATTACTGGCTGGCTGGGGAATGCTGGGAATTGTAGGCCTTTTTTCTGTCTAAACATGCATAGGATTGCACTTGAACTGTAAAAATTTGGTAGAACAAAAAATGGTGTGCCTGATGCCAGAAAGAACTTATGGAAGAAGTTCCATAAACAGGGGTCCACCTCAAAAACCCCAGTTGTCACCTGTTTTGCTTCAGAAGGTGGGAGCACCAGGAGAAGGGCCTCGAGCGACAACATCAGCACAAGTGCAGGTTGATATGGGAACAGGTCCCTAGATGATGAAGGACGGAGCATTCTGGTATGTCTCTGCTGAGGCAACAAACCCAGATGGCTTTCCCCATGAAGCCATGAATAACTTGAGATCTTGCATAGCCTGAGATCTTGATGTGTGAGTGGGGCCCTGGGCCATCCCCAGGGAACTGGAATTACATGGGATACGGGAGAAGGGTGGTAACAGGGAGAGGTGTCAGCTGCTGCCCAGGCTCCCAGGCTCCCTTCCTCACTGTGTCTTTTCTTCACTGACAAGAGCTCAAATCTGGGTGGGGAAGGCTATTGAGTCATCTGTTTCCCCCACCCACTTTCCAGGGCCGTGCTTGGCTCCTAGTTTGGGCTTGGTTCTTCAGCTAGTTCTCCTTGGGCTTCCAGTGTGCCACACCAAGCTCTCACCTTGGGATAGTGTGGTCCTATTTATGAGCTCAACTTTTCTTAGTTATTATTGGTAGAGTCAGTCTCACTGGATCTTTAGAGCAAAAAGAGCTAGATACGTGAAGAAAGTTGCTGAGCTAAAGAGATCAGCCCTGCATTACTGGGCTCATCTCTTTAGCTCAGCAACTTAGCTGCTACCCAGGCCTCTAAAGCCAGGCCTCCACATGGCTGCCTGTAACTGCCCAGTTCTCTCTTCTCTCCTATCTACAGGATTTCCTGCTGCACTGATGTGGCTGAGGATAGGGGGCAGAGGAATTAAAAATATTGATCTGAAATAAGTAGTCAAAACCTGGGATCTCTAAGGCCTTTGCTAGGTCATGGGTTAGCCCGGGGTGAACTCTGGGCTTGCCCCTGTGCATCCAGATGATGCACAGGGGATCCCAGGCTCAGGCAGGGGTCAACCCTCCCTTGCCCCTGGGTAACAGGCTCCAGTTGTAGCCCAGTATTTCCCATGGCCTCAGGCTGAGCCCAAGACCACGAGCATGTAGACCATTCCGCCGCTTTCCTGGCTATTGCAATTATTCACGAGTAGCTGGGAAAAGCGGCAGATGGGACGCAGCTCTCCTCAGGAATGCTGTGCCCATTAGGGCAGTGGGAGAGATCACAGCTGGGGGTGGAGATCACGGCCGGGGGGATCGAGGCAGGGGGGAGATCACGGCAGGGGGAGCGAGGAAACCTTTTTTTAAAAAAACAACAACAACCTCACTTTGGTTGATCATGCGCTCCTGCACAACCGGCCCTTTAAGAAAAAAAATAGCGGATGCAACGGGGCTTTCCTTTAGCCTGTCGCATCTGAAGTTTAGACTGGGGTGACAGCCTGCGCTACTTGAATCGCGGGCTCGCCCTTCCTCCCACACGGATTTAAAGGTAGGTCTAGCAAAGGCCTAAGTCACTTATAATTTGGCAGCAGAAGAAATAGTTAATCAGGTATACAGGATGGTCTAAGGCAGGGAAAGAAACCCTAGTGCCCTTCAGCTGTTTGGATTACATTACTCATCATCTCCAGCCAGCATGGCCCACAGTCCAAAACATCAGGAGGACATGGGATTATCTACCCTAGTCTAAGGCCTTCAAACCCGCCCTGTGCTTCTTTGAAGCTGCGGGAAGCTGAATTGTAGTCAAAGGCAATGGGTTATGTTTCTTTCTGGCTCTTAATTTTGTGTTTTACAACAAGCTTAGGCTCCACAATTATCCTCTAGGTTATTGTAAAGCTCGTGAAGATAATTTAGTATGTAGCTGTGTTGTACACAGTCAGGCAAAAACCTGACTCAAGCAAGTTTCACTGCAGATTGGAGAGGTGACTTAACTGCACAGAAAGCAGTTTTCCATACAAAAAGAACGATAAAAAAATATGAAGAGTAATTAAATGCATCAATTAAGGATGGGAAATACAAATTACTTTATATTAGCCTGAAAACTCATTGGGATGTTTTGAGAAGGTTACTTAAAAAGGATGCAGATGTTATCTCTCACTTTTTCAGTACGTAGTTTTTAAACTCTTTGCCAGTAATGTCCAGCTCACAGATAATTCCCTCTTTATAGCACAAAACAAATCATAAACAATATTTGCTATTTAATTACATGATCAATATGCTTTTGGAATATCCAGCTCCCAAAACCTATTCACCTGACTACCATGAAATTCAATTGTGAGGTCATTTGGGCGGAATGAGCGATGTCGGATATTCTTCAAAGATCTCACCACGCCATGGCCTCACCCCAAGCCTAGGTGACCATTGGTGCGCCATAGAGTTGGAGAGGATGAGAAGTCCCTCTAATGCAGAGTTTAAGGCAGAATCACCTACTCCACAGTCCCCTTTTGATCAGCAGCTTACACAATTTTGATTGCAGCGTGTCCCAAACACAGTGCAGTTCCACTACAAAAAGGAAACTTTTGAGCAAATTGCTCAGGATAACTCAATAAAATGAGCTGCGGTACACAGGATAGAGCAAGGCAAATAAAACCCTGTATAACAGCCTTCCCCAGCCTGATGCCCTTGATCCTTCTGGCTGCGGGTGACTCCCATTTTCCCCAGCCAGTACCATGCCAGTTGTAATCGAATGTATTTGAAGGGCACCAGGTGGGGGAAGCTGCTGCATGCATTCTTCTGTCACTCATGGCAGCTGCAGCAGAAAAAGATGGTGGCATCACTGAAGGACTAGCCAGGCTCAAGCTCAGACAGAGCTGCCAAGGAACCAGTATTTTAGCAGACTGACCAGTAAATGTGTTCCCCCTTGCCCCAGATACTATTACAGATACTATACCATTTCTGGCTTGGAGAAGACCACGTCCGTTTCTACAACTGCCTTTTTTACAGGGATCGTCCCGGGATCATCCCTATGCATGCAAATGACACACAGAGATCCCAGGAGCGGGCAGAGACAATCCCTCCATTTTCCTGCTATAATCTTTAGGTGTAGAAAGGGCCCATGTTGTAACTGCCTGCCATACAGCTATTAAAGATGAGGAGCTTGTCAGAGGAAAGAGGTGGTAACACTAAAGCCCATAGAGGAATTTAAACTCAAACTTTGGATTTAAAAAAAAAAAAACACCAAACAAACTCAAGTTCTTTTTTTCTTGAGTATGGAGAACTTTTTGGGAAATCCTTATCAAAACTGAACTGGGACGAAATTCTCATCCATTCCTATTTGCCAGATAAATTGTTAAAAACATACAGAATTGTTCCTCTCCTATGGCTTTGCTTCCAATCGTTCTTTCTGAGTACCTAATGGTACCAATTTCACCGATGTTTCCATGTGGTGAGAAAGAATCAATGGTTCTTTCGTATTGCACCTAAACAGAGCAAGGAATATGCAGTCCCATGCTTGTCTCTGGCATGGCTTCCCAATGCACTTAGCAATCTGTCCCCTGGATCCCAGTACCCAAAAAGGTAGTACACAGGCAATGTTTGTGTGGAAGGCAAAAATAGATTTAGAGCAAACATAACATAGTCTAATCACGCGGATGCTTTTAAGACTGCCTCTTCTGATCTTTGAAAAGCTGGCACTGTTGCGTCCACATTACCAGGCAGCAGTTGCCAATGCACACTCCTGGGACATGGGATGTGCAAAGGAACACTCCTGGCCATCCATGCCAAGATGAGGATAATCGGACTCAGACCACACACACACAGAGTAAGGAAGACTCTATGCTGCTAGAAAAAGCAATAAATACAAATAGTTGTTTCTTGAGGTTTTCACAGCGAAAAGGGCTGTGCATTTTCTGGAGTGGGAAGAATAAACACTGAACGAAAAGAAGTCTTGCATAAAAGCATCATTAAATCTTGAAACAATAAAAACACAATGGAGAATGCACAGAGAGCATCATTGGGCAGCTGATTCTGATCACAAGGTTTTCCTAGTCGGGAATAGTAATAGCACCATAGCTCTAAAAACAAGCAGAAGTCCATCTACGTAACAATGCTCTAAGGAGTTTGGTAATGGTGGTGAAGCCTTTGGTAACACTGGCAATCCCTCCCTCCTGGTGAACCAATCTAGCCTCTCAGGTTCTTGGACAGTCACACCCAGTTCCCTGGGTGATTGGTGGTTTCCTGGCTTTAGTAGAGTTTTTCCCTGTTCTAAAATGGCTTAGTTACTGGCAGTAAGAGGTTTCAGCTAAAATCGGCTGGTATTGCTTGTATTGTTGATATTTTGGCTCCTCCTGTTTTGTCTTTAGCCACAAACCCTTTGCTTTCAACCCCTGCCCACCACTCTCTGGAAGTGAATATGGTTTGGGGGCTGAAATAAATTCCTCATCCTTGTGCGAGGTTGGCTTTTCCTAATGTTGCATGGCAGGTAGAAGACCTCCAACTGCTATTGGCTGAATAATTCTAATTGTGAGGATCACTGCTTGGATCCCACTGGCCAAGCTGCTCAGATCCTGGAGAAGGGCAAGGCAGGCAAAAGGGCTGTATAGGAGTAGCTACAGAAGAGCCTAGGAAAGGAACAGGCAGAGAGGCAGGAAAGGGTGTTGGGAGGGGAGAGGGGGAGCTACACAAAATGGGTTTGAAAAGGGCATGGTTCACAGGGACCTGGACAAGAGGCGAAAGGCTGGAGGAAAGAGCCTGAGAAGCAAAGGCAAAGAGACAGAGAAGGACTAGAGATGAGTGGCTGAAATCCACATATTGATATGAAATAAGGGCCAAACCTTTGGCTGCAGGACTCTAGTCTACTTCAGAAGGTCTGTTTACATCTTTCTGTCTCCAGTTATGAGATGTGTGAGTGGAATGAAGCTTCACCACTTGGGAGGTAAGTATTCTCTGCACCAGGTTAGGCCTAACAGTATGGAACTGCAGCCTTAGGGTGCAATCCTATGCATGTTCAGACAGAAAAAAGGCTGGCTGGGGAACATTGGAAATGTAGAACTTTATTCTGTCGGAACATGCATAGGATTGCTCCCTTAGCCAATAACCCAACATCCTAATGGGAGAAAGCCTTCTCATGTGTGTTTCACTTCAAAAGACTCATTCCTACAACAGTTATTACTGAAATACTCTAAAACAGCCTTTTCCAACCTGATGATCTCTAGATGATTTAGCCTATAATTCCCAGCAGCTCCAGCTAGCATGGAAAATGCTGGGAAATGTAGTCCAAAACATCTGCAAGACCTGAGGATGTGGGAAAGTTGCTCTAAAGTCAGTATCAGTCTGAATTTCTCTTGCAGCAAAGAGGCCTGCCTCCACTCCAGCTGAATGGACCTGCTGTTCAAATTTTGACAACACAGAGGTGTTGTCTAACAGGAGTGAAGAAAGATTACTGTCTATATTTTCAACCATTATGGCGAGTGGGCAATTTCTACAGTTATGTTCTCAGTATAAACCACAAAGTAAAATACAACAAAGCATTTATTATATTAAGTTGTGTGATCATCGAATCCAGGAGCCAGCAATTTTACTGTATCATTTCATAGAGTGCATTTCTTTTGAATGGATGATAATAAAGCTTTTATTGTTTTTTTAGTTTCAAGGCTAAGTTTCAACAGGAAGAACTGCCTATTCCCCACCCCACCCACCCCAGTCTGGGGTTAGCCACATGTAAACCATGCCTTGAAAAACACAGCACCGTTCCAGTGATTTATACACAGGCGGTGAGGTTTGGAGTTCAATCCAGACTTCCTTTAGTCTCTCAGGTGTTTCTGGTTTCTCTAGGAGTCATTGTTCTTCAGAAGACCTACACAAATTAAGCAGCGCTGTGCAGTGAATTGGACATATTAATACCTACAGCCTTATTGTGTGCCAATGGAGGCCCTTGCAAAATGAATGGCTATGGCACCACTGATAGGCATAAGAATCCAGCTGTTCATAAAGTGAAAATGAAATCAAGATGACTGATGGTGGTGGAGTAGAACGGCTCATGGTGTAAAATCCATCACAGTCTGCTCACACTTGATATTTCAGAAATAAGCATACACCCTGCTCCTGGTGGTGGCACACACGGCTCATCAGCTGCTGTTAGGTGGCTACCTCAGGCAACTGATTTTGGGTTCTGTGTAAGAGCAGCAAATTGTAAGCTATTTAATTTCTTATTATTGTATGTTTTGCAGCCAGGGAGTGGGAGAAGTGCTTGAGGGCTTTTATTTATTTAATTTATAAACTGCTCGATATATGTTTTAAAAAAGAAGAAGTCCAGAGTGGTAAACAGTAAAGAAAAAACAATCAAAATGCAAAAGAATTTTTTTTAAAGAAACACCAAGTTAAACCAAAGAAATCAACAACACCAAGAGCAAGATTGTATGCCTATTTCTAAAATAATGGACATTCAGAAAAAGGTTGCGTAAATCAAAATGTTTTTTGCAGACGTTGAAAACAAAGCAAAGTCGGTGCCCATCTCAGCTGCCAAAATCAGGATGTTCCATGCATCCTGACTTGGAAAGGGGAATGCCATTGGCTGCTTTACCACAGGTTTTCTGCCTGTTTCACAAAACAACAAGCATCTGAAAAAATGAAACCATTTTTTACCATCCTACATAAAGTGAGACACTATTAGGACTCTCAGGCACTTTACACACTGGTTGCTGGACTGGCTATATTTCCTAGAGTTTAATTTCCTGCCTCCTCAGTATGCCATGTGACAGTTTAATCCCACCTGCTCACAACGCATTGGCATCAGTAGCAGGTAATACAGTTTGTTTTCCAGGTGTTTATATCCTGCCGTATTTCATCAAAGCAGAAATGGCTGTGGAAAAACTAAAGCAAAGTTGGACAGTTACAGTTCAAAAAAGTTTAAAGCATCTTCATTTTTAAAAGAGTATATGGCTCTCAGCTATCCAAAGCAAGGAGTGTTTGGCACTTATAGTTCACAAACAAAATGCCACAATGAAGCTTTGGAGAGAAGCCCGATTCTCACCCAGCCAATACAGCTTGGGGGGGGGGGTCAGCTTTTGCGAGGGGGGAGGAGCTGGAAATATAAAGATGTGTACACATGCTCAGCACATGTACAGCCTCATGTGGTGGGGGTGGAGCCAGGGGTATAAAAGGCTCACCTCACGCGGCTCTCGGTCTATCTTGATTTCAGCCCCACCCACGCTCCCTATCTACCAGTATGGGAATAACCAGTCATCCTCTTTGAAGGGGGGGGGGGGCTGAGTAGGAATTTTCCCTGTCATTTAGCAATGCACAGGTTTTTGCCTACTCCATACTGGATCTAATCTTTAGAAGCGGAGGATAAATAGGTTGATTATAAATGGCAGGCATTTTGGGAAGTGAGAATAGGTACAATGAGCACTCTGGCACCTTTATGGTGATTAGCAATCCCGAAGTCCTGTTCCTCTTTGGGAACTTTCTTGTCTCATCTACTCAGCGCTACGCAGCCCTGAGTGGGGATGATGCAGGTCGGTCTCACCAAACACTCAAGTATAGTTGGAAAAGGGGGCCAGGTCACATGACCCCTGTGTTAAACTGAGTGTCTCACCCTGATTGGCAGGCTAGTTGCCTGAAGATAAATGAGCTAAATTCTCACATGATCATGTACAGATCCATGGAGGGGAGAATTTTCTTGTGTAAATAAAGAGGCCCTAGTTTATCCCAAGCTCTGGTGTCTGTGTTTTATTTCTAGGACTTCCTTCTTCACTCGCAAAAAGACAAGATCTGAACCCCACCCCAGCTAGGAGTCCCCTTTTGACGCACAGATTTGTATGACCCAAGTTACGTCAGCCAGAGACCCCTTGAGAAGAGGGTATATTGGTGCCATCCTCCTATGAAAACAAGTGTGACATAGTAGAATGTTGTTTGTACATAGGCATGAGATGGAGTGTCCTACTTTTAAGCTAAGCTTTGGCCTATGCTGGCATTTTATTCCATTTCACTCTAACTTCATGGTAATTTTTGTTGGGTTTTCTTACTTCTTTTATTGTTTCAATACTGTAACTTTGCTCTGACAGCTTTGACTAAAGAGCAACTAATGTGCCTTAAATAAATAAATAAATAAATAAATAAAGTTCACCTTTTATTTTTATTTATTTTTTATTACATGTTTATACCGCCCCATAGCCAAAGCTCTCTTAGAAACATAATGAATTATTCTAATTTCCACAATGTTTGTTTAATATAAATAGCAACAATATTCAAGGTTGAATAATTCCTCCTCTCTTCTTTTGGCTTTTATTCCATAATTCCAGAGGTATTATATAGCACTAAAAAAAATCAAGCAGGCAAACAATATAGCAATTACCAAAGACCAAAGATGGTTCCTAAAAGTTGTTATACTAAGTAGACATTGAACTAAGTTTTCCGATATTTTGCTTTTTACTTCATTCCTCTTAAGAAATGCCTAGTTAAAAGGTTAATTGTCCAGTTTCCTCCCAACCCTGATGTGAACACCTTCTAATTAAAATTCACTGTACGCGGCAGCCATATTTCATGGGAGTTACTCTAGTGTTTGGTGTGGTGAGTATAGAAACATGCAAGGGGGGATGCTCATCCCTAACATACTCAGGGACACACGTACACTGAATATTTAGGAACTCACGTCTCCCCTTCCGAAATCACAATGTACAGGTGTACCACACAACTAACCCTGGTGATACCCAGTTACTCTGTAAAATACAAAATGGTTTTCAGAGATGGACTTGTACTAACACAGTGAACCTGCACCGGGAAGCCATGATTGGGCATGACTGTCTGGCATGTATTTAGAGTATATTTCAGGACATGATCTAACCATCACACCTTCTGCTTAACTTCAGCAAATACTGGTGGAACATAGCTGTTCACTGACCTGGCTCTCCAAGGTGGTTAACCTGGTTATTCCCATACAGCAGGGTGGGCAAACCTCTTTCAGCCTGAGGGCTGAATTCCATTTTGGAGAAGCTCTCAGGGGCCACATTCCAGTGGTGGGTGGGGCTGAAAGCAAAAGGGATGGGGCCAAAATACCAACAATACCAGCATAAGAATATAAGAAGAGTCATACTGGATCAGTCCAGGGGTCCATCTAGTCCCGCACTCTGTTCACACAGTGACCAACCAGCTGTCAACCAGGACCCACAAGCAGGAGATGGGTACAAAAGCACTCTCCCACCCATGTTCCCCAGCAACTGTGTATATAGGCTTATTGCCTCTTATACATGAGAGCACAACACTATCGGGACTAGTAGCCACTGATAGCATATTATAGCTTACAGCTACAAAACTAAGCCTTAGGAGAGGCATTTGTAACTTTTTAGAATGGGGCCAGGGGAAGGGGGCAGGGAACTCCAGAGGGATGGATTGGGACCCCAGGCAGGCCAGATTTGGCTCCAGAGCCTGTGGCCTAATCTACACCCAGCAGGATATTGCACTACAAAAGCAGTAAATGTTGTAAACCGCCCAGAGAGCTTCGGCTGTGGGGCGGTATATAAATGTAATTAAATAAATAAATAAATAAATAAATAAAAGCAGTATATAAAAGGCAGGAGTCATACTACTGTTTCGTAGTGGTATTGAAGTGCACTGACAATTGCTGGGGCCTGTTCACACATACCACATACCGCTTTTATAGTGCTATATCCTGCTTGGTGTGGCTCCTGCCTTTTATATACCATGATCATACCACTTTCCTTTTTCTACGCAGCCAGTTCAGCAAAGCAGCGCTGCTGTGCCCTGCAAAAGACACAGCTAGACCAGAGTTAGAGAAAACATCTGTCTCTGATGTGTGCCATTGTGGTGTTTTATGTCAATTCGCATCAGTCAAGCTTACAGTTTAACTCTTTTCCACATGCATGAAAAGGTTTGTCATTTCCCTGCATTTTAGGCAAAGGTAGGCAAGGTAATCTAATTCTGTGGGCTGGCAGGCACTGAAGCAAACCTCGGCTTTTAGCTTCATGTTCCCAGTTGCCTGAATTTTCGGGGCGTCGTATCAGATGACTAAAGAAAATGAATGCTAATGAAATAGAAAGTGGTGGAAAGCTACTATAATGGTGGAAAGTTGCTCAGCTAATAGAACCAGTGCCGAAATAGGGTTATGATACCCCTTTCCAATAGCTTTCAAAAATAAGTCTTTAAATATTTATGCCAGCAGCAGAAGAGAGACAGTAACCACAGAAGTCTTAAAGAAGTATTTTAAGTCTTTGCTGACATATCCAAGTATATTCCTACTGACATGGAGGTCTGGTTTGGACATGCATGGACATTAATTGGGCTAAGGGTACATTACCTTGGTCAGTTGAATGTGTGAAGTGATCCCACTGAAAAAGCACAGCGTTGGGATGTGATGTTGTACTTATGTTTATATCGGCAAAGACCAATTCACACATGCACGTCGCTTGATTTGAAAGTCACCAGGATAAGAACATGCATGTGTGAACCGTGCCTTGGGCCCTTATTCTGTGGAATAACCATTTTCATTCTTCATCGTATCAACCCTGTTCACAGTTAGGACATATTCTTTATGAGAGCCCCTTACGTTTCAGACTACGTGTGATTACTTCTAAGGAAAAACTATATCTTTGACTTCTAAAAAAAGTAACCACAACAAATACTGTTAAAATAATATGGTGGTGATGGTGTTTTGTTGCTGTTTTTCCAGTTTAATCTTGAATGCATCTGGCCCTGATTTCAGGAAAGAGCAACATGCTAGTCATTCAATTTTTAAGAGACTCTCCTTCCGGGCTCATGGCATGGGGCTTTTACATGCATGAGAAATTGGGACATTTTCCTAAAAGATTTCATTTCAAGTGTGCAAAGTCCTCATGTTCAAGTGTGATAGGTCCCTAAACAGGCTGGGCTTAGTAATACCAGTGTATTTATTTATCATTTCCAAAGAAAGACAAGGATCTAAGAGGCACGGGGAAGAAAGCCCTTTGAACACTTGTATCCTGTCTGCCTTAAAATGCAGTTTCCCAGCATTTCCTTTAGAGTGATAACTGCAGTGATAAGCGAGAGAGAGCTGAGATGCCATTTCTGGTGATAATTGTCTTGTGTCAGCTGCCTGACGTCCATGTTAGTGTCTGCCTTCACACTCAAAAACCAATTCACACAAGCGCTAGACTGTTCACGGAGAGCAAAAGGGCCATTTAACAAACACAAACCAGACACTGAACACCATGGTTTTCATCCACGTGGGCAAAATTTATTACGTTTCCTGTGCATTGGCACACAAAGAGTCTTAATGGAAAGGAAAGCATTCTAGTTAGGTGTTGATTTAAAGTTTAATTTAGGCCTTGAAAAGGGCTAGTGCATCTTTACAGCCATCTTGTAATTCTCTGAGAGGCCTGCCATGAAGTTAGCCAAGTCCACATTTCAGCACAAACAAGGTCACTTTGAGATCAAAGAGACATACAGACAACTACCTACATTCACTGAGAAAAGGTTCCTACCTTGATCCAGAAATTCAGCAAAAATGGATGCTGACAAGCCCCGTCTTCAAAAGCGAGGTGCTGAAAATATTGCATGTCCAATATCCACGGTTGCTAAGGATTTCTCATGAAACCTGACAGTTTTGTTCTGAACTGGGACTGACTAAATATTAAACACCAATTATTCCAAGGACTCACAATATGATGGGGGGGGGGGAAATGTTTGCTATTTTACTTAGTACCGCTTATTTAATTTCAGGTTAGAAATGACTGAAAATCAGGGGAGGGTTTTTCTTTTTTCATTTGCATATGTAAAGCATAAGACACAAATTATTGACTGAAGAATGTCAGTGTAGTCTATAGGACTACTCAAGAATACAAGCATTAAACTCAGTGGTTCTAATCAGTGATGAGCTCAGAAAAAAGATGCATACCTCTTGCTGATCACTTAGCAGAGAGAGAACAGAGGGAAGTAGTCATATTCTTCCCTCAAAAGCTAATCAATGGTGACAATGTTGATCATGTACTCCATGATATATGCATAGTTCTGGCTCAGAAGAAGTATTCTGGATACTTCCAGTGGAAGGAGTGAACCCAATTATTCCACTGCAGTTCCGTTGGTTGACTGGTTGCACTGAGATTATTCTGTTTCAGCATTTCAAAAGAAGGAAATACCATGACTGTTCTGCATGTGTTGATTCACTTGTTCCTTTCCTCCCACTGAGGCTTGGCAGGACAGTGGTGGGAACGGGGATGGATAACAGCTAAGAGAAAATGTCAAGAACTTTAAACATTCCAAATGTTGAAATTTGTATTTGAAATTTTACCTCAACATTCAAAGTGTGATGCCTGCAGACATTGGCCATCCCTTGTTTGTTTGAGAAAGATCCCAAATATCAAATGCCATAAGCAGTCAGCTATCAAATACTACCTACTATTGCATGTCATCTACGAAACACTGTTAAATATTAAATACTTCCATATGTCAATGATCAGATACTGTCAAATACTACTACATAGCATTGCAAGCTAGCTATTTTTAAATTATTTTTTATAGTGCCATCTGTGAAACATGAGAAAACAAGGCAAAATAAATGCCCCTGTCCTGAGGCCTGTATATTAAAAGGACAGGAAGTTGTCCCTCTAGCAATTCCCTCTCTTGCCTTCAAGCTGCTCTTGTGGGTAGCAACAATGGCATATTTGTGCAACCCCTCTCCTCCTTCCCTTGTCAGGCACAGTAATGCAGATCAAAGATCCAAGTTTTCTGCCTCCTTGACAAGGAGAATTTTGAAGAATTTTCTCCTTGGGGAGGGGTACAGGATTTCCATATACTTTTTAAAAGTGTAGCCAGTTGTTGAGGGCATCTTCTTCTTCTTCTTTTTTTTAAAAATAACACACACACGGCACTTCGAGAATCCCGGCAGATTTTCCTGAATGCCTATTGGAGTTCATGTGACCTCACCTTCTCCAAAAGGCATTCAGAAGAACTCCTGGGCTCCTCCAAGTACATAGGGTGTTTGTTGTTGTTGTTGTTTAAAAAAACAAAATAAAAAAAGAAAGAAGACCCCTCAACAACTGGCTACCCTTAAAAAAAAGTATGTGGAAACCCTGTACCTCTGCCCAAGGAGAAAATTCTCCAAAATTCTCACCTCTCCCAGGCTCTTTCACTGAAGATTTTGTCGTTCCCCCCTCCACAAAATCCACAAAATGCCAAAAATGGAATAGTCAAAAATTTTGATACAGCAGTAGTATTTAAGCAAAGGCTGGACAGCCATCTAGCACAGATACTGTAGCTGTATCCTGCAATGAACAGCCTGTATTGAGCATGGGGGTGGACTTCATGATCTTTATAGTCCCTTCCAACTCTATGATTCTAAGTAGGCTAGGGTCAAAGTCACAGATGACAGTGAAGGCTGGAGCTGTGAATCTGCTCCAGGTTTTAGCAAGAACCAGTCAGAACTCTAAAGAAGCTAACCAATGTGCTTTTAAGCAGCTCATTTAGAGCTCTGACTGAAACCCAGAATGTACTCTCTGCCCCACTGACATTGGATCCACCAGCTTCCAGTAGCAGATGATGAGCTGGGAATACTGGCCATGGCTCATTAAGCTTTATCTTGTGGATCCTTAGACCTGGAACTGTGGGCTACGGTCTTTGCCTAAGATTCATCATTGTAAGGACAGTGGAAGGCATTTTTGTCACACTCCGAACTATGTATTCGGTGCAGCCTCAGCTGATGTGGCACAAAGCAGCACCACAGCAGCTGATGCCAATCTGTAGCATGGGGCTGCCCATCTGCCTAAATCCCCATAATCGAGACAGCATGTCACATTGAGCTACCATGGGCACACTAGTGTCAAAAGTCTTTAACACTCTATGTATTATGTATGTGTTTAAAATATTTATATCCCACCTTTCCCAAGAAGCTCAAGGTGGTGAACAGAAGAGACTGACAAATGGAACAAAAATACAAAAAATTATAAATATGATAAATTTCTATGAGGGTGGCATCGTTAAAAAAAAACCCACAAGTAGTAAAAGGCCATCTAATAAAAAACAATAGTAACAGCAATTAAAGCTAAGCAGTCTTCAATAAAGCCAGTAAACACTAAAGGCCTTCCTAAAAAGGAATGCTTTTGCTCTGTGGTGAAAGAACATCAGGGAAGTGGTGAGGTGGGCCTCCCTATGTAAGGAGTTCCCATCTTAGAGCAGGATCCAAGCGGACCATTCTGCAAGCCTGCTTAAACTGATTGCACAATGGGGATTTAGAGCTTTCTTTAGGAAACCTCGAAGGAGTGGAAACTGCCCCTTTCCAGAAATGAGTGTTTCCACTCATTTCCAGTTCCTAGAGGAAGCTATAAATCCCCATTGCACAAGTGGTGGGTGCCACCTGTAGAATGGAATCAGTGGTGGTGCCTCCTTGTGCAATGGCCTACTTGGAAACCCACCCACCCCAGATTCAAACAGACTCCGCTTCCAAACAAACTGCCAAGTTTTATTTAAAGCAAGGTTCCTATACAGAGCTCTCTCAGGTTGTGGCCTCTCTCTCCTCAGGCCAGAAGCACTGGGTGTCACCCTTAACTACTTCCTGTTTCCTCCCAGGAGCACAACCCAATCAGGCTGAATCACACAGTTCTTTCCTCTAGGCACAGCCACTGAAAAGAGTTGAATTAGGTGGTGAAAGATATGGATGGGCCTTCTTCCACTTACTTGCTAGGGTTGAGATCCCACTTGCTGAATGTATCACATTCTCCCAATATAGTTTCACTCTGGATCATTATAGGGAATATGAAATGGCAGCTCCCAGACACAGACATGTTATTAAGGGGTGGCACAGGCATTTGTCAATGGTTGGCCCTGCTGAGGGTGGGGAGCCCTGGCAGCTGCTCAAAGGATGCCATGTGTAGGCACTTGGCCTGCTCGCTCTCTCTCTCTCTTTCTCTTTCTCTCTCTCTCTCTCTCTCTCTCTCTCTCTCTCTCTCTCTCTCTTTCTCTCTCTCTCCTCATCTACACCAAGCAGGATATTGCACTATGAAAGCAGTATATAAAAGGCAGGAGCCACACTACTGCTTTATAGCAGTATTGAAGTGCACTGTCAACTGTTGGGGGCCATTGACATATATCATATATCACTTTCATACCAGTATATCCTGCTTGGTGTGGCTCCTGCCTTTTATATACTGTTTCATAGTGCAATATCCTGCATGGTGTAGACTCGCTACAGGGATGACTGTCTGCTTGCATCATTATTGTGTTGGAAGTGCAAGATTATAAGATATCAAAGCAACCTCTGGCTTTCAATGACGAAGGGTGCACCGTGTGCTCTTTCTATGCCACTCCGGTTGATTCCGGTGCGTTCAGCACATGAGCAGTGCTCAGCGGATTGTGACTGAAATCCCATGCATGGGAATGCAGGACATGAAAAAAGCCAGCAGAAAACCCCTGGGCTATTGTAGAATTGTGACTGAAATTATTCAGTTATCTGTACTCCTGTTTAAGATATCTATAAATATCTGCACTCCACAGGGTGCTCATGCAATTTCTGATGGTTTACCAGACTAAAGCCACTTCTTCAACTGTAGGTTAAAGTTGCAAGTCCTTGATATCTATTAAAAGGCGGGGACTTGCTGATGAAGGTCATCTTTTCAATTGAACAGTTAACGAGAGGGCGCCATGGGATGCGTTTCACTGTATTTTGTGTCACAAATTTTGTAATCAAAGGGTATATAAATGCGACAGCCACTCTCTTGCAGCAACTTTATTACCAAATGTGCTATGAAAAAGCCCCATCCCTAAGCTTAATAAGGTTACAAAAAGGAGAACGAGGGGAGGCCATTTTCATTCAAAGGGTGTGCTTGTTAATTGGAATTTTGCAGATGCCTAATGAGCGAGGAAAGGGAACTTCAAAATAATTTGGATCACTTAACTTTTTCCCTGTCTCTGAAAAGAAAGGAAAATGTAACTTTTTTTGCAAAATAAAATTTAACAGTAATTGGAGACTTTCTAATAAATTATATCATGGATGACTAATAAACCAACCAAACCAACTAACCAAACAAATAAACAAAACCAACCCCAAAACCCCAGATTGCACTCAGATCTCTCTCTCTCTCTCATCTAAATATTCACAGATGTTACAAATACACTCCGACATTGCACAAATTCTCTACAAGGGCACCCCTGTGTTTATAGCAAATTTTATTTTAGGCAGGGAGGACTTTTCGCAACCCTCTTTTGTGCTAAGATTGAAACCATATGGGGAAAGATGTTACTTGTGTTTTTATAAAATACTGTCCTCTACTGGATGGAATATGCTATGCCTGCTTTGTGTAAATCAGTTCCTAGAAGTCGTAAGTTGAAGGAGATGCATCTTTCTTTCACTCAGAAGAAGCCAGTTTCTGTAAAGTAAATTCCACTTATGCAAAAATGGACTTAAAGCAGTTGAAAGGAAAACAATTTTGGAAAGTGGTTGTCAATTTAAATGCCATGCCAGGGACTGGTGCTTGAATCTGTTCCCAAAGTATATGCTGCAACATTATTAACCCAGAGAAAAGATTGGGTGGGGTAGGGGAGGAGAGAAAAGAGTATTGTATATTTACTTATACCAGTATAAATGTGTACAAATGAAAATTGTTTATTGCTTAGTATGGAGGTTTAGATTTTCAAGAGCTAGCAGGAGGAAAGGGAAAGGAAGGAGAAAATCTATACCAGCTGAAAAATGTGCCAGGTGTAAATTCAAATATACAGTCTAATTCACACATCGACAGCCACATGGAGGCATCCTCAAACACAGCAGTATATTCTAGTGATGGCACTAAACTCTGAAGTGAATGGGTGCATTTGATAGATTTATGGGCCTGGTCCATTTGGATCCAGTTCAAAATCTGGGTGGAATTCCCAGATTCTGTTCTGATAAGGGCCTAAAGGGTGCTTAAAGAGTGTTGAGCTGGAGGCTGTTTTTACTCTTATTGTTGCGTTTTAAGCTGTTTCTAATGGTGTTTAATGTATTTGTTTTATTTATTTATTTATTTATTTATTACATTTTTATACTGACCAATAGCTGAAGGTCTCTGGGCAGTTCACAATTGAATTGCACAGAGAGCTTATTATTGTTTATATCAAAGTTTATTAGTGATTGTAAGCCAGCTTGCATGCAATTTTTGGTAGAAAGCTGGAGTTCAAGTCAAATAAATAAATGGATAAATAAATAAAAGGACCTGGAGGCTTCTTTATACTCTGTGCCCCTCCTGGCTAAATCAGGGCCTTTCTGCCATCTCCCCTTTCCAAAGTTTTACTAGAAGCATGGAAAGAGAGCAGAAGAGGGGGCACAATTGGAAAGGTACATCTTGTTGGATAGATAGTGCATCTTGGTCAGCTGAGAATCATGGGAGCTGATGCCCAGCCATCTTATTGGTAGCAAACAAGGCTTCCCCTGCCCTTTGACCTTCCATGTCAAATTGATTCCTCTATTTACACCCCACAACATCTCATGAATACTATCAAGGCTAGAAGAGCTTGCAGGAAAGGGAGAGGAAACATGCTATTCATTTGCAAATCCCATCATGCCCACTAATGTTGAATCAAGCAGGAGGACATGGGTTAAGGCAGCAACTGAAGCAGTTCTGGAATAGAGCAGGTTCGTAATCACAGACTGAACTGTAACTGCTGACAAAGGACTATGAGTTCAGGACCATGGAGAGCAATCCTGCAACTAGATAAGACAAGTTACCCCAGCACTAGCTTAGAGCAACTAACAACAGGTGTTTTTTTATAGCCAGGCCAGGAGAGTCCTTCTGGGAGGTCCACCTCCTTGTATGCTGTATCTTTTGCTTTTCTTGGGGCTGGGGAGTGAGGAGCTGGTTCGTGACTGCTCTCCAGGGCCTTCCTGCACTCAGGAGGAGCAGAGAGGTCCTCTCTTCAGAGTCAGAAGTGAGAGATGCATTGGGGATTGAATGGGCAGGATGCAATATTCAAGGTGGAGGGCACAACTTGTGAAGGTTGCAGAACTGCTTCTGACTTTTCCTTGACATTACTGAATCTAAAAACTTCAGTCTCACAGGGGCTCTCAGTCCTGGACCATGGAAGGAGATGGGGTATGGATGACTGGCCAATTTGTAATTAATCTGGGAATAGCTAGGCTTATGGCCTTTTGCAAGAATGCATCATGTTGTAAAAACAGAGAATCTAAAAGAGCCCATAACACTGAAATTGGGGAAAGGTGGGGTGGGAGAATGTTTCCGCTTTAGGCTAGGGATGGATGAGAAGTTCATTCAGTTCATTTTATTTTTTAATAAGGACTTACTAGAATTTGCAGATTTTTTCATAAACTGGACAGATAGAATATATATTAAAAAAGAAAAGAATGTGGGAGAAACTGCAAATGAGCTGAGGTCTCACTTCTTCCAGATATTTCTCAATGTCAAATTCTGAGCATCTACGGGAAGCAGTTAATTAAAAAAAGAGAAAAAAGCCTCACTTAATAGTTAGAGACAAGCAGGCTTCACTAGACAATGTATCCAAATGTGTCTTATTGATATGTTATCTTATATTCAAGTGTATCAATACTTCTTTTAAAATGTTGTAACCTGCTCCAAGTTTGAGCAATATGATGGGTTTGTTGGTCCCTTGCCAACAGCTGGTTGGCCACTGTGTGAACCGAGTGCTGGACTACATAGATCCTCAATCTGATCCAACTTGGCTCTTCTTATGTTCTGCTTATGTTCTTATGTTTTAAAATCTAAAATAAAATAAGGGACAATCCTTTTCTGATCTTCACCTGTGAAGAGCTGCATGCACAGGAGGGTACCACCTAGCATAGGGAGCAATAGAGGGCTCTTCTCTCTTCCATAGCTGGACACACACACTACTGTCACTCGGCAAATGTTAAATTTTATGATGGGGTAGAGTGGAATGGATAAGGAGATGCTCGCTAGAAATAAACCTGTTCAGACAACATGCTAAGCCTCAGTGGTTAAGCATGTTGAGCTAAACATTATGGCTTAGCATGTCATGTGAACCATTCCTAATCATGGTGGCTACATAACCATGGTTTAAACATGCTCACTAACCTTTTGCTGCAAAGGGTTAGTGGCCTAACCAGGGCTTAGTGTGTTGTCTGAACAGGCTCAGTGAAAGAGAGAGACCACTTTTTTTCACGAGAAATTTGGGATAGGGGTGATTGTATCCCACAGGTGTAGGAGTAGAAGTGGATAGAGGAGCCTCTGATACAGCCACTTGAACACTCATGTAAATTATGGCATTGCTAAAAGGGTATCATTCTGGCTAGTACATCTAGTTATCCACTTCCCTCCATGGGAATCAATCTGAGGAAGTCGGCTGAGTATTTTGTGGCGGTGGTGGGCAAACATTCATAGGCTCAATTTGGAATCATCTTGGTGTGTATGAGCTTTTTCAGTGAGAGTTGGGGGCTGGGGGGAGCTGGTTGATAATTGGTAATGGTGCTGCACACATGTACATTATGTATTGCCACCTGAGGATTACAGTTTGGCTTCACCAACCCTGCACCAAACCCATAGCACCAGCCTGGAAATTCAGTGGCTTCCGCCAAAAACTAAAACATCTAGAAACATTAGAGGGTTCTAGATTGCATTGTGAGGGGGGGGACAACAATCACATAAAATGATCACAAGAAAAAAAATCAAGAAGATTCATTGACCCAAATAGAGAAGAGACTATTTGGCCATGATAAAAATGGTTGTGACCACATGGCCATTTTTATCACGCTGCTTTTCCTGCACACAGCAGGAAATGGTGCCAAGTTTCATTTCAATAAAAAAAACAACAGTTTTACCAGGTCTTATTTTGTCAAGGAAAAAAGACCTGAAGGAGCTGGAGATGTGTGGGAGGTGGCCAGCATCATCAAAAGGACCTGTGAAAAACCGTGAGTGGTGATAAAACACTTATCTGATGATGTGCTTAGACTACAGCCAAGCATTACAAGTTGGACAAATTCAATACTGAAACAGAACATATGACTTTGGAAAAGAGACTTAGATTGGCAAACTATATTTTTTAAAAAGAAACTGACACAAAAAGAGTTGGAAAGAAACCTCATGGGTTTGGTTGTGCAGCAGACTGCAAATTCAAACAGGTGCATGGGTTGCTTTATAAACAAAACACAGAAGGTGTTTCAAAATGATTTGATTAGCTGTTTAAAGAACTGGGACTCATTAGCTATATAGTAATCACATTGATAAAGAGTGGGAAAAGAGGCTAATGTTCTGCCAAAAATAAATGCATCAGATAAAAGCCCATTAGAAGCACTGAGAAATGGAATAGAAGCAGAACTTCACTTCATGGTAAAATTAGATGTTATTGAACAGATAACGTACCAAAATGGACTTACCAAATGATCGTATTAATTAAGTAAGAGCCCAATTGGCAGCTTTGAATACTCAGGACTTGGATTGGGACATCACTCAAAAGTAAGATCAACTTAGAAGTTACATCAAAACCTCAGGGGGTCATACTGAGATCTTTGGGTTTGGGTTTTTTTAGGATTTCAAATCTCCAAATAATGCATAGTTGCAAGGATGACATGCAAACAGGTACGGTGATATCATTGGTTCCACTGAGCCAATTGATTTCAGTGAGCATAGAGCTGGACACAGTGGCCAACCAGCTGTTGACCAGGAACCCACAAGCAGCACCTGAGTGCAATAGCAGCCTCCCACCCATGTCCCCAGCAACTGGTGTATATAGGCTTACAGCCTCTACTATTGGCAGTTGTACATAGCTATCAGGACTAGTAGCCTGATAGCTATGTGCTACCTCCACTAGCAGAGGCCAAGCCTGGCCCAACTGAAGTTGCCGCCTCACATGAGCCACCATCGCCGCCACCACCCCATCCCAATTCTTCTCTCCTGCCTCCCCCTCCCTGCTCTCACATGGCAGCAGTGGCAACTTTCAGCTTCTGGCTCCCCCTCCCCAGTTCTTGGCTCCCCCATTCCCTGCTCTTGTAGGGTGGTGGTTCCTCCTCCCTTCATTGGTCGGCTGGGATACTCTGCCAAAGTAGGCAGAAGGTGGGAGCTGCCAGAAAGGGGAAGGGGGGAGCTGCCACTGCCAGGTGGATGCAAGCTGTTGGCTAACTGGCCAAGCAGGCAGGCAGCCAAGGAGGGAGGTAGTGGTGGCAGCAGGAGGGAGGGAGAGAGTGGCCAGCCAAGCAGCTGTAGACACTTTGGGTGGGAAGGGTGGGGGAAATTGCTGCTCTTTCCAGCCTGTGCCACCAGCTGGGCCCGCTTCCTCCTGTTCAATTGTAGGGCCGGCGCTGACAGAGGCTGTAAACCTATGTATATGAATCATGAGGAGAGATGGGGGTGGGGTGAGAAGAGGGGAACAAAAATATAATTTCAAAAAGCAAAGCAGTAACACATTCAGAATGTTTAGTTTCTTTAAGCATGGGGAAGAGGAGCATCACAAGAGATAACTTTGAGCTGATTCAGGAGAAGGCATTCAATGGTTTTGTTACCTGTGTCCCTAACTCCTTTCATCCCCTGGCTCCCCTACTCAGGCAGGTGGCCTTTACCTGGCCACTGTACTGAGGGAGGGTCCAATCTAATTTATGGTGTGATGGTGACAGTCTAAAGGATCTACCAAAGTGCTCAACCTTATCCCCCAAATAGGTTCTGCGCATAGGATAGCTCCTTTAGAGTTCTGGCTGGTTCTGACTAAAACCCAGAGTGTTTCATGGCCCCACCAAAATTGGAGCCACAAGCCCCCACTGATAGAAGGGATTCCCTGAAGCAACAGTAAGGTAAACTTTGCTGTGGTGGCAGGGAGTGATGGTACCAGGCTGGTTCTGACTGAAATCCGGAATGGATTCACAGCCCCACTGAAATCAGAGTCACTCCCCTGAGAGTGTCAGCTGGACAGCCAGGGGTAGTAGTCCTACTGGTGATGTGAGGGCATCTTGACTTCTCTCCACCCCGTCCTTGTTCTTTTGCAGAAGGCAGTCAGTCTTGAATTCCCCAGCTGGTTCAGGAAAGGGTTTCTTTGACTGCCTCCTTCCTCCACAGGGCATTGGTGTTTTGGGGTCCTGAGAATGGGGGGTGGGTAGCTCTGCTGAACAGGGAGCAGACACAGGATGAGGTGTTGCCCACCACACAAACACTCACATGCTCAAACCTTGTACTATGTGCCAACGACATGGGGCTATGGAAACCATGGCGATGAAGTACTCAATTCAATGCAAGTCCCAGCAGCCAGCAACCAAAGCTTTCTCCAGTCGCAAGGAATTGCATCTAAAAATAAATGGCTCTGAAGAGCGGTGGTCACTTCTTGAGAAGAGCTCTCCGAAGGTTTTCTATTAACCAGCTTCAGCCTGGACACATCAATGAGAGGGACCTTAACCTAGAGGCCTACTAAGAACCCAAAGAGCCCTTAGGAAAGAGGTAAAAGAAGTAAAAAAAAAAAAAGAACAGAAAAAGCACATATTACAGAGAAAATATGAGCCATTCTGTAAGAATCTGGTAAGGACTATGGTAGGTGATGGGATGTCTCAGAGCATAACATGAGGAACTGCACATTTGCACTGGATTTACTAAACTGCACAATTTATCCAGATTTACTATGAAGACACGCAGTAACTGCAAATATGTAATTGTATGTGTGTTTTACAGATTGCATCCGTGAACGCTACTAAAGGTTGTTTTCGATTATACACTTTAAATGCTTCAAAGCTGTTCTCCCACATAACTTCAAAATAGAATGTCATTAATTTTCCCACTGTCTTCCACCTTCCAAGGTTCCCCAGCAAGCTGAGGTGAGCTGTGTGTTAGCCTGAAAACATCCAGGACCAAATCTACACCTTGTGTCAAATCATTCTAATCCTGTCACGGTAATGCTATATCTCTCTTGTGCATTTATACCTCAAAGGAGCTTCATCAGACGGGGGGATATCATGGTTCCCTACCATTTCTTCTCTGCCCCCGCTTTGGTCAATGTGAGTCAATGACTCACCCATTGAGCTTCATGGCTGAGTGCGGACTAGAACTTGGATCTCCTGAGTCCCAGTCCAATACCCTAACCACCACACTCATTTACACTCATTCCCTTAAAACACACACACCCATGCATGGGCACACATAAACACACAGAGCAGGATCCTTTTTTTAATAATGGAAAAACTTCTGCAGAGAGGGGTTGGCATGGCATGTGCATTGCAGACATCATTGCTCCCAGCCAATCAATGCTGTTCACAGCCAGGTTCTCCTGTAACTACACAAGACCAGTTTCCCCTGAGCTGAATCTGGGAGAAAAGATAGCACATCTGAACAACATGTAGTCAGTGCAGTGCTATGGTGGGCTGAGTGCTAAAATGTTGTACATCCAAATGCAACTTAAATAATCTTGAGTATATGTCAGAAGAAAGGAAGGAAAGAAGGAAAACATCTTAAAAAGTTAATCTTCAGAGTCCATCTTGGTACGTGCTCATTGTTTAGGTTTGAAAATGCATTAGGCATCTAATGAACAAACAGAAAAGAGCAGGGAGGGGCGAAGATGCAAAAGTGGGTAAATAAATCCCCAGAGAATCCACAGCAGACACAAGCTGTATATCGCATATTAGAAATGAAAGTTTTTAACAAAGGATGAAAAACATCAGGAACGAAAGCACCAGTACCTGCCAGCTTTCCTTTGAAAATGTGTTCAATCCTCTGATGGTTTCAGTTGCCCCTGAGTTTGTAATCACGGCTTTCCTGCACATCGTTTACCGTGCTAGCCAACTGGCTATAATTCTTTGTGACTCTGACAGAATAGGATAACAATAGGATAGTTGGTGTGGCCTCACTCTCTTTCCTGGGAACTGCCAGTTTGCTTTAAAGTATTAGGGCAGCATTATATTGATTACTCCTTGATATTTGCAGGTCTACAAAATGTCCAAGGAGACCCACAGAAAGTTTTAGAGACTTTTAATTTGTTGTACCAAAGCTCTTCTGATGGTCCCCAAAGGCTACACATTTATGAAGAAGGGCAGCAACAATAAAAGCTTATTGTTTGCACTCAGCCAAACTCCATGGATTTTGTTGTTGCTGAAAGTATGACAAAAGAGAAAATGAGTTACACAGATTTTCAATAACTTGAACACCAATCTCAGCTGTCCAAAGGGAATTACTCCAGCGTTCTTTCTTTGTGTATTGTGGCATGGCTTTAAGGGTTTATCCTTGTAAATGACATCAGTAGTTACAGTGAACAGGGCCAAGAAGAAGCCATTGGGCTCAGATCCCTTTTGCCCTCCTGCTCCAAAGTACTCCAGGGATGTGTCTAAAGATAGCAAGAGAAAGTTTGCTGAGGCAGCCAGCAGAGTTCACACTTGAGTGGGGAGCCAGATGTGTATTAAACTTCCATCAAAGGTAAAGGGCAGTGAGAGAACTTTTCCTCACAGGAGAGAAGGTCAAAGAAGTAAGTCATGATGTGTTTTCATGCACAGGGCCGGAACCCTTCAACCTGCTTTTAGGAATGGGGAGAAATGCATTCAGTTTGCATCAATTTCTCAGTTTCAAAATGATGTGTGAATCGAAACACAGTTATCCTCTGAAATTTGCACCTCTCCAAATTTTGTAATGGAGTTCTCCAACCCAAAAATGCATATTAAAGGGTTTTATGTAAGGAAAATGGGTTCCAAAAAACATGTATGGCAAGCAAAAATGCATTAGGAGAATACAACATGCATTAGGAGAAAAGTGCTCATGAATTTTCATGCAAACTTTTAAAAATACATTCTTAAGTTCAATATGAACTCAATTTATGTATTTATTATTACATGTATCAAACACCTCAGGAAATACATTTCTCTAGGCATTTTACAATACCAATTTTATATTATTATTATTATTATTATTATTATTATTATTATTATTATTATTATTTAAAGCATTTTTATAGCGCCGCCTCACCATTTCTGGCATCAAGGCACTTTACAATAACATATAAAATAATTCCATTTAAACCCTCAACCCACATTAAGACAATTTCATTAAAACCCTCATCCTCAAACCATTAAAAGCCCTCAACCCCACTTTAAACCACCCCCTGCCCAAACTCTTGTGAAAATAAAAATGCCTTACAAAGGCATTTGAAGCAATTAAAAGTGGGAGCCTGTCGAATCTCCAGTGGCACATTGTTCCATAACCGGGGGCCAGCCACTGAAAAAGCCCTGGCCCCTGCACAGTCCAATTTGTAGCGGGGGACCATCAGGGCACCCTGCTCCTGAGAGCGAGTCTGCCAATGGTGAGACACAGGAGAAAGGCGAGTGCTCAGGTATCCAGGACCCAAGCAATGCAGGGCTTTATACATGGTCAACAAGACCTTGTAGCGCAATGCTAGGAATTGTAGGACTTTTTCCTGTCTAAAAATGCATAGGATTGCACCCTCAAAGATTTAAAGCCTTGGAGAGCAGGAAAGTTTTAGCCTGGTGCTGAAAAGATGACAGTGTAGCCTCCAGGTGACCTTCCTTTGGAAGAACATTCCCTTGGAAGAAGAATTTAAGACTAGAGAAATTTTCAAAGTTTGAGACAAACCCAACTGGGTTGGAAAAATGAGAAACTGAGAGAAAACAAAACTGCTAGATTCACCCATCCTGACCTGCTTTCAGTGACTCCTATCTGGAATTAGGAATGAGGGGGAAATTTGTAGGTTCCGCAATTTTAACTGAACTGAAATGATTTGCACTTCACAAAATAATACACACACTGGAATGGTGGTCATCATTTGGATTGTGCCCTTCTCTGAATGTTGTAGATCTAATTCTCAGGTTTAAAAATGCATATATAATTGTGTATTTTAGGGGAAACGGCATTTATTTATTTATTTATTTATTTATTTTATTACATTCTATGCTGCCCAATAGCTGAAGATCTCTGGGTGATTAGCAAAAATTAAAATCACAAAATAAAAGACAATAAAAGACACTATAAAAATAAATGTGTAAAGCTACAGTATTTAAAAAAAATAACCATATAGAACTTAGCTGCAGTGCAAAAATTTAAAATAAAATACTAGTTTTAAAACAGTAACTCAAATAATAAACTGCCTAGGAAAATAAAAAGTTTTCACCTGGCACCAAAGCCAGCATACTGTAGGTGCCAGGTGAGCCTCTCTGGGAAGCTCATTCCACAATCGGGGTGCCCCAGCAGAAAAGGCCGTCTTCTTTTTGGTAGCCACCCATCACACTTCCTTTGGCGGAAGCTCCCAGAGAAGGACCACTGAAGCTGTTCTTAGGGTATGAGTAAGTGTACTGTGAGGAGATGATCCTTCAGGTAACCAGGCCCCAATCCATTTAGGGTTTTGTTAATCCAGCACTTTGAATCTGGCCTGGACATGGACTGGCAGCCAGTGTGGATGGAAAAGTACTGGCATAATATGATCATGATGGCCAGGCCCCATTAACAATCTCGCTGCCCTATTTTAGACTGTTTTCAAAGGCAGCCCCACATACAGTGTAGTGCATTGCAGTAATCCAGATGAGAGGTTATCGGAGCATGGATAACTGTAGCTAGGCTGTCTCTGTCCAGATATGGATGTAGTTGGTATATTAGCCTACAAATGAAAATCAGTGCAAATTTTCATGTGATTAAAAATAATAATCACAAACTGATGTGGAAGCAGGTTATATACACACTATATATGCATGGCAGGCAGGCAGGCAGACAGACAAAGAGATTTGGCTTCAGAGATCCCAAAAATCTGTTCTGGAGAACTGAAGGACCCAGATTAATTGGGTGGGGAGTAGTGAAGGGCCTGGAGAGGAGAGGGGAAACTCACCTCCACTCTTCCACCACTCTCTGCTGAATGAAAGATCCTTACACAAATGAATGGAGCTCTCAACAGGTGAATAGACACACATGAGAGACAGAGAGAGGTACATAATATGCTACAGCCGCTATCCCATACATGCATATTGAGAACAAATTCCCATTGAGTTCATTGGTGCTTACTCCTAGGTAAGTGGTTTAGACACAAAAGTACTTAGATGTAGCTAGGACCTATTACTGAGCTCATTCCAGGATCAGTAACCATATATTTTTAAAAGCCAAATATCAATTCTACTGACATTCAAAACAATTTCATCTAAGGGGGCTGTGTGGTACAGTAGCTATAGTACTGCTCTTTCAAATTCAGATGTTCATTCAGCTTTAATGTTAATCAGCTGATCTTAGGGAAACAATTCTCCCAATCTAATTTACCTTACCGGAGTGTTTGCAAGGCTGAAAAATCTACTCTCTGAGCAACTTGGAAGATGGGTGCCAGTCATGCAAGCAGTCACAATAGTAAAAGCTGAAAAATTATGAACCTCTCACCCCTCTGTCAAACAGTTTAAAGTTGCCATTCCAGATAGAAAAGGCCTTGCAGTGTTCTTGCAGCATGCTCAGGTTGGGTTTGATGAGTCCCGTGGGGGAGGAAGTTCTATAGTTATGGGCAGTCGTACACTTCTATTTATCCTTCATTGCTAAGATAGGATTCCATTGACATGAAACTCATGAAAGTGATTTCAAATAATGAGGTGAGAAAACTAGCATAGGCTCAGAAAGTGTGTTTGTGTATGCATTCTATGGGATTTATTTCATTTATTTATACCTAGCACATACTATCACTAAAGCTTGGACATAATTTTCAACATATATTTTCCTCTGCATCCATTTTTAATAATTTCCCCCAAAGACTCCTTAGCATCATTGGATAATAGGAAACAGAAGACAGGGGATTATTATTTCATATAATAATGTTTCATCAGGAAGCCAGATTTCTTCTGGGCAGCTAACATACATAGAGTCTGACACTTTTAATTTCTGCAGCAATTTAGTCCCAAGATGGGGGTCGTGCTGGTGAAAGACTGCTGAATCCCATCTCCAGCCACAACATAAACCATTTTACAGTTGTGCTTTTAAAATAATGAAGATTTGAGTTGAAAGAAATTTGTGGGTATCGAGCACAGAGTTTCTAGGAAAGGAAATAAAGCAGCTTTTATTAAACTTGTTATGAGACCTTTCATAACCAATAGCCTCACTGTTTCCTTTTCTCCCTCTCAAAGCCTTCCAAGAAGAGTAGTTTTACTTTAACCTAAACTCAGCTTTCTTCCCCCACCCCCCAGCTCTCTAAGCCTCTGTAAAATTGAAGGACATTTCCCTTCGACTCTCGTCTTTAATAACTCAGTATGATTTAAACTTTCAATCTGCATTCCTGATTTTGGTCATAATTGAAAGGAATGCATTAGCAGCGGGGGGAAAAATCCCACTTTTGCTTCATAAACTTTACCTTCATTGCCTCAGATTCTCAGTAGTTCCCAATATGTAAGTTTAATGGCGTGACCCTAACAAGAAACGATCAGCAAATGAAATGAGCCGGTGTGTCGCTGCTCCACACGGCTACAAGTGTCAGTGGCGGCCTGCCAGCCATTAATTTTATTGTAACTCATTTCTTCAGGTTGAGTATGGCACGATTTAATGTTCCCGTTCCCTCATTCCTGTTCTGCATGACAAATTGTTTTAATAAACATAAACCGGGTAATAATAAAGTAATAATAAGGCGAGCACTCACCTTATATCACTGCAGTTAAATTCTCCCATAAGCCAACACGGGTTACAATGACAATTACGCTCAAGCCAATCCGCAGCCAGGCAAACACAATGGACAGATTTAATATAGTTTGTAAATATGATTAGTGTGCTGTCATGTTATTGCAGCTTGGTATTTACATTACTCTCCGGGGTTATTCACTACACCAAATCAACATTAAATAGTGCTCCTTTCTTTTGCTTCTTAAATCAAATATACCTTTCTTTGTGCTCTACTCCAAAGTTAATGAAGAAAATAGCATTGATTGTTAATATTCGGAGGATCAATCAATGTTTTATGTGTGGGTGAGTTTTTTATTTTTATTTTTTTAAAAGAGGCATCTGTCTTTATGTTTGGCCCCATATTAGGAGATCTGTTTTGAAATATACACTCTGTTGTTTCTAACTGGCATCCTCACTCCACACCCTTTTATAGCAACACTCAGCTGCCTACTACTATTCTCTTATGAAAAATGTTCAAATAATGAATGGCTGTTGTTTACAGAAGTAATTTCATGCTACATTTCCATTATTGCCTGGATTTGTTTAGCTTCTCGAGCTTCCCCCATTTCCCTGCAATGAACTTTTTAAGAAAATACAGCCAGCTCGGGCTGTTTATGCTATTACACTGGTAATAGGAGCCTCTCTTGTTTCTGACATATTGTAACATTTCTTAACCATGTGCAAAATGAGCATTTTTAAACTCGTTAAGGTCAATTAATTATCCTACAAGAGCTTCTTTTTTGAGGGGGGGGGGAGTCCATCTCTGAATTCCAGTGAGAATGAAAAGGCCTCCAGCATGGTCAAGGGCATTGTTTTTAACACGGTACAAATGTGTACTACAGATGTTCATCAACAATTCTTCCCCAAAATGACATGGTTCCATTGCTCTGAAGTTATCCAGTTGCTGTTTGCAAAGGTAGCAAATGGTGAATGCCTGCTGCCCAATGTTCAGAGAGTTCTAATGACAAAGAGGCAGAAGAGAAATAATTGCATTAGTGGCAAATTGACCCCGCCCCTAATAATTTAGCATCTATATCATCTTACAAAACAGCAACTTGCACAGTAGCCTTTGAAGTCTGGAGTCTCAGCATTTTGCTGGTCATAACACAACCATTATACATAGTGTAGTACATAGGTTTATTTGGGTGTTTAAAAGACTTAATATTATAAAGAAAATCCTCAAAATAGGGCATATGCTGCAGTTCAGAACTGAATTGTAATTCTTCAGATGAAGAGTGACCTATTTGCTGTTTCAAGCCACTGGCATTATCCTGTTGTTGCTCTAATTGTAAAGGAATGGCGAACGTAACTTCATGGCTGCACATGGGCCATTATATCTCCATCGACCTCCTAAAAAATATCTTGGGTTCTATTAAGATGATGTGAAAGATTCTTACTAATTAGAAGCAGTTCTTTCCCAATGTAGTGCCTGTAAACAGGCTCTCAGTCATCTTCTGTGCAGCTGTATAGAAATATTCAGGTTATTAATATTTATATTTATGCTTCCATTTTCAGCGGAGGGGATCTCATCTCCTCCAATTTCGGATTGGAACTTGGCCTAGGTCTGCATGTGAAGATATGCCTTAATCAGGCAGGAATGGGTTTTTCCAGGTGCCTGAGGCCCAATGTCATGGTGCCTGGGTACAAAGAAACTAAGCTGCCTCTGTGTGTCATTGGGTCTTACCTCCTGACACTTGGAAATATAAATAGCACTGCATTTTACATAAATGGAGTGAAAAAGATATGTAATGAAAACATATTTTTGCACCCAACTATCTGCATATATAGACACACATTAGTCCTATACAACTATGTGGAAGGCTTATTTATATGGCGTTGGATCAAACAGAATGCGTGGGGTGGCATTTTTTTTCTCTTTTCCTTCCTCCCTGCATCTCCTTGTGTCCTCCTAAAATCTACTCCATGGTTATGGGGGAACATGGGAAGCTGCACAGGGAATGGGGAATTGGTGAAAACCACTGGCCATTTTCCATGCATAGAGGCCTTTCCTAGATCACAGCCCCTTCCACAAACAGTTCTTCCCATGAGTGGAATAACTCTTCCCATTTTAAGAAGAGCTGTTTTGGATCCTGCTCACCTATAAATGGTCCAAAAAGAAGAAATGCACCATTTGAAAAGAAATCAAGAGAGGGCATATTCTCATTTAAATGTATAAAAGTAGATGTTGAAATCATTATTATAAATTTATTAGAAGGACAGTACATCTCACCAAAGTCTGGAAGACTGTAACCAGGTGACAAATGCACCTTGCTCAGTATGCTGTCCCAGTGCTGCTGCTTATTCTTTATCTTTAAACCAGACATGGATTGGACTGGTTTAATCAAATACAAGATGCCTTCTAAATAGAGGACACATTCTGTCAGCCCTTCAAACAGAGGACTGTCCTCTGTAAAAGAGGACACATGGCCACCCAAGTAGTAATATTTTGCAATATACTAATTGAATGCCATTCCCATTTCTGTGTTTCCTTCCTCTTCTCTTTAATTCTCTTTATTGTTGAGGTAGACAAAGTAAGGTCCATGGTAGGGATGGGGAGGCCTTCAGTGGATCCATTTTCAAAGGCAGATGTACCTGATCTGCCACTCCCACACAAATGTGTGGATAGGATGGTGGCTTGCTTGGGTATCTAAGCTGTCGCCAGATTCCATGGTGTGGTGGCCTGAGAGTTCTCTAATATTTTCTTTTCATGTCTTCTCTTCTCTAGATACTAGCTGTCTGGAAACTCCCTGGGACATTGTATCTGCCTCCATAGGTCCATAGTGGCAGATGTTGTTGAGGGTCATTCAGATGTATCAGGGTCAAAGGCTGTAGAAGTTGTAGAATGGACTGAAAGAAAACGTTTGATCAAGAGAAAAGACTAGCCCAAAAATGGTCCTTGGAAAAAATGGGGGGGGCAGGGGGGTTTCCCTCAATTTTTTCCAAGGGCGGGGGTTCTGGGCCTTCACATCTCTAGCCACCATAGACATTTGCCTAGACTCTGAAAGCAGGAGCTGTCCTCTCTATCTGCTCAGGCAGCTAGTATCTGTAAAAAAGAAGGAGGAGCAGGAAGAGGAGAAGGTGGTTAGTGCATTTTCAGTCCACTTTATAAGTAAACTTAAAAAAGCAATACCACTATGTTCATTCAGAGTTTCCCCCTCCCCCATGCTGCCTTTCCACTGTTCTTAACTCCAACCTTTCTGATTCCTGATGCCAAAGAAGGAGGAACAGTAAGTGTAAGGACATACCAATACCCTGAACAAGGCCTCCTCCCAAACCCTTTAAGATTCCCTACTAGAGGCCACTTCCATAGATGATATCCTTCCCAAGGTATCAGTACAACCCCATGTTGGGATTTTCATCCAGGCCATGGACTCCCTCAACCCAGTGCCTCAAAAGCAGAGGCACAATATGGGCCATTCGGATTCCAATATGGCATTCAGATTCTAATTCCTCTCACACTATGAACTGCTACAGATCTGGGGTGGAAACAGAACATAGACAGTCAATGTGATGCCTGTGGGCACCTTTCTTGATGCCTGCCAAAGTGCCCTCCCCTCCCACTTTTTTATTTGTTTGTTTATCTTACCAGGAGCTGGCATTGCTGTGAAATAGGTTTCTATCACTGCTGTTGTCCAGTGTGTTGTTTAACGTGTTGGGGCTCAGACCCCATCTCTGACTCATACACAGCCTTGAGACAAATTACTTGTCCTTTGCCATGCCTCCTATGGTAACCAGTATGTGGTAATTCCCAGGGCAATTTCTCAAAATGCCAAATGTGCCCATGGCCCTTGAAAAGCCTGCCTAGCCTAGAAGCTTGCTTGTAGTGGTTTGGGGAGCTTGCTTGAAGTGCTGAAGGGGTGTTCCTCATAATGCTTATTGTTATTTGTTTATAATTTGTGTGCAATCACTCCTACTATGTGTTTATCCTCATAACAACCCCATGACGTAACTTAGGTCAAGAGATAGTGACTGGCTCAAGGTCACTCAGTAAGAATCAGGGAGAACTGGTGATTGGAACCTGGGGCCTTCCAAGCCCAACTCCAATACTGTAGCCCACTAAACTGCAATGATTCTCATGGTGTCTCTAGCTTGCCATATCCTGGTAAAATAAGGCTCAGGGTTCATCTACACCAAGCAGGATATTCGACTATGAAAGTGGTATGGTAGCGGTATATAAAAGGCAAGAGCCACACTACTGCTTTATAACAATATTGACGTGCACTGCAGGATCTACACTACTGCTTTATAGAGGTACTGAAGTGCACTGACAACTGTTGGGGCCCATGACACATCTACACCAAGCAGGATATAACACTATGAAAGTGGTATGAAAGTGGTATATGGTACGTGTCATGGGCCCCAACAGTTGTCAGTGCACTTCAATACTGATATAAAGCAGTAGTGTGGCTCCTGTCTTTTATATACCGCTTTCATACCACTTTCATACTGGAATATACTGCTTGGTGTAGATGAGCCTTCAGACACCCTTGTGGAACTACAGCTGAGATTTGGCATTGGTGGCCTAACATGGGAGGGAGCGAGATGACCCAATGCCCACTGGGGTGAGAACTTTCCATGACACAAGAGTGCTTTCTGGCCATGCTGTGGGAGTACCAGGGCACAACTCTTACTGTCAGATGACACTTTGGCCTTTACATTCATTTCCTATCTATTTGACCCATGGGACTTGTTGCGACTATTTATTTTAAAGATTAATTACAGACATTCTTCATTCTTCTTAATGAAGAAACCAGCAGGAGTAGAGAGATATGAGTGAAATAAATGGGAGGAAAGAAACAGGGAGTAGGGTGTTACTGAACACAAGATCACAGTACTTGAAACATCCTACTGAGATCAGAAGAATTGCGAAGCATACAGTGGTGGTACAATAGCTATTCATTAACCGCCTGTATCAGCAGGTCCAGAGATTAGAGCTTAATGCAATGGTGAAGTAAGTGTCCATATCACAGTAGCCATGGAGGAATAGCGAGATGTAATGAAACTGAATAGCTGGCCATTGAAAGTTGAAAAAATATATTGATTTTTCAGTGCTTGATCACCCAGGAGGCTTTATCAGGTATGAATACTTGGGAGCCATCTGCTAACTCTGTAATGGTATTTTAGGATTTGTGACAGACACCAGGGGAAAAAATAAACTACATGTTTGAAAATAACACAGAGTGAAGCCAGATTCTCTCATAATAAATCCCATTGCTACCCATCTCTTTGCCACAATCCTTGCTTTTATGAGCTCCAAATTAGATCCTTATTCTTTTAACAGCAAATATAAATGAGGCTGCATTGTGTAATTTCTGCTGCCATCTTGGAACCAGTATATTACTGTGGAGTATTTCCAACTTTCTTTGGGGAGGGGGTGCATTGTTCCAAAACTAGGACTACAAATGTATTCCAGTTTCAGATTTTGAATTTGCCATATCCTGTACTCCACCCCACCCTGAACCAAAATTGGCAATGCCTCAGGATATTCTATTGAACTACTGAACTAGTTGTCATCATTCCTTAGCATTCATTTGTACAACTCACATGAAAACACTGAAAAGAACAGGCACAGCAGAACTCTCTTCATGTTGTGTGACGTATATAACACTCCTGGACATGATTGTCGCTCTCTGAACAACAGCCATTGTTATTGAAATGTGCCTCTGTTCCCCTTGTTTTAATACGGAAGATGATTATGAAATCTCTTTGGGTACTATAAATCAGCCGAAAGATGTAATAACATGTTTCAGCTGTTGGAATGGATGTTTGATTACAGCTCTGAGGCGCTTTTTTCATCTCGTTTCTAGTTTAATTCCTAATCCATTCTGTGATTTAGAAGACAAAAAAAACCCTGTGAGGAGGAATGCACATACCAGCAGCAAATATTCATTCATGTTTATTATTGAATCTCTGGGTTGGCTGCATGGGAATCCAGTTGCATTTTAAATGATTGGAGAAAAAATATTTTATCTATTACAGAATTGGGTAAAATAATAAGCTAAACTGTCATTTGAAATTACATTCAGCAAACACTCAGCTTTAGAACCTGCTTTGTAATAAAGGGAATGATGTTGCTGAAATGTTTAATTTTTGAAATCAGAAGGTTTTCTTTAAGGCAAACATCTTTCTTTCCTTGCATTTCTTTTCCACTTAGTAATTTAGCAAGTCTGTCTCTTTTTTTTTAATTAAGTGGCATTTGGAAGTAAAGTAATAAAATGATGACATATAAATGGAAGGAAAGTATTTATTTTCCTTATTAGGCACTCTTAATGGCAGTACACAAAACATTCTGAATGACAATTGACATGACGGCAGAGGAAAAGAGAGAGCTGAGTACTAGTTATTTGAGGATCACATCAAGACACCCAGTTCACTCTGAGATTTTCTTATATTTCAAATAAAAACCTTTAAAACCCATCTGGGGATTAATGCATAAGGAAGTAAGGCTTACACAGAGCCTCATTGTTCTGCTTTCTTCAAAGTCCTTGAAGAGACAGAAAGAAGACTAAGATTAGCTTGAGATTTTTTAGTGTAGACAACTCAAAAAAGATGTAAATAAATTACAACTCAGGGTTCCACAGAACTGTTATGTATACACTAGTTCCCCATTTGAAAGTCCAGGCAATTTAACCCCATCTACCTTTCTACCTTTTTCCAACCATATTTTTCCTTCCATTCCTCTCATTTCCCAACCCATCAAAAAAGGGCGTCACTCCCCACCATGAAAAATCCTGTTTCAGTATGATTTCTTGGTTCTTATGGTTGGATCCAATTGAGTCATTCTGTGGGAGGCCCAGGTTCACCAGCGGTGCAGTGCACATGTGGCTGGCCTCGGAGGTGGTGCCGTGTGCATGGCCCCAACCATTGGCAGCCACAATGTAGCACTTCCAGGACAAGCACCAAAACAAGTGGAATTCCTTGTTTCTAGAAGGTGTGATCTGCCCCTTCCGGAAACAAGCCTTTCTGCTTATGGCCTTAACTAGACCTAAGGTTTATCCTGGGATTGTCCCGGGGTTATCCCTGTTCATGTAAATGACACACAGGATATCCCGGGAGCAGGCAGGAGCGATCCTGGGATAAACCTTAGGTCTAGCTAAGGTCTATTTTGGTGTTTGTCCCAGAAATGCTACGCTGAAGCTGCCACTGGTAGGGATCACATGCGCATCACCATAGGCAAGTCTGGGTCACCGCAGTAGAGCACAATTGATCCTGCCCTTAATTAGGGGTTAGTGTATTTGACAGAATAAGAGGTTGTATATGAGAGTAAAGAAAGATGTTCAGCATAGCTTTTGTTTTTCTTCCAGAGTAAAACTGTATTTGTTTGCTGCTTCACAGGTATAATTATATAATCATTCCCCCTGCCTAAAATAGGAAATAGCTCTTTAGGCAAAGCTGGGTTCAACTTTAGCAACTCATCTTCTTGTAATATTCTTATTTGAACCCTAAAAGGAATTAATTTGACAACATAAACCATTTACAATGGATAGTTACCACAAGCTAGAAGAAAAAAAGGGGGTAACACCTGTTGATATCTTCTGGATTACTAACCACAACTCACAAATATGCTGTGAAATACTGGCAAAGATGTACAAATGTTACTTTACCTCAGGGAAGTGTTAATCCCTCAGGTAAATAGGAAGTCAAAAAGAACCCTACATGAACAGCCCCCCTCCCACTTTAATTATTTTCATCTGAATGTGTAATATCTAAAAGACTGAAATCCATGCTCAGTAGTAGCATCTTAGTCCTTTGTCTGCTCCAACAATATAAAGAAAGAATAGATACCATCTTCTGAATTCCAGGGAAATGGTGACCCCTTTCAGCTGGTATTTATTGGTTAATTTAATGCTCTCTTTTTTGACCTTTATTTAAAAGGCAGCCTGCCAACTGCTCAAAATCCTGCCAACTGCCAGAAGCTTAATTGTGGAGATTATGGTCTGTTTGTAACACAGATTATTAAAACACACTTGGACCTTTCACAGCCTTTCCCTTGATTCAGTAATAGCTTATATGCATTAGATAAAACAGATTGTTCACATTTCTCTCCTCAGAGATAATGGGATGCCCAACACCTTTTGGGATCATATTCGGAGCATCATCCATGACCTCTTGAAAAATGTTTAAATCACAACAGGAGCAGATGTACTGCAACTCAAGGTAGCCAGCCCTTATACTGTTTAACCATGAGTTGTTCTGATGTCCATGCAAACAACAGCAATAACAACAACTACGAGTGCACAAGACTTGAGATCATCTGATAAATTAAAGTTACAAGAGGGAATAAATTCTCATGGATTTGAGAATAATGTAAAACAGGGTTGGTGACGATGTTTTAATATAGAAAGCGATACAAATAAGCACTTGCATTCCAAAATCCTCTATCTGTTCTTTCTTTTTTTAGAGAAGGATTATGCAAAATAGCACAAAGACAAAAAAAGGCCTGCATAACTTATTTATCTGTATTTATAGCTTGATTTAGAGCAAAAAATCTGAGCAGGCAACAATGTACAAAAAAATCCAAAATAAAATGTTCGCCTAAAATTCTCTTAAAATCCAACATATTTCATATGTTCAACATTTCATGAAAACCTCAGCCTCTGCCCACATAACCCTAGTCTCCAAAAGTTGGGGGGAGGCACCCCAAGAGGCAGAGACCAATGGGG
Organism: Elgaria multicarinata webbii; assembly: GCF_023053635.1. Lineage (NCBI taxonomy): Eukaryota > Metazoa > Chordata > Lepidosauria > Squamata > Anguidae > Elgaria > Elgaria multicarinata. The sequence goes on from NC_086172.1 coordinate 95,889,339, forward strand.
TTGGCTAACTGCAATAGTGCACTGTGCAGACACTAGTAGAGAAACTGAATGTGTTCGGGGAGATAGCAATATGGACCTTCGCTGGGAGATTTTGCAACACTGGGCAGAGCAGAGCCCACTCTCAAAGATGAGAAGATCCTTCCCAATCCAAGGATCAAGTCATCCTGTTGGAATTTATCTGCCTGGTGAGTGACTGGTGAAGCCTTGCTGAGACAACTTGGAGGGGTGGGTGGGGGGTGGAGAGGCCTAAAAAGGCCTCTAGCCAAGTCGGGTGCACAGCACTGCTGCATGACGAGGTGGGGAGAGGAAAGCCACCACCACCACCCCAGGTCAGGAAAGCATCTTTGGTGGCACTATCCTCACTATTTGCATGGGGAAAAGGCATTTCTAAGTCTTGAAGTGGGAGATCATTTTTTTCAGAGAGCTCAAGTAATGACCATCATGAGCATGTATGCACACACTTGAATCTTTCCAACTTTCCTAGATGTTGTTTCCTAAAAAATCCAAACATGGGAATAGCTTTCAAAAAATTTAAACAGCTGAGAGCCCCTGGCCAAAATGTCTCTATCCTGTTGACAATTGCCCTGTGGAACTGTTTGAGTGCATACAGGTGTTATAACATCACACTTGTTCCTTGCTGCACTGGCCACCGTGCAGGCTTATGTATGGGAATCAGATTGAATCAAGCCACAATCTAATTTCCTAAATGTGTTTTCCTCCAATTGTGAAGAATGTGATGGGTTTTTAAATTATAGAAACCCATCTATCTGAAGCTCAATGAACTGAAAATCCAGAAAGTGGACTGTTCTTACATTCTTCACCAGCATCAGAGTGACACAGAGATAAAAGCCTATTCAAATTTCAGAAGTAAAGTCAATCTTTCTCCAAAGAATTACAAGAGTGACTGATATAATTCCGAACTCAACTGGTAAGTGAGTGGTGAGGGGTTTGGATTGTTGGTTTTTTCTAAAAGAAAAAAGAAGAAGCAAATTACAGCTTTTGTTGTATATAAAAGCTTTGCACCACAAGATGTTCTAAGTGCTCCTCTGTTACTGCATCAGTAAGTCACCTTCCTTAATGAGATATCATACTGATGCCCCAGATTCATGTGATTATTATTGCTATTAATTATTTATATAGCCCCATCAATGTACATGGTGTGTTACACGATGGAATAAAACAGATCCCTGCTGAAAGCTTACTGCCTCAAAACTAGACAAAAGGGAAACTGGAAGGCAGAAGAGAGTCATTGAAAAAAGCAAATAATCATGGCCAAGGGCATCTATCTCAATATTTTAAAACGGTCTCGGGCAAATCCCACATATGATCAGGGTTGTGTGTACCTGGAACGATTGTGAAGGGTCAAGGGGTACGGAGGTCGAGATTAAAAAGAATTGTAAAGGGCAGAACAATGGAATACTCACTGGAGACCAGTTCATTCCATCTCTGGCATCTGAGATTTCATCAGATGCATCTACACACGTTCAGAGGAACTAGAAGAATGATTAAAAGAAAGAAACAGCAGAGACTCAAAGAACTGCAGATTGTGCTCTTGCGTGCGGCAGTATGACATAGGACACTTGAGGAGTTTGATCTGGGTGAATTCTGATACAAACTGATTTGATTTGCACCTAGGGATGTCTGAGGAATTTGTTTTAGCTTGTTTTTGACCAGATTTTATACAAATTGCAGGTCCCAGAACTGAACACAGACCAGAGGACAATCTGCAGTCAAAGCCCATACGTTTCCAAGCTTGTGATGGGATTCTAGAACAAAAAATAATGCATTGAAAAATGCATGCAAATAGGTTATTTGTTTTAAATTTTATTAGCAAAATATAACTGAAAAAAGGGAAAGTGGGTAACCAAAACACTACAACAATAAAATGCCCAAGCAAAAAGTCCACTCACAGTGACCATTCACAACATTAATAAAAAAAGTTTTTTTTAAAAAAAGTTCAACACTTCTATTTCAAACGTATATACTAGTATAAAGAATCCATACATCCAAATAAGCATCCAGGAATGATTGATGACTATAGGCTAGTGGTTCTGATTTTGGTGGGGCTCTGAATCCTTTCTGGGTTTCATTCAGAAACAGCCAGAACATTAAAGGAGCTATCCAAGTGCTGAACATTACACCCAATATACATTACACCCAATATGTCATGCCTACATCACATGCCTCAAGAAGGGATTATCAACATTACATCAACGGTGTTTAGTGGGGCTGGCCAGCTTCTACTTAACAAGAAGAACATGCTGTAATGAATGCGAGAAAATGGGTACATTTCAAAGATGTGCACAAGGAATGCATACATGGAAAATGCACATGGAAATATGGATGAATAATACGAAAAGAAAAGGGGGAGAGCCTGCAATGTGATAGACATGAGTCAGAACACACTTCACACATTTGAAGGACCTCAATGAGAAAATATCCCTAGCCTTCACATATCTTTAGCCTGGAACCAAGCTATTGTCTCTCTCTTGAAACTTTGTGCTCTTGAAACTGGGCAACCCTGCCACATCATTTGGGGCTTCTGAATGTCAGTGGGGCAGGAAGGAGCTGCACTTCTGCAGCTCTCACATAGCTTGGGTTATATCAGAGCAGTTGTAAAGAACTAGTTGAGGGTGGGTGAAAGGGTCATGCCTCGAAATTCAAATCCAGGCTCAAAAGAGGTTCCCACTTCAAGATATGTGCTAAACAGATATAGTATTTAGCAAAGGATAATGCAATCTGAATATATAAAAGATACATATTTTACATTTGTGATAGGGCTTTACTGAATATGCAAGTACATAGGACATACATCGTTTAGATGAGGGGTAATCTCCATTACCCCTCCATGAGGGGTAATCTCCCCCCTACCAATACAACCCCAATTTTGAAGTTTGAATATTAAAATAGGAAAATCCTTTAGCTTTCAACATCATTAAGGTACCAGCTTATAGGGATAGAAGAAAACTCAAACTGAGGTCTGACATGGTGCCCTGCATCCTGATGCATGACATTATGAATGATGAACTAGAGACTTCATACGGATATTAAATAGGGTTTAGTCCTACATGATACAGCCACAGGTTTTTAAACTTGTTTTTGAAAATAATATTATAATTGGATAGTGGACCTCTGAAAACCGTCTTGTTTGGAAATACTCTTCTTACTGTTTTTTTTAAAAGAGGGGGGAGAGCTCTTTAAAGGGATTTTCACCCCCCCAAAATTAAGTCATCCATAGTTCCATTCCTGCCATTCTAAACAAAACCTCAGGCACATTAAACATTGGTGATCATACCTGCTTTTAGGTATGATCACCCCCAGGTATGCTAAGTCAACAGTGAGTCTTGCAGATGAATCACAGCAGGAGAAGAAATTTGCACAAATACATCAGTTCCTTATCAACACCTCGCTGATTCCCATCTGCTAAGAATTCTTTCTGGAGGGTGTTTTGTGTTTGCACTCTCACAGAACCTCATCTACTTCCCAGTCTCCTTTTGAGGTTGCCACCTCTTCTGGGCATGCAGCATTCAAATGTTTGGTGGGTGTATAGAGCACGATTGCACAAATTTAGCAAACTCACATCACAGCCATGAAAGGAAGGTGCATGCATGTGTGGCACATGAAGGAGACTTAGGACTGGGACAAGGGACAAACTTAAATTAAAAGAAACAAACTTTGGAGAGCTGATATAGATGCAATCATAAAGTCAGTACTAAGCTTCTGCAACATGTTTAGTTCTGATCTTACTTTTGTTTCTGAGAATGTGAAGTCTGGATTAGCTCATAGAATTGTGTTCCATAATTTCCTCTAGGCATGGCTGCTCATTTCTCTAAGTTCTCCCTCATAACACTTTGTGTAGAAATTGGTATCTGATATGGAATCAGATACGTAGCATGGATCCCTGAAATAAAACTCAGGCTCTAATGTTTTTTTAATAGTGAGTTGGATCCAGACTCAGGCCTTAGTTAGATGTGGTGAAACCCCAGGGCGATCCCTGGGATCATCCCTGTGTATCCACATGATGCACAGGGGATCCCAGGATCAGGAATGGATAATCCCTCCCTTGCCCCAGGATCTCGCCCTGCACTTTAGGCTCATTTTTTCCTCGGTCTTGGGCTGAACCCGAGACCAAGGAACGTGTGTGTGGGTGTCGCGGTTTGTCCTGGTTCCTCGCAAGGGGGGGGATGGGCAAAATATTGGGTTTTTTTTAAAAAAACTTACTTTTTGTGCACGAGCACTCATGCACATCTTCTTTAAGAAAAAAACAAAATGGCGGGCTCGACGCCTCTCCCTCTGAGGTCATTGCATGCCACATGTGAGCAGAGGGAGTAAAAATATCACGAGATCTTCACCCCTCCATCCTGCTAGACTGGTAGGTCTAGCTAAGGCCTCTGTCATGCTTGGACTAGACCAACTGAAATCAAGGAAGCAACTTAGACATGACTAACTTAAGTCTCATTGATTGCAATGCATCTATTCTAAACATGACTAAGGCTAGATCTACACTACTGCTTTATAGTGGTATTGAAGTGCACTGATAACTGTTGGGGCACAATCCATATTCCATATACTGCTTTCATAGTGTTATTTCCTACTTCGTAATGTATTGCACATTCGTAATGATTTGACACAAGGTGTAGATCTAGCCTAAGTCTGGATCTAGCCCAGTAGTTTAAAAAAGGTAGTTTCCAACCTTCATGGAAGATACATTTTGGAAAACCTGGCCATTGTTGCTTTGGTTCAGAGAACATGTGGTTGCAATGGTTAGCTGTATTCTGCTGAGCTTGTGGACTCCTCTAACCTCACCCTATTAAGGTTCTACATTGTCCAATATGAGTGGGCTGGAAGCAGGAGGAGAGGAAACAAGAGGATATAGACTATGGATGGGCAGGACTGCCGAGATCTGCTCTGAAAAACCTCTGCTAGCACCTAGACAAAGGGGTTCCAGAACTGCCTAATAATCCTGCCACATGCCACGTCTGCATTATTTTTAAAAGATCCTTAGTAGCCAAATGTTTAAATTTGAATTAAGGTGGCAATATAACAAGCTTAAAAGGCAACACCTAGCCTTCAAGATTTCAATAGCTGTGTGTGTCTGTATAGTTTCTCAACATTCAAGCCTTATTAAGCTCTCGTTCCTTACTTTCCTTGACACTAACCTGAACTAAGGGGAGACCACAATACTTTACAAAGTCTTTCTGTAAGGCATCAGCAATTCTTCAAGTGACTTGAGCAGCACACTTTAAAGCTTGAAAAAGATGAGCACTGCCTTATTTCAATTGAGATGTGCCGATTTCCCAGACTGACTGACTGCTTAAAATGTATGCAACTGCTGAGGAAACTATTCTGTCAGCTCGGCCTTTTTACTCACTTTCTAATAACATATTTAAATGAAATGTATTTTCTTTGAGATATCTCTATAGCTACCACTTACTCTCCTGGAAAGAAGATTCTAATGGTTCTCCAGTTCATGAATTTTTTGTATCCTTTCTACAGATGTGCTATACATGGACATATGGAACCAAGTAAAGGACAGCACAAATATTTCATTTGGTTTTCTCCTGGCGGCAAAGTGCCTGGATCACGTTTCAGAATTGGGGCCATTCAGCCCCTTTCAAAACCCATGTTGAGGAACGATTTTATGCTTAGGGCATAGGAGGCAACAAGCAAAGGTCACTTCAAAATTCTTTCAAATATTTACTCAGTAATGTATAGTATAATGTTTTAAGTTTTCCTTTATTGTGTTGTTTCAATATGCAGGCACTAGTGACATATGAATTGTGTAAAATCAGTTCTGTCTGTGTTTCATGGAATGTCAGGAACCTTTCATTCCATTGTCCACCAACGGACAGAATCAGATTTTTTTTTTAGTATCTGAATTTGCGCATTGGCGAATTTGTGCATTGGCGATTTCCCCCCAAATGCGAATGCTCATACTTTAGCCCACAGGAGAAATGCACATTTTTGGCTGGCCTTTTCTTTTTTTTAAAAAAATGTGCATTTTTCTATGATGAAATTTGCACAAACTTCCCAAAGGTTAGAAACATGTTTTCTCAAGTCTGTGGAATCCGACTTACAGGGGGAAAGTCCATGCCACAGTTTGACCTGGCAGTTTGACCTGGCTCCATGCGATTCCTCGTGCGGAGCCAGGAGCCACTCACAGGGTGCAGCACTCCTCAGGAGCACTACGCCCATTGGGGGTAGGGTGGGTAGAGCAGGGAAATTAAAATATTTTTTTAAAAAAACAGCTACCTTTGTGCACGACTGTTTGTGCTCTCCTCTTTCTTTAAAAATAAAAAATGGTGGGCGCGACGCCTCTCTTCCTGGGGTAATCGGGCCTCACGTGTAAATGGCGGAGGGATCTCGTGTTAATCGCAATGCAAGATCTTCCCTCCTCCATCATGGACTATCAGGTAGGTCTAGCTAAGGCATGGGACTCCCTTCATCATCCTTGGTAATCTCTGGACTATGGCATTGTCAATATACAGGGCTCTGGAGAATCTGCACTGTAAATGGATTTATCCATCCATTTGCACACATTTGGATTTCATTGGACTTGATCAGGACTACAGCATTAGCCAACACTGTATTAAGCAGAGATCATCATACAGATACAAAAGCCTACTTTGAAATTAATAAAAACCATGTATTAATTAAAAAAAATAACAAGGCAGCTTCTCATAATCCAATTATGATGATGAGATATGGGTTGGAAAGCTCCATATTACCCATGTCTCTTAGGCCACATTTACCAAACCACAGCAAAATGGCACAGTAAATGAGGGTTGTATTTGAACCAGGTGTGTGAGGAAGCAAGCAAACACATAAAGTAGTACTTCTGGGAACAGCCCAGTGCAATGCAACTTTTAAAAAGCTCCACATCTCTGTAGGCTGGCTTGGTTTGAGAACTACCTTTCTCAATGAGGGCAAGGACAAGGGCAAACACTCATAAAAATAATAATTACAAATAAAAATTAAAACCTAAAGCAATATATTTCCCTCAGTTACACTTTGTGGCCCTTTCTACACCTAAGGATTATCCCTGGAAAACAGAGGGATTGTCCCTGCCTGCTCCCAGGATCCCCTGTATGTCATTTGGATGCACAGGAATGATCCCAGGACAATCCCAGGATAAATGGCTGGTGTAGACATGCTCTGTGTCTATTGACAATGTAGTCTCAACAAACACACCAAGTAAGGGAAAGCTAGATTTTACAATAAACCTGGATTGGTCCCTGCAAATATTGACATATCTTGAGTTCCACATTGTGATATATAGTGTCATGACATCATCTTGCAGTCTCAGCCAGTGGCAGCACCTCATACGCAGTGAGGTATGACATCAGGACACAGGTTATGTTTTGCTACGTTTATGGAGGAACAAGGGGTGAATTCAACATGGGCTTCCATTTTCAGTAGCAGACTTGTGTCTATTGTAATAGCTACTTCTCCTGTGTTCCTGACACTATATGGAGGTATTGTCCTGAAGCCATTGTATTCAGTCCTGAAGTACTTTAAGTCAGTATCCCTTTAAAAAAAAAAAAGTCTGAATATTTACTTAATAGAAGGAAGCAAATGGCATGTGATAAATAAATAGGTTCAGGATTCGGGCCACTACAGGACAAAGGAAAACTGTTTGTAATGTAATGCTGCTACTTCTGTCCATGAAATCCATGTCAACTGCAGAAGTTGAGTTTTACTCTTTAAAAAATTCTCTCTCTCTCTCTCTCTCTCTCTCTCTCTCTCTGTCTCCACCTCTCTGCCTTTCCCTGCCCCCATATCCTAAAGAAAGACTCCCAAGTGCCTCAATTCAAATGGATTGAAAACAAGAATCAGTGGGGGGAGAATTCCTGCGGAACACATTGTTGTCATTGCTGACCTATTCAACAGCAGTGACAGCAACCTTCCTTTGTCTTCTACTCTTCTAAACAAACTGATGACAGACCGGGTCCTGCTACAGAAATATCCAGAATTAAAGCATTCACAGTGGGAGCAAGCAGCAGGGCCAGTGCATTGGCAGAAATGGGGAGAGCTGGTCAATAAAAGAGGATGGGAGAAAGGATCAAAGGGGGCTGGCTGACAATGGGCTATGGGCTCAAAAGAGGTGCAGACAATTGCACAGGTCAGAATGTACAAAAGGGAGTCTTCCCTCAATGGTCACCTTCAACACAGTAGGGAAGGATGTGGGAGTAAGAGTAGGACAGAAGAACAGTTACTGTGGGGAGGGGGGACTTGTAAAAGGAGAAGATCATTTCAGTCTGACAAAAGCTTAAGGGTAAGTAGGATAAATGTGACTATGTAGTTAATGCTAGGTTGATGGTGGCAGGAAGTAGTCATTAACTGGTCTGGCCATAGGCTTACAGGCTACTACCAACAAGGCTGCTGAGGGCTACTGGGCCTGAAAGAGATGATATTATTATTATTATTATTATTATTATTATTATTATTATTATTATTATTATTATATCCCACCTTTCTTCCATTGTGGAACTCAAGGTAGCTACATGTGGTTACTAGGTGGTCTCTCCTCCAAGCATTGACCAGACCCAGACCTGCTTAGCTTAACCAAGATGGCTGACTCGTGTGCCTTCAGACTATGCCCTGGGACCAATTGATTGAGTTGTTTCTTTGGGTGCATCACAAATTAAAGCAAAAGAAACCCCTCCATGCTTGCCTGCTTTCTAGTTCCTGTTGTTAGAAGGAAATCTTGAAATAAACAGGGTTCCAGGGGTGGAAGGATTGCCAAACAGATACAATTCAAGCGGTAAAATTTTCATTGGTGACTGCTGGTTGGATGGAGGCTCATCACTGCCACTGATACCTTTGCATGATGGCTGTAGTACTTTCTTTTTCTCTCAGGTTCACCCTGTTTGGAGCAAGCTGTGGAGAGAGGCAGTCCAAGGCCTTGTTTGGAGGAAGGCTTGGTTCAATGGTTCAGTTGGATGCAGCATTAAACAAAAAGCTGCTAATGGAAAAGTATGAGTTAGGTTCATAGAGATGTCCTATGAAATTCACATAAATAGCTACCTGCCCCATTAGGGACCATAGTCACATGTTTGTGAGTTTCTCTTCTACCTATCCATGCTACTGTTTTGGCTAGCACATTACTAAGGATGATTGCCCAGAAAATGTTCAGGTTCTTTTCATATAAGGGGCAAAGGTCCTGGATTCATCGCTGGCTGATGTTTTTTTAATTGTTTTAGACGTATGTTGTTGTTGTGTTTTATGTCCCTATGTGAATGGATTTATATAATGTATTTTAATGGTTTTTAATTTTTGTGAACTGCCCAGAGAGCTTCAGCTATGGGGTGCTCTAGAAATAAAATAAGTAAATGAGGGAATGAAAGGCATTCTAGCTGCTTGATAAGAGCATGGAGGCAGTTTAGAGTGGCCATTTGTAAATTTAGAGGATGGGCCATAGAGCAGAAATTTGAAGAAATATATCTGCATTCCTTCCCACACTTCCTCACTTCTTCTTTTTTAAAATAACCCCCTATTCCGTTCACTCTCTCAGGCACTCCACTATAGGGTGAAGTGGGGATCTTGATCTGCAAAGGTGAATTTGAGAGCAGAGGAGAACAGCTGTCCAACTGCAATCAAATCCAAAACAAATCTGGGGATTTCTTCTAAGGTGAAACACTTACGGAATTCTGTGGTGTTTCAAAAAAAAATTCTTTCTGTTGTGTTTATGCTATTTACTGTTTTACTCTGTACAGCACCATGTACATTGATGGTGCTATATATATAAATAAATAAATAAATAAATAAATAAATAATGAAGGAATATGCACATTTTGTTGAATGCAAGGCATAGACTCTACCACTCAGCTAAGGGAGCTGCCCCACAAGACGTTTTGGGCACCCTTACTCTCTTCTGGGCTGCACTGATTTAGGACTCCTTGCAGTTGCTCTGCAAACAGATGGAGCTCAGCACAGCATTTGCATGGCTGTGAGGTGACTTGTCTGAGCAATGAGTATATCCAATAGATACTCAGTATCCAGAAAAGAAGCAATCAACCTACCCTCTAAAACAGGGGCTGCCCTGGCACTGTGCTAACCAAAACCACCTGTAGCACGGTTCTTCCCATGGTCCTGGCCTCGGGTCAGGCTGAGGCTGGGACCACGTGCGTGTGGACTGGTCCACCGCTTTTCCTGGCTACCGCACTTACGCATGAGTAGCTGGGGAAAGCAGCGAATGGGCCGCAGCGCTCCTGCCGCCACTGAGTCCCCGGCCTGTGTTGGCCTCTGCTGCCGAGTCCCCAGCCTGTGATGGCCTCCGCCGCCGAGTGCCTGGCCAAGGGACATGGCAGCGCCGGCCATCACAGGCCAGGGACTCGGCGGCAGAGGCCAACACAAGCCAGGGACATGGGGGGCGGGAAACGGAGGCCAGGGACATGGGGGGCTGGGAAACGGAGTCTGGGGACATGGGGGGGAATGGAGGCCGGGGACATGGGGGGCGGGAAACAGAGGCCGGGGACATGGGGGGCGGGAAACGGAGGCCGGGGACATGGGGGGAAACGGAAGCCGGGGACATGGGGGGGAAATTGCGGGCGGGGCACTGGACATCGCGGGGGGAAGGAGAATGGGCCGGGGGATCGGACATCGTGGGGGGGTGGGGGGGAAGAAAACGGGCTGGGGGAATCGGACATTGCAGGGGGGGCGGGGGGAAAGGAGAACAGGCTGGGGAGGGGAGAAGGAGACTTTTAAAAAAAAAAAAACTACTTACCTGTCCTGGCTCCTGCGCTGCTGCTGCCTCTTTAAAAATAAAAATTGGTGGCTGCGACGGCTCCCCTCCAGAGCTTGTCGTGGCTCCTGTCTGAATAAGGGCGAGATCTCGTGTTATTCCTAATGTGAGATCTCCCCTCCGGATTATCACACAGGTCTAGCAAGGCCCTTAGAGATGTAAACCCATTGAAATCAATGGAATGTAAGTTGTTCATGACTAATGTAAATCCAATTAATTGCAATGGGTCTACTTCAGTCTGGATCCAATCCAAAGTTTTACTTTTCAAAAACTGCAATGTGTCTGTTTGATGGGCCCTTTTTGTCCATGGAGAACAAAAGTTGAAGCCTGGATATTAATGCTTCTAGTAAGTTTTTCTGGCATGTGCTACCTTGTCAATGCTCCTGCCTCTCAGTTCAACCATGGGATAGCTCAGGAACATAAAACGACAGAGAAATCACTGAAAAGCCCCCTTTCCTGAAAGGATAAATCCGGTGACCAACTGTATTGCACAGTTAAATGCTGGGTTTGATACACTCTGCAAAACCACAGCGAACTTTCCATCTTTTCATGGTATATTAAAGGTTGCACAATTATAATAAATTCTTGCTCCGGCAGCTCTAGGAGCAGTGAAAATCAGTCTCAAATTTCCAGCAAACAATGAAGTCCCCACAGAGTTTCAGCTTCTCCTGGAAATCAGGCTATCTCAAGCTGTGTTGACTTTAAGGATGTCCTGAATGCCCATCATAAAACATTTGCTACTCACTGCGCGCGCACGCACACACACACACACACACACACACACACACTGCACTTGCAGCCTTCTATAATCAGAATTACACTCTCCATTTCATTGCTATTTGGGATGTTGTTGTTGTTGTTGTTGTTGTTAATTATTTTACTAGTGTCAGATATTGAAAGACAGCTGTATTCCAGAGCTTCTACTGGCATAACAATGGAGGCTGCAGATGAGGGCAAATGGGCTTGCAACATTTTGGGGCATTTGCCGAGCCTCAAAAAGCCTGTACAGCATCGTGAGCAAGGGCGGGTGGCGACGGCACCTTATCAAGCATCTGACGGAGCTCGATGTGGGTGAGTCCATCCACCCCTATCTGTTGGTGCTTGGAAGAGTGTGTGCTCCACTCAGGGCCAGCTGAGTCTGTTTCTCCATGGCTCTCCTCAGCGTGGAGAAAGTGAAAATGGGTGACATGGTGATGGTGGTGGGTGTGCCCATACCCACTGATGTCATCCAGTTTGTGGCAGGCAATTTGCCCCCCCCCCACCAAAGATATGTTCTGCATCCCAAGGTTATACTCAAGAATACTCGAAATATTTGAAATCTGGTTCTGGCATGCAGAGTTGGAAGGAAGGAAGCTGTGTGTACTACACACTAATTTTGCATGACTATCCATATAGGGGAGTCTTTCATATAGGGGAGTCTTTCAGAGGGCTCGTTGTTCATGGTACACAGAGCACTGAAGTCCCCATTTTGACAAAGGGCATTTGCATGACCAGGAGGATAAAAATAAAGAAAAAAATGAAATTCTGGACTGGAGCTCGAAAAATGGTTTTGGGGAGCAGGTCACATCTCTGCCCTGGGGGGCGGGATTTCTCATAAGATAATGGAAAGGGACACTTTCTAGGTATGTTGTTATTGTGGGCTCAAAAAAAGTTGCTAAATTTTTGAGATCTAGTAAAACTCTGGCTTGGATCCAGAGAACCTTACCTTGAAGGATACAAGGGAATGATACAAGGGAAAGGAACTGAAGGTCACTATTGGTCCAAATCACATGCACTGATTAGCATAATTCTGCTTTAGGACTCTTATCTAGTGTGGTGTAGTGGCTAGAGTGTTGGACTGGGAGTGGGGAGACCTGGGTTCTAGTCCCCATTCGAACATGGAAGCTCACTGGGTGACTTTGGGCCAGTCACAGACTCCCAGCCCAACCTACCTCACAGGATTGCTGTTGTGAGGATACAATGTAGAGGAGGAGGATTGTGTATGCCGCCCTGGGTTCCTTGAAGTAAAAAGGCGGAACATAAATGTAATAAATAAATAAATTGTAGACCCTACATTTAGTTATAAATCAAAGCGTTTATTTAACATTGGTTAAGTAAGGGGTTCTTTGTTATTATTTTTAATCATTATAATTATAGAATTATATAGATCATGAAGAAATACATTCTTATTCCAATGCTGCAAGTCTATGCACATTTACCTGGGAGTAAGGCCCATTGAACTCAATAGGTTTAACTTCTGAATAGACTTGCCACATGGTTATAGTGTAAGGATCTTATAAGAAAGTCCTCTTCCCAGATTTCACAAGACTGCAATGCAGGAAGGAATACAAAAGGTCACCACCTAATGTGCAGTTCAGTAGAAAATCTACCCCACATAAATCAGCTTTAAAAAATACACACCACCCTATCCATCCCAAAAGCTCTTTTCCTACTAGCAGCCTGTAATGTTTAAGCAACTGTTAAACAGTACATTCTCTTACACAAGATCCAGATAGCAGCTCTTGCATTTTTGCAGAAGCATCCAAATGGCTTGGGCTAAGTGCATTCTGTTGTTGAAAAATTATGTTTTCCCAGCAATAAGCCAGCATTTATGCTTGCTGGGAAAATGTGCTGCTTCGCTCAGCTAGCATGTCAATTATGGAAGTGGGTTGAATCGAATGTGATTGCATGAGTGTCACAGGTAGCTATTGGCCAGTGGAAGCTGCATACTCCTCCCCCATACCATTTTAACACTTGCCTTTTTAAAAACAGATTCATTTCCCCTAAATGTTTTCTCTTCTAAGAGTAGCCTCCTACTTGCAGTGCTGCAGGAGAAGCATTGATTTTAGCCTTGTGGTAGGGCAGCGCCGTCCTTTCAAACAACTGATCCCCCACCTATGCTCCAAACTTTTACAGTCCAGGTAACATCAGATGATTCAGCTGAACATGAAGCAAAGTTGAGTGGTTTTCAGATGTACTGTCATCAGCCATATGCAAAGTCACAAGCTGTACCAATTTTAGGGATGGACAAAATTGGCCTTTTTGGTTTCTCTCCATTTCTCATTTGTCCTATAAGTTAGGGACGTATGAGGTTTTCATTGCAGTTTGCAAATTATCAGTGTTTGCCCTGTTTGCAGCCAGGCACATGAGCTGGGCTAGATCTACGCTAGTATTTATTTATTTATTTATTTATTTATATTATTTTTATTTTTTTCCCTTTATTTTTTGGGGGGTATTGAAGTGGACTGGTAACTGTTGGGGGCCATTATGCATTCCGTATACCACTTTTCTAGTGTTATTTCCCACTTTTTATTCCGTATTATCCAAAATACCGCAACAGATGTCCTTGTGTGCACTACGAGGTATAAATGCACAAGAGGGATGTAGTGTCACTATGATGGGATTGTATCAATATGACATGAAGTGCAGATGTGTTCCAGGAGCACAGTCTTTGGGGAAAGCACTCACATTCCCGAAATTGCAATCGTGTTTGAAAAGTGCATTTTTTTAATGTTCACTCTAAAATGCACTTAAAAATAAATAAATCACTTGATCACACTTTAATCAATGGAGGAAACGCTCACACTTTTGAAAAATGCACAGAGAAATGCATACTTTTACTATTCAAAATGCACACTTTCCCCATCCGAACAAAAAGAAAATCAGGTTGCAAACAAAAGTGACAATGAGGCAAAGTGAGTATTGATGTGCAGTGTGGGGAATGTCAGTGAGCTCAAACATCCCTGGATCTCCCATCTCTAACTCAGGTTTGCTTTGTCCCAAACTTTAAATTAAAAGAAAAATTACCTGAAAATTTGAATGAATTTTTGTATCCAGTTCTGCCCAATATACACATTTTTGCAAGCAATTTCCCATCAGTAACTGTTAGTTTTACCCTACCCTGTGCCTGCTTACCCTACCCTGTGCCTGTTTGCATTCTCTTCCCCTCCTTATTGTTTTATTATGATTTTATTAGAACGTAAGCCTATGCGGCAGGGTCTTGCTATTTACTGTTTTACTCTGTACAGCACCATGTACATTGATGGTGCTATATAAATAATAATAATAATAATAATAATAATAATAATAATAATAATAATTTATGAATGTTATTTTCTCTCACACACATTTTTGTGGGCCCGTTCCCCTAAGACATGCATCTTTGGGTGCATTTTTGACTGGAGAATTCCAACGCAAGATGTGGAGCAGTGCAAATTTTGAAAAATAACTCAGTTTCAGTTTGCATATTGGTTCAAAAATGTAAAATTAGCTAAGTTCATATTAATTAATTTCTCCCCCTCCTCTATCGAACTTCCTTGAGGAATGCTAGTGGGAAATTTCAACAGTGCACACAGGCATTACTGTCCAAGCAGTATCCCAAAATGTTTGGAGTGATCAGCTACTTTTTTTGGCAAATAAATAGATAGTTAAATAAGCTCAAGTTCAAAGTATGCACGAGGTATAGAACAGTTATAAATAAATGTGTAGTTTAATTCCCCCCCCCCCAGCAAACTACACACCCTGCAAAACTGGCCTGTGTAGCTCCTTTTTGCACCATAGTTTTCATTGAATAACAACAGCCGCTTAAACAAAGACATGTGTGATGTTTTTTAGCAACAATAATAATATAAAAATAAGCTATATTTGCATATCAAATCCCTCATACTAATTTCACTGCTGAGCATTTAAT
The DNA here is from genome assembly GCF_023053635.1 of Elgaria multicarinata webbii. Lineage (NCBI taxonomy): Eukaryota > Metazoa > Chordata > Lepidosauria > Squamata > Anguidae > Elgaria > Elgaria multicarinata. The sequence continues at coordinate 95,904,752 of NC_086172.1, forward strand.
CAAGTGCTGAGTACCTCTGAAGTGGCGGGTAGAAGCATAGGCTCCCATAATTAGGTTGGCATTGCCTCATATATTAAAGTTAGACTCAGTTTTGCAAAATATCAGGCAAGCATGCTAGCATCCCTTCCTATTCTTGCCTCAGTACTAATTGCACAATGCATCATTTCACAAAAAAGTTATTTAATGGAGTTTGAAATTTGTCATTATACAGAGAGCCCTAAAAATATCATTTTGAAAATCCCTCAGGTAAAGATATCATTTGTTTGTGTCGGAGCCTTTGGGCCTGTCAAGTCTCGGTAACAATTCTCCGTTAGTAACTTCAGCTATTACATGCTATTCCTGAGGAAGAGATTTTCATTATCAATTTAGATAGGGAGCAGTATGTAAAATTATTCAGCAGTGGCTGATCAGGAATAGGCTTCTTTGAATTAAATTTGGAAAATTCCACAATTCCATTTTTTTAAAAAAATATATATGAACCTATCACTTAAAATATATACATATTTTCAGCAAAACCCCAGACAATTAATATTTTGTAACAGGAAATTGAAAATATTTAACTTCATCGTTCAGGAAAATGAAAATATTTAACTTCATCATAAGCATGTTACCCAATTAATATGAAAGGTTTTTCAGACTGGGGACAAAGATCTTTATTTCTTTCACTATCTCATAATGCAGCACAGAATTAAGTAGGTTGGACTGATCATCAAGGCCAATAATTGTCTGATTTTTTCCACCATTCCCTTTTCCATTTTGACATTTAAATGGCCCTTGCCTTATGTCTTAACTCTACACTCACATGACTTTTTGCCATTGCATTCCTGATGGGAAAAGTCTTACTGGAGTTCTAATGGATGTTCTGAATTGATGGCAAATGTCTTTGACCATTTCCGCAAGGGATGCTAAAACCAGACTGCATTTCCTGCATCTGTAAACTGAATGAAGAAGCTGTATTGGCTAAAATGTATGATCAATTTTTAAAAGGCTTTCTTCTGCTTTCTGTCTCACACTGTTATGGTATAGGAAGTATCAGTTATTGTGGGCAATTTGATATTGGGTGATGTTTCCTCATTGAAGAGTGTGTGACTGGTAGTGATGAGTGAGTCCTGGTTTCATCTGGAATGAGTTTGAGGAAAGATAAAAACCTTTTCCCCTAAAACAACAAAATCAGGAGATAAAGTATTGTTATCCTGAGCACATACTGATATTCACCTGTGTCACACTCATGGTGATGTGACTAGGCAGTTACCTGGAACAAATGTTTACATCAGTGTCCCAGCCAACAGGAACCATGGGAAATGCAGTTCTCATGCCTTCTGACATCCTTAGTAGGGACATGGGATCCAAGGAATCAGAAACTGTATTTCCCATGGTTCCTGTTGGCTGACAGTAGCAGTTACAGCACAATGGAGGTCCTGTTGCTAGTCCACCCTTTCATTGCTGCTTCTGCTAGATGAATTTAGGCGGAGAAAGTAAGAGAGTGATGTGAGCAGTGTAAGGGAGGATTGTGACATGAACAAACAAACTAGGCCCAAACTTTGTTGGAGTTTGTTTGGACCCACTTTGTAATAGGCTTAGGGGAACGTTGGGCTCCTGGCTCGGCTTGATGCACAGGGAAAGAGCCTATAACACAGGCACTGACAGATGTTTCAGTGTCAGGTAGAGAGGGGTCAAGTCCAGTAAAGCAGGATCACATCCAATAAACTGAGTCAAATCCAATAAAGTACAGTCAGGTCCAGGAAAGGATAGTAAAGAATAGTAAAGAATGTTCAGGACCCTGGTCAGCATACTGCAGAGGACACTGACTGGACTGGAGTGTTTCATCACAGAGAGCTGTCCTCCCAGAAAGGGACTGCAAGCAACTCAGTCCTTAAGGATACTGACAGACCCAAAATGCTAGCTGTATCCCTTAAAGGGAACATATTTTTTTCTGTAGCCTCATGCTCCATTGTGGCCAGGGGATAGGAGAAGCTATGGAGGAACCATTCTCAGAGTCTGAGGATGAGAAGAAGCCTACATCCACAGGTCTGGAAGGTGTATGAGAGGGTGCTGAGTAACATGGGCACATTAGTAAAACATGAGTTCACTAAGGTTCTCTGAATTCCACCAGAATTCTCCTTGATCTAACTGCAGCCTTTGACACGGTTGATCATGATCTTCTCTTAGATTCTTTGCCTCCTATCTAGCGGGTCGCTCTTTCAGCGTGTTGACTAATGGCAGCTCGTCTTCCTCCTTTCCCCTTTCAGTAGGGGTTCCGCAAGGCTCGGTGCTTGGCCCATTGTTGTTTTCCTTATACATGTTGCCCTTGGGCAAGCTTATTCAATCTCATGGCCTCCAATATCATCTGTACCCCGATGATACACAACTATATCTGTCATCTCCGGAACTTTCTTCTGATGTTCACGATCGTATCTCGGCATGTCTTTCAGATATCTCAGCTTGGCTGCTTCATCGTCGCTTGAAACTTAACATGGCAAAGACTGAATTGCTTGTTTTTCCTCCTAAACCTTCTCCACATCTCTCATTCTCTCTTACTGTCAATGATGTTACGCTTACTCCGGTCAAGGAAGCTCGTAGCCTTGGCTTTATATTCGACTCCTCGCTCTCCTTTATTCCTCATATTGAGGCAGTAGCTAAATCTTGTCGATTTTTCCTGTATAATATTGCCAGGATTCGATCATTTTCGTCTGTCTCTTCTGCCAAAACGCTTGTTCATGCACTGGTTATTTCACGGTTGGACTACTGCAACCTTCTTCTCTCTGGCCTTCCTTCTTCTCACATCAGTCCGTTGGTTTCTGTTCACCACTCTGCCGCAAAGATCATCTTCTTGGCTCGCCGCTCCGACCATGTTACTCCGCTTCTGAAATCTCTTCATTGGCTTCCAATTCACTTCAGACTCCAATATAAACTTCTCCTGTTAACCTTCAAAGCTTTTCATGGTCTAGCTCCTTCCTATCTCTCCTCTCTCATCTCACACTATTGCCCCGCTCGTGCTCTTCGCTCCTCTGATGCCATGTTTCTCGCCTGCCCAAGGGCCTCTACTTCCCTTGCTCGGCTTCGTCCATTCTCTTCTGCTGCCCCTTACGCCTGGAACGCTCTTCCAGAACATTTGAGAACTACAAGTTCAACCGCAGCTTTTAAAGCTCAACTAAAAACTTTTCTTTTTCCTAAAGCTTTTAAAACTTGATGTTGTGCAGACTTCTACTGTTACTTTCTACTGTTAGTTTTACCCTACCCTGTGCCTGCTTACCCTACCCTGTACCTGTTTGCATTCTCTTCCCCTCCTTATTGTTTTACTATGATTTTATTAGATTGTAAGCCTATGCGGCAGGGTCTTGCTATTTACTGTTTTACTCTGTACAGCACCATGTACACTGATGGTGCTATATAAATAAATAAATAAATAAATAAATAAATAAATAAATAATAATAATAATAATAATAATAATACATTCATGCATATTTTGGCATTTTTACAATTCTATGCATCAATTGTGTACATTTCGGAAAATGTATAGATTTCCCCCCATTGATTAAAGCAGGTTTGTGTGCACAGCACTTCATGCATATTTTTCAAGTGTGCCCATTTTTAAACTCATTTTCCTTTGGTCTGTGAATCACACCACAAGCTCAGAAATGTACAGACTTTGACTGGAGATTGCATTTGAGTCTGGTTTTGAGTCCAGAAGGTGTGAACTGGGTAGATTCTGGTCTATAACAAACAAATTACTCATACATGCCTAGTTGAGGGTTCTCCTTAAAGTAGGACAATCAGTTGCTCGTCAGACATGGAGCCCTCCTCATATTGCTGCTACGCCTTTGATCCTGGGGACACGACAGTGTTCACATTTCTGAGAGGGAATTCTGAGAGATCCCCTTAGGGCAAAGGTGAGGAAGCTGTTGCCTAAGGATGTTGTTAGACCCCAACTCCTATCTGCCCAGCCAGGATAACCAATGGTCAGGAATGATGGGAGTCTAAAAACATCAGGGGGGCACAGTTTCCCCAGCTCTGTTTTAGGGGAAGGGATTATCTATTATCCAATTTCATTTTCCTCCTTGGTAATGTAATGTTTTGTCTCAGCATGAGCAAGGAACAGCCCTGTTCCAGTTTCAGTTGAGTGTTTGGGGAATTAGGGCATTGAGTTGCCCTAATTCCCCTGCATTGTTCCATTGAGTGTCTGGGGAATTAGGACATTAACAAGCTTTTGAGAGTGAACACAGTGACTCTCATTCAACTATAATCACTGGTGTGGTTTGCTACAGGGATCTTCTGGTCCACATCATACCTTCTATAATAGTAATTGACACCATATGGATCATCTAATACTGGTGGTGAGGAAACAGCTCATCATCTGATCAGAAAATCTGCGTCTCAAACTGTGTCCAGTCTTACAGTCCATAAGACATCTTTGCCCAAAGAAACATATGGCTGCTGGAATAAATGTAGAGTCATATGTGGGGAAAATATGGGCCATGTGTTCGGCCCATCAGTAATGTAGCAAGGGGGAGGGGGAAAGAGCTGAAAGAGCTGAAAGATTTAGCAAGCTGCACAAGCATAGGACTCTACACAGAATGGGAATAATGCCGGATTCCTAGTACATGAGTTCCTCTTCAGGAATAAGATCTAGCAATTTAGAATTTGAAAATGGGGGGAGAAATCTAGATGGAGGAGGACTTCGGAAGCATCGGCGCAGAGATGAAGGGAGGCTGAACCAGGAAAGGAAAGGGAATGCGGTGAACAATCATAAGCAGCCTGCTGTGGTGTGTCACTGAGGGTATCACAAACATGTGCACTTCACCTATTTCTTTTTGATGTGATGCCATTGTCGTGCCTCCGACTGCCACTGAAAATTGTTTGTCTAGCAGTTCTGGTAGGTTTGATTCAATAAGTCTTATAAGAGGGCAGCCAGGATATCAATGCTGCTTTATTGCCTTTTTCTCTACCTACAATAGCAATTCTCCAGTCATGCCGTATTATAAAGTGCTAGCGCTGGGGCTCAGTATGTCTTGAAGTCAGGTCTCATCACCCCCATCACTGCAAGAGGCTGGGCTGAAATGCATCGGGGCTCGTTTTCTAAAATGTTAACTAGCAGGAGCCAATTGGCTGGCACTGGGCAAGGGGAGACAGGGCTACGATGCTCTATTAACCCACTGACAGGCCTGGGTTGAACTAGGAAGACATCACTAACAAGAAAATGAGCCGCTTTGCTGTTGCATCTCGACTAAAAAATCACTACATGGCAAGTTGAGGTTTTTGACCTTATCCTTTAAAAATGTTATTCTAGAGGAAGCCTATCAGCCCCTTGAGCTTTTCTAAAGTTATGATATGATCTTTCTTTAATAACAAGGGCAGGGGGACATTGAAATTCAAGGGTGATCATTTAAAAATTAGCAATAGATGCTCTCCTGTGCAATCTGTGGAATCCATTGTCAGAAGAACGGGGTTGGAACCAAAAAAGAATGAGCAAAGGATTTTTTTAAAAATGACAATTGACACTGTATGGGGGAGTCATGTTTGCTTCCTGGGCACAAGTGTTTGCTTAGGTGAGTGGCATAAAATGTGGAAGGATAGCCTATAATAGTAAACCCGGTGCAGCAGATACGTGCTGGGAAGTTGCATCCACCACTGATCCCTAAAGTATCTTTGCACTGCATGGGCTCACCACATCAAACACCAAGCGGCAAGCACAAATGCCCCATAAAGTATGAAAATAACCAATCGGGCCCACAAGATCAAGAGCTGAATAACTCAGACCCATTTCTGTTTTTCTTTCTACATTAAGAACATAGAATCATAGATTAGTAGAGTTGGAAGGGGCCTACAAGGCCATCGAGTCCACCCCCTTGCTCAACATGATTGGATTACGTAACTTGAATTCTATAGATCAGATCCAGATTGATCAACTGTGCTGATGCAAGTGGATCATCACCTGCCTCTTTCCATGACAACCCTTCTAGCCCCCTGAAAATGCTCCACATAGTCAAGAGACCCTACAGAATGGGGTGATCTGTGGTGTGGAGGGGAGGTCCTCAAAAATCAATTGGAGGGACCTTCTGACAGAGCAGTCCCATCTCTCGTGTATGGTTCCTCGCTTATGGAAGACAGATTTTAGTTCCAACCCAATTTCAACAACAAGGTGAAGGCACAATCATATACATGTTTAGATGGGGAGGGGAGGGACCTACAACACCCAGCATTCCCCAGACTGGGGAATGTTGGGAGTTATGAGATATATTTTTTCTGTTAAAGCATGCATAGTACAGACTATTATATTGTTTTTCACTATAAGACTATCGTGGGAAGCCATTCTTTATCCAATTACCAACTTTTCAGGGAGTGCTTTTTAAAATTACATTATGCTTCTCATCTTTAAGTATCTCCCACTTCCTTTTGACACCTAGGGTGGTGGTATTGGCAATAGATTTACATTTTTAGAAATGAATATAAAGGCCTGGTTTTGAACCTCCTCAACTCTGTGGACTTTCCTTGTTATATCAGTAGGAAGAATTATTGGCGGTTGTCATATATATTCAATCCCCCCACCTCATAAAAATCTATCTGGGCTGTCCTTTTCCAGTTTGCTTCAGACTCATAGCAGAGGGCCTTCCCAGAGAAAAAAATTGTTCAGAAGCTCCAAGCAGCACCTCATGTTTCAGTTATCACCATCTTCAATATCTCAGCTCCCTCTGTGTACCTCTCCCTCTCTCCATTCCAATTACAACCTGCCTTTTGTATTGTTCCTCTGCCCACTTCCCTCATCTGAGTTGCAGCCACCTCCTCCAAGCTCTGATGGGCATTTCAATGCAAACAATTCCCAACTATCAGGAGATGGTCTCCTGTCATTAACGAAGTATCAACCAATCATCCTAGTCCATTAGCCAGCCATCAACCTAACTAAAGGGTCAGCCAGAAGAGCCACTTCCTCCAAAGATTTACTAAAGGTGCCTTTTTAATAACATAATGTTCAGATAGCAAAGATGTAAAGAAAGATGTTGCCTATAGCTGACCGCAATTATGCTCCATTCACACCTGTAATGTTGCATAAATGGGCCCTTTACAGCTTCCATTTACATAACACTACTTTCCCAGAAACCCCCGAGCCACCATTGTTGCACAAAATGGTAGCTCGCTCCAGGGCTGAGCTGCTGCCATGTGCTTACTGAGCTGCAGGGCGCTCGACAAGTGGGTCTACAAGCACCACACAGCTTGGTGAACAGGGTCCAAGAGGGTGAGCATGGCAGCATCTGTCAGACTCCACTCCACCCCACCACCCACATTGTCTTCACTCCACTTAGCCCTCACTTTTCAGAAGAGTTGTAACCTACAACTTGTTGGTTTTCATCCAGGATGGCCTCTGGAGTTCAAGGTTAATCCAGGTGAGTATTTGGAAATTTCAGTGAATTCCATGAAATTTTATTGTATTCTTTTTTGTTCTGCTCTATGTACTATTTGAAGGTGAATTTAAGAGTTATAGTCAAATGTGGCTGCTACTACTTCATTTGAAATGCTAAATATTGCAGCATGTAAAAGAAGAAGAAAAAGGCCTGTTTTCACATGAAGAGTTATGCACTTCAACTGTTCTGAGTCACTGAAGCTTTATTTTTTAGATCCAAAGCAATGAATGTTTCCATAGTAAAATACAAATGCAAGCAAATGTTTGCATCTTCTGGTTCCACAGAAATTTGTGGGAGGGCAGGGTTAGAAGAATAGCTCTAGTCAAAATCAGCATTCATGTTCATATGCCAGTATTCTGCAGGGAGGGATGTGTGAAGTAATTAAAGCTAAATAAAGCTATGGGATTTTAAAAACATTGTCCTCCTCCTCCACCACCACCACCACCCTTTGGGCATGTTGTGAGAATGACATAGCCAAGCACCATGTTTGGGGACAGACAGCCCTGATTTTGAGCACAGCCCTGATTTTGCTTGAAACACTCTTGTTCTAACTTGCTTTCCCCACTTTCTCTAATGGCCCAAAGATTTACCTTGGGGCAAATGGAGGCAGCAGGGGACACACCCGACACTTCTCTAGCACTGAGTTATACACTACAAACGTCTCAAGCTCCTTTTAGTGTGAATGGGGTGGTGATTGTCCATTCCTACCACCAAACATTTTCAGAGGTCTATAAGCACCAGTTGACTTTTGAACGCCTTCTTCTCCACACCCCACTCCCATCTCAGGACTGATTAGAGCTTAGTTCCCCATCCAGAACAGTTCAAGGACACAATTGCAGATGTGGCTCTGAGAAACACCACATCAAGAATGCAGTTGCATGCTACATGTGTTTATTTTATTTTTATTATTACATTTATATCCAGTCTCTTTTCTCTCTTTCAAGGAACCCACGGTGGCTTACATGATCCTCCATCCCTTCATTTTATCCTCACAATAACCCTGTGATGAGGCAGGTTAGTCTGAGAGTCAGTGAGTTACTGGGCCAAAGTCACCTAGTGAGTTTCATGGCCAAGTGGAGTCTAGAACCCAGATTGCCTAAGTTCCAGTCCAGCCTTCTAACCACTATACCACACTCGCTCTCTTGCCAGTTTCAACACCCATCCTCTCTCCCCTTTTCAGGGCAGGCTGTGCACATCACCATGTGATGCGGAATGGATTTTTTTTTTGCTTGCTCTCAGATAGGTGACCGGGTTGTTGTTTCCTATTCTGCACTGATGTTAGTTCAGGTTCTGTGTTGCTTTAGTTCAGCTGGTCTAACTAATTTGGTCTCTTTCCTTATGGCAGGTATATGTGGGAATGACTGGTAAGGAATAGGGTAGGTGAGTACCCTGAGGCACCTCTATGGTGATTGACAATTTCCAAGGTCTGTCACTCAAGGCTGTGGAGTTTATCTTGCTCAAGGTTATCTGTATCTTGCTCAAGGTTATCTGTATCTTTCCTTGAGCAACCTTTGTGGGCGAACGTGGCCCACTCACTCAGAGTTATGGGGGCCCAGGTGGATGTGATGCAAGAAGGCCTCCCTTATTATCTGGAAAGATGTGGCACTGGGGACGGAGGGATTGTGGCCCAATGCCAGCTCTGGGTTACCGAGGTCCAGTGGCATCTGCTGCTCCTCCTTCTCACCATCCCCCTTGTCTGAACCAGAGCAAGAGGTAGGTGAACAAGTGGGCTGCAACAGTGAAGAAGGAGAGCAATTCCAAGGGGCTTTTGTCAATAGGCCCCTGTTGGGGTATGGGTCACAAAATGTGCTCAACCATGCCTTTCCTTGATGGCCTGGCCATAGAGTTGGCATGCCCGGAACACCTACCAGGCTAGAAACCTAGAGAAGTAGATCTAGCTTCCTGCACACACACACACCTTGCCTTGACAATACTGTTTGTTTAATCAATGTGGCTCTAGTTCATCCCATTATTTGTGTCTCATATCTTTATTCCCACCTACAGTTGTGGCTGCTATTTCCCTTTAGCATGCAGCAGAAGTGCTTTCATTCAAGAACTCTTGAGCTAATGCTCCCCTGTTGAAAATTACTTTTGCATAATTCAAAAAGCTACATCACTTAAGTCATTGCTTTCCCTTATGCCAGCCTTCCACAATTTGGTGCCTTCCAGATGTATTGGGCTACAACTCCCATCATTCTCAACCAGCGCAGCCAATTCTCCCATTGGAATTATGGGAGTTACACATCTGGAGGGTGCTAGGTTGGGGAAGGCTGTCTTATGCTCTTGCAATGGCAACCTATCAGTCAATTTGAAAACATCCCAAACCCTCCAAATAAGCCAGATGTCTTCACAAAAGGACTCAGTCTTCTACATTCATATCATTTCTTTTTACATGGCTGTTACAGGTTCCTGAGCGATTGCAATTCACATTCTGGTAAAGCGATTGCAACAAGCTTGGCTCAAGCTTCTCTCCCACAATCACTAAACTGCTGAAATGATGGCACTACTTTGATACCAACTCTGCAGACATCCATTAGAGTTGAATCAGCAATGTACTATTTATGAACAGGGATGCTACAATAATGGCACTATCCATTCTTCCGAAACAATGCAGTTATTTATCAAGTGATTAAACTGTAGTAACATACTCGGATTTTACTAGCCTATTTTCTCTTGGATCTTAAAAAGATTTTACTGCCTCAAGTTTGGCAGCATGATTCCTAATAATTTTGATTTTATTACATTATCATATTTTTTAGATTTATCTGCATGTTTTGCATAAGATTCAAATTGTTGCTCGGTTTATAAAATAAGATATATTTATCTTGGTCAAAAATCACATTAAGATAATTATCTTGCCCTTTTGGCAGATAATTTTGTTTGCAATATATTGAAAATACTTGTTTTTCTTCAACTACTCATTCTTGTTGAAGTAGCTATTTTCCCTCCTGTGGTGGAGGCATCACACTCTTTCTCTCTTCCCCCACAGCTCACTCCTCTCTGTCTGCAAACTCAGTGTAAGTTCTTGCATTTCTACTTCCTCATAGAATTCTATATTTCCATGTAAAATTATTAATTATGTTAATAGGCTTAAATAACTTGCAACCCACCAAGTGTAATAGCGACCAGAAACCATGACTATTGGCCAGCCAAGTTGTCAACAATCCCAGTCAGGCAGCAGCAGATCTTTCAAGCTCCTGGTGAGCCACCATACATAGCAGATGGGCCTCATTTGTCTTGATGAATCACAAGGTCGTCAAGCCTATTTGGGGGAGTGACATGGTGAAGGTACTGTAGAAGTGGGGTATTTCCACTGGGAAGAAAAAAGGAAGTGGAATGGTTTCCATTCAGATCAGACCAGATTTAATTGTATCTACTAAAAAGCCATGGGTGTCATCATCTGCCAGTTTCAAAAGGTGTGTGTTATGTTGTCTGGCATGAACCAGGTCTAGGGTGAGACAGGACATTTGGAGGGACAATATATTGCCCAGGGAACTAGCAGAATCACAGGATCTGGATGCCCTCCCCTCTATGCCTCTGGATGCCCCGCAATTAGCATTGGATTGAAAATCTGCCTGGGCCCACAAGGGCAATGGATGCCCTTGCATTCAGCCTCCTTGGGGCCAGGAGGACCCACCCAGAACTAGGACGTGCCCACATCTGACTGTGCTTGAGCCTTCAAGAGCGGTCAGCCACAGGTTCACCTTGACATGCACCCTTTGTCCTTTCCTCCCACTCCATTAATGGCAGCTGCTATTAACACAGTGGGGGAAAATTGCATATTTTCTCCCTCCATTTTAATGGCATCAGCCTTGGAGAAATCACATGCTTTCCAGGGCCTCCAGAAAGTGCGCAATTCCATAGGCCCCAGAAAGTATGCTTTGCTGAGGGCTTAGGAGGCTAGCACAGCCTCCCAAGCACTCAGCAAAGGCTCATGCAGTGCAGCTCAGCGAGCTCATGGGCTGGGCCATCCGTGAGTCCTCTAAAGCCTACCCGCAATGACCACCATGTGTTCAAAAACAAAGACAAGAAAGACCTTGAACTGGAGCTCCATATCAACAGTGCAGTACTGGCTTGGCAGCATCTGTAGACTCTCTCCAGCTTCCTTCTGGACAGCTCCTCTCCTGTTCAGCCCTTGCACCCTCCCTCTTTCTCCTGATACTGCTGGACAGCTCCCCAGCCACGCTCAGAAGGCCAGAAGGGGTTTTGGTCTCCGTGGAAAGAAATGAAATGGTACACCACCAAAGGGTTTTTAAAAACTCACTTGTACCATGCAGTCTTCCAGGACACGCCATCCTATTTCCCCTCCCAGTTCCCACCCACTCACCCCAAAAATGTAGTCTTTGTCTGCTGAGCACACTGAGTCCTCATTGGGCTATCTTGGTTTTTCTACCTCCTTAGCCCCCACCCCCTCCACACAAACACCTAAAAAGAAATTTTACTTCTGCAAACCTTGGTGTTCGCCAAGTCTGCTGATACCTCTCTGTTGCCCTTTTCTCTATATGAAATTCAGCACTCACCTCCGAACATTGCTAATAGAGGGAAGTGATGTCTGTTTTCATAACATAACTGTGACATTCATGTATGAAACATAAAGAGGCAATGGGTCAAGAAAGCCCTGGCCCAGTGATCTCAGACCTCTTCAGCTGAATTCTATTAAGTATTCAGATGGCAGATCTTTATAGATTTGTCATGATTAAGATGGGCATTACTGAAACATACAGAGATGATGCTAGCTCCTGACTAGCCACTCACCACAGCAGAAAAAAGTTTGGGAATTGCTCAGATATTGTGGCAGCCATTTTGTCTAAATACAGTACTGCAGCCTCTGGGAAGCACATATCCATCTTCATAGTGCATATTCTAGGTAGATTAGTCCGGACCTGAGAGGAAAAACATACTGCTTAATGTTTATTTGTTTTCCTATCACTGAACAACTCCTTGTCTTTTAATGCTAATGTACCCTTTTCTATGAGAGGCAGTTGATCATTAACTCAGGCTACATCATACTTCAGCTTTGCAATACAATACATCTGTTTCTGATTTTGTAATATAACACATGAATTTGAAATATATAGGACCAACTACCTTACAGAGTTTCAAAGGTTTAAAAGGCCAGGGATATTGTATTCCCTTGTTTAAAAAAATACTCTTATGCATTGGAATACAATTTATTTCCCCCTCGACAAATTAAAAATTCAATTATCAAAAAAACCTGCCAGTTTAAGACTGGAGTTAATTTTGGCTCAAGCTCCATAAAGCCAGAAAATTAGAAGCTAAGGCAGATGCCTTAACTGACATGCCCCATGATCAGTGATGATGTTGTGCAGTCTCAGAAACCGTGTTTCCTTGCAGCTTACCCTCCCAGCACCTACACTTTTCTTTGGCCTTTCAAGCCCAAGTCAAGATGGCGAGGCTGGAATGTCTGGAATTAGCAAAGCTGCCCCAAAGCTATCCTGCATTGCCTTATGAAGCATCTGAGCCTTATTATATTGCCAGAGGAGTCCTCCTGTGAGTTGCCCCCTGCCAGACTGTTACTTACATCAGTGGCTGCCAGGATGGGTTTAACAATGAGAGGGAGACCTATTCAGAATGAAACTGAGCATGAGCGATGTTACTTTGCCAACAGTTGCTGCCATAGGCTTTCATGGAGCAGAAAAAAACTTCAATAACTTTTGAACCATTGCTCAGAACTTCATCAAGCCAATGAAAGGCACAGTTTTTGTTTTTGATTTTTTTAGTGTGCAGTTGGACACAAAATGTGCAGTTGGAAATCTGATAATGTGCAGTTGAAAAAAGTGGCGGGGAAAAAGACACGTGTTATATGTCTGTGTTTATTAAGAACTTAACAACAGACAAAGTCAGGGATGGCATGTAACACAAATTATATAAGGATGCTGGTGAAAGTGGCCTTGATGGTGTGACTGATGTTGTTAGGTCCTGTGACAGTGTTGCCAGAACAGATGTGGGGGCAGAGTTGGCACTTGGGTCTATTGCATGGTCTGGTCCCTCTGTCTGTGTCTCTGCCCTGTGTACTGTTGCTGATTAGCAGCTGGGAGGTTGTCTGTAGGCCAGGATTAGGAGGTTGTCTGTAGGCCAGGACTGGTCTGCCTTCCAAGGCTTGTGTGAGAGAAGTGTCTGTGCTGATGATGGGTTGGAGTTCCCTGATGAACCGCTGCAGTGGTTTCAATTGGGGGCTGAAGGTGTCAAGCAGTGGTGTACTTCCTGGGTATCTGTATGGCCCTGTCAATCTGTCTTTAAGTTTAAATTTAAGGTGCTACTAGTGTTGCTGATCATCTGTCCAGTCATGAAAGAGAAATAATGTGTTTGGATGGGGTAGGGTGAGGTGTCTGACAGGGCATTTGTGCAGTTGGAAAATTTGCTTTAAGAAATCCCTAGAAGGCATACGTCTTCAACAAGCCTGAATAACGTACATCAGTCATTTTCACCCAAATTTGAAAGAAATATACTATATGCCAAGGTGTAACTTGGAGTAAAAAGAACAAATGTATGGATTTTCAGCTTGTTTTAACTTGCTCTCCCTGTGGTAATTTGGATTGGACTGGATTGAAATTGTGCATGATTGCAGACCTCATCAGGTAAAACCTAGATGCCAAGTATTTGGTTATTTGGTTATTATAACAGGTGTCTTTTTTATTTGCTGTAGAATCTTGAGGCTTATAATGGTGGAACCCTTTTGTGTGTGTGACTCACCTGTGCCCCTTTAATTTTTTGAGTACACCTGTGCCATATCTAATAGGGGATCCAAATTCTTGATATCTAGGAGACAACATTTCAAAATTTTCATCTTAGCACAACACAAACTTTTACCCCATTTAGCCACTGTGACTGGAAGAATGTCAGTCAGTGTAGCTTCTCCCTTCCCAGTCCTGCAATGGAAGGAAAAGCTGCATCTGTTGAACTTGTCCCTATCCTACTATTAAAGCCACAGGAGTTCCTTCAGGTTAGGAGCTGACCAGAAGTTGCTATCCTTCTGTAATAATGGGTTACCCTCCCTGCTCTTTATTTCACATGGTACTGCCTCATAGTTACACAAAAGAATGCATTGCATTTTGCAGTAAATGCAGTAAATAACCCATGTCATCTATATATCTAAGCCCTTGCCAAGGGGGGAAAAAGTACAAACCAATCTAAAAACAAATCTTAGAGTGCTATAATAATACTAGAATGACATGTCTCTTAAGCTGTTTACAGCTGACAGACTAAGCGAAGCGCCTTCACAATGAAGACTACTGTGTCTGCTGACAGCCTTGCTTAGTTCATCTCTGAAAGGCCAAATAAAAGTCATAATTTTACAAGGTGCAGAATTCTGCCTTCTTGAAGGACACCCCGTTTAAGAAAAGTACAGCACCCATGGTCCTCCTTCCGCCTTTTTTCTTTCTTTCTTTCTTTTTTGTCTTTAGGCAACTAAGTGATATGCCTCAAAAAAGCAGTCCCCTGACTCCATAGTTCTGTAATTGCCTGTGAACACATATCATTTCAGAGAGATGTGAAGAAAGAGCACCAGTCACAACAGCTGTAAGTGTTCGCTCTCCATAATTTAAGGACGTGCAGGCCACATGTGGTGGGCAGTTCTCTCCAGAGAGTACAAAGAGCACACAAAGGATATATCTATATTCTCCAAGGAGGATAATAGGGGAGGCTTTTCAAAATATTGAGAATAAAATGGAAGTACACTTTTGGCTGGGAAAACATATGGTAGTGATAGAAAATAGAAAGGGAAGTAGTCTGCCTTTTCAAGTAATTTGAGAAAATCCTTGTGCATACCTTTTTAAGCGTTTAAGAGAAGGGAGAGGTGGAGGGAACTCATAAGCCTCATTTGGGTATTTTAATTTCCCATAAAATTAGAATTGCACTGTCGAACACTGTTCTGATCAACCCCATGAGATGGAGGGTGAACGCCTGCTGTGGGGAACCTGCTGGACTCATATGCTTTCCCTGCACACTTTAGAACCCTGGAAGATCAGGGTTCTAAGTTGGGACGTACGGATTTTGCAGAGAGCTTAGGCTATTGGGTGGTATAGAAATGCAATAAATAAATAAATAAAATCAATTCCATCCATGTTTCATGGATTGCCAGGTGCCTTTCTTTCCATTGTCCACTCATTGATGCCATTTTCCCCATTTCCCAAATTTTGCATTTGCACAAATTTGACTTGCCAAAAAGGTGCAAATCCCCCACAAAATGTGCAAAGTTCCACCCCAAATGTGCAAATCCCCCAATTCACATTTTCATGCTTTACCCTATGTGGGAAATACACATTTTCAGCCAGTGTTGCTATAGCTTACATAGCTATAGCTAAAACAAAATTTGCATAAAATTCCAGAAAGAAAAAATAACAGGCCATAAGTATGCAGGAGAAGCCTGTTCATTCTGGAATCCATGGGTCGGATTCATAGAAATCTGAACTCATTTGATTCTCAAAATCATTTCTCCAACATGTTGTAGGTCATGCAGGGAGGTTACAGAAATAGAGCAGGTATGGCCAGCTGGAGATCTTCTTCCTCCAATCCATAGAGGTTGATAGAAGAGGCAGCAGATGGGGCGGGCCCCTCCTGCTCTTCCCTGCTGTCCACCAACCAATTCAAATCACATGCCCAAATAGGGCTAGAGGTAAAAGGCTACAGGTCAACCTGGTCAGAAAAAGTCCTATGGGAGGAGTTCCCTCATGATGGCTTCCCCTGGGCTTTAAGGGAAGCGTGTGCACCCAGGAAGGCTGCAGAATGTTGGGGAAATGAAGGGATGCTCAATCTCACTGAGATTCTCCCAACTTCGTCTCAAAACGTGGTCTGTCTCACTCCCATTTTCATTTGGGACCTACTTGTGCAAACTAGAAAAGTGTACATTTTGAATTGGAGAAGTGCCCATTTCAAACCAGAAAACTGCATTTCAGATGGGAAAACTGCACATTACAAAGTGGAAAAGTGCACATTTTGAATGGGGAAAGTACATATTTATGTGTGCTTTTTTAAAAAAGTGTACACTCTCCCCCACCCATTGATTAAAGTTTGAAAATGTGTATGTGATGTTTAAATTTCTACTGTTAGTTTTACCCTACCCTGTGCCTGCTTACCCTACCCTGTACCTGTTTGCATTCTCTTCCCCTCCTTATTGTTTTACTATGATTTTATTAGATTGTAAGCCTATGCGGCAGGGTCTTGCTATTTACTGTTTTACTCTGTACAGCACCATGTACACTGATGGTGCTATATAAATAAATAAATAAATAAATAATAATAATAATAATAATAATAATAATAATTATAATTATAATAATTCAGCCAGTTCA
This sequence comes from Elgaria multicarinata webbii, assembly GCF_023053635.1. Taxonomy (NCBI): domain Eukaryota; kingdom Metazoa; phylum Chordata; class Lepidosauria; order Squamata; family Anguidae; genus Elgaria; species Elgaria multicarinata. The sequence goes on from NC_086172.1 coordinate 95,921,461, forward strand.
AAATACACGCTAAAACATGGTTAGTTAGGCTGTTTGCAGCAAATGGTTAGTGAGCATGTTTAAACTGTGGCTATGTAGCCACCATGGTTAGGAATGGTTCACATGACATATTAAGTCATGGTTCACATGATACACTGAACCATAATGTTTAGCTCAAAATGCTTAACCACAGTGGCTTAGCATGTTGTCTGAACAGGGTCATTAAAACACACACACACACACACACACACACACACACACACACACTTCTCGAATGTGATCACAAGTTCAGGAATGTGTTTGCTTTCCCCCAAATCTGTGTTCCCATTTGCATTCAGGTTGTGAACAGGGCAGATTCTGATGATTTGTGACCTGAAATGAAATTCTTGTACATCCCTAGAAGAGATGATTGCACAATGAAAGATAGGACACTTACACACACACACACACTCCTCGGCTATCTCATAACTAAGGTTTATACACTTTACCTACAAGAATTTCATCTTCCCCTTTGAAAACATTTTTGAAAACAATTTATTTTGCATCAAACTGAGTGAGAATTGTTGCGGGGGGCGGAATAGAAGAAATGTTCGGCACTGCACTAGTCTTGAATGCAATCTAAGGACAATGTAATGTGAAGAAGACTCTTTCTGTGGACCTGCAAAATATCTAGCAATTCTAACTTTCCCATTACAATAAAAAATCTTTCCTCAGTTTTTTTTTTTTTTTTTTTTTTTTTTTGGTAGTCTATCTGCCCTTGAGTCTCTTGCACCTACCTGGATTAATATGGAGATCATAAATCTATATATCTGAAAGCCAGTGCAGTGTAATGGTTAGGGTGTTGGACTGGAACTTAGGAGACCTGGGATTTAGTCCCCACTTGGCCATGAAGCTCACTGGGCCAGTCACTGACTCTCAGCCTAACCTACCTCACAGGGTTGTTGTGAGGATGAAATGGGGAGGAAATCATGTACGCCACTTTGGGCTCCTTGAAGAAAGGCAGATATAAATATAACAAATAAAACAACAAATAAATAAATAAATTTCACACTTTTCCAAATCTTGTAATAGTTCTCAGCTCAAAAACACCACATCAAAATATGTTTTAAAATGTGCCTTGCAAGAGAAAATACATTTAGAAATGTGCCTTTAATTGCAAATTTTCTTAGATTTTTTTTTAAAAAAATCACAGATACATGTGGAAATTGAATAAAATGGACTTAGTTATAGATGAACATATGTGTAACTGACTTGGACTGGAAACAGAGTGATCCCTCCATCCCTACTTGCAGGTGAATTAATTCTGATGTGAGGTCTCAAAAGTGAAGGCATGCTAAGGCTCAGCTCTGAAAGCACAAATTACAGACAAGATTTCATGATACTGTTTGTACAGTGCCCAAAAACTTCAGTTATTGGGTGGATTATAAATATAATCAAATAAATAAATAAATTTGCTTTCCACATGATGTTTTCCAATTAGTACTTGATGGTCATAGGAAATATCCATTATATAACGAATTGTCCAAGAGAGAGTGAGACACTAGTAAAAAAGGAAAGAAAAGTTTGAGTTTGATGACCTTATCACAATTTGTAATGCAGCAAAGTGCAAGGTTAGAAGCACCTACTCTAGATGACTGTTTAAAATAAAATTGCTGGCAGATATGGAAATGGTGACTAATTATGTCAGAATAAGAAATGAGCAACAAGAAGACAAATTTCATTGAAAATTGCTATTGGCATAACAAACATAATGCTTCAGTGTAACCTTTTTAGCTTTCATTACTGTAGCGAATGATTATATACTGTAATGTGACTGCAATTACAGTGTTACTTCTTTTTTTAAAAAAAGAGTAAAAATAAAATAAAAGTGTTCTCCTCTTGTGAATAAACTCATCATTCTTTACTCCTTAAAGAATGAGGAATAGACAGAAGCCCTATTTTGTTGTTCCTTCACATGAGGTGGGAACAGAATCACACTTTCTGGTCCCACCCTCCTCTCCCATTCTTGTTACCCAATCCATGCCCCTCTGACATGTTGCGTAGGGTTCTACACATGCATAGCAAGTCTCCTGATGCAAGGTCACCCTTACAAAATGTGAGAGGACCACTGATTGGGTGACAAGGATGAAACAGTGGGGCAGAGCCAGGAAGTGCAACCCCACCACCCACATGAGGGGAAATGCCCCCAAAAGGCTAGGGGCCTTGCTAGACGAGGCCTTAGCGCGCCTTGAGACCCGGTTTCCCTGCTGTGCGTCCAGATGACGCACAGGGGAATCCGGGCCCAGGCCGCACTGAGGCCTCCTCTAACGCGCCATAAGCAAAGTCGCTTATGGCACGCTTTTTTCACAGCCCCGGCCTCAGGCCGGAGCTGCGAAACGTCTAGCTGCTTCTGCGGCTTTTTGCAGCTACTCGCTTACTCGCGAGTAGCCGCAGAAAGCCGCGGACCTGGCACAGCGCTCATACGAGCGCTGTGCCCATCGGCCCGGGGAGGGGGAAGAGAGGGGCAGGGGGAAGGATGGCAAGGGGGGATGGCAAGGGGGGAGGGCGGGTGAGAGAGCGCCGCGCGCCGCCGCCCAAGCAAGCAGGCGAGCGCCGCTAGCCCGGGCAAGGCCTGGCATGGGGCGGCATTGCCCGGGCAAGTGCCGCAAACCGAGCAAGCAGGCGAGCAGCGCTTGCCCGGGCAATGCCGCCCCATGCCAGCCTGCTTGCTCGGGCGGTGGCGCGCGGTGCTCTCTCACCCGCCCTCCCCCCTTGCCATCCTTCCCCCCCCCCCCCCGTTTTAAAAATAACCTTTACCTTCTCCGGAGTCTTCGGGCCGCACGTGGCCCCTTTAAACAAAACAAAAAAAATGGCGGACGCTGCAGGGATCCGACATCCCTGCGCGTCCTGCGTGTGGAACCCTGGGCGGCGCGCGCTAACGTCAGCGCGCTGCCGCCCCGCCTCCCTGCCGGCTTATACCGGCAGGTCTAGCAAAGCCCTAGCATTCAATATGATGGCAATAGGACTTTGGCTGTTTCATTTTCAGCCACTTTCCCAAACAATTCTAATATTGAATATGCCTACACACACACACACACACACACACACACACACACACACTGCCAAAGATATAGATGGACACTTTCTACCATGACCACCCTAAAGATCACTTTCATGGTGTATTCCTGACGACATAATCCACTGAGGGATATCAGAGGAACCCGTCTGGAGGGGGGCACTTGCCAAGCTTTCATCAGCTCAGCCCCCCTGGACTTTGGCTCATTTCTCCATAAGCTGGTCCAACTTGATCTGCATCGAGTCAGACCAGTTTACAGCTTTTCCATTATTTTTGTTATTTGCCTAAAAACAATTGCACAAATTGAGGCTGAAATTTGCATAAATTACACAAAATGTGGGTGCAATTTCTTTTTTCTTTTCTTTTCTTTTTTCTTTTCAAGAAAAACAGAAAATATTTCAGATTTCAGGAAAAGACATAAGCTTGGCCCTCAAATGCAAGGCAAGTCAGGTGCTCAGCAGAAGTTCAGCAAGTCCAAAAAGGGCCCAATTTCACAGCGACGTATATCACTAAATTTGTTGTGAACATAAGAACTGCTATGCTGGATCAGACTGAGGGTCCATCTAGTCCAGCATTCTGTTCACACAGGGGCCAACCAGCTTTCAGCCAGGGACCAACAAAGCAGGACATGGGTGCAACAGCACCCTCCCACCCATGTTCCCCAGCAACTGGTGCATATATGCTTACTGCCTCAGGTACTTTAAGTAGCATCTCAGATACTAGATGTTGCTGCTGCTGCTGCTGTTTTTTCAGCATGCATCACTTCACATTTATTTATGTGGGATCTCATAGTTGTCATGTGTTATACAGCAGAGAAAAAAGACCCAGTTTCAACTCATTCCAAGTGCAATGAGTACTGAGGTGAGAGTTCTCAATATTTGCAAAATTAGCATGTGATGAGGAAAACATTCATAGAAGAAACATGGGAACAATCAAAATAATCCCAGAAAGCACAGGCAAATTGGCCCTGAATAAAATGTGCCAATGCTGTGAAAGGAAATGCACCCAAAGGAGCTGTCAAACATATGGAAAGATTTGCATGGCATCAGAAATCTCTGTGCCAGTGCATGCAAAATGAAGCTTCAAGAGGCCCCAAAGGCACAATAGCAATATTCTGTACATGACCAGGATATGTGCAATTTATTCATAGGGATGGCAACACATGCCAGCTCCAAGCCAACCATAAACCCAGAAGATGTGTGGTGTGCTGAGCTCAATGTGAGGGGTCTTTCAGTAAAGTTCAAAATGGCTACAGGAGGTGAGAATTTCTTTCATGGTGGCAAGACTGCAAAGAAAGTTCTTGACCTAACTTGCCCTCGATGCTGCAGGGACACCCAGACGTGCTGCTAAACAGAGCTTGTTTGTCAAATTCCAGGATTTCATTAAAGACCATGTGAAGAACAGCACATCCACAAGAATCCCCAGACACCTCCTCTGGTGCACGGTTGTCAAAAGATACCATTCACAACATTTGATAGGATATTTTTTAATGGAATAATAGAATTAAAGCATCCATAGACTGGGGCAGCAGCTGGGCTAAGATGGAGAAGCACAATAAACCACAGGAAGGCTTGGATCTTCAGGATGGTGGTATTCAGACAATACTGTAATGCAGTTCTGTCCACCACAACACCTTATTGCTCTCTGCCTCCAGCATCTGCTGCCTAAAATGCCCCCTTCAATCTGCCTAATGCTTCTGGTCAGGGCTGGCCCAAGATATTTTGCTGCCTGAGGTGGGGCAGTAAATGGTGCCACCAACTCATGTCAAGGTGCACAGATAGTACCTAAGGCCAGTCATGCTATTTTACCACCTGATGTAGAAAATGCCTCGCACTCTCCTGGGCAGTAAAATTCTATTATTATTATTATTATTATTATTATTATTATTATTATTATTATTATTATCATCATCATCATCATCATCATCATCATCATCATTTACACAAGCAGCCATTTGCTGCCCTTTTGTGACACTCAAAATCTGCTGCCTTAGGCAGCTGCCTCACTCCACCTAAAGATAGAGGCAGCTCTGATTCTGGCTCAGATCAACATGAAAGCCATTTTCAGGAAGTGCACAAATATGCTCAATTTTGGTAAGACCTAGAGAATGTTAGGCAGTCCTAAATCCTACTGTAATCCTGCTGGGATGGCACCTACATTTATATGTGTTTAAAGCACATTTCTAGGTTTAAATAAACCACCTGGGGGGTAGGGAGAGCACTTCCATAGTAGCAGACTCCCCTTTCCTCCTATTGCACCCAAAGCATGGATGGCCAGTCTATGCTAGCAACACTTTCACCCCTGACTCTTAGGCAGACAGGTAAATGATCTATGCAGGTGAGGCTCAGCTCAAAGCAAACCTGGTTAGTAGGTAGAGACGTATGAGGAATTCTTGCCATGAATTTTTGACCAGAAATTATGCAGCCCGCATCTCCCAAAACTGAAACAGATCTGACCACAATCTGCAATTGAAATCCATGGATTTCCACATCAGTTCTGTGCATCTTTGAAATGTACACATACTTCTCCTATTGGTTAAAACATATTTGCATACATTTTTTCATGTATATTTTCCAAACATATACATGCTGTCAAACACAATTTTGGGGGTCTGCGAATCACAGTGCGAGCTCAGAAATATACGGACTTCGACGGTGGATTACATTCAAATGTTTGTTCAGCCCAGAAGGTGTAAACTGGGTAAATCCTGATCAAAAACAAACTGAAAACAATTTCTCATACATCCTGATTTCATTCCAAGCCCTTTCCTTATCCTTGCCCAAATCCAAAACAAATATCCCATGAAAAATGGTCCCCACCCAGCAACCCAAATCATCAACTATATCTGGATGGCCACAAATAGCTGCAGTACACGATTTGCAATCTCTCTAGTCTGGCCATTTCTTCTCCTCATTTATTTAAACTGAACATAACCTTGTCGTGTGACCGCCTCTGCATCCTGGACTGAACATCCTTGGGCACAGACAAACCTGTTGATTTTGAATGGATGGCTTGTCGGGGTCCCCCTCCCTCTCTTTGCTTGATGCCGGGATCAAGGATATCAACCTGCTCGATTTGCTTTGTCAGGAAAATGTTTTCAGAGTTCATTAGGATGGCATCAATTCTAACACTTGGCACAAAAACATTTGATGACCTTCACGTGTAGGAAGAAATATGTAGGCAGAGCTTCCATTAGTTTGAGGGAGGGAAAAAAACCTAAAACCATGATTCCGCCAAATGCCATTCAAATGTTTGAATTACAGTTGGCACCCACAGTTCCTTAAAATGCCTGGTACAGCATTGCTGGCAGGTGCTAAGAATTAGGGCCAATGCCATCAAAAAAGAGAGGACATACTGCATTTCTGATTTTTGCAACAGTCTTCTGCAAAGAAAAAAAGTGCAAAGTATGACATTATTGCAGTGAAGACAACACTGCAATGGTATGGTAGCCCCATTTTAACCCTATTCTGGAAATATTCCGTTGATCATTTGGGAATTACAGGTGAGACTTACAACAGAATCACAGACCCACCAAGATGGGAACCACCAGCCTCCTCTGCCTCCACGATGTCTGTCTATGTTTCTGGACTGGAGCCAAGTAATCGGTCCAGTATCCACTCCAGAATTGCTTCAGCCCCCACTAGAAGCAATAGTTTCAGCTCAGATTCTAGTAAGGAATGCTGAACTCTGCCCCGTCCCTGCCTTTCCCAACCTGGTGTTCTCCAGATGTGTTGGAGTGCAATTCCCATTATCCCCAGCCAGCATAGCCAGCTTGGGAAAGGCTGACTTGTCCCATACCCAGTTTCACATATTGTATGCAATACAAATGTTTGGCTCTTTCTCCATCTTTCTCCAGTATGAATGAATTGTCAAGGAATTCAATTTCATAATCTTGTTATATAGCATATGAATAATTCTTTTTCTATCTGGTTGTAAGATACGTTTCTTAAAATTTGATTTGGTCCCTACTTGTCCATATTTGAAAATATTGATATAAAATACATTGTTACAAAGTGGGCCCATGCTTGCATCCAGTTTGTCATTTCCTCATATGAGAGCATCTGAACATTAACCATATTGCAGCTCTTGCAATATTTTGCAATATTTCTGGATTTTCTATCTTCCAGAAATTCAGGTCTGTAATTTTCCTTTTAATTTGTGACAGATAAACAAAAAATATCACAAAAAATATCTATGCTGTATAGACATGCAGAAATATTCATAGATATAGGTATGCAGGACTATTATATAATTTAAACATATTCCTATTTTTAGGAAGTAGAAATTATTAATTCACAAGAAACAAAAATTGTGTTTTTCATTGATTCAATCAACTTTGTTTGGCAATCAAACCAGAGAAAAGAAATTTTATATGTCTAACTTTCCCAAGCCAAACTCTACCCATTAACATTTTCATAATTTACAAATTTTTTGCTATTAGCAATTTAGTTGCTGTTAGCAAACTAGAAATCATTTCTCTGGGTAAAAATCTAATGTTGCATAAACTTCTAGCACAACAGGACTTTTACTTTCTATCTTTCCCCTTTCAAACCCCCTCCCTTCCTTTACTCCCCAATTCTCTCTGGAAGGTCTGGCAAAATTCTGGAGCAGATTTTTAGAGTGCTGGGGGTATGCCTCCTTCCCATTCCACGGACAGAAGACATCCTGACAGTGGGAAAGGCTAAGTGATTATATAAAATCTATGCATTTTTAAGGAATCTAAAACTATTCAAATTATAAAAGTATTGATTTTACATCTAATACAAATTCACACCCTCTAGATAGCTCACTTTACTTGATTCCAAAAGGTTTTAATCATTGGGCAAAGCCACCACATACGGAGATAATCTATATGTTGTTTCCTTTTTTTAAAGTGAAAAGGACTCAGTTTAATCTTTTTAATTTCTCTATAAAACAAAACTATGTTTTATCCAGAACCACAATACATTTTTTAAAAAAAAACATCTGGGTGGTGCATTTTTTCACCTCTCACATTTTACTTAGTGCCTATAAACTTTATAGTATAGCCATTCTATAGGCATTTCCATTGGTTGGATACAGACTTACTCATATGTGGAGTAGACCAACTGAAATCAATGAGATTTAAGTTAGGCATGACTTTCTTGTCCCATTGATTTCAATGGGTTTACTCTAATCATGATTAAATTTGAATCCAACCCATTGCATCATAATATGCTATAAGATTTGAAAAACCCTTACTCCCTCTTCTCTTGAGATATAGTTTTAAACAGTTCTTTCTTCTTCTTCTTCTTCTTCTTCTTCTTCTTCTTCTTCTTCTTCTCCTCCTCCTCCTCCTCCTCCTCCTCCTCCTCCTCCTCCTCTTTATCAGAAGTTTAATTAAGCTCTATCAATACATGTCAGTAGATCTGCAAACAGATAAAGAAACCTTGGCAAAAATTATAATTTTTATTGCTGATAACCAACGTAATATTCTGCCAGCTGCTTCCAGGTATCTTTAATCAGAAACCCATAATTCTATTCATATAAATTCCTTACATTTTTAAAAACATTAAATGACCAAATACTTCATCCATCCATCCATCCATCCCCCCACCCTCTCTCTCTCTCTGTCTCACTCACTCACTCATTCACTCCACATGGTGTATCTTTGTTTGGCTGACAATTTTTTTAAAAAAAAATTTACTAGTTGGCAGATGTTACAAGGAGGAGGAACTTGGGGTTCTGGGGTTTATGGAACCATGGAGTTTGAAGACACTAGACATCTAGTCCCTTGTTCGGTCCTCCAGTTGCAAGGTATGCTTGCACATTTTATAAACCCAATAAATATGTTTGGATTCCAAGCTACCTGGTCAACTGTGTGGAACAACACCAGTACTTTCAGAATCTGACGTGCTTCCATTTTGGTTTCTGGGCTTTGTAGAGACCATTGCACATCCACAGTTACCCACAACTTGATCTTCTTTCTGATTTTGTGCAAACTGACAAAACAAAAAAGCAATCTTGAGATACTCAACTGCTCACTTCTCAATTTTTCTCTGCTGCTTTTCCTCTGCCATCCACACTTGGCTCTGTAGCTAATAAGCAGCCGGTACAGTTGCTTCAACATTAGTGTGATATGTGCACAGCCATGTGCCTTGTTCAGTATCTGGGCCATCATACTCTGCAGAAGCTGCAGCTTCTGGACCAAGCACAAGGGTAACTCCACATAAATCCCATTACAATAACCTAAATGTGAGGTGACCAATGCATGAACTAGGGTGGCCAGGCTATCCCTGTCCAGGACAGGCAATAGTTGCCATACTGACCAATGCTGATAATAGGCACTCCTCTGCACAAAAATCATTTGGGTTTGTAATTACAGCAATGAATCCAGAGGTAAAACCCAAACTACCAGGTTACATCTGCATTCCTTTCACAGAAGGGCTTGAACTCTTTGTAACAACATCAGATGAACAACTTCACAAAGAGGAATATTCTTTTTAATGTGGATTTCCAAGAAAACCACCTGGCAATTTCACCCCCATGGTGGCAGCTCTAACTGAAATAACTAGATTGCATTGATCTGCACTATGGCACTTGGTAAGCACATCAGTCTACTAAACATAATGGTCCTGATCAAACAGTGTGCTCGCATAGCTGCTGGGGCCCTGTGCATGGAGCTTTGATTTATTGATTTATTTTTAAAAGCAGAAATTACACTGATTAGCTCTTTGGCAGCATCTAGGAGAATGTATGGAGAAATTGATTTCACTGCTCCCACACTCCATTCTGAGAACACTTGATTGTGCTATCATTGGTTTTTGAACATGGTGAAGCCCTAAAGATAGAACAGGGGGAGCGGGTGAAAGGCACCCATCTGCATGCAAGCATGGCTTTACATCCAGCTAAGGATATGTGTGAAGAAGGACCGAGGGGACAGGAGCAGGCAGAAGTAACATCGGGGCCTCCTCCTGCTGGACTCTTCCCCCCCCCCCACAGGGCAAACTGCCATCTTGGCCCTGTGGGGAAGAAGAAGGACCGAGGGGACAGGAGCAGGCAGAAGTAACATCGGGGCCTGCTCCTGCTGGACTCTTCCCCCCCCCCACAGGGCAAACTGCCATCTTGGCCCTGTGGGGAAGAAGAAGGACCGAGGGGACAGGAGCAGGCAGAAGTAACATCGGGGCCTGCTCCTGCTGGACTCTTCCCCCTCCCACAGGGCAAACTGCCATCTTGGCCCTGTGGGGAAGAAGAAGGACCGAGGGGACAGGAGCAGGCAGAAGTAACATCAGAGCCTGCTCCTGCTGGACTCTTCCCCCCCCCACAGGGCAAACTGCCATCTTGGCCCTGTGGGGAAGAAGAAGGACTGAGGGGACAGGAGCAGGCAGAAGTAACATCGGGGCCTGCTCCTGCTGGACTCTTCCCCCCCCCACAGGGCAAACTGCCATCTTGGCCCTGTGGGGAAGAAGAAGGACCGAGGAGACAGGAGCAGGCAGAAGTAACATCGGGGCCTGCTCCTGCTGGACTCTTCCCCCCCCCCCAGGGCAAACTGCCATCTTGGCCCTGTGGGGAAGAAGAAGGACCGAGGGGACAGGAGCAGGCAGAAGTAACATCGGGGCCTGCTCCTGCTGGACTCTCTCTCTCTCTCTCTCTCTCTCTCGCTCTCGCTCTCGCTCTCTTTCTCTCTCCTCCCTCCCTCCCTCCTTGACTCCTTTTCCTTGTGTGTCATGTCTTTATTAGATTGTAAGCCTGAGGGCAGGGACTGTCTTTTTTTGCCAAGTGTAAGCCGCTCCGAGAGCCTTTTTTGGCTGAGGAGCGGGGTATAAGTATGATAAATAAAAAAAAATTAAAAAAAAATCATCTATGAAAAGGATCTGCTTATGGTACAGGAACAGGTGCTTTAAGGATGGATGATACTGACTCAAGCTGCATAGCAATGTCCATCGCTTGGAAATCTGGGTCTTTGTTTCGTTGTTGTTATTGTTGTTGTTGTTGGTTGGACTCAACAGTTCCATGGTGTGTCTGACTTTGTGCCTGCAAGCCAAGCTGTGGGCTGTTCCTCAAACATTTTGCACATTTTGGGTAGGTTCTGCAATTTGCACAAATTTCTGAGCAATTTGCACAAATTACAGATAAATCTGCGCAAATTCTGCAAATTACAGCCAAATTTACAGAATGATATTTCTGAAATTTGCACAAATTTCTGGGCACCGTTAACACAAATTATGTAAATTTGGCTGTAATTCCTCAGAAATCTGCCCAAATTTCCAAAAAAGAAAGGAAGAAATCCACAACATTTTCAGAAAAATCCACAAACTGGCCCAATTCACTGTAGATCAAGTCACGTGCTTCAGCAGAAGCCAAATCTCCACCTCCAAAATGGACTTCTCTGACTTCCCTAAAGCTGCTCTAGAGCTAAACAACAAGCTATTTAATATGGATTGATTTGAAAACGCTTGAAAATACTAGTGATGAGCATGAAAATTCTCGATTTTGCTCAAACTGTTGCTTAAGCACAGCTCTTCTCCTTGCCTGCCAGCTCGCTATCCCACGTTGCATTGCTCCCTTCCTGACCTTCTCTTCCTTGAAATGCCACATGCATGTGCTCCTGGCAAGCATGACTGTCTTCAGCCTGGCAGCACTTCCTGGAATGCCCTTGTGAGCACCCAACATGACGTGCCCTGGCATGGTCACATGACCATTCCAGGAAGTGCCTGCCAGGCTGAAACGTTATCTCTGAAGACAACCATGTGGCTACGAACATGAAAGGAGGTTTTCTAAAATAGGAAGAGATTTAGAAAAGCTCCTTTCTGGATGAAAGGACAAAGGGGGGGAAAGTCACGCAGACTGTGCAGGCACTCGTAATCAATTTTGATTTAAAGAACAGAGTTCGTCCGATAGCCATCCAAGCTTGGTACATATCAAATTTGAGTTTCTTTGGCATCACCAGAAAAAAACAACAAATAAAACAAACCACAAGCCTGATGTGTGTCTCATAAAAGATGGAATTTCAGAATTTTAATCAATGTTAATTATGAAAAGAAAAAGGGAAAAAATCTACAAACATGGGCAAACATCAACTGGCAGGACACTCAGGTCTGCTACTGGCTATTGAAAACCAAAAGGTAATGGCCATCAGTGGCTGATGGGGTGTGTGGCACAAGAGGCCCCCATCTTCTTCAATACCTTACAAAGAATGAAGCAGCAAGAGCGCATGCCTCTCTCGGCTGTCACATCTGGCTTAAAGTTCATTCTAAAGTTTTCCCAACTGGTGCCATTCAGGGATCTCCCCGTGCTGCCACCCAGGTGGTGTCCTCCAAGATCAGGTTAATAGAACACTGAGACCCACCCCTGTCTCTACGCCACACAGGGTTCCTTCAGCACAATGTGCCCTGGCTAATTAAAGGCATAGCCCCCCCCCCGAGGGCAAACCAAATGCAGAGGAGGGGGGAGCTCCATTTTCAAAGCAATCATCCTGCACTTCAATGAAGATTTCTCTCACTCTCTTAGAAGGAAAAAAAAGTTTTAATATACACACTAAATTAAGCTGGGGGGGGGAGGAGAGAAGGGGGGACATTTTCATCTTTAATCTATTTACTTCTGAATATTTAACATACAATTCTGGCACCAATCACCAGATTTAACTGGAAAATTACTCACTAATCTGTTTGCTTATTTGGAATAATTGGGTAGGCTGCCAAGGAAGAGGATTTCCTACCCTGTTTAATATCTCAGTTAGTAGTCCAATTTCAGCTTGGCGGCATAATTACTCTGACAGAGCTGTAGCCACAGGGCCTGTGAGTAGGGCTGCTTTTTAAACCGTAAATTATGGAGGATTAGCATTTATGAATTTTAAATCAGGGCTGTGGTAGGAGACACTAAAGCTGCTTAGAGATTGCAAACCACGGCATTCAGGCAGAAGCTATTAACACTTTCCTACCCAGCCCGACCACCACCACCACAACCCTTCCCCTCCATACCAATGATCAACAGCAAAGCATTTCTAATTCCACCTTTGTTTGCAGGGTATTACTGTATTATACAACACCATACATCCTTGGGCTTTACATTAGAACAGAGAATAGCAGGTTGGGGTTGACCGAAAGTTACGGAAAGCAGTAGTCCCTCTCATTCTAGTCTGTGTTGGTTTCACACGGGTTCATGCCTAAACTTGTTCTGTCCCATTTACACCACTCAGCAGTATTTTAAAAATTGGGGGGGGGGGGGAATGCATGAAAACTCACATTTAAATATGTTCAATATGCATTTTTGTATGCTTTTATGCTAAACTATACCCTTTGTTGGTTTCACACTTTGGTAAGCATTTTATCCCAAAATCCACATTTTTGTATGCATTTTATCCTTAAACACAGACTTTTGTATACATTTTATCCTAAACTACACAATTTTGTATGCCTGTTATCCTAAACTACACATTTATACAGACATTTTATCCTAAAATACACACCTTTGTACACATTTTGTGAGGTTTTTTTGAGCTGGGAATTGTATCACAAACTTCAGAGAAGTGCATAACCTGAAGGATTATCAAGTGTTAACACTAAGTGTTATCAAGTCACTTAGCTTACTAATCTTGGCCAAATGAAATCTTCAAGCTTCCCTTTGCTTGTTTACTCAGGAATAAGATCCACTCTGCTCCATGGGACTTACCCCAGTGTGTTATAGGAGGAGCTGATCTCTTTCTTGGCTCACATACATTAGCTCCTCAGCAATGTTGGGAACATTACCCCAAATTCACATGTCACTCTGGCTCACCCCTTTTACCTCTTCAGTCTAGACTGGTAGGTAGCCATGTTGCTGTAGGTGTCTACTGTTGCACCCCACAACCCATGTAGGGCGAATCCATGCAAATGAAGTCAGGCCTCCTCAGTCCTGAACAATTGAATACAAAGATGTCAGTAGTCCCAATTAGGGATGCCACGAGCACCCACTGGTCCTGGAGCCTGGTGGATCCCCCACGTTCAGCTCCCTAGACCCTGTTGAACACTCCCAACTTGAGCACAGACTCCCACCTCACAACGCCCCAGTGAGCGCTTGGCAGTCGCTCACCCCCACATGCCAAAATCACATACTTTCCCTTCCTGCGTCAATGGTGGGAGCCTCCATAAATTGCACACACATGCACACTCACACCAATGGCGGTCTTGAAGGCCCCATTGCAGCAAGGATACAGGTTCAAATGCCACCACTGATGGAGGAAGTGCACGATTTTGGCTTGTGGATGGGCGGCTGCTGAGCGCTCGCTAGGCCAAGCCAAGCGTCAGAAGAGACTTGCACAGCCTGGCAAGCGGGGACAAGCAGGGGTGGGCAGTTGCAGCAGGGAGCACCTGCCGAAGTGCATGCAGGTGAGTTTGCCCACCCCTATGCCTCTCCCCCTGCAAGGTAAGCTACCCCTGCCAAAGCTCTCTCTTCTACCCAAATATAAACGATACAGGAGGTGTCTTGTCCTTCTTTGCACCAGGCCACACCGTTCTTCCTGGTTGGTTGGTTTCCAGTTTGTTTACCAACATTGCTTCTTCAAAGGTGAACCTGTCATTAGGACAGCCAATGTTTAAACAGCAACCTATATTTTTTTAAAAAAAAAAACTGCTGAAAATGTGAGCTGCTGGTTTGAACTCTGCTACACTCCTGGCTCAGAAGCTGTAACTAGTGAGCTTGCTGCTGTTGTCTTTGCCCATCGGGGCTCATGATGGGGTAAATCCTTCCTTTGATGTGTGCATTAAACCTCTTTTAAGGCCAACGAGAGCAATGTACATGCACAGAATGTACTATGCCCTGAAGAGAGAGAAAGAGAGAAAGATTTAAAAACACTCTTGCCAAATACTGTACCACTTTGAACACAGGGGATGCTCCTTGTGGGTGAGACCATAGATCTTAGATGCTATGGAATGTGCATCCCAGCAACAACAACAAAGTACTCTGTACATTTGCCTCTCCAGGCTGTGATTCAGCTTGTGCCTTGCGGAAATACTTGGGAGGCTAATGGGCATTTTGGAATGGATAGTAAGAGGTGTGCATGAGTGAGTGGTGCTGGTGGGGGAGATAGTGAGAGTGGAGTGGAGTGGAGTGGAGAGAGAGGGGGGAGAGGGAGAGGGAGAGAGAGAAGCAGTTTCCACAAGCAATTAGCACTACGAACCAAACTAGACAAGATTTAAATGCATCTTTCTATTTTAAAAAGTACATTTTAAAACATGCAAAAACATGCAAATGGCAATCATGGGTGTGATAATTGTTGGAGTTGCAAAGGCAGGGAGTACAGTTTAACCTTTTCCTCTACTGCTGCAACCCTGATGTAAATCACTCCTCCAAGCTGTTACTTCCATTGGTGATATAATGTCCCAATGGGATCAATGTTATATCATTCCCAGGGGCAATGTTAGTAATACAATATGGCTGCCAGTTGTAAAAATATCTGCAGCAACAGTAAAACAAAAATCTCACCTGGTGTCAATCTTGTCAATTTTACACAGTGTCAAGCTTGTGATTTGCCAGTTCTCCAATTACAAGAAACATCCAAATGAGCATAAAACGAACTATTTTCCATGAAAACCTATGAAGCAATTAGGGTACAGCCCCAAATTATTGTTCTCAGGAGATGCTGTCTAGGGTGGGGTGAAGAGACAGGACTGGGGGAATATATGGAATATTTGTACCTCCATACTACAGTTTTGAAGGAGTCCCTCCTTAATATTATGAATTGCCTAAAGCTTTTGTAGCAATGGATCAAAGTGTAGGTTTGTTAGATTAAGTATTTTCATGTGTCCTGCTCTGAAAATCATAGTGATGCAAATCAGCAAAATTTGTGCTCGCCACATTTCCCTTAATTTCCTCTCAAAGCTCATTCCAACTTGAGTCTGTATTGGATTCTGAGCTTTGCTTCCCCGCCCCCCTTCACTTGAAAATCCATGCATTTTTTCATGCATATTTTTCCAAATGCACACATCAATTGTGCACATCTTTGAAATTTAGGCATTCTTCTCCCGTTGATTAAAGCGTATTCATGCACATTTTTCAAAGTACATGATTTTTTTAATGTGCCTTTTTCAAATGTACACATGCTGTTGAACACAAATTTTTTGCGCTACTCACATGAACATTTACATGTCTAGGCCCTGGTTTACAGTTAAGCCTCTATGCATAGGGGTGGTATGACCAAAGCCTAGATCATGTAGGTCCTCCTTGTTCCCTCCTCTTCTCTGATCTGACTGCACTCCTAGAGTGGCCAAACTTGCAACTTCCAGGGTTAAATAGTTGGCATAAGAATTTTGGCAGGTGCATCTGATGAAGTTCCCTCTTGCACACAATAAAAATGGAAAGGGAGCCCGAATGTTGAAGGGCTGGCCATACCTGATCTAGCACAACACATCAAATAGCCTGCAAGTAAAGGACTAGATGAAATGAAAGATGGGATAACCAAAAGGCAATTCTCACATATGACAGCCTACCAGGAATGGATTACACCAGTTCTGAAGGAATTGCACTGGCTGCCAATAGGATAATGAGCCAAGGTCAAGTTGCCTATGCTGACAAATAAGACCGTACACAGCTTCAGACAGTTACCTGATGAAGCACATTGCCCCTTATGTACCTGCCTGGATATTAAGATCAACTGGGGATGTCCTCTTGCCAAGTGCCACATTTGCCTGGGGTTTGATAGGCAGCAACCTGAGAGAGCGTTCTCAATACAGGCACTCCCACTTTGGAACTCCCTCCTGCCCTCCTATACAGGCCACGTCAGGTATTACAAGCTTTCAGTGCCAGCTAAAGACCCATTTGCTTAACCAGACTTTTGAAAGAATTTTCCTCTCTTCTTTGCTGCAACATGTAAAATGTTATTTACTTGTTACTGTTCTCTCCTGTTTGATTAGCTTTTTGTCAATGTTGTATTATTTCACTGTATTTTATTTCTTCTACCTCACTTTTGGATTATGCCCTCTTCTGATGAAAAGACTGTAAGAAATTTCTTAAATAAATAAGTAAATATTTTCTCCTAAAAATATATCCTGGTGAACTCTCATATAAGTTGACTACATTTGGGGGGGGGGGGGTTTAGAAGATATGGCTCCTGTGGAGGAGGTGATTTCAGCAGATGCAGATTGCCATGGCATAGAGCTGCAAAGCAGTGCTGCCCAAGGATTCTCACATAGCATCCAAACGTTCATCTCAGAAAGGCAAAACAATTACCTAGAGCCAAAACTCCACATTCTTCAACTCATGTATACCATGATTCCCCCCTCCCATTTTCATCCTGACATTCTACAAACACACTTGAGTGTTTTTTGTTCATTTGTTTTCAATATCTGGATTGGAATCATAGCTCTGCATTATTTGAAGAATGTATAGTTTGGCCCTGAGAGACTTGACATGAGAGCCCTGTCTTTTGGAAACACGTTGGTCAAAAAGGCTGCACATCTATTGGAGTTTACTTCAGTAGACCAATGAGCATGAGGCCAGACTGCCCTTGCTATGGCAAGCAGACAAGGTGATAATGAGACTTTCAAGCTTTCTTATTGTTTGTAAACAATTAGCACAGAGAAAGTCAGAAAATGAGGAAACTAATTGAGCAGAAGCTTTTCTTTGATAGAGTTACTACTTTATGTTAGCTGTTTAAATGCAAGAGGGTTTGCATTTCTAAATAACAACTAAAGGTTCCTTTTCAGCTGGGTGAATATCTTTTGTTAAACCTCAATGTGTTTTACAAGTTGATATTATACAGTCAGAAGTAGGCACTGCTGAGTTCAGTGGTGCTTACTGCCTAAATCTTATGGTCTGATTACCTGAGGTCTCCAACACAAACCCATATTTCTGCAGGTTTTAAAGTACATGAAAAATACCCAGAATATTGTAAGGCATGATCACACCAAAGCTCATCCAGTTTCACATATCCTTGACTTCAATAATAAAAAAGGTAAGTATTGCCACTCTTCTACACTGAAATTAATAGGATTCAAAGTGCCAGACTTTGGCTGGCATGTACCCTACATTTGACATTCAATTTTATTTAAACTTAAGTCTACCTGCAGTCATGTTTAAAATGGGGTGCTTAATTTAAAGCACATGGGCAGGGTGTCAAGCCCTTCCCCCAGGTAAGAAAACCACCTGGGGAAGAGGGGGTTTTGCTCTTAAAATTGGGGCCCACCCACTTTTTTAGACATGATTGATTCAAGTCTTGGCACTGAAAGTCCCTTCACCATTCCTTGGAACTTGGGCTTGAACACAGACCTCTGCTGCCAACACATGTAGCTGTAGTCTCAGTCAGGCCAAAGTACATGACATGAGCAATAGACAGGCCACTACTGACCCACCTCTCCTTCCTGCAACTTCCCAGTAACATTTAGTTAATGTTATCAGGCCACAAAGGCAACCTGAGCCAAAGGCACCATGGGAGTCCATCAGGCCCTAAAAGATGCAACTGCCAACATGCTTGCTGGCCTTCTCTGCCTGTCAAACAAATGGGTGGTAGCAATAATGAGAAAGAGGAGGAGGAGCCAGAGCAGTTGGTAACAATGGTGTGAGAAAGAAGACTCATTGAGGGAGGGGCCCCACTGTGAGAGAGTCTTGTCCCAGGGCCCTCAAAAACTTTGAGCCAGCACTTTTCAAAGAGACCTGGGAAGTGTGGGCACAGGAACTGTGAGCTCAGATTCAGGGCTATTAAGAGCAATCCTGAAGCTAGGTAAAGGGCTCTGGAGGTCTCCTGAAACTCTGTACACCTCTCAGCCAAATCAGGGCCTTTCTTCCACCTCCCCTTTCCACTACCTTACTAGCAGCATGTAAGAAAGGCAGAAGAGTGGGCAAAATTATTTCTGGGAGGATACAAGTTGTTGGATGGCTCCCATGTATCAATAGTGCATCCTGGACATCTGGGCATCATGAGTGTTGTGACCTGATGATGTCCAGCCATCTTGTGTGGTAGCAAACAAGGGCTCCCATAACCAATGTCCTTTGCGGCAGATTCATCCCTCTATTAACCCTCCACAAAGTCCAGGAAGTACCATAATCAAGAGGTGGCAGAAAACTTTGCAGGAAAGAGAAAGTTTCATTGCAAAAACATTCATCCCTACTAGGAAGTGGCTCAGGCAGCAGCTGAAGTAGTTCTGGACTAGAACAGGTTCAGGACCCTGGACAGAACTTTCGATACCACGGAGAACTTACTCAGTACCACAGAGAGCAATCCTGCAGCTGAGAAAGACAAGTTACCCCAGCACTGGCTTAGAGCAAGTGATAGGGTTTTATAGCCAGGCTAGCCAAGCACCACCTCCTCAAGTGCAAGTTCTGTTGTTGTTTGTTGTTGTTTTAAGGGCCAATTCTTTTTCCATATTCATTGGCTTCTTCTAGGTAGTGGGCATCTGGGAAGTGAGAAGCTGGTTGGAGAATGCTTCCTAGGACTTCCCTGCTCAATGGAAGAATTTGAGGTCCATTGCCCAGAGTCAAAGGGCTAAGGGTGCAGGATCCAAGGTGGAGGAGCCACAGTTGTGAACTTCTAGGGACTGATTCTGATTCCTTATTGGAGTTGCTACTGCTAGAAATCTCAGTCTCAAAGGGTCCTCAGTCCTGATCTATAAGAGGAGGAGAGATGGGACTGCTGCTCTAAGTAGGAGCCACGTATCCCTTACCCTTTTGCCCCTACAAGCCTGAGCATCATTGCAAAACTTAGAATAGCTGAACACCTGTATGTAAATATTGTCTTCTTACTCTCCAAACCACGGAATCTTGTGGAATTCTGGCTTGAGCTATGCTCCCATTTCTGGTGTAAAAATGAAGATGATGTCCAAACTAACTATCATTGCTAATGGTTGGCTTTGTATGCTCTTTACTTTGATGTTTTCAATATTAACTGTAGAAAATAAGATCAAACTAATCGTATTAAGAATTTGTGTTCGTAGTTACAGGGCCCTACATTTGTGGGGGGCGGGGAAGAGTAAAGTGATGGTACTCCAAATCTGTTTTTCTGGTTTTCATCTAATTAGGGAGTTCTTGCTTAGAGAAGACAAGAAGCATTTGGAAAAGAAGAATCCTTCCTTGCTCTCTTGAGACACTTGAATTGAATTGTCAAAGGCATCTGAGAACTGAAATGTCAGCAGCAATATTAGTGTACCAGGTGAGGATGAAGCTGGCAGGATTCATTCATATTTTTTTTAAGTAAAATACTTAGAATCTAACTGTAAGTGTGTATACCATCAGGGTGGCTAGTAATAATAATAACATACAAACAACAACCAGGGCAGGTTCCAGCATATTCCTGCTGGATGCAAACGACAAGGTGTTCGCCTTCCCAATTCCACATACAGACTCCACTGAGATTGGCAGTTGGATCTTATTTCAGCACTGATGGCAGGACAGTTCCCTCCACCAAACCTGAGGTCAGCAAGCTAGCAAGGGCGAGGGGTTAAGGAGAATGGCAGGAGGTCTGCTGCCATCACCTTGCTTCTAGCATCCACTATCTGAAGCAGTGGCATCCCCAGCCTAATGGACTGGCCAACAAATAAAAGAATCCTGATTAAACAGGGCATTTAAGCATCAGAGAAGCAGATAAAACTAAAAGGTCTTCACTTGGCACCTGAAAGTCATGAGAATTGGGCATCCACTTGTGAACCTCAATGCAGAAAGCCAAAATGACCTTCTCCTTGATTGCCACCTGCCTAACCTTAGGAAAGGGCCTCTGGCAATGATGAACTTAATATATTGGCAGATACTGTACATGCAGGAACGGAGTACACAGTATGGTCACTGTATTGCCACGTCTCATGTTCCCAGCACTCTACAGCTTCCACAGCAGCTTCTGTGGGATGATTCCATCACAAACTTCTACTGATGTCAAGGGAGTGACTTGGGCTCTAACTGCTGGAGGATCTTCACCCAGACTGGAACTTCACACCACCTTTCCTGGCATCTTGCACTTCCCTAGCAGGTTGGAAGCCACCCACATAACCCTTACCATGTGCTAAGCACAGTGCCACTAATCCTGTCTTGACAGCTTATTGATTGACCCAGAAGGACAATACATGAGACAAGGGGAACCTGCAATATAATGTTGCAGCATGGAATGGTTGCGCTTTTTATACTGTATTTCGTAATTGTGTTTTTAACCTGTTGGATGTTTTTTGTGGTTTTAATTTTTGTGAACCGCCCAGAGAGCTTCGGCTATTGGGCGGTATAAAAATGTAATAAATAAATAAAAATAAATAAATGCTCCTGATCAGTGTTCAGGTCAGCCAACTGGGCCCTCTTCCAGGATATTCCATTCCATCCTGCACTCTTCCCACCCACCACCCCAGTTTTCTGTACTCTGTCCCCAATAGTCAGTCAGGATTCGGTGGCCCCTGAGCATTGGACTTTATTTGGGTGATGGTAGCTACTTAGTTGTTATTGTTCCTTTAAAAATTCCCCTTCTGCAATCACTGACCTTCCCCTGAGCATGCTGATGACTCCCTCTTGTTTCTCTGTGGCCTTATTTTGGGTACAATCACATTGGCACTCACTAGCTGAATTACTAGGGGGAGTGATAAGGGAAGAACTACACAATTATGAGTTATGTGTATAGGGCTAGGGGAGAACGAAATAATAATAGAGGAAGAGGAAAAGGGAAGCAAGAGAGGCCTTGCTAAATGAGGCTAACATCAGTTTGTGGTGGGCAACTCAGACCAGAGAAGCACATGGGTGGGAGGGGTTATATCAGATCAAAAGCTGAATATGAGCCAACAGTGTGATGTGGCTGCAAAAAAAGCAAAGGCTATTTTGGGCTGCATTAATAGAAGTATAGCTTCCAAATTGTGTGAGGTACTGGTTCCCTTCTATTCAGCACTGGTTAGGCCTCATCTTGAGTATCGTGTCCAGTTTGGGGCACAACACTTCAAGAAAGAAGCAGACAAGCTAGAGCATGTTCAGAGGAGGGCAATGAGGATGATCAGGGGTCTGGAAACAAAGCCCTATGAGGAGAGACTGAAAGAACTGAGCATGTTAAGTCTGGAGAAGAGAAAATTGTGGAGAGACATGATAGCACTCTTCAAATACTTGAAAGGTTGTCACACAGAGGATCTCTTCTCGATCATCCCAAAGTGCAGGACACGGAATAATGGGCTCAACTTACAGGAAGCCAGATTCTTGCTGGACATCAGGAAAAACTTCCTGACTGTTAGAGCAGTACGACAATGGAACCAGTTACCTAGGGAGGTTGTGGGCTCTCCCACACTAGAGACATTCAAGAGGCAGCTGGACAAACATCTGTCAGGTATGCTTTAAGGTGGATTCCTGCAATGAGCAGGGAGCTGGACTCGATGACCTTATAGACCCCTTCCAACTCTACTATTCTATGATTCTATATACTCCTCTGAACCTCTGTACCTGGTCCAATCAAATTGGCAATCACACAGCTGCATTTCAGGGGAAAGTGAAGAGTGGAATGTGTGGTTTGGGCCCATGGAGTTGGGACTGGAAGACCAGCTTGTGGAGTCCATGTCTGTAGTCTCAGGACTGGTGGATATATGCCTGTTTGTTATCCCTTGAAGACAGCAGCTTCAGGTGATCATTTGCCTGTGTGAATGAGCTATCACAGACTGAATACCACTTTTGGAATTTTTATGTCACATCACCGCCAATGCAATCCTTTTCAACTGAATCAGTGCATACATTGTGCTGCAAATCAATGAGTGAAAAGTAATCTAGGATGCCTTACCATGTGTGAACCAGCCTTCTGATCCTCCTGAAACTTCTACACAAGGCATTAGTTTCTGAGAATGAAAGATGTTTTTGCTTAGGATCTGAAAACACCTCACTTGCTATTTTCTTCTTGCAATTTACAAAATAAAAGAATCACTCCCAGGAAGACATCTCTATATACTAGGGCTGTGATCTGCTTCTCTTCAGTTCAGAGAAGCAACAGCGAAGCAGGGTGATCTGCCTCCAGTACAGGCGGAGGAGAAGCAGATCGGGGGAGCTAGCTGAGCACAGCGAAGAGAAGAGACCACAAGCAGAGCGCTCCTCTTTTCGCGGAGCTCTCCACCCGCCATTTTGGATATTTTTCCCCATAGGGTTGCATTGCGGAAAAGATTAGCGGATAACTTTTTTGTTTTTCAAGCTACTTCCTTGAAACTCACTGTGCTTAGAGAGTTGTGGGTGGGGGTAATTTTGTCCTATTTTCAGCACTTTGCATGCTGCGGTTTGCTTGCTATAATTTTTTTTAAAAATAGGGTAAAAAAGCGGGAGGGGTACCTTTTTCTTTGAATCGCTGAGAGGTAGATTCAACTCCCAATCGTGTTCACCTGATGAAGCATCCTCCAATCCCAAAGTTGGAGTGGGGGGATAAGCAAAACGGGATACTTAGTAACTTGGGATACTAGGAAACTTTTCTTTCTTAGTCTCTGAACAGACTTTTCCCAGTGTTTTTTGAAACAGTAGCCCCACCAAACGCACAAACACAACCTGAAATCATTTACTAACCAAATAAATAACAGATCGGAAACACAGCACTGCTACCCACCCTAACCTTGGTGAACAACTGAATAGATGTGGTGTAAGGGGATGAGGTCCCCTAGGGCATGTGGACGTGCCCAGTGCACACTCCTGCCATTGGAGGGTTGTCAGAACCCTCCAAAGATTAACCAGTGGAAGAAGCTACTATGCCTGTCATGAGTTGAAGTGTAAGTTAGCTTCTTAAAGACTGGTCCCTAGACAGGGCCAGTCAAATGGGCACAGTTCCTCTCCCCCTGGGCATGTCCACTTTCCTCTTACTGGTAAAAGACAGACATAGCCTTTTTTTTTAAAAAAAAATAATCTTGTTGTTGTTGTGATTCAGCAACACTGCTGCTTTTAATTCCACCTCTCCTTTGTTTGTTTATTTATTAATTTATTACATTTATTATACACCCCATAGCCCAAGCTCTCGTGGCTTTCCCTCTTCAGTGAAGTCAGGCAGGCTTTCATTGTGGTTCAACTCCTTATTGTTGTGGTTGTTATTATTATTATTAGTAGTAGTAGTAGTAATTAGTACTGCTATTATTAACATTATTAATGGCTGTGATCACAGTGCAGTCAATCAACTCTGAAGCAAGGATCACAAAGCTTTACTCTTATCCTCCTAGTCCCCTAGTTATGGGATGCAAAAGAAAAGGCATCTCTCTGTGCTGCTCCCACCTCACAGGGACGGTTTGCATTACTGGCTTTGAAACAATCCTTGGCTCACTTCCTTGTGCCCCCAGAAATGTCTGCTGCATGCCTGCCTTCCTGCCTCCGCCTGGGTGCTGTTCTGGTGGGGTATCTGCTGGGACTGACGTCCCCATAGATCTACGGCATAGTCGTACATCTCTGCCTGCCTCTCTGCCCGCCTGGTGCCTGGGAGATGTACTACATGATGGGCTTTGTGGTTCAACCCCACAAGCCTCTGGCATGCTTGCTCCCAGTGCTACCTGTCGTCCTCTGTGCCCGCCTCGCAGGGATGGTTTGTGTGTGTCTTGCTTTATTTATTTATTTATTTATTTATTTATTTATTTATTTATTACACTTATATACCGCTCCCATAGCCAGGGCTCTCTGGGCAGTTTACTTTGACTCAGGGAGGGTATCCTTCCGTGTGATAAAAGGCATCTGCATTGCATGCTCTTGGTGTGGGTGTGCATTTTTGGAAGTATTTCACCTGAGATGAAGATCCTTATTTAGGAAAAAAAAACTTGATTCCCCCAAATCATCTGTGCTATTGATTGCTATGGGCAAGCACTTTGCAATGGATCCCTATGGGCAGGTATGGTTTCCTTATGGGCATACTGTTCTTTGTGGGGGATTTTTCATATAGTCCCCCAAAATCAGTGGAGGCTCGGATTTCCTTCCAACTAGGCATGAAGGTGGATACATGGATAAGCTGTCATGGTGGTGATTTTGAGGTTTCTAATGTGAAAACTGACAGAGTTCTAGCATGGGATTTGAATTGGGGTGAGTTAAAAGGGAAAAAAATCACCAAAAATCAGGGGATGATGGGATTTGCTTGAAACTTGCCATGAATATGGATCTAAATGGCATCTGTTAGAGTGCCCACTTTCAAGTTTGTATCTGTAAAAATGTTAGAGTAAATCCCATTTCTGAAAATGGGGTTTCAGATTTTCAAAAAATCCCCGAAAATCAGGAGATGCCTGGATTTGCTTGAGGCTTGGCATGCATGTGTATACATGGATAAGCTATCATGGTGCTGAGTTTGAGGTTTCTTACATTAACAGAAAAAAGTTGTAGGCATTTTTGGATTTCAATGCAAGTCTATGGGGGAAAGCGGAGCTCCGATTCGGATCCGGAGCTCCACAGCGAAGCGGAGCGGACCATAGGTGGATCGGGTCAGAGCGGAGTGGACCTGATCTGGAAGTTGCAAATCTGGAAGAGAAGCGGATCGGGGGGTCCGTGCACAGCCCTATTATTTACCACATTTACAACCAGAGGAGCTGCATATAGCTTAGCTATAATCTGTGGGGGCACCGACTGGAAATATGGCTAATGTACACTAGTGCAAAGACATGCCACTAAAATGGCTCAAAGCCCTCCATCTAGAGTTATAGTTACATTTTGCTTTAAAGCGATCCGATATCCCTGTCTATAAATTGTAATTTATAAAAACAAATGCAAACCAGTCAGCAAAATGTAAGAAAATGTGTTTTTCTATTCACCCTTCTTAAAAAAAAAAACACTTAGAAATTGAGGATAATGTTGGGGTAATTATATCCATTAAACAATCATCTTAGCACCCCATGATTTGTAAATGTCGGGCTGCAAGCACCATCAAATTCCCTCAGGGTTTTGCAAGATTTCTTGCACAGTTCTTTTGGGAATATGCTAGAATGGGTGATAAATGGGAGAGTGCCCCTTCTAGAGTCCTCGCTGTGTTTTGTGATAACTCATTATATTTCTTTCTTTACAAATAGCCCCATTAATGCTCCAGAACTGAACAGAATCATAAAGCCTGAACTATCCCACTGCCATTTGAAGGAAGCTAGAGGTATTGTTTTATGAATTACAAGGCTGCCAAACCTGATTTATTCAAGGAAAACCTTCAAAGCTGAGTCACAGATCTGCTTGGGTATGCACTGACTGTAAAAAGAAAACACTTTCACCCCCACCCCATAATAAGGACAATATAACTTTTCATTTTATTGAATTATATGGGTGTGTGTGGGTGTGGGTGTGTGGGTGTGTGTAGTTTCTCCTCAATACAGTCTAAGAGGGCATTGAGCCTTTCCTTTAGCTAAACAAACAAACACCCCAGTTAAACCATTTATAGGCAAATTTACAAAATAGGAGAGAGAGTTGAGCTCTTTCAAAGACTTCCCAGCCTTAATAAAACCTTCTATATTCTGAAATTAAATGTCACTCTTAGTCAGATGATTCTAAACAAGACTCCTATAATCCTCTCTGTTATGGGGCTATTTATTTTTGTCTGGGAAAAACTTCAAAGCAGCCCATGACAGATAATAAAAATCAAAATTAGCATTCCAATGAGGATTTTTTTTTAATATATAAAAAAGAATTACTTTTACAGTTCCTCTGCAAAGGAGAAGTAAACTCTCGGTTGCTTCAAGTATATTTTTAATCTTGCTCATTCATCATTTTTCAGCCAAGGTGTGTGTGTGTGTGTGTGTGTGTTTTAACAACCACTGGGCAGAAACAGATTGTCATGAAAACCAATTTTCCCCTCTAATGTTTTCCTTGAAGAATCCTGAGACAGCCATTAAAATACTGAGGGACTCTTGGGCAAAATCTGTCAGGTCTCCTGACCTAATGACTACAGAATATTCAGTCACCCTGATCCTCTGTGCTCCATACACTGCAATATCAGGGAATACACCAACCTTCCCCAATCTGGTAGCTGCCAGATGTTTTGGAAATCAAGTCCCATTAGGCCTAGTCAGCATGATCAAGTGTCAGGGGTGATGGGAATTGCAGGCCATCAAGTTGGAGAAGCCTGGAATGTATCATGCACACAAGGCTCATGCATGAAAATTTGCCAGATCAAGCGGGGCGGGGGGTAACCACATGGCTCAAATGAGCAGTAGCCATGGGGTGGTAACAATGGATCTATATCTCTAAACCAATGGACATTTTACTCAACCCTCTCTAGCTTGATATTTCATTGGAAGGTGCATCCCTAGGGACTTTGGTGGAGGCAAATAGGATTTCACTAGGTCACTTTAGGAGATGCCCCTGATAGCTATGAATTGCTGGTGTAGCTGAGAGATAGTGTCAAGGCTACCCAGTGAATTCATAGTTGAGGTAAGCTTTGAACTGAGAACTTCCCAACTGACACAAGAACATTAGAAGAACTATACTGGATTAGACCAAAGGCCTATCTAGTCCAGCATTTTGTTTCCTCAGTGACCAACCAGATGTCCCAATGGGAAGCCCACAAGCAGGATATGAGCGGAAGAGCACTCCTGTTCAGGTGCCCCAATAACTGATACTGAAAGTCATACTGATACTCGAGGTATTGTGGGGCCATCATTAATAATAACCATTGCTAGCTTTTTCCTGCATGAATTTGTCTAATCTTGTTATCTTTATGATGAAAGATAATACCCTTTTCAAGTTGTCCAAGTTGGTAGCCATCACTACATCCTGTGAAAGCAAATCCCATTGCTTAACTTAAAGAAGTACTTCTTTTCAGCTGACCTGATTTCTCTCATCATTGAGATGACCCCCAGATTCTAGTATTATCCACTTTGCCCACACTGTAGATAAATTTATACACCTTTATCATGCTCCCCCTTACATATCTTTTTTACTAAGCTAAAATGCTCCAAACATTGTAACCTTTCCTCATCAGGAAATTTCTCCAGATATTTGATCATTTTAGCAGCCCTTTTGCACACCTTTTCCAACTCTACAATATCTGCACCACTACACCAGTTCGATCTAGCTGCCTTGCATTACCATACCAGCTGAGCTCTTCCCACCACATTAGCAGTGAAACAGGGGAAATTTCCTTATTTGGAGGGAACAGAGGAGGCCCATTACACCATGTGGACAATAAAATGATTGTTTCATGCCTGAAAACTTGCCACTTTACCCTCACCTTCCACCTGATTATGTGTTACTGGTTTGGGATTTATCTGCCTCTTGTAAGCTTGATTTTATGCTGGTGTTTTGTTTTTTGTTTTTTAGAAAGGTTGTTGCTGTTGCTATTGTGTTTTTACAGTATTTATTTATTTATTTCATTTTTATACCACCCAATAGCTGAAGCTCTCTGGGCGGTTCACAAAAATTTTATTACCACATGGGGTTTTATTATGTGTTTTGTTGTGGTATTTAGGGTGGATTCCTGCATTGAGCAGGGGGTTGGACTCGATGGCCTTGTAGGCCCCTTCCAACTCTGCTATTCTATGATTCTATGATTGTATGTGACCTTTGTAGGGCTCCTGCTGTGGAAGGAGGCCAAGAAATAACGTGTATCATGCTTGTGATCAGTCCCAGCTCCAGGCTTTTGAGGGCCCTTGGCCAAGACACCCTCAATGGAACCCCTTCTCACTGGCATTGATGCCAGCTGTTCTTGCTCCTCATCCTTTTTCTCACCCTTGACACCACTTGCTTGCTTGACCCGATGAGCAAGTAGGGGCATCTGCTGCTGCTTCTTCTCTCCACCACTATTGTCTGGGCCAGATTGAGAGGCAGGTGAAGAAGCCAGATGCAATGGTGAAGAGGAGGAGCAGCTCCATGGAGCAATTGCCATTGGGACCTTAGAATCATAGAATAGCAGAGTTGGAAGGGGCCTACAAGACCATCGAGTCCAACCCCCTGCTCAATGCAGGAATCCACCCTAAAGCATCCCTGACAGATGGTTGTCCAGCTGCCTCTTGATAGAAGAGCAACAACACCTTGTTGGGGTGTGGGCTCTCAACAGGTACCCAACCATGCCTACCCTTCACACCAGCCATGCTTGTGAAGTCTTGCCAAAAACAGGGAGGATGTATCAGGGAGGAGGAGAGAGAGACTGAGCTAAGAAAGAGGGAGTGAGAGGGAGCATTCATACAGTATGTCAGATGAGAGATTCTCCAATATTTTAGCATTGAGGAATGGGGAAGAAGGATTGTGTACTTTGGCATTTGGTATAAGCCAAAAGTCAGCTATAGGTCTCTAGTTAGCACAGAATGCTTCTATTCTGGGAATAATGGCATACTGATCCCCTAATAGGGGTTTAAGAATGGACCAGAGCCTGGTGGGTGGGCTGCCACCAGGCTGGCAAGAATGGCTGTTGGGGACAATGCAGTCCAAAGACTAAGAAGGGTTTCATTTCCAGGTCAGACATTGGGACTGACATGTAGGTCCTGAACAAAGGGAAAAGTCTGTTTGCAGATCCCTTTGGGAAAACATTTAGGAACCACTCAAGCAGTCTACTGTTAAGACAAGGAGACAGAGGAAAGACGTTGCCACAGAATTCCAATGAGTGTTAGAAAAACTGTGTAGAGGTGGCGCTTGTCAAAAGGAAATGGGGAATGCACACTGCAGTGCGTGTGTCATTGTGAGGCCATTCAGATGGACTATAATGCTCCTCTGCATCATGGCAAAGGGTGCCCTAGGCATGCATGGTATACTGGTGAATCAAGTGCTTTTATCACTTGTTTTCCCAGTTGTCTCCATCAGGCAGACAAACAGAGAGCACCCATCAAGCTTACATATCTCCAGTGTTTGAGTGTTCTGCATTGTGCAATTGTTTGTGGGGGGTGGGGTGGGGGGTTGTGCAGTCCATCTCCTTGTCACATCCTAGGCAAAGCTGATTTTGTGATGCCTTTCTTATGCAAATAAGATACTAAAAGAGTCCTCAGATCCACTAAGGCGAAAAGCACACTTCTATAGAATTGCAAAAGCTCACTTCTGTATGGCAAGCATTTCAGATCCCCCCCCCATCCAATCCCCTTTTTCCTTGTGCTGGCATTCCCCACCCCCATTTCCTTCCCATGCCCCATCCAAGCTCACTTGGGTCATTCCATATAGGGCACATTCTTCAGCATTTTCTCCCCATTACTTTGTAATTATTGAATGAAAAGAAGTGCCCTAATAACATTGTGTTCATAAGCAAAACACAGAAGAGGGAAACTCTTCTTTTTAGGCAGCAACGCTCCATAGACTACTTTGATATTCTGATCTCACCCCCACTCAAGTACATTTCTTGAAAGCGAAGGGCGGTTACGTTAAGTCAATCACTTAAATGCTAGTTTTGCTCATTTAAAGACACAATGACCGCTCTTTGCTGTGTTCACTCAAATCTGTTTGACACAAATTAAGCTGTACCAAAAAAAAAAAATCTTACAAGTCAGAAGGGACTCCTCTCAATTGTACTTGAAGGTTTATATATATATATATATATATATATATATATATATATATATTAATGTTTCAAATACTCTAGCAATTATTGTCCCCTGCACCCTCCAAGCAACCTTGTAAGATAGATCACAATTATTTCCATTTTCCAAATGGAACAGCCTCAGTCATTGAGGATTTGTCTGAAGTACTAAGAGACCACCAACCATCCCTTTTATTCCAACATTTATGTATTATGTCTTTATATACTGGGTATGATCCACTCAAAAGAATTCAACGGGAATGACTAAGCTTATGTTTGAATCTACAATTGAAATCAATGGAACTTCAACATGCTTAACTCATTTTATTTGTTACGTGACTAATGCTCAGCCAAAGTTCTCATGTGAAAAAGTCCAGTTGAAAATTGGGAGGGACAGCACAATTTGGGTCCCCCTGAAAACAGGAAAATTTCAAGGATGGACAAAATTACTTCAAAGCAGCAGGGATGGACAAATCTGTCAATTTTGCTTTCTCCCACATTTGAATTTTATAAATCTCAGGTTCTTTCCATCCTGGTTATGGGGGCGGGCGGATGCAAATTTTGGTAAATGCTTCTAAAAAAAGAACTGAAACAATTTTTTCACCCACTTTGCACAAGCCAAATTCAATAGGTTCAGCCATTCCCAGGAAGAAGTACCTGCCAATCATACAGCTGAAGTGAGGAAAAAAATATGTGATTGAATACACAGGAATTGAAGCTAAATGTTCAAGAGCTAAACAGTCAATGTTCTGGGCCTGGATAGACAAATTTATCAGTTCTAGTTTCAGTTTAAAAACAAAAAAACAAACAAAAAAAACAGTTCTTTCCATCCAGAATATGAAGAGGAGAGGAAACCTTGTGGATTTTTGGAAAATTCTTATTAAAAACAAACCAAAATTAAATTCTTACCCACCCATAATAGGGAGCTGGGTTGACCATAGTGGTCTCACTGGTCTTTAAAAATTAGTGGATTTTGTTTAACATTGCAGAGGCAGAATTTTTATTTCAGTGACTGCCAAATGGCTGTGCCATTTTTGTACTCAAAATGGTCCAGTTGTGTTGTAGCATCATTTCAGGAAACTCTGGAGGGAAAATGGGAACCACCACAAAAATAGCTACCACCGCTGGCTGCCATTTTGTCAAGGAATTTCCTGGAATGCTGCTTAATCCAGGGCATTCTGGATTTTTAAAAATGGTGACTCCAGCTGGCAGCTACCAATAACTTCTACCTAAAACAATAACTTCTACCTAAAACAATGTTTTTAAAAATGCAGCCAAAACCAAGGGCCTTGCTAGACCTACCGGATAATCCGTCTGGGAGGAGGGGTGACGACGTGCTACAGCTAGCGCGCACCGTTGCCCTTTTCCAAACGTCAACACGCGACGGGGCAAGGGAAAGCCCCATCGCGTGCTCTGCGTTTTCCCCCCTTAAAGGGTCATGTGTGCAGGAGTGCACCGCCGAAACAGGTAAGTCTATTTTTTTTAAAAAATAAAGGGTTCCCCACTCCCCCTGCCCCTGATTCCCCCACACAATGTCTGATGCCCCCCCTGCCCGCTCGCTTGCTCACCCATCCTCCCCCATCCGCCATGCCTTGTCCCCCGTCCCCCTTCTTTTCCCCATCCCCGCTTGCCATGCCTTGTCCCCTGTCCCCGTTCTTCTCCCCCTCCGCCATTCCATGTCCCCTGTCCCTCTTCTTCTCCCCACCCCCCTCCGCCATGCCTTGTCCCCCATCCCCGTTCTTCTCCCCCATCCCCGCTTGCCATGCCTTGTCCCCTGTCCGCTCGCACGTGCCCACTCGCCATGCCCTGGCTCCACTCTCCCCCCATCTCTCCTGCCAGGTCAGCTCTTTCCCCCGGCCCCCATCTCCCCCCCATGATTCCCCCCCAGCCCGATGGGCACAGCACTCCTATGGAATGCTGTGCCCAGTCCGTGGCTTCTCCCAGCTACTTGCGAGCAGCCGGGAAAAGCCACAGACCCTGCTAGACCTTCCGCAGCCCTGCTTATCCCGGGTTAAGGGAGGTCTTAGCCCGGCCTGACCCCAGAATCCCCTGTGTGTCATCTGGATGCACAGGAGGAAGACCGGGCCTCACACCGCGCTAACGCCTCGTCTAGCAACGGCCCAAGTACAGACCCCAAAAAAACAATAATACAAAGAAGAGCCACCTCTAATGGCACCACCGCCACTGCCACCAGCACTACCACTATAAGTACACTCCACACAGTCATTAGAGTAATATCATGCGCTCCCCCCATCACATTTGCCTCCTAATAATGGGACCGTTATAATTTGAGGAGCCATGTTTTATGTCACTAAGAGAGAGGTAAAGCTATCCTAGTCCACCATATCCCATCACTTAACGTGGGTGAGGGAGGGAGGGTGGGTGGACAGAGAGAGAAAAGCTCTGGCCACTGAAATTTGGTCAAGGATTCCAGTGAATTACGTGATGGGGCGCTGGGGACTTTTGGAACAGTCATTCATCCAGTTACTGTAGCTACCATAGTCCACAGCATTCTATCACTTCATCTGGGCCACAGAGGGGAGTGAATGCTGAAAGGAGGAGGGGAAGCTTCCCTTTTGGCTTCTTGACTTGCTGCCACCACCACTACTGCTCCTGCACTGCCAACAGTGAGAGAAGGGGAAGGGGAGGGTGCTGTGTGGTGGGTGAGGATATGGTGTCAGAGGGAGGGATGTTGCACAGACAGGGAGGAAGCTGAGAATTCCTCTCTCACTGAGATTTTGCTCCAAGCCGGAGAGGTGGGACAGTATCCAAGTCAACGCTAGCTCCAATGCAAATTATGTTCCACCCACGTGGGCGTCATGTCCACATCTTCTCATGTTATATGGAGCAATGGGTTTCTCTGGAAAACCTATTGTTCCAGTTGATGCTATTCATGTGTAAGGTGGCCTGTGGTAGTGCAACTAAACTGTAATGCTAGTGTCAAGATGGATACCATCCAAACTAGAAAAAAACACCTCTCTTTTGGCTTGGGTTTTCTGAGTCTTGCTCAGGAGAACTTTACTGGCAGCGCTACTGCTAATTGCTAATTTGGGGCACATTCCATCAAGGGCCATCCCTATACTACCCCGTCCTTTTAACATGGCCTCCACGAGAGACGCAACTTCTGGATGCCTTTCATCCTGACAATACAAGCCTTCTCTTTTCTCCGTCAGCATTATAAATATCAGTCCTCTAAGAAGACCTAATTGGACCTACAGCAGTTCCATATGACTTCTTCCTTTTGGGATACAATGCCCTCCCCTTGTAAAGCTTTCAGCACCAACCTCTTTTTCCACAGGAATCAAAACAGGCAAAACATTCCACCAATGGTAAATAAAATCCTGCCAGTTTGTTCAGAGCATCGAAAGTAATGTGATTAGAAAGCTATACATTCAGTAGGGTAAATATATTTTCTGAACCCCCTTGCTTTCTGAATTTTTTGGAAATATATTTGTGTTAAGGAGATTTAAAAGATTTCAATAACAAAAGGCCAAGGCCTCAGCCCTCTTCCTTGTCCTCATTGGAGGGATTTCCCCAGAAGTCTTTGCCCTCTCACCCACAGTTCCTGCCAAACAACAGCATCTCTTCATCTAAATTGCAAAAGAAAGCCATGTAGGTTGCTTACATATACCACACAGAAAGAAAGAGAAGACCTTTCTTTTTTCTTTTCTTTTTTGGTGGGGGATTATACCATGTCCCTCTTGGGAGCCAAGTCCCTGACAAAACTAGCTGCAAACAAGAAGGCAATCAGGGTCTTGCCTGTGTGTGTGTGTGTGTGTGTGTGTGTGTGTGTGTGTAGGCAGGGTGATCAGCTTGACAAAACCTCCAGTGGCACTTTGGTGAGTATTATGGCACTGCTTCCATTACTAAATAAAATGACATCAGACACATTGAAAAGACATCCAGTAATGAAAAACTTGCAGCTGCTCTCAAAGAAAGCCCCAATCCTGGGAGCATATCGCAATCTAAAATACTTTAAACCCGCTTTATCAATAGCAACACAAATCAGCACGGTGATGTGACGCCTCTTTAATCTTTTTTTTTTTTCTGAAACCATTTTCTTTTTTGAAATTTCGAGCGTAGCCTTCCCAAATGTGCGAGGTCTTCTAAGACAGCATCAAACCTCCTTTTCCTTGCTTCCCAGATCAGCCTGAATCCTGATAGTTATGAAGCATAAAAAAGAGAGTTCAAAGTAAAATATAAATTACCATCCCCTTCAAACACAAGTAGAAGTCTTATTAAGTCTCCAGTGCTTGAATCACGTCCCATGTCTGTTCTTTAGACCTTTCTTCCTTTGTGAGGCATAAATGGACACATCTTATTGATTTTCTTTCAACCTGGATCACCTCGATTGCTGTGAATATGGCAGACAAATCCAACTCATTCTCCCACAGGGAATGATGAAGAATGCAGACGAGAAGCCGGGGAAAGACTTCGCACAGTGGGATACCAAGAGTCATTACGCAAAAACCTGAGTCTAACTGCTTGTAATTCTAAGTCCTTTTTCTTTTCATCCCCTTCAAAAAAAAAATGTTTTAACATGGAGTGTTCTGTCTTAAATTTTTTATGAACACCGTTTTGACTATGGGATCAACTGCTGAGAATGTTTTTGTTTAAAGCAAGTTGCATCAAGCTAGGCCAAGGTGTGCTGCCAATCCAGGTAAGTACCTAAAAGACTATCATTTGCAAATAGGTAAACAGATCCCGCATAACTACAAAATGTGAGGATCTCAGTCAATCTCTGATGGAAGCTTCAGATAAAAAGTAAATTTTAATTTTTCTCAGTCTTACAAGACTTAAACACACACACACACACACACGATAGACTTATCTTTTTCTCCCAAGGACAATTGTCAAAAGCAAAACTAAACGTAAAATTAGAAAGTGTGTGTGCGTGCGTGTGTCCCTTTCACCAAATCACATGAAAGAGGGATTTACTGCATCAATTGAGTTATGCATTTCCTCTAAACCAAGTGAATGATTGTAGTGAAGCCTTTAAAAAAGCGGCAAGAATACAGTGCATTCACAACTTTGCTCTGCAAAGAAATAGCAAAGACACAATTGAAATGCAGTGGGACATCTGGAAATGAATTAGGCAGGCTGTGTTTGGGCATATTCCATTGGCAATCTATTCCGAAAATGGATATATTAAGGGTGAACTGCTCTGTGCCTGTAAATTGAAAACATGATATGCAAAGACTAATTTCAAAGTTTTTTCTCCCCCTCGTTAAGTGAATTACCAAAAGAGATGGATTTAACGGACTTTGTTGTGCGTTAAAGGATTTGAACTGCACCTATCAGCAGAATTCACAGGCAAAGCAATAGCAGTCTAATCAAAACCGTGGCTTTCTTTCATGTTACCATCTCCTCGGCTGTGCATCCCCACATTGCCACGAAATGAGTTCCTCTGACAGCTCTCAATGTGGGTGCAAAGCTTTTAGCTTGTCAGCACACAACAGATCCCATGTAAAATTAACACTCTTCCACATTAACCTCAAAGGAAGGGCAAATCAAGCGGCATCTTTCACTTTCACAATATTATTGGTAGTATTTTTGAGATTTAGGTTAAATACAGTGGGAACGTGAATGCATCCAACGCCTTTTCCTAACGCAGTTTTCTTCTTTGGTACAAGTAGGTTTTGGGCCCATGCTGCTTTATCAGCCATCCAAAGGCAGTGGAGGCTGGTGGCTCCAATGTCAGTGGGGCAGTGACTCCTTGGAGAGCTCCTTTAGAGTTCTGACCGGTTCTGACAAAAACCAGGAGTGGATTCACTGCCCCACTGACATTGGAGCCACCAGCCTCCACTGCTCAAAGGCAACCAAGGAAATTGCCCTCAGAGGCAAGGAGCAGAGAGTCCTTCCTCCATTTATCCTGCCACTGAAGGGCTCT
The DNA here is from genome assembly GCF_023053635.1 of Elgaria multicarinata webbii. Lineage (NCBI taxonomy): Eukaryota > Metazoa > Chordata > Lepidosauria > Squamata > Anguidae > Elgaria > Elgaria multicarinata. The sequence continues at coordinate 95,957,671 of NC_086172.1, forward strand.
CTTACCTAAAGCTCATGTTCTGCTTCACCCAGACCCACAGACAGCCTTTATTGCCAATGCCAGGGACCATCCCTCCCACCAAGAAAGAGGAGTCAGCTTTGTCTCCTCTGAGTATTAGGCCTCAGCTAGACCTAAGGTTTACCCCGGGATCATCCCGGGGTCGTCCCTGCCTGCTCCCGGGATCCCCTGTGTGTCATTTACATGAACAGAGATGAGCCTGGGAAGATCCCGGGATAAACCTTAGGTCTGGCTAAGGCCTTAGTTTCCTCCATGGGTCCATGTCTACTCCATGGTAGAAATGGGTTCCTGGCCCTGCAGCCAGTTGTCAGTGGACCACCAGGTTGATGAACTTATTAATATTAACTTTCAATATGTCCATCACAGAAGGTGCAGCAGCACAAACGTTCCTTTACATCAAGGGTTCAATCATGGAAGCATTTCAATTGCACTGGACTTCATTTATGAATCATTGAGAACCACACTCAATTTGAGCCGCAACCCAACAGTGAGGACACAGAAATGGCTTGTCCACAACCACACAGGTCAGACTCCCCCAACTTGATGCCCTCCAGAGCTGCTGGTTTATACTTCCCATCATCCCCTGCCAATGTTGAAGGAGGCTGATACAGGAGGCAAACTGGGATTCATCAAGTGATGACATTTTTGGACCACACAGAAACTAATGTTTCCCAAGTGGTGTACAAGGTAAAAAAAAGTAAAATACAAGAGATCAATAAAGCAATGACAATAAAATAGGTCAAACCACCACCACTGCAGCACATAATAAAATTCAAAGTCAAACCAGCAGCAGGGATCAAAGACAGTGCAAGATATGAGTGCACTAAAACATTCCCTAAAAAGCCTAGGACAATAAAAAGGTCTTCATCTGGCACCAAAAAGAAGTGCTAGGTGAAACCTCTCTGGAGAGGGCATTTCCCACACAGAGTACCACCAGGTGGCCCTCTTTTCTGTCCACCTGCCTTGCCTCGGTTGGCAGGCATTCCTGAAGAAGGGCCTTTGACGATTCCCTTAGGTCCAGGTAAATAAATATGGGAGGAGTAACCTCCTTCAGGTCACCTGACCCAAAGCCATTTAGGGCTTAAACAGTTAAAACCAGCATGTTGAAATGGGTCTCGTCCCGTCACAGCCCACCTAGCAAGTTGCACATAGCAAGTGACACACAAAGCAAGTCTTGTTAAAAGAGCAATTGGTATAATCATAAATATAATGTTTACCCTTCTAATTAGCACTCATCAATCAATGCTCCTTTGTTAAAACACAAACCAATAACTTTGAAGGTCATGTTGAATGGCATGTTATAAAGACTCTTTGGCAATCATAGTTTCAGTCCATTATCTTATAATATGATCCTCTTCTGTGATCACCCAGAGAAATGTGCAGCTCAACATCTAAGCTGACACAGATGAGTCCCAAGGGTGGGAAAATGCTAATGGTCTTGGAATTGGAATCCATCCCTAAAGATAGACTTGGAGGTCTTTTTTCTTAATAGGCAGTCTTGGTTCCCAGCAAAGTGATGCCTGCCCTTTCATCTCTCTCTCTCTCTCTCTCTCTCTCTCTCTCTCTCTCTCTCTCTCTCTCTCTCTCTCTCTCTTTCACCACCAGCTGTCATTCCAATTTCAGACCCCTCTTCCTCTAGAGCGATGTGGCTTGATCCATAACTATTGACCTTTTACCTTTACAGTTCTATCCTCCTCCTGCTGACACTTCCTCTTTACCAGGAAGATAATTGTTTTTAACACCCTTCTCATCTAAGGCTGGATCCATTTGGCTCAAAGGAAAAACTTCCACTGACATCACCAGCACTTAGTAGAGATGTTTCGAACATCCCATTTCTCCAAATTCCTTTCCCCTACCCCCATCCCAATTTGGGGGTTTCAAATTACCCAGTCCTGATCACAGAATAGCATCAATGATCTAATGATCCACTTTCTTTTGGCTGGGATTTCTGGAGTCTGTACAGAAAGCTGCACGTGTGCCATTTGATCTTGTTGCACTGTTCTGTTTCTTCACATTTTTGTTCTTTTCCAGGAATGGCATGCATGTGAGAAGTCATAACCCCCACACAATTTTAAAGATGTTTTGTCTTCAGGCAAGGGAAGGGCAAGGCAAAATTACCTGCTTCAGACAGCACTAATGGAGCGGAGGCGAGAATAGATAGGTTGGCTATTTGTCCAACTTTACGGAGGACAGTCCTCTGTTTGGCGGCATCTCTATTTGATGGCTGTCCAGCTTAAACATAAAGAACGAACAGAAGGCAGAGCAGGTGCTCTGAAGTTTCCCATCAACAGTTCTCTTCTGGATAGCACACTGAACAGGCACAAAGGACACCTGGTCAAAGTCTTCCCCACTAGAGTGCAATATATTATAAATTAAATATAATTTAATTTATTTCTAAATTTACATCTAGACAGATGCAGATTTTATGCAAATCCCTGCCCTCTTTTGAGTCTTTCTTCCTGCCCAAGGCATGCTGGGAGTTGTCTGGGCAAGCCCAGGTCTCTGAATGATGTATCTTTGAACACTGTGTGATGTGAGGTGGGAGACAACTGGAGAATGAACCTTCTTAGTTGTGGCACCCTGCTTATGGATTTCTTTGTCCCAAGCAAGCTTGCCTGGTGACTGCATTAATGACTTTTCAGTGCCAAGTGGTTTCCCCCTAAGCCTTTTAACTTGATTATACTTTTTATGATGCATTTTTCCTGTTACAACTAAACAGATGCAGGAATTATTGAATAAAATCTATGATTTTTATGTAAAAGTCTGACTATACCATTGAAACAGAAGAGTGAATGGAGGAATGACTGATAGCTGAGGCTAGAATGGAATGGTGGGCGGGGTTAGTGGCAGTCAGGTAGAAAGTCAGGTAGAAGGAGAACTAAGACAGGGAAGTGGGAGATGCATTAGGACTGAGAGATAGTGGCCTTAGCTAGACCTAAGGTTTATCCCGGGGTCGTCCCTGCCTGCTCCTGGGATATCCTGTGTGTTATTTACATGAACAGGGGTGACCCCGGGATGATCCCAGGATAAATCTTAGGTCTAGCTAAGGCCAGTGACTTGGTTTGCACATAGTGACCTGGTTTGCTCACCCATGCTTTATTTAAAATCAGCCATTCTACATGCCAGTACTACACCTCCCAACATGTCTTTGGTGGCCCACAGGCGCCCTCATCCTCTGAGAGGTCTTCCTTCCTCTCATTGCCAATGCTGCTCCTTGATAGAGTATCGAGGAGTAGCATTTCTGAGGAGGGGAGGTAAGCAGCTGTCAGTGGATATGCCCAGCTCGGGCCATAACCTGCTGGGACTGCTTCAGCCCACGCATCTCACCCACGAAATGCTCCATCATGACCCTGTACTGAAAGGTCGGGTGGGGGCTGGGCACTTTCACTCCTTTGTCAGGGCTGTCTCTGGACAGAGTGTATGCCCTTCCTTTCTCCCTCCCTCTTAGTGTGAAGGCCACGCATGCACTTCCCCCAGATTTAGAGAAAACAGTGATATCAGGACGGGGTGCCTTTGAGTATGTTCAGAGTTCATCCTCTCAAAGTCATGCTAGTGTATCTAGTTATGATTCTATCACAGTTGTATCTAGCTATGATTCTGCACGGCATTTGGGAGGAGGCACCACAAATGGATGCAGATCATTTATGTGGGTTGTTTCCTTTTATGTGGAATTGGGTTGCCGACTCAAGATCTACCTTAGGAGTCTGGGTTGTGAAAGGCATGCAGTGTCCACTCACAATGGCCGCCAAAGGCTGGTAAGTCCAGCCTCCTGCCCAAGGCATGCTGGGAATTGTAGGCATAAGCCTAGGTTGTTGTTGCTGTTATTAAATTCCTTTAAAAAATACCTAAAACCTAAATTTTGTGGGTTTAGATATATTTTTTTTCTGCCAGACCTATCAGCATGCCAAATTTCAAGTTTCTAACTCATCATGACATGAGTAAACATTTCCGGCCATGCATCCCATACACATACTTTCTGCTATATAGGTAGACATTTATGTATTTTTCTACTACTAAATTTACATAAAATTCTGGAAAGTAGAAGAATCAGTCTGCAAGTCCGAGGAACTCATGCAAATCAGGAAAAGTCAGTCCACTGCAGAATCTGTGTATCAAACTCATAGAAATCTAAACTGAATTAACTCTGTTGTGGATTTCTCCAGTGTCCCTACGTAGAAGTCCTTCAGCCACATAACTCTCTGCTGTTGACTACATCAGTTCAGCCTCAAACAATGATGAATATTTTCCTTCTCAAGTTCATGTTCCTTAACCTAATAGTTGTATTTAACAATTATTTTCTACTAGCATTTTGACATCACACATACTTAAGCTATCTGGGCTAGAAAACTGTCCAAAAGTGGTTTCTTAGTAAGCACTTTCCCACAGGAGATGTGCCTGATTTTGTGTGTGTGTGTGTGTGTGTGTGTGTGTGTGTGTGTGTAGGGGATGGAGAAATCTCTGTCAAATGGAATTCTTTTCTCTCTCTCCCTAATGTGGAGAACCTATAGCTCTAAATCCACTTAGCTCTTATATTTGTTTTCATATTTCATACATAAATAGAAATTGCTAGTCAAAAATATGGAATAAAATACACAAAGTTTCAGACATTAAAATATGTTCTTATCCAAACAATAGCTGGAACTAAGGGAGGAAAAAATTAAACTCATAATAAATGATAAAGCAGCTTTCTCTGGATTCCAAAAGAAGAAACTGTATAAATTATTCGTGTGAAAGTAGCGGTATGACCAAATATATGGCTTAGAACCCTACTCAAAAATTCTAAAAATTAAACAAAAGGAGCCATTTTTAAAGGTGATAGGGCTCAGAGGGATTTATTAATGCACATCTTTCAGAGATATTCTTCCTGGTACAATGCAAGTACTCTGTTAGCATGGACTTCCAAATTATATTTAATTGGACAATTATTCAAAGTGAAAAACCCAACACAGTAAACTAAGAAGGTCCTTAATAAACACCTTGTCTCTTCAGGAAAAACAGAGAAGTCGTTTGCTGACCCAAGAGGCACAATTTTGTCTTTGGTAAATTTATTTTAAAGTAATTGCCGACTTCGGGAGTAACAATTTTTAAAGAAAAACTTGGCTCTCCCTGGCAGAATAATAAATTGTCTTCTGCCCTGTATGAAGGCCTAATCACATTAGAAAGATGTACATTTAGTTGGCTGAGGCAAACAGGGGATGTATTTCACCTGGTCCACAAGCCCAATAAAACTCATTAAGTGACATATCGCTTTCTCCTCTCTCTACATCACAGCTGAATTAGAGAGGGAAGGCAAATGGTAATTTACAGGCTAGTTTTACATCTCTGTCTCTGTATTCCTCCAAAGTAAGAGGGGGGAGGAAAGGAAAAATCCCACCCGTTTTTGTTTAAAGTTATTTGTAGCACCACAAACAAATGCTCACTGATTAACCTCACTAGCAACCCACATACAGAGCCCATTAGGGGTGTGCAAAGTGGGTCTCCTCCAATTCAAAATTTGACCCGGAGCTCCATAGAGGTGTTTCTATGACTCATTTCTGGAGTGGGTCCCTCTCTCCACCTTGTGGAATTACCCATTGAGGAACCATTCCATTTCCGGGTAACTGGTACATTCCCATCAACGGGAATTAACAGAAATGCTTACAGCTCCCTCAGTTTTAAGGATAAGCACTGTGGCAGCTTTTAAAGAGGACTTTAGGCAGCTTTTAAAGAGGACTTTAGGCAGATCCCTGTATGCAGTGATTTATAGGGAATTCTTAAATTCTGAACTCAAATATCCTCTCTCAGGCACATCTCATGGGGGAGAGGGAAATGAAGCAGCAGGAAAGTGCTTAGCGCAATAATAAATATTAAGTAAATATATTATTAAATGCCACAACAGCAGCACACAGCTTGCCCAACCTCAGAGAGGACAGGATGCTTGCAGGAGGAGGAGGAGGAGGAAGAGGCACCCCTCCCCCACTGTCAGTCAGGCACATTGGAGTGAGTCAGGGCAAGGCAATAACAACAACTTTCCCATAGGCTAGGCTACACAGCTTGCAGGAGGAGGACAAGAAGGACCCCCCTTGCACTGGAACCCCAGCCAGCCAATAGGAGTAATAGTTTAACTGAAATAATAAAGAGCCTGCTAGCCTGACTCAGGTGTAGAAGCAAGACCAGCAGCACTTTCACACTGAGGTCCAGTTATGAGTCTGAGCAGAAACGCACAACCAACCAGCCCTCCACTCCTCCTCTCCCCCCATGGCCAGAACCACCAGCAGCAGTGTTTCTCATGCCTCATGATGGAATGTTATCAAGGTGTGCTTTATTAACTGCGTACTGCTTGTGTGCACGGCACTACCCTAAAATACACAAACATACAACTACAAGAAGGCATTTGTAACTTTGAAGCCAAGTGTTGCTGGGAAGGCTCAATTTAGAGGAAGAGAGCTACAGCACGTCAAAACGTTAAGGGGAATAATGACATTGGAGGAAACAGCTTGAAGAGAAAAGGCAGCAATATTTCCAAAAGGATTTCAATTGAAACAACGTCTTTCCCCCCCCCCCTGATTTTTAAGTTAAAGAACAGACAGACATACACCCATACACAGCTGCCTTGAATGGACTTAAACGAATATTTGAAGGAACAAGTTAAAGAAAAGACTTTTTAAAAGGATTTCTTTAAATTTTTGGACGCGCACATGCTGGGAATGGAACAGCTCAAATGAACGAAGCACTAAAGACAGCCAAATGAAAAAAAATAGCTCTCTCTCTCTCTCTCCCCTAAATAAATTCAATTTGCAACAAACACTAAATAAATGGTATCTTTGCGCTCTCTCTCTCTCTCTCCAAAACAAACACTGCCAGACTGAGAACCCCAATGAGCGTGGAAAAATGATTGACTTTTCCTCCCCTGAACACTGCAATTGGAGGGGAAAACAGTCACGGACAGTGCTGTGGCAATTCCTAATTGGTCAGCCACGGAGATGTTAATATCAATTATCAAAACTACCCCACTCCATCACCCCTGTTAATTATTGGGAGATTTTCAATTAGACACACAACACACACAAAATGGTTATGTTCCTTATTGGGTGGTTTCAATTCAACACACACACAAAACAGTCAAATAATTTTGGAGATGTTAGAAGCCCCAATTGGGCTGTCTCCGCTCTGAAATTATCTGATGGGTTTAGAAGCAGCCAATCTCCACTCTCAAAGATTGAATGCTCCACAGATGTTTGTTTGTTTATTACATTTTTATACCGCCCAATAGCCGAAGCTCTCTGGGCGGTTCACAAAAATTAAAACCATAATAAAACAACCAACAGGTTAAAAACACAAATACAAAATACAGTATAAAAAGCAGTTTTTGCAGTTACCTGAAAATTCTGGGGGGGAGAACACACCCCAAGAGTCTATAACTGGGCTCCTGATGTCCCATGTTTAAATTCTAGATAAACCATAGGCAACCTGCTAAAATATTAACTCCTGGACTCAGTTTCCCAGCTGTAAAATGGAGGTCTGAATGCCCTGCCTCCCAAAGTTCTTATCAATAATGTAAGGATCATCAGGCCCTTGCTTACCTAAATACACAAATCTTTTGCAGACAGTATGCTACTGTGAATTGCACATACATTCTTCCAGTGAATGAGCATATAGGTCAGGCTTTGACCTCCAAAATCTACATAGCATTCACTAGAGATGTATGGATTTTGTCTTATCAGTTCCATCTGTGCTTCACAGCTTGTCAGGTACCTTTTTCTCCATCATCCACTCATTGACAGAATCGGATTTCCCCTCTTCAGAAAAGTATGCTTTAAAAGTCATGTGGAATTTATGCACCTTTTGCTAGCACATAACATGTTGCATACTTTCCCTAGTTGAACATACAATCAATGAGCAGAGTGCACACAAAAAGAGTGCTACAGTACATAGCAGAGGCTGAAGAGAGATCAAAGTTGCTTGAAACATTGTGTTCATTTATGTATTTTAATATATTAATGAGTTTCCCAGTAACTTTCATCTTTTTGTACTACTAAATTTGCATACAATTCTGGAAAGTTTTAAAAGGCCTTCAAGTCCACAAAATCCGCAAAACTCAGACGATGCCAGTTCACTCCAGAATCCGTGGCTCCAATTCACAGAAATTTGAAGTCCTTTGAATCCATTTCAGAGTTCTTCAACATCTGGAGATGTTCATTGCTGGGAAATCTGATTTGTTGGTTTTTAACTCGGCGAAGTTCTGCAGATGTACGACTCACTTTGTGTGTGTGTGTGCAGGTTCTGAGATTTGTACAAATTTCTCAGCAATTTCCACAAATTTCTAAGCAATGTGTGCAAGTTATGGCAGAGTTTGTGGAAATTGCACAAATTTGGGTATAATTTCTACAAATTGCTTGGAAATTTGAGCAAATGGCAGAACACGTGAAAATAAAATGTGCAAAATGCCGCAGATCGAGTCAGGCTCTGCAGTGAGAACTAAAACAAAGTCCCTGGGGTCAAACATAAGAAAATCCATCAAACTCTATCCCCTAAATGGGCTTCTCTGACATCCCTTCCAATATCCCTGAACACGTTAACTGAACATGTGAATGGGGTCACTGCAGACTCAGCTGTTGATACAGAAGGCTGTATCCACATGCTCACAAAGTCTGTGGAGTGAGGCATTAGAGAAGGCAAAAGGCCAGAAAGTTTATATTTAGGCCTACCTGCACTCCAAATCATCTAAAAGCATGTGTGCTCTCTCTCTCTCCCTCTCTCTCTCTCTCTCTCTCTCACACACACACACACACACACACACACACACACACCATTTACATCTAAATGTATCTATGGCCTTTCAGATTGGCTTCAAGCTCTTGAGACAGTGCTGGCTCCAGCTTTTTGAGGCCCCTTGAGCAAAACTCTCTCCATGCCCCCCCACATCAGTAAGTCCTTCCCCCTTTATTAAATAGCTAGACATTGTTGAAAGGATATTTATCTGCTTTGTCTTATGGATTTTATTTGCTGTTTTATTGCCCTTTATGATGATGTGGTTTTATGTTGTACTGTTTTTGTTTTATTGTATTAATGTTTTTATTATAGCCACCCTGGGAGCGGTTGTGATTGATCAAGTGATTGATACACATTCTTTTCAATCCCGTGATATTTTCGGGGCAATTAGGAGGGGTGAGTATCATGCCTAGTCAATCTGCATGCTTCAACTAGTGCTTTGCATTGTTCTCTCTCTCTCTCTCTCTCTCTCTCTCTCTCACACACACACACACACACACACACACACACACACACACACTTGCTCAGCAGCAGAAGCTGGGAGGAAACTGATTCACAAGCCATCGGTGCCTAGAATGCCCACATTGGTGAGGCAAGCTATGCAGTTATTCGGTTTAGAGATTTAGGCCATTCCACTTCCTTTAAATAAAGCTCATTGTTTTCATTTGCAACACCCATTTCATCCATACTTCTGCACAGAAAGAAGGGGGCAGCTACCTGTAAACACTTCAAGTTGTTGAAGGATAATTAAATGATTTGAGGTATAGCTTACCCACATTAAATTATCTTAAGTATGTGATCCTAGTGACTGAACAGCCCAAACATTTCATATATCCAGATCTGAGTAATGTAACTCTTGCTAGGGATGGACAAATCTACCAGCTTCATTTTCTCCCATATTCAAATTATTTTAATCATAAATCCTTTCCATTCCCCTTTATAAAGAAATTTCCAACATTTTGGTAAGGTCTCTATGAAAAAGTGAACTGAACAGCATCCTCACCCATCTGCACCTGCCAAATTCAACAGGTACAACTACTCCCAATATAAAAGCAATATAAGCACGCTGTACTTGCCTGTCATGTAGCTGTTAAGGATGAGGAGGAGCCTGGCAAATCTAGTTGGCAAATCTAGATGGCAACCCTAGTTGAGCACCACAACCATGGCTGAATACACAGGAATTCAAACCCAAATTTTGAGATAAGCCCTTTGCCTGGCTGAATGATTCTGTCAATCCTGATTTCTCCCACTTCCATTTTTTTTTAAATCGGAAGTTCTTTCCATTATGAAGAAATTTCTGGATTTTGGTAAGCTCTTATTTTTAAAAAAATACTCACCCATCCCTATTCTTTTCCTTATAAAATGCTCACACCTGAGCTTTTTAACTTCATAGTGCAGTTCCTCATGCATACAGGCAAGTCCAGAAGGGAAAATAACGTCAAACCTCTGGAGTACCTGACTCCATTCTCTGTTTTTCACTTTCTCCCCAACATAAGACTGTAGATGTAACTATCTGAAGGGCAAGGACCTCCTGACCAGCATAGAACTTCGGGGGAATATGCCACATAAGAAGTCTCATTGACTTTTAACAAAAGCTCAGAAACCTCACATGAGGTAGCCACAGAAGTGAGTCTTCAGTTGCAGTTTTAGCACATGTTTTCGAAGGAAACTTCCAGCTTCTTCTCTTCTCCAAGGACGTCCTAGGCCAGGCCGCTCTTGAGTATCTACGCTTCAACCTAAAACAAACATTTGTCAAGATGAAAATCTCCATCTTCATTCCAAGCATAAATTTGGGCTCTTGCTCTGCAGGTTACGATAACTGTTGAATGGGGAGGAGATGTTTTAATCAAAAAGATTCCCCCCCCAAAAAAAATCCTTCCATTTTAGATGCTTTCATTACAAACACTGACAAATCTTAAGAGTAAAGTGCACCTAAGAGTAATGAAGAGTTGAAGGGCTCATCTGCACCACAGTGATTATCTTTCTCTTTCTCCTACTTTATTGTTATGGGACATGTGGTTTCCAAATTTCTGCCTGCGTTGAGCAGATCTGAAGACCAGCCTACACAATTATACATTCGCATAGGTTGTAATAAATCAACAACAGCCGAACTCTGACAAGGTGATGTCTGTTGACAGATAAAAACGATACACGTCTGTGCTTAACACTTCAAAAACAAACACAAGCTTTTATCAGATTTTTTTTCTCTTTTAATCAAAAAATTGCGTCCTTCAACATAGTCTCACCTAATTTCACAAAGGACTCTTGCTGCACCATGTCCCCTGCCTTGTATAAACCTGAGCAGCATGCAAAACTATGTTGCATGCAACAAAGGATTCAACTGTCATGGAGGCAATGGCGAACGAGCCCATTCACCTCACGGGCAGCAGATCCATCTCTAATGGGAACGTTGAGCATTATAGAAAGGAGACAACCTGTGAGACACAAGGATGGTGTACTCCAAATACAGCCAGCACAAATAAAGTTGGTACCTACCATGGAAAATCCCAAATCCTCTTCCTACTAATTAGCAGAAACCATAATTGAAATGAATGGCGCTGTGCCAGAGCTGCCCAACATACATTTTGCCAGCAGAGGTACCATTGGGCACAGTATGGCAGCCACCTTAGGCCATGGGTTTTAGATGCCATTAAGGGCAGCAGAGAGGGGAGGAAAAATAATAATCTGACCCATAGGCCATAATCTCCCAAGAGGTAAATGTTATCCAAAATCTACTGCTCGGGACTCCTCTTTGCCTTCATGTAAGGCTGCCACATCTAATACCAACATTTCATGTTTACCCTTTCTTGCTTAGAGATGTACATTGTGCTACAATCTTTATTACACACCATTATTCTTTCTTGAGGGCACAATTTCAAAGGAAGCAGGAGATTGCTAGAGAGTTCTGATGATATCGGGATCATAACAAAGTGATGTAAGCAAACCATTCCTTGGAGTCAATATTACCAATGTACCAATGTGATGTAGTCTACAGAACTTCTATTATCTGGCCATGTCCTTCAGAACGGAGGAAGAATCTCAAAGTAATGGTGCTGTTAGAATGAAATGTTATGACTGAGACTTGTGGTGAATAGCTCCCAATCAAGTCAAATTCAGATCAGGGATCATCCTTAACATGGCCTTCATAAGCGTATTCTTTATGGGTCAATTTTGGCCAAATTTGGCCCATTCCTTTCCCATAGGAAATCTGTTAGCTAGTGGCCTTTATAGGGGTTGGATACAATATGATTGGGCTTGCACTCCTTCCAGATGAGGCTTTTATTGGCCATCGTCCTGTCTCATTTATGGAATTTTGCCAGGGATCCAGAAGATATCATCTTCCACTCATAACCCACTCATATTATTTTCCCCCTGCTTCTCCTGTCTTTTTCATTACCACAGAAAATCTATCAAGGAAAAAAAGATGGAATTCCTACATGATGCTTTCCGATTGGTAGCGTTAGAAGCACTTCATCTAGAAGCACCCATGGTTTGCTCTTATCCATCTTTTCTATTTTTCCTACAACTTTCAATGCAATTGTAATCCTTGAAAACTCAGAGCCTATTAAAAAACACCATAAGAATTCACAAACAGTTTCAAGATGTGGCTCTGTCTTTACTAAATGAATCCCTACTCTTTAGACATACTTTCTCCTTTTTCTCATCTATAATGTTGAAGAGGTCATTAATTAGGGACAATCTAGACAGAAAATTAGGCTGTATTATGATAAATGCCATTCACCTTTACTTGACCAATTTATAGAATCAGTCATTTAGACTTCAGAGCATGTCCTTTACCACATCTCCTCCCCACCCCCTGCCCCATTTTTAAGTGTAAGGCTCTGAAGATAATAGCTGGTATGTGCTGGACTTCTTATTGCAATGTCTCTTCTATTCACCTGAAATCTTTTATTCTTTGAATGATTGTTAAGGCCAATGTATGTTGGAGGGTGTGTTGATCATACAAATTGCCCTGTATAAATATGAGTTGTTGAGCAAATATTTCTCTAATGACTACAATACTGATGTCGCAGTCTTGAGGGGAAAATGACTCAGAAGTCCTCATGACTTTCATAAGAATCTGCTTCTGAGTAAGTAGTTTTAAAATTCAAGCTTTTCATCCCTCTCTCTCTCTCTCTTCAGAATTGTTTTTGGTGGAAGGGGAAAAACCCTGACATATTACCACATAGGTAGGAGGATTATGGGTGGCATTTTTCAAAGACTGAAATTTAAAACATTCCAGCAAGGACAGATTAACTCTTACCAACCCACAGACCTTATTTGAGAATTCACATGGGAGTTGTTAAAAATAATTAAAAGAGTAAAATATATGTGCCGATGAGAGCCAGATCTGCTTGACTAACCCAAGTGCCACAGTGGTATAGAGAGAGAAAAGTGTCAGATTTAGACGAGGGAAACCCTCAAATCCCATCTCAGCCATGAAACTCATTAGGTAGCCTAGAGTAAGTCACTCTCTCTCGGCCTAACCTATCTTGGAGGGTTATTGTGAGGATAAAATGGGATAAACAGAAGTACATCGCCCTGGCATCCTCAGTATATGGGTGAAATACAAAATGTACTTGATTGATATGTTGAGGTCAGGAAGTCTATATGGGAAATATCATATATAACTAATCATATTATGATTATATAGATCCAAAATACAAATTCCAACAGAGGTACTAGACACAGTCCAGTGGGTGGGTGGGGTGTTAAAAATATTCAGGAATTAATAGTAAGAAAGAATAGCTCATGGTAAATCAATTTTGAGGTTTTGTATTATTTCACTCTCTCTCTTCTCTCTCTCTTTCTCTCTCTCTCTCCTTCATTGGCTCAGCATGTCAATACAAGAACAGGCTTTCAAAGATTCATTTGGTCCAGCAAACCTCAAAAGATGTGGCAGCATAATAAAAATTCTGAGGGTATTTTACTTTAACTTTAAGAGGCAGTTTATATTATCCTCCTGCCCCCAGTGGTGATGCAGAAGGAGGTTCAGTCACTCCACTGGTGAAGTCTGAACTGCTGATCTCAGGACTGATGCTGTCTCTTTCCCAGGGAGGTTGTTTCTCTCCTTGGGCTGTGTTTCAGACAGGCTTAAAGACTGGGGACTTCCACACTGTGGTCATTCTTCAAGATGTCTAATGACTGGGTTACAACACAACTAATCACATTGTTACATCTGCTGCCCACATCCTTGGGATAGGGTGGGCTACAGATGGAAGTGTCCTTTACTTTGGCTGGACTACTGCAGTTCTAAGGTGTGACCACACTTGGAATACTGTGACAATTCTGATCATCTCACCTCAGAAATGGTATTGTAGAGCTGGAAAGGGTACAGAAAATGGCACCAAAATTATCATGAGGCTGGAGCAACTTCCCTATGAGGGTCAGTTACAATGTTTGTGGCTTTTAGAAAAAGGTGAAAAGGAGGGATGATTTTCTCCCTCTGTTCTACTGCTAGAACCCGGGGTCATCCCATGAAGCTGAATATTAGGAAATTCAGGACAAATAACAGGAAGTATTTCTTCACACCATGCATAGTTAAAACTGTGGAATTTGCTACCATAAGATGTAGTGATGGCCACTAACTTCAGTACCTTTGAAGGGGGTTAAGCAAATACATTGAGGCTACCAATGGCTGCTAGCAATTACAATCATATATTATCTCCAGTATCACAAGCAGTGTGCCTCAGTATGCCAACTGCTGAGAACATGGGCAGGAAGATGCTGTTACATTCATGGGCTTCCCATACACATCTGATCAGCCACTGTGTGAACAGAATGCTGTGCTAGTTAAGTCTTTGGTCTGATCCAGCATAGCTCTTCTTACGTTCTTAAGTAATGTCACCCTCCCAGTTTCAATCCTTCCTGATCTTTCCAATTAGTTATTCTAATCTTCTCCAGTTCTTAACCCGAACAGCTGTTTATAATGTGCCTAGGGATGCTTTGGTAGGACCGAGGCTATACAAATGTGTCACAGTTACCATTATGATAGTTTCAAATGCCTTGGCAAGGAATTAACATTTCCAGAGTACTCCCTGTAATAAGCATCTAAGGAGTGAAATTATGCTAAGTGTTCCTCTATGTAGTCTGGGGAATATAGGAAGTACCCTCATAATGTTATCCAGTTGCAAAGGCAAAATTGTCAAGATTAACACAGCAGTCACTGTGAGCTCATTATCATTATCATTTCTACAGCTTCAACAGTTTGTCCAAGTTGGTCCTTCAGAAACCCTACAAAATGACGTGATGTGCGTGACAGTATGCAGGGAACTCAGCTTTAAAAGAATCTGTATGCTTTGAATAAGGATAATGTTTACTTTTCAAATGAAAGGCCTGGCAAGAAGAAATTAAAGTTTAAAACACCCTTTTAAAAGGTGGATTCTTGACAAGGAGGCGGTGGCTGAGAAGAAGTCCCATGGCCATTGGCGGTACAACAGAAGCACTGCCCCCCACCCCCATCTACAAGCATTTTGCACATCAAGCACTCATAGTCTTGCCAGTTACTCTTTGTACCAGCAAAGACAAATGGCAGAGGGTGAGCAACAGATACAAAATGGCAGTTGTGATGTGGTGAGATTGATTAAACTGCCGGACCTAGGAGTCAAGCAATAGTGTGTGTTTCTTTAAAGAAATAAAACAACATGTACACTCTGGTAATGCCTGTGGCATGAGAAGGGAGAGGGAGAGAAAGGAAAGCGGGTGGTAGAAACAGAGAGAATTGGGGTAGCAGAAAAAATGTGACCCACCCACTTTTGGTGCTGGTCTTTTCCATGGTTGACTTTAATCTCACTCAATGCCAATATACAACCCAACAGATTACCGACTAAGGAATGCAGCCCTCAACAGAAAAAACAAAACCACACCATTGCACAGCCCATCCTTAGAGAGTTGGTATAAGCTGAAGTATTTCAAGTAGCATGAATTGAAGTGGCCTTCATTCTCATTCCTCTGGCCATCCACACATCCATATACACTCTAACCTCTACCACAAGACTTCAGAAGGCTAACCTAATTCCTAGGATGTTGATGAGATGCTATCACTTATCGTCACTGAAAAAAGGAATCACTTAAATATTAAAGCCTTTTTTTACACATTATATTTTTAAGATGTACATCTCAGATAATCTAAATGTACACCTCTCTCTCTCTCTCTCTCGTGTGTGTGTGTGTGTGTGTGTGTGTGTGTGTGTGTGTGTGAACAGGAATGTTTGCATACAGGTGAACAGACCTGTTGACAATTGTTTTCTGCTGAACATATGCGTGGCATGACAAACATGACTTTGTCTCTGGCAAATATGTTAAATGGCTCTTAGAAAGCAATCCCATGGCCCCTAGATGGCACCTGAGTGCCCATAGGATGTTGGCTATTTATTTATTTATTGCATTTATATGTTTCCTTTTTTCCTTCAAAGCACCCAAGGCAGCATACATAATCCTCCTCCTCTCCATTTTTCTAACAACAACAACCCTGTGAGGGAGGTTGAGCTGAGAGTCTGTAACTGGAGTGACAAGTCACCCAGTGAGCTTCTATGGCCAAGAGGGGACTAGAACCCAGATCTCCCGAGCCCCAGTCCACCCTCTAATCACTTCAGTGGCCTCTCCCCTCCCAGCTGTTACAGAAAACTCCATGGCAGCTTCCTTTCCAGAGGTGGTGTCATGGCCTCAAGAGGGGAGGAGATGGACATGTTGGGGATAGTAAAGTGGGTGGGGAAGACACAGGCAATGGATCTGCCAGATCCTGTCCCCACCCACTGTGAGACGGGCATGGAGGCCTATCTAGCGAAAAAAGCACAGAGGATGGAGAGGCTGTAATAGCAACTACATTTCCTCTCACTCTGTAAGCTTTGGATGGACAGATCCGAGCCCCCGGTCTAAGGAGCATCAATCCTGGCGGACTGCCCTCTCAGTTACTAAATATCACTCTTGAGATTTACACAGCCTCCCACCAGGAAAAAAGCATTTTTACCCCACCTCCTCCAGAGCAGAGATTTTTCAGGGCAAGTAATAAAATATTAGCTGTGACTCTTATTAATATTTCATTCCATATGCATTTCTCTCCTGGTAGAAGAATCTAGGAAATCCCTAGGTCTGTTCATGGATCCAAATGCAGTCAATATTGTCATCAAATGCCTCTTTTGCAGTGGGCACTGCAGCAATCCTAAAATATTTCACTGACAGTTATGCCAGAGGTAAATTCAACCATGAGTAGCAACCTGAAGTATGCAGGTGGTTATCATTATTATTTTTAGAAAGTTATATACCAGAGGAGGAACAGAGTACGATGAGTCATAGCTGGATTTAGTTAACTCACATATGATATGAAATACAAATGATTTCAATGAATATGGAGCTCAGTAGAGCACTTATAGTTCAAGCAGCAAGGTTAAATGATGACTGTGTGAAGATCACTCAGAACTGACAACCACAAGCAACAGCAAGGTAGAATACAGCCTGGAAAGGAAATGGCCCCACCATTGCAACAAATGTCATTGCTCTTGTTAGCAAATTGACTTCTATGAAACCATTGCATGAGACTGAACTGTCAGTCGTAAAACAGAAGCCTGGTTTATTCATGTAGGTACATTGCAGTTATTGTACACTTCATGAATGGAACCAAAATCTCTCTAAGCATTGTGGTTGAGGTGATGTGAGGAACCATGGGAGTTCTTTTGATGGTGGTGTAATAATCTGTTGCAGCCCATCATCATCTTCATGTTATCAGCTGAATTTCATTCACAAAGTGAGAAAAATGCATGTGCAAAGCAGCCCAGTTGACAGCAATAATGACTGTAGGACTCTGTCATTAAAAACAATATTATAAATGGATGAATAATAGTACGTGTTTGAAAGCAATCTGAAGTTAAGACTGTATCTGAAAAATGATATTTATTTCATAGTTCTATGTATTGAATCTGGATGAGCTCTGGATTTTTATGATGATATGAATTTCAGACAATAATTCATTTTAATCTGAGATTGAAATCACATCGTATCTATAAGGAATAAGGGTGCAGGCTTTGGAACCTTATCTCAATGAGAACAAAGTGGGATACTTCGCAAATGGTATATCAGCGCAAGACAAAAATGCCTCTGGGTGACTGCTTAGAATCACTGAGTAAGCAACATCTTAGTCCATCTCAAATAACTGAAGAAGAAATGAGAAGTCATCCATTCCAGGGCATGTATGTGACACACACTGTTAGCAGTGGCCGTATTTGCATTCTGCATTTGCTCTATCAATTTTAATCAAGATTCCCATAATTCTATCAAATTCCTAAGGATTGAGGGCAAACATTATATAGAGATATATATAAACACACACACACACACACACACACACACACCACATACAAGGAGGAAGCCAGTTACTTTATCCTACAGGAAGGAAAACATCTAAAGCTATCCTGTTGCTATGATGGATGAATACCACATTATCAGTGAGCTTGGGTCATTTTGCCACTTTTTTATCCCCTGTGACTTCCTTTTAAAATCATTTTTAAAGCTATGATTTGTCTGTCTTGATTACCTCATTTCATTACATCAGTGAGGGGAAAACTGATCTAATTATCTGGTTATATATGCTGCCATATCACATAATTGATGGCCTACCAGTAAGATCTAACTTTTTTGTAAGATGTGAGAGCTTGGGAAAACATGCAGAAAGTGGGAGATGTATGGATAAGTATCCTGTAAAAATGGCAGAACTTTAGTTTCACTGATTTCCCCCTAGGAGTATAGTAAGGAATGGGGAGAAATTTGTTCACTTCACACTTGAATGTGAATTTATCTAATCTCACACTTTTGAACCAATATTCAAACTTAAATGCAATCATCCTTTGGAGTTCTCTAGTAATCAACATGCATACAAAATGCATCTCTGAGGGGAAAGTGCACACAAAAATGTGTATATTTGTGAAAATAATGCTTAAAATACATTATAGTTTTTTTAAAAGTTTGCTAAAAATGTGTATATTTAAGAAAAATCGTGAATGGAAATGTATCTTTTAGGAAAATGTGCGCCAAATATAATTTCTCATGTGAAATTTTAAAAAAATCTCATCATTTCGGACAAACCAAACCAAACCAAACATCACACTGAAAAAAATGCTCAAAATTCAGGAGAAACCAAATTTAAGACTGGAAAAAGTAAGGAACTGAGAGAAACTGATTATAGTCCTTGGATTATAGTCTTCACAATTGCGGAGAAAAATTAAAAATATGCAGGCAGCCCAATCTAAAACTCTGTGAGAGTTTCATTACATTCCATATTGCTGAAGTAACACAAGAAGCTGTCCCCAGAAAAGACTACAGTGTGGGCTGTTCCCAGATATCCCAGGCCTTCTCATATTACTTGAGCATTGCAGGAAGGAGCTACATGGCAGCAGTCCCTGCACCACTAATTTAGCATGCTGATACGCCAGCTGCGCCCCTTCCTAGAGTTGGAAGACCTAAAGACAGTAGTGCATGCACTGGTAACTTTGAGGGTCGATTTCTGCAATGCACTCTACATAGGGCTACCTTTGTGCCTAGTACAGAAACTTCAACTAGTTCAAAATATGGCAACCTAGGGGTGACCATATTACACCAACTTTAAAATCACTTCACTGGCTGCCGATTAGTTTCCGGGTGAAGTATAAAGTGTTGGTGATTACTTTTAAAGCCTTACATGGGTTGGGTCCAGGTTACCTGCGGGATCGCCTTCTCCCGTACAATCCGCCCCGCACACTCAGGTCCTCTGGGAAGGGTTTACTCCAGTCAGCTACAACTAGGCTGGCAACTGTTACCCAGAGGACCTTCTCTTCTGCCGCCCCCAGACTGTGGAATGGCCTGCCGGAGGAGATTCGTCAGCTTAATGCTCTCTCTGAGTTTAAGACAGCCGTAAAGACTAGTCTCTTCCAGCAGGCCTACCCAGATGAATTTTAAATCTAAGAATTTTAAGATGCTGTGTATTTGAATATTGTATTGGATTTATTTATTTATTTATTTATTTATTTATTTATTTATTTATTTATTTATTTTTGCATTTATATCCCACCTTTTTTCCTCTAAGGAACCCAAGGTGGAGTACCTAATCCTCCTCCTCCTCTCCATTTTATCCTCACAACAACCCTGTGTGGTGGGTTGGGCTGAGAGTCTGTGACTGGCCCAAAGTCACCCAGTAGGTTTCCATGGCTGAGCGGGGACTAGAACCCGGATCTCCCAACTCCCAGTCCAACACTTTAACCACTACACCACACTGGCTTTCTCTTTATATGCTCTTTTAACTAATTTTATGTCTTATATTGTATTTAGTGTATTTACAATACACCTTGATCCAGAGAGCTTCGGCTATTGGGCGGTATAAAAATGTAATAAATAAATAAATATAGAATTATTATTATTATCATTATCATCATCAGAGTTCTTGGGTTGCATCCAAGCTGAAGTGGCAGAATTGTATTATGGAATGTTCCAACTTGTTTTCCACCTTGGTCAGTTTTGGAATCGTCTTGTCTGGAGCCTCTCTCCAAATGAATGGCATTAGGTTCTGAGCATATTAAAGTGGACAGAGCTCCTCCCACAATCTCAGTGGTCAGAGACGTGTGGCATATAATGTCATGCCAGTTGCAGTTTGATCCATAAATTTGAATTGCCTGCCACAGCTGAATGGCAGTACTTGCAACGGCAACATTTGTTAGAATCTAGATTCGGCCCTGCGGTTTTTACTGCCTTTGCTATTGGAAACACTTATTGAAGCTGACCTGATATATTGATCCATGATTCATGTTTATAAATACTTATTATCAGTGAATAAATATGATACATGGGGTCTCCAGCAGGAATAGAGCAGAGAATTGGAATGTCCTATTTTGTCTAATCAATGGAGTGCCATTTTGGCAGTGGTATCTCATATGTCTAAGACCGCTGGTTATGTCTTATTCAGCAAGACCAGATGCATTCCTCTGTTCCTGCACCACTAATTTAATGTGCTAACATTGCTCTCGGGCTGCATCCAAACTCAAGTGGCAGAATTGTATTTTGGAATGTTCCAACTTGTAGAACGACACTTCTCTGCATGCAGAAAGCTAACAGATTAGGGAGAAAAGTTAATGGTAGTCTGTGCTATGATGTTCTGATTCGCTACATGCAAGGAGCATTCAAAAATATGACCCTCACCTACATGCCAGAAAAGTGGTACAGTACATTATTATTATTATTATTATTATTATTATTTATTTATTTATTTATTTATTTATATAGCACCACCAATGTACATGGTGCTGTACAGATTATACACAGTAAATAGCAAGACCCTGCCGCATAGGCTTACAATCTAATAAAGTTGCAGTAATTCTATGCATTGTATAGAATGGTTCAGTGCTTCATAAGTTATGGGCAGCATATGGCTGGGATGACTCATTTCTCATGGTGTTTTTGCAGTACTTGCTGCCTGTGGATGGGTGAGAATCTTAGTTCAGTTTGTTTTCAGTAAGAATTTACCCAAAGTCACAAATTTCTTCTTGTTCTTGATGGAACAAACTTGATTTTTTAAAAAATGTAATGTGGAAGAAACCAAAATTAACAGATGTGTCCATCCAGGCAGAGGGCTTTGGGTGCTTAGCTCTTAAACATCTGGTTTTGAATCTTTTTGTACTCAACCATGTTAGTGCTGAATTAGGATTTTGTTTTTTGTTTTGTTTTTCTGACAGGCTCCTCACTTTTAATAGCTGTATGACAAGCAGGTACAATAGGGTCCCTCCCCTCCACACAACTTTTCCACCATCTCTTTCTTTTTAAAAAAATGTTGCTGGGGTTGGAAGATATACTCAGCTTATATAATAATAATAATAATAATAATAATAATAATAATAATAATAATAATAATAATAATAATAGGCATTTAGGTTTAGAAAGGAATTCCCTTTTCTGCATTCTTGGGCTGCCAAGATCAGATATCACAATAAGCAAGTTCTCCATGATGAGAGTTTATACTGTCAACTAATCTGATTCAGAGAATGGTCTGTTTGCAAACTGTATGGTATTTGTGTAAAGTGTCATCAAATCTGACTGCTTAATCCTGTTATAAAATGCCACATGTGAAGGTGAGGCACCCTATGTTGTCCCGGAGTGATTTGATAGCACAGCGGATAATCTCCGCCGTGGCAAGCAGCTGGATCAGTGACAGGGTGCATCTAGGGGTCATCGCTGTAGTTAGCATACAGTATGTGATCTACCCATCAGGCAAGGGCGCTATGCAAGGAGCGATGGCTTTGCACTTTCATCCTGGATGGGAAGGAAGGGAGACCCTCCCTCTCGCTCTCTCCCTTGCCAGTTGCTAGCATAGCACTATCAATCAAAAGCAGAGAAAGTGGAATTCAACATGATGGGCTGGGGGGGGGGGGAATATATACCTGTCCAGTCATTTGCTTTTTATGGTTAAGGGTTGCTGATTGAAAGTACACTGTCAGATTTGAAGTCAGAACACATTTGAGTGTCTAGTTCTTTCATCAAAAGTATACACTTTGCAGACTTATGCCAATCATACCTTCATCCCATGTGTTCATGTAGTAGAATGAACATGTGTAGTGACTTCAACCATAACATAGTGTGCACACATGTATCTGATGAATTCATTTTCATTGAATTTATTACAATTATTTTTAGGCTACCTTTCAGGGTGGAATTCTTCCAAGACGGTGCATATAATATGATAAACAACCTGCCAAAACCATACAAATCAATAAAAACAGCCATTACAAACAAAGCCAACAGGCCAAAAAAGTTCACCAGAGCATGACCAACTGAGGCAAAGTTATCCCTGTCCAGATAGGGCCACAGCTAGCATACCAGCATCATGAAAAAGTCCTGGCTGCTGCCTAAGATTCCCCTAGTTAGTGCCAAATCTAGGCCCACTCCCAAATCGGGAGAGTCACCCCATCTAAGACCAATGTGTTCCTCTGTTCAGATTAGTTGATTTTCCTAACCACAGTACCTCTGTATTACCTGAATGAAGTGTCAGCTTATTTGACTTCATCCATCCTAAAACCACCTCCAGACACCGGCTCAAGAGTTTGACAACCTTCCTAAGACCATTTGATGGAAATAAAAGGTAAAGCGGAATGTCATCTGCTCTGCATATTGATAGCATTTCTGCCCAAACCTCTGAATCACTTTCCTCCAGCAGTTTCATGGAAATGTTGAAAAACATAGGAAGCAGGAGGTAAACTTGTGGCACCTCACAGGTTATAAGGTGGAACAGAAGTCCCCGAGCACCTCCTTCTGAGACCATTCATCCAGCTGCACTACTGTGCCCAACTTGGATAAACAAGCCCAAAGGATACTATGGTTGATGGTATTGAAATCCACATTGAAATTGAGGAGTACCAACAGGCTAGGCCTACCCCCATCCCTTTCCCAGCCTATATCATCTATTAGAGCAGGGGTGGACAACTTCTGACTCTCCACCACTCTTCAGCCCTTGGGAGATTAATCCACTTTTACCCACATTGGAAAAGACCTTAGCTAGACCTAAGGTTTATCCCAGGATTGTCCCGGGGTCATCCCTGCCTGCTCCCGGGATCCCCTGTGTGTCATTTACATGAACAGGGATGACCCTGGGACGATCTCAGGATAAACCTTAGGTCTAGCTAAGGCCATAGTGGAGGTTGTGGGACAGGGAAAGAGATTTTGCCTCCTCTCTAGCAATCCCAATGCAGCCAGGATCACTGATTCCCTGACATTAAAGTCATCAAGGAAGCAACAATCTCAGAGGAGATTGCTGGGGTGGGAGAGGGTGACGTAGCTCTTTTCCAGTCCAAGAAGAAGGGCAGTTTTTTCAGAAGTTAGCAGCATGAGAGATCAATCCAAGCAGAAGCAAGGTCAAGGAAGCCAGGCTTCAAGGTACTGGGAGCTGAAATAAGGTGTTGTTCCCACAAGCAGCAGGCCTCAACTGAGAGCTTATAAGTTGGCGCTTCCAGAACCCCAACTAGGACTCAGCTTCAGTGTATCAGAGACTTCTGAAAGAAATACTACTCTTAAGGGCCCTAGTCACAAGGAGTTCTTTACTCATGAGGAGACTTCTTTTGCAAACAGGCCCTCCTTCTCTCAGGGATTCTTCTGGCCTGATTCTCAGGGCCTAGGTGGTCACTCCACCTCTGTCTCACCACCACCACCCCTGATTTGTTAACTGCATTTTCCTACTGCCTAAAGTTATCTGGGTGGTGCATAGAGTCTCTGCGCAGTGTACAGAAAGAGCTGCTATGGATAAAATCCCACCGTATCTCTTGTCCACAAGTGAGGCAGTTCATATGTTAAAGGTGTAAGGCGTCCCAAGATACTGGGTGAATCCTTACTCAGTGATGTAGATGTATGCAAGATTCATATGTGAGATATACCAAGTGGAATGTGACCTGGCCAATTTGGTTTAATGCACCCAGAGGTGCTAAAACCAGAAGGGCACATACAAGCAAGGACTTGGCAGGTCAGGGCCAGTAAGGATGAGCAGAATAGTCAAGCAAGTAAGACTAGGCAAGGGGAATTGTTGACTAAGCAATAGTCAAAGGCTTTCTGAAGCCTTATAAAGGCCAGCAGCTCAAGACTTACAGTTAACTCCACACCCTCAGAGAAGCAGTTTATTTTTTAAAGGGCTACTGCCTGATTTGTAGCTGCTAGGTCCAATACGGTGGGGTTGGTGAAGACTGTAATGGGGGAGTGTCCTCTGCCTCTCTGAAGTCAGGTAGAGGCACATCCACTGGTCTGGAAGGCCCTGGCCTAGTGGGAGTTGGAATAATGGAGGAAAGCTCTCCGGAGCCGGAGGACAGGTCAAGGCCAGGGGCATGACAGAATGCAACCTACTAGCTATGCATTGTGACTAACCACTTGTTTGAGTGGGAGAAGACTAGTGACCTAGGGATGTGCAAATCTACAAAATTAGAGTTCACTGAAGTTCTCAGAATTCCATGTTGAAGCTCATTCTGCCTTGAGTCTGTATTAGATCAGGATGTTTGTTTTTCTTTCACATGAAAATCTGTGCTTATTTCCAATTATGTGCATCTTTGAAATGAACACTGCATATCTCTTCCCCTGTTGATTAAAGCATATTTGTGCACATTTTTTGAAATGTATGCATTTTTCAAATGTACACATGCTGCCAAACACTTTAAAAAAAAAAGGTTTGTGAATCACATTATAAGTTCAGAAGTGTTTGAGTCCATGTTCAGTCCAGAAGGTGCGAACTGGGTAAAATTCTGATCAAAGGCAAACTGAAATGAATTTATCATACATCCCTACGGCAAGGACGGAATCCTCCCTGAAACCCTGGGGAGCTGCGACTGGTCAGTATTGACAACGTTAGCCTAGATGGACCAATGGTCTGACTCAGTATAAGGAAGCTTCCTAGGTTCTTATGACAGTTCCTCTGGATCAGCAGTCCCAGAAAAAGCATCAAAGCCAGGCGCTTTATAACATCCTTAGTGTGCCATCATACATGGCGGCATTCATCTTGGGGGGCACAAGGTGTGCAGGCCTGATCTATGGCAAAAAGCGGCCTTTGCATTCCATCATTTACACAATTCCTTTTGTACAGGAAGGCCAGGTAAGAAATATGAAGACTATCAACTGTTCATCACACAGTCTCCCCAGTTCATTACAGACGAAGGGTTCAGCTCTGTCTGACTTTGTTCCATTCATTGCATATTAACTCTCTCTCTCTCTCTCTCTCTCTCTCTCTCTCTCTCTCTCTCTCTCTCTCTCTCTCCATTCCCAGGGTTATGCTTCATAAAAGATTGCAAGGTGACAGCACCTGTTATAATGCCTCTAAGTGCTACTTTGCAGGATGCAGCATGCTCTGTCGCCCTGAGGCACTAAAGTGTTTAATGATGTTATTGTATGTACCTGGTTAGTATTCTCTAAGTAGATCTTATAGGAATGTGTAGTATATGGAATTATACATCTCAACGCTCACTTAATATTAGGGGTATTCAGCCTCCTACCGGTGCAACAGCCTTAGTGCTCAGAGGCCCCTAATACTGAAAATGATTCGGTTCAGTTTGCCTAACAGATTCCAGCATTTTTGCCAGCCCTGAAACAGACCAGGATAAAGGATAAGAGATGGTACAATATTTGTATATTGAACAAACAATTGCTCTTCCCGAAAATAAAATAGGTTTCATGAAACTATTCTCAGGAGCCAAGTTCTTTACAAATAGCAGTGAACCATGGAAATCCAATTGTGAATAAGGCTGTGAGAAAACAGACACACATTTTGGAAAGCTAAGTACTACATACAAATTAGACTGTTAAATAATGTCAGCTTGAAATGATCAACTGAACAAAACTTGGTGTCCATGTCCAGGACATAATTCTATGTTTCAGTTTGAAAAAAACATTTTCCATTTTCAAAAATTCATTGCAATCCATTGTTACCTGTTCTCCTTGCCAAAGACCTATGTAATACACTCTGGGCACAGACCTGGATGCTTCTGGTTGAAGAATTTGGTTTCTATTTGTGGACAATTGTTTTAGTCCAGAGTCCTACTCATAAAATGCGATCACACACCATGCTGAGTTCTGAAACTCTGTAAATGTAGCAGTCAAGAAAAATATGATAGAGGAGGCAAAAAAGGGTGAAAATATTAATTTGCATATCTGAAGTAACAACAGGGCTCCAACTGGATACCAGTTGCAGTGTGGTGGTGGTGGTGGGATTGCCCCCTCCCTGCAGGCTGCCTTCTGGGACAGGGAAACATAGCCTATGGGCGCCAGCTAGTAAATGGCTGTTATGAGCTCTGGTGTAATACAGATGAACATCCAAAGGGAGAAAATAATCTCAGGGTGCATGCTGTAAATGATTTCATTGATGAAAAAAATTATTTATTGTTACAGCCTCTTGGAGAAAGCCTAGTAATACAGAAAGAGGCCGAAACATGTTGGGCTTTTCATCAATAAAATCATTTACAGCATGCATCCTGAGACTATTTGTGGCTGACTGGAGTAAACCCTTCCCAGAGGACCTGAGTGTTCAGGGTGGATTATACAGGAGAAGGCGATCCCTCAGGTAACCTGGACCCAAACCATGTAGTTTGCCTTACAATAGGGAGTTTGCCTTACAATAGGGAGAGCTCACAACAATATATTATTGCTTGGAAAATCCATTCTACCTTCAGCTCCTGGAAGAATCCAAGTAAAGCCAGAGGGAACAGAGACTAGGGATGGCGCTAGCACGCAACTGGGTGTCAGGAGACCAGTGGACTCCCCCGTGCCTGCCCCCACGACCCACTTGTTGGGCCATACCACATTCACAGGCCTCCTCTTCAAGCGCCCCATGGCTCGGTGAACACCTAGGAGCTGTCTGCCTTTGCCTGGAGCTTCCATTGCGTGCAACAATGGAGGCTTCAGAAACTGCATATTTCCCACGTTGCATTAATGGCAGCCATAAATACTCCAGGAGAGACAGTTATCCAGGCAGGATCTACACTACTGCTTTATAGTGGTATTGAAGTGCACTGACAACTATTGGGGCCCGTGACACATACCATATCCCGCTTTCATAGTGTTATATCCTGCTTAGTGTAGATGTGGCATGGGCCCAACAGTTGTCAGTACCCCTATAAAGCAGTAGTGTGGTTCCTGCCTTTTATATGCCGCTTTCATAGTGGAATATCCTGCTTGGTGTAGATGAGCCCCCAGTTCTGGGGCTAAGATGCTCCATTCACACCTTTAATCTTACATAAATGGGGCCTTTACAACTGCCATTTACTCAACATGGAAAATACACAATTTCTGGAGCCTCCACCGTTGTAGACAATGGAGGCTCTGGATGAGGACAGATGGCCTCACCGCTTCACCGGGTGCTTGCCAGGCTACAAAGAATCTCACATGGTGCCCCAAAGAAGGATAGGCAGCGGCAGCTTGGTGGGTGTTCAACAGAGCTGGACATTGGTGAGTCCATCCAATCCTAACATGGACCCCTGACATTGGGTGACAGATGACATCAGCATTCCTGCTTATCTACACATGCCAGCACTGCATCCCTACAACCTCTGCTTCACCAAATGCTGATGTTATTCTGACCGGCAACACCCAGTCCAGTAGGTAGCAGCATGGGACAGCCAGTTTTCCAATTTCAGGACTAAGTGGATGCCCAGCTCTCACCTGAAAAAAAGGCACCCACAATGATAGGCTGCTAGCATGTGGCTATACCTTTTGGATCTCATTGCAGTTTCTGTTAATATTGATAAAGTTCTGCCCATCTAATCCAATTCAAGCCTCCTGTCTTCAGTTCTGCTGTGGGGCTGGGGGTGGAGAGGCAATTAGTGAGCTCAAACTCTGTGTTCAGGGCTCCATTTCTGACTTGTAGCAAATGGTTCAAGTTGACATATTATAAGAGAGATACAGCGCTAATTCTACTTTGACACTGAGCCATATCAAATTAGGAGAGAGAAATGCATTTAATTAAGACATCCAGAGAATCATAACTACCATTTTGTGATTTATCACTGAATTTTTAAAAAGTTAACTTTGTTTTACGGTGACTTTTCTAGTATTAAAATTCAGGACCATCGACATAGACTTTCTCTGTGCATATTTCAAACTCTGGGAGAGCTTGAGTTTGAATTAGTGCTGATGTGTGGACATTGTTCATTATTAAGACATGCTGTGTGTGCCCTGAAGAAAGGTCAAGAGATCCTGAAATACAGAAACAACCTTATCGACACCTGCTCCAGAATAATGATGGGATCCCAAACCAGTTTTAGAAACACGGAAGGCTGAGGGCGAGATTTGCAACTGTTCCTGTGAACTCTGATCGTTTGACGAGTCGGTGCCGCCCAACGCATTCTGTTGTGAAAAGGCAAATAAATATAAGATTTTACAAATTGTGACAAACTTGTCATTCCCTATTGAGGGCTCTTCTTTGGAGAATGACCTAGAGCCCCCTAAGCAGAACGTCACAGAGGAGCTGCATGTGTCAGGGGACCTTGAGGCAGATCAAGGAGATCCTGGCCTCTTGGGGAGATGGCACTTGACCCTTCCCCTCCAGACATACTTAGTGCTCTGTCAGTGGCAGAAGATGAGTGGCTACCTAGCCCCAGAGAACACAGCTCCCTAAAAGTTCAGGCTCAGCCACCTGCCTGTTTCAGGATTGCCTGCCTGAGGAATAAGGAGTAAAGGTTTACTGGTGTTCAAGACCCTACTCACAAGAAGAATATACCTCAGGTGACACTGACAGCCTGCAGCTGTCCTCTGGGTAGGGCTCAGGCTTAAAAGCCTTCAGTTCTATGCACAAAAAGCTAGAACAGTGTCTGTGTACCAGCTTCTGCTCTGTGTTTTCCTGATAATGTAGCTCGTGTCTGGAACTTCTTGCGTTTGGACTGCCTACTGACCTTGCCTTTGGAACTGACCCATTCCTTGGAACTTTGTCCTTGCACCACCAGAAGGAAGGCAAAAACCATGAGAGCTCTACCCAGTCATTTTATTTGTAGGGACAATGCTGCAGTATTTGCATGGGGGGGCAGTGGCTCCATGGGTGTAGAAGAGGGTTCGATGCCCTTGGAAAAGTAAAACTGAAAACTGCTTGAAAGAAATCAGATGAGCGTATTATGGGCATTGGACTCACCCACAACAATCCTTGGTTTGTTTGATACCCAGTGGTTTTCTTTCCTCCTCTGTTGAGAAACCACTAGGTTAGTGGAAGCAGCCCAATCAATCAAAGGTCCACTTCAAGGCAAAACTTTTGAAAGAGATAACTCCAAGGAGATGTCACATGGGTTGGGACCACAAAACCTGACAGGGTGGCCTTCCCAGCATGAGCCCACCCATACATTTTGCTCATTATTTACCTTCAAAGCACCTGAGGGAGGCTTAGAAGGTAGCAACAAGACCTTCTTGGTGGTGGCTCCCCAATTGTGGAATGAAATCCCCAGCAAGGCCCACCTGGTACCAAAATTGTTATCTTTTTGATGCCAAGTTAAGACTTTTCTCTACTCTCAGATATTTCGCAGCATATGATAACGTTTTTTAATAAGGAGATGGGATTTCTTACTGTTGATTGTTAAAATTGTTGTGGGGGGTAAGTGCATCTGCTGTTTGTATGTAAACTGTGTGGGGGGGGGTAATATTATGTACTACTGCTGTATTTTTAAGGCTTTTTAAACTCTGCAATAGCTTTGGCTATTGGGCAGTATCAAAATGTAATAAATAAAATGTTCTATTTGTTAAAGACAACATGACCCAGGACTAGGAACGGCTGAGAAATGTGTTTGGTTTAGATTTCAATGTGAGATTACCCAATTTGTACCTCCCAGCAACACGTACAGCAGCTAGATGTGCTCAGTGGCCCATCTAGCAGAACGTGTTACAAAGGAGGATGGTGAGGCTATAAAAGCCTCTGCTGTTCCTCTCACCCTGCATGGCTTTTTCTGGCAGGCATCGGATAGGCAGATGGCTCTGGTCTTGGAGCCCTCCATCTAAAGAGCAGCTATCCTTTAAAACTGCACTCTTGAAGCATTTTAAACATGTGAATGTATGAGTCTACCAAAGAAATGACGTCAGATGTAGAATTGTGCTATAGGCAGCTTTAGAATGGGTTATTCTAGCACAGCGATGGATTACGGCGGGGTGAGGTGGGATTGAGGGCTGTACACCTAACCTCAAATCCATAAGGAAGGAGCAGTACAAGGCCACTGTCCCTAAACACTAGCATGACTCCCTTTTGCAACCCCAGTGGTTGCACACTCAGCATTAATGGGAATACCTTGCCACCATAAATCCAGATTGGGGCATCACTCCTGATTATGAAAAGCATTAGGAGCATACAACTAGATGTCAGTAGGGCTCTTTCTTATTTAATACTATGTGCCTGGCTGCTGAAAAGATGTGGTTGGTGAGGGTATCAGTGTCAGGGCTATGGCCAGTGGATATGACCCTGCTTCCCCTTGATATGCATAGGGACATGTCATATATGCAAGACTATTATTGTGGGGAAACCCTGAAGAATGAATGGAAGTTACCATAACCCTAGAGGTTAAATGTACTAGCTTCTGTCAAAAATTTGATTTAGATTCAATGTATTTCTTTCCTCCTCCTCCTCCTCCTCCTCCTCCTCCTCCTCCTCCTCCTCCTCCATCTTCTCTCAGTTCATTTTGTTTTGGAAACTAAAATGTCTTTACCATAATATCTGAACAAATTCCAACCAAGTAGTTTCCTCTATTTTTTTTTCTTAACTAACACATGCATACACAAAACACACACACTACAACACATGCACACAAACATGCGCTTATACCCATTATATATGCTATATACCTCATATTTTCATTCTTTCTTTAGATAATAAGCTTCTACTTAGGCAGTTCTACTCTAGCTGTTCCATGGGCATATTGTTGATAGACTAAGAATTATAATTATTGAGTTTACTTCTTTAGTGATATTGTTGTATTATTATATAACAAGATCATTAAAGAAATGAACTCACTATAATTCTTAGTCTATTAACAATATGTATTATATAAATTATTTTTGTTGTTGTTGACTTTATTTATTTTAACTTTATTTCAAACTAAAATAAAATTCCAGGGAAACAAGAATAAATTGAATCATGAGGAAAGCAACTGCTTCCTTGAAACAACACAGCCTGAAACAAAAATAGTCAAGGTTCTTTCAGAAATACAAAGTTCCTACTTTTTTGATG
Organism: Elgaria multicarinata webbii; assembly: GCF_023053635.1. Classification (NCBI taxonomy): domain Eukaryota; kingdom Metazoa; phylum Chordata; class Lepidosauria; order Squamata; family Anguidae; genus Elgaria; species Elgaria multicarinata. Next base: position 95,989,109 of record NC_086172.1, read on the forward strand.
CCTTGCTTTTTATCTGCAGGGACAAGAGTTAAAAATCAAAAGTGGGGTTGGTGGGGGGAGAAGAGTTGCACTCCCAGTAGTGGTTCCCTGAACAATGCTCTTCTGGAGCTTCCATGTCTGGCAGTCAAATAAAAGTTCTCTGTTCCTGTAGGCTTGCTACTTAATTGGTCACCAATCAAAGAAATTCTGCTGTGCTCTAATCTCCTAAAACAGGGACGCACTTGTGGGGTACCACATTTGATGCTTTGCCTTCACCCGATGCTTCCCCGTTGTAAGAGTTACAAAAGAAGAGATCTGAAATGCCTATGACAGACATGGAAATCTAAAATATTTAAAGCTTATAGTTATTAAAGGTTGAAATAGCACTGTGCACATGTTTGAAGGATTCATTCATATATATATATATATATATATATATATATATATATATATATATTCAGGCTCATGTCATGAACATTACAGCTCATAACGATCTGTTCCATTTTGGAATGAGAGGCATTTTCCACCTCCACCCACAATTTTTCTCTGGCTTGGATTTCAATCCAACTGGGTCTCCGGGGCCTTCTCCTTCCTTGGAATTTCAACACTATAATGGCATCATCCCAGTTAACAGGAAGTGCATATATTTCCTAAGGTGGATGAGACCTTATGATGGACATTAGGCACCCTGGAAACTCTACGGTCCATGCCTTTTGCACATGAGATGGTGCTAAGCAAGAGGCCATGGAGCATGTAGTTTCTAGGGTGTCTGGCATCCACACCAATGAAAATTTTATTTCCCAGAGACCCTGGCATCTAGAAAGCTGACTGACTGTCAGGATTTCCCTGAATTTCCCTGGGTTTTTGTTCAATCCTGGGTGTCAGGGGGGATTTTCTGTAATTTTCTATAATGTCCGGGAATGACACATTTTCCTCTTTAAGGCCACTATTAGCATGGCGAGAGGGAATGATGCACTTTCCAGAGGCATGTCATTCCCACTCCCCTGCACTGCTCCAGTTAGGGCCTTAAAGAGGAAAGCATGTCATTCCTGCTGCATGCTTTCCCACACACACACACACACACACACACACACACACACACACACAGAGTGTCCTCCTTTTTGGGTCCCAAATATGGTCACCCTACCATAGAAGGAGGCCTCACAGAGAGGCCTTAAATGAGACCTCCCTTTCACTGCCACTGCTGTTGTGAGATGAATGGAATAGGAAGGGAAAGATGTGGAGGTGGGGGTAGGGATTCCAACTTCATCGCACTCTCAGTGACATCACTGGGAATGTGACGAGATCTGAATTCCAGAACTGAGCTTGGAAAATGAAGGTATTATCATATTTCATGGGATGGGGGAATAGCATATTTTCCTGAGGCCAATGCCAAATTGAGAGGGGGGGTGCCCATTTGTTGTGGCATGTTGGATATGAATCAGAAATACTCTGGTGTACATGTATGTTTAAACATGTAGCTGGATAGGAGATCTCAGGCCAGTTACTATTTCTCAGCCTAACCTCACAAGGTAATTGCAAAGATAGAGTGGGAACCCCCACTTATATCACCCTTAGCTACTCAAGTGGAATACAAATGCTAGCAAAACAATGATTGTAGTGATGGTAATAAATAACAATAATGGGCCTGTTCAGACAACATGCTAAGCCATGATTAAGCCACTAAGCCTTTTGCAGCAAATGGTTAGTGAGCATGTTTAAACTTTGGTTATGCAGCCAGCATGGTTGGGAATGGTTCACACAACCCACTGAATCATGGTTCATATAACACGCTAAGCCATAATGTTGAACTCAAAATGTTTAACCACTGTGGCTTGGCGTGTCGTCTGAACAGAGTCAATATAAGCAACTTCAAAAAACTGATCCCCCAACCCAACCCAACCCAACCCACAATAGATGAGATGCCTTTTATGGGTTGAAACACATCAGCTATTCAAGGATTGCGGAACATCTTGTGTGTGCTTGGGATTTTGATGTATACTAAATGGGATACATCAATTCCAAATATTCCTATCCTATGCATGCTAATTCCGGAAGCACTAGACAGGAAACTGAAATGTGTGTGTGGAATGTTAGAGGAGATTAAAGCAATGACCAAACTCTCATTATGAAAAATGTTGACCCTATGAAAATAAGTGGGGTGGCAAATTCTCTCCAAATTATGCTGTAGAAATTAGCAGCTTTGCCATGTCTCTTCTCAAATCCTGCAAGTGTCCCGTGATTGGCTCTTTGGTCAGGCCATAAGGAAAACCCAAGCAGCTTAAAAAAAAAAACCTAGGAGAATGTTGCAAGAGATACTGGGGTCAATTTCTTCCACCATTCACCCCATTCCTTGCTAAAATTAAAAAGGGCAGGGGGGATTCTGAAACCTGGCTCACTGAGTGACATTCACTAAACTGATGGAAAATCCCATTCAGCATAAAAAGTCAGCAAGGAAAGAAGGTTACTGAGTTTTATAATAATAAACCTATCTCCTGCTTTCAGGAAAAGGTATGTGTTGGAGCTCTGTGGCAAGCCCTGGGCAGCTAAATACTGTAGAGAGAGCCAAGTAAAAGGAGCAGATCTCATAAAAAGAGGCCCTTCCACTAGTGGGCCTTAGAAAGAAAGAAAAAGCTCTTTAAATTCTTATTATTTCTCATTTGCATTTGCAATCATTGGGTTTTTTATTAGAAGGTCCAATTAAGAAAAGACTTTCTTTTTTACAAGGCAAATTTATCAAAAATTCAAATAAAGTCTTTGATGCATTTTCCCCCGCATAAACTGGTCATGAATAAACATAATCCAGTTGCTTCAAGAACAGATGCCATCCCTATAGCTCCCTGCCCCCTCCCTCATCCCTTGCATTCTCCAATCAGAAAGAAGGAAATTGGCCAAGTTTACAGAGTGAAACATAAATCATAAACATCTTTGCCAGAACAAACTCATGTTTCTTTTATGAAACAATTGCTCCTAAAAGAGTTTATTTTCATATTAATACATTTCCTTTTTGGAAAAAGTAGAACACTCTGTTCTTAGCTTTACGAAACCAGTTGTATTCTGCAGTTCCAGTTGTGTTTGTATTTGCATTTTCAAGTGCCTTTTTAGAAACATGATTGGTATTTATCAAATGCAGAAAGAAGGTGTTCCATTTTCTCATCAATGGATTTTGTAATCATTATGTATTTGTTTGGAAAATGATGAGTTCTCAAAGATCTGCTCTGTCCAAGGGGCTGGCTTGATGGAGCCGCATTGCCACCGCTTTGAGGAAAACCCCAGGCTTTCTCTGCTGAGGGGTGGGGGGGGGGCTAATCTCAATGCAGAGGGAAGGCATGGGCTTTCTGGTGGCCATTTGTCTCTGCCCAGGAGGATGGCACCCAATCAGGGTTCGCCTTCTGCCCAGGAACGCCTCTGCTGCGATGCCAGAGCAAGATTACATGGGGGATGTGTCGTATTTGCCTTGCTCCGGAGAAAAGGTCGGGTAAATCCCAGAGTTTTTTTTAACTCACAGCTTCGCGGGAAAGCCCTGCAATTAGAGTGACCATATGAAAAGGAGGACAGGGCTCCTGTATCTTTAATAGTTGTATTGAAAAGGGAATTTCAGCAGATGTCATTTGTATATATGGGGAATCTGGGGAAATTTCCTCTTCACAGCAAATAAAGCTGCAGGTGCCCTGCCCTCTTTTAAATCTGGTCACTCTAGTATAGCTCCTGCAGCTTCAACTGTTTATTTATTTATTTATTTATTTATTTATTACATTTTTATACTGCCCAATAGCCGAAGCTCTCTGGGCAGTTCACAAAAATTAAAACCATAATAAAACAACCAACAGGTTAAAAGCACAAATACAAAATACAGTATAAAAAGCACAACCAGGATAAAACCACACAGCAAAATTGATATAAAATTAAAATACAGAGTTAAAACAGTAAAATTTAAATTTAAGTTAAAATTAAGTGTTAAAATACTGAGAGAATAAAAAGGTCTTCAGCTGGCGACGAAAGGAGTACAGTGTAGGTGCCAGGTGGACCTCTCTGGGGAGCTCATTCCACAACCGGGGTGCCACAGCGAAGAAAGCCCTCCTCCTAGTAGCCACCTGCCTCACTTCCTTTGGCAGGGGCTCACGGAGAAGGGCCCCTGTAGATGATCTTAAGGTCCAGGTAGGTACATATGGGTACATTGGGGCCAGGTTAGCCTTCAAATAACCTGGCCCCAGACCGTTTAGGGCTTTAAATACCAGCACTTTGAATTGGGCCCAGACCTGGACTGGCAGCTGTAAAAGGACTGGTGTAATGTGATCTCGCCTGCCAGTCCCTGTTAGTAAACGGGCTGCCCTGTTTTGTACCAGCTGAAGCTTCCAGACCGTTTTCAAAGGCAGCCCCACATATAACGCATTGCAGTAATCCAAACGAGAGATTATCAGAGCATGGATAACTGTAGCTAGGCTATCTCTGCCCAGATAAGGGCGTAGTTGGTGTATCAACCTAAGATGATAAATGTTGTGATGGAGAGGGAATTTCACCAGGTTCTCCATATACACAAATGACACCTGCTGAAATTCCCTTTTCTATGCAACTGTTAAAGATACAGGAGCCCTGTCCTCCGATTCATACGGTCACCCTACTACAATAGCTGCAAGGTTGTTGCTACATCAGATAACCGATGCAGCACCACCGTGCACCCACCATGGGGCTTTCAGAGCATCTAGGAAGCCCCCAGGTCAGATACTGCAGATATGAACTATAAAAAGAACCTTTTTGTATATCTATGGTATACATTTCAAAGCTGCTTGCTCTGCAGGAAGTAATACCTACTACTACTACTACTACTACTACTACTTGCTGGCAAACAGGAAAATAAGAGAGAAAACATCAAAGAATAAATAGGACATACAAGTGACCTTTGTTGGAATGTGTCGTTCTGTTTCACTAGAGACCTTCCCTCTTCTTTTAGGTAAACTATTCTCAGATTTGTAAGGTCTGATCAAGTACATAGAGGATAGAAGGCTATTCCTAATTGCCCATTGTGACATCATTCGCACACCAATTAAAAGCATCACCCCAATGTCAAAAGGCCCTGAGGACCTGGCCCATTGACCTGTTCTCCTTCAGGAATGATTGAGGACGCGCTACAGACCCTGGTGGGCAGACAAGAAGTGGGTCATACTTAAGGCTTTTTGACAGCTCCCTTACTCAAATGTTATGGGAAAGCCAGAACAAAAAGTCCCCAACATTTTGTAGTTGTGAGAAAATCTCATCAAAAGACAATCTGTTGTTGCTAGGAGGATATGGCCCCATCTAAATATCACCACATATGATTTTATTTAATGACACAGATGGGGAATATCCTACTGTTTTCCTGTCAGCCTCTATGTGCAAAACTCAGAGCCCTACTCCAACCTTTTCCCACCCTACTCAAGCCCTACTACAGCCTTCCCCAACCCAGTGCCCTCCAGATGTTTTAGACTTCAATGCCCATCAGTCCCAGCAGGTGTGGCCAATTATCAGGGATGCTGGGAGTTGCAGTCCAAAATATCTGGAGGGTACCAGGTTCCCTAGTCAATTTCTGGAATGAAGAACTGATACTTGCAGATGGCACAATCATTCCTGAATGTCCTCTTCTTGTTTATTTGTTTTCATTTATTTATTATATTTTTATAGGGTTGTGCACCCACCCCCCATCTGCCTCGGAGGCCAGTTCAGAGCCCCCGAAGCAACCCTGGTTTGGCTCAGGAGTGCTTCAGGAGTTGCCTGACCTGCCTCGGTGCCGAAGCCAAGGCGATATTTGGGCCCTCCGAGGCAACTCAGACTTTTCTGGGAGCCAGCTGCGCAGCTGAGCTGTGCAGCCGGCACCCATTAAAGTCTCCCTTTCTCCACTTACCTGGTGTCTCCACCGTTGTCTTCGCCGTCCTTGCATCCAGCAGCTTCCACTTCCGCCAACGCATAAGACCGAAAGTAGGCAGCAGCCTACTTCCATGCTTATGCATCGGCAGCAATGGAAGCCGCTGGATGCAAGGACAGCTGTGGCAGTGGCAGATGGCAGAGGCAGGTAAGCCCCCCTCCCCCCTTCCCCACTTACCTGCTGCCTCTGCCATCTGCCATCACCACTGTCCTCACATCCCGCGGCTTCCACTGCCACCAATGCATAAGTCTGGAAGTAGGCCACGCGGCCTACTTCCGGGCTTATGTGTCAGCAGCAGCAGAAACCGCCAAATGCAAGGATGGCAGCGGTGAATGCCAGAGACAGGTAAGCCCTCCTCCCCACTTCCCTGCTGCCTCTGCTTCCGACACGGTGGAGGTGAAGGCAGCAGGTAATGGACCCGCCAATGGCTGGCTCCAAATAATAATAATAATAATAATAATAATAATAATAATAATAATAATAATTTTATTTCTTGCCCGCCTCTCCATTCTGATTGAGGTAGGGAACAACAACAAATGATAAAATACATAAAACTGAATTTAAAAAATGTGCCGAGGCGGCCCAAAGCTTCAGAGCCAATTGGCTTTGGCTTCAGTCCACCTTGGGCTTCACCAGAACCACCTCGGAACCGAGCCACAGCGGGCCGAATAGACCCGCCTCAGCTCGGATTTGGGGCCATGGTCCGAGGCAGAGCACAGCCCTAATTTTTTATACTGCCCATTAGCCGAGGCTCTCTGGGCCGTGCACAATTAAAACCATAAAATACAACAAGTACCAAATAAACTTTAAACATTAAAAGTTCAATAGGAAATATAAAACCAGATAAGTTAAAGTCCAGAGAAAGCCTGTGTGAAAAGCTATGTTTTCAGGAGGCATTTAAAGGATTTTACATTTTCTGCCTCCCGAAATGCACAAGGGAGGGTTTTCCAGAGGGCTGGTGCCACAACAGAGGAGGCCTGCCATCAAGGTTCTTCATGGCAACACTCCATTCATTTTGGAATGGCCGGAAGACCTCCTCTGAGGAGGGGTGTATATAAGGGAAGGCGGTCTGCTAGGTATGCTGGTCCCAAGATGTTTAGGGCTTTGTAGGAAAACAACATAAACTTGTTTGTTAAGCCTCATTGGATCCGGGTTGTTTCAGGACACCATTCCCTTCTGCTGCTTACATTGCTGCTACCACTGAATTTCACTGCCAAAATCAGTGGCATGATATTTCAGAGCCTACTCCATGGCAAAGATAGTGGCAAAGAGGTCTTCTTATTTTCCTGTCACCACTGCATTGGTACAGAGCCATCCAATGGAGATTTTCCCATTGTTTGTTCACTTCTGTTCAAACCTGGATGCCACAGTTAGGACGGAGTCCGTTAATCTCCCTGCAGCACTTGGTTGCCCATTTGTGGTGGATGCCTTTTCATCGGTGCAGCAAAAGAATATGGCCAGGATTCTTGGAGGACTGGTGCTGTGTGTGCTCAATGCTTGCCCTTCCTAGTTAATAAAATCTGCAAGTGGTGGTCTGGCCGAATCATGGTGGTAATCACAGGAAGATGATCCCAATGAAGCCGGAATGGGCTCACTTTTTTAAAAAGCCCTCTCTTGATATAAATGTAAAAATGAATGAATGAAAGACAAAAGGATTAGGGTTGGGGAAGAAAGAGAAGGAAGATGTTGTTTCCCTTCTGATTCTTCTTTCCTTGGTTTCCCTTGCTTTCCTGTCATGTCGATGTCTTGTTCTTGTATGTCCTTTGCTCTTCATCTTGATTTTTCTACTACTGCGCTTCTCTGTCTCTCCTTGGGCCCAGAATCTATTTAACAGTGAAAGATGGTTTTGTTGCACTAACATTATTATTTTTTTAGCATCTTATTGGCAACCATCCTTCTGGAAAATTGCATAACTTGTAACAAGAAGTGAATGTCAAAGATTTGAAATCTTCCATTTTGCTCTCACTTGTTCAATATGCCCTAAATTATTGTCACCACATATTAAGCATTTCTGCTTAAAACGAGGGGCAGAGTAGGAATCTATGCATGACAACGCCTGCTAGATTGAAGTTACATTATCTCCAGATAAACATGGCATATAATATGTGTCATTCAGCGTATGAATGATTTCTCCCATTCAGAATTTTCATCCACTTGATTGTCAGATAAACTATATGCATCTCCTGATTAAATAATTCCAAGCTCTATAAATTGCTAACCATGGGAATGATATGCCATTCAACTGTCTGGAGAAATGTGCTACAAAACAATATCAAAAGCAACTTTCTTCATCAAACACTGTTCCAATGACCTTTCTGTCCAACTTTCCTGGCATGTTTGTTTAGTTAACTGTTAAAAAAAAATACAACCCGCACATTTTAATGCTATGTTTTCAACCCTGCAAAGTCAAACTCATGGATGACAATCCATCAAAATCAGCAAGATAACAGAAAAGCACATTCTGATTCCAGAATTGTTGTCTGATCCTGCATGATGGAGTAAGAAACAATACAAGCATCTGATTCGCTGGAGCAAAATTGACCTTAGAAAAATGATAAGGGAGCAGAACCCAGGAGAAAGGATGTGAAATTTAAATAGGATAAGAGTATATATGCAAGAGGGAAACGACATTCTTGCATATATATATATATATATATATATATATATATATATATATATATATATCAAAATAAGATTTTGAATTGTGTGCTTAAGAAAAGCTCTTAGGACGCATATATTTAAGTCAATGACATGATCTCCCCCCCACCCCACAAAAATAGAGAAGAATTAGGTTTAGGCCACAATGTTTAAACTGAATGCAAACTATGAAACTTCATGCTCCAACTTGAACCTAAAACATTTTGCCATGCTCTCTTCTGCCTTAGTAGCAACTTCAGACCGTTGCTCTACTTTCTCAGCACCTGGATAAATGGATTGAAGAACTTCTCCTGAAAAACCTTACTGGTTAGTCTGGCTGGAGGCAGACTAACTCTAAACTCTAAATCCTAGGCACCCCAATAGCAATCTGAGTATAGGGCTCCATCACACCTACTTTTCCCCCCTGGTTTGTCTCCATGATTTCTAGCTCCGTTTCATTAGCGCATCAAGCCAATGGCCTTTTATGTGGGTTTCTGGTATCATGCTATACCGGTGAAACCTTCCTTTGACTTGTTTGCTCTCCCGCTCCACCCCGCCCCTTCTCCTTCTGCCTCCAGTTCATTGGTTGTAACATTGTGGTGGTCATGGGCTCCTTACTCCCTTGCTCTGGCTTTGCTGTTTAGTGATTTACCAATTTAACATTTCATTGGCTGGGCTCCATTTCAGCAGGCAATAAGGGTAGGGTTGGAGCAGTAAAAGTCCATTCAACCAACTTAGCCCAAGTCCATTGGTTCAACATGGTGCTGGAAGAGGAGAACCAGCCCACCCTTCCCTTTCGTCAGCAAGTTCTCCCTCCCCTTTCATCAGCAAGTTCCCCCTTCAAAGCACACACCCCCCAATAAAGGAAATAGTGAGAGGACAGCACTACATAGGGCCTGAAGGACACTTTAATTCTGTTTGATGAAAATAATCCACACTTTCCCCACTCTAGGAAAACACAAAAATGGAGGGGAAGAGGCAGGGTGACTGCAGGACAGGCACGACGTCATCTGAGTGCTGCACTGCAAAACCACAAACCAGGCATGACAAAAGTGTGATTAAACATCAGTGTGATGGAGCCCATTGCCTGGCTTGCAATGACTCACAGTTCCTAATTTTGCTCACAGCTCCATATTTTGGCATCATGTCTCATCTTAAAATGTAGCCCTTGAAGTAAACATGTTTTAAAAAAAAGTTAGAAGCAGCCTGAGATGAATTGTGTTTGCCCATCTGTGTCTCGGAGATGCATACCTTTGAGTTTCTATAATAACTGCTATTCAAGGAGGCAGCTAGTAGGCACTGTATTGTTCATTAGGCATTGTCTACCTGTTATTTCAGGTTATTTCAGACCCTCCCTGATGACCACATGCACCACACAAGGGTAGATGGTGCGCACACACATAGAAGTTTTTTCCTAAGGTGCAAACACTGGATGAGGCAGCCCCTGCTTGGGTGGAATTCTATTATTGAGCGTCTCAAGACAGGAAGCCAGTCTTAAAACTTAAACTGTGTGCACAAAACTTTTGTTCTCCTTTACTTGGGGGGGAAATAAATTGTTAATTTTTAATTGATTCATTAAAACAGTTCTTCCTTTCTAGTATTTCTCAGGAGCGGTCATGGAAGACAGAGGGCAGGAAATCAGATGAGATTCTGTTGTTACAATGCTCAGTAATATGATGTGTTGCCAGGTTTTTCAATTCACTACCTTCTTAAAACTATGCTACCTGAAAGGCTTTATCTACAAAAAATGACCTAATAATGGCATAGCAAATTAAGTATTCTATTTGTTTAACTTTGCCGACTATTGCAGTACCTATGGGCACTTTGCATAATTCAGCTAGCCAAAGAAAGAGGGAATAAATTTCCCTTGTTTCCTTCCAAGCCCACTGAAAACTAGCTATACAACTATTCTGAAAGGGGGTTATGAGAGCCAAGGAAGGATACTAATTGCCAAGAGAAATTCCATTGCCTGCCATTTATAGAAGGCTGGAACAATGGAAAACTTCTTTTTCTTTTCTTTTTTCTTTGTTTTTTGCAATACTTTCTAAAGCTAAGTCACAGTTTGGCTCAGACACATTTCTGGCAAGAGTAAGTTCCCGAGGCTGGAGCTGAGAATGACCTACCCCAGCGTTCCCACGAGCTCCTTCCTTGGGTCAGATACATGCAAATCTCAACAACTGAATAGGATACAACTGCAGAGAAAGAAAAATAACTGTGGAAAAGACAAGCTAAGAACTTGGTAGCAGTTAGGCTCTGCTGCCCTCCAGAAACATCTATCCTTAGTAAGGCTGGGAGAGAAATTCATTTGGTTCACATTTTAATGCAAACTTGTGAAATTCTGCCCTTTCAATATATGAACCGAAACTCAAACATTTCATATTTCTCCTCATTCTGCAACAGAGTTCTCCATTCAAAATGTGTAAATTAAGGAAAGCTACAAAAACACAAGAGGATATTATTGAAAAGAACATTTAAAAATGCGTTATATTTGGGAAATTGCTTACAAAAATACGTATGTTAGGCAAAAATGCATGTATTAGGAGAAATGCACACACAAAAACTATACAACTGAAATGCACACACAAAAACCAAACAACCATGAACGGAATTTAAAATTGGAAAAATCAAAAAGTGAGAGAAGTGGAAATTGACAGATTCACCCGTCCCTAATTTTTATATCAAATCATTGTCTTTTGCAGTTATGTTGGGCTGAAATCAGTGGAATAATATAGCCATCACACAGTGGCACTTGCATATTATTTAATTATTTTAACAATCTGCAAAAAAAAAATCACTATCTCCATGGCACTCTATATTAGGAATATCAAAATAAACAAGGCTTTAAAAAGAAATATTCTCTCTCCATATAATTTCTCACAAACAGTATGCAAAATATATTAATAATTTACAGAATCTGCAAAGGAAATTACTCCCTTCATCAGAAGAAATGCTGTATGCATTTATCCACAATACCAAAAGGTTGTTGAGGAAGAACCCATATAGGTATGGCTGAGAATTTTATTTCAGTTCAGTTTTGATCAGAATTTACCAAAATTCACAAAGTTGTCCATATTCAGAACAAAAAAAACCTAGAGATTTTTTTAAAAAATGAATGTGGAAGAAACCAAAACTGACGGAATCACCTGTCCAGGCCCAGGGCTTTGAGTGCACTGCTCTTACAAATCTGGCTTTGAATCCCTGTATAGTCAATCATGTCAATGCTTAATTAGGGTTGCTACCTCTTTTTTTCTGGAACGCTTCTCATCTTTTACAACTGTATGGCAAGCAAGTGCAACATGATCCTGCCTGTGCTGGAAATAGCTTCAGCTATTTGATTTGGCCGGTACAGATGCATGAAAAGTGTGTTTCAATTTCTTTTTGATCAGAATTTAATAACATTTGCAAAGATCTTCATATCTTGGGGGGGGGAGAACTTGCGGGTTTTTAAAAAAAAAATCTAAACTTTGAGAGAATGTGAAATGGACAGATTCACCTACCCATAAACACATGCCCTTTATTACCATCTGCCTCCCTACCCTACATAGGATGCAAGTATTCTAAATGACCAATTCTCACTGCCTTTTCTGTACCTAGCTGTATTTATCTAATATGTGGAAGGATAAGCAGCACAACACTCTGGGGTTTGGTTTGGTTTTAATGCAACCAAGGTATCCTAGTATCTGACAAGACATTGTGATGGAAAGACAATGCTCTCAGAAGTTTTTCCCAATCATGGTGAGGCCACATTAGTAGCTATGTCTAAGTACTTCATGGCTGCCACAACAACCCTGGGGCTGTCTGAAAATGTTTTGGGTCTAAGACTCATGGCATGTTATATGCTCAATTTGTTTAGCTCTGCTAGATGAGCAGGACACATTCCATATATCATTTTCAAACTGCTTTCATGGTATATTCTGCTTGGTGTAGATCTGGCCCATGGTGAGAATTAACATGATTCTGCAGGCATGCTGGGGACAGATTGGGATCTAGGTGGCTTTCTGATGGCTCCTAGAGTGCTTCTTAATGACATGATTGTTGCTGCCATTGGCCAATCTCCGAAATAAATAGATCACCTAAACAGGATTACCCTTTCTAGTTCACTACTTACTGGGTCACTGGAAACAACAAAAGCACTAGGGCATAACTAGCCTACTCTGCGGAAGTTGTGGCAGCAAAGAGAGATCACCTCACCACCATCATTACATCTTCATAAGAACATAAGAAGAGCCATGCTGGATCAGACTGGATCCAGTCCCACACTCTGTTCACACAGTGGCCAACCAGCTGTTGGCCAAGGACCAACAAAGCAGGACACAGTGCAACACAATGCTGTACAGTGGCACTATTCCAAGTGGTGAAGGGCCTTTTGTATCTGGACCCTGAAGATAGAAACACAGCAAGACCATTGATCCATCTAGCCCAGTATTATGAACACTGACTAGCAGCAGCTCTCCATGGTTTCTGAGGCTCCTCTAGCAGAATTTCCTTTTTGGAGGATAGAAAGGCAGAACAAAGGCTCTGTTGCTTTTCCTGCCCTTCCAGCAAGCATCCAGCAGGGCTTAGGACGGACAGAACTGTCAAGATCGGAGTGTTCCGTTGATAGGGCTCTTCGCTCTTGGGATTGCTCAATAACTAGCCTACCCAAGGTACACTAAGATACATCAAAGGGTAAATATAACTTCTGCTTTTTTACAACCCCCCAAATTTTCCACTAATTTGAAGAACAATTTTCAAGTTTCTAGAATATTACAGAATCTGAATTTTCCACCTACGCTTTCCCCTAGGAAACCGTAAGTATTTCCCCCTCAGCCTCCCATTTTGTGTGAAACTTGGCCTATGAATGTGTATAAATGGCCAAATAATGACAAGCCTTCCTGTGACATCCAAGCAATGTCACAGTTATGGCAATAAAGCCACATCAAAGTCTTGGAGTTTGGCAACATCTTTGGAGTCACATAACTGTCACAATAGATAATGGCCCATTTGCAGTCGTGGCACATCACTCACATTTCACATTCATCATGCACTGCAGTCATTTCCTAGGGAGATTGCAGGCACGCTGGAGTATCATTACTACTTCATAGTAAAATGACACTCACATCATCTTGTTAGGACTGTATTATTGTTATAGTAAACGGAGTGCCTGAGTAACAATCTGCATATTTGGTAGTGCTTTCTTGCAAAAAAATAGGTAGACATTTTATAAATGGACCTGATTTTTCTTTTTGTTAATGAAAATGAAGGTTTTTTTTTTTTTTTTTTTGCTGTTGGGGGAGTTTCAGAAGAAATACATGAGTAGGGGAAAATCTACTTTATTTAAAGAAGGCACACCAAACACTGCAATTATGCTATTTCTGTCTATTTCCAGAGTACTGCAGAGTACTCATCACACACACACACACACGCACACACACACACACACACACGTCCATTGATTTGAATGGTGATTGTGCAGAAACAGTGCCTTGCATGTCATAAACACAGAAGGCTAAGCAGAATCAAAACTACATAGGCAGAAGGTTCAGGAAACCAATGTATCACATTAGCAGAAGCCTAATCTGGTAATGACAATTACTGGTCAACAAATGAGAGGGGTAAGAAACTGCTAGTCCACATATTATTTAGGATTAGTTGTCCAATAATAAGATCAAGAATAAGATCCTCAAGATTCTACAGCAGAAAACATAGAGAAAGGCCCTGCCTGAAAAACAGTAAAGGAGCAGTGAGTAGTGGAGAGTGTGTGTATCCATTTGTGTGTATGAACAAGAAAGACAGTGAATAAAATGAGTGTATTTATTTATTTATTATTTCGTTTCTGTACTACCCAATAGCCGAAGTTCTCTGGGCAAGTCACAAAAATGAAAACCAGTGTGTAGGGTAAGTGTGTGTGAAACAGTGAGTGGTGTGTGTGTTTGTGGATGTGAAAGAAGGGAGGGAGATCCAAGCCCCACCCATTCCCAGTCTAGGCTCCACCTACTTCTGTATTTTGCCACACCCACCACCTACTCACAGCCCAAATGGTAGCCCACCCCTGATCTGCTGTTTCCAGATGCAGAATACAATTTTGTTGTCTTCTTTAAGACTGCAGTGCTATGCACAACAACATGCTAAGAGATTTCAGTGGGACACAGGCCTGCATATATGTTCTCAGGACTTCTGTTAGCATATCAACGTAATTGAGAACAGTAAAACTCTTATTGGTGGAAATGATAATGAATAGATGCCTTTTGGCTCTTTGACTGGGTTTATGGCTGCAACCTTAAGTACACTTACTCGTGAGCAAGCCCCATGTAACACAGTGGGCACAGTGGGCTCAGTAAACATGGATAGGACTGTACTGTAAAGCAGTTAAAAAGAACCTAAAGAAACCTCCTACCCATTTTGTGATTTTGTTCCTTTGCTTGCCAGATCTTTTTTCCCCATTAGACAATAAAGGATAATATAAGTCATCGTGAAATTAAAGGAAACTAAAGACCACTGCTTAAGGAAAGAAGGCAAATGGAAATATCCTTCAAGGATCCATTTTATTTTTCTATCCTACATCAAAGAAAATATTTTGTCATATCTGTTTTACAGTACTAAAAATCCCATCGACTTAAGACACTATTCAAGACTCACTGGAGGCTAATTTGGGCTTCAGCTACACCCAGGCAATCCCAGTGAAGTCAATTATTATAAATGTTAGAAAAATTGGACACAGTTCCCAGGATTATTTTATTTTCTTGATCTGCTTCACCGCTATTTTCACAAAACCCCTCTCTTCCCCCACCCATAGCTCTCCCCCCTCTCTCCCTCCTCATTCCCTTATGTAACTTTTTATCCATTCTCTTCTCTAAGAGTAGATTCTGTCGATCATGCCGGTGACTTTGCAGCCCAAGTATGATCTACATTAAATTGGGTTGCTACCAGTGCACCACAGTCTCCTGTGGCACCGTTTTCTATAAGCGTGCAAAAAATGGCCTTTGATTTCCCAAATGCAGAGATCCATGCAATATTTGTTTCTTTGTTTTATTATATGTATTTATATCCTACCTCATCAAAGTACTTTTGAGGCAACTTACAGATAAAAACATAAAAGTATACAAAATCAATAACAAGATAAAAACGTACAGCAACAGGACTAAAGCAACGCGGCAACAAATGCAACAATCCAATTTAGGGCAAAATCCTATCGGGATGGTCTGAAGCCTCCAAACTCGGAAGCAAAGGACTATCCAATGCAGGTCAGAGAAACGCGTAGGAGATTCTCTCCTCCATGCTCCATCTGCCCTGAAGTTTTCTCTAGATGCTGGATTTTTAGTGTCTAGCTGTGCCTTCAGGGTGGGGGAGGGGGAGGGAAAGAGGCCCGAGACTTGATAGGAAGCTTCATACACCAGCTTCCATGGTCTCCTCCCCGCCCTGGGGCATGCCCCCCCTTTGCCCTCTCCACATCCATTTCCAAGCATCCTAGAAGGAATTGGCATGGAGCGGACTGCACTGGTTACAAGGCAGAGGGGCAAAAATCCTATGGCTATCTAGACAGTGTCTAGTGGCCATAGGATTGCTCCCTAAATGTTTTAAATTTAAAAGCAGTGAATAAAACAATAGTACACTGAATTTAAAAGCCTGAGTGAATAAAACAGGTTTTATCTGTTGTTCTAATGTTGTTCCCCACCTCGATCCAAAGGGAGAGGCGAGTAAGAATTATTATTATTATTATTATTATTATCCCACATGTGCTTTTATGAATCACAGAAAAGTTGCCACCTGCCCGATCTCAACAGGCAGGTAAAGCAAGAGGAATGTTTCCAACCCCTGGTTTAGAAAAATAATAATTTGCCAGTGTTGAAGCAAGCATCATGATTTCTTGTTCATTTTTTTAAAGTGCAATTCAAGGCGTTGACTGCTCATGTTAAATCCCTTTATTTATTTCATTTATCATTTGTTACATTTACATCCCACCTTTCCTCCAAGGAGCTCAAGATGTTGTACTCCCTCTCTCCATTTTATTTTCACCTGAGAGTCAGTGAGTGGCCCAGTCAGCCAGTGAGCTTAATGGCAGAGTGGAACTAGAATCTGGATCTCCCCACTTCTAGTCCCACACTCCTGGTACTCTACCACATGGGCTATTTAGCTTAGATCCATGGTAGCTAAATAATGGCCCATTCCTGTATGAATCCCTTGATATCATCTGACAAAATGTTTCAACTTATTCATAAATTATTATTATTATTATTATTAATAATAATAATAATAATAATAATAATTTATTTCTTACCTGCCTCTCCCTCTGGATCGAGGCAGGGAGCAGCATAGAATACAAAAATATTATAAAATACATAAAACTGATTAAAACATATACATTACAAGGGTGCAGTGAAATGGCTGATGGCACCAAATTATTTAGGATGGTTAAAACAACATGGGCTTGCAACAAGCTCCAAAAGGATCTCTCCAAACTAGGAGAATGGGCATCAAAATGGCAAATGTGATTCAATGTAAGCAAGTATAAAGAGATGCATGTTGGGGCAAAAAATCCCAACTTCAAGTATAACTGATTGGATCTGAGCTAGCGGTGACTGACCTAGAAAGAGATCTTGGGGTTGAGGTGGACAGCTTATTGAAAATGTTAACCCAGTGTGTGGCTGCTGTGAAAAAGGCAAATTCTATATTGGATGATGATGATGATGATTTTATTACCCGCCTCTCCATCTGGATCGAGGTGGGGAACAACACCAAATTCAATATAAAACATAAAATTAGTTAAAAGAGCATATAAAACCAATACAATATTAAAATAACGTGCACAGCATCTTAAAATTCTTAGGTTTAACATTCATCTGGATAGAAAGGAACTGAAAATAAAAATGCCAATATCATACTGCCTGTATGTAAATCTATGCTGCAACCACACTTAGAACACTCTGTACAGTTCTGTTCAGTGCACATAAAAAAGGAAATTGTAGAGTGCAAAAAAAGAGGAACTAAAATAATCAAGGAGCTGGAGTAACTCCCCAATGATGAAAAGTTACAAAAGCTGGGATTATTTAGTTTAGAATAATGGCAAGTAAGAGGGGACATGATAGAGGTGTACAAAATTATGCATGTTGTGAAGAAAGTGGATAGGGAGACATTTTTCTCCCTCTCTCACAATACTAGAACCTGGGATCACCCCATGAAGCTGATTGATGGGAGATTCAGGACAGATAAAAAGAAGTACTTCTTCACACGGTGGATAGTTAAACTATGGAATTCACTACCTCAAGATGTAGTGATGGTCACCAATTTGGATGGCTTTAAAAGGGGTTAGATAAATTCTTGGAGAAGGCAAGCAATGGCTACTAGTCCTGATGGCTATATGCTACCTTTAGTAACAGAGGCAGTATGCCTATATACACCTATTGCTGGGGAACATGGGCTGGAGGATGTACTGTTTGTGGATTTCCCATAGGGAGCTGGTTGGCCACTGTGCAAACATAATGCTGGACTAGATGGACTTTTGGTCTAATCCAACATGGTTCTTCTTATGTTCTTAATGTGTGAAAAGCTTTTAGGGCCGCCTCACCCTTTTTGTTGTTGATGCACACCTAAAAAGTGCAAAGTGTATATGTGCAAATGCATCTATCATCAGGGAGTCAGAATCAACTGACTGAAGGCCAGACCTGAGTTTTTCCATGTAATGTATGAAGCTGCTCTTAGTGTCTGGGCAATCCTGTTCCTTCATCCTTTAGATGGAGATTGCTTTCTCCCACATCTTCTGTAGCCAGGATGGGAACCCATGAGCGGGGGGTGGGGGGGAGTCCTATATTCTCACAGAGGTGACATTGGTCAATCTGGGAATTACAAAGCCTATTACAAGGTTGCTCTACACTCCTCCACTACCTCTTTCACCACATCTAGTTTTGTGTAAGTACTTGTATTAAAACAAAAACAAAACCAGAACATTTAGTATCCAATTAATTGGGGCACCATTTTAGTTAATCATGAAGGCTTAATTGATTAATCTAATATTAATTGATCAACAGTACAACCAAATACATATCTACTCAGAAGTAAGCCCCACTAAGTTCAATGGGATTTACTCGTAGGTAGATGCATATAGAATTGGAGCCTAAAAGTTGCAGGCCTATTCATTATCCACTTTGAACCTAAGGAGGATAGTTAGGTGAGAGGATGGAAAGAGAGATGAATAAAGAATATATATAATTGAGTCTGGATTTGGGGTGCAGAACACTCAGAACTGATTGGATTCACAGCAAGCTGGCAAATCCACAGCACTTACAATTCAGAGCTTATGAATTTTAGTATAATGGTTCTTTACACATAACTGAGATAACAACTCTTTTAAATGTGTTTCATCTTTTATCAAACTTGGGTTCTTATATGAAATGTAAAACATTGATATTCCTATTACATCCCGCAAGGGAAAAGAAACACACCATTTGTCATAATCAGGAAAAATGTTTTATTCCTTTCGACATGCATTTATCTCCTTCACAAATAGAAGCCATAAAAAAGAGCATACAAGAGTTTTAATGTTACTGTGATACACCTTCATGCCTAGATAGGCTCCTGTAGGACTAGCAGAAGCCTGACCAAGGAACAAATAAGGAGGAATGGCTGTGCAGCATTACCAGTTCTTCCATCCATTTGTTTAATAAATGCAACCCAGTTTAGGCAAACCATAACAGTACCCACATCTGCAGGTTTCAATGTTTTTGTGAAATCAGCAAAAGGAAATGCAGCAATAGCTGAACACAATGGGCTGGATCAAGACTTAATCATACTTGGAGTAGACCCATTGAAATCATGGAGGTTATAAGAAGTCTCAGGCCATAGCTAGACCTAAGGTTTATCCCTGGATTGTCCAGGGGTCAGACCTGTACATCTAGGAGCCTTGCTATACCTACCTCAGAATCCGTGTGGGAGGTGCAGACAGCCCGCGCTAGAAGTAGCGTGGGCTGTCGCTCCTTTCCACACGTCAGATGCGACGGGGAAAGGAAAGCCCCGTCGCGTCCTCCATTTTTAAAAAAAACTTAAAGGGGGCATGTGTGCAGGAGCACACCAACAAAAAGGTAAGTCTTTTTTTAAAAAAATAAAGGGTTCCCCGCTCCCCTCTGCCCCCAATTTCCCCCCCACAATGTCTGATGCCCCCACTCGCCCGCTTGCTTGCCCCCTCGCTTGCCCATTCACTCGCTCACCCGTCTGCTTGCCGCCCCCGCTCGCCATGTCCGATGCCCCTTCCACCACCACCCCGGCCACGATCTCCCCACCCTGGCTCCGCTCTTTCCCCCATCTCTCCTGCTGGGTCCGCTCTTCCCCCCCAGGCCCCCATCTCTCACCCCCGCGATTCCCTTGCCCCCAGCCCGATGGACACAGCGGCTTCTCCTGGCTACTCACGAGTAAGCCGCGTAGCCGAGAAAAGCCATGGAACCAGCTAGACTTTCTGCAGCCCCGGGCTCAGGCCGGAGCTGTGGAAAAACCGGGCCACAAGTGGATCCAGTTATCCTGGGTCAAGGGAGGGTTTAGCCCAGCCTGACCCTGGGATCCCCTGTGCGTCTTCTGCATGCACAGGGGTGAGCCTGGGTTTCAGCCCAGGCTAACCCCTTGTCTAGCTGTGGCCTAGGTGGCACACAGGAGATCCAGTGCTCAGGCAGGGGCAAACCCTGGATGATCCCAGGATAAACCTTAGGTCTAGCTGTGGCCTCAGTGACTAACTTAAGCCCCACTGTTTTCAGTTGTTCTACTTTAGTCTGGATCCAACTCAATGTCCCAGCTACCATATGTATCCAGTGGGTGAAAATAGCTGGGATGTAGACCGGTGGCCCTCTAGATATTGTTAGACTCCAACAACCATCAGGCCCAGCCAGCTAGGACAATTATCAAGCATGATGGGAGTTATAGTCCAACATCTAGAGGGCCACAGTTTCCCACCGCTGATGTTGACCATTTTCCCAGGCATTTAGCAACATGTGTTTTATTGATTGATTGATTGATTGTTTGATTGAATTTCTATACTGCCCAATAGCCGAAGCTCTCTGATGAGTTTTAACCTATCCCGGATTTGTTTTTATGGTTTGGCTGATGGCTCAAAGTTGTTTTTAGATGTATATAGTCTCTGTGTATACTGTCTGCTGTGTGTTTTAAATTTTGCATTTTCTTTTTAATGTTTTAATTTTTGTAAACTGTCCAGACAGCTTCATCTATTTTGGGGAGTTCAGTTCCCTTAGCATACCACATAATTCAAGACAGAAGTGAAACAGTTAATCTATATGTCCAGGGTGTGTGCTCCTTCCCCAAGCCTCCGTTCCTAGGGAGGGCATATAAAAATGCCTGCAGTATTGATCCCCTGCCACCCCAGTTAGGAGAAAGAGCTCTGTTGCGAGATTCTACTTTCTAGGTTTTCTTTCTGTCAATTCTAAAACCATTAGTCATTTGGTTGGAGAAATGAAATTAAGCATTTGTTCCTTATTGTTACGATTTCCAAATTACCAAGTAACAAATGTTACAATCACCCTTACAACTCGGAAACTCTTTCGCCCACCAGCAACTGACAGCTTTCTAATGCAGTCACATTAAGGTGCTTTTTGAAGTGTGTGAGGCACTTTTTAACTAGCTCCTTGGGGCATTGTTAGATATCATTGCTTACTACCAGTGGGAGCCACTACGCTGTTAATAGCACTTCCCGTTTTACTTCTGATCAGTCATATACAGGGGCTTAAAAGGGATTGCTTGAAACTTGTGAAACAACCTCTGCCTTCCAGAATTTGCCAGCAATACTACCCATTACAACACCATGGTCAGAGCTGAGGATAACTCATTAATAAAGGGAAAGGTTGGCAAGGCAGTGTCAGTTTCTTGTTTAAGGTGGCTGTGATTCTTGTCTCATGCAGGAGCAGGGAACTTGTGGCCCTCCCAATGTTGTTGGATTCCAACACCCATCAGCCCCAGGCAGCATGGCCAACATTCATGGCCGATTAGGAGTCAGAAATCCTTGTCTATCTACTGTGAATGACTCAGGGATCTCCCAGGAGATCCCCATCTACCGTCTGCCGACCCCAGTTCTAAAGTGCATTGAACACTTTAGATTATAAATACTCTGTGTTATTTCTGTCAACGCTTCCAGCTTTCCCCAACCAGGTGAGCCATGCTGGCTGGGGATAATAAGAGCTGTAGTCCAAACTCCAAAACATCTGGAGGGCACCAGTTTTGGGCAGACCAGTCTATGTAGTACCTGGCATGATTTTGGCATGAAATAAAATAAATACTAAATATCAGCAGCTATAACATTTTTCACATATCAAAACTATAACTGGATTGTTTGAATGCTACTATCATTGATTATTCTCTGTCAAATCACCCTGTTGTTGTTGTTGTTGAATTAATATCCTACCTTTTTTTCTCTTGCAAGAAACCAAGGAGGTTTACATGGTTCTCCTTTTTTCTTTCTTCTCGCCATTTTATCCTCACATCAACCCTGTGAGGTAGGTTAGGCTGAGAGTCACCCAGTGAACTTCATGCTCAAGTGGGAACTAGGTTCCTCCTGAGTCCCAGTCCAACACTCTAACTGCTACAGCACACTGACTTAACTAACTAAGGGCCTTCCTAGACGAGGCCTTAGCGCGCCTTCTGTCCCGGCTTCCCTGCTGTGCGTCCAGATGACGCACAGGGGAATCCGGAGGCAGGCCGCGCTGAGGCCTCCTCCAACGCGCCATAAGCCAATGCGCTTATGGCGCGCCTTTTCCCCAGTTCTGGCTTCAGGCCGGAGCTGGGGAACGTCTAGGGACTTCCGCAGCTTTTCGCGGCTCCTCGCTTACTCGCGAGGAGCCGCGAAAAGCCGCGGACCTGGCACAGCGCTCATAGGAGCACTGTGCACATCGGCGGGGGGGCCGAAGGCTGGGAGGGTGGGTGGCAGGGTGGCACGGGGGAGGGCTGGTGCGATCACGCCGCGCGCCGCCCGGGCAATGCCTGGCATGGGGCGGCATTGCAATGCCGCCCCATGCCAGGCATTGCCCGGGCTCGGGCGGCGCACAGCACAATCGCACCCACCCTCCCCCCGTGCCACCCACCCTGCCACCCACCCTCCCAGCCTTCGCCCCCCCCCCATAAAAATAAATTTAAAAAAAACCTTACCTTGTCCACTATCTTCGGGCCGCACCCGGCCCCTTTAAAATAATAAAAAAATGGCGGACGACGCAGGGCTTCCATCCTCCCTGCGTCTCCGCCGTCTGTAAGCCTGGGGGAGGCGCGCTAACGGTAGCGCGCCTCAGCCCCGCCTCCCTGCCGGCGTAAGCCGGCAGGTCTATCAAGGCCCTAAGAGGGCCCAATTCCCGGTTAGTCAAGCTGCTTAGTTTTATAACTGCCACCATGTGGAAAATTATCGTAGGCCCTATTACATCATTTGATGATGTCAACCCTGCTGGCCTTTCCTCGGTTTTGGGATTTTATTCATTTATTTCTGGGATTGTTTTTGAAATGTACAAACTGCCTTTTATCTACAAGGGATCCCAGGATGGTGCACATAACATTATGAGGGGAGGAAATAGAGTAGCAAAATTACAGAATAAGAGGCATAAGAACTATTCAACCAGCAAACAAATCAATTAAAGAGAATTAAATTTAAAATGCCTGGGCAAAAAAGGAACAGTATGATTTGGCACCAAAAAGAAAGCAAGGTCAGTACCAATGGTATCTCCCTTGGGAAGGCATTCCAAAGCCAACACAAAGAAGGCCCTTTCTTTTGAAAGTGCATATTGTATTTCTTCCACTGATAGTTCTTGCCAAGGTTCTCCCCTGAAGATCTTAATGCCTGGGCAAAGTCATATGGGAGGATGTGTTCCTTTTGGTATCTGGGTTCCAAGCAATGCAGAGCTTTACGGGTGATCATCAGCACCTTGAATTTAGATTCAGTAGTGAATCAGGAGCCGTACTTCCTTAAGAATTGTTGTGACAGGACTCGATCTAGGTGAACCAGCCGGAATTCTAACTGCCAAACCCCATGTGAGTTGTAGCTTCTGAACTGCTTTCAATGGCAGCCCCATAAAGAATGCATTACAGTAACCTAACCTGGAGGTTACCAGAGCACGGATCACCAGGGCAAGGCTATCCCCACCTAAGAAAGGCTGCAGCTGGTGAACCACCCAAATCTCTGAACCACTGGCCACATGGGTCTGTAGTTACCATGTTAGATCAAGGAGCACCCCCAATTTTATATTATTAGAGACCTGTTGCCAAAGTTTTGGTTGGGTATTTCCAATCAACTCCTTGCCTCTTCTGCCACCTCTCCTTCAACCTTCTGCTACCCTGCCTGTGCTGTAGCCTGACTCTTTCCACTATTCTTGCTGGTAGCACTCAACCTCTGCTCCTGCCCTTAAGTCCTGGGGATTCCATTTGCTCCTATTGGCTTCAGTTTCCTGTTTTCAGTGCTCCACCTGTTTCCTGTTTTCTTAGCCCTCTGCCTCCTCTTACTATCTATCTTTCCCTTTGTTCACTGTCTATTCTACCTCCCTTCCTTCTGAGACCCCCACATGTACACACGAACCTTATTATGTCCTCTGGTTTCCTCCCTCTAAGCTACTTAGCTTTCCACCTCCCTGCATCCCTCACATTTTTGCTTCTGTTCCTGGTTCACTACAATGGCACACAGTTATCTACACCAAGCAGGATAAAACACTTTGAAAACAGTTTGAAAACTGTATAAGGAGTGTGTCCTTGGCCCCAACAGTTGTCAAAACTGTTGTAAACCGTTTTAAAGCAGTAGTGTAGATCCTGTCTCTATCTGAGGGAGTGGGGGATCTATATAGTGTTTTTTTTCCCAACAGCATGACTTGCTACTTTCCCTCATAGAACCTTCATTGTTTAATTTCCCTTAAAAACTGAGTACTTTCCTATTGGTAGTTAGAATGTTTGTGAAAATTGTATGACATCACAGCAGTCAGCCAATGGCATCATAGCAGCTCAGCCATTGGTTGAGGAGAGCTCACAGTCAGGAAGCAGCTAACTTTTGGCTTATTATACATATACACTGCACATTTTGCTTGTTGGAAATATGAAGTGCATTGAGCTCCCCTTCCTCATCATAACTCAGTGTTAGCTATAGCCAAATAATAGTCACAATATGAATGATAGAAATGCAGAATATTCGTTTGTTGGGTGTGTGTTTTTAATGATTGTAACAGCGTATAATAACAGTGTAATTGTTGAGGTCAAGACACTGAGGCAGACATTCAGGTTTAATTTAAGAATTATAATATGGCTTTTCCGGACCAAAACACTGAGATAAAGCAGTGAGATTTTGGAGAGTGATAATGAATTCAATGGGTATTAAACTGTTAAACTACTGCAATCAAAGGAACCAAAAAACTGTTTTGGCAGTATAATACATTCCTGAGGTTAATCAAGAATTGTATCTTCAAAGTGAAGATGTTCATTTCCAATACACAGTCAGAAATGAGATTTTAAACCTATCCAATAAAATAGGCCATGCCTTATATAATATATATGAACTGCTTTTCGAAATGATGGTGTTCTTGTAGAACAGGGGAGTTGTAACTTTTTCAGCCCAAGGGCCGAATTCCATTTTTTGGAGGCCACTTTCCAGTGGTGGGTGGGACTAAAGTCAAAAGGGGCAGGGCTAAAATACTAAAAAAAATTCCAACATATTGTAGCTTAAAGCTAGGGGGTGGGTGAACTCACCAGCATCCACCCCACTGGATGCTCACCCTCTCACCACCAGCAGCCATCACCACCACCTGTCGACCACACAAAATGGAGGCTCTGGAAAACACGCACTTCCCTCCTGCATTAATGGCGACCATAAAGGCCCCATTGACGCAGCGGGGGAAAGTGCGCAATTTCAGCAGCATGGGCGGATGGCCAGGGAGGTGGAGGTGGGAGAGCCCATCAGACTCCTGGACTCAGTCAGGTGCTCACGACATCCCTACTTAAAGCTCTAACTGCCAGCAACTAAGCCTTAGGAGAGACATTTTGACTGTTTAGAATGGGGAAAAGCTTGCACAAATGGAAGGAAGCCACCAACCTGTTGTGGAATTGGATAGTGCAGAGTGCGTAGCACACACGATAGCTGGCTCACTAAGCTGCTGGTTTGTGAGGCTTACTGAGGAAAAAATCAATACTCACAGACGTTCAGTAAGAATAGTTTTACTGAACAAACTTTCATTTCACATATGGTCATCAATATATACTTGATATATACAGCACACTTCACCAACAGCATACAACGATAATAACAGTGACAACAAGATGCCTTTAAACAGGGA
Source organism: Elgaria multicarinata webbii (assembly GCF_023053635.1). Taxonomy (NCBI): domain Eukaryota; kingdom Metazoa; phylum Chordata; class Lepidosauria; order Squamata; family Anguidae; genus Elgaria; species Elgaria multicarinata. Next base: position 96,014,882 of record NC_086172.1, read on the forward strand.
CATCTTAAATACTTTTTCCTTTTGGTTCAATTAACCAATTGTCTCTGCCTCAGGTCTTGCACGTAGGCCATTTCTGCCAGGCTCCGGTTTGAACACCTGCTACTGTCCAGAAACAAATCTGCTAAGCACTTTAACTCTTTAAAGTCATTTCTATACTCTGTGGAGAAAAATTCACCCCAACACAACCAATACAAGGTCAGGGAAAGGGGTGGGGCCAGAGGAAGGAGGTGAGGCCTTTTTCCAGGCCATTGTTCATTTGAATATGCAAAAATGAACTAGACAGATGCTTGTGTATTTATTGTTACAAGTTCTGTACTGCGAGAATCTCCCATCAGCAGCTATTCTTTGATGCATCTTCACAAAAGAAGGTTTCCCTATGCGTCATGATTCCTTAGCTTTTGGAGGGGGGTGAGGTGGAAGTCTTTGGTGAAGGACATTGTGAAAGGCCTGAACCACATTCAGGTGAATGAAAATTTAAGCTATTTATTCATTTCCGAGCCTAATTCAAGGTGCTGGTTCTTACTTTTAAAGCCCTAAATGGCTTGGGTCCCCAATTCCTCAAGGAGCACCTTCTTCCATACTATCCTGCCTGTTCATTAAGATATTCAAATGAGGCCTTTCTATAAGTACCATCAGTTCGTGAAGTATATTGAGCGTATGAAGAAGAGGGCTTTTTCAGTGGTGGCACCTCAAACTTGGAACACTCTCCATAAGGAAGCTAAACTGGTGCCAACATTGCAATCTTTTCAGCACCAGGTCAAGACGTTTTTATTCGCCCAGGCATTTTAAATTACTTTTATTGCTTCTGTTCTGTTTAATAATGTTATGGTTTTGTAGCCTTTCCATTGTATTGTTATATGTGTTCTGTGTTGTTGCATTATTATTTTTTATTAAATGGTATTTTTATTATTGTATGCTTCCCTGGAACCTGTCAGAATGAAGCGCATATGTAAATATTTAAAATAATTTTCAAAAAACATATGAATTGATCCTCATGGATTTGTTTACTAATGCTTTTTCCTCAAATTCTATTGGATGTGTACTCAAAACCCATGCTGCTGCTTCAATAACATGTTAAGTAGTGCATATAACCATTAGAGCAGGGATGGAGCTGTTGAGTTCCCCAGATGGCCACGCACCCTTTTCATGGCCACACCTCTTCCCCCCTGACTGACAATCATATCTCACCTTTGGCATGTTTCCCCCCCATACACCCATTCTAAAAGCTTGAAATGCCTCACCTAAGGGTTATTTACCAGCAGTAACAACTTTAAGCTAAAGTACGGTAATATTCTGGGCATTTTGTCGCTGCCCCTTTTAACTTTGGCCTTACTCATCCCTCAAATGCACATACACCCCTGGAGAGCTTGTTCAAAATTGAACTCAGCCCTTGTCTCTCCACATTAGGGGCTCAATCCCACTGCCCTTTAACTTAGTGCTGTGCCAAAAATTTCAATTATTCCATTTTTGGCATTTCGTGGGAGGAAAATGGAAACTCTGGTGAAAGAGGCTGGGAGAGGTGAGAATTTCAGAGAATTTTCTCCTTGGGAAGGGGGACAGTGTTTCTACATACCTTTTCAAGCGTAGGAAGTTTTATTTCATTTTATTTAATTAAATCTGGCACTCGCAGGGGCCCAGGAGTTCTTCCTGAATGCCTATTGTAGAGGGTGAAATCACATGGTCTTCCTCCACTCAGGAGGAACTGTCAGGCTCCTGCAAGTGCTGTGTGCATGTGCGTGTTTTAAAAAAATAGAAAGAAGAACCCAAAATAACCAGCTACACTTTTCAAAATTTCCCCCCTCCATGTGAAAGAGGTAGAAAAAAGAAAGCCTGTTTTGCAAGGAGAGAAAAAGTTCCCAAAAATAAGAGACAGGATTTGGCACAGTACTACTTTAACTCTCATTAAGTTCAATGGGACAGCCGAATTTAGCTCACTTGTGTTATCAGGACTTAGAAGTATACAAACTTTGGCTGGAGCATGCCCTATATTAACAGTTGAGGTTTTACTAACTAGGCCAGCACACAGATATTACACTCATTGGTGTGTAGTTTCCATAATAAACATCTGAGAACCTTTTAAAAATATTAATATTGTAATTGGTAGCTTCCAGTATTCTGTCCTTTGAAATTCTTCATGATTCCTCATAATCTATTTTGTGACTTCATATTTCATTATCTTACTACACAACTGTTTCGCTGAAGATAGAGGCAACATAAACATAAGCAGCCAATCTGATGACCTTCAGTTTCAATCTCTTGAACTAATAGTTGGTGGCAACAAAACTCACCAAAATCCATAACGTGCTAATAGAAAAAAATATGATGGAGGTGGTAGTGGCTATGGAAGTTTCTCCTCAAAATTACAGAAACAAGAACCAAAGGGAACAAGGGTGGGGTAAGAAGTCATGTTGTAACTGAGATTGAACTGAGAGCAGAAACAAGAGACCTTGGGTTGGATCCAGGTTAAGTTAGGCCTTAGCTAGACCAGGCTATATCCCGGGGTGATACTCGCGATTGTCCCTGTGTGTCCAGATGACGCACAGGGGATCCCGGGATCAGGGAGGGATCATCCCTCCCTTGCCCTGGAATACAGCCCTACCCTTTGGCCCCGCTTTTTCCGTGGCCTTGGGCTCAGCCCGAGACTGCAGAGCATGTGGCCCGTTTCCACAGGTTTACCCGGCTCCACATGATAACTCACACAGAGCCGGGAGCTGCGCCCATTGGGGGTAGATTTTGGGGAGCGGGGAAAATCATTTTTTTAAAAAAAACACTTACTGTGAGTCGCTCAAGTGCTCCTGCACTCCTGTCTCTTTTTTTAAAAAAAAAAGGTGGGTGCAACTCCTCTCTTCCAGAAGTCACTGCGCCTTACATGTAAACGGGGGCAAGATCTTATATTATTCACAATGTGAGGTCTCCCCTCTTCTCCCCCAGATTTTTAGATAGGTCTAGCTAAGGCCTTAGTCACCCTTAGCTCCCATTGAAATCAATAGGATTTAAGTTAGTCTGGACTAACTTTTCACACCGCCTTCAGTGGAATCTTGATGTAACTAGCAGCCTAAATCTAACTCAAACCCTCATTCAGGACACAAACCTCAGTCTTACAAAAGGTGATATTTAAATGTGGATTGTCATAATAAACTCAATATCTGGTGAAGGATGAAAGATGCATGCCCTGCAATCTTTTAGCAGTACAATTAAAGCTGCAATCATATGCACACACTTACTTTGTAATTAGTTTCATTGGGCTCAATATGCCTTACTTCTGAGTAAACATATCTATAATTTGGTTGGGTGTTCACAAAGATCGATAAAGCAGATTTTCCACACAGCTACAAACAGCTAAAGTAGCATTAACATGTATGGAAAGAGATAGTAACATCTTGTTCTGGAGAAAGGACTCACTATTACTTTTGTGATTAAGTTGTCCATAAAGGTGATATATAACCATCCATTTTCTTCAGTTAGCCATGCAAAGCAACACTTTGCTTTTGAAGAAGTTAAAAGTGGAGCTTCATTGTTTTTATCCAGCCGACCAAAGACAGCAGACAATCCATATGGAACAAAAGAAAATTTGGCCTTGGGTTATACATTGAGCAGTTCTGCAGTAAATCTTATTTATTTCCTCCGAGTCTTCAATATCTAAAGCTCTTATGTATTCATTATCAGCAACATGTCGAATAATGTGGTAACTTGACAAGGTTCCATTCAGGCAGCTTACTGGGATACACAATACTTACGCTTTTTGATAAGAAAACATGCAGAAAGGTCACATCGTCTCTTCTATCCCTATCTCTTGAAGCAACAGCTACTCAATTTGCAGAAAACAAAAAATTTGAAACATTCCTTGAAACCTGTGGGTAAATACATTGGACTATACTGACACGCTGAGTAATAATTATTCCGTCAATTAGTGATGTTCACGGGTGAGTGCCAGTCTTTATATAGTCAAAACAGCCCTGCCCATGCATGTCTGAGTATGTTCAGGAGAACCTAGAGATTTGCAGAAGTAAAAAAATAAAGGGCGGGAAACCTCAAAAGGGACAAATTCTACACATACACACACACACACACACACCAAAAATAGAACTGGATCTGCATGGAAAAACCTGCTCTGTGACCATTTCCAGTGTGGTGTTGTGGTTAAAGTATTGGACTAGGAGTCAGGAGATCCAAGTTCCAGTCCCCAGTCGACCATGGAAACCCACTGGGCGACTTTGGGCCAGTCACAGACTCTCAGCCCAACAGGGTTGTTGTTGTGAGGATAAAATGGAGGAGGAGGAGGAGGATTATGTATGCTGCCTTGGGTTCCTTGGAGGAAAAAAGGCGAAATATAAATGCAATAATAAATAAATATTATTAAAATTTATAATTATATAATTATATTAAATTATAAATTAATTTTAACTTTGCTGTTTTAAATTTGTATTTCTGCACTGGTTTTATCCTGGTTGTGTTTTTATATTGTATTTTATATCATGTTTTTAAACTGTTGTTTTATACTTTGAATGGTTTTATGTTTTGTGAACAGCCCAGAGAGCTTCAGCTATTGGGCGGTATAGAAATGCAATAAGTAAATAAATAAATAATTTCCCTGCATAAATTTCCCAAACAAGCCTTCAGCTAGGAGAATGCTACCTCCATCTTCCAGTACTAATGCTCAAAGGAGCAAATGGGCAGGCATGGAAACAAGTAACAACATGGGACACAGAGGAGAGAAGCGATGGATGAATGCAAGGGAGATAGAGAGGAAAGAAAGAGATCCAGAGAGGATGAAGAGGGAAGGAGCCTAGAGAAACAGGATGGCAGACCTCAGCAGGAAATGAGGAGCAGGGAGCCACAATCAAAGTCCAGGTGAGGGAAGAAGGGCATGTGAGACTAGAAAGGGAAAGTGGAGGGGTGGCAGTGGTGTGTACATGGGGTGGGGCTGCCTTTTCCACTAAGTACAGACAGATCAGTCTATTTCTAGTCCATGTCAGTTTGATATGTGTTCATTCATAAATCCATTCGGTTCCATTTCCACACCAATCTACTTTTTTAAAAAAACTGCATGAACTTTTGCATTATTTTAGCATATCTTTCCCAAAATTTGCAGCATCGTGTGCAGTTTACCCTAAAATATGCAATGCTATACACAGTTTGGCACAGTTGTTGAATGAAAAACTGTATTGCACAATTCAGAGAAGTGCATGAACTGAAGGATAAGTACATCCAGGATGTGCAAATCAGGCCATTTTGTGTAAATAGGTGGACAGAACGAAATACTCTAGCATCCCTAAACTTTCCATCCATTGGCTCAGCTGAGATCTGCATCAGTGGCAGAGAGGCATTGGCCCTACCTTGGGCAGAACACAGGGGAAGAGTCAAGAAGGCAGACCCTTTGCCATCCATAACATTTTGCTGCAGATCCCATTTGGCTCCAGCTGCCTGTACAAGAGGTAGAACATCATACAGTGTTTTGTTGATGGCCCTCCCTTGCTTTTGCTTTTGTTCTGATCAGTTGATGCTGAGAATGTACTTGAGAATACACAGACAAAATTGATGGATTTTTCCCCATCTCTCCATGACCTCCCCAATTAAGATCTGAGGGAAGACTGCATTAGACACAACAGCCTTCTTAGTAGCAAGCAGGGCAGACATGTTTGGGCACCAGCCGATGACCCAGATGCCAGAAGGAGCCCATTGGCAAGACCCCCATGGAGTTGTTCCTCCATGGGGCTGTAATGGGCTGGATGAGGGCCAATAAACTGAAGCTGAATCCTGATAAGATGGAAGCTATGTGGATTGGTGGTTCCTGAGTCTGGGAATTGGGTAAGTGACCTGTTCTGGATGGGGTTGCTCTCCCTCTGAATGACTAGGTGCGTAGCTTGGGAGTACTCCTAGATCCATCATTGTCACTGGAAGCCCAGGTGGACTCTGTGGCCTAGAATACTTGGGGCCAGCTTTGGCTGATCTGCCAGCTACAGCCTTTCCTGGACAGGGATAACCTAGCCACAGTAGTGCATACACTGGTAATTTCCCAATTAGATTACTGCAATGCATTCTACATGGGGCTGCCATTGAAGATGACTCAAAAGTTGCAAAATGCAGCACTAGACTGCTGAATGGTACATCCCAAAAAGACCACATAGCACCGGTCTTAAAGAAATTGCACTGGATGCCTTTGTGCTTCCAGTCGGAATTCAAGGTGTTGGTAATAAAGCTCTAAACAGCTTCAGACCGCAATATTTGAAGGAGTGCCTCTCCCTATATATGCCTGCCTTAGACTTGAAATCTGTTGGAGGAGCCCTCCTCTGCATCCCACCAACACAAGACATACGCTATGGTTGGACTTGGGAGAGGGCTTTCTCTGTTGTGGCACCTCAGCTGTGGAATGCCCTCCCCTTGGAGGCCCATCTGGTGCCACTGCTGACTTCATTTCGGTGCCAAGTACAGACACAGCTTTTTAACAAAGCCTTTGATGGCTAATTCACCAAGCTTGCACATTGTTTTAACTGTTTTAATTGGGTTTTAAAGCTTTTAAATTCTATACTGGTTTTAGCTTGATCAATGGTTTATTTTGTTTGTAGCTGTGTATATTTATTGCTTTGTATTGTTTGTATAGTTTTATCTGTAAGCTGCCCTGAGATCCTAGTGATATAGAGTGGAATACAATTTTTTTAATAAATAAATGTCAACCTGCTTATGCACCTGCCTCTTGCTCCAGCTCAGACGATGGAGGTGGTGAGAAGGCTCTCACTGGCTCTCAAGTGGTGGCACTGGTGCAAAAGTGGTTGGGGAGCAATAGCAGTTGGTGACAGTGGTGGTAAGAAGGTAGGCTCACTGAAGGAGGGAGCCCATTGAGAGTGTCTTTTGCCCAAGGGCTCTTGTAAACATGGAGCTGGCACTGGTAGCAAGTCCAATCTCTAGAACAGCATAGGACCTAAACCAAAGTTAACTGCAAGTCAAACCCCAGTTATGTCTGGAGATAGATCAAAATTACTTACAGACAATCTGAATCAATGCTGGACCAAGGAGAATAAGTACTAGTGCTGCTGCCATTTGTTGTCCAGAACAAGATACAAAAGCGAACACCGAGCATCTTCAAAGATGTATAAACTAGTAGCACCAACCAATGGTCAAGATCCATTTGGATTTCACAATCCTGCCAAACTCTAAAAGAAAAGAAAAATGGAGTGTTTTTTCGATGCAAATCCGATATTAAGACTTCGTCACACTGGACTCAAAAGAAAGAACCCTATGAAATCATTCTCACAATAGAACTTTAAAACTCTTGTGACATTATTTCTTCTTTAGCTGCCTATTTATTTTATTTTTAAACTACTTTATTTGACTATTATTCTACAAAAGGGCAATGTATGAACCCACATTTCCTTAACCACTAATATAACTACTGATTTTCACTTTCAGTTTATCACATTTATCAGACATCTGCAATATTCAGATTTCGAAAGTCAAACATTTGAAAAATAAATAACAATAAATCATAAGGATGTTATCTTAAGGATATAATCCTAAACACACTTATTTTGAGAGAAAGACCCTTTATTTATTTATTTATTTATTTTATTACATTTATATACCGCCCCCCAGCCGAAGCTCTCTGGGCGGTTTACAACAATTAAAATAGTAGACATTAAAAGTATACAAAAAAAATTAAAAAACATAAAAACAGTATAAAAACAACAACAGTATTCATTTAAAACAACAATTCTGGGGTCCATTAAAACAAACTTAACGTTATTAAATGCTGTTAAAATGCTGTTAAAATGCCTGGGAGAAGAGAAAGGTCTTGACCTGGCGCCGAAAAGATAACAACGTTGGCGCCAGGCGAGCCTCATCGGGGAGATCATTCCACAGTCGGGGGGCAACCACTGAGAAGGCCCTCTCCCTTGTTGCCATCCTCCGAGCTTCCCTCGGAGTAGGCACTCGGAGGAGGACCTTAGATGTTGAGCGCAGTGTACGGGTAGGTTCATGTCGGGAGAGGCGTTCCATCAGGTATTGTGGTCCAAAGCCATGTAGGGCTTTATAGGTTAAAACCAGCACCTTGAATTGGGCTCGGAAACATATAGGCAGCCAATGCAAGCGGGCCAGAATCGGTGTTATATGCTCAAATCTTCCTGTTCCAGCTATCAATCTGGCCACCGCATTTTGCACAAGCTGCAGTTTCCGGACCGTCTTCAAAGGCTGCCCCATCTAGAGGGCGTTGCAGTAATCTAATTTGGAAGTTACCAAAGTATGGACAACTGAAGCTAGATTATCCCTGTCCAGATAGGGGCATAGCTGGGCCACCAACCGAAGTTGGTAGAAGGCACTCCGTGCCACCGAGGCCACCTGTGCCTCAAGTGACAAAGATGGTTCTAGGAGAACCCCCAAGCTACGAACCTGCTCCTTCAGTGGGAGTGCAACCCCATCCAGAACCGGTTGAACACCCCCCATCCGATCAGAGGAACCACCCACCAGCAGCATCTCAGTCTTGTCTGGATTGAGTTTCAGTTTATTAGCCCTCATCCAGTCCATTGTCGCAGCCAAGCACCGGTTCAGCACATCCACAGCCACACCTGATAAAGTTGAAAAGGAGCAGTAGAGCTGCGTGTCATCAGCGTACTGATGACAGCGTACTCCAAAACTCCGGATGATCGCACCCAACGGTTTCATGTACATGTTAAACAGCATGGGAGACAAGACCGACCCCTGTGGAACCCCATACCGAAGAGTCCACGGGGCCGAGCAATGTCCCCGAAGCACCACCTTCTGGAGCCGTCCTGCTAAGTAGGAGCGGAACCACTGCAATGCAGTGCCCCCCACTCCCAGCTCAGCCAGACGTTCCAAAAGGATACCATGGTCGATGGTATCGAAAGCCGCTGAGAGATCAAGGAGAATCAACAGAGTTACACTCCCCCAGTCTTTCTCCCGACATAGGTCATCATACAGGGCGACCAAGGCTGTTTCCGTGCCAAAACCAGGCCTGAAACCTGACTGAAATGGATCCAGATAATCAGTCTCATCCAAAAGTGTCTAGAGCTGTCCAGCCACCACCCGCTCAAGGACCTTGCCCAGGAATGGAACATTTGCTACCGGCCTGTAATTACTAAGATTTTCCGGGTCCAAGGAAGTTTTCTTCAGGAGTGGTCTCACTACTGCCTCTTTCAGATGGTCTGGGACCACTCCCTCTCGTAGAGAGGCATTAATCACCTCTTTGGCCCAGTCGGCTGTTCCATCCATACTAGCTTTTATTAGCCAAGAGGGGCAAGGATCCAGAGCAGAGGTGGTTGCGCGGACCTGTCCAAGCACCTTGTCAACATCCTCGAGCTGTACCAACTGAAACTCATCCAAGATTACAGGACAAGACTCTGGACACCTCACTAGATTCACCTGCTATAACACTGGAGTCTAAGTCCTGGCGGATGCAAAAGATTTTATTCTGGAAGTGCCTGGCAAATTCATTACAGTGGGCCTCAGATGATTCTACCATGTCCTTGGGACCAGCATGTAATAGCCCCCGGACAACTCGAAAAAGCTCCGCTGGGCGGCAAATTGAAGATTTAATAGTGGCAGCAAAGTATTGTTTTTTTGCTGCCCTCAGTGCCCCTGAATATGCCTTACTATAGGCACTTACCAATATTTGATTGCATCCACTAGGAGTTCATCTCCACCTGCCCTCAAGCCTTCTCCTATTTTGTTTCATCGCTCTCAGCTCTGGGGTATACCACGGAGCCGTACAAGCTCTACTCAGGAGAGGGCGCTCGGGAGCAATCCTGTCAACTGCCCGGGTCATTTCTGCATTCCACAGATCAACCAGGGTTTCGACAGGAGAGCCAGCCCTATCAGCCGGAAAACTCCCCAGAGCCCTTTGGAAACCATCCGGATCCATTAGTCTCCGGGGGCAGACCATCTTAATAGGTCCCCCACCCTTGCAGAGGGGAAAAGTTGCTGTAAGTCTAAACCTCAGCAAGCAATGATCCGACCATGACAAAGGGAGTGATGTAAGGTCCCCCACTTCCAGATCACCATCTCCATGTCCAGTTGTGAAAACCAGGTCAAGAGTGTGCCCCGCTACATGTGTTGGGCCGATGACATGTTGGGACAGTCCCATGGTTGTCATGGAGACCATGAAATCCTGAGCCGCCCCGGATAAGGCACCCTCGGCATGAATGTTGACATCCCCCAGAACCAACAGTCTGGGGGATCTCAGCATTGCAGCCGAGACCACCTCCGTCAGCTCACCTAGGGAATCTGTTGAGCAGCAGGGTGGGCGGTACACCAACAGAATCCCTAATCTGTCCCGCTGACCCAACACAAGGTGCAAACACTTCAGACCAGTAGTCACATGGACAGGGAGCCTGCAGAGGGAGATAGAATTCCTATAGACCACAGCAACCCCCCCTCCCCGGCCCTCAGGTCTACCTGATGCTGAACCAGGTACCCCGGTGGGCATAACTGGGAGAGACTGACTCCTCCCTGCTCACCCACCCAGGTCTCGGTTATACATGCCAGATCGGCTGCCTCATCCACAATTAAGTCGTGGATGAGGGAGATCTTATTATGCACCGATCTGGCATTTAAAAGCAGCATCTGGAGGCCCGAGGGCTGGCTGATAGAGCAACCAACAAACCTGCGGGTGCAAGGAGGACCGGAACACGGCACAGCCATTAATTGTCTGGGCCGTGTTCCCCTTACCTGGCACGTCCTCCTCACAACACCATATCTCCCCCTACCCGTCACTACACTAATTGGGGCCCCCTCCAATCCCCCCTCCAAGCTCTGTATCCTCCCTCCCAGGCTCATATTTTCAGAAACCCCAGAAAAGAGCAACCACAACAACAGACAGGCAGGCAGGCAGCTCTCCTCTCCCCAGAAGGTGCAGATGTTCCCTTCTTCACATTGTGCCCAGCTGGGCTGCAGGCTGCCTTGGGTCTTTCAGTGGAGAGGGTGGGCATAACACTCTCCAATTCTTCTCCGAAAGCAAGATGACTAGCTTCCCGCCCACGGCAGAGAGCCTCAGGCCGAGAGCCCTTTTGCTCCAGAGCTCTCCAGGCTAAAATACCTGCACAGATGGGTGGGGCAAACAAACGCAGTCAGCTGAAGCAGCAGGCCACACCTCCCATCACTCTTCCAGCCCTCCGCTTTCTTCCAGAGCTCTCCAGGCTAAAATACCTGCACAGATGGGTGGGGCGAGACCTTTGAGCTTAGTGGGCTTGATTCTGAGTAAGCACAAGTAGGATTGCACTGTAAATTATGTTGATTTTAATGGGAAGACATGCAGTTAGGATGCTAGTATCTGATGTCTTACACAGGCCCATACATTTAAGTGGAGGGAATCCATGTATGTGCATTAAATTACAGTGTTTCAGATCTTCATGAACAAGATAATTTTAATGATTATTATCAAAACCAGCACAATTTAAAATGGTGATTTCAGGAAAAGCTTAGGGCCCTTTTAAAAATATAAGTGCGGAATCCTGAAATCTTTAGCTTAGATTGTAAAGGGAATTCAATGTATCGCAGAGAAATTTGGTGAACTTCAACTTTGATTTGCCTTTTATTTCCCACCATTTCAGGCTTCTTATTCTTTCTGAATGTATTGTCCCGAATAGGTCATCTTTATTGTTGCTCTTCCAATCCCATTATTTTTGAGTGTTAATGCTGAACCCTCTCAGTGCAGCTTGTAGAATCTGGGTGAACGAGAGAAATGTGTCTGTCATTATTGAAGTATATTAGATAAAATGTTACCTTTAGATGAACTTGACTAAAAACAATGGTTTGATTGTAAATCTGGATCACAGCTGGAAGCCATGAGCTAAATAGCAATGCGAATAATGGGGAAAGGGAGGAGAGAGGGAAATAGCACTATTAGGCAAATCAAAGTCTCATAATTTACATAAACACCTGCTCGTGCTTAAATCTTTTGAAAGACTATTATTTTAAATCCAGGCAAGTGCTGAAACTCAGTTTGTTAATGCTTAGATACGCTTGTTCCTTCTTTAATTTTGTCTTCCTTCGCCCAGAATGCTGCTGGGATCAGAATCCGCAGATTAAGGAGACGCTGTCAGCTGTTCTGCCTGAGGGAGGATTTTCCTTATGATGAGGCAGGCAAGGGATTGCTGTTCAAGACATTTCAAATGGGCAAACCTCCCCCCCGTCCCCCACTCCCCACCCTTTAATGTCCATGTTCCTAATTTTGATTGGAAATCAACCTGATTATCAGTGCTCAGGGTGTTTCCATTAAGGCTTGTTCACTGCCAGGCACCTAATTATTCAAATACTCCTCTAGGTTAAGACATAGCATTGAGCCTTTCAAATGAGCCAACAAATGGCAGGCAATTCAAAGCGAGCAGGCTCCTTGACAAATGATGCGGTGTCACCGCATTGCCAGAATCCAGGCCAGATGTGTCAGGCACTATGATCGGGTGGTAAATGGACCAATGCCTTTCTTCAGTAGCTCTTTTGCCCCCACCCCCAATCTACCTGAGGGCAAGGCTCTCTCACCAATTATGCAATGGGTTGGAATTCTTGAAATACAGATGGCTTTGAGAGGCCTCACCTAATACTATCCTATGTTACCTGTCTAGATAAACTCACCTCTCTCTCTCTCTCTCTCTCTCTCTCTCTCTCCCCGTGTGTGTGCGTGCGCATGCACATATGCCTCATTGCACTGACTCCTGACATTTATCAAATCTGCATTCCACCCTTCTTCCAAGGGGAACAGAGCAGTAATGCATGGTGGTGTTCCATTTTATATTCACAATGGTTCTGTGAAGTAGATTAGGCTAAAATAAGAGATTTGACTCCCCAATCCCAACATCCCTGTTGTGACCCACAACTGCACTGCAGAAAGGCTGCAGAAAGGCCCACCATGAGTGCTTCTCTAACATTAATACTTCAACGTTAGAGAGGACAAAACAGAGGTGTGCCATGGTTATGCTGGAAGAGGCCCAAATTTAAAGCAGGAAACTATGCTCTAACAAGCATAGCACTGTTAGCATAGGATGACAATGGAGTTAAAGGAGTACTAAAGAAGGACAAGGAGATTGCAGAGAAGCTGAATGAATTCTTATCATCATTCTTCATTGCAGAAGATATAGGACAGATACATATTCCTGAATTGATGTTTTCACAAAGGATGTCTGAGGAACTCAAGCAAAAACTGACAAGAGATGAGGGAAGGCACTTGTAGGGTCCATCTGTATGAAAATTTCACACATCACAGAGATTTCCCCAGTCAGAAAATCTTCAAAGTTTCAGAAAAATGGATGCAGGGGCTAGGGAAGTATGATGCTTGAAACCCAGTTTAAGGCTTTTTCATAGTTCAGTGACATTGGGCTAATTTCATGGTCCTATCCTTGCCATTGCCCCAAAACACAGTGTTTGGAACCCATGGTAAAATCTGGTCTAGGATTAGAAGGCAAACCTGTCAGTCATTCAACCACACTCCCTTCCCTCTCCCCCTTCAGCATTTTGAGAAACAAAACCAAAAGACTCTATTTGAGGACATAACGTCCATGAGTGCACATTGTACTCAAAGCACTAGTTGGTAAGAAGCCTCATTCTGGAGTGTACTCATTCTCTTTGCCTTGGGACCAAAACAGCCCAATTCTGCTTGAACTTCAGACTTCGTCTTTATCTGATGCACCCCTACAAAATTGTCTACAACAGTGCATGTATTTAGCATTGCACACAAAAATGCATACACATTCACAGGCAATTAAAAAAAAAAAACACAACTCAACATTTGGATGAACCAAAGTCGAGATTGGAAAAAATGAGAAGTTGAAAGAAACCAAAATTGACTAATTCATCCATCTCTAGTTCAGGCATAGGTATCAATTCTACAGTTTCCACAGTTAGGACAACACGCACACACACCCAAAAATGATATAAACCAACTTATTAGAAATATTTAGGAGAGGTGGAACCTGCTGCAGTTATCTACCTTTGAGGGCTTAGGCCAGATAACTTGATCATCCCAGAGTGCAGGACACAGAATAACGGGCTCAAGTTAAAGGAAGCCAGATTCCAGCTGGACAGCAGGAAAAACTTCCTGACTGTTAGAGCAGTACAATAATGGAATCAGTTACCTAGGGAGGTTGTGGTCTCTCCCACACTAGAGGCATTCAAGAGGCAGCTGGACAACCAGCTGTCAGGGATGCTTTAAGGTGGATTCCTGCATTGAGCAGGGGGTTGGATTTGATGACCTTATAGGCCCCTTCCAACTCTACTATTCTACGATTCTATACCAAGCAAGATATAACACTTTGAAAGTGGTACATCGAATGAATCATGGGCCTCAACAGATGTCAGTACCATTATAAACCATTATAAAGCAGTAGTATAGAACCTGCCCTGGTGTCTGGTGGCGCCTTCTTCCTCACATGAATCTGGGGCACAGGTGAGAGTAAAAGAAGTCAGTAGAGAAACAACTGCTAGGTGTAGGACTGAGCAAGCATTTCCATCCTATCCCTTCTCCAGTGCAAATCATCCCCTCATGGGGACATTTTGAAATAGCATAAAGGCCATGAGGGCTGTGTTTCATATAGCTGTTGTGTAATGTGCATTTTTGCCCCTTACATTGTCTGGAGATCCGACCTATAATCTTGATTGTGGAATAATGGGCTCAAGTTAAAGGAAGCCAGATTCCAGCTGGACATTAGGAAAAACATCCTGACTGTTACAGCAGGATGACAATGGAAACAGTTACCTAGGGAAGTTGTGGGCTCTCCCACACTAGAGACATTCAAGAGGCAGCTGGACAGCCATCTGTCAGGTTTGCTTTAGGGTGGATTCCTGCATTGAGCAGGGGGGTTGGACTCGATGGCCTATAGGCCTCTTCCAACTCTACTATTCTATGATTCAATGATTCTATGAAAAGGCTAGTTCTTTAATAGGTGAGAATAAATATAGTTCCAGCATTTCCCCTATTTGCATATTGCCAAATATCTATAATAATACTGTCTACAACCAACTTTCTAGCAGAGAAAAGTACTCAGGAAAGGAACAAAAGCACAAGACTGTCTTCATCTTGATTTAGTTCTCCATGATCTCATTCTATGCAGGCAATCATGTAAGGAGACGGTTCAAAGTGAGTTATTTCATTGAGCTCCAAAGACACAGTTGACTTCAGATATGCAATTCTTAGACAGAAAGAACAGGAATAATCTGAACATTGTCCTGAAAATGCCCCTCTGGGATACCTTTTGCCCTCTTTAGAGCGCTGTCATTAGATAAAAGGAAGTCAATAGCTCCAAAGGTAATTTTAGGAGGAGAGGAGAATCTCAGATAGACATTGTCCCAAAGCACATCTCAAATCACTCATCATATTGGACTGAACTATTGGAGACAGAAGTGGAAAATCGAGTCCTTAAATAGGTGTTTGTGTGTATTTGTGTTGTGTTCTGTATGTTCCGGGGAATATCAAGTGTGATGCTTTATGAAAGCATGAATTAAGAACCTCAGGGAGCAGAAGAAATATTGATTTTGCACAGTATGTTTCTCAGTCAAGGAAAGCACTGGAGATAATCAGCAAAACTTAGCTGCTTTCGAATGTACATACAACCCAACCCAAGCATGTTTCACTTCCTAGGTTGACACTTCTTTAAAAAAAAAAAAAAAGCATTCAGTTGGGTGTTTTGTCTATACATTACTTCCACATTGTTTAAGTAACGAGGAGAGTGCAATCCTGAACCCTTTCAAAATGTCTTGTAAGGGCAATATAAGCCCATGTCGCCACATACTAGAACTGCTTCATTATTTCCTTAGTATACAAACACCTGAGTTCACTTAAGACAACAGTGTAGAGTGAATGAACACATGGGGAAGTTGGGATTGCAACTTCCGGCCCTGCCCCTGACCTTCACATGTTCACCTAAACTTCTGTACATGCTTAGGCTGTGTACACTGAGTCATTATCCCAGTTTCCCATTTTTCGAATTTAAGATTGGATTGTCTTGAACTCAAAATTTATCCAGACTTAAGTTTGGTTCATTCCAAACTATGGGGTTGTTGTTTTTAAGTTTGCATGAAAATTCATTTTCGTGCACGTTTATCCTAATGCATGTTTTTTTTTTCTTGAATATACACATTTTTTTCAAGCAATTTTCCTAATATAATGCATTTTTGTTATTTTCCCTATAATGTCAATCTTTGCATGTAGTTTTTAAATATATAATTGGAGAACTCCAAAATTTGGAAATGTGTGAATCTTGATTCGAAAGATAACTAACTTTCAGATTGCATAGCGATTCAAAAGTACAAAAATAGGTAAGCTCACATTCATTTTTCCCATCTCTAATCCTGATGGAAAGTGAAGTTCTAATCTGCACATTAGTCCAACAGGAGCAGAGCAGGTCATTTCATAGGGGAATTCTGAAAGTTTGAGTTTTTCAAGCATCCCTACCCTTCACCAAGGAAGAACAAGACTTTGTTGAGACATCAAGGTCTGGACCATTACAGAAGGACTCACTTAAGCTCAGGTAGTTGTTGGAGCCAATTTTCTTATTTGTTGTTTAGCAAATTGTATCCCGCTGATCATGGGCCCATGTGGCAATTTGAGAAACTGTCCTGGGCACCACCACAAAATGAATACCAAGAAAGGCATGGCAGAGGACAAATAACCTGCCCCAAAGACTAAGCACAAGACAGAGGTGCCAGTAAGAAAATGTGTGCCAAGAAAGGTGCCCAAATAATGGTGCCATCCTGCGTGATCCACCACCATCATCTGTGAAGTGAAGAAGACACCTTTGAGGAGCCAAGAAAGGTGTCCAAGGGCACATTGGTTCCTGCAAGCACCATGATACATACCCCTAATCAATAAAATTAATGTGTCGTCTGTGTCATATATCAGATACTGACAAGTCAATGATGTGAAACATTCTGTTCTACCTACTTATTCATTAAAGTTTATAAAGTTTGAGGAAATGTTTCATATTCTAGATAGATACCGCACAGTCAGGTTTTCAACAACAGTAACAAAGAAGGCTACTGTTCTCCCAAAAAAGAAAGTGAAATTTCAAATGCAGATTCCTCCAAGTTGTATTACAAAATAAGACTACAGGTAAGAATTCATTTTCTGCTCCCAAGAAAAAAACCCAGGATAGGGTGGGAAGGAAGACTGGAAGTTTAAGGCATGGCAATATGTAACAAACCACAGCAAAACACTGACGTCTTGGTAGGGCAGTTATTAAAAGTAGTTGTTAAAGTAAATGATAAATAAATCTCTTTCAACAGATTGCACAAAAGTAACAAAAGCACAGTAATCCACCCCATTATCAAGCACTGTCTCCAATGTCTTGGGGCATCCATCTGGCTCCCTCCAAACTGTGAGCTACAATAACGTTGAGGTGATCTTTAAAGCATTGTACAAGTTCTCTGAGATCTTTACTAAGGCAAAAGGGAAGAAAATGAAGTTGACAAGTGGAGCACAAACAAGTTATCCAGAGTGCTCTGAGATGATTTGGGCTTTGTCGAAGAATGTAGACAGGAAAAACACAATCAAGTAGATATCAAGCTTAGTTGAAAACAAGGCCATAGAGTTTCTGCAACAAGACAGATTTTATTGTTCTGGGAAGTAAAATGAAAAATAGTACAGTACTTGACCCAAAATGAAGCCTTCAGAACAGGAACCAGCTAACTTTTTGTTTACCAAAAGAAATACATTTTTTTCCACACACCATTCATTTTGAAATGGATCCATGTCAAAACCATTCTTCCCTTTCGTATTGTACTAGATCTGGTGCGCTTGCTTTACAACAGAAGTGCAGGAAGAGGGACAATACCAATATCTTGAAAAAAAATGGATTCTCCTTCCCATGGGCTGACAGTGAGACTTCTTCCATGCAGAATGCATTTTTCGCCTCAGCCTTTTCTGTTGAGTGGATATATGGGACAAATGTAGGAGAGAGAGTAGTCTATGGTGAAATTTCATATTGCAGAAGGTAGAGATTCATAGTTATGCTTATCTCTTCGCCTTCTAAATTTGTTTGGAAGGCGGAAGCAAATCCTTATTTATTTATTTATTCCAATTATGTATAGGTTTTAGGCAGAATATATAAGCATAAAGTGGACCCAGCTAAACAGACACATAATAATCATACAATTCACTTAAGGATATGCCATAGCAAAAGGTAGGCTTTATAGGCTGCCTTAAACACCAGAACTAACTAGGTCAAGTAAATGGTAACTAGAAGAGAGTTCCAAAACAGCTGTGGGCACCACTGAAAAGGACCTGCCTCTTATTTATTTATTTACAAGATTTACATAACACTCCATATCCATCAGGATACCTGAATGATGAAGAATAAAAGAAAGAAAAATCCAATCAATACACAAAATTAAAATATTTAAAATTAAATTATAACAATAAAACCATGGCTGATCAATAGAGGAAGGCGTGTTTAAATAAAAAAATAATTCAGCAGACACCAAAAACAAAACAATATCAGGGCCTGCATTACATCTATAGGCAGGGAGTTCCATAGAGAGGAAGCCAGTACACTGAAGGCTGTACTCCTGAGTGGACAGGTCCATGTGGAGCCACCAGGAGAACATCATCTGATGACCTCAATGACCAGAAAGGCTGGAAAAGAAGAAGGTGCTCTCTCAAATATCCTGTTCCCAAATTGTGTAGGGCTTTATACACCAGTAACAGAATCATAAACCTGGCCCGGTAGCAGACAGGAACCAGTGCAGTTCCTCCAGAAAAAGAGTCACATGCTAAGAAGAGGCAGCTCCCAACAACAGCCGACCTGCTGTATTCTGCACAGGCTACTGCAGCTTCTGGACCAACCTTAAGGGCAGCCCCTCATAGAGCACACTGCAGTAATCCAGTCTTGAGGTCCCACTTGTACCACTGTGGCCAAGCTATCCCTATTCAGGAGAGGCCGTAGCTGGCATCCCAGACATAACTGGTAGAGGACTGCTGTGGACAGCATAAGCCCTACTTAAAGTAGACCCATTGAAATAAATGGAACTTCAGTTTGTCATAATTAACTTAAGTCCCATTCATTACAGTCGGTTTGAATTTTGCCCCTGGGTGCCAAGTGAGAGAGAGATGGATCTAGGAATATCCCCAGACTACAAACCTGGTGCTTCAGAGGGAGTGCAGCCCCATCCAGAATTGGCAATCAACCTATCCCCCAAACTTGCCAACCTAGCTGATTTTACCATCCAACCTCTGGCCTTGGATTGTGGGCTGGGTTATATAGGTACAAGTTGTCTTTATGGCAACCAGTTCCCAAACCATTTAGGGCCTTAAAGGTTCATGCCAGCACTTTGAACTGGAATTATGCCTACAGGAAAGTTAAAAATTTGTTACCAGAAACTATTCCGGGACTGAAAAACAGCAGCTTTCAACATACAGGGTCTGATTTACCCAAATAAGAAATGAGTCATTCATTTTTAAAGCAATATTTCTTCTGATTTCTAGGAAATCGCTTCAAGATACCAACCACCTAATCTGACATACGATCTAGCCAAAGCACTTCTAAATCCCATTATTTTCAGTGGGAGAGTGAAGCATATGCTGAAGTGTCTCCCATTGAAAACAATGGGACATTGGAGTGCTTGTCTTTGGCGGGATCATGCCTCTACTTTAAATTGAACCTCACACTGCCAAAATTAGAGGGGCACGAGCGTAATAAAAAATGGGGAACAACAACAAGAAAAAGAAATACTTGTGTGTCATCTCACTTATGAATCAATAGGCTGTTCACAAATCCAGCCCAGTATGATTGCAAAGATCTGAAGGCCTCGCCTTATTACTGTACCATAGTTCATTTAATGCTGCAACTATAGTTCATTTAATGCTGTGCTGGCTCCTCTTGCATTTTCCTCATATAAAAGTTAAGTATCCACTACAAAAATGAATCATCTAAACTCCAGGTAAAAGCCATCACAGTATGAAAGTGGAGATCATGCTGTGAAAATGATATCAAATGTTATATAAAAAGAGCTATCCTATTGAAAGCACTGGCGGTTTGTAGTTTACCTCCTGTTAGCGGTTCTATCTGTATTGATTTCAAAAACCTGTTCAGAAAGCTAAACTCAGAATTTTTATGAAAGCATTTGTAGAATGCAAGCTGTAAGCATCTTTCCATGAGTGCAAAACCAATATCACTTCATCACTCTTTCTCTCCTCCTTCCTATATCTTGACAAAAAATAGGAATCCCACAAAACACACGAGGAATGAACACATGCAACCAGAACAAAGATTTGAAATGGCTACAGTTGGGGCTTCATGAAACTTCAATCAGTCCACTTTGTATAGTGTAAATCAGACAAAGGAAGCAACGAATAACCTCGACGTTTTCTCAAGGTACTATAGGCATGGAGCTTCCCGAGATACAGGGACAAGATGGGCAAAGTTCCACAGCATCAAAAGCAGGAGAGGGGCAAACACAAACAAGTGCTTGATCTTGAGATGCTGACGAGCAAAATCTCATGCCGTTCAAGGCTTTGCACCAGCCTTTAAGGCCTATTCAAAGTCCCTTGACAGACCATGCCCACATGCCAGAGAACTAGCTGCCTCAAGGCCAAGATAAAGGACTGAACAAGCTACTTCTCTGGGAACTTCTTACAGAGATAAGCTTGCAAGAGAACGTCTGGCATTGTCAAACTATTTCCTAATAAATCTAACCACTAGGTACAAGGCCTGTCTTGTACTTATACCTGACAGCAAGGCAGTTACCTATCAACTAAATGGACGGTTTCCTGACATGGCTGGCAGGCTTTTACTGACTCCTCTTTCAGGGAGGGTCTTCTTGACCCAACTTCTGATTTGCAGCCGTTCTGGTGGACCACCATCTACGTCATCTCAACTCTGTCTGCTTGACCCTGCAGCTGAATCTGGGATCTCCCTCCCCCTCCACCAAAGGCTGAGTTCCGAAGCAGGGGGAGAAGGAAGACGATCTCTGACCCTGGGCCTCCTGTTCGATAAGCTCCTGGGAAGATTCCTCTCTGACTCCTGGAGAGTCAGGGGGAATTTTCTCCCCAGCTGTCTTCACTGGGCTTCTTCTAGTTAAGCCCCTGAATCAGACTCAGCATTTGAAACCAAACCAGGGAGCCCAGGCCCCATCTTGACATTTAGACAGAGCGTAGGGGGAGGGGGGACATAGCATAGTTCAGATTTCTGGATCCAAGATCAGAGTCAGAACTCTGACTTCGAAGCCAGGAATTGGAGCTACTTGTACTCTCCCCCTCACATCCGGTTACCTCTCCGAACTCCCGAAAGTGACCTAGGAGAAGAGAAAAAGGAGGTGTGGTGTCTCTGATCTCCCCTCCCAACCAACCAAAATGCCCCTTTCCTCCTCCTCCAAAGTCACTTTTCCAACCTTGGAGGGCAGCTGGCACAGTTCTCTCCACACCAGCAGTGAGAGGGAGGGGGTAGATCTCTGATTCCCCCTTCCGACGCCAGAGCACTGTTTCTGAATTCGGGGGGGGGGGGGTTTCCTCTCAGAGGGGTTTTTCCTCTCCTGATCTACACCAAGCAGGATATAGCACTATGGAAGTGGTATGAAAGCAGTTTATAAGAGGCAGGAGCAACACTACTGCTTTATAGAGATATTGAAGTGCACTGACAACAGTTGGGGCCCGTGACACATACCATATACTGCTTTCATACCGCTTTCATAGTGCTATATCCTGCTTGGTGTAGATCTGGCCTTAGTCTATCGCAAGTAAGTCTATGTCACCATTTAAAATAGTGTGTATACTATATGCTCCATTTCAAAAGAGATGTTAGAGAGCTAGAGAAAATGCCCCAAAGAGTGGGGGGGGGGGGAGGTTGGAGCATCTTCTCTACTAAGTAAGTTTAAAGTAGTGATATGATACCATTGAACCTCATATTTCCTGGCTCAGAACTACAAACCATGGGGCTTCATGATTCTTCTCTGGCTTAGACTTTAATCTGAGCCAGAGAAGAATTCAGTACAACAGTATGACAATGGAACCAGTTACCTAGGGAGGTTGTGGTCTCTCCCACCCTAGAGTCATTCAAGAGGCAGCTGGACAGCCATCTGTCAGGGATGCTTTAAGGTGGATTCCTGCACTAAGCAGGGGGTTGGACTCGATGGCCTTTAGGCCTCTTCCAACTCTACTATTCTATGATCAGTTCCTTCCCATCCACACAGCCTGTAAACCGACTCCTTCCACCACAGATAATTCTTCAATTCCCTTTCCTTCTGTCCCATCCACTCACTTGGCTGCTGACTCTGGTCATGGTAACAGCAGCAGCAGCCCCTTCCCTCTCTAGTACCTGGTGCACAAGCATGTCTGGGAAATGTAGTTTTCCCAAGGGCTATTAACATCTGCATTAGTTTACCTGGCAATAGAAGAAACATGAATGACTCTAATTTCCTCTTTGTATGCTTCCTGTGTGATTTAAACAGCTATCTGAAGCTACACTCGGTCATTAATTGGAGTTAAATTTAAAGAAGCATAAAGATTTAAGACTTAAGTGATCTCTAGCATTGTTTAAAGATGCATTTAACGGCATGCAGTTAAAACAAAAGAAAAGGGATTAAAGGGGTAAAAAGGATCTCTAATTATTCTGGGCAAGTACTTTATACTGAATTACACAGAGCAGGATTCACTTTACTATAATTACACAAAATTGCTGAATGGTTTTATCATATAACTAATCACATTATTCAGACCAATTTTGAGTTCAACTGCTTGCTTGTAGCATCTATTTGCTGGTATTAATACCATGGGCATTCCTGGTCCTTCAGCTTCACAAACAGACACTTTACAAAGGTTTTGAAGATACTTAGGGAGAATACTTTTCAAATATCCTGGTTCAATGACATCAGCAGGCTTATGGATTCACCCGTGAAGGAAACTGTGGGATTGGGAAGCAAAAGGGAAAAGGAAAGTCATTTTCCTCTTCTTTTCTCCCTTTATACATTACAGCAGCACCATCTAACCTGTGACTTCATCCTTTGGTGGCTGTTATAAAAGTTTAAGGTTCTATGCCATTCTTCTCACTGAAATCCAAAATGCACATTGACCTGGTTTGCACAACACGACAACAGACCATGGGTTAATTTACCTCTCGGGGTGAATGGGTAGTTTTAGGGTTATTTGAGGGTTGTCTATCCCTCAAACAACCCCTGCCACCTGGGTTTGCAAAACATGACAAACCACGACAAACCAGGCACCCACAGACAACATGCAAAAACGGCACCCACAGGCATGGAGTAAATTAACCCATGGTGGGGCTCATTACCAGCTCATTACTTTATTGACAAGGCTAGCTATGTTTTTTTTTTTCTTTACTTTAGAGTAAGTCTTTAGGGTGACCATATGAAAAGGAGGACAGGGCTCCTGTATCTAACAGTTGCATTGAAAAGGGAATTTCAGCAGGTATCATTTGTATATATGGGGAACCTGGTGAGATTCCCTCTTCATCACAACAGTTAAAGCTGCAGGTGTCCTGCCCTCTTTTAAATCTGGTCACTCCTGCACCTTTATCTGGTGTAATGAAGACAGAATTTCATCAGGTTCTCCATATATACAAATGACACCTGCTGAAATTCCCTTTTCTATGCAATTGTTAAAGATACAGCAGCCCTGTCCTCCTTTTCATATGGTCACCCTAAGTAAGTGCGGGGGCTTCAATTTGGATTGTGACCCTAGTTTGAGGGGTAAGGGGCTTTTAACCTTTGCACACACACACACACACACACCAGTCCTGATCTAATTTTAAGACCTAAGCCTCCAATTTACATTGCCAAATAGTGGTACATTTTTAAAAATAATAATGGATCAGCCTTTGCCAATATATATTACAAGCACAGGGAGCCCGATCCAGATTGGCACCACAGCAGTGGGAAATGTTAAATCCCTCCGACCTCCACACTAGGGTTCCAATCCATATAGGGGGCTTTGTCACTAAATTGGGATCCCGAACCACCACCCATTGCTTGATGTATCCCTTGGGGCTGAAATATCGGCCACCCCTGGTTTAGGCAGTAGGTTGGTCTTAAAAGTATTAGAAGCACAGGACTTCTTTAAATCTATACAACCCATCTTGCCAGCTGCAACTCTTTAGGAGCTACACTTGATGAATAAATCCATATTGCACTATGCATAAGAATCCAAGCTGGAAGTACTTATCAGCACAAGAAAGCAAATGTCTCTCCTCTTGACCTGTCACCAAATGATGTCCCACTGAGGAATCACACAGAGCACAGCTTTTGGCTTCCGTGTTCTTTTCTCTGCTTGTTTTTGTTTTTTTAAAGATGCTTTTTAAAGATATAGACAAGGCTGCGGCAGCACTTGCTTAGCCATCTCACTGGTGCAGTTAAAAACTCCCTTTGATCTGCTTGATTTCCGCTGAGTTATTTCCAAATCTACATCTCTAAACAATCATTTCTCAATGGAGCTTTGTAAACTTTTCAACTCCTGGAAAGTCACTTGTGCTGTTTAGCAAGGTCAGGTTGTAATGAGCAACAACTGCTTTATTTGCGATTTGTGGCTCTGAGGGATTAATTGTTCCCATTCGGACTCATCCACAATCTAAGGCTGAATTGTCAAAATGATCCATGGCTTTCGTCCCCAGGCCCATGGTTTCATTATTAAGGTGCGCTCTAATCGATAGTAGCATTTTTAACATTTTGCCCCCTACTTTTTATCAATCCTTATTATCTAATGACCAATACTGAACTGGTGCAAGGCGGTGGTTGTTTTTTCCCCAGAAATGCCGCTGACAGATTACATCAGGTGCTTACATGCATTTGTAATTGCATTTGATTACCATTATAAGAGATGAATGGGAGCAGAGAAAGAAATGCGGGATAACTGTGCTCTGTTTGATGCCCGGCTGCTTCACTGCTTTGTAGGGGGCTCATTAGTAATGTTTAATTTTGAAAGCAAAAATAACAAACTTGAAGTCATTGATTCAGCACTTAAGTAACTTCCTCTCAGATACAAAAACAAACAAGCAAGCAGAGGCCTCAAAAAGCTGAAAAGAATTGTAGAAATCGCAAATTTTATTTATTTATTATTGCATTTATATCCTGTCTTTTTTCCTCCAAGGAACCCAAAGCGGCGTACATAATCTTCCTCCTCTCTATTTTATCCTCACAACAACAACCCTGTGAGGTAGGCTGGGCTGAGAGTATGTGATTGGCCCAAAATCACCCAGTGGGGTTCCATGGCCAAGTGGGGACTAGAACCTGGATCTCCTGATCCAACACCTTAGCCACTACACCACACTGGCTCTCAAATGAGCTCAAATGAGCTCCACTGTACACTGTCACCATTTTTTATTGTAGATTGTAAAGTGGCCGTGAGCCCTCTTTGACAAAGGACAGTCCTCTACTTGAAGAGCTGTCCAGTCCAAGTCCAGTTTTAAGATAAAGAATCATCAGAAGAAAGAGCTGGGCCTTTTCCATCGTCGGCACCGGGACAGCAGACTGAGCAAGGCACACTGGTCATGTGGTCACAGACCTCCAGGCTATGGGGAGATGTTCTGCCTTTCTATTTCAAATTTAATAATAATTTCTAAATTTGCATCTATGCACATGCATTAGGATATGCTACTTGTATGCAAATCTGTGTTCTCTTTTGTCCTTTTTTTTTTTTTTTTGACAATTCACAAGTGGGCACCCTAGCTAGTTTCATTGCAAAAATCCATCTGAATATTTCCCTCCGCTAGCATCAGAGAAATGAAAGAGGCTTAAAGTCCCACATGCAAGAAATGAGATGGACCTAGCCTACACTCAATGGTGGTTATGTCCTCTTAGTTACTCTGGAACCACTTATCTCTGTTGCTGTTCCTACTAACAGTATCAATCAGCCTCCACCAACCAGAGCAGTTACTACTAATAATAAAGTATTTTGTGCTTGGTCATGTAAACTAGATTTAATCATACTAATGGCATACCAACAACAGTGGCAGAACCATAGATTGCATATGGGGCCCAAGAAAATTATCAGATTTGACACCTATTAAAGTAAAGAATAAGAAGGATGTTCATTATTGTAAAACAATGTAATACTTATTTTTGATTGGTATACAGAGAGCCAAATAAGGCATCTATCTGATGTGAGATTCCACCTCCTCTTTTTTTAATTAGGGACCTGAACAGTGGCACTAAGAAATTAAAAACTCTAACAGATACAAGATTGAAAGAAAGCTGCACTGCAAATATTTGCCTGTCTGGCTTAAAGGCAATTAAGCCTGACAAACATTCAAAATGGCTGTCATCTAGCTACTCTTGAATTAGCTTAAGGCCAAATTCTCCACTCATTTAGATCCTGGTGTATTTATTTATTTATTTATTTATTTATTTATTTATTTATTGAAATGATCAATAAGCCACCTTTGAAGGGAACGCCCTCCCAAACTGGAGTACAAAAGTTCAAACCATAAACTGGAAATGCACAATAAAACAATGATGAAATCAAAGAAACAACAATGAAATTGAAATATCATACACACATACAAAAAGGCACAGATGTGATGCATATGTGGACATCAGAATTTCTGGACAGGCTTTAGGGCAGACCAGCACAGCACAAGGTCAACCAGGCCACATGCAGTGTGCCAGCCATCTATAGTGGCCTTCCCAGAGAGGTGTCTGCCTTGTGCTCTTTTCAACACTAGGCAAAGACCTTTTTGTTTTCCCCAGCATTTTAGTCTTTCCATTTCTGTCATTTTAAATCTGCTACCACATTTTAAATTTGTGCATTACTGTTGCATTTTATTTTGGGTTTTGTTTTATTTTATACTGTAACTTTAAACTTTTATACTGTATTTTTTATCATGTTATATTTATATGGTTTTAATAGCTGTGAACTGCCCAGAGAGCATCGGCTATTGGGCAGTATAGTAATGTAATGTAATAAATAAATAAATAAATAAATACTCTTACAGACATTTGACAAACACATAATACCTCTGGTTTTGCAGTCCTAAGCTGGCAGCAAAAACAGAACACTCATCAATCCCTTGGTGG
Organism: Elgaria multicarinata webbii; assembly: GCF_023053635.1. Taxonomy (NCBI): domain Eukaryota; kingdom Metazoa; phylum Chordata; class Lepidosauria; order Squamata; family Anguidae; genus Elgaria; species Elgaria multicarinata. The sequence continues at coordinate 96,041,834 of NC_086172.1, forward strand.
GCTGCATTTGCCTTGGTCGGTCTCTTAGCCATGTTGGGTCCATACTGCTATGGGAGAGATTGTGAAAAATTAGGGCCTGCCTTAGGATAAATAGCACCCCAGGCAGGAAGTGCTTTTGGTCACTCCCCCACCCACTGTGGTCACCTTTGTCTCCCCCCAGAGGGATTATGGGACTTGGTGCAGGTATGGTGTTGGCTTCTCCTCAGCTCAGTGCCCCAGGTGACTAATCAGCTCACCCACCCCTAAGGCTAGCACTAAGGCCAGTCCCCTCTCAGCCGAAGCTACCCCATAGATTTGTTATGAGGATAAAATGGAGGATCATATATGCTGCCTTGGGTTCCTTGGAGGAAATGGTGGTTTATAAAAGCAACAAATAAATAAAGGTAGCGTTATGGAACAGCTCCTCTGAAAGGGACTAGTTCTAGGACAGCAATAACTAGGATACCCTGGATGGGATCATGTCTGTACAATATTGCTATAGGTTCTATCCAGTATTAGTCTAACTTAAGTCCCATTCATTTCAATGTGTCTACTCTAAGTAGGATTAACATTGGACACTATGGCCACAGCTAGACCTAAGGTTTATCCAGGGATCATCCAGGGTTCGCCCCTGCCTGAGCACTGGATCCCCTGTGTCACACATAGATGAACAGGTTTGACCCCTGGACGATCCTGGGATAAACCTTAGGTCTAGCTACGGCCTATGACAATATCTGAGACTTCTCCATCACCACCATTGCTTGATTCAGGGGCATATTCCACTGAGATTTGAAGATCCAATATGTCTGTGACTTTATATAACTGTACATGCATGAGTTAGAATCCAAATGCTCAAGGGACTACCTAGCTGTATTGTGCCTTCATCTCCTTCTAGCTGGCGGCAAGTAAGTTGGATTCTCTTGAGTCGAAAAGTGCTATGCGATAGTACTTAATTACACTTGGTGCTAATATTATCATAATGGAAGACATTCCACTGGGGAGCTCTATTCAATGACAAATTTTGGAGGATCGCTGCATGGCAGTCTTTGCAACGGAGCATAGTTTGGAGTGAATAGAAAAGGAGTGGCACTGTTCACCGTTTGTTCTTTAAGGCACAGGGTTGTTTCCAGGCCAAGGCAGATGGGCTGTAATGGAAATGAAGAAGCAAAGTTTGGGACAAAGGGACTGAAGTCGGTCTCTGTGGCATTTCCTGCATCTTGTACAGCTTCTGATTGTTCTTGTGGCCTGCCAAGTGTAGCGTAATTAAGAACGGTGTGCTTGAGATCACACAGGTTCAGTAGCTTGTACCTTGCATGTTGTTTTCCATTACACATTGATCAAAAATTTGCCTGACATTCACAGCATAGTCCAAGCGGCTGCCTTTTAAATGCCTTTCCCATCTCCCCACACCCCTTTCTTGACATGTATTCTTCATTCCTTTTCATGCTTTGACAAACTTCAGAAATGGTACATTGTCCGTCCTGCCGACCCGAACATACCAGGGGATTGATTCACGTTCTGAACACGAGCAGCGCAAGCCCAAACTTTAGCAAACTCTCACAAACTTGTGACTGCTGTGGGAAAAGATTGCTGAGGAATTCACAATATCTGTACATAAGGGAATCTCCCCGTATGCATTAGCCTATTTGCCCCATGGAATATGGGCCCGCTACAGCTCTTGACAATGTGGAAATGACACAGAGAAGCCATGGAGAGAGGGAAAGTGTTTCCAACCACAAGTCAGTATTTCTTTTTCATAACAGCTCAGGCAAATGCCCAGAGTCCAGAATCTCATGCACAACTCATCCCAATAGTACTTATTAGAATAGCATGTCATGCTTGGACTGCGTACCATGCCAAATGTACCATGCCTAAATCAATCTTCCTCATTTTGCTAGAGGTGTTTGGAGGCAAGAGAGTGGATAGGGGAATGCCTGATTTGTGCAGTGCTGAGACCTGGCTGGAATTGGTGGAGGCTGAATGGATGTTCTGAGTCAACTGATATGCAGGTCATGTGATGCGCATTGTACAGCACTCAGAACCAAAACAAACATAGTAGCGCATCCAGTTCATAAATTTCATAGACTTTAAAAAATTAAGATTTTAAAATATTTAAAAATTAAAATTTTGTAGCTTTAAAATCCTTTAAACATATACCTATATTCATTAAACAAAAACATACAGTTTACAAAACAACGTTAAGGCTCTACAGTTTTCAACCAAGCACCAACCAAGTCAATATGTGTCATGGTCCGAGCCGGGCTAGCTGCTAGCCCATCAATCACTGGCAGCATGGCTAATGGTCAGGAAAGCTGTAGCCCAAGACATTTGGAGGGCACCAGGTTGGGAAGGGCTGCTTTAGGAACATAATGCAGCATTTCTGATCCTAAAGTTGTCTAATATATAACTTACTATGCTCATGAAATTATCATTATATTTTAAAACTTTTAAAAGTAAACTCTGTTAGTAAATTTGTAATTATAGTCTGAATAGATTAGAACTACATTAAATGACTGCTACAGCATCAGAAACACAGGACTCAATAGAACAAAACCCAAACTGTCAAGAATTCACATTTACTGTCAGGAATGAACAATGGTGACTCTACTCACATGTTAGAAAACTGAGCAGAAAGGTCTATTGGTAAAATATGCTTTAGATCAATAATTTTAATAAGGAATGAAAGAACTAATTATGCTGGGAATCTTACAGAGAAAATTGAAAGAACCCCCCCCCCACACACACACACACACAAACACAAATGGCTTTATTATTTCCAGACAATTAAAATATTTAGACATTATTTAAAAGTGTTCTTATTACATAGTCTTTAGAAATCATTTTTGGGGGAGTAAAGGCTGGGTAACAATATATAAACACTTTCTCTTAAATTCTAAAAGAAAATGTTTCATAATCGAAAACTGATCAATTTTCCCAATTTTTGACACACACACCCAAAACAAAACAGTCTTGGGGAAAAGGGGCGGCTTGTTTTATTTTGTTTTGTTTTGGGTGAATTGATGTTGCAATATGAAGGCGCACTGCCTGTGTCCTTGCTGCTGCACCCCTGTAATACCTGCTCAGTGTTTGGATTTATAAATATATGCAGAGGTACAACCATGCCAGATTTACTATTTATTCATTTATCTATTATAACATTTGTATATAATATTAGGATGTTTTAGGATGCTTTAACAATGTATATTATGTTATATTATCAGTTTTATGTATTTTATATTTACTGTTGTTCCCCGCCTCGATCAAAATGGAGAGGCAGGTAAGAAATAAAGTTGTTGTTGTTGTTGTTGTTGTTGTTGTTATTGTTGTTATTATTATTATTATTATTATTATTATTATTATTATTATTATCCCACCCTGTATCATTGTGATCTCAGGGCAGCATACAGATAAAAACAAAGAGTATAAAACAATAAATAATGTACACAGCTAAAAACATATTAAACCATTAACAAGCTAAAACCAGTAGAAAATTTAAAAGCAATAAAAACGATTAAAACTATGTTCAGCTTTAGCCCTCAAAGGCTTTGATAAAAACCACATTTTAACTTGGCACTGGAACAAAGCCAGTGTCGGTACTAGTCAGGGCTCCAAGGGGAGGGCATTCTTGAACCGGGGTGCCATAATAGAATGTCTGTCTCTTCTGCCAAGACTCTTGTTCATGCATTGGTTATTTCTCGGTTGGAACTACTGCAACCTTCTTCTCACTGGCCTTCCTTCTTCTCACATCCGTTCGTTGGTTTCTGTTCACCACTCTGCAGCTAAGATCATCTTCTTGGCTTGCCGCTCTGACCATGTTACTCCACTTCTGAAATCTCTTCATTGGCTTCCAATTCACCTCAGAATCCAATATAAACTTCTCCTGTTGACCTACAAAGCTTTTCACAATCTAGCTCCTTTCTATCTTTCCTCTCTCATCTCACACTATTGCCCTGCTCGTGCTCTTCGCTCCTCTGATGCCATGTTTCTTACCTGCCCAAGGGTCTCTACTTCCCTTGCTCAGCTTCGTCCATTTTCTTCCGCTGCCCCTTACGCCTGTAACGCTCTTCCAGAACATTTGCGAACTACAAGTTCAATCGCAGTTTTTAAAGCTCAGCTAAAAACTTTTCTTTTTTCTAAAGCTTTTAAAACTTGATTTTGATCTGACTTTTATACTGTTAGTTTTACTCTACCCTGTGCCTGTTTGGTGCATTCTCTTCCCCTTCTTATTATGATTTTATTAGAATGTAAGCCTATGCAGCAGGGTTTTGCTATTTTATTGTTTTACTCTGTACAGCACCATGTACACTGATGGTGCTATATAAATAAATAAAGAAAAAAATAATAAAAAGGTCTCTCCCATGTCCCACCATGATGTTGGTGGGATGTGGAAGAGGGCTCCTCCAACAGATCTCAAATCTCACACGAGCATATATAGGGAGAGGCGCTCCCTCAAATATCAAGGTCCCAAACTGTTTAGAGCTTTAAACGTTATTGCCAAAACCTTGAATTCCAACTGGAAGCATATAGGCAGCCAGTGCAATTCCTTTATGAACAGTGTTATATGGTCTCTTCGTAATGTTCCAGTCAGTAGTCTAGCTGCTGCATTTTGCACTACCTGCAACTTCCAAGTCATCTTCAAGGGCAGCCCCACATAGAGTGCATTGCAGTAGTCTACCAGCACATGTACTGCTGTGGCTAGATTGTCCATGGCTAGATTGTTCTTAGCTAGACCTAAGGTTTATCTCGGGATCGTCCCAGGGTCGTCCCTGCCTGCTCCCGGGATATCCTGTGTGTCATTTACATGAACAGGGATGACCCTGGGACGATCCCGGGATAAACCTTAGGTCTAGCTAAGGCCCATATGTCTCTCTCTCCTTAGGAAAGCTGACATAAATAATGCCGAATTTCAGGGAAGAGGTACAAGACTGTATTTTGAAAAACCTTTCTTATCATATTCCCTGTTTGCAGAGGGGACACTGAAGGACATGGAGACTGATTTCAGCAATAAAAAGAAAGCACAGGAGATTTTTTTTTATTTTAAAGAAATTTAAAAAAAAACATTAAATGTTGCTATAGTCTTTGCTATAATGTTGCTTCAGTCTGTTATCATCACAGGGAAATTTCACTCTCTAACACCTTTTCCAAACATATAAGTGATGTGCTTTCAATATAGAAATATCTGTTATTACCAACACAAATGGAAGGGGCATCATTCAGCCCCGTTAGCCATTTTTACGCAACCTGACATGGAAAATCATTTCTTTGAGCACAAAGCTCTTGAGCACATGTGTGTGTGAGGGGGTGTTTCTTCTCAAAGAGAGGTAGAGCACCAATTATTCAAAAGTGCCTTTCCCTTTCATACTGCAGTTCTCTTAGTTGGATGTTTTCCCACTGGACAACTCATGGCGTCTGTTGAAAGGGATTCATTCAATTATTATTTTGGGGACAAATGATCCATTAAGAGCAATGCCCAACATTAACAGTGCATTCAATGATGTGCTTTCTAGCCCAAGGCTAAATGAGCCCCCAGGTGGAGTCTTCTAATCCATGACCCTTCAGCATTTAGCTTAAATGGCAGTCTCTGTATGATGTCTTTTAATGACATCCCATATTTACTGCATTTTTTTCCCATTGGAGTATCCTCTAATCCCTCCATCGTCAGGTATGGAATCTCAGGTAGGCTTCTGTTACAAACACTGTAAACCTTTTTCTATTCATCTGTTATTCTGTGAAATTATATCATGCTCTTCTCATTTCTATAGGGCTCACTACAGGGGACAATTCTGAAAAAAGAATAACATGCATTGTAAATAAATTGTGCTTTTATCAATATCTTTTGAGTTAAATAGCATATTGATTTAATGCTTCGTTTTATGATGTGAGGAAAGTATTTATACAAAAGGTACTTTTTAAAGATACATGAAACAACTGGAAGGATTTATTCTGGTCCTAAGAACAAGTCAATTTAAGAAAATATAATTTTGTTTATGATAGCAAAATGCCCATAATCCACATTCCCGATTCATTGGCTACATTTGCATGTCACACTAAACTATGGTTTAACAAGATGTGAATGAGGCTAGCCTTCCCCACAGACTCAAGCACTTCCCCTCCCTTCTCCTTCCATGTGGCCAACAGGAGATGTTTGGAGCTTTTGCGTTACCACAGCTTGCAGTCCCAGAACCGTGATTTCATCTTAACTATGGCTTAAACAAGCCAGCTTTGTAAACCATAGTTTGAAGTAGGCTTGTTTGAAATTAACCACAGTTAGATGAACCACAGTTTGCTGGCTTCAGACAATGTGGCAAATTGTGGTTGATCAAATGTGGAAGTGGAAGCTTCCAAATTCCTCCTCACTGGGATTTGGAAAGAGGAAACCACAAGCAAAGGGAGAGGTTAGGCTCAATCTTGCTAAACCACAGTTTAGTATGATGTCCGAAACGAACCACGAAGTCCCCACCATGAAGTCCCCACCATGAAGACCCCATGTCAGCTTTACTTTTGGCTGCTGCTCACAAGCAACAGCATTACACAATGTACATCTTGCTAAAATGTACCAAACAGTACATTGAATATTTGAATATTCAATGTTTTTAAATAGTGATACTTTTAAATAGTGATACATTTAAAAGCAAAAGCAAAAAATGAAATCAGTTCACTGTAAACACAAAGTTTACCAGCCTCTTACCTACACTGGGTTGCATCCAATTGTGTGTCATCATCCCCCTTCTGACTGGCGGGTCTTTGATCCAGCAGTAGACACTTCCACGAGCAGTGGCCACTCTCAGGCTGTGGAACTCCCTGCCAAGGGAAGCTAGGCTTTCTTACTCCCTGCTGTCCTTCCACCAGCAGCAAAGACCACATTATTCAAGCAGGTAAATGGATCTCCTGGGCTGGCTGCAGTTTTTGCTCCATTACTGCTGTGTTTCATTGTATTTTAATGCATTGTTTTATTATTCTTTTAATCAAATTCTATTTATGATTGTAAGCTGCCATGAGTGCCATTTTTCTTGGTAGAAAAGTGGGGTACAAAGCAAATCAATCAAGAAATGGGGAGTATTTTTTGCTGAGTGTCCCTTCCCTCTGCAGCCCCCTGCCCCTTCCAATCTTCTCCAGAGAGATTGGGGGCCCTATGGAATAGCAGAGGAGGTGATGGGGGTTGTGGGGTAAAGGTAGAATTAACTACCTACACACCTCTTTCTGTGCACAGAAGTCTCTGCTGGATCAGAGCCTTCCATCCGTAGAGAGACACAATTGGATACAATCTACTGAGTCTGGGAAGGGATTCATATTGCACATTTAGCAATAGTAAATTTTGCACATTTAGTGATACAAAAATATATGAAATACAAAAACACTGGCTGAAAATCTGCATTTCCTCCATAAGGTAAAGTGTGAAAATGCACATTTAGAGGGACTTTTTCAAGTGAGAACTTGCGCAAATGCAAACTTGCACAAATGCTGGAACTTGAAAAAAGGCTGATAGCATCAATGAGTGGATGACAGAATGAATGGTGCCTGACAATCCATGAAATGGAACAGATTTGATGCAATTCATACATCCCTAGCCACAAATGCGTAGAGTAAACTCATTGATATATGCATACAGTGCAATGTCATTTACCTGCCATGTATTACATTAATAGTGCAATCCTATATATAGCTACTCAGAAGTAAGTCCCATTGAGTTCATTGGGGTTTGCTCCCACATAAGTTATTATTATTAATTTATTTATATAGCACCATCAGTGTACATGGTGCTGTACAGAGTAAAACAATAAAATAGCAAAACCCTGCCGCATAGGCTTATATTCTAATAAAATCATAATAAGACAATAAGAACGGGAAGAGAATGCACCAAACAGGCACAGGGTAGAGTAAAACTAACAGTATAAAAGTAAGATCTGTGTAAAAGTAAGTGGATATAGGATCGCTCTGTGAAGGTGTTTGTATAATCAGAAATTCATATAAACAACACTGCTGTTTATGGAGATTTATACTGAAATGAATGTACGAAGCATTCAATCAAAAGGTTCATAAAATTAATGTTTATATTTTGGAGATTTTATTTTAGTCTATAATACAGAGCATTATTCTGTTGTATTATAATATATTTTGTAGCACTTTGATTTTAAATAAATGAGGGCTTTGTGCAATGCCAGCAGAACCAACCTGCTCTTACATGCAGACTTCCCCATGCAGATGTTTTGGACTATAGCTCCTATAATCCATGACCATTGACCATACTGGCTGGTGCTGATAGGAATTGTAGTCCAAATTGACTGAAGGGCACCACATTGCAGTAATTTGCTCTGTGGATAGTATTTCCTATAACTGTGTACTTTTAAACCTAATGCAGTGCAATGGAAGACTAAAGTGATACCCAGTCACCAGTTCCTTGTTAAACTGAGTCATGCAAATGTAGAAAGGAAACTGAGTGAGATCAATGGCAGATAAGCACAAAAGTCTTACTCACAAACACACACTTATCTACATTAAATAACTTTTTCAAGCGGCCTACCTGGTTTTGTTTGCAGCTTTTAATTCACTAGTGGCTACTTATGCAAAAAAAAAAGGGGGGGGACTAATTAAATTTGTTTATGTATGTTATCATGTGGAGCATTCATTTCCAGGCATCAAGCTATGAATCATTAAATAACTGCTAAATTGGTCTCCAGAGACAGATCATGCCTCAGAGTTGGGCGAGTCCCCATCCCGCCAAAGCCAGGTGCGCTCTGCGGTGAACAAGCATTAGAGCTGCTTTAAAGGCCATGATTTGGGTAGGCAGCCAGGCTTCACACTGCGAGGCGAGAGGTAGGAAATCATGAAAACACTGACAGCCCTCCCGTCAGAGTTACTCCTCCGTTTGATTAATGAGGGCATTTGAAAGACAATTAGCAAAAGCAGGTTTGGCTGAAACTAGCTTATCAATCAGACCCCCTCTATTCAAAGCACTAAAACCTTTTCTTTAGGGGGGGGTCTGTGTGCGTGCGTAGTGGAAGAGTGGTCAACAGCCTTTTCCACCACTGCAGTTTTTTTTTTGGGGGGGGGGCGTAGCAGAAGGTTGCAGGCCACAATCCAACAGGAAAAGAAAAAAGCCTTTTGTAAAAACCTTGTGCCGTTAACAATTGCCAGACCAGACGTTCCACTCATGTCCCTTAAGCCATATAATATCAATTCCATTTCCCAAAAATTCCCAGCGCACCCACTCCAGGCTTTAAATAGGGTAGGGGTTCCCCAGAGTTGAAGGCATGCACACACCATGGGAGCCATAATAGTTAGGGGTTCATGTCCCTGAAGGGAACAACAGAGAAAAAGTTTATTGCCAACCATTTAGATCTATGATCAGCTTCTGCCGGAGCTCCTAGGTCAGTCTGCTCCATTCCTTCAGGGCTCTTCTCTAATCTCCCCTGCCTATGTTCCATGGAAGGAAGCACCTCGGATTTACAACAATCATGTTTATTTACAACATTTATATACCACTCCACATCTGAACAGATCCCAGAGTGCTTAAAAATGAGAGAAAAATAATAAAAAGATAAAGAGAATAAAAACACAGAGTTCCAACTTCTGAAGTTGGACAGGAAGCAATGGGGAAAATTAGGTTAAGTGTAGGCAAATTAATACCAAAAATAATATGAACAAATGACCATGGTAAGTTGTAGAGTCACTTTTATGAATAGGTGTTATACATGATTTCAGTATAATCATGCAGCCATCATTAGATGGGCTGTTTTCTCTCAGGTCTGGTAATGGAAATATTCTTCAGGTCAGGATGAAGGGTTTTGTGTGTGCTTGATTTTTTCCCGTCAGAAGGAAGCTGCTTTTGATTTCTAGAGCAATGAAAGCAACATTAAGCACTTTCTTCTCACTCCAAAAAACATTGAGCAAGGCCCCTGTCCATCATCACCAGCAAATCTCATTTAGAAGTGGATTCTTCTTTCCATCTAGTAATGGCCACAGACATGGTTCTCCTGGAGCTACAGCACTGGGGGATAATGTCAAGTTTTCACTGTGGAGGTAAACATGAAATCCTTGTGCCTTCCTGCCCTTTCTACACCTAAGGATTATCCCAGTAAAATGGAGGGATCGTCCCTGCCTGTACCAGGGATCCCCTCTGTGTCATTTGCATGCACAGGGGTGATCCCAGGACGATCCCGGAGGGGGGGGGAAGACAGGTGTAGAAACGGCCTAGGTGAATCCACAATTCCTCTCTCACTAGATTAGGAACTGGCCCTGGGAACAAAAAACAGTCATTCTGTTTCCTTTCTTCACACCTTTGTCAACTTATTCAGGAGTGGGGGGGAAACAGCCAATATTGGTGGGAAATTATTTGTTCCACTCTGAAAACAACTGGCAACTTTTTCTTTGGGAACTTGCTTCAATGCAATACTATTGATTGGAAATATACATTCTGCTTCTAAAATTTTGACATTGAACTTAAAATGTTTTAAAAAGATGTAGCCAAGGAATTGTTCTAAGCCAGGAGTAGGCAGCCTTTCTGGCCCCATCAATACATTTGGCAATTTGAGAAATGACTGCCTTGGGAGACATGGCTAGTCACAAAGGACAGATAACTTGCCCACAAGAGCAGAGCTGGGCTTTTCATCAACAACAGAAACTTATTTCACAGAAGACAAAATAAGACTGAAGGGAGAAGTGTTAGCAGTGTTCAGGTACATAAAAGGGTGCCACAGGGAAGATGGTAAGGAGCTATTTTCTAAGGCCACAGAAATTAGGAGTCAAAAGAATGGGTATAAATTACAGCTACCTACATTTCAGTTAAATATAAATAAAAACTTCATGATGTTAAGATCTGTACAACAGTGGAACAGTCTACCTATGGAGGTTGTGGCTTCTCCATCTCTGGAAGTTCTTAAGAAGAGGCTGGATAGCCAACTCTCATGGTTGGTTTAATTGCTTTTCCTGCACATTGCAGAGGGTTGGAATAGATGGTCCTTGCGGTCCCTTCCAACTCCACAATTCTATGATTCTATTTCTCCTCTGCTAACCAGTTTCCCATCTCTTTCTCTCCCATACATTTATGGGATCATCATCCATAGATACATTTGCTTTTGCTCTCACTCTTACACACACACACACACACACACACACCTTTCCTCCTTCCCTCCCCCTCTCTTTCTCTTATCTTCCTTTCCAAACAATGGGCAAGTTTGGGTGATCATAGTGAGATATGCATTCATCATGGCTGCTCCACCCACCCATGTGCAGGTGACCACCATTTGCATTATTCCCCACACTGCAGAACAGGTTGGCATGTCATTCAAACCTGACACACAGCATGGGAGGGGCGTATCATACACACACTACAACCTACATCATGCAGTACAAGTTATATGATGGGAACAACCCACCCTACCCTGCCACGCATCACGTTTGGACGACACACCAACCCCTGCTGCAGTACAGGGAATAATGCAAATGGTGGTTATGCATGCAGCATATGTGGGGGAGGACAGTGCAGCCACGATGGTTGCTTCCCTCTCTGTGATCATCCGAACCCAATCAATGTCTATGAGCCCCATTGTATAGCCCAGGGGCATTCATGGGAAATGAAGATGATAACAGCTAGAGGCCCTTACTTTGATTTGAAGTGATTCCAGGCCAGATCTCCACCCAGCAGGATAGAACACTTTGAAAGCAGTTTGAAAAAGGTATATGGAATGTGTCCTGGGCCCCAATAGTTTTCAATACCATTATAAACTGTTATAATTGGCCCCAGTTGCCAATAAGAAAATGTGTTAATTAACTTTTTAAAAGTGGGAGGGCACCACATTACCTACGCCCCTGTTCTAAGCTCTAAAATTCACTGCACAGACGCTAGCACTTCTGTATTCACAAATTTCTTCATAAATGAGACAGAAAGAGCTTGAGGTTTATGTATTTATTTTTTAAAAAAATAATATGAATCTGGGGAGAGCCAAAGGTGATAGATTCATCTATTTCTAGTTAGACCTACTGAAAAGATAAAATTGCCGGGAATCATTATCATCATCATCATCATCATCTGCAGTGACCATTAGACATTATTGTTCTCTTTTCCAACTCCATAGGTGGTATTTAAAATAGTTTAAATGAACTAGATACCTGTGATTAAACTATGTTCAAAAATAAGCCCCTCTACTCATTTTGGCTGAAATAACTTCCAATATTAAAAGCTAGCCACCTTCAAGTGAGCTGGCGTCATGGAACTGATAATAAGAAGATATAAAAAACTTTCTCCCCTCCCTGTATCAGAAGGGGGCAGGGAAGGAACTAGCATGGGTTAATCCTGGTGCTATTTTCACCTCCTCTTTGATATTACGAACCAGCTCCTTGGCACAAAATGTGGCGCTGAGCCAGATGCTCTTCAAGGCATGCACTGAGGCAAATGCATCACCCAGTGTTCCTCAGAGAGAGAATGGCCTGAAGAACTTTATGCCAGTGGTGGGTGTTTGCGTGAAACTCTTGTATCATGTGCATTGTACATATGGCTCAGGTCCAGTGGTTTAATGATTGTTTAATTGATTTCACAAATTAGTAGATAAATAATATACAAAGACAGCCCTGATCACAAGATGCAGACAAATGACCTTGCTCCCATCTTCATTTTGTGGAGGGAAGACACACCATCAGCCGACGACAGATGGCTTTCACCTGGATGAGAGAGTGACAGAAGCAGCTTCTTGGCTAATGTTCCATTAAACATAATTTCAGGAATCCCTCTTAGTCTTCTTTAATGCAAGTAAACTTTTTCTTGGCAATTTGCTCACTAACTAACACATCACGGAGAGAAAAGGAAATTTGCTGACCTCATTCCCCGGCTATGATTACTCTTGTCAATTATTCCACACTGGGAAGCCAAACAAACGTCGTATATGAAAACTAAATACTCTAGCTGGCATAAATTCAAATTAGCTGTCCCACACACGCTTATAGCATGCAAATTAAAATGTCCTGAATAAGCATTAATCATCCTAATGGGCTAATTATTGTCATTTAAAATCTAATAATTTAACTACTGCACCACTACAGCAAATTTGGGAGACTGGCTTGGATCCCTCTGGGAGAAGCTGAAGAAAAGATGACCGTTTAATGCTAAGATTGGTGAACTATAAGACTCTTCAAAGTTGTGTAGATGTTCTATAACCTCAACTAACATTGGGGATAATTCACTGGGACATTTCCATCGGAGCCATGCAGTTGGAGTAACATAGTAGCAAAGCTACTAAACTGTGATTGAGGTAGTCCTGAGTGTGAATCCCACTGAAGGCTAACTAGGCATGATGGTCATGGTGCAGGATATTCATGAATACTCAATAGCATTAAAAAAAAAAAAAGCAGCCAACAGTTCTGTAGTGGCAGGGGAGCATGAGGGAGCACAGCAGTGGGGCTTTTATTCAGATGAGGTCCAGAGGTCCTGGGCGGTTGAGGGACTCTCTTTGCTCTGTCAAGTACATGAGGTGATAACAAGGCTTTCAAGAGTTATTATTGGGCTGAATCCAATGTTGGTACTGCTTAGAGTAGACAAATTGAAATGAATGGGAGTTAAGTTAGACTAACAATGGATACAAACCACTGGATATAACCCATTGTTTGTGACTGATTAGTGCAGGGGAAGTCAGAGAATGAGGAAAACATTTTAAGCAAATGCTGATGACTGCTTTCCTTCTCTTTGATGGAGCTCCTACTTCACTCTAGTGGTTTAATGGCACCACTTCAGTGTAAGATGGGTTGTGTTTCTCAGTTAAAGCTAAAGATTGCATTATAGCTGGCTGGAAAGATCCTTTGTATCCTCGAAGGCACCACCTCTGCCACCTTCTGTACCTACAGGTAGGTGGCAGAGGCAGAGGCAGGCAGAGGCATTCCCAGCCACTGCCGCAGCATTTATTCCTACTGAGGACCGAGACTACAGGTCCCAGCATCCCTTCTTGGAAATGAGATGCTGGGAATTATGTTCTGTTTAGGACCAACAGGATTTTGCAATGTTTCCATTCCAATGAGCAGTGGCAAAATGTAGCAGATTCCCCCCCACACACACACACTGATTCTGGAAATATTTTACGCATTTTTGGGTGTCCTGAGATTTGTGCAAATGGACAAAGTGGATCCTCCCATATCTTTAAATTTGCACAAGTGGGGTCATATATATACATGGCTTGGAACCACAATACCTGATGGAATACCTGATGGAACGCCTCTCCCGACATGAACCTACCTGTACACTGCGCTCAACATCTAAGGTCCTCCTCTGAGTGCCTACCCCAAAGGAAGCTCGGAGGATGGTAACAAGGGAGAGGGCCTTCTTGGTGGTGCCCCCTCCCCGACTGTGGAATAATCTGCCCGATGAGGCTCGCCTGGCACCAACATTGTTATCTTTTCGGTGCCAAGTCAAGACTTTTCTCTTCTCCCAGGCATTTTAACATTTTAACAGCATTTAACAGCATTTAACAACATTAAGTTTGTTTTTAATGGACCCCAGAATTGTTGTTTTTAAATGGATACTGTTGTTTTGATACTGTTTTTATGTTTCTGATTTTTTTTAAAAAAAATATACTTTTTAATGATTACCATTTTTAACTGTTGTAAACCGCCCAGAGAGTTTCAGCTATGGGGCGGTATATAAATGTAATAAATAAATATATAATATATACTTCCATTGCTGCAAAATTGAAAGTCCGCCTTTCTACTACATAGCCCCACAGAGGCGTATTCCTCTCTTGTAAATATCCTTGTCAGTTTCATCCTTTCCATAGCTTCTTTGTTTAGACTAGCAGAGCCATATACTTGTCCAAGAACTTTTCAATTCCACCCTCTCTGCCACCACTTTGCTTGGAAAGCACTGAAGTGGAGGATGAAATTGACAAGGATATTTACAAGTGGGGAATATGCTTCTGCCAGGCTATAGCAGACAAGCAGACTTGTGATGTGTGCACTTGCACATGATAGCTGATTATATATTGTGTATATAACCCATTTGCACAACTCTAAAGATCTGAAAAAGAAAAGTTCCAATTTGCACAAAGTGATGCAAATCTGGAACCTGGAATCTGTGTATTGGACTGATGCACTACAGATTGTGTTGATGCCGGGGTGAGGGGGAACGGAATGAAATCAGCCAGGGCCAAACTGGAAAAATCCCTCAAGCTTTTACCCCTCAAATGGAATTCTCATACATGCCTAGTGATGCTGGATGTGTCATTCCTGCCAGGGAGAAGGACCCTGAAGTAGCTGCTCAGCACTGCCAACAGCTAAGCCTACAGCTGAGGAGGCAGTGCCCTATGCCGATGCAACTCTGCACCCCAGACCTCTCTACTCTTGACTCCTGAAGGTATGAATCAGATCCATTGAAACAGCCTTCCTGACATAGTATCCTCCAGACTTCAGCTCACATCGGTCTCTTACAGCATGGCCAATGGTCAAAAATGCTTGGAGTTGCAATCCAAAACACCTGGAGGGTACCAAGGTGGGAAAGTATTGTTTCTGAAGTGATACGGAAGGTCTCTTTGTTGTATTCGATCTGTGGTAGGCAATTAGCACATGCAAGTAATCTCTTAACATTATAGCTAGGGCTGTAATGCCACGGCCTCTTCCAGCTTGAAGCTGGGGGCCTCAATTGAAGCCCACGATGGACACAAGTAAGCCCCCCTGCCCCCTTACGTGGCTCCATCGCCGTCGCCGCACAGACTACGTCGCCGTCGCCATCACCAGCTGAGTCCCCCCCCCCCACACTTACCTGTGTCCGGTGCTCCAGTTCAAGGCGAACTGCTTCACCTTGATCCACAGCCCCCCCCCCCCTCGATCCATCTCTGCCTTTGTCAGAGGCGAATCAGGCCGCTCCGCTATCGCTTCTCTAAACTGAAGCACAGCCCTAATTACAACCATCAAGTGATGAATCTTTGGCTTCCTATTATCCCTAAGTTCTATGACAATCTATTCATCCACTGGCATAGAAAAGTAGAAATAACTGCCATTTAGGGGGAATTAATATTTTAAATCTCATTAAATCTTTAAAATGCCATGGATAGGCTACTTTAATATGAATTGTAGATTATTGAGGAGCGATATCTTTTTTTAAAAAAAAAATGAATAGTTGATACCATATGGACATAATGTGTTGGGAAGCTCCCCTGGGAAAGTCTTGTTGAAATAAATGGGAGCGGCACATGCCTATTGCCATGTTCTCGTGCAACTGTGATACATACTTAATACTTAACATGGTGCCCTTTTCAAAGCCTGTTCTATCATTCTCTTAGTGCAATCTTTACAGTAGGGTTGGGCAACATGTGGCCCTCGGCCTCATTTCAGACAAGCCTCTACTTAATTTCATAGACCAACAATCTCTTCTTTTCCTTGCAGCCCCCTGGGTACGGAGGAAGAGGCAGGGAAAGACAGGAGGAAGGGAGGTCAGATATCTATATCGAGAGAGAGAAAGAGTGTGCAAGAGAAAAAAGGGTGGCAGAGAGAGAGAGAGAGAGAGAGAGAGCGCAAATGGGAGAGCGAGGAAGGAGGACAGAGAGAGTACAAGAGAGAAAAGGGGTGAAAGAGAGAGAGAGAGCACAAGGGGGAGAGGAAGAGAGAGAGAGAGCATAGAGCAGCCTCCCCCAACCTGGTGCCCTTCAGATGCATTGGACTACAACTTCCATTATCCCCAAACAGTTGTAATTCAACACATCTGGAGGGCACCAACTTAGGGAAGTCTGCCATATAGAATCATAAAGATAATAACCTGTTCCCAGCTGAATTCCCATCAAAGGAGAAAAGGAGTGGCAACGCTTTAAATGAATTTCTGCTAATGTGGCCATTTTCCCCTGCCCCACTCAAGAATATTTCTGACATGAGGAGGAGAAACCTTTATCCGATCACCTGTCAGTCTCTGTGAAGTGCCTTCACATAAAACAATGTGCACGACACATACACAGTAAAATGTGTAGGAAGAAATACGGCTTTTGCTAAAAATGAACAGAAAATTAAATGTAGTCGGAACATCCCTTGCTTCACTAGAGCGACAGTTGATAAGGCCAATGAGATTCTGGAAATGTCATTTATTTTATTTTATTCTATTTTAAGCACGCTCATGTTGCTATCACATTAATTGTATGCATTCTCTACTTCACTCACTGGCACACTGACGCACACAAACACACTCACAAAAACTCACACAATTGTTTCTACAGTGATGATAACTCTATTCTAGTTCCATAGCTGATCATTTTTATTTTCTAGTACAAGAACAACCTGGCCTGGCCTGAAAAAAAACCTCCAACTTTAGCTAAAACCAAATGCTACAGAAGCAGCCTGCAACAGTATTTTACATCATTAGTAGTGATGGATGGACTCACCTCTATATGTTCTTGCTGGGCGCTCACCAAACCAGTGCCATCCCCACCGCCACCACCGCCCCCTGCCTGTGATGTTGCATAATGCACCCCTTATGGCCGCCATTTACATAACATTTCCGGAAAACTCAAACTGCCATTTTTATGCAAAATGGGGGCCTTCTAAGGGGTCAGGTGGCTGCTGGGCACTCATGGACTGCTCAGCGAACAGGTCCAGTATGCATGAGACATCTCTAACCATTAGTAAGATGTAAATATTTAATGTGAGCAGATCCAATCACTTAATCAATGTTAAGGAAGGAGCTCTAACAACAAAAAAGATAAACACTGTTTTAATCTCATAGATGTAGAATGGCCTCCGTAATTTTAATCACTTTATAAATGGTCAGCTCTTCAGGGCTATTTTTAAAAGAAAGATTGCATCCCCAATTTGTCAGGAATGGCACTGAAATAAGGAAAGATCCTCATATGAAGATATGTTTCTCAGGGAGTGGAGGCCGATGACTTTGATTTTGGAGGGGCTGTGAATCCATTCTGGGTTTCAATCAGAACCAGCCAAAATGCTAAAGGATCCAAGCTGCTGAACCCTGTCCCCAAAATAGGCTCAGCACTTTGGATTAAATGACTTCAATGAGCATGTAGGCTGTAAGGCAAGAGGGCACATTCTTATAGTACTGGAACAGAACCAGGCAACCATGACTACATACACACACACACACACACACACTTCATCTCCTTACCTGTGATAAGGCTCACTTTTTAATCCTAACCAAAGGGGAAGCAAGAGACAGTGGACATGACTTATACAGACCATGTGAGAGAGAAAGGTTAAGCAGTCATCCTCCAGGCTAGGAATTGTGGATCCTGGCAACTTGTTAGACAATATGTTAATATTGACTCTAGTTATATGGAATATTCAAATATTCTGGAAAATAATCTTGATGTTTCATCAGACATCCACTGTTATCATTTTCAAGAAACATGCCCCCAGGATATGGGCAAACAATGAATTTGCTCTCTAGATTAAGAAATTTGCATTTAAGTTCGTCATAGGCAACAGCACTGCCATGTTAGTTCTCCTCCAAATGAACCTCAAAGAAATCTCAACTGTACCCTGCACTGGGCCTTCATGGTATATGTTGCGTATCAGATGTACTTTAGTGGTTATTTGCATAAACATTTCAGTAGCTTGTAGCTGGTCTTCTTTCCTTAAGTGCTGGAGGCTGCTTGGAATACATAGATATGGACAGGTCCAAATTAATGATTTTGCTTCAGTTGTTATAGATCCTCTCCCTAGACAAGGTTGACCATGATGAATGAACACTTTCTGTACAAGATTTGATGTAAAACTTGACAAATGTTTACGTATGTGCCTTGACAGACACCTAGTTTATTTATTTGGTTTTTTTAAAAAAATATATAGCATATATCAATGTCTATGTGACAATTGTCTTGGAGAGGTCAATTTAAGCTAGCAGAAAAGTATTTCAGACACCATTCTACACTGTAATAATATGTAATGCTAGGCTACATTCATATAACCCCTTTTGTGAGAAATCTCTATGAAAACACGACGCCTTACAGCAGACAGCGAAATAGGTAACTATTGTAGAAATAAACATCATTTTTGGTATCTTCCTTAACATTCTTCACCAAACACATTATGGAATGATGGAACAGTACCTTATCCACACACACACCTTATAAAAGGATGGAAACCAATCAGTTATACGGAAGACAATAAAGCAGACTTACTCAATGTAGTATCCTCCAGACGTTTTTGACTACAATTTCCATCCGTCCCAGCCAGCATAGCCAACAGTCAAGTTGCAGTCCAAAATATTGGGAGGCCACCATAATGGGGAAGTCTGGGTTAAAGGCATGCACACTGAGGGCGGGGGACGTTGAAGCCGGGCTCATGCTCCTACACCAGTTGCTGGGGTTCATGAGCAGGAAGGAGGCATTTCACTCATGTCCTACTTGTGGGATCCCCACTGGGGAACCTGGTTGGCCATGGTGGGAACACAATGCCAGACTAGATAAGCTTTTAATCTGATCCAGCATGGCTCTTCTTATGTTCTTATGTACAGTTCCTAAATTATTAGTATCTAGAATGAGTACCAGAATTCCCACCCCAACTGTTTCCCTGGCTGCAAGTAATGTATTTTCCCCCAAAGAATTCATGGTAGTACTGGGAGACAAGGCAGTTGCTATACCTAAACAGTCCCAATCTGGGTTTTATTTCTTGCTCATGTGTTTGAATAGCAGGAACTGACTTCAGTACCTAAAATGGTGCTTTTATACTAGTTATAGTGTGATACAGGCAAAAGACACGGTTATGTATGTGTGCCCAGGACTCAGCACTACAGTAACTTCTCTATTAGACTGTCACTGACATGTTGCCTGCCTGCCTGTCTTGTTCTGACCCAATATGATACGCAGACACAACAGAAAGAGACAACAGGCAGAAAGAGTCCTGCACAAACTCCTCAAGTTGGTTGAAGATCCAGCAGGCCTACCCACCAATTCACTCTGTTCAATCGCCAATAAGCAACTATCAGTTGCTCTAGTTATTGTTGAACCATAACTAGTCATCACAATACAAAAAGCAATTATTATTATGCCCAGGGCCAGCATCAAGGGTTAACCCAACCACCTACCATTTTCTGTATGCAGAAATTGTTGGTAGAATCCATCTACCATGAGCTTTGGAAAGAAAGGCCAAGGCTGCCCGCTTATTTATTTATTTATTTTTCTTCCTTCCCCCCCCTCTCTTTTCTTTCCCCCCATTTTTCCCCAATTACAACAAAACAACAACAAAAAGCACTATAAACAACAACACTGTCATACCCCTCCCCTTGGAATCCCTTCCCGGAGGCTATGCATGCATTTGACCAGTGGAAAAGAAGGGTTGCTCCTTACACTTCAACCCTTCCCTTTATACATACTCACACCAGCTTCTTCCTTTTTCTTCTTCCTCCCCACCCACTTTATAGATTTCTCCTTTTTTGTTTTAGTTTGTTATTGTTACATTTTCATATAAAAATATTTTTTTAAAAAGATCCTACAAAGCTCCATGTCTACCTCTATTCACATGAATGTCAGCAATGGGAAAGTTTCTTCAGTTTCCTATTCTGGTAGGTGTACTGCTAATGAAAATGCCAGCTTACTAAACCCCAGCATCAGGGTGCAGCAGAAATTATTATTATTATTATTATTATTATTATTATTATTATTATTATCATCATCATCATCATCATCATCATCATCATCATCATCATCATCGAAACTATCCCTTCTGGGAAGCAGAAAATTGTCTACCTAGTAGTTGGTGTCAATGGAGCCAGTGCCCTGTGGCCACAAAGTCTACTCCAGGGAAGGTGCTGGATTGTTTCAAAACAGAGCAAGACAAGGAGCATCCCATGGGCATTGACCCATCCAGATCATTATCACCCTTCGAGGCAAAAACATAGCAACTTTCCATCAGCTTTCTCTGTACCAGGCACTTCCTGTTGCTTAGCTTATTTATCCTCCCAACCATCCCGCGAAGTATGTTGGGCTAAGAGTTAGTGGCTCTTTTATTTATTTTGCAGAAATTTGAAACAGGATCTCCCACATTCAAAATTAACACTATCCATTGAAGCACATGCTTGCTTGTTTTTCAGCTTTCTGTAAAATCTAGGGTGTAATTGGAGCATATAACACTTCTTTCAGTGGGGAATTCTTTGGCTTATTCTCCTTATTTACTCCAGATTTAGGAGCAACCTATTATTCATCTCAACACAAATTATATAATGCATAAATTCCACATTTAGCTTTTGAGATTATTGTGGACTCCTGCTGTTGTTAGTACAAACAAAAGCAAAACCCTTTTAGTCTGCTGTATAAGTGGCAAGGAATTTTTAATATAGTTTTTGTTTAATTCAGCCAACTCAGTTTTACAGAACGGGTTTGTACCAACAAACTAATGGAAACGACTGTGCCAGTATAAGCAGAATAGACTTTCTAAAATCTCCTAAATCAGTCCACTTGATATGTTTAATTTTGAAATAATAGGGCCTTCTCACACATCACATGGCAAAACAATACAGTCAAAAAGCAGAAGCCGTCATCCCATGAAGAATATACCTCCATGATTGATGTATTTTCAGGTAGAGGTGGTGTCAAGGCAGGACTTTGGAGCAGATCCAAGGTCTCACTCAGCAGAATGAGTGGGAAGGAAGCCTCACACAAAAACACATACAAATGCAGCACAGCAGGGTTCCCATATCTGGAAATATGCAAAGTCATCAATAAGCAAAGTAATCCACACGGGGATGTCCATTGCTGGAAAATCTGTTTCTCTTTTTGCTCAACAGAGTTCCATCGTGTGCCCAACTCAGTTTGCTTGCATGGGCCAAGCCACGGCTTTTTCCTGAACCCCAGGAACATTTCGCGGGGGTTTTGTGGCAAACCATAATTTGTGCAAATAGCATTTTGCACAAATTGCAGTTACAATTTTGGCAAATTATGCAAATTTGCACAAAATTCAGCTGTAATTTAAAAGAATGGAAAATTCTTTTAATTCAAAAAGAATGGAGAATTCACAATCTGGCCCGACCTGAATCAGATTGGGTTGAGCTTCACAGCAGAAAGCAAACAGAATACCGGGGGGACGGGGGACCTAATGAATGTTTGTCGAGCTGTGCCCTCCAAAAGGATTCCTCCACCATCACTAACTCTATATTACTATTTAAAGAAGAGGTGGGCCACAAGACCATTATGTCCAGAGGGGTTTGTAAGAACATTAAGTCCAGGCTCTAAAATTACCTAACTGCTACATTCACACTTTTAATTGTTCAGATGGACACTTTAAACTCTCAGGTGTAAAAATTCAGCATGTGGAGAGGCCCAGTGATCAAAAATAGTGTTGTGCTGAAAATTTTGGCCATTCCATTTTCAGCATTTCATGGGGGGGGGGGAGAATGATAACTTGACCAAAAAAGGCTGGGAGAGGTGAGTATTTCAGAGAATGTTCTCCTTGGAGAGGGGGACAGGGTTTCCACATACCTTTTTAAATATAGCCAGTTGTTGAGGGGTCTTCTTCCTTTCTTTCTTTTTAAATACCCCCAGCATTTTCAGGAGCCCATGAGTTCTTCCTGAACGCTTATTGGAGGGGGTGAGGTCACACAGTCTCCAATAGGCATTCACTAAGAACTGTTGGGCTCCTCCAAATGTGGTGGGAAGGGGGATTGAAAAACTAAACAATAGGAATAAGGTCCTTCAGCAACCAGCTACACTTAAAAAAGGTATCTGGAAACCCTGTCCCCCTCCCCAAAGAGAAAATTTTCTGAACTCCCCCCCTCCCTGCGAAAGAGGCAGAAAAAGTAATGCCTCTTTTGCAGAGAGAGAGAAACTTCCCAAAAATAGGGGGCAGGATTCAGCCGAGCACCAATCAAAACATTCAGTGCAATTGTATAGAAGAAAAGATGAGTGCTAGCTTAGAACTATCCAATGACCTCTTCTTGTGGCCCAACAAAGCACAGAGGATCTTGGTTATATAAACAATGGATATTTACATAATGTTAGTTTTCATCATTTCTTATAGGTAAAGACCCTGTTTTCGTTTGCTTCTCATATTAGCCAGGACTAAGGATGTGTGAATCAGCAAACCTTAAGCTTGGAAAAGTTCTCCAGTTTCCATCTTGAAGCTTGTTTCAACTCAAGTCCATACCAAATTGCAAGTTTAGTTTTGTTTTCCTGCATGAAAATTTGTCCATATTTTTGTGCATATCTTTCCAAATGAACACATGAACAGTGTGCAGTTTTGAAGTGTATGAATTCTTCTCCCATTGATTATAGTGTATTTGTGCACATTTTTCAAAAGTATGCATTTTGTCATACTCATTTTTCAAATGCACGCATGCTGTCAAACACTTTTTGGGGGTGGGGTCCATGAATCACATTGCAAGCATGGAAATGTACTGACTTTGACTGCAAGTTCTGTCCGAGTCCATGTGCGGTCCAGAAGGTGCAAACTTCCGGCAGGCCTACTCAGTTGAATTTTAAATTTGCCTTTTAATAATGTGCTGGTTTTAATAATGTATTAGTTTCAAATGTTTTAATTAGTTATATGATGTTTGCATTTGTGTTGTGCCCCGCTTCGATCCAGAGGGAGACGTGGGTAACAAATAATTTTACTATTATTATTACTATTATTACTAAAACCTGATAAAAAATGAACTGAAACTAATTTCTTCATACTTTCCACCACCCTAAGCATTAAAGAATAGTTTTACAATGATAGAACACAGATATAAAACCCCACCAACTATATCATAATTACATGGCAAATGTATTTTTGTTGTTTACGTACTACATGTGCATGACTAGACTTGAGTATGGGTTAAAATCAGAGGAGCTGAGGAAAAATGGAGCCATGTACAAATATAGTACAAAATTACATTTCCTCCCACTCCCCTGACTCCCCTCCAAAATCTGAAAATCTACAGGAGAAAAGCAACTTGAAATATCTAAAGCTTAAGTGTCTTAAGTGCTTTTCAAAAAAAAAAAATAGGTAAAAAGGTGGGGGGAGACATGTATGGCAGAGATCAAGAACAGCTGGGAAAAGAGGTGGGCACAGAAGAGACCCAAAACACATTTTCCATCTTGCATTAAAATAAACACAATCACTTTTACTTTTGTTGTTGTTGTTGTTCTTGTTTGCACTGATATATCAGTTAAGGTGGAAAAAAAAGAAGTTTGCTTTTCATGAAAAAGACGACAAGCACTTCTTAGCCCAGCCTTTCTCATCTTGGTGCCCTCCAGATGTGATTCCCATCATCCCCAGTCATGCAGGTGGGAGTTGTAGTCCAATACATCTAGAGAGTACCAGCTTGGGAAACGATGCCTTCAGGGGGAGGGATGCAAGTGCACCTACGGCCTTTATTTACTGATGGACAGGAACTGAAAAAAGAACTAACTATTCCTAACCTTTTTCAGCTTACCTTTGAATCATTGACCCTGTTCAGATGACACGCCAAGCCACAGTGATTAAGCATTTTGAGTTAAACATTATCGCTTAGCGTGTCATGTGAGCTATTCCTAACCATGTTGGCTACATAACTACAGTTTAAACACACTCACTAACCATTTGCTGCACAAGGGTTAGTAGCCTAACCATGGCTTAGCATGTTGTCTGAACAGGACCAATATGGCATAGTGCACAAAGATGTCTGTGTTTATGCCAGGGGTGCAGAACCTCTTTCACCCCAAGGGCCAAATTCCATTTGGAAGAAGCCCTCTGGGGCCACATTCCAGTGGTGAGTGGGGCCAAGGGCAAAAGGGCCAAGGACAAAAGAGCAGTATATTGTAGCTTAAAGCTCTTACTGTCAGCAACTATTACTTATTTTTATTTATTTGTTTTATTTCTATGAATTTAATAGAATCTCCCAGCGATTCACAACATTAAAACACAATATTAAAAACACAATATTAAGGCATTGCATTAAAACTCAAAATAAAAACACTCCAACAACAAAGGAGCAATAAAATGGAGCAATAACATGGAGGTGTATAATTAGTGTGCTTACAGCCCAGGGCAAACCTGGGTGAACAAGTGTGTCTTCAGAAGGCTTTTAAAAGATGCCACATTTCTGCCTCCTGAACCACGAGGGAGGGTTTTCCAGAAGGTGGGTGCAGCTACGGAGAAGGCCCACCACCTGGGTACTTCATGGCGGCATTCCATCTGTTTCGGAATGACCACCCAGTCCTCCTATGCTGATCTTAAAGGTTGCCTGGGTATGAGTAAGGGAAGGCAGCCTGCTAGGAATCCTGGTCCCAAGTCTGCTAGGTATCCTGGTCCTCAAAGTATCAAAGGCAATAAGCCTATATACACTAGTTGTTGAGGAACATGGGTGGGAGGATGCTGTTGCACCATGTTCTGTTTGTAGTTCCCTGGTCGACAACTGGTTGGCCATTGTGTGAACAGAGTGCTGGACTAGATGGACCCTTGGTCTGATCCAGAATGGCTCATGCCCACCGGGGGGGGGGGAATGAAATGTTCCACTTAGGAATAAGGTTACCATTGGGGTAAAACACATGCTGTTCCTTAGTGGGGCTGGTGGTTCAGTGAGTCAGTGGGACAATGAGTTGGCTCTGGGTCAGAACCAGTCAGAACTCTAAAGGAACTATTCAAGATGCTGACGAGCTGCCCATTCTCCTCTCTGGACTGCCATAGATTTAGTGTTGTAAACTACAGCAGGCTGCAGAGGAAGCCAGGTGGTTCACCGGCACGCATGGAAACCTCAGGTAAATCCTTTGGATGGGCGGGGGACAGCAGCAGGGAGGGGAAGGGTGAGTAGGACTTACCTGAGGCCTTCACGCATGACTGTGAGCCACCCTGCCTCCTCTCTGGACTGACATAGATTTAGTGTTGTAAACTATGGCAGCTGGAATTAGGTAGCCGGCAGTCGCAGGTGAGTGGGCGGGGGGCAGTATCTGGCCATTGGGCCAAATCAGCCCCAAAAGCTTTAGCTGCTTCAATCTGGTCCCAAAGCAGATTCAGGCTGAGGCAGGCCGAATCAGCCTGATTCAGCTCGGATTCAGGCTTTGGGCACAGCCCTTTTTTAAAAAAAAAAAAAAAATCTTTTCTGTATATCACTTCAATAGTTCACTGGAAAGTTTTATGTAACAAATAAAGAAATTTTAATACGTACACAGATACAAAAGGCTTCCCACTGCAGATGTTTAGCCTCAAGAGCAGCAAGGATAGGGGAGTAGAGCTACTATGCTCATCCTTGCTCTCCCGCTTCTCTTTTTCCAAACCTGAATATAGCTAAAATATGGGGGGGGGGGTTTCTGCACCGAACATCCGGGGGTCTGACAGACCTCCAAATTCGTGGTGTAGTTAAGGGGTTGTTTTAAAACTTTTGGAAACCCACAATGCGGTTAGATGAACTTTTGGAGCCCCAAATGGATCCGTAGGTATCCTAAGGTTTTGGGGGCAACATGACGGCCCGTTTCATGTTGATGGACAACTAACTGAACACTTCCATATTAGGAAGACACCGTCACAGATGTGTGAGGGAGGGGTAGTTTTGAGATTGACATCTGTAGCCAATAGCCATAGTCTCCTCCCTTTCCCCCCTCCAATCACAGTGCTTAAGGGGAGGGATTGCAAATGATATATCCCATTTTTCCCTGCCCTGGAACTCATTTGTTTGCTAGCTCATGGAGCAAGAAAGACTCCAAGGTCCACTCCCCATATGCACTTCATCTTCTCTCAAGAATGCTTGCAGACCTTTCAGAAACTAACCTTCTACAAAAATCGAAGTCCCCCATGTGTGTCGACTTGGTACCATATGTTTACATTATGGGAGCTGTGTCTGAGCTAGAATGAAGCTACAACCAATTTTCTTCACTTCTTGAAAAATTGGTGTTGGCTGAAAAGAAGGATTCAGGAAAAATGGCTCACTTTGTGAAAATGATGAAAACTGTTCCATGTAAATGAGTTGTCCCAAGAAGTGATGATGACTGGCTGGCAGTGTAGATCCATATAGTCTCAGAAGCCAATTTTAGGATACAGAAAAGAAACTTGTGCCAAAGGCTGATCTGCTTGCCACAAGTATGGACACAACTCGGACGGGCATAAAGTCAAGAGAAGAAGGGGCGGTGAGAGAAAAGTTTGCTAATACTAGTAAATCTCCTGTTTTGAAGACAGGACTCAAGTTTATATGCTTTGGGGAAAAATAAACAAAAACAAAGGTACTATATTTATGTTTGTTCTTGTGCGACCTATCATAGAGAAAGCACACACACCCATTTCACCCCATTAGAGCAAACGGTCAGGGAACAGATCTCTATTTTTATAAACTTAAGCAGATCTCTATTTTTATAAACTGAAGATGCACAACTGCGCATCAGCAAAGTAAAGGATAAAAAGTCTTGCACAGTTTCGTGTGTGTGTGTGCGTGTGTACGGGGGTGGTTGAGGGGGACTTTTTTTAAAAAAAAACTAAAAATCTAGGAGGATCTGCTTTAAACATGACTAAAGCCCTTCTTAAGAGATACCAGGGTGCCAAGTTTCATCTCTTTACCTTTAAAAATGATGAGACGTATGCATTTTTGTTAATACCCATTGATGATAATACTGCAGTTCTCCAAAAATGGAGTGGTTTTCCAAAGAGTAATCCAGCGGTGCGCGGAGATTGAGCCACCCCAAAAATCAAGGTGGGGAATCGCCTCATTGCAGCATCACCCCAAATTTCAGGGAGAAGCAGACCCACTCTGCACACCCCTACTAGAATAGTACACACAGGTGAGGGAGGAAAAGATGTGGGTCTAGATCTTATCCTAAAACATTTTCTTTCCACCAAGGCTTTAAACTCTGCAGTTCTCTAGTCTTATATATGGGTCAATTATATTTGAAAAATGCGTACTCGCAAATGGGAGAAGAATGCATACATTGCAAAGATTTGCACAACTAATGCGTACATTTGGAAAAAATACACATAAAAATACACACAGATTCTCATGCGAAAAGGAAAGAACAACGTTCACAATCTGGTACAGAGTCAAGTCAGAACGGGCTTCAAGTTGGAATTCAGAGTATCTTGGCGAGCTTGAATTTTACTGATTCACACATCTCTAGTGTTCACTTAAAATTTCATTCCATGTGTGTATGTACTGTGTTTTAGAGTTTTAAATTTTGTATACTTGTTTTTACCTCAATTTTAGAATTTCTGTAAACTCCCCAGAGAGCCCCGGCTATGGGAGTGGTATATAAGTGTAATAAACAAATAAATAAATAAATAAATATTAGGGATGTGCTCCGCTTCTAATCGGACCGGCGAATTAGAAGCGGAGCAAGGTGCTTTGCCTCCCCTTAAGGCAGAGGCGAAGAGAATTGGGGGGCTGGCAGAGCGTGGCGAAGAGGATCGAGGTGAAGGCGGATCCTTCGCCTCGATCAGGAGCTCCGCTGGAAAGGTAAGTGGGGTTTACCGGGCCCTGCCGCTATCGCTGTCGCCCATGCGGCGACAGCGGCAGGGCCCGGTAAACCCCCCCTCCTCTCCCTTACCGGGCTCCGTCCGTGGTCCCTTGGCTTCTTCAATTGAGCCCGCGGTTCAACCAGGAAGTCTAGGCCTCACTTGCGGCCCAGACTTCCTGGCTAAACCACGGGCTCAATTGAAGAAGCCGATGGACCGCGGACGGAGGCAAGTAAGGCCCCCCTCCCCCTTGGTCCCTTACCGGGCTCTGCCGCCGTCACCGCACGGGCGGCGACGACGGCAGGGCCCGGTAAACCCCCCCACCCTCCTCTCCCGGCCTTACCTGGCACCACTCCCCTCCACTGTGGAGCTCCGATTCGGAGCCGGAGCTCCACGGCGAAGAGGAGCGGAGTATGGGCGGAGCGGCGCGGAGCGGGCCGATACGAAATTTTCGGATTGGCCCACGAGGCGGGG
This sequence comes from Elgaria multicarinata webbii, assembly GCF_023053635.1. Lineage (NCBI taxonomy): Eukaryota > Metazoa > Chordata > Lepidosauria > Squamata > Anguidae > Elgaria > Elgaria multicarinata. The sequence goes on from NC_086172.1 coordinate 96,070,589, forward strand.
CGGGGGGTCCGTGCACACCCCTAATAAATATCCCATTACTGCATTAATCTTGGAAAATTGCATGAAATACATTTACTTTTAAACACATTTTCTCTCAAAATATGCATTTAAAAATGCATTTGGTAACATCTTTTGATCTGAGAACTGCACTGGAACATTCAGGAAAGCCCCTTGGATACCTAAGTTCCAATTCGTATTTTAGTTAAGGATTAGGTCCGTTTGTATCAGAATTAAAAAAGATCGCATCCTTCATCACGTGGGGTTTCTGCTTATCTCTGTTAGGACCCAAAAGGTCCCAGAGCAGGAGTAGAGAGCACAGGGGAAGCAATAGCGTTTGCTCTGTGGGGACTTTCAGAGCCTCCAATTAAATACTTGAATTGGCCCAACTTCAGCCGATTTCAATCTTACATGAAGCCTATTTGTACAATTTTTTAAAAAAATCTGGCTTTGCACACATACACACACACTTTTTTTTGCTCCTTAAGTTGGGGAACAGTTTACACTACTCAGAAGGGAGGTTTTACGGGAGAAATGGCAACGTTTTCCTTCTCTGACAAAGCAATTCATGAGATATATATGCTAGACCTACAGCAAAGAATTGGACAAAGGCTCACTGAAGCTAATTGTCTGCAGTGAACCTATTCCACAATATGGTTTGTTTTTATAACCCCTCAGTTTTCAGTAGACTCCAGTCACGGTTGTGACAGCCCAAGGAAATTGAACTTTTCTACGCCATTCTCCCCGATTCAGCCTGCCACTTAGTCCTATTGTTATTAGAATAATTTGCTCCCAAGTTCTGGAATGAACTCTGTGCCCAAGTAATTAAAGCTCTTAAAGTTTCTAGTCCTTTGTTTAAAGAATTCGTCCTTGTGCTCTCTATGCCCCATCAGCTACCTAATTAGCAGAGCCTTTGCGTGATTAAAAATTCTCACAGAGATTCTGCTGGATATTTGCCTCTCTTAATGAGTGTTTGTGGACAGCTGGGAGCGGGAGCTGGCTCCCTCCTCCCAGGACCTCCAATGAATTCTGCAGACCTCTGTCAGGGCCCAAGAGTGAAAGCTGTCATTTTAGTAATGTGGATGAAAATTGGTCAAAAGCACTGTGGTCCTTGAGGAATGAAAGGCCTTGAAATATAAATGAAGATGAATATTCATATTTGGTTCAATAAGTGCCAACTATTAATATACATGTCTGTCAGTAAGAAAAGTCAAACTTATTCATTGTGCTTGGCATAATTTGGCTCCTAATTCGCAATTATTCTCCTATTCTTCCTCTTGCTTTCCCAGCCCGTTCATGGACTCAAGCTCTTGCAAGAAAATTCAAAGATCTTCACGGAAGGGAAAGTTATTTCGTCCAAACAAATAAGTTACTTTCTCAATGTTTGGGTTAATTTGCTCTCTCTCAGTATCCACCTGTGGCTTCTACACTGGGGAATTCTCACTATATTGCTCTGAGCGCACGCACACTGATTTTCCAGACTTTGATCATCACATAATACTAGTTTTAAAAATGATCCATCATATGCCAATGCAAGAATGGAACATGTACAGTTTTGTGGGGGAGGGAAATGGTTGTAGGGTTTTTTTCTTTTTCAATTATCTTGACTCTTCACTTGTTTTGGTTTTTTCCATTTCAACCTTATTTGCACACAGCAGCAAAACTCTGAAAAACGTGTGTCCATACATCATTTAAATGAAGTAGTAAATCGAACTGTTTCAAGGAAATGGCCAAGTTAAAGTTTATGGCTTGCTTTAGGGCAGCTTTCCCCAACCTGGTGCCCTCCAGAGGTTTTGGACTTCAATTCCCATCAGCCCCAGCCAGCATGGACAGGGGTCAGGAAGAGTGGGAGTTGTAGCCTAAAACATCTAGAGGGCACCAGATTGGCGGTGCCCTCCAGAAGTTTTTGACTACAACTCCCAGCATTCCTGACCATTGGCCATTCTGGCTGGGGCTGATGGGAGTGGAAGGGCACCAGGTTGGGGAAGGCTGATTTAAACAGCACCAAGCAAGATAGATCAATACTTGGCCTAAGGCAGCTTCTTATTTTCCGAATGCACCATATTTAACCATTCCTAGGTGGAAAAGGTGGAAGAATTTGACTTCCGCCATTTCACTTGCACCAGGTAAGCTGCTGCCAACAGTTGACTATGGTCTGTCTTTGTATTTAACTGTTTCTTCTAAACAGCCCAACCACCGCCAATCACAGAGCAACTTCCCTGTGTATCAGAAGGAATCTGTTAATGTTTGTGTTTGATTTTCAGAGAAACTGAGCTTTAATTCAGCAAAGAAATGAGATCAGCTGTTGTCAATGGCAGGTTGAAAAATGAAGTGGAAAAACTTGGGACAGGTGTGGGAGCATATTAGTGAGGCAATTAGGTTTGGCAATAATGATTTATCATTTGTAGTAAGGTCACATCTTAGAAATGTGTGCCCACGCTACATTTAGAGCTGTGCTAAATCAAAGGGCTTCAACTCACAGAAGCTCAAGTAGAACTTTTAGACTGTTCTGGCTCACACAAATTCTAGCATGATTAGAAATACCCAGAATTTTGTAATGGGAAATTAATAATAATAATAATAATAATAATAATAATAATAATAACAACAACAACAACAGGCATTTATATAATTTTTTTAAAGTATTAAAAGTATTTCAGGTACTTTATCATGGTTTCCCTTACCAAACATAATTGTGAGGATGGTCAGTTTTGTTTTCTCCGTATTGCAAATGAGGCATGGGCTGAGAGAATAGGGGCTTATCTAAGGCGGTCTAATAAACTGATTGTGGAAGTGAGATTTAACTTGCTGGTTCACAAATCACCACCGTGGTTTAAGGTGTTTTCTGAACAGGGCCTAACTTAGGCTTCGACTCATATCTGGAAGTAATCCCCATTGAGCTCAATGGACATACAACTGAGTATACAGATATAGGAGTGTTATGTTATCTTCTATGCATTCCTAGCATGCCGCCAGCTGTCAGACAGCTCCCAAGTAAAACTTTCCCATAATAATAAGAAAAGAGGATGTTTAAAAACCATTTGCAACATGGATGAGTCCTGCAAACTTGGTGTTTTCCGAGTAGGAGAAAGACTGGGCAAGGATGGTGAAAGTGGACAAAAAGGGGAGTCTATCCTACACAATACTTTTTATTTTGAGGGCCAAAATATGTGTAACACCAAGTGATTCTGATCCATGATGAAGCTTTCTGTTTTTAAACATACACATATATACATACATATTAGAGATGCATATTAGTTTCAATAAAAGCCCAAACCAGTTTGAGCCCCATCATTTCCAAAGCAAAGTTGGCTTCCCTCCGAAGTGACCAGAACTGAAGCTGGACATCGCATGAGGCATTATTCATCATTCATCTATGTGGGGGGGGGGGAGACTTGAACTGGTTTTTGGTCATCATAGCTCCCTAGACCCTGTACCTATCCTCTTTAAAATTTTGTGCATATCTTGCCTAGAGACACTTCAATGATGTGTGTCCTTCAATGATGTGTGTCCATGGAGAGGGGAAGGGGAAGGGGAAGGGGAAGGGGAAGCAAATCAATCCCTTCCCGTCGGAAGACACCTCTTCCACATAAACTACCTCATCAATCGTTCTGAAACATTAGTTTTCTTAGGCCTTTGCTAGACCTACCCTAAAATCCGTGACGGAAGAGGGGAGAGCCTGCGATGTAACTGTCGCGGGCTGTCGCCCTAGTCTAGACGTCAGACGCGACGAGCTGAAGGAAAGACCCGTTGTGTCTGCTATTATTTTTTCAATTTTAAAGGGGTGATGCGCACGAACGCTCATGCACTCAGGTAAGGTTTTTTAAAAAAAAATTAATTGGATTTCCCTGGCCCCACCCCACCCTGCCCCAAATGGGCGCAGTTTCTCCCGGCTATGCATGAGTAATTGCGCGGAGCTGGGAAAAGCCGTAGAACAGGCTACATGCTCATGATCTCAGGCTCAGCCCAGAGACCACGGGAAAAATCGGGCTTAAAGGGGTAGGCTATATCCAGGGGCCAGAGAGGGTTGATCCCTCCCTGAGCCTGGGATCCCCTGTGCATCATCTGGATGCACAGGGGCAATCCCGGGTATCAGCCCAGGATATAGCCTGGTCTAGCTAAGGCTTTAGTTTCCCACAATAGTCTACTGGTGACACAAAATCTCAGATTTCCAAATTCGACTCAGATTTGGTACCCAAGTTGAAGAGGACAGCCTCCAAATCACTCCAACCTTAACTGGGCCATTTTCCAAAGTGCTGAATCAGGGTCTGAGTTGAATCTTGAGGACAGTGCACATTAAGAGATAGATAGTAGGGGTTTGTGCTCCACAGCAAAAATCCAGGGGTGCACTGGACCTCCGACAAACCTCCAAAATCATGGTGCAGTTAGTTAGTTTTTAAAAAAACCATCAGAAACCCACAGTGCAGTTAGAAGATCATTTGGAGCCCCGAATTGATCCGTAGATCCAAAAGTTTTTTAGGCAACGTGAGAATATGTTTCATGTTGATGGATGGCTAACTGAACACACTTATTTATTTATTTATTTATTTATTTATTTATTTATTACATTTCTATACCGCCCAATAGCCGGAGCTCTCTGGGCGGTTCACAAAATATTAGGAAGATGCCAAGGGGTTAAGGGGGGAGTTTTGAGATTGACATCTGCGGCTAACCAACAGTCATAGTCTCCTCCATGTCCCCCCTCCAATCACAGTGCTTAGAGGGAGGGATTGCAAATGATATAAATCATTTTTCCCCAGCCTGGAATTCATTCATTTGCTAACACATGGAGTGAGAAAGAGTTCAAGTTCCACTCCCCATATGCACTTTTGATGTTAGTTGAAAGGAAGGATTTCGGGGGAAATACTGTAGCTCACATTGTGAAAACAATGAAAACATTGCGAAAACAATGAATTCCGTGTAAATTAGTTGTCCCAGGAAGTGATGATGACTGGTAGGCAGTGTAGATCCACATAAGCCAATATTTGGATACGGAAAAAAATCTTGTGCCAAAGGCTGATCTGTGTACTGCAACTATGAACACAACTCAGCTGAGCGTAAAGTCAAAAGAAGAAGGGGCGGCAAGAGAAAAGTTTGCTAGTACTAGCATATCTTGTCTTTTCAAGACAGGACTCACGTGTAAATGCTTTGAAGAAAAATATATATTAAAAAGGTATTATATTTATGTTTGTTCTTGTCTGACCTTTCATAGGGAGAGCACCACTCCCATTTTACCCCATTAGAGCAAACAGTCTTGGAACCGATCTCTATTTTTATAAACTGAAAATGCACAACTGTGCATCAGCAATGTAAAGGATAGGTCCTGCATAGTTTTTTTGGGAGGGTGGGGGGGTTGAGGGGATTTTTTTTTTAAAAAAAAAAAAACTAAAACTCAAGGGATGAAGGTATCTGCTTTAAACTTGGCATGGCTAAAACTCTACTTAAGAGCTACCAGGGTGCCACGTTTCATCTCTTTATATTTAAAAATAACAGAGATGTATGCAATTTTGTAAATTCCCATTGACAATGATAGCGCAGTTCTCTGAAAATGGAGCAGTTTTATGATGAGTAATCTGGCAGTGCAGGGAGACAGAGCCACTCATTAGAGTGCTGTCCCAAATTTCAGGGAGGAGCAGACCTGCTCAGCACACTCCTAATAGATAGATAGATAGATAGAGGAGCTGATAATTTGATCATAGCATCTTGCTGGAGAGAATACTTAAACCTGTAGTTCATTTGCACAGTTAAAGCTAGTGCGCCAACTGCGCCCGTTCATAGAGATGTCGGACCTGGCCACGGTGACACATGCCTTAGTTACATCCCGATTGGATTACTGTAACGCGCTCTACGTGGGGCTGCCTTTGAATAGTGTTCGGAAACTCCAGCTGGTTCAAAGAGCTGCAGCCAGAGTGTTGACCGGGGCTGGTTACAGGGAGCATACAACTCCCCTGTTAAAACAGCTCCACTGGCTTCCAGTCTGTTTCCAGGCACAATTCAAAGTGCTGGTTATGACCTATAAAGCTCTATATGGTTCGGGTCCAGGTTATTTGAAAGAACGTATTCTCCCTTATGAGCCTGCCTGTGCTTTGAGATCTTCTGGAGAGGCCCTTCTTTTAGTCCCACCTTCTTCACAGGCACGCTTGGTGGGAACATGGGAGAGGGCCTTCTCGGTGGCTGCTCCGGTGCTCTGGAACTCTCTTCCTGGGGAAGCTAGGCTGGCTCCCTCCTTGATGGGCTTTCGGAAGCAGGCTAAAACTTTTTTGTTCAAGCAGGCCTTTGGAGAATAATCCAGCCCTCCATCTATGTTAATGTTTTATAATTTTGTTGTGTATTTTTTAATTGTTTATGGTTTTGTTTCCCTCCCCCCCCCCCCATGTATATTTTAAACTTTGTAAGGCCGCCTTGAGGCCCAGCATTGGGCAAAAGGCGAGATACAAATAAATATAATAATAATAATAATAATAATAATAATAATAATAATAATTCTGAAATCAGCCCACCCTGACTGCTCTTTCCCACCTGCAGAGAAAGAAATATTTATATTATTTATTTATTTTATTACTTGACCAGCCCATAACAAAACGTTCTTAGGGAAACTTACAGGAGAACACATACTTCAAAACAATAAGAATAAAAGAGTAATACGATTTTAAAAGTTCTGCAACATTAAAACAAGCACTACAGTAAGATCAAAAACAAAGAGCAGAGAATGAAACATAAGAGCTAAAAAGTAGTAGCAGGTTTATAAAAGCCTGGGAAAATTCAAAGGCCTTCATGGCACTCAAAGGACTTTAAAGTGGGTACCAGGGGAGCCCTCCTAGAGAGTGCATCCCACAAATATGGTGCCACTACCAAGCAGTCCATCTCTCATAGGCACCCATTGGACCTTACCTGGTGGGGCACCAAAGAAGGGTATCTGAAGATGTCTCAGAATCCATGAGAGAAGAGGCAATCCTTCAGGTACCATGGTACCCACATGTAGGAAAGAAATTGGGGGACCAAGGGTTAAGTGCCTCCATAAATCCTTGGTCCCCCAATTACAGCTCCTGTAGCTGTCAAATTCAGAGTGCCCCAAGCCTGAATTTCTTGTTCTTTCTTGGGTTTTTAAATGCCAAGAGATCGATCACAGATCCCCTGCCATCACATTTAGTTTGGAAAAATGTGGAAAATTGTTCTTCTGATGCCTGTTCTACTAAATGAGGATTCTCGGCTGAGTCCACAAGGGTAGCTTTGAAATGTCATTATCAGTAATCTTCACTGAATAAATCTCTTTTAAGAGAAGAGAATTTGAGCAGAGACGAGGATGCAATTGGCACACAAAAAGAGGGAATAACTAATGATGTAAAAGTAGGTGAGAATGTGGGACAGATGTGTGTGTTTTTCACATCATAGAATCATTGCAGGGGCAGAGAAAAATAAAGGGAGCCACTCTTTACTATTAGAGAACCCCAACCGTACATTAAAATCGACCATAAATATCAGTCAATAAGCAGCTCCATCTCCCTGTAAATCAGGGGGTTTGAGCCTCCTTCAACCTGAATGCCAAATTCAATGTCAAAGAATCTCCCAGGGGCTACATTCCAGTGGTGGGGCAGAGCCCAAGCAAAAGTAGGGGCAGGCCCCAAAATAGTAGCACATTTTAGCTTGAAGTTCCTACTTGCAGTAATTAACCCTTAGGTGAAGGATTTCATCATTTTAGAACAGGGGAGAGACAACCCATGCGAAAGCCACGAAACCACCAAATTATTGGCAGTTATTATGAAACCCCCAGCACTGTGTGCCCCAGACACCTCCCTTGGTGGTCACCAAGGCCTCTCCCATATATACAGAGAATGAGAGAGAGAAAGAGAGAGAGAGAGAGAGAGAGAGAGAGAGAGAGAGAGAGAGAGAGAGGGGGAGGGGGAGGGGGAGCGAGTCTTTCAGGCTGGTGCTTTGCTTTCCAGTGTACCCAGTCAGCCAGCTACAAACATCTTTGAAAGGGGGAAAAAGCAAAAAGGTCCTCCTCACTGCTTGGGATTTTCTTGGGAGCAACTAGAGCAAACAGGATGTGTTTTGCTGTTATGTTTTGCCTTCATATGTAGACAGGGAGAGTTTGGTTTGTGTTTTTGCCTGAATTTTAGTGGTGTGCATGTGTGCATGTTTCTCTGAGATTAATCTGTTTTCCTTCTGTGAAATTATTATTATTATTATTATTATTATTATTATTATTATTATTATTATTAATTTATTTATTTATATAGCACCATCAATGTACATGGTGCTGTACAGAGTGGGTATTTTGCTCTGCTTTGTACCCAGTTTCTTGGGCAAGTGATTTATCTCTGAGCCTCATTACCTTGCCTTCTCAGTTTGCCTTTTCTGAAATGGCTATTTTGTTGACCTTTCTGGAGGCAAATATATGGTTTGGTATTTGGAGCTCAAATCAATAATCTGCTTTACTATGAGCTTTCATTGGCAGGCACCCACCACAGCCATTTTGTGGCTAGGCATTCTCTCCATGGCATCCATTTTATGGTGGTGCTCATCACAATTCCTCAAATTTCCAAATTTACCCATTCAGAAATATTGGAGAATATTGACATAAGTTTTCATGGACAAGAGTCCACTTCATCAGAAGCATGAACCTATGCACATTGGTGTAGAATGGGGCAGCCGGGGGGTAAATATTTATGCATTTTACATTGAATTGATAGATCTTTTTGCCCTTGCCAACCTATAGAGTAACTATAACTGCATTGCAGCAGGAATTGCTTCACCATACTTCTAGAACAAATCACCAGCCAACCAACCAGCTCCACAAGTCTAGTGGCAAGATGAACATACTTCATTTCAGAGACCGGCCCAGGAACTTGGGTTTACATGGTGGAGCAATCTGGAGGAGATCTACACTATTCATTACACCGTTGTTTAAGTGCATTGTTGTGTCCTTCCTTGCTACGTTAGGAAATGCAACTTGAGCCCAGTCAACCGAAATACCTTTTCTTCTATCGTTTTATCCCAGCACACTCTTCTTTAGAATGTTCTTCATTATGTCGTCTCTGAAGTAAACCTCCTTCTTCCTGTAACTCTGAGCTTTGCTAGACCTGCCGGGATGGCAGGGAGGCGGGGCAACGCGTAGGGACGAGGGAAGCCCTGCAGCGTTTTAAAGGGGCCACTTGCGCCCGGAAAGATAAGCGTTTTTTAAAAAATTAATCCTCTGTCCCCCTCCCCCTCGTCGCGTTGTGCCAGCTCTCCCTCCCCTCAACTAGCAAAGCCCTCACTTGTGCGCCTCTGCCTTTGGCCGTTTGCATAACCATTCACACATATCCCCCCCCTCTCTCTCTCTCACACACACACACAGGATCACTGGGGAGAGGCTTTAACCTCCCCACTCCAGTGATCTCAACACAGCCCAAATCACTGTTCCCAGACTGCTTGGGATCGCTGGGGGAGCAAGATTAAAGCCTCCCCAACACACAACACTCCCACTTCAGCCAAAATTGCTGTTCACAGGAAGCAAAGACCGTGGTCACGAGACATGACTTTGAAACACGGCGTTGAAAACAACGAAAGGTTGGGGCACATTGTTAGTATTAAAACGATTTTAATGGAAAGTGGAACGGTTTTAAAAGTCAGAAGAAACGTAACAACAACAGCATCACGTGACTGCTGACGTCATCTCTGCCAACTTGTTACGTTTCATCTAGACAAGTGTAGATTGTCTCCAGGTGAATGTGCTAAGCTGCAACTCAACCCCCATCTGAGCCAGTCGGCATGGTCCCATCTGACCTTATCCACCCTTTGTTTTTACTATTTGCTTTTAAAACAAAGGTAAAAAGGGTAAGCACAGAAAGAAACCCAAGACTTGGTGGGTTCTTTCCCCCCTCCCCCCTTTTTTTTTTTAAGAACAAGGTCACATCTCAGCAACTGGAAAGCAGCAGAGCTCCCTTCATCAAGTTTTTAACTAGAAAAATAGTATGCCTATTTCTTTGTAATACACCTCTGGGCTTTTTTATTATGACTTCATTTCCCCTTGTAATATTGGAACGTCTCTATAATTGTAAAAGTGTAATAGAATCTAATAGAATTTCATTTGGAACTCTGAATGGTCTATGCCATCTCTGCTCATTCTGAGTAAAATAATGATTTTTAATGTCCACACATGGCTTCCCATGACCTTATTCAATCTTTGGGTTGATCAGGAAATATATTGATTCAATTACATACTGATGACAAATGAACTAAAAGAGAGAGGGAAAAAAAGGTCAGCATATATTTGAACATGTAAATCTTAGCAATGTCTTTTGGGTTTGCCCAAAAAAAAAAAAAGTCATTTCAAAATGCCATTTGTGGCTAATAGCATGGAGTTTCAGTTTCTATCTGTGAGGAGCAAAGAAATCATTAAAGTGCATAGAGCGTATTCTGCTGTGCTTTTATCATTATAAAATCCTCTTTCCTTCAGAGGGTTAGAGGGAATGACCTCAACTGACAAAAAAAAGACCCTCTCTCTTCATCACTTTAGTGAAGCTTTAGTTCATAAATATAGCAGGACTTTCACTAATTCCTTTATGCCCCCCTCACCCCTTTCTTTCTCCTGCCCTCGTTCTCCCTCATATTTTCTTTTTTTGTTTTCTTCAGAAAGCAGTTACCACAGTGGAAGTTTTATCCTAACCATCACCCGACCCTCAGTGTTTCTCATATAACCCTCCTTTCTTTTCCCCCTCATCATCTGTCTCAGTCATACAGACTTCCGAATGGTGTGGTTTTGCCTCAGTGGAGTTATTTCCAGTTTAATAAGCTGTAAGTGTCCATTTGTAGGGTTGTAGTATTTGATGGCATCTCATGCTAAAAACTGTTTAATGTCGACTGAAACTTCACCTCTGCTCTGTGAAGCTGGGCTATGAAGCTTAGATACAAAACATTTAATTGCTCAGAAGAAGCAAGACGTGAATAGAAATAAAGTAGCCACCTCATCATTAAAGCAGTCACTGGATCACATAGCTTATTTGAAAGTAATGCAGATTTCATGAGCTCTTCAAGCTACTTTGTTTCTGTTCTGCTGTTTCATTGGATTCCTTCATTTATTTCTCTTTGAAATGGGGGACTTCGTAATGGAGTCCAGGACAGACTGGGATTATTTGTGCTACACCATTACCTATCTACGGACTAGAAAAGAAGTGCCATTTTTGTTAGAAAGTTGAGATATAAATTTAATATATAAATACAAGAAATGAGATATATATGTGTGTGTGTGTGTGTTCCCTATGTCATAATTAAGAAGAAGAAGACAGTTCACATATGGTTTGTTGCTCTGATAAAAATACCCACCAGAGAAATAAGCCATTGTGCACTGTACAACTTTAATCTGTACACTGGCATCACATGAATCCTATATACTACTAAGAAATAACACCCAGTAAATTCAATTGGGCATACTCCCAGATAACTGGGTATAGGATTGCAGCCTAAGAGAGCAATCCTATCATCGCTAGGCTGGTGTCCCAGGGGCCATAGGATGGCTCAAAAAAGCCCTCAAAAGCTGGAAACAGATTTCTGACTCATGACTCCACAGTTTTTGGATTTCCAATTCCCACTTCCGAGGTCCTAAAAATTCCTAAACCTCAAGGGATGAAGGGATCTGCTTGAAAATTGGCATGCTAAATCCCTACTTAAGAGCTACCAGGTTGCCAAGTTTCATCTTTTTATCTTTAAAAACGACGGAGATATATGCATTTTTGTAAATTCCCATTGACGATAATAGCACAGTTCTCTGAAAACAGAGAAGTTTTCCAATGAATAATCTGGTGGTGCAGGGAGACAGAGCTGCCCCGAAAATTGCCCCATTGGAGCGCTGCCCCAAATTTTGGGGAGAAGCAGAGCTACTCTGAACACTCCATGACATAACAAATCCAAAGCAGTAGAAGGAATGCAGATTCTGCTTGAAAATAATACTGAAAACCTAATCGATTTCTATGAGATAAACTGCAGTAGATTATAAATTAGAAGAATATTTTTGCGGTACTATCACTGATTTTTTTTATAGTTTATCTCTAAAGTCATTCATTGGATTTCTGTACTGTTCTTTCTGTGATAATCACTAGCAGGCTTTATTTTTTCCAAATATCTAGCTCAATGGTAATTTGATATATCAAATATAAAATACATAGAAATCCTCCACTAACTAATTTGACCAGGTCCATTTCAATTTGAGTGTAGGCCTGGGTTTGGCATGGAAACAGTCTCAGTTGCCCTGATGCATGACCTTTGTCGGCAGAGGGACAGGGGCCATGCAACTCCATTGATTCTCCTTGATCTCTCAGGGACTTTTGATATCTTTGATCATTGGTATCTAGTTACACCAATTCCATGGGTTAGGGTTGCGGTTGGGAGCCATGGTGATATAGTGGTTCTAGTCACACCCACTGGGTCAGTTTCAGAAAGTAGCACTGACGGATTGCTGCACAACTCCATGGCATTTGAGCTGCAGAGTCCTGCAAGGTAGCATCCTGTATCCCGTGTTTGTAAAGCCATTGCATACGATCATCTAGTTCTATTTCTCATCATCACCATCAGAGTTAGGTGAGGCTCTAAAGATGCTGAACTGTTGGCTGGACTTGATAATTCTCTGGATTAACGCCAATAAATTGAAGCTGAATCTGGACATGATAGAGGCATTGCGGGAAGGATGGTTCCCAAGCTCAGGAACTTAGTGTACAAGCTGAATTGCATTCCACCTGAGGGAACAAGCACACAGCTTTCAGTGCCTTTGGATCCAAGATTGTTAGTACCACCCCAAGTGACCTTGGTGGCTCAAAGAACCTTTTTACCAGCTTCATCAACTGTAGCCTTTGTTGTATAGGGATAGCCTGGCTATGGGGATCCACACTTTGGCAACCTCTAGATTGGATTGCTGTAATATGCTAAATGTGGGCTTCCCTTCAGAAGGTCCAACTAGCACAGAATTTGGCTTTTAGAACTTTGGCTGTATTCCCTCTTTCTGTGCATTCTATCTATAAGAGAAGTACATTGATCATCTACAAAAGAAAGGGCCTCCTCTGTGGTGGTGCCCCAGTGTGGAATACCCTCCTGTAAAAGGTATGCCTGGCACCGATGTTGTACTTTTTCAGCATCACATTAAAACCTTTTAATTTGCCTGGGCATTTTAAACTTAAATGTGTCTCTCTCTTTTTAGCTGTTTTTAAGCCATTCTTTGGGGGGGGGGGTAAGAATTGTGATCTTTAAAATAAAGGTGTGATTTTTAAAATAAACAAATAAATAAATAATGAATAAATGAAATCTCAATAATCCCCAACCACACTGACTTAATAAGACAATCTAAATATTCCAAGAGAGCAGATTTGGCATTTTTCATCAGAAGGAAACTCTACACAAGGTGTGCCACCACTGGAAAACAATGAGAAGCTAGCAAGTAGTCTTCGTACCAATGGTAGTAGTACCCAAAGTTTGATCTCATTTCATATCCTCCAACATTTCACAGGTGTTCGCTTGCGGCACCCTTATTCTCACACCAGTGAGCAATGCCTGAGAGCTCACCACCACTACCATGTATTGCTCCTTCCAGTATCAGAGGCAGTAAGCCTGCGTGCACCAGTTGCTGGGGAACATGGGTGGGAGGGTGCTGTTGCAACATATCCTGCTTCTTGGTCCCTGGCTGATGGCTAGTTGGCCACTGTGTGAACAGAGTGCTGGACTAGATGGACCCTTGGTCTGATCCAGAAATTCTCTCTTCATCACAACAGTTAAAGCTGCAGAAGCTCTGCCCTCTTTTGTATCTGGCCACTCTACTATAGCTAGTGTAGCTTTAACTGTTGTGATGAAGAGGGAATTTCATCCTCTTCAATTGATACCTGCTGAAATTCCCTTTTCTATATTACTGTTAAAGATAAAGGAGCCCTGTCCTCCTTTTCATATGGTCACCCTAGAATATGACTTACATTAGATTAACATTGAATACAACCCTCACTATGCATTGTTCTAAAAGCCAAGGAGGAGTTTATTCTTTTTGCTTAATGATATCTAGGAAAACATACATACAGCCCCTTATCAGCAGATAAAAATAAACCATAATGTTCATACAGGTGGATTAGAGCAAGATGCGCCACCATCATCCCAAATTCAGAGATCTGGAGCACAATCACTCAGAAGAAATCCACACTAGATTCAATGGGTCTTACTCACAGGTAAATGTGCATAGGAATATAGCTGTAACTTCTAAAGACCTGGGATAGGTGACTGAAAATGGCAAGTGTAGCAACTCACACTAACTTTTTTTTAAGGCATCTCTAAGATGCCACAATTTACCAGGGAACAGGGAACAAGGACAGCCACTTGTAAACGTAAGTAGTCGGAATGTATGCTATCTACAAATCTCAACATAGGGGAGGGGGTGAATGGAAGAAATACATATGAAAGTAAACACTCACAAAGTAAGCTATTGCAGCCATAAGGCCCAATCCAAGAAAGTTAGTTATGCTTACATCCTTTGATATAAATGGGACCTAAGTTAGCTTCCCCTGAATTCAATGGGATGTACAATAAGCATGAGTATCTTTCTCTGGATGAGGTCCATTAAACCGTAAAACCACTGGCCTGTGTCTAATATTACACAAGTAGACTTCCACTAGCACAAGCAGCCTTTCCTGTCCTCTCCTTCCCTGCAGCGTGACTCCACCCCACCCCACCCCCCAAATCTACACTGAAGAGTCCCCCAGTGCTTCAGGGAGGACACAGGGAAGCTGCAGGGGGAGGGGACATCTGCTCCACCAGCAGATGTTGTTTCAGCAGCAGCCAGCCACAAATGGATTTTACCCACCATTTTCACTCAAACTAGTAAGTGACATACACATTAATTAAACCTTGGATTAGACCCAAAGATGGTAGGATATGGTTGCAACAGCAGAGCCAGTCAATGTTTGTTGTTAATCCTTATTAACAGCCATGCCAAATATGTGAAGTATAATTGGAAGATTGCAACAGGAATGCTAAGTGAATCAATAGGAATTTAAGCACGAAGAATTAATTGCCTATATGTTCTGAAGCCATTTTAAAACTTAGCATTCCGCAAATTCTTTATAAGAATACCGTAAGCAGTTTGACTGCACAATTTGTTAACACTCTAGCCAAACATGCCTTATTTTTAATCAGAGTACAACATACCCAAAGCATTATGAACACCTTTGCAGGTTGACTAGTATAGATGTGCATCAGATTCAGCCTAAGCCTGGGATGTGTTGTACCTCTCTGAACCTGGAATCCATCGTTATTCCTTCTCTTACCATCCCTGATAGAACAGACAAGAAGATTGCACAGATTCATTTCAGTGGGGCCTACATAGAAAAACTTCCTAGTGGATTATGCACACAGTAACCAATTTGTTTCAGTTGGTGTTGTTTGTGTGTTGAATTAGGGCCTTGCTGTAGGTCTGGGCGGTAGCAGGCCTGGTCGCTGTAGGCCCCGACAGGCACAGGCACAGGGAGCTAAGCAAGCCATATGTGCGCAGCAACCAGTGAAGGCAGGGGGCAAGCCCAGGCGGCCGGTGAACAGCCTAAGGCCAACGCCGGCGCCTGCACCCTGGCTCCGAGCCAAAGGTGATGCTGCCCACTCCAAGCAGGAAAGAGGAAAGAGGCCATGGCTTCTGCGGGGCCTGACTTCATACGCTTGGCCCCACCCATGCCTCATGCGGCATGTGCGCATGCCCACGTCCTGGTCCTTCCCACCCACAAATCCGCCTCCCTCCCCAGCAACAGTGACTGGGTGGGAAACGGGCTTGTGTGTCAATCACAGTTAATCATCACTTCAATCAGTGTGTCTTATCACCTGCAAACAAACCAGAATTCACTCGAAAGTGTTGGGGGGGGGGGAAATCTCTATTTTAATCACAGCTAGTCCATATTAGTTACATAGCGGAGTAGACTGAGTACACTTTGGTATACAAAGATGGGCTAGAAAATTATCTCAATAAATAAATAGCGCCCCCCCCCAAAAAAAATTGGAACTGGAGAAAGTGAGTCTTCTGGCAAGACATCTTTGGCGACCCTCAGATTGATTCATTTATTGATTGCATTTCATTCTGTAGCGCCCAATAGCCCAAGCTCTCTGGGCGATTCACAACAATTAAAACCATAAAATACAACATGAAAAAATACAATACAAAAAAAATAAAGTTTAAAACTACAGTATAAAAATAACAATTGCATAGAAGCTAGTGGCAGTGCAAAAATTTTAAATACAATGCCACATATAAAACAGAAACTAAAAACCTAAACACCTGGGAAAATAAAAAGGTCTTCACCTAGCGCTGAAAGGAGCACAATGTAGATGCCTGGCGAACCTCTCTGCGATATTTATTCCACAACTGGGGTGCCACAGTAGAAAAGGCCCTCTTCTTAGTAGCCACTTGTCTCACTTTCTTTGGTAGGGGCTCCTGGAGAAGGACCAATGAAGCTGATCTTAGGGTCCAGGCAGGTATGGGAAGAGATTATCTTTCAGGTAATCTGACCCCAAGCCATTTAGGGCTTTGAATGTTAGTACCAGCACTTTGAATTGGGCCAGGTCATGGACTGGCAGCCAGTGTGGATGGAAAAGTACTGGCATAATATGATCATTTCGGCCAACCCCCGTTAACAATCTCGCCACCCTATTTTGGACAGGCTGCGTTTCCAGACTGTTTTCAGAGGCAGCCCCTTCTATAATGCATTACATACAGTATAGTACAATATACTGTAAACCCATGAAGCAAAAAAAAAAAAAAAAAAAAAGGCTCTTCTTGTGTCTCAACACTTCCTTTTTCTTGCAGTAGCTAGTGTTTCCTATCTGGAGGCTTTGGGAATTGCCTGGTGATCCTCCAAGGGGGCCTCAATTGACTTGTTGACTGTGACCATATTTAATCATTCTAGAAGAGCCATTAAGCTTGACTTCATTTCATAACTGTAGAAAATCACTAACTTCATTGAAGCGATTGAATAATTTTTTAGGCTTTTAGTTGACTCTGTGGAAGGAACTGGCAATATAGCTCTATTCACTCATTCTCCCCTCAAGTCATTACATGATCATTGGTCCCACACCTGCCAGTATATCCTAACTGGGGCCATCCACGCATTGAGTGGGAAGTCTGAAGCAGGGAGCCAGCTTTCTGCATGTCAGAAATGTAGAACCCTCATCACACCAGGTTCTAAATCACACAGAGGGCCTATCTCTGCTGAGGAGGCTTCCTGCTTGAGACTTTCCCCCTCCAATACATGGAAGGTGGTGCAGTCAAGCAACGTGGACATGATGGTGTCGGGGAGGGGTGCAGAGAAGACAGTGATTGTATCTGTGCCGTTCCTCTCACATGGGGGTAACTGCATGAGGGGAGAACAAGTAAATAGAATGTATTTCTGTGATCCTCAAGTAAGTAGTGGGGGGCAGGGTTAAAAATGCACAGTGCAATTTACCCTTAAGCAACAGGGTTTTTTTTTTTAAAAAAAAAACTCTTCACACCAATGCCAGATAAATTCTCACATCACCTTATCATATAAAAGAAGACTGCTACCACTCAGCTGTAGCCTCCTGTTCAGAACATGAGCCGTACATCTGTTATTCATCATAAGCAGCCACCAGCCTAATGCTTTTTATTTATTGCTCAACGTCCACTCCTTACACCTGTTGCGAAGATGCTAGGAACCCTAAAAAAAAAGAAAAAAACACCTAATGGTATCTAAGTGAAACTGATCTTTAATGAGCTCCCCGAGGATCACACCCAAAGCTTTTATATGACTTCCCCGCTCATTTGATGTTCTAATCTCTGTCAAACGATCAATTTTTTCCCCTGAAAAAGAAATTGACTAACAGTCACAATAATTCCACCCGCCTCCCCCACTTCACACCAAACTCATAACAGGGTTTTTTCTTGTTTATAGCCATTTCTGTCCTCCCTCTCCCACAGCCTGGGAGAAAATAATTTCACAACATATCTCAGAGCAGCGGCTCTCAGAGTCTTGGAAGTCCTGCTGGAGAAGCTACAAGACATCAGGAAGGAGCAAAGTTTCAGGAAGGCAGAGTATCCTCGGGCAAAGGGAGCCTGAGATCCTTTCCTCCCGAAAGTAGGAGACCTGTAAGAGCACTTTCCTATGTGGGCTAAATGCGCAGATAGTGGGGCCCTGCAACAAGTGGAGGGGATCATTTGAACCCAGGAAAGACTCAGGAAAAGTGTGGGTGCATGGAAGGTAAGTTGTAAGCAGACACAATTTGTGACATTGCACAACATCATGACTGAACCCGGAGCATGTCAGATAAGGCATCAGCCTTAGTTTCCAATCTCCTGGCCTTGTGGAGTTTGGACCAAGGTGAGAAAGCCTTATCTTCTGGTCTTTTAAACAGGCAGGTTTTTTGATGATTGAATTTCCTTGGTTTTTGAAAACAGATGTATGTGCCTTTAGATTTGCGACTCTCAGCATTCTATGTTTGTTATGTATACCTGCTCCGTCTGTCCCTATAGTACCCTCCCCATCCAGGGGTGGTCATTGAATTAAACCCAGGGTTAGAGGTGGAGTTCCATCAAGTACAGCTGGGAGCGGTTGCTATAGACCAATTAGAACATGGACCTGCAAGGAGTGGTGAGGCCAGGTTTCGGGCAAACCCAGCCAGGCAATTCTACATCCTGTTAGACTCTCCATTTGATAGCCTGCAGGAGCGACTGCCTCTTAAAGCAAAGGGGCACATGAAAACTGTTATAATGGTCTGCCAATTTGTTTGTCTTGAGTAGTCTGTGGTACAGATCCCTTCAGAAGGGGGGATAGTGTTATGTGGTTGGGGTCAGTCGAAATTATCTCCAAGCGACCCTTACTCAATGTCTCTGATCACAAAGAGATTGAGGATTTTCCCCAAGTGCGTAATGTTTCACATTACTGAGCTTGTTGAAAATATATTTTAAAATATAAGCAGGATAATACCCTTTCAATTTGTTGAACCAATGAAAACATGCCATACAAGTAGTCTTAAGATATAAATGGTTTATAAAGAAAAGTCACTATAAAAGAACATCAAATACCAAAGTGAAATGTGAAACGTACAATGATTAGAAAGAAAATACATGTATATACTATGCAAAACACAGTACAGTTTAACTGTTGCTAAGGTCTATTAGAAAAAAATTGTGAGTAGACCCAAAACAATCTAGTAGGCCAGAAGCACTTTGAAAGGTTTTTAAATTGTACTTAAACTTCCACCAGTCCAAACTAGTTAAATGAAGTGTTTGAAGCTTTCAGCTTTATAGCAGTATGGTCCAAACTTTTAGGAAAAAAGGAAGGGACGTGTGTGTGTGTGTGTGTGTGTGTGTCTGTGTCTGTGTCTGTGTCTGTGTGTGTAAAGGGGGGATTAAAAGATATGTATCCTATCCCAAGTAGAGATCTGAAGACCAGGCTTTTATGGATCCAGAAGAAAGTTGGAAGAGATCTCTCCTAGAATCCAGGTGCAGAACTCAGCAAAGTCCAGGTAGGGAAAATTAATCCAGGTAGAGAGTGAAGAAATATTTTAAAATGAAAAGTGCTGTGAAGCTCAAGCTTCACCAGTGACCAAAATCAAATAGAGGTGAAAACTGCACCAAGCTGTTCAGGAGCCAGGTGCCTGGCTGGCTCAGAGAAATTGGCTTGGGGAAAGGTAGCCCAAGATAGTGTCAAAGCCAAGGGAAAACATGTTCCAAAAGAGAAAAGATGGCTCTTTTTCTCCCAAAAGGGAGGCAAGAACCAGGCTGAGCTTACTTCTCAGACTTCAGGCAGCAAAACTCTCTGCCCTCAAAGATAGGCCTGCTTATTGACCAAAGTCTCACTTCCTTTTGATTCTAACCTCCTTCTAAGCCCTCTGTTTCCAGCACTTGAACCCAAAAGGGGACCTTAATAACAAAAAGATTAGGAGGAAAGGTAGGAGCAGAGGAAGACAGGAGCAGGTAGACGTGCAGACCAGTAAACAGATGTGTTAGGGTCCTGTCACTCTGACGGGATTGTTTGTCCACATACACACAAAACACACAGAGGTCCCAGAAATTCACTGTCGCTGCTGCTGCTGCTGCTTTTACTGCAGATGGCAGGTATCCCCTCCTCCACCCTCAGAATACCAAGTCCCACATTTTGAACTCTCATGTGCTTTTATTAGCAAATAAAAATTATTTTAAAATAACTGAATTGAATTTTAGAAAAAGAAATTCCTTTCCACCAACTAAAGCAGAAAGGGAAGAAGAAAACAGCAATCCTTAAAACATGAAGGTTAAAGTATTTTTTACAAGAGATGGGTACAAAATTATTGCCAACACATTTTCAGAAACTCTTTTGCATGATCAAGTTTCCTCCATTTTTTTGTATTAACTGCCCTTTCTCCCTCAATCTTTAACCAATCTTTCTGAATTTTTCAGGTTATGTAAAATAGGTATTTTGTTCTGGCATTTGCAATTTTTAGTAAGGTTGGTGAAACCATTTCGATTTTAGTAAGGCTATAACAACCCACTTCCCAGATTTCCATTTAACCTTGCAGAATCCTTATTTTACTGATTGCCTTATCTACTGGAGGCACTACTGTGTCTCCAGCAATATTGAGAACCACAGACTTCCATCATATCCCTTCCTAAATGTGGCAGGAATCGTTTGGCAAGAATCATTTGTTCTTACCAAATGATGCCTCACTGTATTTGTTGTTGGGTAATGGCTGTGTTAAATGCTCTCTTTGTAAAGCACACTGAAGGTAAGATAGAAACATTAAATTAAAACGTAAGATAGAAATCTTAAAATAAAATAATGCTATGAGATGTTGATCTAACCCTGGCAACTATTTTACTGCACTTGCCTGGGATCATACTTGGTATAATGTCTCTACCAGCCCTAGCATTATTCAAGTCCATTATACTATTTTCTCATCCTTCCCACATCACTGACAACATGGCCGTCCTCCAGAGATGAGATCTACTCTCATGTTCTGAGTTTTATTATTCTATCTGACTGCATTTTTCAACAGTCTAAGTACTAGCAAGCCGTTTTCTCCCATTAACTTCCTAACATGGCAGCAGTTTTCAGTGGACAAGCTTCAGTCAGCAAAATAGAGAGCTTGTAAGCAACATATATTCTATATG
This sequence comes from Elgaria multicarinata webbii, assembly GCF_023053635.1. Lineage (NCBI taxonomy): Eukaryota > Metazoa > Chordata > Lepidosauria > Squamata > Anguidae > Elgaria > Elgaria multicarinata. Next base: position 96,091,680 of record NC_086172.1, read on the forward strand.
AACTGGTAATATACTGGAAGCATTCTGAGGATTTTGCACAAATGGAAATTGACAAAATTCAGAAAAAAGTTAGCTTAATTCGTTTATTTTTGATTGAGTGGTTCTTCTTTTAATGAACCCTGCAGTCTGCAATGTTGTGTGCATAAGAATAAACCATGGACTCTCTGTGGTCAGTGAACATGTGAATTGATCGTAAGAGGGTTTCTGAGTAAAATAAAGATAAAGAAAAACGAAATGAGAGTTTCAAGGGATATTTATATATTATCCTCCTCCTCCTCTTCCAGGTCTTCTCTGAGTCATTTCATTGAGTCATTGAGGCTTAGTGCGCTAGATCAACTATACCTCTGCAGTGCACATTCTTTCTAGATTGATTTAATTGTTTAATGGCTATTTAAATGCAAAGAGGAATAGGTTTCCAATTAAGGAGTCTGGATATTCAAATATAAAAACATAAGAAGAGTCATGCTGGATCAGACCAAAGGTCCATCTAATCCAGCACTCCATTCACACAGTGGCTAACCAGCTGTTGACCAGAAACCCACAAGCAGGACATGGGTGCAACAGCACCCTCCCACCCATGTTCCCCAGCAACTGGTGTATATAAGCTTACTGCCTCTGATATATTTTGGGCCAATAAATCCCATGAGCGTCAGTGGCTACCACTGTACCTGGGGTCAACGTGCTTGATTATTATAGTGCTTTGTCCTTCCTACCAGCTCTCCGCCCCTCCTGTCTATGCACAAGGACATCTGAGACCAGTAGTTCTTGAGGATGCATGTCACATAGGGAAGCACAAATCTCTCAAATTCAAGTCTACAAGCTCATGCTCTCTGTTACAGTGAAGGGCTGGGCCAGCAAGTCAATGCTCAGAATGTTGCTTGTTCTGCTCGAACACTGCTTCTGATTGGCTCCAGCAAATCTTACAAGATATAGTCAAGATATACATAGCTGCAAGGAAATAAGTGCATATAAATACCCTCAAGCATGGTCTACAGATCAATGTATTACCTCATGGTAATAGGGTTGCAACCTGGGCTGGGCCCACCAGGGGGGAATCCGCATGTCGTACCGAGATCGCTTCTAAGCGACTCCAGTGCGGCGTGAAAGCGATCATGTAACTTGCCTTTGGAAGAGCCGACGAAGAGACGTCCTTCCCGCCGCCACCACGGCTGCCGCCACCCACAGACCTCCTCGCCAACCGACGAGGAGAGCTCGGCTGAAGAAGGCGGGGTTGAGAGCTTCAGCCGAGCTCTCCTCGCCGGTCTGCGAGGAGGTCTGTGGGTGGCGGCGGCGGCGGCGGGAAGGACGTCTCTTCGTCGGCTCTTCCAAAGGCAAGTTACATGATCGCTTTCACGCCGCACTGGGGTCACTTAGAAGCGATCTCGGTACGACATGTGGATTCCCCCCAGGTCTCTGGGTTCTGGTAAAGTTTACCCCACTTCCATTCTTTGGCCCTGTCTAGCAGTGGATTTAAGGTGTCTTACTGTCTGTACCATCATGATAGCTCTCCAGAGAAGGCAGTAACTGTCCTGTCCTCCGCTGAGCATCAGCACCACCACTCCATATGGCCAGAGAGCAGGGTTCAGATAACTCAAAGAGCCAATAGGGGTCAACCTGATCCTAGAACATCTGTTCCTGGCCAAAATGTTCTCAGACTGTCCATCTCTGCTTACTATTTTCTGCTAGAATGTTTTCTGGCTCTATTACTTGCTGCGTCTGCAGGATGGTCATTTAGCCTACTTTACAGAGAGCAGTCCTCTATTTGAAGGGATGCCAGAAGGCAGTCCTCTGTTTGAAGGCATATTCTATTTGAAGGGCTGTCCAATTCACCTCCAGTCTAAAGAGGAAGAACCCTAAGAAGGAAGAGCAGGGGCCTTCAACAATTGCCCACCACAGCTGGAGATTGAACAAGCACAAAGGTCACCTGGTCACAGTTTTCCCCACTATGGTGAGGAATACTGCATTTCTATTTAAATTATATCTAAATGTATTTCTGATAATTATCTATACGTATAAATTAGTATATGCAATTTTTATAGCAATCCTTTTTCCTCTTTTTGGGTGAGGTGGAAGTGACCACACTGCTGTAATTGTTACTTTCAGGCCATCAGTGCTGACAAGGAAGGAGGAGTTTTCTAGCAAATACGTAGCTATTTGCCATGTAGAAGGTTTCATAAGTGTTACCTGAGTCCTTTCCCCTGAATGGCAAGATATAAAGAAGCAGCCTTTCCGTTGTGTTGCCCGCCTTCCATTTCCTCTGCCTAATGAGATACTGGGAGGCCCTCAAGTTTAAACACCAAGCATACCGCGGCCTAAGAAATGATATATTTGGCTTGAGGTGTGCAAGGAGGAAACGGTACATGCCAGCTGTATAAGCCTGTTCTGCTTCCCTGCTACATATTTGGCAGAGCAGTTTTATTACTTTTTAATTCATCTTATTAAGCGCAAACTCGGCCAAGTCAAATCACTTCATTAATTAAAGGGGATTGGAAAGGTCCTTAACTCCCAGATTCCACAAATGCCCAAAAGCGCAGGCCTGTTTACAGGAGGTCGTATTTCATTTACTGCCTATGTCAAACTGCTGCCCATCAGGCCTTTGCTAGGCCCCTGAGACGAGCCAATCAATGTCTGCTTGCTAAAGCCCCTCGCATGAATCCACTTAAGCAATGTGGATGCTTCCTGTCTAAAAAAGAAATGGTCTCTTGGTACTTCTGATAGAAATTAGCCATGAATTAGAAGAGAAGCACAGTTGTTTTGGAAGCCAGCCAGAACCAGAATTAATAGGCCATCCGAGCCTCTTGAGTGTTAAATCCCATTTGTTGGCAAATCTTTATGAAAGGTTTCCTCTACCTATACCAGCTTTGACCTAGGACTAACCACTTTCTTCAGAAACTAATATTGTTTAATAAAAACAAAAAAATCAACCTGAAAAATGTTCCCCTTCAACATTTGACATTTTATACATTTTTACTAAATATTTGTCCTTTTTAAATCCCTTGACCCAAAAAGCAATCTTTTTTTTTCTTGGTCACATATCCCATCTACTCTTGGCCCATCACATTCAAATAATCCCTCTCAGGCATAAGTAGTCCGCTGATATTAATGCACTTACATGACAGACAAATTTGGGTCACTGCAGTTTCTAAAAAGGACTTCTAGAATCTTGTGGACGTAGCTACTGTGACTTTGATTCAATTATTCCATGCAAATATGAGTTTACTTTGAGTATAGTAAAGTCCACACAGATATTACCTTCACTATTTGTCTGATGCGTTCTCTCATAAGAGTTAGAGGCCATGATTTCCAACACTACCACAGGAAATAAAGCTAACAGAGCCAGGTTTCTGCCTGTGTGATATGAGGTTACTGCCCAATGGGGGTAGCCTTCATTTCCCCCAAAGTGTTCCTGGGAATTATCCTGTGCCATGAAGTATTCTATCTCCCATGGTATACTTTGTTTGTTAAGGTTCAACCTAGCCACTCCTAGAAGCAGCAGTATTGTTTGTTTGTTTGCTGTAAAACAAACATACAAACACCCTCAACCACTTTGAACTTTTCTACACAAAGCATTTATTGAGCACTCCTGATTCTTTACTCAAGGTTGCTTACGGGTTCTTTAGACAACATAGCGATCATCCAGTTTAGCTTCTGTTTTTTTAAGAGTATTTTCCAAGGGGGGGGTTAGAGCAAGGAAAATGGAGTATTAATTCTCAAAGCAAAAGAAAAGGTATTTTCCTACTTGTGTATTCTGCTATAGCACAGCACCACCTAGAAGTTATGTAGCAGAAAGGCAGGAAAGGAAAAGCTCTTTGTGTAGAGTTCAGAACTCAGTTCTATGATGAAATAGATAACAGCAGCAACCATAGAGTCTTGCCACTGTAGACTTCCTCTGTGGTTGCGCAGCCTGATTCAGACCGCAAAGCCCACTGGGTTATGCGGGCGCACTGGCAGGAGACCGAACGTTATTCACGGAGCGGTGAAGGGTGGGTAAACCATGGCACTCTGCAGTACTAACAGCCATGTGATGGGCATGCATGTTGTGGCTTTCCTACCCATCCCTTCTCTGAGGATAATTTACTCTCTTCCCCCCCCCCCCCCATGATCATGTGAATGGCACGAACAATCTGTAAAATAGGACATTTGTCTACCCTAACTAGTTGAGCCAGTTTTTCACAGCCTCTGCCCTTCTTTGGTAAGAACCAGATAATAGTACTGGCTTATCTTTCACCATTGTTGCAATTATTAATCAGACAATGTCTCTGGAACTTTTAAGAAACGTTGCTCAGATTTTATTATTTATATACAGCAACTAACTAAACAGCTGCCTCTTGTATCCTATTATTTTCCCTTGTGGCCCCTTACTAAACATTTTAGTTCCTTATTAGAAAATGTGTAGCAGTCTCTTACATAAAGAGCCAGTCTTTGCAGCTTAACTACATTGTACGTGTGTGTGTTTGCCAGATTTGAACAATGGACCACTTTATGTTCTAATGGTCCATTCCCAACTCTCTGCTCTACAATGTAAGCATTTTGTTCTACTTCATTAGTTCTCTATAGGTTGCACTGTCCATTCTTACCTGACTCCTAGCATTCTTGTCAAATTTGTTCTCAAACACATCAGACTTATTTATCCATCCTAATTCCTTCCAGAAGAACATTTATAGCTGAACTTTGAGATATTTTCCCCTACTGGTAAAATACAAAGGATCATTTGATTTTATTGAATGTTTATGCTATGGGATGGCCTCAACAAACACTGAGAGCCATTGCCACATTAAGAATGTGGAGAAGTATTGTGGGTTAAAAACAACAACAATCAACCAACAATTATCAGCATAGCTCTGTAAATATCAGATCACTTTTCAGAAGTTATAATATACATTTTTACACCCTTTGTGCCCAAATGCAAATGAGATACAAAAAGGTCCACTAGCCTTCTCCACCCTGGCAGTCCAACAAATGTATCAGACCACAACTACCATCACCCCAGCCATCATGGCCATGTTGGCTGAGGTGATGGGACTTGTACTCCAACACTTCTGAAGGGTGCTAGGTTGGGGAAGGCTACATTAGAACAACTACCAATTTTCTTTTATTGAGAAACTGAATGGTTCCCTCTAACAAAGATTAATTGCAAGCCTGGCCCAAGACATTTTGCTGGCTGAGGCAAAGAACAAGATGGCGCCCTCCTGTTCTATATATAAGAGTTGACTGGACTGGCATTAGAATGTTCTTCAACGCTGGCAACAGGACAGCATCCTTCACCACACCTGAAGGCTGCAAGCAAGCTTTGGGGTCAAAAGGCAGGCCACAAAGCTCACCGTTCTCTCCTCCAGCACCTTGTGGCCATCTCCCAGTACCTGCCACTTGAGGCAACCACTTCATGGACAGCTTTTCTTAACTACTCAAAAGTGTCCATATAAATGCATCCAATGACAGTGGCCTTTTGGTGGGAGTATTCTTTCCTCACCTGAATATGCCCATGAATTTTTGAACGAAATTTTGTATTTTTTAAAACCACAACAAATGTAGCCCAGTAGCCATATATTTTGCAGTGCGTAGTAGACAGCAAAATTAAGGATTTTTTTAGGGCTGTGCACAGACCCCCGAATCCACTTTGAATCCCAATCTGCAACTTCCGGATCAGGTCCGCTCTGCATCAGTCTGCCAGTGGTCCGCTTCGCTTCGCTGCGGAGCTCCGGATCCGAATCGGAGCTCCATTTTTTTCCCCATAGACTTGCATTGAAATCCAAATGCCTATAACTTTTTTCTGTTAATGTTAAAAACCTCAAAATTGGCACCCTAAGAGCTTATCCATGTATCCACATTCATGCCCAGTTGGAAGGAAATCTGAGCCTCCACTGATTTTTTGGGAATCCTACACCCCATTTTCAAAAATGGGATTTACTCTGATATTTTTAGATACAAACTTGGAAGTGGGCACCCTCACAGATGCCATCTAGATCCACATTCATAGCAAGCTTCAAGCAACTCCCATCATCCCCTGATTTTTGGCAATTTTTTTAACTCACCCCAATTCAAGTCCCATGCTAGAACTCCATCAGTTTTCAAGTTAGAAACCTCAAAATTGGCACTATGAGAGCGTATCCATGTATCCACCTTCATGCCCAGTTGAAAGTTAATCCAAGGCTCCAGTGATTTGGGGGAAATTTTGAAAATCCCCCACCCCATTTTCAGAAATCCAAATATCTCAGGGATTTTTAAAGCGGCAGACAGCTAAATTGGCTTTCCTTATTCATGGGCATTTCAAAGGAAATCCCAACATGCCATGAATTGGGGAGTATTTAAAGATAAACCTTATGAATCTTCTTCCAAACTTCAAAAATTTACTTGGAACTTCACGAAGTCTAAACATGGTGAGTGCATGAAGGACTAATGCCCTGAGTCAAAGCAAAACACACGCCGTCCCTGTGAGGCGGGCACAGAAGAGGAGAGGCAGCAGCAGGCGGTGGCTATGCCCTGACCTGAAGCACTGGGAGCAAGCATGCAAGCGGCTTGTGGGGTTAACCCACACAGGCCATCTACATCTCCCAGGCACCAGGAAGGCAGAGAGGCAGGCAGAGAGGTGCTACACACACACACACACACACACACACACACACACACACACACTGTGCCATAGATCTATGGGGAAGTAAGTCCCAGGCAGCAGATCCCAGTACCCCACAACGACAGCACCCAGGCAGAGGCAGGAAGGTGGGCATGCAGCAGACATTTCTGGGGGCACAAGTAAGTGAGCCAAGGATTGTTTCCACTTTCCAGGCCGTCAAAGCCAGTAATGCAAACCAGCCCTGTGAGGCGGGAACAGCACAGAGAGATGCCTTTTGCATCCCATAACTAATAGGGGGCTAGGAGGATAGGAACAAAGCTTTGTCTTCTTTGCTTCAGGGTTGATAGACAGCACTGTGATCACACAGCCATTAGTAAACAACAACAACAATAATAATAATAATAATAATAGCAGTACTAGTAATATTAATAATAATAATCAACAACAATAAGAAGTTGAACAACAATGAAAGCCTGCCTGACTTCACTGAAGAGGGAAAGCCAGGAGAGCTTGGGCTATGGGGTGGTATATAAATTTAATAAACAAATAAATAAATAAATAAACAAACAAACACAGCAGGGGTGGAATTATTTATTTATTTATTTATTTAATTACATTTATATACCGCCCCACAGCCGAAGCTCTCTGGGCGGTTTACAACATTTAAAAATAGAAAACATTAAAAGTATACAATTTAAAAACACACACACACACAAAACAGTATAAAAACAACAGTATCCATTTAAAAACAACAATTGTGGGGTCCATTAAAAACAAACTTAACGTTGTTAAATGCTGTTAAAATGCTGTTAAAAATGCCTGGGAGAAGAGAAAAGTCTTGACCTGGCGCCGAAAAGATAACAATGTTTTAAAATTAAAAGCAGCAGTGTTGCTGAATCACAACAACAAGAAGATATTTTTTTTAAAGGCTATGTCTGTCTTTTACCAGTAAGAGGAAAGTGGACGTGCCGGGGAACTGTGTCAGTTTGACTGCTCCTGTCTAGGTACCAGTCTTTCAGAAGCTACCACACACTTCAACTCATGACAGGTGTATTAGCTTCACTGGCTAACCTTTGGAGGGTTCTGATGACCCTCCAAGGGCAGGAGTGTGCACTGGGCACGTCCACATGCCCTATGGACATCATCCCCTTGCACCACATCTATTCAGTTGTTCACCAAGGTTAGGGTGGGTAGCAGTGCTGTGTGTCCTATCTGTTATTTATTTACTTAGTAGAATATGATTTAAGGTTGTGTTTGTGAATTTGGTGGGGCTACTGTTTCAAAAAACACTAGAAAAAGTCCGTTCAGACAAAGAAAGAAAAGTTACCCAGTATCCCAAGTTACTAGGTATCCCGTTTTGCTTATTCCCCCCGCTCCAACATTGGGATTGGAGGATGCTTCATCAGGTGATCACGATTGGGAGTTGAATCTGCCTCTCATCGCTTAAAAAAAACCCTTACCCCCTCCCGCTTTAAGCCATTCTAAACAAATTAATAGCAAGCAAACCACAGGATGAAAAAGTCTGAACATCTCCACAAAATGACCCCCAACCACCACTCTCTAAACACAGCAAGTTTCAGGTATGTGGGTTTCAAAACAAAAAAGTTATACGCTAATCTTTTCCGCAATCCAATCCTATGGGGGGAAATATCCAAAATGGCGGGTGGAGCACTTCACAAAAAGAGGACCGATTTGCTTGTGGCCACTTCTCTTCGCAACGTTTCACTAGCCCCCCCTCCCGCCTATAACGGAGGCAAAGCCCCCCGCTTCGCTATTGCTTCTCTAAACCGAAGAGAAGATCACAGCCCTAGATTTTTTGACCCACTGGGTAAGTAGGCATACATTACACTTGATTCCTGAGCTAAGTGTTGCAGATTTGTGCTCCTTCCCTTTATACAAGGTCTCATGAAAAAGTTGCACTGGACAAGACGGAGCCCCTCCCATTCCATGTATGAAAGCTGAATAGACTATCAGTGGAATCGTTCTTCAATGCCGGCAATGGGTCAAAATCCTCCACCCTACCTGAAAGGGGCAGACTAGCTTAGGAGCCGCAGGGCAGGTCACATAGCCCTCAGCTCTCTCCTCTGCTGCCACCTTAAGTGACTGAGTAATTCTGCTGAAGAGCAGGGGCAGCCCTAACAGTTTGAGTGAGGTCATGCGGGTGATAAAGGCTACTATTGCTGGACAGATTCTAAGCTTTTCCTACCCATAGAAAATAGTGGGATTTCCCCTGTATATTTGCTATGAATCAAAAGACAAAGCAGCCATGGCTCCTTCCACTCATCCCCGCCCCGTCCATCCTGCTTGCTGCAGCAGTTAATACTGGGAGGGAATAGAAAGCTGGGAGGGAATCTGTACGCCGCCCTGAGATCTTAGTGATATAGGGAAGGATATAAATATTTTAAATAAATAAATAAATAAATAAAGTGGAGACCAGTACACTTGTTGTACTGTTTCTGGATCCCTGTTTCTGGATTCAGTGGCAAATTTAAAATGGCACCCTGGCTATAGAAGTTATTATTTATTACATATTATTACATATGCATAATCATGTAGGGGGTTACCTCAAATTTATTTATTTATTCGTTTATTTATTACATTTTTATACCGCCCAATAGCCGAAGCTCTCTGGGCAGTTCACAAAAATTAAAACCATAATAAAACAACCAACAGGTTAAAAGCACAATTACAAAATACAGTATAAAAAGCACAACCAGGATAAAACTATGCAGCAAAATTGATATAAGATTAAAATACAGAGTTAGAACAGTAAAATTTAAATTTAACTTAAAATTAAGTGTTAATATACTGAGAGAATAAAAAGGTCTTCAGTTGGCGATGAAAAGAGTACAGTGTAGGCGCCAGGCGGACCTCTAAAAGAAGTAACTCCAGTTCATTTATTATTAATATTTATACACCAGCCTTTTTGCCAAATGCTTGGTGACTGGTGCAGGAATTCTTCCGCTAAGACTTGTGCCATCAGTACACAAACATCTCAACCAGCCTGTGAATGCACTTATTTTGTGGTGACTGATGACAAACCCGTTTCTGTAAGCAGGAAGGGCAGCGGAGTCTCTTCTATCATCTGAAGTTTTATGTTGTGCTTTGAAAGCATATACAATCTACTTTCCAGGCCACCAAGGCAGAGTAAAATTTCAAAGATTAAACAGCAGCAGAGTGGCATGTTTTATAAGCCTAGGAAAGGGCTTTATAACCTGCTTGAAACCTGAAGAGAAATGAAATGGAAACCATCCAGAGTGACAAATAAAGCAAAGCAGGTTGCTACTGTACTTATTTTCCTTATGTCATGAAATCAGATCAACACCCCAGCAATATTCTAGAAGATGGCTATTCAAAAATGAATGAAATAATGGGACAAGATTGTGACTCAGCAATTTTGCTCCACTCCACAAGGGATTTATCTACCAACACTTAGGATTAGCGGTATCGGAGGAATCCATTTTGGGGGGTACAGCTTGGTGAGTTTGTTTTTTTTACAGTTTCCCCCTGCGCCCGTCGAATGTCAAGTCATGGATGCCCGAACTGGCTCAATTCAGCATGAGTCGAGTCAGGCAAGCTCATGGTTTCTCACTTCTTTAATTTTCGCAAATTCATGGCTGTGACTATTTATGGAAATTGCAAATGGTGCAAATTCACAGCTTAAAAAGTGCGATTTGCACAAAATTGCAGGCATAAGTGGTCCTTTACACAAGGTGGGGTTTTTTTTCCAAATTGTGCTATTTATGGACACGATTATGCACAAATCGCAATTTCCATAAATATTCCCAGTGCAAATTTCTGCAAATTACAAATCATAGACAATAAAACAGGTGCAAGCTTTTGCCTAGTACTCACAAATCATCTGATGGCTCACCCCGCATGCATGCTGGGGGCAGGCAATTGGCAGGAGTCCAGCAAACAGAGCACAAAAGGACGCAGGGGAATTCGCACATCCCTGAGGTGTCTGCATAAAAATGGGGGAATCTGTTAACAGAGACAATGGGCGCCAGGCATATGAAAGAATGTAAGCCCTGCAGGTGTTGAACCTTCCTAACTACTACTGGATCAAAGTAACAATGGAGCAGATCACTAGGATAAGATATATATTGACTGGGGGGCGGGGGGGTAGAATTAACTCATCCTGGCTCCTATGCATTGGCAGCATGCTGCTCAACTATGTATTGAATACCGTGCACAAATCAGCTCTCTCAACCAATCTTAACTCGGACAGCTGTGACTATGCTCAGATGTCATATAGGCCAAACCATGCTCAGTTCAGTGCATGGCACCAGGTTTATTTGTCAGTGTTTTATACCGCCATTCTGCCAGTGTACAACAACAATAATTAAAAAAAAACATAACACAAAAAGTCATGATTGAAAAACACTACTGAGACTACTAGCATTACAAATTCCAAAAAATACTAACTCTATAAACACTACAAAAACAATGGTACTAGTACTCACACTACAAATTTCAGATCTTTAACAGTTGCATAGAAAAGGGGATTTCCGCAGGTGTCAATTGTATATATGGAGAACCTGGTGAAATTCCCTCTTCATCACAACAGTTAAAGGTGCAGGAGCTATACTAGAGTGACCAGATTTAAAAGAGGGCAGGGTTCTCCATATATACAAATGACACCTGCTGAAATTTCCTTTCCAATACAACTGTTAAAGATACAGGAGCCCTGTCCGCCTTTTCATATGGTCACCCTATGTATACCAGCCTTCTTCAACCTGGTGTTCTCCAGATGTTTTGGATGTTCACTCCCATCAGCCCCAGCCAGTATGACCAGTGGTCAGGAATGTTAAGAGTTGTAGTCCAGAACATCTGGAGAATACCAGGTGTAGAAAGGTTGGAGTACACTCATGAAACAGAAGTCAATTCGTCACATATATTTCATATATTTTTCAAGGGTTGTTTTGTACACTATAAAAGGACCTGCCATCTTGAAATCAGGCTACTGATCATTTTAAAAAGGTAGCACTTGAACAGGAAAAAATGTTTAATTAGGCTTGGTGTAGCCGCCATTTCAATTTATAAGGTCACAAAGGGATCTCCTTTTTACCTTGAAAAAGATGCTGTCAGGACTTTAACTATGCTGAATGACTTGAATTCCATTACAGCTTAAAATAAAAAAGACTTTAAAAAAAGAAAAAAAAATCTAAACACAACTAACAGCCTTTGTTCAACACATCAATACAGATATTTGCATAAGGTATTGATTAAAAGTCATTATAATCAGAAAATGTTAATTACACCAATTAATTCCCAATCTGTTCGTACCCTACCTTGTTTGCCTTTAGCACAGAAGGTTAAAGCCAGAGTGACTCAGATGCATGAGCTTTTCTCCAGTGATAACTTTCCTTATATTGGATACCCTTTCATTTTATGAATTTGTATCTTTTCTCTTTATCAAGCTTAAAAGTGATTATCCTTATCAAGCTTTGAAGTATTTATTCCTTGTAATGACCTCTTGGATGCATTTATCTCATATACGATAAGTACATTTCACAAAGGGCAAACATTAATTCTTGAAACTGTGAGATTAAAAAAAAATCAATGCAATGCGTTATTTTTGTTGAACTGGGTACCACTTTGGTCAGAACAGATTGCAAGAAGAATGAATTGTTCCATTTGCTCCATTGTGGCACCCAGGTGTTGGAATCCCAAGCTTTTGAAATGTACTTGGCTTCCTCACTGATTTCACCAATCCATTAAGGCTATTTTAGGAAGCTGCCTTTAGGAATGTCCTTCGCTTGGAAATCCAGGCCTTTCTGGGCTTGCTGGACTTCCGCAGCATGCTCATCTCGGTCCCTGAGTTCCAGGGACTTTTAACGTAGAGTGGGAGGTTTGGGGAGCTTAATTGTAATTTGCGTAAATAGAAATTTGCACAAATTATAGCAGCACATTGACCAAATTTGCTACTAATTTGTCTGTAAATTGCCTGGATGTATGCAATTGGATGAATATAATTAGCACAAATTCTGCAAATTTGCACAATTTACAGCAATAATTTGTGGAATTGTTGTTGTTTTTTTTGCAAAGCCCCCTATTTACAGAAATCCCACCACCTGGCCCAACTTGTTCTGCACCAAGTCGGGCCAGTTGATGAAAGGTGGAACAGAGTTTGAGGGGCTGAACTGATGAAAGCTCATCAAGCTCCACCCCACAACTGGATTCCTCCAACATCCCTAGCTGCCTTGTACTGAGTCAGACCACTGATCCATTTAGCTCCATATTGTCTACAATGCCTGACAGAGCCTCTCCATAGTTTCAGGCAGGAATTTGAGCTGACCGTGTGTTAACTTACAGGAAACAGGTAGATAATTAAAAAGGACATGTACATTAGTAAATATTAAACAGTGCTCCAATACAAAATTTATCCATATAATGTCCTCCTCTCATAAACTGGTCATTGACAATACATATGCTTAAAAGAAGCATTTGTTGTGTCACACTTCCAAAAATTAAGCCAACAAACCCTTATTAAAGAGACTTGCAACATCCAGTAGACATGAAACAAACATTTTTGTTGACTAAGATGCAACCTGAGATGCATCAGGTACTGATGCCAAGGTGGCAATCCATTGATTAGGCAAAATGGGACAATCCATCCCTATTTCACTCCTGCCTAAGACTTTGCATACCATCTTTACTCATCAATAATAAGTATTTATAGACATGGATCATAGGTCGATTTGCCTGATCAGCCATAATAAGTGCTTCCGATATTAAAGGAGATGCTGAAGTTGCAAAAACTGTAGGGCCAAAACTAGATACTAACAAATGTTGCAATTGCAAGTATTGCCATTCAGCCATAGCTGGCAAATTATATTTAGCCCACAAACTAGAAGATGACAAAAATTCATCATCAGCATCCAGAAGTTGATCCAAGGTAAAAAAGAAAAAATAATAATCATCATATCCATCTGCCTCCACCGCACACACACACACACAAAAAAATTCTTTACCATTTTTTTAAACCTGGATTTCCCACCAACTGAGCATGAGAAAATTACATGGCATTATATGCCACCACCCATCTCTAACAGCAGTAACTGTGGGAGGAACCTTATCCTTTCTAGTCTGATGTCAATGAGGTGGTGAATCCATTCTGGGTTTCAGTCAGAAACACTCAGAACTCTAAAGGAGCTGTCCTAGGTGCTTCATACTTTGGATAGCTCCTTTAGAGTTCTGACTGGTTCTGACTAAAACCCAGAATGGATTCACCACCCCACTGACATTGGAACCACCAGCCTCCAGTGCCTAGACTCTGAAGACACTTTAGAAAAGCCATTCACAATCTGTTTGGACTCCAGATATTTTGGACTACAACTTCCAGGATTCCTGACCATAAATCATGCTGGCTAGGGCTCATGGGAGTTGAAGTTCACAATCTCTCAAAGGTTAGTGATATCACTTTGATTGCAAGTAAGATTGAAAAAGAGGCTTTTCTCCATGCAGCAAACATATTAGGGACATCGTTTGGTGATGTGACTAAGGCCATCATAGTTCAATTTACCTTCAGAAAATTCATTAGAAGAATACCACTGGCTATTAAGCATCTTTCAAATGTGGACAATGTATTAGCCAGATGGACACAGAATTTGTATGACAGCAGCTTTGTCTGCCGCAGAAGCGTTGATGACTATCTGATGCTAACAGAGGATGAAGTAGCCTTTAAAGGAACCCCCTCTTGTATGATCTACTCAGTGCTGTGCCAGGCCAAAAGCTAATTTAACTTCACTAGGCATTTTCTGGAAAAGATGTCATGATGCACACAGTTACCACACAAGTCACCATTAGAATTGTCAGACTATTATTTATACTGGTCCTATGCTTCTAGCAACAGCCTGATACACAGAAATTAGGCAGGTGATGATTTTCTGATCACTTATCTCCATGCCTATAACAGCAAGCAATGGGTGTTGCCCAGGCACAAGCCATATATTTTGAATTTTACTTATGATATGCTTCTCACTATAAAGCGCCACCGAGCACAATTGTTAATAGCAGTTGTTTCGAACATATCCATGCATTGAAATTTCCAGAGGGCTGTTCAATATTCTGTTCCGGCGCTGTTTATCTAATCATCTACCAATATCTTCAGTCCGGGCCTTGCTATAATTTGGCATGTCCTTAGTGTTGACCTCCAACAATCTTTGTGATTAGTCCTTCAGAAATATTAATTGGAGGATTTAATCTGCAATTGATTGATTGCTTGATTCCCCACCCTGGCCACCCCTGCAGTTGAAGCAACAACCACATGAAACCCAAAGAAGGGTAAAATATTTATACGCCATTTGCTTCATCTTTAAGAGACAAACTGGGAAATCCCTAGGAGGCAATGCTGCTGGGAAACCTGCCTATCATGGCTTGGAGTCAATTTGCATAATGTTACCCAGAATGCTTTGCAGTTTCATGTTCATTTGAAGAATGTTATCTTTTCCTTTCATTTAGGGAACAGATGGCAGCACAGAGGGGCTGGTTGATAGGCTGCTTGATTTAAAGGTTTGCTCGTGATGAGAAGGGGTGTCAGTGTGGCTGCTGTATCAGCGCAGAATGGAGGAAAGAGGGGGTCATTAGTGAAAGCTCTGCATGCGATCAAGAATCACTTGCAAGGATGGATGTCCATCATCAGCTGGATTTAAACTCTGCTCTCATAACAAATATGTGCACAATAATCAATGCGGTGGGGAGCAGAATCGTGCCTGCCCCCAACTTTTGCACATTGATTGCACCTTCTGAACAAGACACTGTACGTATGATCAATACCCTGGGCAAACAAGCACACAGCGGTCAAGTTAGGACTATCAGATGTGAGCCTCACATACACACACACATTGATTGTATAATATTTGTCGTGGGAGCAGGGTTTTGGTGTTCAGGGCAGTTCATATTAATACCCTAAATCTTCTGTTACCTATGTATTATCCTGGTACCAATCAACTTTCATATTAATTTATATTTTGATTACAGAAAAGATGAACTAGTGGACCTGGACATACTTCAATCTTTCTTCTCTTCTTGTGCTGAAAAAAATACTAGTACAAATATACAGTACTCCAACTAAAATCTTCAATTACCATCTGCAAACCCATAACAATCATTCCTTTGTGAGTACAGATTAACACTCATATGCTACCTCTTGATTTTTATACGTGTATCTATATTGATATTCATAAAAGCAACAGAAAGCTTCAGCTATTGGGCGGTATAAAAATGTAATAAATAAATAAGTAAATAAGTCCTTTGAAATAAGTACATGCCCCTATATGCTATAGGGTTTCCCAGCCACTCAGAAGCTACCTGAAGCATGTTTCAATAGCAAATGAATGTTTGATGTTGATTTTAAAAGTGAACTTATGAAACGATCTCCCCGACGAGGCTCATCTGATTACAACATTGTTACCTTTTCAGCACCAGGTCAAGACTTTTCTCTTCTCCCAGGCATTTAACAGTGTCTGTTGAGTTTTTTACTGACCCAGAATAGATGGATATTGTATGTAATCTGTTTTTATACTTTATATGGTTTTAAATTTTGTATATTAGTTTTTTAAATGTTCTCTGTTTAAATCTTTGTAAACCACCCAGAGAGCTTTGGCTATGGGGCAGTGTATAAATGTAATGGAGGAGGAGGAGGAGGAGGAGGATAATTTTATTTATTTATTGCATTTATATACTGCCCCATATACGAAGTTCTCTGGACTGTTTACAAAAGTTAAAAATTGTTGTTATTCTCGTATCCTTTCTCCATAGCATCCAAAACCCGCTGAAAGAGTTCTTATATTCAAAGGAGGTGAAGTGGGAGATCTGCAAAGCAGACACATGGGCCTCCGATGTTTTTGGGACTAAAATTCTGGGCAGAGGAGGGCTTCATGCGGCACCATTTTCCCAATAGAAAATATCACCTGAAACTACTCTTACCCTCACAGCAGAAACAATACATACAATGGAGAGGATCCAGGATCTGCCTTCCATGAACAGAAGGTGGCAGCATCTATTTTTATTTGGGGGGGTATCCCTTCCCCCCTACACACACACACACCACAGATCACCTCACTTATTTAGCAGGGTCCCTCAACCCTTTGTGTAGCATTTTCATGGGGCTGGAGGGGCTGCCATGGGGAGGAGGTGGCAGGGAAGTCCACTTCTACCAACATGACTTAGTCTGAATGTGACCCAGGATCTGTATTTTTTTCCCCTCCCCCCACTCCATTGCAGAGTTGAGGGGCATTTCTCTGAAGCAATTTAGATTGAGGAAGTGGTGCAGAGAGAAAGGGGTTACCTATACCTCCCCTAATTGGGAGCTCACATATGTGAATACTCCCATATTTCTTTATTTTTCCATTTGAACAAATAATATTAATAATAAAACCCTCCCTTCAAATAGAAAAACAGCAGATGAGCAAGAAGCCATGAGAGAGAAGCCATGCCAGCCATGAGAGGGAAGACAAGGCTAAACCATCTTTACTTCAGGAAGCTTTTTATCAGAATTGTTTCTTTTTAAAACAACAACAACAACACAACAACAACAACAACATGGAGCTTGATTGTACATTACTCCAGAATCTGTCTAGATGTGGAGCAGTATAATACAATGTTGGAAACAAATAAATAAATAAAACTTTTGTCCCTGGTACACTGCAGGGAGGTTGAGTTTTCTTTTGTTTCTTACATGGAGAAACATCCCAACATGCAACTCTCTGCCTGTAGTCTGAAGCGGCACAGCCCAGGAAGGAATTTACCTTGTCATCTACTATTTCTCTGAGCTTGGATGGGCTCCTGCTCTGCTGAAATGGAAACCATGAATCATTCTGAGCTACTCCTTAACCATTCTCAGTCCAATCTTCAAAGAACACCCCTAAAGCAAGCACTATTGAGATGAATGAGAGCTCTGTCATGGCAGACCTCATGCACAACTTCCAGGCTTTCAAACAGGACCCAAACAGGAAGTACTCCCGGTGGCAAACGTTCTCTGAGAAAAGCTTGGTGGTACCATGCTACAGAAGACTGGGGTAAAATGAACTATTACATTATATTCCACTCTTCCTAACCTCATGGATTCCCACAGTAACTCTCTTACCCTCTGGCTGGAGATAATGGGAGTTGTAGTCCAATACCTCATGAAGGGGCCAGGTTGGAGAAGACAGGAATATTCTCTATGAGGTTTAACTAATAACACCACAACCAATATCTTTTGCCTTGTTTTCGCTGCAATCAATATACTGAGCCAACCAAAGCTTTCAAGGTTTTTCCACGAGCCCTCTAAATTCTGTTCCTGGCCACTATGCTGCAAGGTTGTTTAATGCTGCCTTTTCTCAATTTTGATTCTTTGCTCCCAGCCTTCTCCCCTTCGCCTCCCACCACAGCCACCACCACCACCTTAAAAAGTCTCCATTCAATTGCAGTTTTCATTGTCATCACTTACATTGGTCTCCCAAATCTGTCTTCCTTTACTCTTCAGTGCTTGCTGGCATTATAATGTTGGTACTATTGTCAAAGTGTTTATTGCTGGTGTAAAACTGCAGTCATTTCCAGGACCGTTTTGGAGGACTAGCCATTCACTTTTTAAGAGCCACAGAAGAGCCAGCTTTGGATAGAGCAGAAATATGCAAGTTTTTCAATCACATACGTAAGGACATCATCATCATCATCATCATCATAAATATTTCTTACCCGCTTCTCCATTCTGATCGAGGTGGGGAAAACGATAAAATATATAAAACTGAATTATAATATATATTGTTAAAAACATCTTAAACCAAACGTAAACCAAACGCCTACCTAATCCAACACTCTGTTCCCACAATAGCCAGCCGCCCATAGGATGCCCAGAAGCAGGACATGGGTGCAATAGCACACTCCTGTTTGTGTGCCACTGCAACTGGTGTACATAGGCGTACTGCTGAGTAATAGCCATGGATAGCCTTATCCTCCATGAATTTTAATGCCTTCCAAGTTGGCATCCATTGCTACATCTTGCAGTAGTTCTACAGCTTAACAATGCACTGTGTGAAGAAGTAGTTCCTTTTGTCTGGCCTGAATTTCCCATCATTCAGCTTCATGTGATAACCTTGGGTTCTAGCACTATGAGGGAAGAGGAAAAACGTCTCCCTAGCCACTTTCTCCACACCACTCGTCATTTTATACATCACTGTCGTGGCCCCCTTTATCCACCATTTCCCCAAACAAAATATCCCCGTCCATTGCTACTGTTCTTCATGGAGGTATCGAGCCCCTTTTAATGCACATCACTTTTAGATGTATTTGCACAATTCAGGTGTTATATCTGAGGCTGAAGTGAGTTAAAAGTGAGCAACAGCCCCAGGATAATTGGGGCCTCTTTCCCTGTTATTGTTTCTGGCTTCAGGACAACTGGAGTGCTGTTGATGGGAAGAATTTGGTGCTTCCAGAAGCAATTCACAGGAAATAAGCATGAGACAGTGTTCAGAAAAGAGGCACAATCTATGGCCCATGAGCCACAAGCAGCCCTCGGCTGCAGGCTGTGCTGCTCAGCTAATCTGTGGGTGAAGACAACAGAAAGGAGGACCTCAGAAAAAGCAAAGAAAGGAGGTATTCTTCAGCAATAAGCATGGAAAACTATTCTTATAGCTGAGATAAGAGCAATTTAAAGACATTTAAACTTTAGAATTCAGCAGTGCTTCGCCTGCCTGAAAGATGTTGCACTGGGGCGTCATTCTGAGTAGACATGGCTGGAGCTGTGCTGTGCTGCATTAGGGGTTACTTCTGAGTAGACATGCAAGAAGCTGGGCTGGGCTTTCCATGCTTGTAAGCTGTTGCATTGGGGGTTACTTCTGAGTAGACTTGCGAAGAGTTGAGCTCTGTTTTGTTGGCTTGGTGCTAAAATGTCCATGTTAGCAAGAATGACATATGTGGGGGGGGGGGAGTGTGTGTGTGCATGCACTCATGTACAGCCCCCCTTCACATACCCTAGATGTGGCCCTCAGGGCCAAAAACGTTGTACACCCTGGAGTTCTGTTGTAAGTCCTTAGGGCTCACTGTGTATGCAAATGAACTCAAGACTGTTGAATCCAGATAGCATTTATTTCTTTTATTTAAAGCATTTACAAGCTGTTTTTCTCTGAAGAAATATTCATGACTAACTAAAGTCCCACTTATTTCAATGGTCTACTCTATGTATGACTAAGTTTGGATCCAAACCGAAGTAATTTTTTTCAAACTTAGCTATACATGCTAGGAATCTGGATGGATGGATGGCGCCTTCCTCCAAAGTCGCCTTGGAGAAAAACTCCACGCTTTCCCCAGTGCATGGCTAGTTCGAAATGGCATCACTCAGCTTAAGGTCTACAATGCTATCTTTACGTTATTTGCATCACGATGGTTCTGTATGACATCCCCACGTTGTTGTTTTTCCCCTAAGCACCATAATCTGTACTGCAAGTAAATGTATAGTTTTAAGAATAATTGTAGAATCAGGTCTAAGCATGACCTCCATCAACACAAGAGTACATGCAAGCAATTTAATTTTCTCTCAGATCACAAAGGAACCAGGCTTTAAAAATAAAAGCAAGCTGACCCTTTGACTTTTCCCAAGATTATTCCTCCACAATAATGTCCTTGTCAGTAATTCTTACAAGATACAAGAAAATTAGGTGAAAATTTATCTGGGAACATAAACAACGATTTGATCTTTTGTTATGTTTTTTATTGATTTCTCCCCACTGCAAACATTAACAAGCAGACACTAGTATAAATTTCTGCTATAATATGTCACGTACAATTGTAACTTTTCGAACACGCTGCACAGTCTTACTCAAGGAGAGTTCACTCACTGCTTGCCATCAGTTACCCCCATTTGGCCACAGCTGAAAGACTTGTTCCATCCTGCCTCTTTGCTTTGGATCATCTTCACAAAAGGTTTTGTAGCCTACCTTTTATTTCTGAAAAACAATTCTATTTTTGTCTCTGCAGTTTCACACACACCCCATGTAGCATTTGAAGAAAAACACATTTCTTTTCTATAATTTGGCAGTCATTAGTTCAATCCTATCAGAATCGCATTTTGAATTATAACTAAACAGGTGATGTACAGGTGAATGTGAACCGTCTCCTAGCATCAATGTCAGCAAAATGAATTAGTATAAGCAAATAAGAAATGATCTGAGAATCCATACATGAGTTCCTGGTGCTGCTGATGCAATGCTCACCTGCTGTTTCTTAAAGTGGGATTTCCATGCTTTTCCCACAGATGTATCAATATGATGCTATATCCCCCCATCACATAATTCTTGTCCATGCAGCATTAATACTGAAGTGGGTGGCACATGATAACTTACATGGTCTTTGTAATTTCAAATGAGCCTTTTTATTCTCCCTTAAGTTGATACATGCATACATCCATGGCTGGCTACTTGAGTAATGCCTTTTTTTTTTTAATGTGAGTGGTATCAGTGATAACACATGGGGAAGTTTTGAGTTGACAATTCCACTGTGATGTCAAAATTATATGCCCAAATAAATGGCACTTAGTATATATATATATATATATATATATATATATGGGGGGGGCAAAAGAATTTTAGTTAGCAAAAAGTAACAGCAAGTATAGGAACTCTCCAACAATCCACTTCACATGGCTATTGATCCCTGACATTTAAAGTAAAAGATATAAAAAGAGAAAAGCAACTCCAGGCAATTGTGCGAAGCCAAACAGCTCCAGATGTGACTGGTTAAAGGGAAAGAAAAGAAAGAAGTAAACTCACTTCGTGCTGTTGTGCACACCTGTGTATATGTGCTCTTGAAATACCCTAGGGAAGTAGTGGGAGGGGGTGGAATTCAAAAGAACCAGTTATCTGAGCAATAAAAATGCAAAAGGAAAAGTGACTGGTCAAAAAATGGTGGAAACGATTTTTATTTTTATTTAAATTTTAATGGTCGAAATGAAGGACAGGAATTGGTAGAAACTGACACCAAAAGTGGAAGTGGGTCAGAAAGTTCTCCAAACTACTTTTTTTTTAAGATAAACCACTCCCACTATTCAGCTGTAACAACACTGTTGTTACAACAGTGCATCACTTGTCCACACTTGAAACATTCACAAACCAACTGTGCAAGAGGCAGAAAACTGTCACAAACTGGGTTAGAAAAACAACAAAACAAAGTTTTATTTGTTATTCCGTTATTTGTTATTTGTTATTCCATTATTCCGTTCTTATTCTCCTTGATCTAACTGCAGCCTTTGACACGGTTGATCATGATCTTCTCTTAGATTCCCTTCATGACCTTGGATTTTGTGGCTCTGTCTATAACTGGTTTGCCTCCTATCTAGCGGGTCGCTCTTTCAGCGTGTTGGCTAATGGCAGCTCATCAAGCTTATTCAATCTCATGGCCTCCAATATCATCTGTACGCCGATGATACACAACTATATCTGTCATCTCCGGAACTTTCTCCTGATCTTCACGATCGTATCTCGGCATGTCTTTCAGATATCTCAGCTTGGCTGCTTCATCGTCGCTTGAAACTTAACATGGCAAAGACTGAATTCCTTGTTTTTCCTCCTAAACCTTCTCCTCATCTCTCATTCTCTCTTACTGTCAATGATGTTACGCTTACTCCGGTCAAGGAAGCTCATAGCCTTGGCTTTATATTCGACTCCTCGCTCTCCTTTATTCCTCATATTGAAGCAGTAGCTAAATCTTGTCGATTTTTCCTGTATAATATTGCCAGGATTCGATCATTTTTGTCTGTCTCTTCTGCCAAAACACTTGTTCATGCACTGGTTATTTCACGGTTGGACTACTGCAACCTTCTTCTCTCTGGCCTTCCTTCTTCTCACATCAGTCCGTTGGTTTCTGTTCACCACTCTGCCGCAAAGATCATCTTCTTGGCTCGCCGCTCCGACCATGTTACTCCGCTTCTGAAATCTCTTCATTGGCTTCCAATTCACTTCAGAATCCAATATAAACTTCTCCTGTTAACCTTCAAAGCTTTTCACGGTCTAGCTCCTTCCTATCTCTCCTCTCTCATCTCACACTATTGCCCCGCTCGTGCTCTTCGCTCCTCTGATGCCATGTTTCTCGCCTGCCCAAGGGCCTCTACTTCCCTTGCTCGGCTTCGTCCATTCTCTTCTGCTGCCCCTTACGCCTGGAACGCTCTTCCAGAACATTTGAGAACTACAAGTTCAATCGCAGCTTTTAAAGCTCAACTAAAAACTTTTCTTTTTCCTAAAGCTTTTAAAACTCGATGTTGTGCAGACTTCTACTGTTACTTTCTACTGTTAGTTTTACCCTACCCTGTGCCTGCTTACCCTACCCTGTACCTGTTTGCATTCTCTTCCCCTCCTTATTGTTTTACTATGATTTTATTAGATTGTAAGCCTATGCGGCAGGGTCTTGCTATTTACTGTTTTACTCTGTACAGCACCATGTACACTGATGGTGCTATATAAAATAATAATAATAATAATAATAATAATAATAATAATAATAATAATAATAATAATAAGTGGCAGAAGCCATGGGACACACCACAGGCTGGCTATTAGTGGTGTGGATTCCAGGCAAGTGTGATCTGAAGAAACAGGATGGACACTACGTGGATCCTACCTAGGTTGTTGTTTTCTTCAAAAAACAAAAACAGAAAAAACGTGGTAATTTTACCAAATACTTTGTTGCTGCTGCCATGCCCAACAAAAGAACTTGTCCAAATGAATAGAAATACCAAGTTTGGAGATTGATGAAGAAAGAAATGTAAACATTTCTGGCAAGTTCACATCTGGAGTTTCAGGGTTTAAACATTTATTTTGTCTGAAGTGGTTTATTGGAAAGTGTGGCTCTTCTCACCTCAGGAAAAAGGATGACACAACGGAACAAATCATTTTTACAGATCCATGGCAAAACATACACAGTACTTTAGAATAGCAAATGTTGCGTACATAAATGAATGCTGGCCCAGTGGTGGCCTACAGCAGATGGGAGAGTAACAGATTTCACCTGCAGCGCCACAGCATGGAGCAACAAACATAAAATAAAAGCTGAAATCTAAAAGATAAGTGTGATGCAGTGTGGCGTGCCAAGCTTAATAGGACTTCTGCACTGAGAGGAAGGAGATCATGGAAAGAAACGCAAATTTGAACCTATATTGGAATAGTCTATCTTGACTCTTGGTGGGTTAAATAGAAATTAATTGGACCTTTTCTTTCATGCAAAAGGTCAAACACTGGGAACATCTTCACCAGTGTTTGCCACTAGTTTTCCCACTTACAATTTCCTAGAGAAGAAAATTAGAAGTTATACTCCTGAAAGCAAGAGGATAATGATGAGGATGGGATGAGGATATTATGGCAGAAGGGAGGCCCATGCAAAGTTAAATGTGGGCCATGGCATTCAGAAGTGATCAGATGCACAACTCACCTGATGTAGGAGAACCTCTATGAATAGTTCCTGAAGTTAGGAGGTGTAACATGGTGGCATTAAATTTGTAAAAAATATATAATTATTTTTATATTTCATTTCAGGAAAAATCATTAAGTGTGTGAGAGAGGGAGGGAGGGAGGGAGGGAGAGAGAGAGAGTTTCATCTTCCCACCCCCAAATTTATCCTTTTCCAAAGGGACAGTGAAAAGCTCCTAAAGGGGGAATGCGCATTAAAATAGCAAATGTGAGTCAATGTAAGCAAGTGTAAATGATGTGCACTGGGGGAAAACGTCATAATTTCATGTAAATGCTGATGTGATCTGAGCTAGCAGGGACTAATGAGGGCAGGATCTACACTACTGCGTTATAACGGTTTATAACAGTATTGACAACTGTTTGGGCCCAGGACACACTCCATATACTTTTTTCAAACTGTTATATCCTGCTTGGTGTAGATCTGGCCCAGGAAAGGGATCTGAGAGCTCAATGAAAATGTTTCCCCAGTGTCTGCCTGCTGTGAAAAAGGCAAATTCCATGATGATTATGATGTTGATGATGATGATGATGATGTTCTTTAGGAAAGGAATCACTTGGAGCACTGTGGAGAGTTCTGGTTGCCACACCTCAAAAAGCAAATTGTAGACCTGGAGAAGTTGCAGAAAAGCGCAAACAAACATATCAAAGGGTTGGAGCTACTCCCCTAGGAGGAGAGGTTACAACATTTGGATATTTTTTAGAATAGAAAAAGAATAAGTGGAGGGAAATGATAGAGGTGGATAAAATTATTCACATTTTGAATTTTGGGAGAGTGTCATGGGAGCCATAGTTTCACTTCAATAGTAAGAGGAACCTTCTAAGTCAAACCATGAATTTCCCAATGATACTAAAGCTCTTTCCAAAGGAACTTTGGTGGCCCACCACTGCCAAATCCATATTATTCATGTATATGAAGAGAAGAACATAAGAAGAGCCATGCTGGATCAGACCAAAGGCCTATCTAGGTCAGCATTCTGTTCCTACAGTGGCCAGGCAGATGCTTATGGGAAGCCCATAAGCAGGACACAAGCACATTTGCACCCTCCTGCTCATGTTCCTAGTATTGAGAAGCATACTGCCTCTGTTGCTGGAGGTATTATGTAAACATCATGTGTAGTAGCCATTGATAGCCTTGTGCTCCATGAATTGGTCTGATCCCTTTTTGAAATCATCCATGTTAGTGGCTATTACTACATCTTGTGGCAGTTATTTATTTATTTATTTATTTATTTATTAATCAGGCTTTTTTTAGTGTGCAGTTGGACACAAAATGTGCACTTGGGGAAAACGTGCAGTTGGAAATCTGATAATGTGCAGTTGAAAAAAGGGGTGGAAAAATAAGACACGTGTTATTTGTAATGTGTATGTATTTATTAAGAACTTAACAACAGACAAAGTCAGGGATAGCTTGTAATATAAATTATATAAAGATGCAGGTGAAAGAGCCCTTGATGGTGTAACTGATGCTGTTGGGTCCTGTGACAGTGTTGCCTGAATAGATGTGGGGCAGAGTTGGTACTTGGGTCTATTGCATGATCTGGTTTCTGTGTCTCTGTCCTGTGTACTATTGCTGGTTAGCATCAGCTTCAGGTTGGGAGGTTGTCTGTAGACCAGGACTGGTCTGCCTCCCAAGGCTTGTGTGAGAGAAGTGTCTGTGCTGGGCTGAAGTTCACTGACGATCCATTGCAGTGGTTTCAATTGGGGGCTGTAGGTGACAACCACTGGAGTACTTCTCTTGGTCTTTTGTCCTTCCTGGGTATCCGTATGGCCCTGTCAATCTATCTTTAAGTTTAAGGTGCTACTAGTGTAGCGGATAATGTGTCCAGTCGGGAAAGAGAAACAGTGTGTTTGGCTTGGGTGGGGGCGGTGTGTGTGTGTGTGTCTGACAGGGCATTTGTGCAGTTGGAAAATTTGCTTAAAAAATCCCTGTTATTTATTATAGCACTTTTATCCTGCCCTTTAGTGAAACAAGGCAGCTTACAAAAATATTTCTTAAGACAGTCCCTGGCCACAGACTTACAGTCTAAAAAACATGACACAAAAGGAAACGGGATTGGGAGAGAGGAGCGGGGAAAGCAAATTCAGGCACTAGATTCTTAGTTGCAAAGTTCAACAGCCACTTCCTCTCTCTCTCTCTCTAATACATATCATACTATGTATAACTAATATGAGTTAACTATGCATTTTGTAAAGACGTACTTCCCTTTATTAGTCCTGAATCTCCCACCATTCTGCTTCATTGGATAACTCCGGGTGCTAGTATTATGATCCACTTTCTCCACATCATGCACAGTTTCTGGGGGCCCCAATGTGCCCATGGACCCCCTCCATGGGTGCTCGCTTGGTTCCTTGTTGTTGTTGCTGCTGCTGCTGCTGCTGCTGCTGTTTTTAAGTTCTTTAGATTTTTTAAAAAAGTGAAGTGCCAAACTCCTGCACCATCCTTACTTCCAAGAATGCCTCTAGACCCCTTGTATCAATTGGGTAAGGATCGAAGGATCATTCAAATCATTCCTTTATATCCTACTTTTCCTACCCTGGAAATCATAGAATCATAGAATAGTAAAGTTGGAAGGAACCTATAAGGCCATTGAGTCCAATGCAGGAATCCACCCTAAAGCATCCCTGGCAGATGCTTGTCCAGCTGCCTCTTGAATGCCTCTAGTGTGGGAGAGCCCACAACCTCCCTAGATAATTGGTTCCATTGTCATAGTGCTCTAACAGTAAGGAGGTTTTTATGATGTCCAGCTGGAATCTGGCTTCCTGTATGTTGAGCCCATTAGTCCGTGTCCTGCACTCTGGGATAATCAAGAAGAGTACCTGGCCTTCCTCTGTGTGGCAACCTTTCAAATACTTGAAGAGTGCTATCATGTCTCCCCTCAATCATCTCTTCTCCAGACTAAGCATGCCCAGTTCTTTCAGTCTCTCCTCATAGGGCTTTGTTCATCTCTCTTTGTCTCCTAGAGAAGGGTCAGAAAAGCCAACACTCCCAATGCAATGTGCTGCCAGAATGGAAAGAGGTTCTTTTAATGAACTTTGTTTTAGGCTGGGTTTGTTTGTTTTCTTCATATGGTATTCTGAGACTAGAAATACTCTGCCACAATCTAGATTTTAAAGAGTAATGTGTTCTCCGAATTGCCCTAAAGCAGATGCATCAGTTTGCCCTTCCAGTACAGTAAGTGGCTATTGTGTTCCATTAAAGGCCCAAATTCACATGTGAAATTTACCCCTAAGTCCATGAACAAAAATACAACCCTGAAGAAAATACGTATGAATCATTCATAAGTAGGGTATGGAGCTGGAGACTAGAAAATCCTTGGGAGGAGAAAAGGTTGGAAGTCTGCTTGTGAAAGGTCTGCTATTTGTGAGCAGAAGATGGAAGAAATGTTTGAGGATTATATATAGAACAGCCCCTCCGCTATCAGATTTCCCAGGAGTTCTGTTGCTTTTGGAACCTAAATGGCAATACTGTCAGTGCGCATCAATATTTGCACCAGGTGAGGATCTGGCCTTTTACAATTTGCTTGCTCCAGTTTATAGGAAATCAATGAAAACAAGAGGCTGCAACACATCTGAAACCGGAAGAAGAGGTCTTGGGGTTGTAAGATCAAAATTTCAAAAGTGAAAGACGTTAAAGCTGTGATAATGTTTGGTGTCTATTATGGCACCTTTTGTCTTTTTGCAGCTTCAAACTACCAGAGCTACTATTCTGGAGGAAACTGGTGGAATGGATTCCCCCCACCCTCTCCCATTAGATCATCGTACTTCTTTCGTTCCCCCCTCCAATTAAACCCTCATTTCACAGTGCTTCAGCATCAAGGGCAAACACTCAAGTGTTGTCCTATTTAATAGTTCTTCTAACAAGGTTGCCCACTCTGCCAATAAATACTTCTGGTATGTAGGCAGGGCCTGTTTTGTGCACATTTGCCATCTACAGAACATGTGGTGTGCATCTCAGATGTGAGCCACTGCACAATTAGGAAGCAAGAAATTACCCTCTTGCAGAGGCAGAAGTTGTAACTGACTGCTCCAACTTCCAACTGGGGAATAATTTTACCAGGGCATTGGGAAAGGATGTAGAAGGCGCAACATATTTGCTGTTGCCAACTGAGCAGAAAACAAAAAACAAGCTTTTCATTCATCACAACTCTCTAATCATTGCACCTATATTTCTGAAATTGTACAGTTTAATTACCTGGGAGCACCACCTGGTATCTGCTTTTTTATATAAATTTCCCCCCAAAAGTCCAGAGTTGGAAGTAAATTCTTTTCCCATTCCGAACATTAAACACTCCCCTTTCACCAAACCCATCCTGCACCCACTCTTGTGTCATTTTGCTTACTTACGTAAGAGCACCTCTGTAATGTTTACCATTTTCAGATATTCCCCCCCCCAAAAAAAAACCACAGAAGGGTAAGCAAAGCTTTAAAAACTCCCCATGCACAAAAATCCCCACATCTATCTGCCTGAAATTCACCAGGCTTCATCCTCTAAAACAGATCAATGATTCTTGCAAATGTCATCCAGTTCCGCCAAGAAATAAAAAAAGTTATAGGCCACTCCCTAAAAGGGTGGGTGTAAAGGTAACTACCACAGAAACCCACACACCTGTTTATCTGAAATTTGTCAGGATTCATCTACTCAGAAAGGGCAATAAGGCCTGCAAAATTAATCCAATTCTGTCAAAGAGTTTAAAAGATAAAACCATATGTTCATGTAAGTCAATGGATAGATCTATAAAGATTCAGCTTTGAAATGAAAGTTCAGTATGTGGTGCCTGAAGCAGTTGAATTGGCACATTTTCTGAACTGCCACAGCAAATCTGAAGCAAATTTTTACTTCAGTGGAAATCCTTTAGTATGAACGAACCTGTTAAGGACTTAAGCGTCAGAAACAGGACACATTCAAGGGCTATTCAGGCATTAAATCCCCCACACAACGAGGGAAAGGAGGGTTGGGTGTGCTAGCTGTGCTTTCCTCATCACTAGCCCCATCACCATGAGTTGAAGGACATCTGCAGCTGGAAGCCTATATGGTTGATTTTAATACAATAATTAGTTAATTGATCCAAATTACACATTACCTTTTATACGTAGCATGCAGCTACAATATGTCTATCCCTTTTCTTACTCAAAAGTAAGCATAAGGAATCCGATACAGATCAGGGCCATAGTACAAGGGTCAGGTGGCATTTAACTCTCTCCCCACCCCCACCCCACACTACCATTGTGGGTCTGATACAGACTTCTCCCCATGCCTGCAATTTGCATAGAAAAAAGGGAGGCCTATAGCTGATTGAAGCAAATGTAAAAAAAATACATTTTTCCTATGTAAATTGCCGGTGCAAGCCCCCCCCCCCTTCTAGATTGGGACTACAGCAAGGGGCAAAAGGTTAAAGTCCACCTGCCTCCATGCTAGGATCCCAATCTGAATTGGGTCTCCCACTGCAGACAATCACCCTCCAACTCGGGCGGGGACACACAACATGGATGCTGATGGAAGAGCTGGAACTAGCAAACTCATTCTCATGTTCCCTCATGCAATCCTAATTGAGTGAAGGAAATTAATGTCATAGGGTGTCAATGAAATGAGTATCTAGGAAACACAAACACTTTCTCTTACGTGCACACAATCTGGATAAAAAGAGGTAGATATAATTAAGACCTAGACCCACCTCAGATTTACTTTCACAGCTCTCCCCCAAAGAATTCTGGGAATCGTAATTTTGTGAGGGTGCTGAGAATTCACTTTTAGAGATCTCTCCCTCCTCCCCTCACACAAGTACAGATCCCAGGGTTCCCTTGGGAGACAATTATTGTTAAACCATTATGCAGGACAATCCAACACATGCCTTCCCAGAAGTAAGCCCTATTGAGTATAATGGCACTTAATTCCAGGTAAGTGAGTATAGGATTGTGGCCTAAGTATCTAAGTCTGCAATGCCAACATGTCCTTGGCTAATGGAACTAAGGATGTGAAACACTTTTACAGTTCTCTGTATATTTCTGTCACTGTCTGATACTTTTATTCTTTACTTTCATGGTTCTCATACATTTACTATTTATACTCACAATACATTTGCTTACTGTTAACACTTTCCTCCCTTTTCCTTCTCAATTCCTTCCCACTTCGTAATGCAAAATTTATTGAATATCTATATCACTTGAACACCAACTGAACATATTTAACAAGGGCAAATGCTAATGGTCAGCTTGATGTGGTCCATGATTGACTGATATGGATGTTCATGACAGTAACAACATCAATGAAGGGAAACCATTATTGCTTTTTCAATGAATGCAAACCATTACGGCCATCTGAATTATGGCAAAGTGGGTGGAGGACCAGTTTAGGTTGATACTGTTGGATGAACTGAACTGAGGGTACATCCATCCACATGTTGATCCTTACTGTCCACATGTGGCCATTTTCATATTTCAACTGTCTTCAATCCACAATATAGTCAGTGCATTGTGATTTAGTCATCTATCCTCCAAAGTTGGAGTTATAAAATAAACCTGAAGATAAGATTCCTACATTCTTTCGATACCTGCCTTGTCCACTTTGTGAGCTTCTCTCCCTCAGTGCCTGATGGGAAGCTGCCATCTGAACAAGTTTTGAGATGGAATTTGGAGAACTTTGGCAAGTTCTAGATTTGTTGATTCACACATCCGTACTCCATACCCACTATCAGACACTGCCAAATTTGCAAGCTTAGCCTTTTTCAATGCATGTTAGCTGAAAAGTCTTGAGGATTACTTCCAGGCAAAAAGTGATGGGGCTTGAGAACAGTCATGAAGGCACATAGTTGCTATGTGTGGTGCTGGTGTGATTACAAAGCCAGTGTCACTCCGATTGCCACGTTGCAGTTCTAGTAACTATTGCGTCCATGTTTGGAACACTTTGAAAAAGCCTGGTAACACAATCCTCTAATTTTTCTTTAACCCCCTCACCATCCTTCTTTCCCTTATTCCTTCTAACTGCTTGGAAGGATCCCTTTGCCAAAGTCTAGCTTTCGGACAATTATTCAGTGCTTGCCAGATCCTCATGGACACACAGAATGCACACTTTTCAGCAGATGTCACTGTGAGGCTTGACAGAAATATTGCTCTACTAAGACGCAACAAGAAAGCTAAATCAAGCATATTTGGAATTGCCCATTTCAAGAGGCAAGCTGAAATCATCGAGCTTTTTTTTATACATGGTTTAAATTGCCTTTCAAAGACCCTACCTCAAAATGCTGAGTACAACTAAGGGGCTTATTGACGGAATAGCAGAATAGTAACACAAGAAATAAAACAAGAAATAAAGTAAATAACTGAGACATTGCATATTTGTCCTACAGACCAGTTAGGCTTTGGTGTGATCTCCCTTTCCTCCATTATACTTGAGCACAAACTGGGTTGTTTTTTGTTGTTGTTTTTTAATAGAGTATATCCATCTGTTAGAGTTATCTGGACAGTGCTCAGTGTTGGGAATCTTGCCTCAGTTCAGGGAGCTGGAGTTATCAATCATCATCATTCCTTCTAATATAGAACCTGGGTGGTTGAGTGCCTATCAGTTCAGAAGTGAAACAGGGCGACCCAAAAATAAAGCAGTATAGTTTCTACACACTCATGGGACTCCTCAGGTATGCAGAAGTATATAAGTTAGGATGTGGGAGAGGTGCTATGAAGTTTTGTTTTGCTTTGTTCATAAACTTTCCTTCTTGCACTACACAGGGATGTTTCAGGAAGAAGGCAAAGGAAAAAAGGCCCCCTTTCACTTTCCTACTTTCCAAAGCCACCACCATCACTATGAAATACAATGTTCTGGTCCAAGGTCAGCCGCCAACCCCAAACCTGAGCCCTCTAGCTCTATAACACTTCTGGGATGTGAGGAGCCATCGGGGGTCACTATACAAACCTACAGGTTTCCTAAGTTGCCCAGCAACAGTGGCCAATCATAGGTAGGATGTGGTAAGCAGAAGGAAAAAGAATCTGGACAAGGGCTGTTTAAATGGCTCAAAACCTCAGAGGGCGAAGGAGAAGGAGGGGGAGAAGCATAGAATAAAAGCTGGAAGGCTGTATGCACAGAGGAGAAAGTAAGACAAAGCAGGAGCAAACAGGTTCAGGAGGTGTGCGTGGAGAAAGCACCAGACAAGGAACAAAGAGCAGAAGGCACAAAATGGGGTAACAGGAAGGGAAAGAGACCAGTGAGTGTATTAGAAGGCTAAGGAGCTGAGTCAGAGGACTGGCTGCTTGCTAGGAATGGTAAAAGAGAACTTCCAGTACAGACAGCAGCTGACAAGAAAGGACAAGGACAAATGGGTCTCTAAATGCCCCGAAAGCCCTGGGGTGAGTGTGTGGTGGCGTGGTGGCGGTTGTATGATGCTGCTGCAATCACACACCCATTCTCCGGAGCAAGGCAAGGATGTGCAAAACAGCATCAGGAAAGCCCCTCAGCCTTGGTTTGAAGTCACAGTGCAGTTGTGGTTGGGTGGTGCCTGGTGGAAGGTGACCTATGAGGGCGGGGATGGCTCTGGTCCCCGGATGGCCTCCCAGAAACACCATACCCTCTCCCTGGTGTCAAGATTACCTGATGCCACCCCGGGGGAGGCAAAGCATGGTGTTTCTGAGAGATGTAGCACCAACCTGGTGCCATGAAGACACCCCCAACACAACAAGAAAAGACTTTGCCATCTCCACAGCAAACTCAGTATCAGATCAACCTGACCCCACAATTATTTACCTATAGCTCATACCACTATCTAGGCATCTATTCTGATCCTGTGGCTACTTCTTTGTGTGGCAGTGTTGGCATCCACCCTGGTCCTGCAGCAACTTATATGGCCTGTGAGCATTCCTTCTGCTTCTTCAGTTACTTAGCCATGTCACCCTGGTCCTGCAGCCATTTACCTCACTTGGTGAGCCTTCATCTTCATTCTGCATATATTACTCCAGGGGCATTCCACCTTATCCTGCAGCTACTTACCTCAGACTCTAAGAAAATATTCTGTTCCTGTAACTACTAATTTGAATGATCCTATGCTCTAACAAGGATGAGTAAAATCTAGAGTTGCTGTATTTACGTTGTTGTGCTGTTCTTTCTGATGGAAAAGAGAGGAAGACATGTCCCCCAATGGAAGAGGCACACTTGTGACATGGGGTTAAGTAAGGAGGAAAAGGGTCTTCTTTTCCCCTTCCCTCCTCCCAGTGGAGGTTGGCAGCTCTGATGTCAGGGTGGTGGTGAATCCGCACCAGTTTTCAGTCAGAACTCTAAAGGAGGTGTTCAAGGTTCTTTGCACCTTGGATAGCTTTTTTAGAGTTCTGACTGAGACCAGGAGAGGAATCATCATCCCACTGCAACATTTTGTTACAGACACCACTTTTACCCAATCACAACAAAGCTTTCTGAAGCAGGAAAACTCTTCAAACAATCACGACGAAGCCCGACTCTGTTTTTTCAGCTGTCTTCCCAGGCCTCTTCTAGAGAATGTCTATATTCAAAGGTTGATTCTATCAATGACTATTTCACCATGGTGGCACCTAGGAGAGTAATGATCACATGTCTGTCCGCTACATGTGTTTCCATTTGCAACTAATCATCTCATCATGCCCTGTATGAACCCTAGCTATTGCTGATATGAAACGTGACTCTTCGTAGTCCTCCTGATTAAGTCCTAATGATACACATAATAATTCACAACTGAATAACAATCCTCCCATCAGATCAGGTTATCCTGATCTGATGGGAATAGTCATACAAGGTTGCTAGTAGAGATGGGAAATGCCATCAAGCCTGTTTCCAATGAGGTTGTTGGATTTCCACACCTAAATATATTCTTTCCAATTTCTGTATCGATGTGTGAATTTCCTGGAGGAGAATGCTATCCATGGCTACTAGTCCTGATGGCTAGGTGCTATCTCCAGTATCAGAGGCAGTATGCCTATATATAACAGTTGCTGGGGAACATGGGTGGGAGGGTGCTGTTGCACCTGTGTCCTGCTTGGGGTCCCTGGTCAACAGCTGGTTGGCTACTGTGTGAACAGAGTGTTGGACTAGATCGACCCTTGGTCTGATCCAGCATGACTCATATGTTCTTCCTTGAAAAGAAATCCCCTCCTCAAAATTCATGCAATTTTGGGTGTGCATTTTCCAACTGTGCACATTTTAAAATGTTCACATTTCTTTCCCATGGTATTCTATGGGATGTGTGCAAGTGCCCTAATATGTGCACTTTTGTGTGCATTTTTAAAATGTACACATTCTTGGTGCACATTTTTAAAATTGTCGGAATTTGAACACAATGTTCTGGAAAGTGTGGATTTTAGGTTATGAATACCTGCAGCTCAAGATTTGATTATTCAGGGGTGCAAACTGGGTCACTTTGTATCAAAAATGCAAAGCCAACAAAATTCTCATCCATCCCTCATTGCCAATCTGATAGAATATGCTCCTTCTTGACAACAGATGAGGCAATGATAGCCTGTTCTTCCAGGTAGCTCATTCTGATACACTATAAAGCTAATATGTTGGAAATATCTACATTTAGCTGTCTCCAAAGACCTTGACCATGCTGTGTTCTCAATACATACTTAAGTTCTTTTTGTGCTATCTATTAGAAAGTAGTTCACTGGTGGGGAACCTATGTCTGCCTGAGGGTGAAATTCAATTTTAGAGATGCTCTTGGCGACCACATTCTAATGGTGGTTGGGCCAAAGGTAAAAAGGTAGGGCTGTGCACCACTTTGGGCCTGAACCCCAAAGCCGAACCAAGGCAGACCAATTCAGCCTTGCCTTAGTCTGAATCCAGATTGGGACCAGATTGGGCCAAGGTGGGCTGAAGTAGTTCAGGCCTCCTCTTGCCCAGCTTTTCCAGGTGCCCATTGAGCAGCTGCTTGGTGGACGCCTAAGAACCCACAATAGCTGACCCATTTTGGATGTCTAGCTCTCGCTTTGGATCTGGATCTGAAGTGGGTCATTCTGGGCCTGAAGCACCTGAAGTCAGATTGGGGCCAATTTGGAAGCTCTGAATCAGCTTCCAAAGTGAATGGGGGGTTCGTGCACAGCCCTACAAAAGGGGGTGGTGGCCCAAAATACAAAACACCAGTATATTGTAGCTTTAAACCCTTAAGGGAGGCATTTCAATCTTTTAGAATGGGGAAAAAACTGTGCGAAAGCCAGGAAACCACCAAATTATCAGTACTTGTAGGAAAGGAGCCTGGGTATCTCGGGAAGCTGAGGGCCAGATTTGGACCCCAGAAGAGCTGTATTTGGCCAGTGAGCCTGAGGTTCCCCATCCCTGAAGTCAGTAATAGATAGAACTGACATGATGAAATATCATATCACTCTGAAGTAGGGATGGGGAGAAATTAGTTCAGTTCACCATTTAATGTGAACTTACTGAATTTTGCTCTTTCAAACCAGTTAGGTGAATCAAAACTCAGTTATCTTTCAAAATCTGCACTTGATGTTTTTTTTTCCTGGTGGAGTTCTCCAATAATGTGTATGTTAGGGGAAACATCATTCAAACTGTATTACATAACAAAAGTTGCCAGGCAAAAATGTGTACATTAGGATGAAAATGACTACAAAAATGCACATAAGAGAAGAAATGCACACAAAGATGATTTTGAATTTTCATGCAAACTTTTTCTTTAAAAATTTCTCTCAATTTGAGAGAAACCAAAACCGACAGACATGTTCATCCTACTCTGAAGCCATTTGTTTTAACTTCAGATATTTTTCTCTGAAATTTGTCCTTGACATTTGCTTTGAGGTATCTTAGAACAAAAACATAAATCATGCAACTATATAATAAAAAGGAATAAGTAAATAAACAGAACCCTGAAGGGGAATTCAGCTTTCCTGAGCCCTATGATACTGAAATAGTCTGTGTTTCATCTTTCCTGTTTCCTTTGTCCCATGTTCAGGATGAACACATTTGAAAGAAAGAAAGAGAGAGAGAGAGAGAGAGAGAGAGAGAGAGAGAGAGAGAGAGAGAGAGAGAGAGAGAGCATTTAGAATTGGTTAACACCCAGGAAATAGATTTCAGCTGTAATACCAAAAAGGAGTGAAGAAACTAGAGCAGCTGCTCCATCCACCAAAAGAAAGTGTTAATGAACCATTTATGGGAGCAATTGAGCATAAGGAAAGAATGACGCCTTTGTCTAAAGCCAAGAGGGGGGCAAACTATTAAGATGAATTCAATCTGTTCAATTAATAATGGCACAATGCCGGTGAACGCACAATGACAAACCCATGTCATTGGATACAGCAGGATTTGACTATGGTGAGGGCCAATTTAACCACTGTGGGAAAACACAACTGACAGGATTTACTCCAGAGTAAGGGTTTCAAATAATGCAGCTATAGAAAGAGAACGTGAGGTTGTTGGCAGGGTCCTGTCCTGCTGAGGAAGATTGCTTGGCACAGGTAGCATCTATTAGTAGATGTTGTTGGATATTATTATTATTATTATTATTATTATTATTATTATTATTATTATTATTATTATTGTCTCTTTCTCGCTTATGGCAGTTTTTCTAGACAGACATGACGGTCATTGCCAAGTCATGCTATCTTTTACAGATTCAGGAATTTCCTGACAATTGAGCATGTTTTAATTATGATTGCTTTCTGGATGGTGGTGTGGTAGGCCCAGTTTCTAAAGGTTTTCTGTATAGTTTTTTGATGTGATGCCGGTAACTGATATGACTAATGGAACAATAGTGACCTTTTCCTGTTGCCATAGTTCTTTGACTTCCATGGCCAGTGTGGTGTATATTTTTCTCTCTTTTCCTCTTCTTTTTCAACAACCTTTTTGTCATTCAGTATTGCTATGTCAATGAGGTATGTGTGTTTTTCTTTTTTATCTATGACTGTTATGTCTGGTATTGTTTTGTCAGTATGAATTGTTCTGTCCCAGTATATTTTATGTTCTGCATTTTCCAAGATTGTTTCAGGTGAGTATGTATAATATGGTGTAGTTTCTTTGATAAGGTTGAATTTGATGGCCAGTTGTTGGTGAATTGTTTTTTCAGCTGTATTGTGTCTATCCATATAGTCCATTCCTGCCAGAATCTGACATCCTCCTGTTTCATGGTTTATTGTTTCTTGGAACTGATGACATTTCCTGCATAGGTCTGTTGTTACCTTGTTATCTTTTATGATGTATTTTTGGTAGTTCTTGGTTGCTATTAGTTGATCCTGTATAACTATTAGGAATCCTTCCATTTCTGGAAATAGCTCACCCTTCCTGAGCCATTCGTACGATTGTTCTTTGTTTATTTGTGAGTTGAGTATTATGTTGTAGTGCTTCCCATGGAGTGCTTTTTGTGCCCATTTTTCTTTTTTCTCTGAGAGTGAGAGTGATCGTGTTTGGACTTTGTTTTGTAGTGCTAGGTTGAGCGGGGTGTAGTTTTATCTGCTTTTTACTATGGCTTTATGGATGGGGGTGTTTTTAGTGTGGAAGCAGAATAAATGTGAACTCTGGGATTGGAGAGGAGACATGAACGGCAATGAAAAACTAGATTAAAATTATGCCTGTGTATGGTGGGAGTGAGTGCACACTGCTAGGTTGCATTGCTGAGTGGGAAGCAAGGAAGTCAGGGGAGGGGGGTATGATAGTATTCCCATCAGAAAACAAATGCCTGAAAACAAATGCCTGAAATGTCAGAAAACTGTTTAGTTGAATGATCCTGAAAGGTCTCCCAAACAAAACAATTGTGCAGTGGAGGCTGGTGGCTCCGATGTCAGTGGGGCAGTGAATCCCCTCTGAGGTTCAGTCAGAAATCTAAAGAAGCTATCCAAGGTGCTCCACACTTTGGATAGCTTCATGAGAGTTCTGACTGGTTCTGACTGAAACCCAGAGTGGATTCACCACCCCCACTAACATCGGAGCCATCAGCCTCCCCTGCAACAGTGCCTTAATTTATCATAATGACATGGGTGGTTTGCCATTCTCCCTGCTGTTCAAGGAGGACTCATCTCATCAGGCAAACAATATGGCCTTTAATCTGAACATTTCCCCCAATACATTATTCCATTTGGCTTTGAACCTCAAGTTATGAGGCAACAGATGGGAAGTAGCTAAAGTATATATTTAAAAGGCATAGTGTGGTCTTACACATTTATTAATAGATTAGGGCAGCAGCCTTACATGGAAAGCCATCTGATACATACCACTGGAGTGGAAATTGGACTGCAGTGCTATCTAGCTGTTTATCTATCTTTCATTTCCTAGACCTCCATGTTAAAAATTCAGATGGGATACAGAGGGGACCCTTCCCTGTTTCATTCTACATTCGGTGCCCCACAGCCCTCCACACATGACATGTGCTAAAGCAGGACTGGGCAGAAGGTAGATCAGGATCTACTCATACATCTTTAGGTGACTTGCGGTAAATCCGCAAGGGTATCTGATTCTCAATTGTTTAACAATAGCAACAACAAAATAATGTTTTCCACCTAAATTAGGCTACTGAAATGAAGAAGGTTTGCAGTAAGCAGGAAAGGGCTCCATTCAGTTCTGGTCCTGAAAATAAATTCCTAGGTTTAGAATGTGCTCAGAGACACCCTGTTTTTAAGTCAGTGTATTTCTTTTACACCTGGCTCTGATTGGTGCGTCTTAGGGTTCTAGTAAAAAAAAAAAAAGTAGATCCTACAAGCCTGAAGTCTGCCCATCCATGTTCTGAAGTATTCATCATAGAATGCCAGTTTATGTGGGTGAAGCCATAAACAAAAAGTGTCAATTTGTTCATATTCAGCCCTTGCCATTATTAATTTTCTCCTCCCTTTGTTCTCTTCCCATTTTATGTTCATATTCTTTTGGACAAGGCCCTGTGTGTTTCACTTACGCACTAATTCACCTATATGAACCACAAGATATTCAAGACCCCCACTGATTACTCTAAAAATCAGGGAACTGGTTCTTCCTATACGGACTGTCTTATTCTTTGGTCCTCATACAGTCAACATGGCTAAGGACAGTTGAACAGTTCCCCCCAACCTGGCACCCTGCAGATGTTTTGGACTTCAATTCCCATCAGCCCAAACCAGCATGGTCAATGGTCAGAAATGCTATGAGTTACAATCCAACAGATATAGAGGGCATCTCTATAAAACAACTTGGCTGCTATAAAACAATGTGGAACTTGGGTATTTATTTTATTTATTTTATTTATTACATTTGTATACCGTCCAATAGCCGGAGCTCTCTGGGCGATTCACATTTGAAGCACTCTCTTCTCTGCTATGAACTTGTCTTCCTTCCGGTGGTGACCAGGGAGAGGGTCTTTTCAAAGGGGGGTGCATATTGGTGATAGAATGCCTTTCCCAAGCAGGTTCAGCTGATATTAGTGCTTTTACCACAACCATCACTGAAAGCTTTTAATGAGTGATTGGTGGTTGCGGTTTTAATTCTCTGGTTTTATATGATTTTAGACTGCTCTTAATTATTGCAGGATATGTGTGTGTTTAATGGAATTGTTTTCTTGCATGTTTATTATTATTTTATGCAAAATTTTGTAAGCCATTTTGGGTATTATTATAATCATTTTAAGAAAATATCCCTTAAAATCTTGGCAGTCAGAAGGACAAACATCACATTTTAATAGCAAAATAATATTATTGCCAAACCATAGAAATCTTCATTTCTACCTAAAATATCCAGCTAGCTGAACAAGGTGTGGGCAACTGCAGAAATGGGGGGGAGGGCAGAGGGAACCTGATGCATAGAGCAATCCTAACCCCCAGATCTGGTGGAGAAGGGGAAGACAAAAATTGCATCTTATCAGTGGAGGGCTGGCGGCTCTGATGTCAGTGGGGTGGTGAATCTTCTCCGGGTTTCAGTCAGAACTCTAAAGGAGCTATCCAATGTATAGAGTACCTTGGAAAGCTCTTTCAGAGTTCTGACTGGTTCTGACTGAAACCCAGAGCAGATTCACTCTCCACTGTCATCAGAGCCACCAGCCTCCACTGCATCCTATACAGCAAGAGTGGAGAACCCATAGACCTCCAGATATTGTTGGACTCCAACCCACATTAGCCCCAGCCAGCATGGCTAATGATCATGGATGATGGGAGCTGTAGTCATCTGGAGGGTCACAAGTTGCCCAACCCTGACAGTGTCCCAAGCCTTTATTAAAGGTGCAGGTCTCCTCTAAACATGTGGATGTGCGAACCTACAAGTTCATACGCAGTGCCCTGGAAAATATAACTGCCAGCCCGAAATGTATGAGAGCTCCCTATGGTTATTCCATAGGGAATGACTCTGCCTGTGTGTGTCCAAAGGCACTCTCTTCTTACTGGGTAAATTCAACGACTAATCCTTCGCATTGAAAACTGATTTGAACTGGCGTTCAGCCTGGGTAACCCTTGTCTCAGATTTAGGACTAGTTCTGTTGGAGAACAGAATGGGCTTTTTCACGTACGTAATTATATTACTAAAGAAAAACTGACTGGGAATTTTATTGCCATTCCAACAGCCGCTGCCACCATGTCCCCCATGACAGACAGATGCATCCATGTGTCTTTAATTAGTAGGGGGGGTGTTAAATGGAGAGTAAGAAACTCTGAGCCAAGTGAGGGACTGTGAGGTTTCTGGAAGCTTAAGCGATGTAAACTTATAACATTCTTCTTGGGTTCTACAAAATGTGATTCATTTCTTAATTAGGCAGAGTGAACATTCTGCACTGGGAACCATTCATGAGGTCACCATTTTCACATAGTTAATCCCAATCTTGTTTGCTTTCGTTTCATTTCTTTTATCTGCATCTTTGCACTGGCTATTAAAAATCCAAAGTCTTATTCGTTGTGGGGGTGGGGGTTCAGTGTGCGTGAGCGTGTGCGTGTTTGGCCCGCCCAATGTAAAAGATGACAGGTAATAATATAATGTGAGGTAGCAGGAGAAATGCTGACAGACATTGTGTTACTTTGCTTCAATTAGGCTCTAATTACTTCTTCTCTTCAATTAGAAAATCACATGAACCAATTATGCCAGATAATGTGTGCTTATCCTATTCAAGCTGCACAATGGGTAAGGTCTATTCACATTGATTATCTTCAATTTATGCTTTTAGCCTCCCTCCCCCTTTTCTGTCTGCATGGCCCATTACAGTTTTAAAGTGGAAGCTCTTAAGCGGTTCACAGTATTATGATATCATTCATAACAATTGTTATGTTTTGATAGAAGAATAATTTTGATGTCTGGAATGAAAAAAGGAGAAATTCTTTGAATTCAGGGTATTCTGAATTCTGCTTTTTGGTTGCAAGTATTTTTGAGGTTTGTCAATAAAATGAAACAAAATAAGGCCATTTTAAATGCACCCAGCAGAATCATTTCTATGCGGGACAAAGGCAGAGTTCAGAACTAAACATTGTAGTATTGAAAAATCTTTTATCAACAGGAGAATTTCACTGACAGAGACCGTGAAAATAGAGGCATTTCTTTTACTGTTTGGAGAATGAAGGGGGGTGGGGGTTGAAGCAATATTAAAAGAGAAATTTGCTAAATCCACAGAAGTGGAAAGGGACCATGGCATTGTCTACATGAGGCTGAAAAATTTGTTTTCGTCACAGAATGGTCATCTGAGCACTATACAAAGAGAGTTTCCTTTCCTGTTTTCTGCTACATAAGCTCTAGATGGCACCATGTATAGAGGAATTGTACAAATATACAAGCGTGGAAAGTGTTTTCTTTTGCTTTGCCAAGTAATACTGCATTTTCCCTGCTCTAAAAAAAAAACTTTTAAAAAGTCTTTAAACATAGAAGTGAAACTGGAGGGATCTAAAAAAACCCAAAACAACTGCATCATCTAAAGAACCCATAAACCACCATGCATAAGGAACACACAGTAAATGTCTCAAGTAGAAAAGCTCCATACACATTTTGCAGGGAGACAGACCTGTTTCAGTCCCTAGCATTTTCAGTTAAAGGATCCATTAGTAGGTGATGGACCCTTCATGGCCTGAGACCCAGCAGATCTGCTTCTGGTCTCCAAGTTGGATGGATAGCTAGTCTGACCTGGAATAAGCCAGGATTTTAAGTCTTCTGTTTTCACTTATTAGCATCAGTGGGTATTTTCAAATGCCATTTGAAACATCAACAAAACCCTGGCTCCACATATATAAGCAAACCAGTCCTAGGATAAATAGCGGCCTGGGGGAGGCTCCCCATCCCTGCAATCAGTTTTACAAGGCCACCAGAGGATTTATGGGGCCTGGTGTAGGTGTGATGTCCATTGAGAATGACATTGCTCAAAACCTTGTTCTCTCAGCCACTATACTACAGTTTGCACAAGCCAAAATTTGAAAAGCCACTTTCTGAGCAGTGACAGTGCCCTATGCGTCACAGCAAAACGATCACGGGTTTATATCAGTTCCTATCTTTTGGTAAGCATTCTTTATTTTAGAATATCCATTAGTTTTATCTTTAAAAATAATACAGAAAATGTATAAATAAAAAAGGTATCCAGATGACCTCTTACAGCTTACAGGTTTATTTTATTATTATCTACATAGTACTTATCATGTTTGCAGTATTTGAAGTACTAAGT
Organism: Elgaria multicarinata webbii; assembly: GCF_023053635.1. Classification (NCBI taxonomy): domain Eukaryota; kingdom Metazoa; phylum Chordata; class Lepidosauria; order Squamata; family Anguidae; genus Elgaria; species Elgaria multicarinata. The sequence goes on from NC_086172.1 coordinate 96,134,228, forward strand.
GTTTATAACGTTGCCTCAAAGTAAAGCTGTGTTTCACTGGTTTTTACCTCACACAAATTATATCAAAGAAGAAATTGAAAAATAAACATACTTTCAAGATAATTGGAGGAAGAATGTTTTTTGTAGTTAGCAGTACCCAAAGAACCTGTAGAACCTTGAGGTAAAAAGAGGTGACAGACACTCTCTTTTCCACCCGACTTAACTGCAGACAGTACATTGAAAAAACATGGCCCCTCACCTCAGCTTGGGACCCAGGATGTTTGTCCAGCTCACCCACCCCTAAGGCCAGCCCTGTATATAAGAGTTTGAAAGCTTTGCTTAAGAGCAGGGGGTTGGACTAGATAACTACAAGGCCCCCTCCAACTCATGGGGGCGTCTAGACAAGGCTTTTATTGTGCAATTGCACGGTCTCAGTCACAGAATTGAATGGAGGGGGGGTGGTCCTGATGCCATCATCTTCAAGTTTTCCGACCACATCTTCTGTCTTTTTTCTTGCCCTCCCCCCAAAATCCATTAAGGAAGAAAAAATGAAATAGCTGCAGAATGCCTTTTGAGTGATTGTGCTAGGAGCCCTCCGTCTGGAAGCACTCTATGATCCCTTGATTCTCACTTTATGGATATCTGTCATTCTCTATCTCACCCTGAGTTCTCAGAGAAAGACAAGGAATTAGTAATAGGGATGTACAGTGAGCAGAACACACGCTTCTGGTGTTTATATTTGCATATTACAAAGTCTGAAGAAGGAGGGGGTGTAGTGAAAAGGGGTACTTCACAGCTTACAGAACAGCTGCTCAGCATACAACACATTGTAAAATAATTCCTTCCCGCCCACCCACTCACCATCCCTAAAGCTTTTGTGTGGTTTACACTGTAAAATGATATTGTGTACATCATGCATGGTTAGGCTCATTGGGTTCCTTTGCATCTGAAAGTTGTTTTAAAAAAACTTCTTTAAAATCATTCGCTTTGTTCTTGAGTAAACACTCAGTGAAACGCTCATTGATCTTTGTAAAATGACATGAATTGCTACTTTGGAGGTACATTGCATATACGTCCTCCTCCCTCCCAATCCCCTTTCCTTTTGTGTCATGATTTTTAGACTGTAAGCCTGTGGGCAAGGACTGTCTTAAGAAATATTTTTATCAGCCACCTTGAGATCCTTTTCCGTTAAAGGGCAGGATAAAAATGCTAAAATAAAATAAATAAAATCAAACCCTTGCTGGGCTGGATCATATATTTAGTCATGCTGGGAGTAGGCCCATTCAAATCAGTTACTCCTGAGTAACATAAGTCCCACTGATTCCAAGGTATCTACTTTAAGTATGGCTAAAGGTGCAATTCTATGCATGTTTAGACCCTACAACTCCCAGCATTCCCTATGGCGCCCCCAGTGAAACCAAACCAAGGAAACCTTTCACGATGAGTAATCTTGTTTCTATTTGGATAAGATATCTTAATTGTTTCTGGCAGTGCCCTCCCATCAATGTAAACACCACCTTGATCTGTGATGTGGTGGTGTGTGTGTGGGGGGGTGCAAATGTATGAGTGGGTGGTGAGTTTCCATGTGACTCTCAACCATGGCTGGAGCTGAGAACTACAATTCCCAATCGGCAACACTGCCCTCTCAGCATGCAAGCACCAGCATTATGAACGAGGAGAGAACTCTTGATAACAGATGAGCTTTTTCTAAAAGTTGCCCAGGGAAGTCCGTACCGCATGCCAAGCTGGCTGCATCAGGGAGAGTTCGGTCATCGCTAGAGCTGATAATGTTCTTAACCAACAAAAGGTGTGATTCTTTGTTCCTGTTGCCTACATGCCTAAAGGGCTTCTGTGGATCATGCCCATGTGACAACCATGTCACAGGCATATTGTATCAGCACCAGTTTCTTTCTCCATTTTGGAGATTTCTGAGGCATATCCATAAAAGGACTTTCACCACGAAGGCACTAGTTCTCTGTATTTTATACTATGCAAAGTAAATCAGTGTTTAAACATCCTCTTCCTCCCAGCTTCTTAAGCTAGATAGCTAAAATTATAACATTTTCTCTGCCATAAGTGATGTAGCTGTGTCTGTGTTATGCAGTGCTTCTTTCTATTGTAAGTTATGTTAAAAATAACTTTTATTACAGACAAATAGTTAGATGCCACACTTGTCTTTCCTTCCCACACACACAGAGCCAATAGTGGCTGGGTGGGATTTAGATGGGGGAAAGGGCAGGACAGGAATGGGTTAAACCAGGTGTGGGCAGACTTTAAGCTTGTGGGATTAAGCTTCTGGGGCAGGATCTACACTACTGCTTTAAAGCACTTTAAAGTGCTTCATAACAGTTTTGACAACTGTTGGGGCCCAGGACACACTCCATATACAGTTGTCAAAACTGTCATAAAGTGCTTTAAAGCGCTTTAAAGCAGTAGTGTAGATCTGGCCTGGCAGACTTCAGGCTTGTGTTGTTTGGTATGTGTTTTTATAAGATCCACCAATAGGAGTCAGATGCAAAATAGTGATTGGGGTTAGAGCCAGATGCAAAATGGTGAATTAGAGTGCAATCCTATCTGGATGTCCATCAGCCTCCGAATTCAGAACTGACAGACATCCTGTGCAGAGTGGAAGAAATGTGAAGGCGCATTTTTACCCGACAGGCGTTTTTGCCCATCTGGCTAGGACTCTGGGGAGAAGAAGGAAAGGAGGCTGGGGAGGCCTGGGGATAGTTCATATTGCTGCTTCCCCTATCCCATCCCCTCCCCGCCTACAGAACTGCTCCCTTTCCCTCCTCTCTGAAGTTGCTTTTGCAAGTCTGGAGAAGCAACCAGCATGGTTCTCTCCATACCAGCTGCCAGGGGGAGGGGACGGTTGCTCAGATTTCTGGGTCCAACCTCCAGTCCATGAATCCAAACTATCCTATGGTCTCTCAGACTCTTTCTTAGAGGGTACTTTAGATCAGGGATTCTAACATCTTAAGCAAGTTCTACACCAAGCAGGATATGACACTTTGAAAATGTTTTGAAAACTGTATATGGAGTGTGTCTTAGTCCCCAACCGTTGTCACTACTGTTATAAAACATTTTGAAGCAGTGGTGTAGATCCTGCCATAATTTAAGTGGGTGGGTAAACTATTTCTTGATATTATTAAACACTCAGGAGTTATAAACCCTTGCTAATCTACTGGAAATCAACCAGCAATCCAATAATTGATCCCAGTCCACTCCCTCCTACTCCTGCCTCCTTGGCATGATCGCCACCTTCCTCACCACCACTGCCACCCTCCCTGTGTGATTGCCGGTGTCCGATCATGTGCAGGGAAGGTGGCAATGGTGCCAGTGATCACACAGGGAAGGCAGCAATGGCAATTTGGAAGGCACAGAGGAGTGGCCAATGGTGGGGGCAATGACATGTATAGGCTCTGCTCCTGGGTCCCAGTAAGTACAGCCCTCCCAGCCACTGCATGCTGGGAGTTGTAGACTAGGGTGACTATATTTGGGAAACCAAAAAAGAGGACACCTAGTGTGTGTGTGGGGAAGCAGCTTTCTGAGTCCTGCAGAAAGTACATTATTCCCCCGCCACCTTAAAGAACCCGATTGGAGTGGAGGAGGGGAAAGGATTTCATTCTGCACCACCACCATCCACTCCAATTGGGGCCTTTTCTATAATGTCCACAAATGACCCACTTTCCCCTTTAAGACCTCAATTGGAGCTCGGGGTGGGGGAATGATGTGCCTCAAGAAAGCATGTCATTCCCTCCTGCCATGCTAATGGCAGCGTTAAAGGGGAAGGTGTGTCATTCCAGGACATTATTGAAAATTATAGAAAATCCCCCCTGACACCATGGAAAGAACAAAAACCAGGACAAATCCGGGGAAATCCTGACAGTTGGTCACCCTATTGTAGACTGTACAGGGGCCTAGGGCTGTGAGAGGAAATGGCGGACCCCCCTAAAATGGCAGATCCCTCCTAAAATGACCGTCAAGATTTGAGTATTCGAATCCGACACTCGGATTTGCACAGCCCTACTAACTAATACATTCTTAAAGAGAGATTCTAATTCTGTATCTTCCACATCATATCTTATTCGGCTGTGATATACACAAATGTTCCACAAAAGATCTGAGTTTCATAAAAGGAACAAAACCCACTTTCCCATTTCTAAAGTCTTTTTTTTTAATGTTCAAAACTGATTAAACTAGCTTGTTTCACTCAAAAATGCTTTCTTATACTTAAATACAGACATTTTTTAAGATAGTCTAAAAAGCTTTCTAATATCTAACTATAGACTTCCTACCGCAAACCTACAATAAAACAAATGGCGAGTATACATTATTCAAGACAGTGGGACTAAAAGTTGAGGCACATATGTAATTACCGTAATTACACTTGTAACCATTGCCACTGGCAATCATGCAACTTTGCACCCAAATTAGGCCCCAAATAGTACTTGCCTTTCAACACCCACCACATATACGTAGCACACATATATTTCCTACTGTATATATTATAGAATAATAATGGCAGCAGAAAGGCCAGGAGATAAAACTGAAGGAGTGACTTTGTAGGGAAGCATAAATACATGGATATGGACAGCAGTTCCACAACTGTGGGAGTGAATATCAGACCTACCAGGGGCTGGTTCACATAACACTTGATTTCTCATGCTTTGTTAATTTGCACTTCGCAATGCAATCTGGCTCCTTTGAAAAGCATTGTCCTTGTGGTGATCTGAATGGTCTATCTCACCCGGTATCTCATTGTTACATATGGCTCTTGATTCTGTTCTCAGTGGGCAGAACACTAACCCACATTCAGTTGTTGAACTGTGGCTTAGAGTGTAATCTGAATGCAGCATGTTTTCCGCAGGGTTAGTTACTGTGTTGTCTGAACACAGCCAGGTTGGCTTGTTAACCACCCTGAACAACCCAACAATAAACCATGGATTCTCAAGGTTCAAGAAAATAAGCCACATTGCATGGCTAGCAAGCCACCCTGGCTGCATTCAGACAACATGCTAACACACTGTTCAACAAACAACCCACACTTCAAAACAACCCACACTCAAGCATTGAGGGTTCGTGTGTTGTGTGAACAGTCCCATTAAGAGATGGACACTGTGGTGCTTGAGATGTCAGTTGCTATACCTCAAAATTAAGCATGCTGACACTACTTGAGATTCTATCTACTAGGGGTGTGCACGGACCCCCCGCTCCGCTTCACTTGCAGATCCGCCATTTTCCGGATCGGGCCGCTCCGCCCCGCCCCCGCTCCGCCCACTTCCGCTCCACTCCGCCCGGAGCTCCGGATCCGGATCCGGAGCTCCGTTTCCCCCCCCCCCCATAGGCTTGCATTGAAAGCTAAAAAATTATACAACTTTTTTTCTGTTCAAGTTAGAAACCTCATGTTTGGCACCATGACACCTCATGGGGATATACACACGCACGCCAAGTTTCAAAGCAATCCCATCATCCCCTGATTTTTGGCGAATTTTTGAAAATCGGGCACCCCACACACAACATCCCTGCGAGGTGGGCAGGGGAGGAGGGAGGGAAGGCAGGCAGGCATGCAGCTGGCATTTCTGGGGGCATAAGGAAGTGAGCCAAGGATAAGCCAGTAATGCATATAAAATGGAATAAATCAATCAATAAACAAAGGAGGGGTGGAATTAAAAGCAGCAGTGTTGCTCAATAAACAGCAAGAAGAATTTTTTTAAAAAGGCTATATCTGTCTTTTACCAGCAATAGGGGGACGTGCCCGGGGGAGGGGGAAGTAGCTGCCAGTTCAAGACACTGACAGCCACCAACAGCTCTGAGAAGAAGTAAAACGCTCACTTCAACTCATAACAGGCATTGCTCTACCACTGAAAAGTGACCATTCACTTCAACTCATGATAGGCATTGCTCCACCGTTTTACTCTCTTTGGAAGGCTCTAATGGCCTTCCAGTGCAGGAGAGAGTGGGGGCACGTCCACGATGAAATGCCCTAGGGGAGCTCATCCCCTTGCACCACATCGATTCAGTTGTTCACCAAGGTTAGGGTGGGGAGCAGTGCTGTGTTTCTATCTCTTATTCTTGGCTTAGTATATGATTTCAGGTTGTGTTTGTGCATTTGGTGGGGCTACTGTTTTAAAAAACACGGGGAAAAGCCCGTTCAGATGAAGAAAGAGAAGTTTCCCAGAATCCCAAGTTACCTGTTTTGCCTATGCCCTCCTCCAACTTTGGGATCATCATGACCGGGAGCTGACTCTGCCCCTCAGCCCTTTGAAAAAGGTATTTTTCCCGCCGATTTTTAAAAAACTTCTAGCCCACGACCCGTATGATGCAGAAAGTTGAGAGTAGTCTCAAAATGACCCCCATCCACGACTCTCTGTGCACAAGAATTTTCAGAACGATAGCTTAACCCCCCCCCAGTTATCCCCGATTCTTTCCCTCAATGCAATCCTATGGGCGAAAAGCCGAAAACGCAGTTTGAGCCGCGCGGTTGACCCGATTTTCACAAAAATATAGCCCGCGACCCAGACAACGCAGAGAGGTGAGAGTGGTCTCAAAATGATCCCCATCCACGACTCTCTGTGCACAAGAATTTTCAGAACGATAGCTTAAACCCCCCCCCAGTTATCCCCGATTCTTTCCCTCAATGCAATCCTATGGGCGAAAAGCCGAAAACGCAGTTTGAGCCGCGTGGTTGACCTGATTTTCACAAAAATATAGCCCGCGACCCAGACAACGCAGAGAGGTGAGAGTGGTCTCAAAATGACCCCCATCCACGACTCTCTGTGCACAAGAATTTTCAGAACGATAGCTTAAACCCCCCCCCCCCAGTTATCCCCGATTCTTTCCCTCAATGCAATCCTATGGGCAAAAAGCCGAAAACGCCGTTTGAGCCGCGCGGTTGACCCGATTTTCACAAAAATATAGCCCGCGACCCAGACAACGCAGAGAGGTGAGAGTGGTCTCAAAATGACCCCCATCCACGACTCTCTGTGCACAAGATTTTTCAGAATGATAGCTTCAAAAACAACGTAGTTATGCACGATTATTTGCCGCAATGCAATCCTATGGCGAAATGTTTTCAAGATGGCGACCGGAGCGCTCCGCCTGAACTCGGAGCTCCGAAAAATGGGCGCTTCTCTTCGCCTTGCTTCTAGGGGGTCCGCGGTCCGCTCCTACTCCGCCTCTGGGTAAGGCGGAGCAGGCCAATCCGCTACTGCTTCTACGCTCCTAATCGGAGCGGAGCACATCCCTACCATCTACATTTCAGGTTTACAGTTTGTAGAAGACCATGACCTGCTAAATCAGGTAATGCTGTGAATATACAGGCATCAGGGTTGCATTAATTTTGATTGATTGATAATAGTTACAATGTAACAAGCCAGTTAACAAGTCTGTGTCAATTTGGGGGCTCTTGTCCAGGTTGACAGCTGCAATACTATTCACATTTATCTGAGAGTAAACATCACTGAACATGGTGAGTTAAATCCAACGTCATGTGAGCAGACGTCCACTTGCACCATGGGACTTTCCTAGTTCTCTTTCTGCCAGCAGTCCCCCACTTGTTCTCAGATCTGCTCTGGAGGGTCATCCAATCCCCTGGAGCAGATTGGGGGAGGTCACACAGGGGCCTGCAGGGGAGATGGTAACATTCCGCCAGCTGTTGCCATTCCACTGGCAGCTGGACAGGATTCAATACAACCCAGTGGTGCCAATAAAAGCTTCCCTCCCATGCCAAGCCTAAGTTGGGAGGGTGAGGGGCATTATCAGGACTGTGCACCCCAGTCTCCATGCTGATCAGGAGGCTCCAGCAGCTGTTACGCAACTACAAATGACTTGATTAACATCATGTGTGGTTTGGCCCTCATTTGGTCAACAATTTATAACTCTTTATCCTAATGGTTAATAGAAACTCAAACTATTATAAAGAGAAGGCCTATTGGCTGAAAAGTGGAGAAACCTACCTTGATCAAGCTGTAAACCCACTGAATTATGGGTGAGTAACCATTGTTTGAGGCAATAATAAGATTTAGTTGACATTCACAACCCACCAATCCTCATTCAGCATCCCAGATGGTACCTGCCTGCCATGTAGCTCTTAAAGATGAGAAGCCTGTTGGAAAAGAAGAGGTGGCAATCCTAATTCAGTGCCACAAACATGATTGAGTCAAACCCAGAATTGTAAAAGCAAAACACTCAAAGCCCTGGGCCTCGATGGGCAAATCTGTCATATTTGGTTTCTCCGACACTTTTTTGTGTTTTTTTTAACTCAACTTCTTTCCATCCTGTTTACGAAGAAATTTGAGAATTTTGTTGAGTCCTTATCAAAACAAACCAACAAACCCAGTGGCTTTCTCACCCATCTGTCAGTAAAAGCCTTTAGACATTACTGTGTATTCCTCCCCCACCCCACCCCCCACACACCCCTTACATTGTTTTATGTAAGCAAGTTCTTGCATTGGTTCCAATCTGGGTGACCCATGAAAGCATTAAAATCCAGTGGGAGAAGCTCACTTTGGTCCAGGGTAACTGCCTGCTCAAAGAGAGTGGAATACATTTGGAGGCCTCAAGTCTCAAAAAGCATGTCCAAGCAGAAGAGGCCCCAGCATCATGAGACTTCCATTTGTCACAACTGAGTATTTCTCATGCTAGAAAACATGCCCACCCCCACTCCCCACAAGAACAACTGCTTGGGATTTTGAGTTGTGAAAATGATAAAATAATTTTAAACTTTTAAGATGCTTTTTACACTTACATAAAACCCAACAGATTGGATTCTGAACACTGTGGGCTCTTAGCTCTCAGTGGCTCACACCTCGTATTCATCTGAAGAACATTAAAGATGGCAGATCTTAACAGCTGAGGCTGCCTGACACAGGTATTGAGCTGAACACTAAGATCTCAGAATCTCATGCTAAAGAGACTTCTTGGATAAAAACCATATTCATTTTTGGTGGTATTAATTTCTTGCTAATGTGTTTAGTATTGGATAAGTAAACTAGAATAGATAATACTTTCTGAAATATTCCCACACTATAATCCATTGGGCAGGGGGACGTTTCAATAGCTATGATAGCACCCAAGAGAAGGTAAATAATAATAATAATAATAACAACAACAATCATACAAACAACATTAATAGAACAATGGTTTATATAATAGCTTGCTTAAACTCAGAAACATCATTTGCACTTTTTTCTAATAAAGAATACAGTGAATTGCTTTTACATGCCAGGCAGAAATCATGCAACAAAATATTTAATAGCATAGCATTCTCAAAAGTTTCACTTTTTATATTATCCATAACACAGGACCTCCACTTTCCAGATGGTCCCCAGAACTTACAAAAATTCAGTCCTATCAACGGATGGCCCTATCATTAGGCAGACTAAGGCACCTGCACAGGCAGCAGATGCTCAGAGAAGGGGAGCAAGGAGCAGTATTGAGAAGTCGGAGGCCTCTAACCTTAGGGCATAGACTAGAGTTGGGCAAGACATGGTCTATAAGCCGTATGCAACCCCCGCTTCCCCACTGCCCAAATTCACAGCAACAGCAAAAAGAATAATTGAAAACAAGCTACCACCATTACTGAAATGAACATAAGTAGCCTATGAGTAGCCTAGAGGCAGCAGGGAGACTGCAGGAGTCCCAGGGGGGTTGAAAGTGCCCTCCAGAGGTCCCCAAAGATGTCCAATAGACCAATCAGTGGCAAGGAAAGTGGCAGCAAAAAAATTGACAGAGCCAACTCTTCAGACATGGCTTAATAGAACATGCCCTCATAGGCCTAGAATATATACAAGGTCCAATAAGGAAGCAAAAAAGAAAAAGCATTTGAAAATGGAGGTATATCCATTGGCCCTGAGCACTACCAGTCTGGAATTAACACTAGACAACATGGAGGACCAAATCAATATAGATACTGAATAGGGATGTGCTCCGCTCCGATTAGGAGCGTAGAGGCAGTAGCGGATTGGCCTGCTCCACCTTACCCAGAGGCGGAGTAGGAGCGGACCGCGGACCCCCTAGAAGCAAGGCGAAGAGAAGCGACCATTTTTCGGAGCTCCGAGTTCAGGCGGAGCGCTCCGGTCGCCATCTTGAAAACATTTCGCCATAGGATTGCATTGCGGCAAATAATCGCGCATAACTACGTTGTTTTTGAAGCTATCATTCTGGAAATTCTTGTGCACAGAGAGTCGTGGATGGGGGTCATTTTGAGACCACTCTCAACTTTCTGCGTTGTCTGGGTCGCGGGCTATATTTTTGTGAAAATCGGGTCAACCGCGCGGCTCAAACTGCGTTTTCGGCTTTTCGCCCATAGGATTGCATTGAGGGAAAGAATCGGGGATAACTGGGGGGGGTTTAAGCTATCGTTCTGGAAATTCTTGTGCACAGAGAGTCGTGGATGGGGGTCATTTTGAGACCACTCTCAACTTTCTGCATCGTACGGGTCGCGGGCTATATTTTTGTGAAAATCGGGTCAACCGCGCGGCTCAAACTGCGTTTTCGGCTTTTCGCCCATAGGATTGCATTGAGGGAAAGAATCGGGGATAACTGGGGGGGGTTTAAGCTATCGTTCTGGAAATTCTTGTGCACAGAGAGTCGTGGATGGGGGTCATTTTGAGACCACTCTCAACTTTCTGCATCGTACGGGTCGCGGGCTAGAAGTTTTTAAAAAATCGGCGGGAAAAATACCTTTTTCAAAGGGCTGAGGGGCAGAGTCAGCTCCCGGTCATGATGATCCCAAAGTTGGAGGAGGGCATAGGCAAAACAGGTAACTTGGGATTCTGGGAAACTTCTCTTTCTTCATCTGAACGGGCTTTTCCCCGTGTTTTTTAACACAGTAGCCCCACCAAATGCACAAACACAACCTGAAATCATATACTAAGCCAAGAATAAGAGATAGAAAACACAGCACTGCTCCCCACCCTAACCTTGGGGAACAACTGAATCGATGTGGTGCAAGGGGATGAGCTCCCCTAGGGCATCTCATCTTGGACGTGCCCCCACTCTCTCCTGCACTGGAAGGCCATTAGAGCCTTCCAAAGAGAGTAAAACGGTGGAGCAATGCCTATCATGAGTTGAAGTGAATGGTCACTTTTCAGTGGTGGAGCAATGCCTGTTCTGAGTCGAAGTGAGCGTTTTACTTCTTCTCAGAGCTGTGGCTGTCAGTGTCTTGAACTGGCAGCTACTTCCCCCTCCCCCGGGCACGTCCCCCTATTGCTGGTAAAAGACAGATATAGCCTTTTAAAAAAAGTTCTTCTTGTTGTTTATTGAGCAACACTGCTGCTTTTAATTCCACCCCTCCTTTGTTTATTGATTGATTTATTCCATTTTATATGCATTACTGGCTTATCCTTGCCTCACTTCCTTATGCCCCCAGAAATGCCAGCTGCATGCCTGCCTGCCTTCCCTCCCTCCTCCCCTGCCCACCTCGCAGGGATGTTGTGTGTGGGGTGCCCGATTTTCAAAAATTCGCCAAAAATCAGGGGATGATGGGATTGCTTTGAAACTTGGCATGCGTGTGTATATCCCCATGAGGTGTCATGGTGCCAAACATGAAGTTTCTACCTTGAACAGAAAAAAAGTTGTATAATTTTTTAGCTTTCAATGCAAGCCTATGGGGGGGGGGAAACGGAGCTCCGGATCCGGATCCGGAGCTCCGGGCGGAGCGGAGCGGAAGTGGGCGGAGCGGGGACGGGGCGGAGCGGCCCGATCCGGAAAATGGCGGATCTGCAAGTGAAGCGGAGCGGGGGGTCTGTGCACACCCCTAATACTGAACATATGAATCACACAATTAGCAATTTGCCTTTTTAGGAAGGTCCTCAACAACCATTGCTCTAAGGTGCCTTGAACTGATAGGCACTGCAGAAAATACTAGGCGAAGTCTATGGGACCTCAATACTTGAGGGAGCACCTCTCCCTAGATATACTTGCCCGAGACTTGAGATCTGTTGGAGGAGCCTTCCTCCACGTTCCACCAACACAAGACATACACTATGGTGGGACACACAAAAGGGCTTTCTCTGTTGTGGCACCCCAACAGTGCCACTGACCCTGAGGGACCTCCCTCTGGGTCCCAACTGGCACCGGCACTGGCTTCATTTTGGCACCAAGTTAAAACACGGCTTTTTAACAAAGCCTTTGATAGCTAAATTCATCAAGCCTGAACATAGTTTTAATTGTTTTCATTGTTTTTTACTGTTTTTAAAATTTATACTGGTTTTAGCTTAATGGTTTAATTTGTTTTTAGCTGTGCATATTTATTGTTTTATATTGTTTGTATGATTTTATCTGTACGCCGCCCTGAGATCCTTGTGATATAGGATGGGAGACAGATGTTTTAATAAAATAAATAATAAATGACTGGACTGGCAATGCTATGCTTAACCCAGAGAAAAGTTTCACTGAAAATGACTGGAATGATTCAGCTAATATTCCCTGGATTACGCTTCCTGGCTTTTTATTTTTAAAACTTTTAATAAAACTTTTAGAAGGATCCAGGCCATCTGTTGGATTTAGAGATTTTGTACAATAAGATATACATTCAGAATGGTAGTTATGGAATAAAGAGATGCAAGTGATTTCTCAGATGCATGGCTTGGACAAATCCCAACTACTTGCTACAGTGATATAATGGTTGTTTCCATGAGGTCAAAACTGCACTGAAGCAGAAGGTGATGTGAGGATCAACAACATCTTACGTTAAAGCTAGAAGCAATGGTGTTTTTCATTTTCTTTTTTGCCATTGTGGGGTTGAATTTTTATTGGTGGTGAGGGTTAACACTTCCCCACCTGGCTGCAATTTCTCCCAATAATCACCCCCACTGCCACATGTGGGATTATTGTTAAAATTGCAGTGGAAAAGGAAGTATTAAACTTCCTGCTGTCCTCCTGCTGTGGAGATCCAAATAAGAACTGAAACATTACCCAACCATAACAGAGAGAAGAGACATTAGTGCTAGCTACATCTTTAACATGCTGTGTGCTTTCACCCTGACAGTGATTGGGGGCCAATCATTGTTAGGACTAATGTCAGTGTTACCTGCTTCTAAGGCCCTTTCTACACCTGCCTTTTTTCCTGGGATCATCCCTGGATCATCTCTGTGCATCCAAATGACACATAGGGGATCCTGAGAGCAGGCAGGGACGATCTCTCCATTTTCTCAGGATAACCAAGACCTCGGTTTTACCTGCTGTCCAGGGACAATCCTGAGGGCTGCGGGTAGTGTGGGCACCCATCCTGGCTTCGTCCTTCCTCCTCGCGATTAGCGGTGGTCAGCAGAGAGAAGGAGCTGGGCCAGGGGGAGTCCAGGGACATCGAGGGGGGAGCGGGGTTGGGGAGTCTTCTCTTTTGGGTTTGTTTTTTTTTACTTATTTTTTCACTGGAGCGCAAGCGTGCTCCATCTCCTGCTTTTTTTTTTTTTTTTTTTTTTTAAAGGCAGGCATGACATCCCTCTTCCCTTCCATTTAGACGCCCAGGGACAATCCTGGAAGCAGGTAAGTCCGGCATCACCCCCTTCCTCCCGCCCCTGAAGGCACTTAGGTGTACAAAGGGCCTAAGAGTGGCAAAAGAAAAGCCCAAAGAATACGATGTGGAAGGAAGGAAGACAGACCATTATTAACCACTGGCTAGATAACTAAAATATAATTCGTGTACAAAAAAAATATTGCTATGCTTAGTTGAAACTATCGTTAATTGCCGTGCTTTTACATGCACACACACACACATACACACACATAAAACTATTATGACTTACATGTGAATGTTTTACTTAAAACATTATGCTTTTATGGCAAGAATTGTACCGCCATCATTTTTGTCTGAACAATTCTGAAATAGATTACAAAAAAGCTAGAAGCGAAATAGATTTTGTATCCCTGAAAAGAGCTCAGGCATACTTGTCCCTTCTCAAGATATTACTGTTCTATAATGGTAAAGGAAGAACTTTGCCATTCTAATGTCAACAAAAATTCATACTAAAGTCGAGAGGGATCAAACAGCTCGGCGGGGGAGCAGAAACCCAAAGGAAGCTCACAAGGGGAAATTTTACATCATGAATGTTTTCTCATTTAAATATGAAAAATCATACGGGAAGCCAAGGTTTTTAAAATGGAACTTCTTAGCAGAAAACTTAATTCTGCATGTGTGTGTGTGTGAGCGTGTGTATGTATGTATGAATGAAAAGGATTATTTCAAATTAGTTTTAGCCCTAAAAGAAAAAAGATTGAGGCAACACAGCAGGAGAAAAATAGGATTTCTTTTCTTTCATTCTTCTTTTTTGCTGGAGGAAGACCGGTGACCACTCAGCTAATAGAGAAATAAGATTTGGTTTGGGGAATTATGTTTTAACAATTATAATTATGGATCTGGATCTGTGATGAATCCTCTGCGTTGGGAAGTCAATGGCATTGCAATTTTTAAATGACTGTATAATTCCTGGGCATGCTTTGATGATTTTTTTTTCCTGGCAATTGGTCTGTCTGTTTTATAAATCAGCAGGGGATTTGACAGAATGCGAAAAAGGTTTCCTCCTTCCAAGATTTATATATGCTTAGCTATATTCATTGTTAGCACTACTCTGAACAACTTAGTCATTGATTTGTGGCATGTGCTCCTTAGAACCTTTCAAATGTTTTTATGTGTCCTGAATGAACCTTTTACTCTAAAACTTGAAGCGTTGCAGCTTCAGACATGAGTTACAGTAAAAGAAATTGCCCCTTATTTCATTCCCCCCCCCCATACATTTGAACCGACAATATGTCCTTTATTTCTTACCTCAGACAGAAAGTAGAAATGCCTGACCCTTACATCGTGAAAGCAAACATAAAATATCAAAAATTCAGATTGGAAATCATCAAATGACTCATTTTCTGGGTAGGCTAAGATGATTTCAGTAACCTTATGGGTCACTTTAATCTTCATAAAGAGAAAATACTTTGCTCTTTGCCACAACAGCCAGGTGACGTTAGACACGCCAATCCAACAAGGAAGGCCTGAACTGAAGCAAAACTCTTACTCATCTGCACTGGCCAAATTGAATAGGTTCAGCCATTCCCAGCATGGAAAGGACCACACTGCAGCTGTTAAAAATGAGGAGCCTATTGTGGGGGGGGGGGGAGGTGGCAACCCTAATTCAGCGCCAACATAGTTGAGTCCACAGAGATTAAAATCCAGACTTTTTAAAGAGTTAAATTCTCCAATCTCTCTCCCCGGATGGATGAATCTGTCAATGCTGGTTTCTCCCACATCTGAATATTGTGCTGAATATGGATACATTTGTGGATTTGGGTAAATTCTTATCAAAATTTTCACTCATCCCTGCTGCAGGGTCACAGGCAATGAGCTGTTTCTCTTGTTCATCTATTCCAAGGGCAGCAGTTGATGTTCAGGACTTGAAAGGAGTCATGGACTGGGACTAAAATAGAGAGAAGGTGAGGAGTATAGCACTCTGTTGATATTCAGCCTGTTCTGGATGGACTTTCATTCCCAGACAGGATTAGATTTGCAGTTTGGAGTTGCCCCTTGACCCAGCCCTGCTCCTGGATGCTCAGATAGTATCTGAGCATGTTTTATCAGATTTGATTAGTTTGCAAGCTGCAGGCTTTCTTGAGGAAAAAGTTCTTGCCATTGTCAGCCGTGCTTTAGTAATTTCCAGATGAGACTACTGCAGTGGGCTGCCTCTGAAAAGTGTCTGGAAACTACACCTGGTCAAGGATGCAGCAGCCAGGTTGTTAATGATATTGTACAAAAAGAGCTAGACTGGCCTCCAGTTGGTTTCCAGTAGGGTGACCATATGAAAAGGAGGACAGGGCTCCTGTATCTTTAACAGTTGTATTGAAAAGGGAATTTCAGCAAGTGTCATTTGTATATATGGAGAACCTGGTGAAATTCCCTCTTCATCACAACAGTTAAAGCGGCAGGTGCCCTGCCCTCTTTTAAATCTGGCCACTCTAGTATAGCTCCTGCAGCTTTAACTGTTGTGATGAAGAGGAATTTTCAACAGGTTCTCCATATATACAAATGACACTTGCTGAAATTCCCTTTTCAATACAACTGTTAAAGATACAGGAGCCCTGTCCTCCTTTTCATATGGTCACCCTAGTTTCCAGGCACAAATCAAAGTGCTACTGGTTACTTTAAAGCCCCACAGAGTCTAGGCCCAGTGTACCTGAAGAACCACCTCTTCCCATATGAACCACCTCTTTCCTCCCGACAAAATGTTTACTTGATTTTATATTGTTATGTTTCTGGAATAGGAGAGAGAGAAAGTTTTTTTGTTTTTGTTTTTAAAGACACGGTTTGCTACTAATTTTAGATTAGTTAATTGTGTATTGATTTTAATTGAGTTTTATTGTGTTGTACTGTTGTTTGTTGTTTGATGGCCTGCATTTTTATTGTTTAATTTGTTATATGCCATTGCATATTTTTTTGGGGGAAAGATTGGGTGGGGGGAGGTTAGGGTTTCAAATAAAATAAAATGATGACCTACAGAACATTCCAGAGTGGTGCCAAGAGCCTGCTCAACCAGTCTTCTCAGTTATTTTTTATGTAATCTAGAAACTCATAGACACCAGGTATCTTGAAAAACAGCTTAATGGAAGCTACCAAGGGACCTGAATCAGACTTCATAACACAGAGGCAAGTACCAATTTAAAGTGGAGGCCAATTCCCAGAATGGCATTATCTGTGTTGTGTTAATTCTTTATTATTCAAAAGATTGCTAACTGTTCATATCTGCACAAATGTGTTCATGCTTCATTCATTCCAAGTCAATAATAATGGATTCTTACTATTGATTATACATGAGCCTTTTTGTCCCATCATAATGAAATTTTAATGTTGATGGTCCCTAAACTATTATTTCAGCGTAATAACAGTGAGACTTGACAATTACCTTGGTCTGTGAATTGCAGATAGAACTAATAAGGTCATCCTTAATAACTTTTTGTTTACCTGACATTTGGTAATTTTATAGTTATTATGTATTATTTTAAAGTCAGTGGATTGTTTTGCAAAGGAATGTTGCCTCCCCATGGAATAAAAATACGATGCCGGCAAGAGGAAACCTCTTTTGGCTGCCTGCTCTCTGACCTACCGTGTGGCACTCACTTCCATTAAGAGATCCCTCCAGCCCACAGAGAAGAGAGCAATGAGCTTCAGTAATTATCATTCAAAAGGGCTGACCAAAAGAAAACCAAGAAGACGTCTTTAAATCTTCCAAAACAATTTAGAGAGAGAAACTTAATTTCAGAATCAATAAGGGCAGGAGAGTTGCAGAAGCGCTCTTCGCTCTTTTCAATGAGCTAAACAAATATGTTTTATTCCCACTATAAATTTCATGCCAACACAAGGCTATTTGTACAAAGTTTTATTTGGCCCTCATCAGCATGGTGTCAGCACAAGCTGCTTCTCCTGTTTTAGCCTAATCTAACCCTGGTGGCACCAGCAAATCCATTTTATGTTGCTGAATATGTGGCAAGAAGAGAGCATCTGTAAACACAATGGTTTCCTAAGTGGAGGATGCAGACCCATGCATAAATCACTGGCAACCATGCAATTTTCTACCAGCCTTCAGGTGAGTAAGAATTGTGCCATGGAGAGCGCCGTAATGCCAACCTGCACATGTCCCTGATGCTGGGATTGACAGAGCTGCAATTGCAGCCCTCACAATGCTATGATGAAGGTAATACAGGAGAGTAAATGAGTGGGTTCATCACTCTCCTTTAACTGTAAACAGAGAGTAGCCCTTTAAGGCGAAGCGAGGGAGCACCACCTGCACAGTAGTGCTGTGATGGCAGCATGAGTAGATTTATCCTTGGTGCCAGTTGTAGACAGCGAAGATCACTCCGTGGAGGTACGGGAGGGGGAAATGTAGATGGTAATGTCAGCAGGCACAAGCAACAAGCACAGCATGGAATGGTCAGCTACGACCTGAACAACGGTTTGCAAAATTGGCCATAGGAGCCTTGCCGGGGGGTGGGTGATCCATTTGCCCCCTGTAAGTACTGGGGATGCTGCAGCAGAAAGTTCCACTTCTAGGTCAAGATTAGAGAGCTATGGCATAGAGGCTTAATAAAGACGCAATTCAGTAGTTCCTCTTTCATGTGCTCTTTGTGATGCGGCCTTTAAATGCCATTTCAGAAAGCTCAGCTAATGCAGAATACAGCAGCCTCTATTTTATATCATTTTTTGCTTCTGATATTCTTAAATCTGTACACCATGATGAAGTTTTTTTTTATCAATACTGGTATATGAATTAAACAAATAAATAACATTAAATCTGCAATCCTGCATACTGTTTGGCTGCTTATCTTCTATTGATCTCAACAGATTGCAACCAAAATGCCTGCAGAGCAAATGACTCCAAATGACTCAAGGAAGTGAGTGCAGACAAGGGGAAATATAGAGAAACTTTTTTGTCAAGTTAGCTAGAAGAAAATGATATATTCAAGATATGTAACGTGATCCAAAGTTTTTCAGAGGGTAAAATCCAACATAGGCCCTACTTAGAGTAGACCCATTGAAATGAATGGGATTTAAGGTGTCACTTAAGATCTAAATGTCATTGTAGTCTCTGCCCATGTTGTTGAATGTTTGTGAACTCATAGGTTAGTATTCATGCGTTGTTCTACTGAACATACTATATTGGTTTGCTGACACCACTGGATTGGTTTGTTTACATCACTGCATCGTTTCAAAGACCTTGGGATTGTAGGAAAGTCTAGGAAGTGGCTAATGTTTCTATATACTACCCTTTTCAAAAATACTACAAAAGTTGGTGTTGGCAAAGGGAAAGTGAGTGAGCGAGAACTATCTAACTCCAAATCGGCTTAACCCTAGTAAACACCCATAGACACTCACCCATGTCTATGCTTATAGCCCTAGTCTAACACTTAGTCCTGAGGAATACTTGCTATGACCATGATTGAAAACACTTCTCATAATTTCAATCACTACAGAGCCACAGAGGTCATTCCGAAAGAAATGGAATGTGGCTTTGAAGAACCTCGGTGGCAGGCCTTCTCTGTAGCAGCACCCAGCCTCTGAAAAACCCTCCCTTGTGCGGTTTGGGAGGTGGAAAAAGGAACATCCTTTAAACGCCTCCTGAAAACACATCCATTCACACAGGCTTTCCCTGGGCTGCAACTTATTTTGGTTTTATATGGTATTCTTTAACTTTTAAAGCTTTATATTATATTCTGACCTGTTGTATTTTATGGTTTTAATTGTAAGCTGCCCAGAAAGCCTCAGCTATTGGGAAGAATAAAATGTCATTAATTAATTAATTAATGACATTATCCTGGGAGAAATGACCAAGGTGTCTGCAATACACAGTGCACATCCTACGGTAGAGATGAGAGACAGGGTTGGGGCTGGTGGAAATGGTAGTGCCTGGGTTCAATGCCCCTCCCTTCCAATTTCAAGCTATAGGAGGGAACAACTGCCTGGAGGGCTGTGCTGGAGCTGCTGTTGAAAATGAGAGAGAAGACTGCAATACCTTCATTGCCAAGATTTGTAATTTGTTCTCGTTGGCTGGAAACTGGAAGAGATGCTCCAATCTTTGTTTCGCTTCACCTCAGAGCAAAAGATCCTAAGCATCTTTCACTCCAAGGCTTGCTAGAGGCCAAATATTTGTTTACAGGGCTGCTCCTCGGAGAAGTATTCCCCTAACCATCAACAAGAAGAACATGAAAATAGTATAGCACCTCCCAGACCTAAGAGAAAACAGGCTAAGGAGGGAGAAATATGTAGAGAAGATTGATTTCAATTAACCGACAACTCATGTTACTCTACAGATGTGAGAAAGCCCCCAAGGGCTATAGTGTGAATGCAAACTTCCTGTTCATGATACATCAGTTCATTCCCAGGGGGGCCACCTCTACCCAAGGGGAGGAAACTTGCCTATATCACTCATTTGCCTTTATTAATTAATTTAGATGAATATAAATGTAAGCTTATCCCAAAGTTTAGCATTCATACACTGCAGAAACAAAGCCCAGCCCTATGGCAAAAAAAAAAAAAAATCATAAAAGCTTGTCTCTTCAAGACTGTTGCTAACCACCTAGATAGCTCTGGCTATTGGGCCCTATAGAAATCTAATAAATAAATAAATAAATAAATAATCCTGTTTACTCAGAAGTGTACCAGTGAGGAAGATTCAAGGTGATTACTGTATTGAAGAATGGTATAAAGAAGTATGGGGTATAGCTATTGATGATAAATTGACATGTAATATTAAAGTGAGAAGAGGTTTAGTAAAAATAAATGATTTTGAAGGAATCTGGAAACAGTTCCTAATATATGTGTTTTCTAAGGGAAGTGGGAAACCACCAGCAGAAGAAACCATGAGATTTTGGAAACAGGAGTAGGATCCCGAGGTGGGGGGTGCACTTTTATGTTAGGTATAATTATGTTATAGATAAAGTGAGAATATATGATATTAATGTTATTCAACATTTATGTAGTATGTATTGTTTTTTGTAATTGTAATGGTGTATGTTTAAGTATAGAAAATTAAAAATTATTTTATTAAAAAAAAAAGTGTACTAGTGAGTTCAACAAGACTTAAAAACATAAGAAGAGCCGTGCCAGATCAGGCCAAGGGTCCATCTAGTCCAACGTTCTATTCAGTGCGGCCAACCCACTGACTATGGGGGACCCACAAGTAGGACATGAGTGCAATAGCACCCTCCCAGTCATGTTCCCCAGCAAGTGGCACACAAAGGCAACTGCCTCTGATACCTGAGGTGACATATAGTCATCAGGACTAGTATTTATTATTATTATTTATTTAATACCTTTATCCTCTGTGACCTTATCCTCCAGATTTACTCCCAATTGTATAGAATTGCAATCTGGTTCTGTAACATCTCTGGGCTGTTACTTCCTGGCCCTAGTTGGAAATGTTTCAGGTGGATCCATATGAAACATAAAATCCTTCGAACATGAACCAAAGTTGATGTGATGTAGTGACTTGACCATGTATTGGTACCTGCATGTTGAAGGGCAGTATGAATACAGTGTTGGCTTGTGGGGTGGAGGGTGGGCCACCATAGGTGGAACCGAGGGATGAAGCCTACCACTGGAAAAATGGGGAACGTAAAGTTCAAGATCATGATGGGGTTCATGATTATAGATAATTCTCAGAGTTGTTGCTTTTATAAAAATAAGAACAAATACAGCCAGGCACAAACTGTGTCAAGCACAGCCACCCCTCTCCCACAAGAGTACAGACAAGTGGCGCAGCAGTGCCGAAATGGAGTCAGGAAGGCTAAAGCTCAGAATGAGCTGAGATTAGCGAGGGATGCTAAAAGCAATAAAAAGGCTTTCTTCAGATATGTGAGTAGTAAAAGACAGAGGAAAGAAATGGTGGTTCAACTGCTTAATGAGGATGGCAAATTGATAACAGATGACAAAGAAAAGGCTGAAGTGCTCAATTCCTACTTTGCCTCAGTTTTCTCCCAAAAGCGGGTCTATGACCCCCCTAGAAAAAGTGAAGCAGAAGTTGAGGGGGCAGGATTACAGTTTGAGATTGATAAACAAATGGTCAAAGGACACCTAATTTCCTTGAATGAGTTCAAATCTCCAGGGCCCGATGAACTGCATCCTAGAGTAATGAAGGAGCTAGCAGAAGAACTCTCAGAACCTTTGTCTATTATCTTTGCAAAATCATGGAAGACGGGTGAGGTGCCGGACGACTGGAGGAGGGCTAACGTTGTCCCTATCTTCAAAAAGGGCAAAAAGGAGGAACCTGGGAACTACAGACCAGTCAGTCTGACTTCCATCCCTGGGGAAATTCTGGAGCAGATTATAAAGAAGTCAATCTGTAAACACCTTGAAATCAATGCAGTGATCACTAGAAGCCAACATAGATTTGTCAAGAACAAGTCCTGTCAGACAAATTTGATCTCATTTTTTGTTTAGGTAACCTCCTTTGTGGACCATGGGAATGCTGTGGACGTCATATATCTTGACTTCAGCAAAGCTTTTGACAAAGTACCACATGACATTCTGATTAACAAACTAGCTAAAAGTGGGCTAGATGGAACAACTATTAGGTGGATTCACAGTTGGCTACAGAATCAGACTCAAAGAGTACTTATCAATGGAACCTTCTCAAACCGGGGAGAGGCAACGAGTGGGGTACCGCAGGGCTCAGTCCTGGGCCCAGTGCTCTTCAACATTTTTATTAATGATTTGGATGAGGAGGTGCAGGGAACGCTTATCAAATTTGCAGATGACACAAAATTGGGTGGGATAGCTAATACACTGGAAGACAGAAACAAACTTCAAAGTGATCTTGATAGGCTGGAATGCTGGGCTGAAAACAACAGGATGAAATTTAATAGGGATAAATGCCAAGTTCTACATTTAGGAAATAGAAACCAAAGGCACAGTTACAAGATGGGGGATACTTGGCTCAGCAATACTACAAACGAGAAGGATCTTGGAATTGTTGTAGATAACAAACTGAATATGAGCCAACAGTGTGATGCGGCTGCAAAAAAAAAAAGCAAATGCTATTTTGGGCTGCATTAATAGAAGTATAGATTCCAAAAGGTGCAAGGTACTGGTTATCCTCTATTCGGCCCTGGTTAGGCCTCATCTAGAGTATTGCGTCCAGTTCTGGGCTCCACAATTCAAGAAGGACGCAGACAAGCTGAAGCGTGTTCAGAGGAGGGCAACCAGGATGATCAGGGGTCTGGAAACAAAGCCCTATGAAGAGAGACTGAAAGAACTGGGCATGTTTAGCCTGGAGAAGAGAAGATTGAGGGGAGACATGATAGCACTCTTCAAATACTTAAAAGGTTGTCACACAGAGGAGGGCCAGGATCTCTTCTTGATCCTCCCAGAGTGCAGGACACGGAATAACGGGCTCAAGTTAAAGGAAACCAGATTCCAGCTGGACATCAGGAAAAACTTCCTGACTGTTAGAGCAGTGCGATAATGGAATCAGTTACCTAGGGAGGTTGTGGGCTCTCCCACACTAGAGGCATTCAAGAGGCAGCTGGACAAGCATCTGTCAGGGATGCTTTAGGGTGGATTCCTGCATTGAGCAGGGGGTTGGACTCGATGGCCTTGTAGGCCCCTTCCAACTCTGCTATTCTGATTCTATGAAATGTTTTTAAAAGCACATAGCCACATTATTTAATGTGGCCAGCCACCAAACACATCAATGGAGAGAGAGATTCTATTTAAAAGTCTACACAAATGCTTTATTTTTTAAAAAAGTAAATGTATGCAATCACTGTGGGAACCATTTTTTTATTATTTTAAATCAATTTGTCCACAGAAAAATCTTTTTTAAAAAACTTAAATTTGGCTGGCCAAAGAGAAAACAGGATTTTAAAAACATAGTGTGATAGTATATAAATAAAATTGCCATCATAGCTATAGCACCAAATTGTGCTAGTTTGTTATTGTTGCAGTGCTCCCTCTCGCTCTCTCTCACACACACACACTCCCTTCTCATAAGTTAAAATTTTAAAATACTTGAATTGAAAAAATGCATTTTTATATTTTTATTTTTATTTTTTGCAGTGGCTGATCTAATCAGGCATTCATCAGCGCTGTTGCTTCTGCCTCTGTCCCAGAGCCACACAGCAGCAGCAGCAGCTACGAGACCACATAGATCAACTAGTCATGTGGATACTATAAAACAA
Organism: Elgaria multicarinata webbii; assembly: GCF_023053635.1. Classification (NCBI taxonomy): domain Eukaryota; kingdom Metazoa; phylum Chordata; class Lepidosauria; order Squamata; family Anguidae; genus Elgaria; species Elgaria multicarinata. The sequence continues at coordinate 96,157,865 of NC_086172.1, forward strand.
ATGATTGGGCTGGAGTTCTGGCAGACACCCTCATGGCTGCCCATCCTGGCCATCAAAATGGGTGGGCAGGGCTCCAGCTTCCCCATAGGTTCAGCTCCAATGGCATGCAGCCCTTGTGATGCTGCATCACCGTAAGCAGCATTCGGGAGATGATTCTGCTTGTTGCTCTACCAAAAGCTCGTCCTCCCCAATGCCATGGCAGGTGTGGGGGAGGGGGGAACTCTGCATGTGCACAACTGAAATGCATATGAGGTGCTCAACAAGGCTCCTTGGAAAGAAAATGAAGGAAAACCGAGAGTATAAAGCTGCACAGCATGTGGTGTGGTAGTAGCAATGGTGCTGTGTTGTAATAAGGGAGAGAGAATAGATTTTACAATAACTTATAAATAATGTGATTAACAGGAGATGTGGGGCACTCCTTCCCAGCACATAAAAAAGAACCGTATCTGACATCAATAGATAGATAGATAACTGAGCTACAAATCAGGAAGTCCCCCATTTGAATCTTACCTCTTCCAGTTCTACATCTTCAGCAGCATCAGACAATCTTTTTATCGCACACTCATTTCTGGCCACTCACAGTTTTTCGTGGGTCCTTTTGATGATGCCGTCTACCTCCCATGCATCTCCCACTCCTTCTGGTATTACATCCGCAACAAATTAAGAAATTTGTTGCGGATTTAACCTGGGTTTGTGGTGATATTTTAGTGCACTGACAACTGCCGGGGCCCATTGACACATACCATATACCGCTTTCATAGAGCTATATCCTGCTTGGTGTGGCTCCTGCCTCTTATATACCACTTTCATACTGCAATATCCTGCTTGGTGTAGATTAGGCCAATGACATCTGTTGCAGAATTTTGGATAATGTGGAATAAAAAGCAGGAAATAACACTATGAAAGCAGTATATAGAATGCTTATGAGCCCCAACAGTGATCAGTGCACTTCAATCTCACTATAAAGCAGTAGTGCAGATCCAGCCTAGGTGATATTAGGCAAGCTTTTCTCTCTCATCCACAGCCACCCATTTGCAACATGGGGTTAATGTATCTAATCTATTGTAAGGCTTGCACAACAAGATCATGTTAGTGAAGTGCTCTGAAAGCTCTAAAATGCTACCTGAATGCAAAGTGTTATTCTATTTCCTTTCTTAGGCTTTCTTCACAGATGCATGCTAATCACTCGATGACTGCAAGATCAAGTGTTGAGTAGGATGTGTGAATGAGCAGAGCCAACACAAGTCAAACACCAAACACAGGCTGGCAGATCACAACAATCCTTTTCTATGGAGCCGTTCCGTATATTCCGCTGTGAATCATCAAGGGTTGAGTAATGAAGCAATGTGTGAGCTGGCCCTTAGCAGCTAGTTCACTTTGTCTGTCAGGCTAGGTGAGAAATTTAATATAAACATATTTGCAGTATACATGCATCCATGTGTGCATGTGTGTATTTGTGGCAGTGTATGTGCATGCAACAATAACCTACTACATTAGTAATGACTTACTACATTACACAAAGAAGAGTGTAGTGAAGCACTCAACTCAAAGGTAGTTCTGGCACATGTTTCATATTACTCATAGAGTCAGGTCCCGTTTAAGATAAGCAAATCCTTTCTTACAACAGAAAAGAAAAAGAAAAAGAGTGCAATTATAAGAAGAGAAATAGGAATGCCCATGCAAAGTGCACTGTGAATTAAAAACTAAAGCGCATCCCACCAAATCTTCTCCAACTTTAATGAAGGCAAAGTGCCTCAGAAACATTTCTAATCAATAACTCTGCTTTAGTGGCATACAGGCCTCTAACTTCAACAGATTCCTTTGTAATAAATAGAGGGTTAATACACCACATTAAGAATAAATACAACCCCCTTAATAAACTTACTCGTTCCCTTTTTAAAAAAGATAAAATACCACCGTAAAAAATGTGCAGATCTAAAACATACAAGGGACAATTTTCCACCACAGCAAACACACCGGGAGCAGCCAGCTACTGCCCTCACAAGAGTACTTCTAACTAAACGCCTCTGCATTCTTGCACCAAGCTAATAAGACCCAGTTTGCCTCACCTAGAAGTTACCTAGATGCTGCATCATAAAGAACATGTGTCCTTTACTGAGTTCACGAGGTACTTTAAAGGCAACAGAGTGTTTAGGATAGGGACAAAATAAAATATGGTGGTGTTTTGGGCTGAGTTCGGACAACACGCTAATCAACCGGGGTGGGAGGGGGTATAATAGGAACAGAATGGAAAACAACCGTTGATTAGCATGTCGTCCGAACTCAGCCAGTATCATGTAACTCCTATGGTATTTGGCCCTTGGGCTGAAAGATGTTTGCCAATGCCATGGCTGCTGTGCAGAGTTGTTGGGCGGTGAAGAATTGGAGTAAACAATTGCTTATATGTATGCGCTTTCCTAAAGGCATTGAAAACAACATAAAAGTGCAAAATTGATGCAACCCCATGAGCCAAACTACATGATCAGTATCCCCCCCCCCAATTGCTATAGCTCTACTACATTTGACTGCAGGTGGGCAAATTAATATACGGATGCTTCTAATCCTCATATACAAAAATGCCCTCTATTAGAAACCCTGTGAAGCTTTGAATATGCCAGGACGTTTTGGGTTTCTTTAATTAAAAAACTAACAGGAAAGAGCATTCACACATTCAGTCCCACACCTGTAGTGTGGAGAGCAACATATTCATCACATGGGGCAGCTGAGCATATGTTTTGCCTTTCAGTGCCCAGTTTTTGATAGCAATATTTTTTTTAAGAAGGGATTATTTTATCTCACAGACAGAACAAATGGAAGATATACTTAGCCAAACTACACTATGCCACCATCACTATTATAAGTGCACATCATTTTATTTATGGCAGTGTTGTTAATTTATTCATTTAATTAATTATCATCATTACATTTATACCCTGGTGTTCAGGCAAGACTGCTCACCTTTATTCCAAACAATGCTAAAATATCATTAGGACTGTGTTGAAGGAAGGGGGATTTCTTTTCTGGTAACTCCCAGTTGAACATACAAGCCAGGAACCAGGCTTTTCCCTCCAGCAGGAGGGAGATAAAAGAAGCTGCAGGTGGACTCTAAGAATGGCTGGTGGTAAGGATATCAACTCAGAAATGCAGCTCTTCCATTGATCTGGCAATTGGTGATGCAGTCTGGTTCCAGGCTTGTACCTCCAGAGCGAGGGGACAGAAAATAGATAGGCACATGTATAGAACAGGGATATCCATAAGGGGGGGAAATAATGGGTTGAATCCAGACTTAGTCATACTTAGAGTAGGTCCATTGAAGTCAATGCCACTTAAATTAACAATGAGAAATTTAAGTCCCATTGATTTTAATGAACCTACACTATAGCCTTCATCCCACATACCCTTTTATTGTGGTTCTCCCTCGAATTATCCTACTTCGTTTATATAGTGCTTATATACCGTATGAAAACTTGCAAACTTACACCTCGCCTGTAATGCATTGCTATTAACCCACTGAGATTCACTCATACCTTGTTGTTTTCGCTGTGGCCTCACCCATTGATCTCCTTTGTACTTCCCCCTACAGTTTATTGGTTGTTGTAAGTTGGACAACTCCCCCTCCATTCATGCTGTCCGAAAACCTCCCTCCCCCCTTCCATGATCTGCATGTGTATGGGCATTGTTCTATATGAGTAAGACTCTCTCTGTTCAATGGGCTTTCCTCAAAGGTAAGCCAGCATGTAATGTTAGCAGTTGAAATCAATGGGATTTATTTTTGTGTAAAGTAAATCCCCTAACCCTGCCTGGAGGCTCCCTCCCTCCCTCCATGGCTCCTGCTTAGGAAAAGCTCCCAGGTGCGGGAAAAAGGGGAAATCTTTCCACCAGCACCCTTCACAATTTCTCTCCCGTCCAAGCATAGACCAAGGGGCAGCATGTCATATGAACAGTTGAAATCAATGGGATTTACTTTTGAGTAAAGTAAATCCCATTGGAGATGCACAGCTTTGGATGTTCAAAGGAATGGAAATGCGATCCTACATTCCTGCGCACTAGCAGACTATAAGCTCCAACAGATTTGTGGGAGGAAATGTAAAAAATCATTAAGAAATCAATGGATGACCCAATCTGGTTCAGATTCGGCATGCTGAAAGCTCTCCTTAAGACCTACCACTGTGCCAATTTGGATCTCTTTATCTTTAAAAATGAGGGTGCTGCTGGCAAGGAGGGTGCATTTCCCACATTTCTTTTAAAGTGAAAATGGACGTGTTAAGATGGAGGAAGCAGGAGGAGGAAGGATTTGAATTGGCAATTAAAAAAACCCACTGGAGACAAGAAGTACCCCTTTCTTTCGTCAGCAATTCCACCCCTTGAAAACACACCCACAGAACACTGGACTCAAAATGAGGGATGAAAGTACATGTTGCAGTTTGAGTGATGTGCTTTCGCATCACCGGAAGAACCGTACTTTCTGTGCACCAAAATATTTCACTTCTTTTGGCTAATTAGCGCAATTAAAGCAGGATGCATGGGAGTACTTCACAATAAAAGCAGATTATAAGCTGGAAAACTTCGGAGTCCTTTGCACGCAATTCGCAGTGATTGCACAGTATAATCCTGCTGTGATGAAGCTCTTTGTATGACCAAGTCTGAATCTAACCCAATATATGCGAGTACAGCATATTTTCCTTTACCCGCACCATGCTCTGGATAATTTCTTAACTTCCTCAAAAGAGAGTTTTAACCATTGGGTGGTATAGAAATACAATAAATTAATTAATAAATATGGGACTGTATTACATGTTCTAAACACCTGAAGACTGTGGTGTTATATGGAAACTAGGAGCAATACTTTGAAGTAAATAATCTAATGTATTATAAAGTCACATTTGAACAACTTTTCTCAAAATTCCTACAGAAGCCTCCTCCAGTCTTTTGGCCACTCTCTAATCTGACAAAACCCTGCCAAGTGGTCCCCCTGGGCCAGGACCACTGGATTTCTCCAATGCACTCGCTGCATATGGAACCAACCTTCACTTTAAGGGGGATGCCATTACCCAATGGGGCCTTTCAAAACTTTGCAGTCAAGCCACACAATTGTGTAGTTGAAGAACTTTGTTTTCCCCATGTTGCTGAATAAATCACTGGTCTATCCACTTATCCTAAGTCGGACTAACAAATCTGTTCACAGAAATTGCTTTGCTTCAATCTCTGAAACAGAACAAGGGCGTTAAAACCTCTAAATAATTCTTGAAACTCTTATTACACCCCCTCGCCCAGAGGAACGCACACAAACAGCTGGGAGCCTCCCAACCTGAGCTGCTTGACTGGAGCCACTTATCATAACTAACGTTGCAAATGAGTTTGCCCTTTTTGGAACATCCAGGCTCACTTCTCAGCAAGAAAAAGTCATTTCTGTGCACTGAGTAATCTCTTGCATTTTATTTTATTTTTTTGGAGGCGCACCAGTTTCAGCCATGGAACATAAGAAGAGCCATGCTTGATCAGAACAAAGGCCTATCTAGTCTGGCCTCCTGTTCACACAGTGGCTAACCAGGTGCCTGTGGGAAGCCCACAAGCAGGACCCGAGGGCGAATTGTGTCCCTCAACTGGTATTCAGAGAACATATGCAGGACTCTTTCCTAGATAATTTTACTTATTATCTCCCACCTGAGAGTTTATTTGGTCTATCTGCGTTTATCTACAAATATATTCCTACCCATGACCTTTGCTCCTTCAGATGTCCCACTCTTGACCACCCTGTTACCTTCTGCTTCTTTTAACTCCACATATTTTCCCTTGAACATCCCTTATGCATGTCACTCCCACCGAGGCCCCCTGCATGCTGCTATTTCCCCCTTTTCCATGAAGTCTGTTCTGTAACCCCGTAGCCTTCATCCCCAGCCACAACAAAATCTACACATGTGTAACCACTGCATTTGTTCACATTTGTTCTCTGCTGCCGTTTCTCATCCGCTCTCCTCTTTTCTCACCAGCAAACTTTAGACTCTAAACTGTTTGGCAGTGACCTGTTCTTACGTTTTAAGGCATGAGGTTCAGCAATAGTACTGTATAAATAATAATTATGACAAATATTCATCCAACCATTTTAGCACAGTGAGATGCATGTTGCTGGAAGATCAGCAGAGACCAAGGCTAGACGAGGAGTTAGCCCGGTGTGAGGCCTGGTCTCCCTCCTGTGCATCCAGATGACGCACAGGGGATTCCAGGTTTGGGCCGGGCTAAGTCCTCCCTTGAACCGGAATAAGCGGATTCGCTTATGGCCCGGCTTTTCTGCAGCCCCGGCCTGAGGCCGGGGCTGTGGAAAGTCTAACAGGGTCCGTGGCTTTTCCCGGCTGCTCGCCGGGAGAAGCCACGGACTGGGCACAGCATTCCATAGGAGCGCTGTGCCCATCGGGCCGGGGGGGGAGATGGGGGCCGGGGGAAAGAACAGACCCGGCAGGAGAGATGGGTTGGAAGAAGAATGGGGACAGGCATGGCGGACGGGGGCGGGGGAAGGACAGGGGACAGCCATGGCGGACGGGGGGAGGACAGGCGAGCGGGCGGGGGGGCATCAGACATCATGGGGGGAAATCAGGGGGAGCGGGGAACCCTTTATTTTTTAAAAAAAATCACTTACCTTTTCCGTTGGTGCGCTCCTGCGCACATGGCCCTTTAAGTCTTAAAAAAACTGGAGGATACGACAGGGCTTCCCCTTACCCCGTCGCGTGTTATGTCTAGAAAAGGGTGACGGTGCGCGTTAGTTGCAGCGCGCTGTCACTCCTATTGCCCATCGGATTATCTGGTAGGTCTAGCAAGGCCCCAAGTTGAAATGGTAAATAGATAACTTCACTGTATGGCCACTTCATGGCTCACTACATCCCTAAAACCTCTGGAAATGGACAGTTGAGTGGCAACCTGAGTTCTGGGCACATGGTCTACCAAAGAGACTATAACTTTGCCAGAAATTCCATGCTCTCTACTCATTCTACAACTCCCAACGTCCCCCAGACAGCATAGTTGTTGGTGGTGGTTATATGCATTTATATATTGCCCCATAGCCGAAGCTCTCTGGGCGGTTTACAAAGATTAATAGCTTTGGCAATTGGGCGGTATAGAAATGCAATAAATAAATAAATAAATGGTCATTACAAATCAATATACAAAATTTCAGGGATGCTTTGAGTTGTAGGATTTATTTCTGTCTAGACATGAATAGGATTGCACCTGAAAAGGTATTTGGGGGAAGCACAGTTGGTATGTTCTTGATTTCATCCCCATATCACGTTTGACAGCTAAGAGGGGTTTGTCCTAATGATTAAATTCTCTTTCAGCTTTTCATCCAATGCCCATGCCAAATACTTACATGTTGTTTGCTGGAACCATCTGACTTTCTTTCGCTTAACTTATCCATGTTGTATAATCATATACAATCATGGTGCCTTCGCTCCGCTCCAGGTATTTTAATATTTTGAAATGCTGTTTACTTGCTTCACTGTTTGTACCTGGTTTTACTAGTTTATGCATTGTTCTTCCACATCCAGTTTACAACGTCAATAAAGTGGATCTTTGTGGAGAGATGAACAGGAATGGTTAAGATAATTGGAAAGTCATATCAGCCTCATTTATGTGAGTTGACTGGGAAACATCCAAATATTCAGATGACCAGAAATTTGGACACATCAGGCTGCTATTTGCACTGAGCCTCCTGGGGGCAGAAAATGAATTTTGATAATTAGGAGTTTTGAAAACCTAAGACTGAGATCATGGAGGTCCTCTAGTAGTCTGTTTGGAACCAATTTGTTCCATGATGAGGCCACAAGGGTTATGGTTTTGTTCCTCCTCGCAAACTTTTGAATGGTTTTACTGCACAATTGAGACTGCATTTTAGTTATTTATACATTGCTTCCAATCAAAATGCCAAGGAAGGGCAATAGAAGAACACAGCACTAAAGCAAAATGCAACAATTAGTTGACAACTGAAGCAAAGCAATTTAGCAATGGCTGATCTTAACTGAGAACAAAATACTAGGGTTACTGCATCAGGAATCTGATCAGTGGGAGAAATACTCTTAAGTGCACAGTATCTGGATGGAAGGTTTGGAAGGTCTATTTGCTGAGGACAGAAGATTAGGAAAACAAAACAAGGAAAGGGAATGTTATGAAGAGTTAGTCCTGGAATAGAAATATTAAGCTTAGGATTGGAATTTACAAGAGCAAGCAGAGATGGAGAGCTAAATGAAAGAAGCAGAACAAAAGAAAAGCAATAGGGAAGCACTAATATGAACTGCATTAAATACAAACTTTGGAACACTGAATCTATCTGAATATGGCAAAGACATAAATGGGTAAATTGTAGCTTTTAACAATGCAGTTCAGTTTCATCCTCTTCACCAAGTGATGGAAAGTTTGGAGAATTCAAATCTCTTTCATCCCAAGGGCCGGATTCCATTTCAGAGAAGCTCTTGGGGGGCACATTGCAGTGGTGGGTGGGGCCAAAGGAAAAAAAGAGAGTGGTCAGAGAGGCATTTGCAACCTTTTAGAATGCCAGGGGGGCAGAGCCAGGAAACAACCAAATGATTGGTAGTTGGGAGGAAAGGGGGGCAGATGATGGGCTGGTACCTTCTGGGGTTCCCCAAAGGGTCAGATTGGGACCCCTCTGGGCCTGAGGCTCTGCTTTGTCGAATAGCTGGTGTGGCCGTTGTTCTTGTTAGAAAAGAATACAGGAAGCCCACAGATAGTTCCAGATTCAACGCAACATAAATCCAGCCCAGGATGTGAAGGAAATTCCTGATTCAGGGGACAAGAGGCAGAAGCTTACAACTAGAGTGAGGAGGAGCTCAAAATGCACATCAACTACTCAAGAGTCATCCGTCTTGAGAAGTTGTGGAATCTCTTGACCCTGGCCCCATTAACAACACCCAGCGAAGGTTCCTCTATTGTTTTTACAGGAAGAATCATGACACCACTCTCCTTTATTTATTTATTTTATTACATTTCTATACCGCCCAATAGCCAGAGCTCTCTGGGCGGTTCACAAAAATTAAAACCATTCAAAGGTTTTAACCATTTTAAAACCTTTGCTTTGATAGGCAGCCACACTGTTTCCACAGTGCTCAGTTCTCTCTCAGCTCCATGCCCCTGGAAGTTCCACGGAACTGTATATCATTCCATTTTGAATCTGAATACCCAGAATAGAAGGATTTGGGGAGGGGTTTCATATTCCCATAGCCACAAAAGCTTCACAAAGAGGCCAGAAAAGTCCAGGTGATTTCCTTCATCTATGCTGTGTGAAGAAAGCTGACCTCTTCTGAAATCCTTCACCTTTACTGAGGAGAAGCAGAAGAATGATTATACAGAGGTGCTGTCCAGATCTGATGAACATTTGTTTCCACAGTATTTTTTATCAGAGAACCTCCTTCCACTAGAGTTCAAAACTGTGGGGAATCAGTGGAATCTATGGGTGTGCTCTGCTCCATTATGGATTCCCGGATCCGAAGCAGAGTGGGCCGATCCGGACCTCTGAAGCCCGGTTCTGGAGCGGATCAGGAGAGGTCCGGATTGGCTCCAAAGATTCGGAGCAAGTTAAGTGCGGAGGGGAGCTTACAGATGCAGGTAAGCCCCCCTCCCCCCTTACTTGACTCTGCCGCTGTCATGGCACAAACTGCAGTGGCGCAGCCAGGTAACCCCCCCTCCCCCCACTTACCTGCATTCATTGCAATCTGGGCAGCAGCTTCAACTGAGGCCCAGGCCTCAAGGCGGAAGCAGGCCTTCCGCCTTGAGGCCTGGGCCTCAGTTGAAGCCGCTGCCCAGACCACGATGGATGCAGGTAAGGCCCCCTCCCCCCTGCCCCCTTACCTGGCTCCGTTGCCATCACCTCACAGACTACAGCAGTGGCAGCAGGTAAGCCCCCATCCCCCCCACTTACCTGGATCCATCACAGTCCGGGTAGTGGCTTCAACTGAGGCCCAGGCCTCAGTTGAAGCCACCACCCAGACCGCAACAGAGCCAGGTAAGCCCCCCTTTTTCCCCACTTACCTGGCTCACCGCCTCCCCCTTATCTGGCTCTGACTGTGGCAGCGGTGCCAGGTAAGTAGGGGGGAGGGGCCAAGTAACCCCCCTCCCCCACTTACCTGGGCCCGGAGCTTTGGAACAGTCTGAATCGCTTCCGACTGTTCCAAACCACTCCAAACTGCTCCGCACCTCCCCCAATCCACTCCAGAACCTGGGTGTCGGAGGTGCGGATTGGCCCGCTCCGCCTTGGGGATCCGAAACAGAGCGGAGCACACCCCTACCTCAAACTGAACCCACCTTTTCACATAGTGAAAACTACATTGGCTTGCTTCATTCTATTCTCATATTGTCTCTCCTCAGTCAAAAGTGGTTTCATCTATCAGCCTCTCAAGTGGAAGAGACTGTTCTGCTTCTCAATGTCAAATTCCCCTATGCTATCTTGTATGTGGATACATGACTGCACAAAGAAAGATTAGCATTAGCTGGACTGTGCAGATGGAAAACTGGCAGCCATTTCCATGATTACAGCTGCATTTTTGAGTAATATATTTATCAGGCCTCAGAGGTGAAATATCTAAGGCTGCAGTCCTACACATGCTTGTATCGGAGTAAATTCCATTGAATTCCCATTGAAAGTAGTTGGTCTTACTTCTGAGTAAACATACATGGGATCACACTGTTATTGTTCCCATTGTAGTCATTCTGGAGTCCCCAAAGATGTCCTTTTTGCTTTTCGACACGCCATAAATGAATAGACTATCCTGTGAGTTCATAAAAACAAATAGCACATTTTCCAGAAAAGTAGCACCATCTGGATTTTTTTTTTGCAGTGAACCATTCCCAGCTAAACATTTGTTTCACCATAACTTGCTCAAATGAGATAACTGCTTAAAACAAAATGTGTTTTATTTATGCCTACACTTAAGTCTTATAACAGAGACTGACTGAATGTAAGAACATGAGAAAAGCCGTACTGGATCAAAGAAAAGGCCTATCTAGTCCATCATCCCAGCAGCCTCTCGCAGGAAGGCCCACTAGTAGGACATCCGTTCAATAGCACCCTCCAGCTCATGTTCCCCAGCAACTGGTACTGAGAGGCATACCACCCTGATACTGGAGGTAATTGATAACCTTATCCTCCAACAATTTGTCTAATTCCCCTTTAAAGCTATCCAAGTTGGTGGCTATCACTGCATCCCATGAAAGCAAATCCCACAGTTTAACAATGTGCTGTGTGAAGAAAAGTGGGGGGGGGGTAGCACTTCCTTTTGTCTACCCAGAAGCACTCACCATTCAGCTTCATTGAATGACCCCGGGCTTCCGGTATAATGAAAGGAGGAGAACATCTTCTCCCTAATCACGCATGAATTTATACCCCTATGAGGAACAATGGCTTCATCAGCCATTTTCAACATGGTCTGGCCACGAACTGCATCATCTCAGGAGACAGTAAGGACACTTTCTTTTTAGTGGCACACCATCTATTTAAAGGGTTTATACCTGAACATAACTAGGCTCCCTATAAGCACCCCCTTTTAAAAGAACTTCCTCCTTTTTTTTTTCTTTTTTTTTTGGTGGAATAAGGAGATCCAAGATAATGCCATTTTAAAGTTTGCCTTATCCCCACAAGCTGGTCAGGAGGGTGTGTGCCAGAACAAACGTACAGCTAGTGTACAAATGTACAGCTACAATTTTTAATATCCCCTTTCCTTTCTCCCTTCAGCCTTGCTCCCATTAGGAATAGCCCAGATTCCTCAAATGACAAGAGACTGCCCACAGCTTGACACTTTTATGTTAAACTAACAGTCGCATTACTTTTTCATCTTTAAAAGGTACTATTCTTGATCAGCGCCAACACACATATTATCGAGTGCCTTTCAAAGCTGGCATTTAAATATTGCTAATGGAATTTCTTTGTAATAAGTCCCAGAGAGTTTAACTCTGTATCACACTGCAGAATCATCTTAGCATCTCCCTTCGGCTCAGACTGTAACAGAATATTCAGAGCTAAATCTCACTTTTGCTTTTTGTAAACATGATGAAACAAGAAAGTGACTTTCAAAAAAGCATCCTGGCAGGAGGTACAATAAAAGAGGCTCAAACGAAGAGCGTACAGTAGAAACTCTCATCTCGAGCACAGCCTTCCAGGGGAAAATGTCCAAAACTGTCTTCAGATCAGGGAAGACAAAGTAACTCAACTCTTTGGGGACGTTATCCCCTGTACCACATGGTATTGTCTTCCTAGGACTTTTCCAGCTCAGACTGAAGAATGGAGGATTTCATCTTTGCATACTTCCCCAATGCTCTTTCCATACAACATGCTCATACGCTCCATTCAACAAGTAAAGCTGAAGCCCTGATCAGTGCCGCCAAGTAAGCCAAGGCTTGGGGGCTCATATTATGAGGGGCTTCTAAATATGTTGGCGATAACAAAGATGTAAGATAACTAAGATTAAATCACTGTGGTTTAAATATCTTGGAAAGCCTGGTGTGATGGACAGTGGAATAGCTTTAGATAGAAAGCGTGGCAATACAACCTTAAGTATTTTTATGGTATGGCGCCTCTGAATCTTGACATGGTTAGGGCCTCAGTATGACTCAGTCTGGCCCTGGCTCTGGTATCAGTCCCCACCACACACCCCACCACACTCTGGCAAAGTGCAGTAGTAAGAACAAGACAGGACCTTTATAGTTGTGGCCCCCTCAGCTTGAGAAACCCTTCCCAGAGAGGCCTGTCTAACCACCTCACTGCTTGACCTTAAGAAAACAGTGAAGACATCTTCAAGCAGGAATCCAGATTAGTTGAACTCTTTATTACTGATAAAGGTTTCTTCCCTGTTTTGATTGGTGTTTGATTGCATTTTCAATTATATTATCATTGATTTATTCTGATGATGTTCACTACCTTGAGGGTCTTTTGAAAGAAAAGTGTGATATCAATGTCTTATTAAACAAATATAATTTTTATAAGAAACCAGAAAACATTTTCTCCTGATGCCTTCTCACAACACCCTACTCCTTAGAGCAAGGGTCAGCAAAAGATAGATCTGAAATTGCTGGAAGAACACCCGGTCTGCAAGATTTTGGGGGAATCCGCACGTCGTACCGAGATCACTTCTAAGCGACCCCAGTGCGGCGTGAAAGCGATCGTGTAACTTGCCTTTGGAAGAGCTGACGAAGAGACGTCCTTCCCGCCGCCCCCCGCCGCCACCCACAGACCTCCTCGCTGACCAGCGAGGAGAGCTCGGCTGAAGAAGGCGGGGTGGAGAGCGGAAGAAGCTCTCCACCCCGCCTTCTTCCCCCGAGCTCTCCGTCCCAGCCAGCGAGGAGGGAGTTGGGTGGCGGCGGCGGTGGCGGGAAGGACGTCTCTTCGTCAGCTCTTCCAAAGGCAAGTTACACGATCGCTTTCACGCCGCACTGGGGTCGCTTAGAAGCAATCTCGGTATGACGTGCGGATTCCCCCTTTCTTTCTCCCAATTGTTTAGCAATAGCAGCAACAAAATGACACAGGCAGCCGAGATGCCATCCTAAATTATACCGCTAAAATGCAGAAAGCTTGGGGTAATCGTCAGTGGATTTTGGGGTGACATGACTGTGAGCCCGTTCAGTTCTGCTATTCAAACTAAAGTCCTAAGCTCAGTATTCTTTAATTCTAAGTCCTTTGCACTAGGCTATGGTCCATGGGCCCTGGGATTTTAGCCATGACTGGAATCCTGCAAAATGCAAGGTCCCTGATTGTATGTACATATATGTGTGTTGAGGTTCCATTCAAAGATGGGAGGTAAACCCAGCAGGCACGATCCTGCTTCACCTCTTTAGCTTCAGGGAGTGTATTTTGAAGGTATGAGCAGGGTTCATGTTTAATGAGAAGTAATTCCCACTGCTTTCAAAATGACCTGCTTCCAAGTAAGTATGCTCAGCATTAGAGCCCCAATTGCAACTGGGAAATATGCAACATAGGTCTATTCTTAAGATTTGAGAGGTGTGCAAACATTCTGAAAAATCAAATGTTTGGAAAACAGAATTCCATTTACTCAGGATCTTGACTTACAAGGCCAAGACAATTACAAGGAATTTGGAAAATCAAGAATTTTGGATGATCAAGGTTTATGGTGAAGGTTTCACTGGAAATATCTTATTTGGAAGCTATGCCACTCTTGAGTTCACTATACGATTTCAATTAGTAATTTTGATAGTCATGTTCTTCCTTTTAAAAACTGTAATCTTGAAAATAAACCATTTGGTAGCGAGCACACTGAATGTTAGATATGATTTTTTTTTCCATTTTCCTCTTTTGTTTCCTCTGTAAACAAACAAATAATTCTTTTTTTTCTTTCAATACACTCTCCAAAGAAAGTACCTCCATGTAATACATGGTTGCTTTGTTGGCTTGACTTTTCTGTACCTTTAACTAATACCTATAGTACATATTGGTAATTAAGGATAAGCCCGTTCTTTAAATCTAAACCGTAGGTACTGTATCTGATCAACTCTAATGCCTATGAGATGCCGCTACAACAATCACTGTTCCTTCCTGAAAACAGATACATCTCACTGGTTTCAATATTGTCCCCCATCCATCCTAGGGGATTCTGCAAGCATGCTTTTAAAAGATAACATGGCCCAATAAAACACATGGTCTATAATCCTCCAAGAAGTTCTTTATCAACTCACAGCCCTGGATAACGGAACAGGCCAACCTCTGCAGTAGTCCAGGACAAAGTAATTCAAACAGCCAGCAGACACACATCGCTTGGTTTCACAAAAGCTCTTTCACGTTTGTATCAGTTTCGTAAGGTGGTTGCAGTCTGGTGCTCTTCTGGTACCACTGACTGCCAACTACAGGGCTTATTTCACTGACTACAAATCCTACACACTCACAGTTCCCCAGTGTCGCCTTCTAGTTGCCCTTTTCCTTCAGACTGTAGCCTCAAGGAAGGGAAAGATCATTGTGTTTAAGTTTGAAATCAATGGGAGAACTTAATCATAACTAACTTACATCCATTAATTTCAATGGGACCTGAGCACAACTTTATCTCGATTGCCGCTACCTTGATAGAAGGTTTAGAACAGAATTTTTCAAGCCCTTCTAGGAAAGCCTGGAATCCTTCAGAAGCTTATCTTGGGCTTCTTGATGAGAAGAGCATTCATGATGGGCAAGCTTCCCTGAAAGACTACATGAAAGTACAACCCAAGCATGGGGAGTGGGGGGGGGAGCGTACACTTTACCAGGGCCTAGAGATCCAGTGAGGGGGACTCCAGGCTGCAACCACATTACCATGAGGGGAAAATTCAAGACTAAATTGTAGATCATACTTCGGGATATTTATAGAAATTTATTTCCCTTACATCTATGTACCTATTGTCCAGAACTTGTGGGATTTGTTGGAGCCAATCCAGAACAGAATTAGAACAGAACATGCAACATTCCAAGCGATACGTTGCTAGCC
Source organism: Elgaria multicarinata webbii (assembly GCF_023053635.1). NCBI lineage: Eukaryota > Metazoa > Chordata > Lepidosauria > Squamata > Anguidae > Elgaria > Elgaria multicarinata. The sequence continues at coordinate 96,173,323 of NC_086172.1, forward strand.
CAGTTTGATTGTGCAGTTAAACTAGGCCAGGATCTACACTACTGCTTTAAAACAGTTTATAGCAGTAATATATATATATATATATATATATATATATATATATATATATATTAGTAGTTTTGGTTACAGAGGTCAAATGTTACATCATTTGCATATACACATGTATCTATACATTCCATATCAATTCAGATACCAATTACAAGTTTCCACTTAGAGTGAACTCCCCCCTCTAATATTACTGTCTTCCTATCCACTCCAAATGTCTTTATATATTAACGGGGGTGTTCTCCCCTCTCCTTCTTTATTCACAAAGTCAATAAATTTCTTCCAGATCCCCACAAATTTATTTTCACACAATTGTCCTTGCACTTTCCTCATTTTATCTGTTAATTTTTCTAGCAGGGCAATCTGCCAAACCCTTTGATATCTGTTATCAATGTGAAGCCCTTTGCCATCCTTCCAGTGCCTGGCAATCAACCCTCTTGCCACCAGTAGAAGGTGGCCTATTAAATCCTTGTCTAATAGTTTATTGTCCAGTCCTTTATATAAATTTAACAGTGCTAGGTGGGAGGATGGATGAACCCATTGTCCAATTATTGAGCTAATCCCTGGAACACTTTGTTCCAGAAAATATTCACCTTTGGACATGATCACCACATATGTAAATATATCCCAACTCCTGACAACCTCTCCAACATTCTGGGGATGCCCCTGGGCTCATCATGGATATTTTCCTTGGTGTCAGATACCATCTATGTATCAATTTTAACATTAATTCCCTGTTTTAATGATATTGTATTAAATGGGCATCTGTCCCAAAGGGCATTCCATGCTTTTTCTTCAATTTGGATTCCTAGAGCAGTTTCCCAGACCATCCTGAGTGGATCCTTTATAACAGTAGTGACAACTGTTGGAGCCCAGGACACACTCCATATACAGTTTTTAAACCGTTTTCAAAGTCTCATATCCTGCTTGGTGTAGAGGACATATAGCTTGAGAGACAAAGAGATTTTGTTTCTCTGTATGATATGCTCTCTTAAGAACTACCCATCCCAGAGTTCCTTGTGCACAGGCAACAGGGCAATATAGCTGGCAGAAAGGATGAAGTACCAAAATAACTACGGTCTATTGGAGCCAGTGTAGCTGGTAGCCTTTACAGGCCCCCAAATATAATAATAATAATAATAATAATAATAATAATAATAATAATATATTTCTTACCCGCCTCTCCGATTGGATCGAGGTAGGGAACAACAGCAAGCACAAAACACATAAAATACTAATTAAAAACATAGTATACACTGTTGAAGAACATCCTAAAAGCATCCTAAAAACATACTAAAAATATCCTAAAATTCTACTGGATAGACCTGCCGGAAGAGATCAGTCTTGATAGCTTTCTTGAATGCTAAAAGACTGTCAAGCTGACAAGTCTCCTCCAGCAGGCTATTCCAGTCTGGGAGCAGCAGAAGAGAAGGTCCTCTGGGTAACAGTTGTTAATCTAGTTCTTGCTAGCTGAAGTAGATTCTTCCCAGAGGACCTGAGTGTGCGGGATGGATTGTACAGGAGAAGGCGATCTTGCAGGTAGTCTGGACCCAAAGGTTATTACCTTTAAAGTAGGGCTTTAAAGGTAATAACCAACACTTTATACTTTGCCCGGAAACTAACTGACAGCCAGTAAAGAGATTTTAGGACAGGTGTGATGTGATCACCCGTAGATGTTCCAGTGACCAACCTGGCTGCCATATTTTGAACTAGTTGAAGTTTCTGGACTAGGCACAAAGGTAGCCCTATGTACAGCGCATTGCAGAAGTCAATGCTACGGTCATATATGCAATTCTTAGTTTGCAGGTATCCTATAGCTCTGTGAATATCCCGTGTGAAATGTTGCAATTGATAAAAATCTTCAAGTCTACTTTTGGAAAATTTATAGTTTCCCCTTAATCTTATTAAATGAGACATACACACACACACACACACACACACACACTACCACAATTAACTTTCAGTGCTGTGTGTTCATTGCCCTATGGATTGTTTCCACATTGCCAGTGACCGTGGCAGAAGTTGAAAGATGTTTCAACAAGCTAAACTGCAGCCCTGTACACACTTACCTGGGATTAAGCCCCGTTGAACTAAGTGGGATTTGCTGTAGAGCAAGTACCAAATTAAGCTTGACAAGTAAAAATGCTTTAGTCTTTCTCTCAAAGTATGTGGAGGTTCAGCTGAAGCATCTATAGAAACACATTTGTTCACGAACAATTGGGCTTTCTTCAGGCTCTCCCATTGATTTGTGGGCTTCTAGCATTTCTACTTCCAGGTTGTCAGCTCCCAGGTGCCATTATTCGCTATTCTCCTTGCATTGTTTGTTTTCTTTTTTTCAATTCCCACGGCAAGAGCAAAGTAAGTTTGGGAGGAAATTACAGTGAATAGGTGTGAAAGTACAGTAGCTATAGAAGTGAAAGAACTGGTGAGTCACACAGAGTAACCATCTCATTAGAACTGTGTATGGAAAGTTGTTCATTGGATAACTGAATATGTGGGAGAGCACTAATAGCATAAATTGTAGCCACCTTCTGAACTGTGGGGGCTGCACAGCTGCATAAACCTACTTTGTAAAAAGACACAGAGCTGGGAAGGAGAGAAACTTTCAAAAGCCACCTTCAAAGTGCAAGGAAGTCGGCTCTGGAGTTCAAGGCCGCTAAAAGGCGGGTGGGAGGAATCCCAACCATTGCAGTCACAGGAATTGCTCTCTCTCAAAACTTCACATAACAGCAAATTTCGATGGCAAAAACAGTTTCTGTGATTCTCCCGCCTCCAGATAATTTCCTTCCATTTCCATATGCAGCTCTTTCTAGGGCAGAATCTACACTACTGCTTATAACCATTTATAAGGGTTATGAGAACTGTTCAGGCCCAGGACACATTACATATACTGTTTTAAAAGTGTTATATCCTGCTTGGTGTAGATCGGCCCCTAGAAGAAACGTATCTAGAAGAGGGGGCGTGGAACCTGAAAGGGCACTTACAAATAGGATCTTGGAGATAGTGATGGCCACCAACATAGATGGTTTCAAAAGGGGGATTAGACAACTTCATGGATGATAAAGCTACCAATGGCTACTAGTCCTGATAGCTATATATTATATTTAGTATCAGAGGCAATACTAGTTGCCAGGAAACATCAGCAGGAGTGTGCTGTTGCCTTCATGTCCTGCTCATGGGCTTCCCACAGGCATCTGATTGGCCACTGTGCAAACAGTATGGTGGACTGGATAGGCCTTTGGTCTGATCCAGCGGGGCTCTTCTTATGTTTCAGACCATCTTCAAGGGAAGTCCCATGCAGAGTACATTAAGAGTAGTTCAAACTAGAATGAATGACAGTAGCCAGGGCTCTGTTCTTTCCTTCCTTTTTAAATCGTAGGGGGGAATTATGCAATTTTCAGTGAAAGGAATGACCTCTCTAATCTAATTAATTTTGCTATTTGTAAAAAAAATCTGCAGAGCCATTAAACTGTCCCAACATTTTTCTTCCAAGTTGGAGATATTGTCCAGGATTCAAAGAACCATGCAAATAATTCTCCCATGCCCAAGGAAATGTGGAGGTTGTATTTGTCAAACAGCAGCCCCTCATGCTGTATAGCAAATTACTTTTGAGTTTCAAAAGCAATTTGTGAGATGGCTTAGCAGTCAGCTGTTGAAAGGAAAGAAGTCAAAATTCCCATTGAGAGTGCACAAGGCTGTGGGTGCGCTTAAAGTAGTTCTTTGGATCCCAATCATTCACACTTAAAACAAAACTGTTAGAGCATCCCTAGCTTGAAACTAAAATTTCTGATAGAAATCTACAATTAAACCATCATGCTGCAGGTTCTCCTCAAACATCTGAGGAGAAATTAAACAGTTCAAGTGGTGAGGTTGGCAGTACTCTCAGGCAAATGGAAACCACTCTCTCCATATACACTAACTGCAGGATTGGAAAGCCTTGAATTCAGGAGCAGGCCTTCTCTCTAGCCTACGATCCATTTCATACACCCCAGGTATACAGTGGTGAAGTGGAGGCAGGGCTCACAGAGCTGCTGCAGTCCTCACATTTGCTGAGGGGAAATGAATTTTCCCAGCAACAATATATTCCCTGTTGCGAAGTGCAGTATTTTGTGGAGACTTGGGGCATGTCTACACCACCAGCCATGTATTCCGGGATCGTCCCGGGATCATCCCTGTGCATCCAAATGACACACAGGGGATCCCGGAAGCAGGCAGAGATGGTCCCTCCATTTTACTGGGATAATCCTTAGGTGTAGAAAGGCCCTTGGTCTTGAATGGGCAATGAAGACCCATCAAAAGACCTTGGCTCTTGGTGGAGATGAAAACTTCCAGAACTGGTTTGTTGCTATGAATCCACACAGAAGCCTGAATTTTTGGGCTCTCCTTGAGGGCCTGGCTATGTGGACTTGTTAGCAGAACCACCTCCATTTTTAACAGGAAACTGTAAAATCTCCATTGCACTCCAAGCAAAATGTCAAAATGCCCTGTATGAGAATGTCTCCTTGTGTGCGTCCTTGCATCCTTGATTACTAATATAAACAAGAGTCCTGGCTCCAGCTGTCTGTGTTGAAGTTAACTCTCTGTAACTTACTGTCAGGCCAAAGGTATTGTTTACAGGACTGTTTAGCATAATTAGCTATGCCTCAGTGTTATGTTCTGATTGGTTAATGCTGCTACTGGGCCCTGCCCCTTGAAAGCTTTAATACTGTACCATATTCCCTATGTCTTTTGTCTGATTGCTCCCTTTGAAGAGACCAGGCCTTGATTACTAATCAATAAAGCGCTTTTGAACCCTCTGTCGCTGGAATGGTGGAGTCGTGCTTAAGGGCTGTTTGGATCTCGTCCTTGAGTGAAAAGAACATTGATCTAACAAATGGCGCCTGACTCGGATCTACCCCAAGACGGATTCATGCCTGCCAGTGGAGCCTAGATTGAGAAGCGATCGCCAAGAGAGATTTCTCTTGCCTCAAGTAGGTTAACATGCACTGTGCAGACATGGAGACCGAATTGACGGGACCATTCGAGCCAAGGTTACAAAATCGACTCCACCCGACAGATGGAAGGGAACAGGCAACAACAATTTGCAATCAGACGTGATTAGAAAGGGCGAAGACGGGAGACGGCTATTTGGTGAGTGAAACCTTTAATCCCATGGACCCTGACGGGAAATGGAGGGAGTGGGTGTTCACAATTGACCTCAGAAATGGGAAGCTTATAGTCAGTATTGGAAAAGAGTCCCCGAGCCCATTAGGGTTGTTGTCTTTGGGAAAGCTTTCATTGAAATTGAAATTGAGATTTTGAAACTGTAACAGTGTAACAATGAGTTAAAAATGTTTGTGACTGTGAATGAATGTCTTTTTTATGTTAGATTGTGGATTTTTTGAACTTGATCCAAAGTTAATTTCAGCTGTGTCATTGGAATCAATTTGCAAACATAGAAATGTAATTGAGTAAATGTACCTCTCAAAGGATCACCCTTTAGTGTTGGAATGTGAATTACAGAAAAGTTGGTGTTGTGTTAAAGTGAAAGGAAAAATTGTCAGTTTGTGTTTTCCACCCGGCCCAAGTGAAAGAAATTTGAAATTTTTGTTTTCCTTCTCCTCCCTAGTGTTTTTTTTTTTTGCTTCTCCTATGCTTAGCAGCTAGAGATAAGCAGTTTTGTTCAGTGAAAGTTTTTGTTTTAGATTTTGAAGACTTTGTGTATTTTGTCTTTCACAAACCTCAGAAAATGTAGAACCCCATTTTCACGGAAGAAATGTCTTCCATAGCTTTGAAGATTCACTGCCTGAGTTGAAAAGCTCAAGTCCTTGTACAAATAGTTTTGCCAACCGTTTTGCCAATATGAGAGAAAGAAAAAGTATGTTGTTAAAAGTGGATGAGAAAAATGTCTGAAAAAAGAGAGAGAGAGAGAGAAGGCTGTGCAGAAGAGAGAGTTTGAAAAAAGGTTGTTTTGGTTGTTTTGAAAAGATGTTGATTTGAAGTGAAGTTGATTTGAAAGTGTATGTGAATAGAAGAAGATGAGAAGTTGAAATGTAGAAAAAGAAGAAAAAAGAAAGTGTTTGAAGGTCAGTGTACGTGGCATGGTTTTTGACCAGAAAGAAAAGGGGGGTGAAGAAGCCCTGCCTTGAAAAAGTTAGTGAATGGACAATCTTGCATCCTCTGCTGATGAAGATTGGAAATACTGAATTGCTATATTTTTGTGTGTGTTTTGAACGTTGTGTTCTGAAAATTGCCCAGTGGTTCTTTTTTGGGGGGCAGAGATATTCTAACTTTGGCCTAATAGAACTTTTGAAATGCTTTGAGCCCTGAGCCTGAGCCCTAAATGCAACTACAATTGAAGCCTAAAAGCACCCCTGTGTTCTTGCATCAGTATCCTTTGAAATTAGAAGCCAGAAGAAGAATACAACTATTGCTTTTTAAAAATGGACTTGTGAAATGATTAAAGCAATTAAAAACTCCAGCTTGCATCACTGTGTTTGCCCTACCAGCCTCAAGTGTGCTGTGCCAAAAACGTGGCACAGACCAGTGGAGTACAGTAGAAGAAGCTGACACCTTAACCCTGCCTGCCAGTCCAAATGTGAGATCAACCTCCTCGTGGACCCAAGGCTCGCCTCATTGAATCCTGCCACGTTGATACTTGAACTACAAAGAAAAGAAGTTCCAGAGCATGAACGCCTTGAAGTCTTGCAACTTGGCACCAAACCTCGCCCAGACCTATACGATGACCTCGAGTTGTTTACTGATGGATCCAGCTACAATTGTACAACAAGCAGCTGAACTCGTAGTATGCACAGAAGCCCTGATGCTTGTTTCAGGCAAAGGACTATATTTACTGATTCAAAATATCACATGGACAGATTTGGAAAGAAAGAAGATTTGTGACTGCCCATGGAGCAGTGACCCATGGAGAATTAACAGTTGATCTGTTAAAAGCCCTGATGTTGTCAAAAGAATTGGCTAATTTGTCTACAAGCGAGCTGCCATAATTGGAGCTAGCCCATTTCTCAGTATTTGAATCCACCTTAAGAAAAAGAAGACTTGGAATTAGCACAATAACTCTAAGTTTTCGAGAACCCAGAAAGATGGGATTTGTTACCCCTGATGTGCCAAGAATCATCATGACCTCCCTGTCATGACCTCCCTGAATCAGCCAAAGAATATAAATGCACAGTGAATTGTTTTTACTGGCTTCATTTGTAAATGCATCAAAAGAAAAGCCCCTGCAGACATGGACTTGTTATCTTTTTTTAAGAATCCAGATTGACTTTGTTGAAATGTAAAAGTTTTTTGAACACCTACTTGTTTTTGTTCAGGTTTTTTTCTGAACACCTACTGTTTTGTTCAGGCCTGAAACCATAGAATCAGATCTAGAAAGCTATTTTACTTCTTAGGTAGTGTAGAACATGGCACTTTTGTCCTAAAAGTAGGCTGGCATCTCATGAAGATTCCAGTCTGGAAGGCAGATAGAGTTAATAGGACCCTGAAAAGAGACCCTAGCAAATTAGAAATTTCCTTGAAATGGGTGGATGTATTTCCAATTGCATTGTTAAAATCAGAAAAAGGTCTTAAATTGTTTCATTTTGAGCTAATGTTTGGCTTTTCCTCTCAGTTTTTAGTGGGGGAACAAGAAAGAATTAAATAAGAATTGGGAAATGTTTTATTCCAAGAATATGTAATTGCCCTGCAGTTTTCTCTTTTCCAGCTCCATCGTTACCTGCACCTTTCCAGAGATTGTCGTTAGAAGAACCCTGCCTATTCCAGCCTACCTGCTTAAAGTAGGACCCCAGGATTGAGAAAGCCCTTGCTGCTTTGTACTTGTAAGTTGTAAGTGAAATTATTATAGACAGATAAATGGACACATTGTTCTAAAATAAAGCCTCCCCTGTGCCAGAAGGACACAGGCAAAGCAAAGTTCATCTGCCTTCTGGTGCACCGGAAGCCACCAGCAACATAGGCGAAAAAACCAGCATGGAGCAACCTAGGTACTCAACCCAACATTTAAAAGACACTAAAGTTATCTTACATGTGTGTGAAGATTGTGTAGTTGTAATTTTGATAATTCTTACTTTAGTAGGTTCCAAGTGTTTCTTTAATTGTCATAGCAAATGTTTTTAAGAAAGGATTTGTGCCTTTTACCACTCATAAGTGACTTGGCTTCGTTCCACAACTGCCAAATGTTCTTTGCAAAAGCTTATCTTCCTGCCCTGCAAAAGCTTGTGATCACCACACAAGCCAAAATATCAGAATTGTGTACACATATTATGATTCTACCCAAGGACTTTTAGAGCCCTACGGTAGTTGTAAATGAAAGTTAACAAAGAATAGCAGAGTTGGAAAGGGCCTACAAGACCATCAAGTCCAACCCCCTGCTCAGTGCAGGAATCCACCCTAAAGCATCCCTGAAAGTTAGTTGTCCAGCTGCCTCTTGAATGCCTCTAGTGTGGGAGACCCCACAACCTCCCTAGGTAACTGATTCCACTGTCGCACTGCTCTAACAGTTAGGAAGTTTTTTCTGATGTCCAGCCGGAATCTGGCTTCTTTTAATTTGAGCCTGTTATTCCGTGTCTTGCATTCTGAGAAGAAATCCTGGCCCTCCTCTGTGTGACAACCTTTTAAGTATTTGAAGAGTGCTATCATGTCTCCCCTCAATCTTCTCTTCTCCAGGCTAAACATGCCCTGTTCTTTCAGTCTCTCTTTATAAGGCTTTGTTTCTAGACCTCTGATCATCCTGGTTGCCCTCTTCTGAACACGCTCCAGCTTGTTTGCGTCCTTCTTGAATTGTGGAGCCCAGAACTAGACACAATACTCTAGGTGAGGCCTAACCAGGACTGAATAGAGAAGAACCAGTACCTCACGTGATTTGGAAGCTATACTTCTCTTAATGCAGCCCAAAATAGCATTTGCCTTTCTTGCAGCCATATTGTGCTATTGGCTCATATTCAGCTTGTGATCTACAACAATTCTCGTTTGTAGTATTGCTGAGCCAAGTGTCCCCCATCTTGTAACTGTGCATTTAGTTTCTATTCCCTAAATGTAGATCTTGGCATTTATTCCTATTAAGTTTCATTCTGTTGTTTTCAGCCCAGCACTCCAGTCTATCAAGATCACTTTGAAGTTTGTTTCTGTCTTCCAGAGTATTAGCTATCCTACCCAATTTTGTGTCATCTGCAAATTTGATCAGCGTTCCCTACACCTCTTGACAAATCCATTTCGGCTTCTAGTAATCACTGCATTGATTTCAAGGTGTTTACAGATTGACTTCTTTATAATCTGTTCCAGAATTTTCTCAGAGATGACTGGTCTGTAGTTCCCAGGTTCCCAGGTTCCTTTTTGCCCTTTTTGAAGATAAGGACAACGTTAGCCCTCCTCCAGTCGTCCGGCACCTCACCCATCTTCCATGATTTTACAAAGATAATAGACAAGAGTTCTGAGAGTTCTTCTGCTAGCTCCTTCATTACTCTTAGATACAGTTCATCGGGCCCTGGAGATTTAAACTCATTCAGGGAAATTAGGTGTTCTTTGACCATTTCTTTATCAATCTCAAACTGCAATCCTGCCTCCTCAACTTCACTTTTTCCAGGAAGGAGTCATAGACCCGCTTTTAGGAGAAGACCGAGGCAAAATAAGAATTAAGCAGTTCAGCCTTTTCTTTGTTGTCTGTTATCAATTTGCCTTCCTCATTAAGCAGTTGAACCACCCACTGATGATCTATTTAGATGGCTCACTAGTTAGTTGTCCAATATAGAGTAGTTAAAAGAGGGATTTCTTGCATTGTATTTTGTTCCATTGTAATGATTTTTGTTTATCCTTGCTTTTTGCCTTCCCTGTATTTTGTCTTTTATGAAAAATCTTGCAAAGTCTGTAATCCACCAGCAAATGTATTTGTATTGTGAAGCCTTAGCCACAGATGATCTAAAAGAAGTTAGCAAGCTTGATTTTTAAATTGCTTTAAAGGGGGGAAAATGTTAGCAGAACCACCTCCATTTTTAACAGGAAACTGTAAAATCTCCATTGCACTCCAAGCAAAATGTCAAAATGCCCTGTATGAGAATGTCTCCTTGTGTGCGTCCTTGCATCCTTGATTACTAATATAAACAAGAGTCCTGGCTCCAGCTGTCTGTGTTGAAGTTAACTCTCTGTAACTTACTGTCAGGCCAAAGGTATTGTTTACAGGACTGTTTAGCATAATTAGCTATGCCTCAGTGTTATGTTCTGATTGGTTAATGCTGCTACTGGGCCCTGCCCCTTGAAAGCTTTAATACTGTACCATATTCCCTATGTCTTTTGTCTGATTGCTCCCTTTGAAGAGACCAGGCCTTGATTACTAATCAATAAAGCGCTTTTGAACCCTCTGTCGCTGGAATGGTGGAGTCGTGCTTAAGGGCTGTTTGGATCTCGTCCTTGAGTGAAAAGAACATTGATCTAACAGACTGTCATGATGAGGACCTGCACTTCAAAATTTACCACACCACCACTGCTTGTACATCACTTGATTATTCAACAAATGATCATTGATGAGTCACTGTAGAAACTGACTCCATGGGACAGTCTTGGACAGAGTCCAACACACAGTTAAGTGGACTGAAGGCTATTGATTTCAAAGAATTAAAGTAGAATCATAGAATCATAGTATAGTAGAGTTGGAAGGGGCCTATAAGACCATCAAATCCAACCCCTGCTCAGTGCAGAAATACACCTTAAAACATCCCTGACAGATGGCTGTCCAGCTGCCTCTTGAAGGCCTCTAGTGTGGGAGAGCCCACAACCTCCCTAGATAATTGGTTCCATTGTCATACTGCTCTTACAGTCAGCAAGTTTTTCCTGATGTTTAAACAGAATCTGGCTTCCTGTAACTTGAGCCCATTATTCCGTCTCCTGCACTCTGGAACGATCGAGAAGAGATCCTGGCCCTCCTCTGTGTGACAACCTTTCAAGTATTTGAAGAGTGCTATCATGTCTCCCCTCAGCCTTCTCTTCTCAAGGCTAAACATGCCCAGTTCTTTCAGTCTCTCCTCATAGGGCTTTGTTTCCAGAGCCCTGATCATCCTCGTTGACCTCCTCTGAACCCCCTCCAGCTTGTCTGCATCCTTCTTAAAGTGTGGTGCCCAGAACTGGACACAATACTCAAGATGAGGCCTAACCAGTGCTGAATAGAAGGGAACCAGTACTTTGCATGATTTGGAAGCTATACTCCTATTAGTGCATCCCAATTTAACTTGTACACCAAAGTTAAATTTCAGCTTGGATCCACAGATCCTGTGAGCAGCATTCTGCTCATGAGATTGTCCTGTGGGAGGAAAGGGGGGAGGTGACTTTCCCCAGTTCCTCCTTCACCCTGTAGCCTGATGTAACCTGCCCCTCAAAAAATACATTTGCTCTGGAATGGCAAGAAACACTACAAAACAATGTGGGGAGGTGTCACACGGGATAATAAAAATTCACCTTCCCTTCCTTCTGCAAGCAGAAACTTCCACTGGAACAAAGACCGCCTCTGTGAATGGAAGGAGCCCTTCCATTTGTGGAAAAGCAAGTCTGGATCCAAACCTCTGTAACCTATTCTATAGTGTTGGTGACGTGATGAAGATGCCCATCTGTAAGCAACCCTGCTGCCATCATGGGCAATAGAGGCAGCCAGAATTGAAGGAAGATTCCCCTGCCAGACTGGTTGGCACCTGTTCTTGGAATGGGGGGAGGGGCCATCTTGTCCTTCACCTCAGGCAGCAAAACATTTTGGTCCGGCACCTTTTTACAGGGGAGGGGGAATTCTGGCAACTGAATCAGAGGTTGGGACAATGACCACAACCGGAATGCCAACAAAATCAAATAATATGCTAAGGGTATGCTATATATATATTAAAAAAAAAAACCTATAAGAACAAGCAATAGAGAAACAGCCAGGCAAACTAACTAACAGCTAAGCAAAGACCTCTTTTCCTGAGACAACTGCTCTCCTGGAACCTAACTCTCAATCTTGTTTCATCTGGCCAGCTTTAGTGAGTGACAAAACAACCACTACCCCCACCACAGAAGCCGACATACTCAAGAATGGAAAACCACGATGCTTATATACAGAGCTTGGGAACAGAATGAATGCTGTGCAAGAGGGAGAGCAGGTTTCTTGATGTAATAGTTTAATTATTATTAATACTTCCTTATTGATTTCTTTTGCCAAGATTATCTGTCAGCAGGAACAGCGTTGCATGAAGGGAGAAAAAGACAAAGTAATGGGAACAGGGTGGGCAAAAGCCAGGCAGGAAGGGAGACATGTGCTGACATTAGATTTTTTAATTAAAATCCATGCAATCTTGTGGTCAAAGGACCTCGTCAGAAATGTAACCTCATGGGTAACTACTAATATGTTTCTTGATTGTAGCCAAGATATAAGAGGCACCAAGTACATTGCTCAATGAATTTGGAGTTTGAAGTAGGGAAGCGGTCTAATGAAAGCACTCGTGGCTTTAAAAAAGAAGAAAAAGTTGTAATATTGAACTTCAAAAGGAGAATAGTAGAAAAATGAAGATGTGGTGAATGAAATAAAAATAACTTGCAGTTCCCTGGCCTACTGACAGTTGCCACCCATAAAGTATTTACCAGCCTACTTCAGTATTTTTGCTTTATTTAGTTTCAAGGGGAGGAGGGTTTGAGCAAGGGAAGTTTTATTTTATTCCTATTGTCTGCATGCCCTGATCTACTAAGTTCTACCCCTGCTCTTCACCACCATCTCTGACCCACCCAAACCCACCAGCACTTCTGGACCTTATCAGACTTCACTCTCCCACAGAGAAAGCTCTTTAAATCACAAGTTGACAACCATAGCAGTATAAATTAGACCTGGGCAGGATTTACACTACTGCTTTATAACGGTATTGAAGTGCACTGACAACTGTTGGGGCTCATGACACATTCCATATACTGTTTTCAAACTGCTTTCATAGTGGTATATCCTGCTTGGTATAGATCCAGCACTGGTTAGGTGAGCAAAATAGAAGTCAAGGGGTAAATTCCAGGAGGGGGAGGACAGGGAGCCTTAATCTGCTGTTGGGGAGCATGAAGGGAAAAATGGGAGCTATAGCGTAAGGAAAATACAATACGTACACTCTAGATGGCCCATGTTAGTCTGTTGCAGCAGAAATGACACACAGGCAAGATCTACATGACTGCTTTAAAACTGTTTATAAGCATACTGACAACTGTTGGGGCCCAGGACACATGTCATATACAGTTTTCAAACCTTTTTCAAGGTGTCATATCCTGCTTGGTGTAGATCTGATCCGAGTCTTGCGGCAACTTAAATATTGATAAATGTATTCTGGCATATGTTTTCATGGACCTAACATAGAAGTTTTATTTTGCCAACATTCTTTACAAAAAGAAAATGATTGATTGTTATATCAGCCCTGTAGGAGTGGACTGGCAGAGTATTCCTAATAATAGTGGTAGAGCAAGAAAAGATAGGAACAAGGAGTTATGGTTTACCAGATAAGGAATGATGAGGGTGCTAGGCAAATAGTGAGGCAGGATGAGGGCAGCTAAGTGCAACAAGAGGTCCTTCAGATTTCACTGGCAGAAGATGAGTCACACAGGAGGGACAAAATGGACAGAAACATTTCAGGAGAAAGGGAAGAAATGAAGTCAAACCCTTTCTACAGAGGAAAAGGAACCCAAGGGCCATCACTTCCTAGCAAGTCACAGTCCTTTGGAATCCCACCATAGACATGGACTCTCCTGGCTGTTATCAGCTTTGGGCACAGGTTCTGGTTTAGAGGACCACAATATCAATGGGACTGAGGACTGCAATGTGTTGCCACTTACTCTGATATATCCCAAATGGTTACTCTTGCACAAAAGACAATGATGGGGAGATCAGAGTGCTGGCTACATCTTTATTGGGAACCTTCAGAACCCCACCAAAACACCAAGTTCAAAAATAGAATTTCGAATGAAGAACCCTGTAGCAAGGTTCCTTCTTAGATTTTGAATACTTTGAGGGGGGGGACATACAGAGAGAGGCAAGGGAACACAGGGGAATGAGACAAGGAAAGGAAGCTAGTTAAGTGTATGTGTTGTTGCGCTTTCCTCAAGATCTGAAATGCATTAGTACAATGACCTAGGCTCCCAGGTTGTACCCCAAAATATCTGATGAGCTTAAAGTACACAATCTTAGCTGAGATGTAACCCCTCTGTGAGACTTGGATTCCTCATTAGTCCAAGAGGGTAGACTACCCAGGTCTGCAACCCCATGACTGCTGCTATGCACATAAAATGGAGGTCCCTTGCATGTCCCTTATGACAAGCAACTGGACTCCTACTATGGCAGGTGACACTGCTGAAATGGATGTGGACAAAATGGAGCAATGGGCACTTCACAGAGACAACCAATCTATCTAGGCTTACATGGTGTGGCAGGAGAGGAACTGTGGGCCTGAAAACGTTCCCAAGCTTTGCATGCTGCAGGAGGACAACTCTTTTGCAATCAATCATGGTTGAGGGCAATTTAAGAATAGATGAGAAAATCATTTTGTTTCATCTTTGACAGAAATTTATCCAATTAGCACCTCCAGGAACCAAGTGCAACAGAACACAACCTGCAGTCTGAAGTCCATATGTTTCTGAGCTTGTAACACAAATCGCACAACAACAACATGCCTTTGAAAAATGTGCAGGAAAAACTAATTTCACAAATGCACACAAATATGCTTCAGTCAAGGGGAGGAAATGTTTATTTCAAAAACATGTACAATTGATGTATGCATGTAGAAAAATACACATGAAAGGACACGCAAATATTTGTGCTAACAACAACAAAAAGAAATGCTCACAATTCAGTACAGACACGAATCAGAACAAGCTTCGAAGTAGAAATCTGAGAACTTCAATGAGTTCAGGTTTTGCTGATTCTCACATCCCTAGAGGGCATAGAAGCCATGGATAAAGGGGATATCCAAACATACTATTGTCAGAATCCTATTGGTCTGAGCTGCCATGAGCATGCAGGCATTTCCAGAGAAAACTTATATTAAACATATTGGACAAGGTATTAGGGTATTGCCAATCTAACTATAAAATGCATGTGTACAAAAGCTGTCAAGGCTGAGCTTCTCAGTAACACAGAGTGCCAGTCTGCTGAAGGTATAGACCTGAGAGTGATATGGCTGCAATCCTGTGCAATGTGCACAGGAATTAATAGGACTTCTGAGTAAACAGTCTTAGGATCAGACTGCGTGGTGCAAAATGAAAGAACATCTGGCCACCACACAAATAAAAGGATATCAGAGTTGGGAAAAGTGCAGAAAAGGACAATTAAAATGATCAAGGGGCTGGAGGAAAGGTAACAACATCTGGAATTGTTTGGGTTAGTAAAACAGCAAGTAAAAGAAGACATGATAGAGGTGTACAAAACTATGCATGGTGTGGAGAATGTGGATCCCTCTTTCATAATACTAAAACCCAGTCA
This sequence comes from Elgaria multicarinata webbii, assembly GCF_023053635.1. Lineage (NCBI taxonomy): Eukaryota > Metazoa > Chordata > Lepidosauria > Squamata > Anguidae > Elgaria > Elgaria multicarinata. The sequence continues at coordinate 96,188,822 of NC_086172.1, forward strand.
TCCCATGAAGCTGATGAGTGGCATATTCAGGACAGATGTTCACACAGTACATAGGCTGTTTCTACACCAGCCCGAAAATCCAGGCTGGTCACGCCTGAGTCCCTGTGCATCCAAATGACAGGATCATCCCAAGACCACGGGAGGTGTGTGGCTGCCTGCCCCTGCTTCATCTCGCCTCCTTGTGAGTAAACGCAAGCAGTCTGGAAATAGGCATGGGGCACAGAGCTCTTCAGATGCTCCATGCCCATCGGGGTGGCGGGGGAGCGGGAGTGGGGGGGTTGGGTTTCTTTTACTTACATTTTTGTTGGAGCACAAGTGCACTCATCTCTGTTTAAAAAAAAGAAAAAGAAAATGGCGGACATGACATCCCTCCTTCTCCCAGGACGTCACGTGTATGTGTGGACTTAGGGGAGGATCTCGTGAGCAGAATATTGCAAGATCCTCCCCCTCCCTCCCAGAACACTGGAAAGTGTAGAAAGGCCCATAGTCAAACTATGGAATTCACTTCCACAAGATGTAGTGATGGCCACCACTTAGATGGCTTTAGAATGGGATTGGACAGATTCCTGGAGGAGAAGGCTATCAATGGCTATTAATCCTGATTGCTCTATGCTACCTCCACTAGCCACTGAGGATCATGGGTGGGAGGGTGCTGTTGCACTCATGTCCTGCTTTTGGGGTTCCTGTGGGCAGCTGGTTGGCCATTGTATGAACAGAATACTGGACTTGTTCTGATCCAGCATGGCTCTTCTTATGTTCTTAACATCGACAAAGCCTCTGTCATGATATCTGAAAATTTAACCATTGCACTGACTCCAGAAAAGGTTGATTTTGTAGTTATATTTAAAGCCTGGAATCCTTCCTTATAATCTATATTTCACCTTGTATTACTAGAGAGCTCTTCCTTATTTCCTCCAGAGTTAACTTGCAGACATTATGCATTTTTCAATTAATAAAAATTGCGTTCACTTGCTATTGTAATTTATTTCTTGCAGGTTAAAGATCTATCAATGAAATTCCATTTCCAGGCATTCTCCAGATCTCAATAGTTACAATTGTCTTCACACAGACATCAATCTTAATTATAGCATCGCTTCACATTACAAGTGGTAGGGCTATGTCAGCGCTGCCACTGTAAATAACTTTTCATGGATTTATTGCACTGCAATAAAATGTACACCAGTTGAGTTTCCAAGGTCCTGGACCAAATGCAAATATTTTCTCGGGGACAAGAGATTGGGGAAATATTTTAATTGAGCAGGAAGTTCAATACTTCAATAGCTTTTTTTCCCCTAGAGCTAAAATTTCAGTGCACAATCTGTGCGATAGGCTTGCTAGGGGTAAGTTAGAAAAAATATTATGAGCATCATCAGAAGGGTGGGTTTTCACATTTCCCTACTGTCACTATGGCCTCCTGCTGTTGTCCCACAATAGCAACGGCCACTTTACATAGGGAGAGAAAGAGGATGCAGTAATAATGACCACGTGGCCCATTCAGAGGCCATTTATATCAGCCACTTTTCCTGCGCACAGCAGGAAATAGCGGCATGTTCCATTTAAAAAAGAAAAAAGGCAGATTAACAGGGGTCTATTTTGTGATGGAAATGTAAGCGGAAGGAGCAGGAGGTGGACAACCTTCTCTCAACATCCATAAATGGGCAGGAGTGAGCATGCGATAAAATGCTAGTCTGATGACACTCTAGATTACAAGGATTTGACACAACAAAATCTCAAATCTGGAAAAGCACAGAATTTGTTTGTCTTGTTTTCTTTCAGTTCCATACATTCAGGACAATTGTCCTTCTAGTTTTAAGGAAATAATTCATTTATACTATTTATACACTGCCCTTCTTCCAAGCAGCTTTGCAGGGTATACATGGGTCTTTATCCATCCTCTTCCCACCCCACATACACCCCATTCTTCCTTCACAACAACCTGTGTGGTAGATTAGGCTGAGAGATAGTGGCTGGACCAAGGTCACACCCAGAACTTCATGGCTTTCAACCTAGATCTTCCATACCTTAGTCTGATACTCTAACCACTGCACCACTGTAGCTGTGATCCAGCAAGGACGCGTATATCCAACAGAGCACACATATCCCTAGTTGGATGATGAACTACATGTGCCCATATGTGCTGTGTACACTGATTCAATTCAGCAGCTGGGGCTTGTACATGCTCAGAAAGTCACCACTCACACTAAACACCTGTTCAGGCAACGAGGGGGCTGAATATATCCTCCTTCCTGCCATATCAGGTTTGATCCAACTGCAGTTTTTCCTATTGGGCTAAAAATCGTAGAGTTGGACCATATTCTTTTATTTGTATATTCCTTGTTGAACAGCTTGTCTGTAGATGCTTTGCAAGTTGCTGAGATTAATTAACTTTTCCTATTCATTTTGCAGTGTGTGTGTTTTTTAAAAAAATCTAAAGTCAAAACCTCACACACCCACACCCACACCCTAAAGAACGGCAGTATAAGCATATACTCCAGAATATTGCTTATTATCCTTTGACTTTCATTCTTCTTTGCCCCAGCTGGCAGCTCTGTACTGAAAGTGTGAGTTTATAGGTCTGGCATTTCCAACTACCGTCACAAGTAATTCTAAAGAGACATCTGCTGGACAAAGGGGAAACTGACTTTGCCTCAGAAGAGAAAGGGCCCGAGGGGTGCATAACTTTAAAAGCAGCCTTTCCCAAGATGTGTTGGACTGCAACTCCCATAGTGCCAGCCACCATGGCCCCTGCTGGCTGGGGACAGTGGGAGTTGGTAGTCTAACATATTTGTGTGCTACCTCCAATATTCGAGGCAGTAAGCCTGTGTGCACCAGTTGCTGGGGAACATGGGTGGGAGGGTGCTGTTGCACCATGTCCTGCTTGTCGGTCCCTGGGTGATGGTTGCTTGGCCACTGTGTGAACAGAGTGCTGGTCTAGATGGACCCTTGTCTGATTCAGCAGGGCTCTTCTTATGTTCTTAGGAGGATATCAGATTGGGGACAGTTGCTAAAAAAAAGATACAGTTTTTTTAAAAAAAATGTTATTAGAAAGTTGATAATATAGATGTTAGTTGTTAATGTATAGTTGTGTATGAGGGACCCAAGTTCTGGAGAAAAACCACAATTCTGCCAATGGAATTCTAAGGTTATATTTTCCAGTCTGTCTGTCAGCTTGAGGCTTCCATGCCATACTATTACAAGATGTGTTGGACTGCAGCTCCCATAATTCCAGCCACCTTGGGCCCTGCTGGCTGGGGAAGATGGTAGTTGTAGTCCAACACATCAAATTGACGGCAGTTGCTAAAAAAAGTTTTTTTAAAAAAAAAAGTTAATAGAAACTTGATAACATAAGTGTTAGTTGTAAATGTATAGAACTAAGTTTTCTGGGATGGGTGTTGGTTTTATCTGATCAAAGCAGATACAGGCCTCTGAATGGCTCTTTGGCAGGAGTTGGAATACAGCCAGTGAGCGGAGTGTGTGAGAGAGGAGGGGGAGTAGGAGGGAGACATGCGTGTATAAGTGGTGTGTGTCAGCATTGCATGCTTAAGGGAATCATATATGAATGTGAGTATGCATGTAGGTGCATGTAGCTATGCGAGTACATGTACATGTGTGCACACACTCCACCATACAAATGTGATCCCCAGGGCCTAAAAGGTTTTGCACCCCTGTTCTAAATTATTCTTTCTCTTTGAACCAGGCTTGGACTGAACAGCTCTTCAAATAGAGGGCACCTTCAAACAGAAGGCTGACCTCTGTAAAATAGGGCACATGCCCACCCTCCAAAATTCCTTGGAACTGAGTCACCTTTATGCTCCTGAAGGGTCAATATGATTTACAAGCTACTGTCCTGTCAGAGTTTATCTAGACCTTTGAATGTGAAAGGTAAAACTGGGCCTTCCATGACCTTGGTCCCCTGCACCCTGGTATTTCTGTCACTCTTTCTCTCTCCACTCACCACCTGCAGAAATGTTTGACATCATTTCTTGAAAACACTGAATAAAATTCTTTTATTCTTCTATAGGTAGGCCTCTAGAAATTTAGCAGAACTCCCCTTTATACTCATGCACCCTCCGCCACATGCAAACCCACACCCACACTTGCTTCCCTTCCGCCTTCTACTATTAAATCCATGGTAAGGTTTTTTTTTAAAAAAAAAACCATCCTTCCTAATCTTGCAACTATAGAATATTCCATTTCCATCTTTATTATTATACCAGCAGTGATTTGCTTTTTATGCTTTAATGTAATTCAAACCCTTTAACATCCTTGGAAGAAGGAGACTTCTAATTTCTGTAAAGGGCTTTGCGCCCACCATTGAACTCACCCTGGAACTCACAATGAGACTGATTTAATATCAACTCAAACAATGCTTTAGTGGATCAGTATTTTTATCTGCATATTGCAGCTATGGGACTGAGGCTGAGAGAGGTTCATCTAAGGCCACCAAGTGGATTCATGCCTGAAGCAAGGTGATGAACTAGGGGTCATAGCTCAGTTCAGATGTGATGCAAAGCAGGAACCTTTCATCATGCGTCCATGTTTCAGCTGAAGCCCAGAGATGCATGGATCTCAAAATGTAGGAAGAATGAGCATCTTGACAGATACGCATGTCCAGGCTTTCGGTGACAGGACAAAGCATGCTGAGAAGAAGCATGAATCATTTTTTTCCTGCACTCCTTTTTCATGTCTGAAACTACTCCCAGTCTCTTAGGCACTACGCTACATGTGTCAGAAGTAGCTCATATTCTAGTATATGGACCAGGATGAAAATGCTTAAACCTGGGCAAAAAAGAAGTGGTGCATAGATCCAAAGACTTGGATCCAAATCTTGATAAGGCCAATGTGTCACAGGTGAATGAATGGATCTGAGCCATTTTCATTTTCTTTCAGTTCATGATACAAAGATGTACACCTGCATGGTTATTCTTTTTTGTGTCCAACAACTCATTTGCAGGCGAAAGGGGGGAAATAACGAGACAAGACAACTGTATATGGTATTAAATTCAGGCCACATTTATTGAAGATCTGCAAAGGGAAATTGGGTGGGCCCTACTCTACACCAGCCACAAGCTAGGCATTATATCGGGTGAAGCATTCTTTGTCTGACGAGTGGCGTCAAATGATCACCACACCCAGGCCATACCCCTTCTGGGGAGGGTAGGCCGACCCATGCCATTCATCCCCTGGGCCGCATGACACCAGATGGAGTGATGAGAGTCGGCCTTATCCCCCCACTGGGGCCACGTGACCCTCAGCGGAAGGCCTCAGGTATCACCTGTCACCAAACAACATTGCCACAGAAGAATCACCATCCCTTTCCTCTAAGCCTGCCTGCCCCTACCAGCCTAAGCCAAATGTGACCAAATTAACCCAAAGAATATTATAATTCCTAAGACACTCTCTCCCCACTTACAGGGTGAAGCAGGTGAAAAGAAAGACACATAGCCCAAGCCAATCAGACTATGAGCCAAAAATTCCTACTTGGCCCCCAAAAGGGCGACCAGGCAAAACTCACACTACTTGCAGGGAGAGAGGGAGGGAGCCACGCTTCCAAGAATCTGGACGGCTGGCCGCAGCTGCCCTATATAAGTGCAGCTGCCCAGCCCAGTGGTGCCAAACACGTCCCACTGGGGAGTGAGCACGTCTCTTCTCCCCCCGCCCGCAACTACATCCCTGCAGCTAGTTCCAGGACATGGTGGGAGGGCATTTTGCTTAATTACTCAAAGCAGCATCAGATAGACAGTTACGGCATCACAATCCACTCCCTGCCTCCCACAATGCAGTATTGACAATTGTTCAAAGAAATGTTCAACTCAAGGACTTGTTTCCTTTCATTTCTAGTAAGATACTTACCTTCTCTTGCCAGTCAAAACCAGCCTGGTAGCCAAAGTTCCATAGACAGAGTTGGATTCCGTGTTGGAGGTAGCCATGGGGACTGCAGGGGGAATTGGCAAAGAATCGATGCCTTCCCTTCTTCCAGCAAGACGTCTCTACTGGATCCTGGGTCCCTCTGCGAATGAAAGAAGCCCATCTGCTCACAGGAGCGCAAGTCTGGATCCAGCCCATAGAGAAATGACAAACTAAGGTGTAGTCAATGCACATATTCTTGAAGACCCAATTCAAATGTGACAATTCTGCATGGAAAGTTATTACCAGGTGAAGACCTTATTATTCTCCCAATATTTTAACAGTCTATAAATTAATTTTAACTTTGCTGTTTACAATTTGTATTTAAAATTTGTATTTTTGCATTGCTGCTGTTTTTATCTTGGTTGTGCTTTTATATTGTATTTTATATTATGGTTTTATACTAGTGTTTTGTTTTGAATTGTCTTAAATTTGTAAACTGCCCAGAGAGCTTTGGCTATCAGGTGGTATAGAAATGCAATAAATAAATAAATAAATAAATAAATAAAGTGATTCCCATGGCTGCTGCCTTTTTAAAAGGGTGCTTACTACATGCACTGACCCACACAGATTCAAGTTAGCATACCAGGGGCATGTCTGCCTGGGCCACATATCACTGGGCATACTAATATTTTTGGGCTACCCTTTTACACTCGCTCTTTTCAACCAGACTGCAGGCACAAGATCCCCCGTGTGTGCAAGTGCTTTCCATGCGGCCTCTTCACAATAAAAATCACAGCATGCTACAGGCCAGAGGTAGACGACCTTTGGGGCCCATGGGCCCACTGGGATATTTGAGAAATTGTCCTGGGCACAACCATAAAATGGCTGCCAGGGATGGGCATGGCTAGTCACAAAAGACAAGTAACCTGCCAGAGGCATTCATGGGAAATTAAAATGGCAGCAGGTAGAAGCTCCCAGTTCAGTCTGACGTAATCCCAGATTCAGGTAAGAAAATATAAATATATTTTTAAATAAAAATTGGGGGGATTGGGCTGCCTTGGTGGGAACCAAAGAAAGGGACTGAAGGCATACTGGAGCCTGCGAGCACCGTGTTGCCTAGCCTTGTTAACTGGAATTCTCTCTTTTTAAAGTCACTTAATTTCAAGGTGTCCACTATAAGAGCAAGTCCCTCTTTTTTCCTGACCTCATCTTCAACTAAGCCAAGTCCTCAATTCGGGCTGGGCCAGAGACGGAGAGATGAAAAAAGCTTCATTCTGTACCAACTGGATCCCTGACCTCTCTCATTAGCAAGGAGAAGGAAATCGTTCCTTATTTACTGAACCAGTAAGCAAGCTAGGACCTGGCAATGCATTTATCCACTTTTCCACAATGGTAGAGGGACAGGTGGCAGCATCGATGCTACCAGCGCACCCCTTGTTGGGGGTGGGGGTGGGGGTAGAAGGTACCTCGCTGGAAATGGAGACGAGAGTTAGCTCCCATTAGAGGTGCCACCTGGCCAGTTTTAAACTGCTCCGGTGTTTCGAAATCATCCTGCGTGTCAACAAATGGGCAATTTAGTATGTGCATATATGCAAATTAATCAACACAAACATGATCAAAGCCTTTTCCCCTTCTGGAAGAGCTGCCAGTTCTGCCGCCTGCGTCTCGGCGGCATTCATGTGCAGTGCCACCTTCTTACCTCTTGGCCACAAAAGCCTAGTAAGTTAGCCGTTGGAGATACAATGTGTTGGCAAACAAGAGAAATGGCACGACTGATGATAATATTAACAAGCAGCCGTCAGGAGATTCATGCATACATCTAGCCTAGTTTGCAGCTACACCACACATTTGCTGCATATAAATTTCCGACTCAGTGTTGGCAGTCTGCAATAGTCCAGATCTTTGAGAACCAAGCCCCTTATCTGTATGCAGCCTGCTTTTGTTCCAAGTCTTTCTTCATGTTCTCCCTCTCTTCTTAATTAACAGAAAACAGTTATGAATATTAAAGGAGAAATTAACAACAGTGTAAATAATTTCTGGGTGTTTGTAGATTCCATATTTAGTTTTTAATTAACCCCCACTGGTTTCAAAAGAAAGTTTGAGAGACAGATATCCGTTTAAAATTCCCCTTGTACGTGTGTGTGTGTGTGTGTGTGTGTGTGTGTGTGTGTGTGTGTGTGTGTTTCCTCTCTCTATTTTTTAAGGTAACATTGAGAAATGGTATTTTGTTATTGAAGACACAAGTATTATTTGGGGACATTAATCATTCATCGCTTTGGCTGCAATTTCGGCCAACGCTTTTGTCCACTGTACAACCCACATTCTAATGGGTCTGAAAGAGGCGGCAGTGAGACCATTCCTGAAGAAAACTTCCCTGGACCTGGAAAATCTTAATAATTATAGGCCAGTGGCAAATGTTCCATTCCTGGGCAAGGTCTGTGAGCAGGTGGTTGATGGCCAGCTCCAGACACTCTTGGATGAGACCGATTATCTGGATCCATTTTAGTCGGGTTTCAGGCCTGGTCTTGGCACAGAAACAGCCTTGGTCACCCTGTATAAAGACATGTCAGGAGAAAGACAGGGTGAGTGTGACTCTGTTAATTCTCCTTGATTTCTCAGCAGCTTTCGATACCATTGACCATGGTATCCTTCTGGGATGACTGTCTGAGTTGGGAGTGGGAAGTAATGCATTGTGGTGGTTCTGCTCCTACTTGGTGGGTCGGTTCTAGAAGGTGGTGCTTTGGGGACATTGATCAGTCCTGTGGATTCTCTAGTATGGGGTTCCACAGGGGTCAGTCTTGTCCCCCATTCTGTTCAACAGCTACATGAAACCATTGAGTGCGGCCATCCATAGTTTTGGAGTGTGATGTCATCTGTACACTGATGATACGCAGCTCTGTTTCTCCTTCTTGTCTTTATCAGGATTGGCTGTGGATGTGATGAACTGGTGGCTGGCTGCGACAATAGACTGGATGAGGGCTAATAAACTGAAACTCAATCCAGACAAGCCTGAGATGCTGCTGGTGGGTGATTCTTCTGGCCAGATGGTGGGTGTTCAACCTGTTCTGGATGGGGTTGCACTCCCCTGAAGAAGCAGGTTTGTAGCTTGGGAGTTCTCCTAGAACCATCTCTGTCAATGGAGGCTCAGGTGGCCTCAGTGGCATGGAGTGACTTTTACCAGCTTCAGTTGGTGGCCCAGCTACACCCCTATCTGGACAGGGATAACCTGGCTTCAGTTGTCTATGCTCTGGTAATCTCCAAGGTAGATTACTGCAATGCACACTATGTGGGGCTGCCTTTGAAGACGGTTCGGAAGCTGTAGCTTGTGCAAAATGCAGCAGCCAGATTGATAACAGGGACCAGAAGGTTCAAACGTATAAGACCGACTCTGGCCCGCTTGCATTGGCTGCCTGTACATTTCCGAGCCTGATTCAAGGTGCTGGCTCTAACCTATAAAGCTTTGCACGGTTCAGGACCACAATACCTGATGGAATGCCTTTTCCAACACGAACCTACACTATGTTCCAAGAGCAAGGAAAGGTGAAGTCCTTAACAAACAAACACGTAATACTAAACAAAAAGTTAAGGATATATATACAGAGACCAAATTGCCAATATCCGCTGGATAATGGAGAAAGCCAGGGAGTTCCAGAAAAACATCTATTTCTGTTTTATCAACTATTCTAAAGCCTTTTACTGTGTGGATCATAACAAACTGTGGCAAGTTCTTGGTGGTATGGGGATACCAAGTCATCTTGTCTGCCTCCTGAGGAATCTGTATAACGAACAAGTAGCAACGGTAAGAACAAACCACGGAACAACGGACTGGTTTAAGATTGGGAAAGGAGTACGGCAGGGCTGTATACTCTCACCTTACCTATTCAACTTGTATGCAGAACACATCATGCGACGTGCTGGGCTTGACGAATCCAAGGCTGGAGTTAAAATTGCAGGAAGAAACATTAACAACCTCAGATATGCAGATGACACCACTTTGATGGCTGAAAGCGAGGAGGAGCTGAGGAGCCTTATAACAAAGGTGAAAGAAGAAAGTGCAAAAGCTGGGTTGCAGTTAAACCTCAAAAAAACCAAGATTATGGCAACTAGCTTGATTGATAACTGGCAAATAGAGGGAGAAAACGTGGAGGCAGTGACAGACTTTGTATTTCCGGGCGCAAAGATTACTGCAGACGCTGACTGCAGCCAGGAAATCAGAAGACGTTTACTTCTTGGGAGGAGAGCAATGACAAATCTTGATAAAATAGTAAAGAGCAGAGACACCACACTGACAACAAAGGTCCGCATAGTTAAAGCAATGGTATTCCCCGCAGTAACCTATGGCTGCGAGAGCTGGACCATAAGGAAAGCTGAGCAAAGGAAGATAGATGCTTTTGAACTGTGGTGTTGGAGGAAAATTCTGAGAGTGCCGTGGACTGCAAGAAGATCAAACCAGTCCATACTCCAGGAAATAAAGCCAGACTGCTCACTTGAGGGAATGGTATTAAAGGCAAAACTGAAGTACTTTGGCCACATAAGGAGAAGACAGGATACCCTGGAGAAGAGGCTGATGCTCGGGAAAGTGGAAGGCAAAAGGAAGAGGGGCCGACTAAGGGCAAGATGGATGGATGATATTCTGGAGGTGACAGACTTGACCTTGGGGGAGCTGGGGGTGGTGACAGCCGACAGAAAGCTCTGGCGTGGGCTGGTCCATGAAGTCACAAAGAGTCGGAAGCAACTGAACGAATAAACAACAAGAACAGTAGTATTTAATGTACAAAAATAAAGTTAAGATTAACAATAGTGTTGCATGTTTCTGCTAGACATTTGTTTTTGTGCAATATGCTATTGCACTTTTAATGCAACACTATTGTTAATCTTAACTTTATTCTTGTACATTAAATACTATTGTTCTACTGTATATATATCCTACACTATGTTCAACATCTAAGGCCCTTCCCTGGTGCCTACTCCGATGGAAGCTTGGAGGATGGCAACAAGGGAAAGGGCCTTCTCGGTGGTGCCTCCCCCCATTATGGAATGATCTACCCAACGAGGCCTTTCTGGCGCCAACATTGCTATCTTTTCAGTGCCAGGTTAAACCTTTTCTCTTTTCCCTGGCATTTAGCAATACGTGACGGCCTTCATTGATCCAGGATCTGCTTTTATAGTTGTTTATAATTATTTTTAGATACATGTTTCTGTGTATGTTGTACGGTTTTACTATTTTAAATTTTGTATATTGTTTTGAATTGTTTTAATCTTATGTAAGCCGCCCAGAGAGCTTTTGCTATGGGGTGGAATAATAATAATAATAATAATAATAATAATAATAATAATAATATGCAATTTCACATCCCACCCACCCCAAAAGGTACCTATCATCACTTTTATTTAAATAAGTTAATTTGGATCTCTTTTCCAAAAATCTGGCTGGAAAGAAGACACATTAGAGCAAAATTTCACTTATGGCAGCAGTAAATTGCCCACTACTTTATCACATTGATAGCACTTTCTCTTAGGGCAGTAGGGTCTCTAGGCAGTTTTGTAAAGGGTCCCCAGGCAAGAGGACCCTGCAGCATTCCTCCCAAGCAAGAAATATTCTCCTCCCATAGCAAGGGCACACCATTCATTCACTGCCATCACCCTTCCTCTGTCTTTCCTGCTGATCTCCGATAGCTAGGAGAGCAGTAAGGACGATGGCTAGTTTTATGGACCCATCCAACATTCATGGGCCCTAGATACTTGCCCGATTTTTCCATATATTGACACCACTCAGTTACTAAACCTTCCTTCTGTTGAGGGCTGCACTTCCTCATTGATCACCTGTCGGGGCTGCACATTAGCAGTGGATGGGGCTGAAGCCAGGACTGGGCCAGGCCAGAGCAAAAGTAGGTGGGTCACCTCTTCTCTCTTTCTCCCAACCCCTCCCAACCTCCATCCCTCTTCCTTTCCGCCCAACAGCTTGCCAGGGAAGGAACACATCATTCTTGCCTTGATCACATGTGGAGGGCTTTTGAGATTAGGCTGAGGAGAACTACACAAAATTAGGTTGAGGGCCACAAGATGCCCACCACTGTACTAAAGAAAAGAAGGTGAACTAACACTCTGTCCAGGAAATGATGGGATGAGTCCAACTTACATGCAATGATGTGTGAGCTGCATCCTCATGGTATGGTCCCACACTGCCACAGGATGCATGTGTCAAAGGATCATATGAGTGAAACTAATAACATAGTCACGTCTTATATACATCAGCTGGTGGGAGGGTGATGTTTGTGTGGGAAGAGACCACATCATTGGCCCCATCTACATGGTTCCTCCACATACACATTATGGGGTGGGTGGGGCGGGGGGGTTGCACTACTGGGGAGTGGAACTACTTGGGAATTTACACCCAAAGACAAAAGTAACACAAGAACCCATCCTCAGGGCCAAAGTATACAAATTGCTAATCACATCACTTCAACAGCACAAACAATTTAACAAGTGTACAAGTGGTGCATGGAAAGGGAGGTTAACCCTTTCCTCCTCACTGCAGTTTGGATGATAAATCCCCCCTCCCACACATGCACACACCTGCCAAGCTCCTATTTGGAGGGAAGCTGCCATTGGACCCACACAGGATAATACGTTCCTGTATTATTTCTATTTGAGAACGTTTTTCTCCCATTTGTGAATGCAGACCAGGGCAGGATCTACACGACTGCTTTAAAATGGTTTATGTGTAGTGACAACTGTTGGGGCCCAGGACCCGCTCCATGTACAGTTTTCAACCTGTTTTCAAAGCATCTTATCCTGCTTGGTGTAGATCTGGCCCTAGTGCTTGAAATGAATTTCTCCCATTTCGTGGAATGCATGTGAGGTCCACTCAAGAAGGATCAATGGATATTATGGGTTCTGCGAACCATGTGCCCATACATCTGTGGGAATTATGTATGTAGACTAACAACAGGATGTAGAAGTTCATCAGAAGCTGGCCTCAAAATGCTTGTGGAAATGCTTTTAGATTGTTCTTTCCTAAGTGCATGAAGGGTCGTGCTGCCTCTCCCCTGTGCTTAACACCCATTAGCGTTAATTTGAGTTATCCTTGTTCACAGAGAGGAGAACATAGCCTGGAGCTGCTAGCATAGCTTCTTGCCTTCACACTAACACAAAGTATTCCCTCTGCATTCCCACACAACCATTGCAAATGCATGTTCTGGGGAAACATACTGTGTACCACAGCTGTGCTCATTCCTGTTAATGCAACACCTCTCCCCCCCCCTCTCAACCCACCCCCATTCTTTAAAAGGATTGTTTGCGGAAGGGGGGTCCCCTCACCTTCACAATTCAGGACAAGACTAATCTGTTTCAGATAAGCCTATTGATATACAAGACAACAGGGTGAAATTATCCATCATTTCTTACCACAGCTATTACAACAGAGCGTTGTATTTATTAAATGTAACACGTAAAATACAGACTAGCACCCCTATTAGGAAAGTAATTCGAGTTTATTGAAATCATTATTTTATAAATATCCTTCAGGCATTTATTTTCATAAAGATGAGGGTGAGCTCTTTCCCTTGCTCTGCCCTTTTCCTTAGCTGAAGGAGTTGGGCCGGTGTGTGTGTGTGTGTGTGTGTGTGTGTGTGTGTGTGTGTGTGTTTGATCGTAACACAATACACTGCAACATCAGCACTGAATTAAATACTGATTGATAAGAGAAAATCCATAGTCAGTCTCGTAAGGCAATCAGATGGCTGCAACTGAACTAGTGCTGGTGACCCAATCACGTGAGATGATGATGATCGCTCATATCATAGGGTGGTTTTTTTGTTTTTTTTGTTTTGAATCTCAAGGCTTTGGTTGGAAGGTAAACCTTCCTGACTCCAGAGAGATACAACAGAGGCGCTACAATAAAACCCATAAACTGTCTGTTTTAAAACCAGCCCTGAAGATCTCCTTTTCTGCTTTTAGTTAGAGCTGCTGGGTTGGACTTTAAATTCTTGCTGCTGTACTCCTAGTAGTAGTAGTAGTAGTAGTAGTAGTATTTGTTGGGCTGGACCAGAATTTGCTTTATACTCTCATCTCACACTATCGCCCCGCTCGTGCTCTCCGCTCCTCTGATGCCATGCTTCTCGCCTGCCCTAGGACCTCCACTTCCCTTACTCGGCTTCGTCCTTTTTCTTCTGCTGCCCCTTACGCCTGGAACGCTCTTCCAGAACACTTGAGAACTACAAACTCAATCACTGCTTTTAAAACTCAGCTAAAAACTTTTCTTTTCCCTATAGCCTTCAAATATTGAGTTTGTTCTGACTCTATACTGTTAGCTTCTCCCTACCCGGTGCCTGTTTACACTTCCCTGTGCCTGTTTGCATTCTCCTTCCCTCTTTATTGTTTACTACAACTTATTAGATTGTAAGCCTATGCGGCAGGGTCTTGCTATTTACTGTGTTATCTGTACAGCACCATGTACATTGATGGTGCTATATAAATTAATAATAATAATAATAATAATAATAATAATAATAATTTAATATTTTAAATTGTTTGTGTGCTGCCTTGAGGGCTTTTGTCCTGAAAGGCGGCATAGAAATGCCCTGAAAGGTGGTTCTGTTGTGCATATGAAAGGCAGTCATTCAGCAGACAGGTTAATCTAGAAAGGGATGTTGTAATTAATTTCCTACCCCGAAAGAAGGAAATTTGAAAAGCACTTTCTTAGAGATCTCACACACAGTTTATGAGTTGCTGTATAGCCCAGATAACCACCACTCCAAAGTGACTCACAATTTCCAACTGGTTGTCCGCTGTGTGACTAGAATGCCAGACTAGAAGGACCCTTGGTCTGATGCAGCATGGCTCTTCTTCGCTTCTTCTGTCCTTTGTGGCTCTGTGATTGCCATCTTCTTCTTTGCAGTGGGAGGGTTAACATCCTAGTTCTGCTGCCTCTTCCATCCAAAACTGTTTGAGGGGAGGGGCATAACTCAGTCCCTTACCTCTCCAGTTACAAAAGCAGGGCTGGTAAGAATCTCCACTAGCCCACAACAGTACACGCCTGACACCCTTATCCACTGCTAGCTCATGGGTGATGGTGTTTGTAGATGGTTTAAGATGATCTCACAGTCCTGTGTTTCAGTGTTTTCTCTCCCTGCAAGGCTAGTTAATATTTTTTATATTATTATTTATTAAATGTATATCCCACCTTTGCACCAAAATGGCGCTCAAGGCAGCTGACAACAATAAAATTGGGATTAATATACATTTTTATTAAGTCATAAGATTAAAAACAAATTACAAACACGGGCAGAATCCAACACTGACCACCCAGGCTGATTCTGTTCTGCAAGCAACGCCCAGCATTTGCAGAACTGAGGTTTAGCGTTTCTGGAGGCAACCTGAAACAACCAGAAGCACTTATTTCTGGAATGGAGCAGACCAGAAGGGGGTCGCATAATGCAGCTCCGCCCCCTGCCCTGTTCCAGAATTGAGATTTTGGGGCTTGACCCCAGAAGTGCTAAATCTCTGTTGTGCTTCTGCAACAGCAGAGGTGGAGCTGGCCATATGTGAGATCAAAGTGGCAGTGGGCCGCATGCACAGATGGGCAGCACTGCATACTATCCACAACTAAAAAAGGAAACAAACAGCACCGAAACCAATAAAATCCCTTCAGCAGCAGACTAGTTCTTTTATATGCTGTACATATTGTCCAATTTTCCATTTTTCCATGTTATTTTAAGGAAAAGCTTGAAAACATGAAGCCAAAAAGCTGCTATTCCAGCTGCTCCTCATCCTAAAATCCTGCCCGACTGCTGGCTTTAAAAATGTGATTTTGGTCGTTACGAGTGCATTATATTTTTTGCAGCAAATACATATACATTGTGAATGTCCATGCAATATGTGGGCCTTCTGCCTGAGGGAACAACTCACTTTAAATTCTACATCACTTGCTATTTTAAGCTACTTTGCATTCAGAATATTTGTAATTGCACTGAAAAAAACGTTCATTTTAACATCAGATCAATTAGTATTTTCATTAGAGGAAAATTTAAGAACTAATTAAGAATGGGAAAGTGATCTACAGCCTCTAATTCAATATTAATGCACTTGATGGGCGATGCTGACGGCATGGGAAAGAATGCAGCTGTCCATATGCTCCCATCAGTAAGAGAGGGTATTTCTGTCACTTAATATAATTTCATGGATAAGAAGTGGCTCTTTTATTGCTCTTAATGAGCAGAGATCCCATCAAATTCAAAGGCACCAACACAGAGGGCATCCCTCCATCTCAAAGGATGAAAGACATTAGATGTGATAATGGAGATAAGAGCATTCAGAGCAATAGAGGAATCTAGATCTGCCTTATTACAGTTCAGTGCAGTTTCTTCACAGGGGGAGAATTACAGGCTGGGATTTTCAAAGGAGCCTAAGGGAGCTAGGTGTTTGACCCACAAGTCAAGGGAACAGGAATGTTTGAACATCCCTTCCTGATGGGGTAAATAGGGGGGGAAACTCTCTCTCTCTCTCTCTCTCTCTCTCTCTCTCTCTCTCTCTCTCTCTCTCTCTGTGTGTGTGTGTGTGTGTGTGTGTGTGTGTGTGTGTGTGTGTGTGTTGGCAAATGTCTTCTTAATTTTGAAATGTTCCAAGTGAAAGCCCCATTGCTACAACAATTGTCACAAAATCATTTCACATATAAAGGCTAAAAAGGAACTAAGGACCACCTAGCCTATCTGCTGCACAAGAAGCAACATTTCCCATGCTCAAAATGCTTGTGCTAACTGGAGATGTTCTGTAGGACAATGGACACTCAGAAAAACCTCAGAGTCTGAGGAGGTTTCTAAAGGAGCTATTTATAGCACGCTTGTGGCTGGCCACTCATAGATTTTCCCGGGTAGAGTTCATGATGTTGTTATCAGGCAGAATTAGAATGTAAGCCTATGCAGCAGGGTCTTGCTATTTATTGTTTTACTCTGTACAGCACCATGTACATTGATGGTGCTATATAAATAAATAAATAAATAAATAAATAATAATAACATCTCCCCTCCCCCACTTATCCCGCTGTTAGAAAACATAGGTAAAATCAGCTTTAAATGAATAAATCGGGCAAATGGCAAATCACGCACTGGGGGCGTTGTGCTACAATCCCACCACTAGACAGTGCTGTTTCATTGATTTGGATGGGAGTTCAATCTCAAGGCAAAGATAGGAAGTATCCCATTCAAACCACATGGCTGCCCATGTAATGAGCTGATTGTGATCTCGGGTTGAAAATGGAAGCAGAAAGCGGGGTAGGGGTGCTTTTAAAAATGTAGAGAAGCCTACCTCTCCTGTCCCAAATAAGACAAGCAAGAGAGAATCTGACTGCAAAGGCAAGATCATTTTTCCCCACCCAGATACCTGCCTCTCCCACCTACTTAGGCTCATCTGATGTGCTTGGTAAAGCAACAATGAAGCGATGGCTATCTAAGGATAGGGGAGAGCCATGCAGGTGATCCAGTAAGATACATCTTTATAACGGGTTGGATGATACTGTAATTTGCTTGGCAATAATACAATTATGGTGGGAAGCAGAAATAAGTCTTTCAAGTCAGTATGGTAGAAAAGATTCTACTGAACCTGACAGGAGTTGGGAATAATTAAAGATGATGACCAAGAGATTAAAAAGTGGGAATGGCTAGGTCAATAGATGAAGGTGTCAGGAAAAACACATGAAAAATAATTAAACTTCTCAGTGAATTTCTGCTCTACTGCATAGCTTAAATATTTCTCATTGTATCTGCCTTTCCCTTTTCCCTTCACCTGCTAGGGACGTTGTAGAACAGTGAGGTGCCAACCTCAGCTCGTAAAAATTACATGAAACCATTTTCTTTAAGTTGTGTTTGAACTTGTCTAACCATAAAGGTATTCTCTGAGCAAAGACACCTTGGGGGAAACATCTGAAAAGAGCAGGGAAAAAACCCTAAAGTTGAATTGTTGAACTAAAGATTATCTATGCTCTCCAAAGGTTTCATTAGAGAGGCTCCTATACAATGTGCCCAGAAGCTTATTTCCAAATATAGGACTGGAGAGAGTGTGGGTGTGGGTGGGGGTGCATCTAACAATTCTATCACGTGTATTTCTATACATGGCCATATTTCATATTTTCTTATAATCATTATTTGAAGTTTAACAGTTAACAGTTCAAGTGATCATAGTTCTAAACATGGACTGGTTGCCTAAAACAATGCAGGAGGCAACTACTTTTCAGTTCCTTTTCCGGATTAGTTGATCAAATGCTACTTGATCCTGATCACCCCCCAAATGTAATTTGCACGGTCAATGGCACCAACGTTGTTATCTTTTTGGCACCAGGTAAAGACTTTTCTCTTCTCCCAGGCATTCAACAGCATATGCTGAGGTTTTAACTGATCCAAGAATAGTTCTTTTAAATGGATATTGTTTTTTAAACTTTTGGTGGTTTTAAATTTTGTATATCTATTTTTAAAGTTCATTGTTTTTCACTTTTGTAAACTGCCCAGAGAGCTTCGGCTATGGGGTGGTATATAAATGTAATAAATAAATGACACAAACTGGGACTTCATTTTTCATCATCGGTGAAATATTCATAGCACGCAGACTTTCTAACCCACTCTATACAATGGAACGGTACACCTTACATAATATCTAACCACCTCTGCAATCCATATGATTGACATGGAAATTCCTATCCTTGGCTAGACTCCAACGAATGAAACACACACATGGGGAAGGTTCAGACATTCATTATCTTCCAGTAACAGCCTATAAGCAATGGAGATACAGAGTTTTAAGGAGGGTCATCACATTTATTATTATTGCATTTATATCCCGCCTTTTTTCCTCCAAGGAACCCAAGGCGGCATACATAATCCTCCTCCTCCTCTCCATTTTATCCTCACAACAACAACCCTGTGAGGTTGGTTGGGCTGAGAGTCTGTGATTGGCCCAAAGTCACCCAGTAGGTTTCCATGGCTGAGTGGGGACTAGAACTCGGATCTCCGGACTCCCAGTCCAACACTTTAGCCACCACACCACACTGGCTTTCACATGATCAGAGTGATGAGACAAGTGAAGAAATTTAGAATTTGAGTGTTGGATAGAGGTGAGGAGACTGAAGTCAGATTATATTCTGCGGCAAGGTAGTGTAGCAAAGTGGCCAAGCAACTGAACTGTAAACCAGACAGTCGCGAGCAGCACTTCTAATTGCACCTCTGCGATGAACTTACTGGGTGGCCTTAAGTAAGCTCTTGTCTCTCAGTTGCAGCCCCTGCCCACCCACCAGCGGCAGTAAGTGGATAATAACGCTGACCTTGTATCCTGTAACACATGTCAAGAATTTTTAACGCTCTGCAGCTGCTCTACAATTTCTAAGAATTATTTATTTTTAATGGAAAAGAAAATACAAAGAGTTACCTCAGGACTGGCCCTATACATAATTTGTGCTCTGTAGTATAGCTTCATTGCCATGGTATTATTTTTTGTTTCCTGATAAGCTAGCATGGTTTTTTTTTTCAAAATAACAATTACAGTTACGAATTTTTAGAACAATCATTATGCTGAAGTTCATGAAGCACCTGACCAACATTTGTGAACAAAACATAATAAGGTCATGTGGATTCCAAACAAGCTCGGCAAACCTCATACTACTCAATCATGTGGCATTGAGGGAATGTTGTTCAGTGTACCTAAAATGTACCTTCAAGGATACTTAAGAACTTTCTGTAGCAACAAATGCAAAAACATGAATGATGTGCAGAAACCAGGAGTGAAGGTTATGTGGGGAGCTGCACATGGAAATATTTGTACTGCATAATCTATATTTAACCCTGAGGAGGTGCCATTAAAAAGCAAACCTAAATTAATGTTGCCTGAGGCAAGATTAACTTGTAATGCGTAGGCATGGCAGATTGCTAATGGACTAGTTAACATGAAAAACCACCTTATGTAGCAAGATAGAAAACAGTTCCTATCATTCCGTTGTTAGAGAAGTTCCTAGGAGTTCTAATCCTAGAATAAGTACTTTTTAAGGAAGGAATTAAAAGGACCCCTTAAAATGGGCAAGCCAAGTTCTTACTGAAGCCTACTGTGAACACAGCTTGAAATACTTATCATGGGGAAAGTAAATATATGATTAAAATGTTTGAGCACAAGTCTCTCATGTGAAAAACATGGGTTGGATCCAGGATCTATCTTCTGATGATGGAAGGACTCTGCTCATGGAAGCTGCCATGGGTCAGAGACAGGGTGTAGATGTCCGCTTCTGTCAGCCCAGTGCCTTGCCCCTAAATCTGGATCCAACCCTATGGCTATAAGATTGTAGCTATGACTGAGCCAAAAAATTTCAGAAGACATTTTGTTTTTTCCTCTCCCACCCAAGAAAAATTCTCCAGCAATTGTATGTAGAAGCTGCCCTCCTCCACCTCGGATGATGTCCTGGAATAATCCATGGCATTATGGGGGAGGATGCACATGAAAAGAAAAAGTAGGGGGGAAATGAAAGAAGCTGAGTTGCTGCCACTAATGGGAAGCTCCACCCACCCCCACAAGACACTGCTGGAAAATTTCTTCTCCCTGGAGAAATTTGGTGAAAGAATCCAGTCAATTTCTCTTCCCACAAATAAAGAATTTCAAGAAACTACTAAAGTCACAGAAAAATGTGGTGGTGCCCATTTTACAAGTGACTCAGAGATATCTCACACTTTCTCAGGATTTGGAACCATGAGCTGCACCCTCATGAGCCAGTACACAATTTTGATCACCGACAGGAGCTAATGTCCCAGGACGAAGCAGCATGCCTCACTGAGGTCTTCAAAGCAAGCTAGATTTTTCCTTGCTGGGCTGGGTAGGAAGTCATTTTTAGGTTCTTTTTTCCCCTTGGGATTAGATCAGCAATGAGCCTTAGAGGTCAGCATTTAAAATAAAGCCATGAATGCGAATTAGCAGAAGATAGAAGAACGTCTAATCCCCTGCAATAATAATAATAATAATAATAATAATAATAATAATAATAATAATAATAATAATCCATGCACGGCAGCCACTTGTGATCCAAAGCACATGGAGGCTGCACTGTATGGCAAGTCATTCAAATGGTTTTGACCATGTAATTCTGCACATAAAAGGCATGTGGTACAGTTTTACCACCAGAGCTAAAAATTGTCCTGGCCCTGAACACAGCATGGATGGGAACTGCACCTTAGGAACTGCCTGGCAGTAATTCTGAGTTCTTCAGAGGAAACTCAGGCAGGTGGATATGTATCACCAACAAGCATCAATACCCTTACATTTGTGGTGTTGTGATACAAATAATTTTACTCCAGGTATTGTTAACTCATAGATGAAGCTAACCATCACATCCACAGTTATTTAAAAAAAGAAGAAGCATAACAGCGTAATCCTAAACATGTTTACTCAGATTTACTGTAAATCCCACTATGTTCAGTGGGGCTTACTCCACTGCCCACCCGCCCCCCTCAAAGTAAGTGCATGTAGGATTGTAATGTAAATTCAACTATTTACCTGAACACTTTTCTAAATGTTGAGATTGGCCCACAACAAAGTACATAAGATACAGCAGTGCTGTAATTAAAATATAATGTGAATCGAAGTAATATCAGTATCGCAGTGCTTTGTTTTATTTTCTCTTTTATTCATTGGGAATGGCCACAGCTCCTAAGAGAGGCTGAATACAAGTTAATTAAGACTGCTGTGGAGCAGATCCCATGGGAGATGCTCACATATGGTAAGATGCAATGTGCAATTTGCTATTTTCTGTCTTTTACTCCCAAAACACTGCTTTCTATTTAGAATTTGGATGGAATGATATTCCCTGCCATGTTTTTTAATGCAAGTCAAATTTGATATCTCTGTAATTCAAGGGTCTTTGAATTCACAAATGCTAAATACACAATGCTTTTAACATTGAAATAGACAACAATCAGACTTCAAGCCATTTTAGCAATAGCATTTCCAGCTATGCATTTATGTGTCACAAATTCATTATAAGGCATATGAGACAACACTAAAAATAAGCAAGGCTTTGATTCCGTAATTGTTAAAAGCATGTCAGCCTGGAAGGGTTGGGCTGGAAGGGATGGGCCTTTGGCCACTGTGTTACAGGGGCTTCCGTCCTTCCTGGAAGGGCAGTCTCAGGTGCTGGGAGACACCTGTTCGGTGCTTTGAACTACGCTGTCCCTTTGGGTTCTGTTTTGTCCCACACATTATTTAATACGTACATGAAACCATTGGGGATGTTCACCAGTATGCAAACGACACCCAACTCTATAGCCCTGTTCAGGCATTCTGAAAGCATATTGTATAAACATGTGAGGAGACGGAGCCCTCCAGTCCCTCCCTTCTCCTTTGTCCCTCTCATTGCCCTGTATGCATAAAGGGCGACTATCTGAAGTGGCGAGCCTCCCCTATCCGTGAGGGGTCCCCACGTAATCTGAACCCTGATTAGGCAGCATTTCAGATCACGTGGGGTGCTCCCACAGATTACATTCTCAAAGTAAATGCTGTGCTCCTGGACCATCTCAAACTTCTCATCTTTCTTTGAAATGTTTCAAATCAAGACAATTCCTGAAATGCTGCAATTTTGATTGATACTGAACAATGCTTGGCATAGGTGTAATGAATATGTAGCAAAAATTCAATATGGCACCTTCCAAAGATAATGGAAATGGGAAATAAACACTACAAAATGACCATGTCAAAGAAATAAGACATAAAGATATGTCCCTATCTACTGGCAAAGGCAGCTTAAAAGTCACCAAAACAGGACACTGATGTGCAATATTCCATACAAGTCCTAAAAGATAAAATGTTGGGCTTCTTAACAAGATCCAGCCAGCCAAGCTGAATTCCCTATTAAGGCGCAAGGCAAGGCAAAGAAACTAGGGCACAAGTCATAGTCTACACCTTGAATTGCTCCTAGAAATAAATAAATTTATTTGTTCTGGGGCTAGCTTAAAGTTAGCCCAGTGTACAGCACTTTAGAGAAGTCCAATCTCAGGGTTACAGGAACAAAGGATTTCTGGAGCCAGAGACATCAATTAGGCACCTTTAAGATGTACCAACATTCACTAAAAAGGTACGAAAGGGAAAGATTAAAGTCCTTTTGACGCTTTGAAAAGGCTCATCCTGACCTTTCTTTACTCTAGTTATATGGAAGCCCATTTTTCCCCCATCGATCATATCAAAGAGAAGCAACCCTTGTGCTACTGGGTTTGCTTTCTGTCCCTCACCTGCACATCTTTTCTTGTCTTTGATTGTGCAGCGCTATGTTCCACCTTTTTTCTTCAAAACAGCTCCACTTTTAAATGCCAAGAGCCCTCAACTACATCCTGGTGCATTCCCTACGTTAGGGGGAGATGGCTATAATTTACTTTGGGACTCATTTGTTCATATTTCTTTATTATCAGTAATTAGCAAACCAGGTATATATAAACATGCAGATTTAAAAAAAATATCAATAAACTCCAAGTTTAGGAGGCCTTGAGGTTTGCACACAGTGCCTTTCTGTTCCTTTAGCAGATTACAAGCATACAAATCAGCTGTGTTGTACTGTGTTGTTTCATAGCATCAACATGCAAGATAAATGCTTTCCTAGCCAACATTTTCATTAAGCTTCTGTTCTATTATATAGGAATCTGGAATATTTATTCAAAAACATTTTGCAAGGTATATACTATTTTCTAATGGAATTTTAACAGGCAAGGGGGAGCTAGTAGGGATATATTTACAAAAGGGCATATTTATATCGCAGACCCTCAAAACAAAACCCATCATGAAGGTCAAGGTATCATTTTAAGAGGGAAGGGCTAAAACTAGTTTTCGGAGCTGGTCTATTCGCTGGGGTGTTTTGCACATGTTTTTTTGTAACTAAGTTGTCCTTATTCAGTGCACAAATCACTCTGCATGGCTAATACAAAAGAATCGTTGCTACTGATAGGCAGGCCACTCTACCTTAATTCGTAATTAGACTGAGCTTTTCCAAACCTTTTAGGAGGACTTGGACTTTTTTAAGGTGTTCTCAAAAGCTTGGAAACTCCAGATGAGCTTCTCCTCCCTAATTAGCACTTGTTTATGTCCGTCCCCTGCCCTCCAGCCATCTCCCCACTTTCCTAAACTTATCAAGTTGCACCAGGATGGGGAAGGGGAGAAATCAGAAGCTGAGAAGGCTGGCAAAACTCAAATGGTCTTCTGTATATTTCTGACTGTAGAAACCCCAATAGCTCAGTCCCCACTGCTGACATAAACTGTAGGAATGTGGCTTTAGCAAGCCCTCTTGGCTGCCATTTCCGCTCCTTGCCAGAAACATCACTTTCCCATCACAACTTAATAAATTTGGGGAAGGAGGGAACCTTGGAAATGAGGGCTGGAGATGAACACGAATTCAAAGGTAGGTTAGCTTGTAACGACTCGTGAATTTTTAAACTGTGGAAATTCGTTTCAAACCTCCCCATTCTTCTGAAATTCATTGCCATCACTGTGACCAGTGTTCGCTGCATGGAGGTATTTATGGTATTAGTGCAGGAAACTCTGAGCGCCATCACACCTGCACATTTGCCCTGGTTTAACCTCAAATCATCCACCCTTGTTTCCATAGCGTGTGAAAGCCTGATCAACTTACACCTTTGTGCTTTTACCTTTCATTCATCTTTACACCTGTCCTCTCATGCACACAAGCATATCACTGTTTTTCCATTGAGATGTACATCCACACACACACCCCAGATCTCCTTTGTACCTTCCCCTACAGTTCATTGGTTGGTGATAGTTAGACACCGCGACCTCCCTACCTACATGGTTATTCGCTGTTGCCTAGGCTACGCCTGTTCCCCTCACCCCTGCCTGGAGGCTTTGGAGATGAACATACTAAAGTCAGATCCAGGCTTACCATTGAACAGAGAGAGACTTACTTCTGAGTAAACAGAAGTAAGACCTCAGAAGTAAGCATGGGGTTGCAGAGCACTTCTTTCCAGTTTGCTGTTTTAATTCTTAAAAAAGAAAACTTCTGAATGACCACACTATTAAAAATCAGTTCTATATGTGTTTACTCAAAAGTAAGTCTCTCTCTGTTCAATGGGGTTTACTCAAAGGCAAGCCTGCATGTGATTTTAGCATGACTGGGATGTAAATACAGTTGAAATCAATGGGATTAACTTTTGAGTAAGGGAACCAGCAGATCTGTAGTTTATGAACTTGAAGATGCACAGCTTTACATAATCAGAGCCATGGAAGATCAATCCTTCGATCTTGTATACTACCTGGAAAAGGGTTTAAGGGGGGATTTTAAAAATCATAAAAAAAACAAGGAATGACCCAATCTGATTCAAATTTGGCATTCTGAAAGCTCTCCTTAAGAGCTATCACTGTGCCAATTTTGATCTCTTTATCTTTAAAAATGAGGGCGTTGCTGGCAAGGAGGGTCTTTTAAGGTGAAACTACCTATTCAGGAGTAAAAACATAGAGTTTAATGGGACCTCTTCTTGCTCCAGGGGGACTGCTTATAACCCACATGCAAATTGAATCCATAGATTAATTGATTAATCAACTAAAACTCCTATCAGCTGCCACTGGAGGTTGCATAGTGTTCCCCTTGTCATGCACTTCCAAGCACACAAAAGACCACAGGTGCATGGGTGAGCTTATTCACAGTTGCAACCTGTTCATTTCAATGGGCTCAATGCCCTCCCCCTGTCCTTTGGACACTGAGCTGAGGAAAGGCAAGGATGGCTTGCTTCATGGGAGGGGGAACCCAGCTGCAATCCTGCACATGCTTACTTGGGAGTTAGCTGCATCAGAGCCTTGGATTGAGGGTGACTTGCAGCCCCCTTTTATTGAAAAGGATTGGGGAGAAGGCACAGTGGGGGAGGCAGAGGATCCCTGGCTGGGTCATACGCAAGGCAGGCTGCCTAAAGTGGGAAGAACTTGTCTAGCAGCACCCCCCACCCCAGTAGGAATGCATCTACTCCAAAGCAAGCATGACTCAGGCTGCAGCCCAACCCGAGCCATGTTTACTTGGAAGTAAAGGGCAGTTAACTGCCAAGCCGGAGTGTATCTCTCTCTCTCACTGGAGGCTTTTGGGCTGCAAGAGGTAGAGAAAGATGGATGGGGAGAGAGGGAAAGGGGAGGGGAGAGAAGCTGCACAACCAGCCCAGTCCAGCTTAACACTACCGCCTATTGAAAACACACCCACAGAACATCAGATTGAAAACAATGGATGAAAATACACATTGAAGTTTGAGCGATGTGCTTTCGCATTACTGGAAAAACTGGACTTTCCATGCGCCAAAAAACATCGCGGGGGAGGGGGAGAACCACAATCACAACAGGACATGGATGTCATCTGGGTCCTTTGCATACAACGCATGCCAACAGCAGGCTACAACGTGGTGTGATGGAGCCCTCTATGTCACAACCACCTTCATTTCTCTAGGATGGCTTCCTACACATCTGGTTTTGCAGTG
The DNA here is from genome assembly GCF_023053635.1 of Elgaria multicarinata webbii. NCBI lineage: Eukaryota > Metazoa > Chordata > Lepidosauria > Squamata > Anguidae > Elgaria > Elgaria multicarinata. Next base: position 96,215,146 of record NC_086172.1, read on the forward strand.
GCAGAGCCTGAATATGGAAAGCTGCTATCCAGATACTCCATTATAATGCTCAAGTATCACAACTTGACTTCAGTTTGAAGTCCTAACTCCCCAGACTCCCTACTTGTTAAGGGATGAGTCCACCCTGATGGTTGTGAAGGAAGCCCTGACCTCACATTAGATATCAATCAGTGTATTGGAGGGCTTGATCCTGTAGGAAGAGCCCTGTGATGGAGGAGTCAAGAAGACATATATGTTTATTTTCTATTCCATTTTAATATAAAGCTCCCTGAAGCTGTCTCGAGTATGGTGACTTGTCTTCAAAGTGCCTTCATGCATGGCAATGTCATCCCCTACTAGTTCAACAACGTGTCAGATATTTTCCAGGAGATGGGGTACTGGAATTCCGATGTAGCTCAACATCCACATCAATTAGAATTGTACTTTTTCTGGCACGGTAACAACAGGACCTCACACTTCCATACCAAAAAGATGTGGAAGTTGGCCCCAAGTCCTCCAAAACTAGGCCCTGTTGATATGGCTAGGATTGGGCTACACAGGGAAAACAATGTCCAAAACATTGATAAAGGAGATTGTTATGATGTACTGGCTAAAAAATGAAATAATTCACATGTATTCCTATCAGTGATGGATAAGTCAGGATTCAGTCATTTACAAAAGAAAACAAAAATGAAAACCCAGAGGCAGCAGCTGAGAGATTGGTCATGTTGAGCATACTATAGATAACTCAATTAATCAAGAATGGCTGTTCCCTGGCTAGAAAAGTTTCCATGATTGTTGCTGCAATTTCTGTTTTCCTAAATGGGGGGGGGGGAATTAAGGAAGGGGGAAAAATGAGAACCGCATGTAGTTATATGTAATGAAAGCAGATATGGGAATTTTGTGGAGTTCACAAAAGCTGCGAACCTACTGTTGGTGACAGCTTCTCAGCACTTTATACAGTGGTGGCCTGTGGAGGCAGTTTGCTGGAAGGTGGTAGGCTTCTGCTAATTAGCAGTAACAAGAGGGGAAAGGAACCCGATGCTCTTACCATAGGGTGTCAGTGGAGACATCAAGGTTGCGTTGTTCAACATCATGCTACCACAGGTATGCAGTTGCTGAATGGCTGGCAATGGCCACCATGGGACACTGACATTATGACCTAAAAGTCAATGGTTCCGAAGTAGCAACCCCCTTGCCTCCATTGCCACCTTGCAAAGCCCTCTGAGGTAAGGGTTCCCTCCCCTTCCCAAATCAATGTCCAGAAGTAAATGCCGATTATATAGGTAAGATGCCTCCCACACTTCTGCAGGTTGTGTGCTATTGTCAGCTGAGACAATGATACCCAGAGAGAGTTAAAACAAATCAAAATTCTGCAACCATGTTAACATTTTCACATATATCTTGTTGCTACTCCGGAATGATACTGCACCCAGTTCTGAATTCAAAATGTGGCTTAACAGAACACAAATTCACTAACTACTGATGTATTACAATGTTAGGAAGCTGAGTAGAATGTACCAAATTTATATTGACTTTGGGGGGAGCGGGGGAGGGGACGACATCAATCGTCAGTCTAGTTTGGCATTTTCATGCAGCTCACTTATTGCAAAAGATTTGCATTCATACAAAGGAAGCAAGAAATATTCCAGTGGCCTCTTCTATACTCACACACGGACACCTAAAAACTTTGTAAAAGCTGCAGCTATTCCTTTAACTAGACCTAATAGCCATTAGTGAAATTATGGTGTATAACAAAGCTAATGCTTGTGCAAACTACTTGCGCTGTTCGCAGGCCCCCTTTTTACATCAGTAGAAAGGTTCTCTGTTGTATCTCTACATAACATTAATATTTGAAACATTCTTCAAGGTGATTGTATCTATCAAATTTTCATGTAGATAGGCTGAACAAATGAAATAGTATTGCATTTTTAAAGGATCAGACTGCTGTTGATTAAGGACTTGTCAGATCAGGCACTTTCCTTCAGTTTTCCCTGTGGTGCCACTGACTGGTAACTTTATATAAGCATTAGCATAGGCAAGCTGACATTACAATATGAAAGCACCCTAAGATTTACATACTTTTTAGGGGACAAATGTTCTAGGATATGTGGAATTTTATACACACACACACACCCTCTCCGCCACAGTGGCAGCCTGTAACACAGGTTAGGCTAAGAGTTGTGACACGCTCAAGATCACCCCAGTAAGCTTTGTAGCTAAATGGGAATTTGACCCTGGATTTCCCAGCTTCAGAACCAAGATTCTAGATACTGTAAAGCGATACCATATTGGGTAGTTAGGATAAGGGTGTTGGAGGCAGTGCAATGAACGGGGGCATCGAAAGCTTCATGATACCAAAGCAAAAGTTATGCAATCACAGTATAAATGAGTCTTCTTCCCACTTATGAGGGAAATTTACTGCTGCATTCCTTTTATATAAAGCTGTACAAAAGAAGAGAGGGCACAGTATATGTCAGACCAGCTCATGAAAAATTCCGTTTACAATAGCCAAGGACTTATTTGAACACAAAATAGAGCCACGCTTGACACGATGTAGTCAGTTTGCAGCTAAGCAAAGCACTGTGATCAGGTACGACTGACCTGAGGTTGACTAATGATGCCTCTGCAGCTCTAATAGAGCAAGTCCTGACATACCCTTCAAGCAACTGCCTCACTAAAAGGAAAGAACTAGCGGTGAGAGTTAATAGCCAACTAGGTCTGGTCTTTTAGGACAAAGGGGACCTATTGTGCTACTGTCAGGAGAATCAGAAAGCTGGATGGACTTTCTAAGAGACTCTGTCCGTTTCATATCAAACTAGAGAGACTGTCAGATACAGTATTTGGCACAGGACTTTGCTGAAAATAGCCTAAATGTATATGGGGAGAAATCTGTAATATCGACTAACTAGACTAAATATCGACTAAAAAAAAAATCCCAACAACATCTGAACATACAATTGTTATCAAATTAGGACTCTGCCAAATTCATATTAGTATCTTTTCACTGAATGAAATACTACATTCCAGCAATAAAGTACGTAATTTAAGATTGCATGTAAAATAAACACAAATTAAGCTATTGTGTTTCACACAGAGAGACAACCCTCCCATCACCCATTTCTATTTAGAAATAGTTCAGATGGATCATATTTATCTGGACATAACAAATTATTTATCAAGACATCTAAATAAAAACCAAAATGGTATTTTGAACAGCTGAAGTACCATCACAGGCACTTAAACGGCCTCGAGCAGTCTTTGCCAAGGCCTCTGAGTGACAGGGTGCACCAGTTATATGATTAGCAGGCACCCGGGGCCTAGAAACCACTGAGGAGCCTGCAGCTTGCACAGACTGGGCCCTCAGAATTGCCTTGCAGAATCATCTCAAAAGGGAAAGTCAGGAAGGGTAATAGCTGCACCATGCAAGCTTCATGCTCCATTGTGTCACTAGATATTTCTGCATAGGCACAGTGGGACTCAGGTTTGCTTGCAATAATGAGAAAAACTATACTAAACGTTCCACAAATTTTTAAACATTGCAAAAATATTTGACAGAACTCAACGTTATGAAAGTATCTAGATTGGACCACTATAGAAATATTTAGCCTAGTAGCCTGAATTATTCGTAGTGGAAAACATGTCAAGCATATGCCTTCAAACATAATCTAATGAAAGAATGTTAAACAAAAGAGAGCATTAGTGGTGTTTTTTTTTTAAAAAAAAAGTCATATTACACAAATGTTTAATTTTTCTTTCACAGCAAAATCCATCCTTCGTTTAAAAATGAATATTAACTAATATGCGAAAATGCTTTTCTAAGATCTCTTTATTTAAACTCATAAGGGTTTTAGCAGCAAAATGAACCTCAGCAATTTTCATAATACCTAAAAATATCTAAAATAATGCTCTAAACAAACTATAGTGACATAAAGTGTCAGAAACAAATTTCATTGACTGTAGTACATGAGTTATAATGCCTCCTAAAAGTTTATAAGCAATATCCTAGCAAATACGTACAAATGCAAAATGCACAGCTATTTAAAACAACACCTCACCTAGCTATGACATATTTTGGCTTCTTGTTTCCCCCCCCCCCCCCTCACAAATCTTTGTGACAATACTAAGCAATCTTAGGCAAGTAGACTCAAATAAACTAGTTGCTTGCCTGAATGATGCATGCTAGTTTACAATAAACAAAAGACAAATTTTTACACAATTTTGTGCTCAGAAAGTAATACTATCAGTGGATGCTCTCACATAGATTAGGAATTCACACTGCTTTAGAACTTTTAACAGTACTACTGTGAAGCAAGAGCGCTCTTGTTGATTACAGGTCTCAGAACAACAACAAAAAAGGTGTAAGATACATTGGTCCTTTTTATACAGCTGCCACATTTTGGCACCGGCAATAGCTACTTTGCAAGAGCTGCATTCTGAGTAGAACAGATCCCCCCTCCCTACAGTTTCTTTTTGGTTTTCTGTAGGCCACTAAGGGCAGCTGATTTGTGTGTACTTTTGCTTGACAAGCCTTGGTTCGAAGAAAAAGAAGACTTTTCTATTTCAATTTTCTTCTCTTGATTATCCAGGCTCCGTTTTGCAACTGACCCTGGAGACACCGACCCAATTCCACCACTCTGAATCTTAAAAACAAGAAGAAGAAAGAATTAACATGTGGACGTATTAACCGGAGGTGGGGAGGGAGGGAAAGTAGTGTGGTGGCGTACGTCCAAATGGAGGGCAAACTGGGGTGTATCTGTTCCCCCAACTGTATACTGTTTTTCCTGCTACTGTAGTGGTGAGAACTATGGTAATGCAAAGACCACAGCAAGGAAGGTTATCGAGAATGTTATTTCAACATGAAAACTTCTGCCCCATGAACTCAGAGTAGAGAATGTAAGAACATAAGAAATGTCATACTGGATCAGACCAAGGGTCCATCTCGTCCAGCACTCTGGTCACACAGTGGCCAACCAGCCATCGGCCAGGGACCCACAAGGTAGGACATGTTGCAACAGCACCCTCCCACCCATGTTCCCCAGCAACTGGGCACACAGGCTTACTGCCTCAAATACTGGAGACAGCACACAAGTGGTTGCCTCAGTTTCCTCCCAGGAGATCAATAGAGGGGAAATTATTTATCCTAGGACCAGTGTTGGCAAAAATTTTCCCCATGTTCAGGGCACATTAAGGGCCTTGAAGGGCTTTGGATCCTGTTGATCCAAGGCCATCTCCAAGCAACCAAAGCCATGCTCCTAATCTACCCCCTCTTCACTGGAGCTCTAGTGTCAGGCAGGGACTTGGAGGCGGGAACCAATGTTGAAGCACTCTCTCTGATCTTGGAAGGAGAGAGTCAATATTTCCTATAGCCCCCCTAGGATGCCCTCCCAGGGGCAAAGGATTATCATATAAATGTTTCAGAATACTTTTTTTATTCAGTCTGGTAGTATAAAGTTAGTTAAAACACTAGTAGCCCATCACATGTGAGTGCCCTAGGAGTGTGTGGAACCACCACTGGGTTCCCAGCTAGGCTCAGCACCTGAAGGTGTTGTTTGTGTCTCTCGTTCATCCCTCGTTCATTCAGGCATGCTCTACACTTTTTTCATCATTGGCACCAGGACATTTACAAATAGACCTACTATACAGAGGCACTGGCTCACATAAAAAATGCCTTCACATGATCCAAGCCTGGTGCTATGGCCAATGCCAACCCATGAAGTTTCTGAAGTGGTCACGTGGGGCCCACCACATGACTGAACTGTCCCTTCGATTAAGAAAAAGTGGCTGCTTTTACACTTATACTGCAAGTTGACTTGATAGATGAACTCTTCTTTCTAAATGTCCCATTTGGTAATGCATTGCTGTGACTTTTTTTCTTGTTAGCCTGAAAAAAGAACAAAAGGCCATCTAGTTTTAAGAAGAATTCAGAGTTAAAGAAACATGGAAAGAACTCTCTGCAATGTACAAATTTTGACTTTCTCTAACACAAATCTTGATATGACCAGTGCTGCTGTATGCTATTGTCTAGTGTGCCAATTTGTTTAATCTGACAAGTATAGGGTTAACTTGTACTTGTTTTGTTGGTGTGGAGGGTTTGCTGCTCCCACTCTCTGTTTCTGTTTCTATACTGCGATCCGAGTTGCCACTGTTGCTAACAGGGCTGTCTTGTCCTTCACAAATTTCTTCCTGTTGTGTAGTGGTTGGTGCTCCATTCAGTTCATCTTCAAGAATGCCTGCTTCTCCAGTCTCTGTGCTGCTGCTGCTGCTGTTATTCCACTCCTTCATCAGTTCAAGGACATTAAATGGCCTCTGAACAGTGTCTGTTTCACCCTAAACAATAATAATCAGTTTAAGTTTTTTTTTAAAAAAAAATATGAACAACCAAACAGAAGAATAGCTTACTTTTGTGTTGCAAGACTTCAGGAAGCCTGGACATCAGGAAAACTTCCTGACTGTTAAAGCAGTACGACAATGGAACCAGTTACCTAGGGAGGTTGTGGGCTCTCCCACAATAGAGGCATTCAAGAGGCAGCCGGACAACCATCTGTCAAGTATGCTTTAGGGTGGATTCCTGCATTGAGTGGGGGGTTGGACTCGATGGCCTTATAGGCCCCTTCCAACTCTACTATTCTATTATTCTATTTCTTTAATTCTCTCAAAATAAATTGTAAATCACCACAGCAGATTGCAAGTAGTCCAAAAAGAGAAAGCCTGCTCTCCTCTTAAAAAGAAGTCTACCTCCACCCCCATTGCAAACAACTCTGAGGAAGAATTTTACAGCTGGTATCATAGTGTGTCTTTTAATAACTTTCTACAGCATGTTTAGATATATATCTTATTTTAGGCCAGAACATATCAGAAACAGCTTTTGCCTCAAGAAAATCAACACCTCATTTAAAGGGTTACTAATGTAATTTTCAATATCTGGACAGTGCGATTAGCATTGTCCTCTCTAAACCCGATTCTTGAAATGGCAAGATGGAGTACTTTCCTATGACCACTTTAATTGGCTACATGGTGTCATGATATCAGTAGCTGACTACAGGATCCACAATGACTGGCAATAATTAGTCAGGAAAAAGACAACCCAAAGAGAGGCTTCATTTATTCATTCATTTATTTAAAACGTCGTCGTTATCATCATCATCATCATCATCATCATCTATTCAATTTATACTCAGCCTATATACAGAATACTAGGGTGACCATATGAAAAGGAGGACAGGGCTCCTGTATCTTTAACAGTTGTATTGAAAAGGAAATTTCCTCTTCATCACAACAGTTAAAGCTGAAGGTGCCCTGCCCTCTTTTAAATCTGGTCACTCTCGTATAGCTCCTGCAGCGTTAACTGTGGTGATGAAGAGGGAATTTCACCAGGTTCTCCATATATACAAATGACACCTGCTGAAATTCCCTTTTCTATGCAACTGTTAAAGATACAGGAGCCCTGTATTCCTTTACATATGGTCACCCTACACAATACCCTAGGCAGCAACCCAATTCTTCAGCAAAAGAAAGGCTCTCTGGCTTACAAAGATCAATAATAAGTCAGCCCCTACCTTTAGGATTACAATCTAAGAAGACACAACACTTGTGTGACCAGATACAAATGAGGGCAGGGCTCCTGCAGCTTTAACTGTTGTGATAAAGAGGGAATTTCACCAGGTGCTGCATGCATACAAATGACACCTGCTGAAATTCTCTTTTCTATACAACTGTTAAAGATACAGGATCCCTATCCTCCTTTCCATATGGTCACCCTACACAACACAAAAGGAAACTGGAGAGAGGTGCAGGAAGAAAAAAGGAAATCTGAGCATTACAAAAATCTGATCAGCAATCAAGCAACCATGTATTGGAGATAAAAATGATGGCGGGGAAAAGGAAACTCCCCTCCCAACAAAGCTTCTATTTTATGCAATAAATGTCTCAACATAAATATTTGATTTAGTCCAATTTAGGCTTATAAAGCCTTATAAAGGTACCAGTTGTGAACCTTTATAGGGCAACCCAATATTAAATAACAAGGCACTAGGCCACTTACCGTATTTCTTTGATTCTAAGACACACTTTTTCTCCCATATAAACATCTCTAAAAACAGGGTGCGCCTTAGAATCACGGGTGCGATTATTATTCTTAGAATCAAAGCTTTTTTTCTGTTGGTGGTACTGAAATTAGTGTGCGTCTTACAATCGATGGCGTCTTACAATCGAAGAAATACGGTATGTGGTTTGAAAGGCTGGTAGCAGACTTTACAGACACGGAAAAGGGATTAATTTCCACAATTTATGACACCTTATTGTGTACAGATATGGGTTCTATGAATGGAGACTGGAATATTGACATTAAAGAGGAGGAATGGTCTTCTCTTTGGATGCAATTCTTATATAAGTCCACATCAGCCATGTTTTGAAAAACATCGATAAAAAATAGCTCTTATATGTCCAGGAATAGCTCTTCTAAATATTGGCAGAGATGTGATCTGGTAGGGTCTTTCCTGCATATGTGGTAGAATTGTAAAAAGGTGACAGAAGTTTTGGGACCAAATCTTTTTGGAAATTTCAAACATAAGGGGAATAACTATAACCAAATTTCCAGAATTGGCACTTTTATACTTATTCCATGGGCAGTATAAAGACCAACTACATAAGAAAATGGTGGGATATCTTTTAATAGCAGCACAAGTGCTTATTGCCAGTTATTGGAAAGATTTACAAGGAATTTCAATAACTGTTATATCAAGGTATGGGAAGTAGTGCTAACAGAAAAATTGACTCAAAAGTTACGGATAGCAAAAGGATGAAAGAAAACAGGTGCTTTTGCTGCTGAGTGGGGACGTTAATTGCATATATGAATAAAGAGAATAATGCACATTTAGTCCCAAAAGCCGTCAGTAATATTTGGCTTACTTAAGATATAAACCTGCTTTAAATATGTCTATGTTTATATTTGCATTTGTAATATTCCCTTAAGATTTTTATTCATCTTTCATGATTATGTTTTGTACTAAACCTCCATATATTGTTTGAATGAATGTGGATTTTTTCTTCTTCTTTCCTTCCCCTCCCCCTTTATCCTTTTTCTTTTCTTCCTTTCTCTTCCCGTTTATTAGTTTTATTCTATATGATAGATTTGTTAGTCACTTTTATTGTATTTGATGTATATTATTAAACTTTTTTTTTAAAAAAAAAAGACGTTCTTGTCTTTATGTAATGTCTATGGATACATCCAGATATATATATATATAAGTCCGATTGAAATAAATGGGCCTTAACTATATCATTTATAACTGGATTCTGACCCAATTAATTTGCTTAAATTTTTCCACTGTTGTATAATTTAGTTCTGAAAGTCCAGAGGAGAGTGAAAATAATATTCTCCAAGGTATAACACATGCCTTTTTGGACACAACAGTTATCCTCCTGACTCAACCAGGGTTAAGACTACAAACATTAAAACTGCCTCATAGCTTGGTCTTTCCAGTGGCATATATAAACTTCTTTTAGGCTAGCACAGGAAAGCCATGAACATGTGATAGGTTGAGAGAAAGATTATTTTCCATGTTTGATCTGTTGTGAGGGGGAAATATCCCCCATGGTTGTTGGACCCAATAAATAATAACTGCAATGTGCAAAGTGATTTGTTGGGTCGAATGAATGCTGTATATTTTAAAGACATATTATAAACAACATGATGTAAGCAAGAAATGCTTTGTTCTTTAAAAAAAACAGAACAGATGTGTTTTTAAAAGTTTGCATCTATATGCAGATGAATCTTTTCCATTTAAAGAATTGTAACATGAAGCTTCACTCATACCATGGCAAGAGGAATTCAGGGTGGTCTAGCTAGATTTGTGCCTTCTTGCCCAACCACTAGATTATATTTCCTCTATTAACAATATATTTCCGCCTTTGCCTTCCTATGGTTTTAGTAGTAGGTATGTGTGTGTGTGCACATATGGGCATTGATTTTGAGTAGTGATGGTTGGGATGAGACAGGCATGCACAGAGAGAATTAGTTCTACATGAATCAGGATAATGTATTCCCAAGTCCTTTTGCATTTATAGAATAATTTTCAGATGTGGACTCCAATTTTGCAGGTGCAAATTTACATCTGTAATTAACTCTAGACAAAATGATGTTGCAGACATCCAAATAACTACCTTATTTGCAAGCTCATTCAGGTAATTAAATTTCTAAGTGCACCAAATCGCACCTACAAAATAAGAGACTGAGTTGTGGCCTCAGGAAAAAAAACCCTATGTTTTAAAGAGCTACAAATACTTAAATAGCACATGAAATGGGAGGGTGGTTGTGTTCTGACAGTTTTTAAGAAAGTGGAACCACTTAAGTTAATTGTCTGTATTGCCTCATTTGAACACCTGTTGAGTTTAATTGGCTAGCATCTGGTGCTAATTGTGGAGAAAGTGGAGGATTACTAATTGGTTGCCTTTTAGATTGTTTCATTTTCTTTTGTCTTTCCTTCAATCTTTTTCAGTTCAGATTTTAAGGGAATGCATGTCAGTAAGATTCAAAGCACAGAATGAAACAGTACGCCCCTCCATCATGTGGCACCCAGCATATGTTAGAAATGCATTTTCCACTTTGTGATCTCTACTAGACTCTCCTCTGAATGGCAATACTCCCACACCACAGCACCCAGAGGGAAATAAAGGTTTGTTGAAGAAGCTGTTCAAAAACTATAGTAACGGGAAAGAATCTCTCATGGTATTTTGCGTGTGATGAAAATATGTACATAGATTGGACCTAGTGGAACAGCTAAAGTAGTAATTGGTAAACAATTTGTGATTTACAGAACACAAATAACCATGGAAATAATGGAGAATACACCTCTGTGCTCAGTAAGGGCAAAGATCTGGTCAAGGAGAAGGCAGAAGAAAAAACAAGGTAGAAAAGAAGACTCAGTAGAAAATTAGAACGAAGCACAGTCATGAATGGTGGCAATACTCAAATATTCCATCAGGTCTGGAAACAACTGGTTGAAGCAAAATGTATATTTTTATAAACTAGCAGTTTATACATTATGAAGACAGAGGCCAGATCTACAACAAGCAGGATATTTCACTATGAAAGAGGTATGAAAGCAGTATATAAGAGGCAGGAGCCATGCTACTGCATTACTGCAGTATTGAAGTGCACTGACAACTGTTGGGGCCCATTGACACATACCATATACCGCCTTCATAGTGCTATATCCTGCTTGGTGTAGATCTGGCCAGAATCTCAGATTATGCATATGCAAAGTCACAGACACTGTGCCTCTTCGAGGCACTAGTAAAATGTGCATATTAGTTTCTCCAAATGCTTTTGTACATTAACCCTTGAGAGTCGGTCATCAAACATTCTAAGGACATATCCTTATATAAATTTGGTGTGATTCTTTTATTTTAGTTACAAACTTCAAGAAATCAAGAAGTACTTCTGTCAATCTGTGAGCACAAGGATATACATAATAACTGGACAAGCTTAAATTTGGGTACACTGTACAAACAAGAAACCAACCAAACAACGCCAAATACTTCCAGAAATTCTCTACCGATGAATGAAGAAAAAACAATACTGGTAGTGAAGGTTATCTACTTCTAACTCTGTTCCAAAGGATGACTAGTCACCAACAGAACCATAGATTTTTAATCTCCAATACTTTGCATACAATAGCTACTAGCAGCTTCTGTAAAAATTCTGCCCAAATGATTAATATTTCAATAACTTTCCATTGCCAAATTCTGTAAAACTTCTGTGATTGCAAACCACAATTCTGATGCATTAGCATTTCCAAGCTAGATTGTAGAGCAGCTTGATTATTATTGTGAAAATTATTAGTGAATGTATTCACTATTAATTACTATTGATTTTCTTAGCTACTATCATATTACACCAGTGGTTTGTGACTTGCAGTGACTTTCAGTCTATTTCTAGGCTCAGAGGAAGGGGAGAGGAAATTATGTAAGACCTGGAGCATACATTTCCCCCAATTCTGGAGGCTTGTCAGAGGAATGGGAATCCACCCACAGAATGCCCCCTTTTGTCTCTACCAACGTCAGGACTCTGATTTCAGAAAGGTAAGGGCAGCAGACATCAACGGTAAAGGTGGTTGTGAGATCAGGTCTCCTCCTCTGAGTTCAGACATCTCTCTCCACACTTGGAGGGGGAGATCCAAAATACCCTATAGCCCCTTGGACAATCTCCCAGGGACCAAAGAATTACAGCCAAAAGGAAAGGGAATAAATAGAAATGTGTCAAGTATGAAAAAAATAATCCAAAATACATGAAATGTTATTGAGACCAATGATTTTTGTGAAAATTATTATTTCCATGATTATCAATGAACCTCTAGAGTTCCCAAAACTTCAGCTATAATGAAAAAAGAAATATAAATGTTGTAGGTTACTTATAATGAAATAAAGATTTATTTGGTTTAAACTGCAGTCCTATTCACACTTACTTAGGCGTAAGTCTCATTAAACTTAATGGGGCTTACTTCTGTGTAGATATGTATAGAGTTGCACTGTAAAGCAGATACTGGGTATTTTAAGTCAATTGCTTTGGGGAGCAACCCTCCATGAACTCCATTTAAATTAAGTTTGCAGGAGTTCCCAGTGGATTGTGTCCTTGATTGTTTATTTAGAACGTACTGTGCCAGATTTTTTTAATGTCACATCTTGTTATGTGGAATGATGACTTGTGCCTTATAACATTTTGGTTCAGGTAACTACAGTCTCCTGAAGGGAGAGTTCAATGCCACATGCATCAACTCTTAAAGAGCATCATATATCATTTGGCATCAAGGGGTTAATTTTCTTACCCCAGTAGAATCCTCTACATGATAAACCACTTTCAATGCGACACATCTGGACAGTGTGAAATCTCCTAGGTTGTCAAGGCAGAAGTTTGAAGCCTGAACTACTGTTGGAACACCATAATCTTACAGTAGAGCAGGAGTTTGAAAACTTTCTTCTTTTGAGCACCACATTCCCTTGGAAGCCACATGCTGCTGGTGCTGGGCAGGGGAAGGACCAAAAGTGGGCAGGGCTACTCCCTTTATTCTTCCTCTTTGTCATTCCCTTTCTCTCACCCACCCCCCTCTTGCTCTTTCTGGTACAAGCTTTTCTCTCCCCCGCCCACTTCCTTTCCACCCAGCTGCCAGGGAAGGGAGAGATAGATTGGAGAGATTTTGAATTGAGTTCAAGAGCCAAATGAAATTAGTCTAAGGACTGCAGATTCTCCACACCTGTTTTCTTGGCATCTCTGAAAGTTAGATTCCAAAGGATATCTTAATAAACACAACATTTTATATATATTATAAATGAAGCCCTAACTTGCACTCCCTCAGAAAGTTCACATGTTTCTTACTGACGTGTTTCCCAATGGGAGGGTTCACATACCCTGTAAATAAGCCACCATGGGCTGGTTGTTTGCTTGCAGTGATTGGGCTTGCAGTGGCTTGTCTCATTCCCTCATTCCGCCTCAGTCCTCCCACTGGCTCTGACATGTATCCCAGGTGCCTTTGCAGCAGAATTTATTTCCTTGAACTATATCTCAGTTTTTGCCAATCTGGCCCTCCAGCTCTGTAGCTGTTCCCAACAACCCCCAATGAAGTCGTGCCGCCAGGTTAGAACAATACAACAAGCCCACTGAATCATCTGAAAGCTAATTGGGGGGGGGGGGGGGGTAATTTTACAAATACAGCAAAAGCTAAGAAAATGTTGAAGAAAGTAAGAGGAAAAACTTACCGTGATCCACTGGTAGTCAAGCAGTTCATTAGCAGTGATTCTGTGGGCAGGGTCTACTTTCAGAAGCAGCAGCAACACATTTTTGGCTATAAAGAGAGACACTCTTGTTACAAAGGTGCTTCAGACTTGCTGGCTCTTTGACATGGATATTGCATGCTATGAATGTAATTGGCATTACCCTAACACCTGATCTCAAGGATCCGTCATATTTCCAGAAGCCATAGCCTGAAAAGCTGCCAGGAATATGGCTCTGGAACTGCTCGAGAGTCACAAGAGCCATAGAATATGCTTGCTTCCTCCTTGATTACATTCAAAAAACAGTTGTTCCCTCTGACTGGGAGAAACATACACATGCCTGCCTGACTGCCATTCCATCACCCAGCCAATTAACCCATGAAGGTACCTCTGAATTGTCTCAATCCTGAAGTACCTCCCAGACAGATCAAGAGCTAACTAAGCACCCTTGATGGCACCTTTTATTTTAATATTGTGCTATGCCAATTAGTATTATACAGCTAGATGTCAAATAAATTTAGGAGGAGGAAACTCCCTGGGTCTTCCATTCAGTTGTCAGAACCAAACTGTGGTTCCCTTTGTTTCAATCCATCATGAGTACAGCCTCTGAACCATCTTAGTTCACATTGTTTCCAACCCTTTAACTGCCTTGAGGTTTGGGCAGCCAATGTTCTCTCTTTCTGCTTGGGCATCCGTCATCCTGGTGTCCCAGCTCTGAGAGTAACCTAGGATCCAATATTGCTCCTTGTGACTCTTTCCCAGCCCATTTCTCCATTCTATTTTGCTGCCTACACCATATTTCCAGGACCACAGTCTCCCATTTTCCTGTTTCATTTGTCCCAGATGGATGTGTTGCCTTGTATTCACATACAGAGAAAATTGCCCTATTGAGTCCGGAACCTGATTCCACACATATCACAACACATACTGCCAGCTCCATCCAGCCATTTTGGTAACTTGTAGGGGACTGCAACCTAGGCATGAGTTGTCCGTTCTCAGTCCAAAGGTGGAATTGTTTCACAGGGAGCATAAACACAATTTATCATTATTTTTTACATTTCTATACTGCCCAATAGCGGAAGTTCTAGGAAGCAGCTACTAAAAAGCCTCAAGATGAACACACAATCACTGAATTTTATTGGGAATTCTAAGTAGAAGCGCTCATTAGCAAAGGTCTCCATCTAAATCTATTTTTAACAAGAAAAATTGTGGAGGCTCCAAGGTCTCTAATAATGGCTTAGCCTCTGTTTGGTCTCCCCATCATCACCCATATAAACGCCTTTCTTTTAGATGTCTGTGGACTATATGATGCAGCCTGTTGTCAAGAAGACCAGTTAGGTTTATTACCCCATTTTTGAATTCACAACTAAAGCTGAAACCCAAGGGTAGTCTGTGCTCATTTTCCTAATTTCTGCCAACCAACCAGGAAGTGCAGTCCTTTGGATTCCCTTTGCCCTGAAGTCAGTGCTCTGCTTTCTTTCTTTTCCTTTCTTCCTAAATCTATCCATTTCCAATCGAGTTGTGCATCATTTTCACTAGCACTTGAGCTTCCTTGGTGGTATAACCTAACAATCCTCGTCTCTGTTATTTTCATAACAGCATGTTCCTCTCTTTATTTGGTAGGTGCTAATTTTCCCAGACTTTTGTCTTCCTCTATCTCGTCTACTAGAGATAGAACTAATATTTTTACAACTAATAATGTGCTAGGGGGTGAGTATACGGACCAAGCCATTTTTCTCTTCTGTAATGAATGTGTATGTTTATGTTTTGAGAACACAAATCTGTAAAAATAATGTCTATATTTTTGGACTTTGAATGAGCGTTTAAGCTAATTCCCTATTTTAGAAGCAGCTATTCCTCATTTTAGTAAGAGCATAGTGTATGAATCTGCTGTTTGCACATCACACCTCAATTTAGTCCCAAATGTGTTGGCCATTACATGATGATGATGATGATGATGACTGTTTACATCTCCTCCACCTCTGCCATATGTTTATATAGATCTGCCAAATTGAGGCTGACACTTCATGCATCTGATGAAGTGGACAGTATCCAAGAAAATTTATGCCAGAATAAATTTGTTAGTCTTTAAGATGCCAACAGATTCTACCCCTCTGGAAATTAAACTTATGAGACAACCTTCTTAAAATAGACTCAGGGTGTCTTAATAACTGAGATTAAAACATACAAAAATTCAAACAATTTAAAACAGCTAAAATCAATTAAAAATAAAACACCAAGACTTGATAAAACAATTAAATTAAGAAGACCTGTCATATGCCATCCAAGGCCTGGAAATAAAACCGTGACTTAGTGCTGAAAAGATGAGAAGGTTGGTGCCAGGTGGACCTCACTGGAGATAGCATTCCACAATCAGGGAGCCACCACCCAAAAGGCTCTCCCCTTGTTGCCATTCTCCAAACCTCCCTCAAAGGAGGCACTCTGAGAAGGGCCTCAGACGTTGATCCCAGTATATGGGTAAGTTCATATCAAGCGAGGCACTCCATCGGGTATTGCAGTCCTAAGGTGTGTAAGGCTTTATAAGTCAAAACCAGAACTTTGAATAGGGCTCAGAAACATACAGGCAGCGAGTGCCAGAATCAATGTTATACGTTCAGCTCTTCTGATCTCCACTTTCAAACTGGCAGTCACATGTTGCACAAGCTGCAGTTTCCCAACAGTCTTCAAAGGCAATCCTATGTAAAGTGCATTGCAGTAATTGGAGATTACTGCAGCATAGAGTACTGAAGCTAGGTTACCTACTGTCCAAATAGGGGCATAGCTGGGCCAACAGCCAAAGCTGGTAGAAGGCACTCTGTGCCACTGAAGCCACCTGAGCTTCAAATAACAATGATGACTCCAGGAGAATCCCAAAGCTAGGAACCTGCTACTTTAGGGGGTGCAACCCCATCCAGAACAGGACACGCATGTCACATGTCCAGGTGAATGGGGACATGCAGCCTAACTCACAAGCCTCATTTCTCTTAGCTGTAACAAACACATCTCTCAGTTGTCTCTGAGTGTTTTAATCCCACAGTGTATTTTACCTCTAATGCTATGAAGCTAATTCATAGCAACCATTTTGTGAATTTTCCTTAACATCAATTTTATAGTTATGAGAAAACACATTACTTAAAGTTACTAAAAAGGCCAAAATATTGCAATAATTTGCTGAATTTCTTCCTGGTACTATTGTTACTTTTTGCTGTTGTTGTATAATTGTCTACTTACCAGCCTCACTGACTAATTCCCAGTTTGAACGTTTAAAATGAAGTTCTCCTTTCTTTATAACTTCAAAAAGTTTTTCTTCGGAGCCTGCCATAAAAGGTGGCTCACCACATAATCTATTTTAGAAGAGGAAAAAAAGGAAGTCAGCTTTATATTCTGATTCTGAAAATATATCCCTGCTTTCATACTAACATCTTCGTGTGTAAGTTCTACCTTTCCGTTTTAGGGTTGGTTTTTTCACTGTGTTAAATTATTCTGCTTTTTAAGTTTAAATTAGCTTGTGCCTATGTGTGCTTCTTACTTGCCCACCCCCTTTCTCTTCTCCCCTCGTGCACTCAGCTTCTATCGTGCCTTTATTATACCATGGTTTATACCATTAAGCTATGGTTTAATTGCTATTTGCAAATCAGGATAAGAAACCATGGCTCATTCTCGGCTTGGTAAGCCATGGTTTATTGAACCAAGATTATGATGGGTGAACCAAGCTGGAGAACGCTCATATTGAAGATAATTCTCCTAGATGTGCTGCACTAGGCCCATGGAGGGAAAGAATCATATTGGTTCAAAAACAATGGCAGCAAGGCAAAATTATCTTGGGAGCAACTACATCAAGTCTCAGCCTCCTCCAGACAAGTTCTAGAAGAGTTTAGAGAGTGGAGGAACTCCGAGGATACAGTGATGCACAAAGTGATGCACAAATTCTGTAACTTTTGTAAATCAGAGAGAAAATGAGTTTCAGAGAATGGATTTTTAAAAAATGAGGAAAGCCTACCACTTAATAGGAACATAACAACTTAAGGCCAATCTAGTCCAGCATTCAGTCCCCTCAGTGGCCAACCAAATGCCTATGAAAAGCTGTAACAGGGAACTACCCATCATGGAGTGATATTTTTATTACATATACCTATGAAAATAATGATTATGTATTTGGTATCAGACTCAGACTTATGCTTTGTTTACATCTGAGGGTATATTCAGAATAATTTTAAAATAGTATGAAACATCCAGATGTAAATGAAACTGATTAGCAGTTTCATTTCTCTATCATTCTGAAAGACTCTTCATGTCCTTAATTACTTCAAGCCCACTCGGTTGACTGCCAGAAATATAGCCCTACTAAGGTCTGATCTAACCTGAGTCAGGAACATACCATGGGTGACCATGATAGGCAGATCAGAACCATCCCACAGTCCCTGCCTAATCTCTCTTCATCGGTCCCTTCCAGCTCCTGCCCAACCTTTCCTACTCCTCATCTTACTAAAGGCTGCCTCTTGGGATTCCCACATCTGTTCCAAATTGATTTGTGAACCAGTCTTTCTCCCAAATCGGCTTCAGTAATTTCAGTGTTCCCAACAAGCAATTAGGCTCTAGATTCTAACCCTAATGGGCAGTCTCCTGACAATTAAAAATCAGAAATTATACCATATTTATTTATATTTTAACAAAGAATTAAGGGCCTAAAGCAAGAATGAAGAATCAGTGGCCCTCCAGATGTTGTTGGACTTCAACTCCCATCACCCCCAATCAGTATAGCCAATGGTCAGGGATGACAGGTTCCGTCATCTGGTAGGCCACAGGTTCCCCACAACTGGTCTAAAAAATTTCAGTTTGTAACTTGAACAGATTACATGAAAGTCTCATATGAGGGAGGGGGGAAACAATGAACTGATCGCAAACAACAATTGAATAGAAAAATGAGGTCAGATTCACCAAATAAATTATTTGTTATTAATTCTAATTTTATGTCTGTTCTCAAAGCACAGAAGTAGCTTTTGAAAATGTTGTCACCTATGTTTGATGAATGCTGTCACTTTAAATCAGAATATAGAATCATTACTGTCAGACTTACTTAACTTTGTTCTTAATGGAAGGCCACAAGTAAGTATTTTAGCAATTTATTTTCAAATCACTTTACCTTAATATACATTTCAAAGACTTTTCTGTTGTCAGATATCTTTCTCTTTTTCTCAACTGCTCAACTATAGGAAATTTAAATTCACAGCGAATGCCTTGAATACATGGCCTTGCTGAATATTCTCCCATTTTCGGGCCAAAAATAATGAGCTAAAAATATTTCCTAAAAAATACTTTTTACTATTAAAATAGTCACCTTATCTGATCCTGTTTGGTACCACTGTTTCCCTTCTATCTGCTGGTGCAATAGCACCATTTTAAAGTGCCCATTACTGCTTCTCTCCACTTTCTGGATGGGTCACGTAAGTGATTCCAACCAATTGGAGATCATGTAGTGGTGGAGAGCCCTTTTTCTGTTGAGGGCTGCACACCCTCATGGGTCATGTGTTGGTCCTGGGCACAGCCAAAACTAGCAGTGGGGAGGGCTAGAACCAAAAGTGCAGGGTCAACCCTTTTTCTCTTTCTTTTTCGGCCAACTCCCTTTTCTCTCTCTCCCTTGTCCTTCTTGTACAATGGGATAGATTGCTCTTGCCAGAGTTCTGAGTTCAGCACATGCAAAGGAGTTTTGAAATTAAGCCGACAGCCATATGAAATTAGGCTATGGGGCACATTTGGCCCTAGGGCTGCACATTTCCCACCCCCTGAATATTGTCACAATGCTCCCTAACCAATCAGATTTGGCTATATTATTATGAAACTGAAGTTAAATGAAGTCAATTGAGAATGAAGGCAATCCTTCCTGAATATGTCACATAGATGATCTCACTCAATTGGGGACCAACACAGTAATTGGGGATGACATCACTACACTATGTAACAGCCAATCAAATTTAGCTAAATGATTATATCACTTGGAGGCAAACAAGAGCAACTGACAGGACGTAAGAGAGGACAATGTAAATGAATAAGAAAGCATTTAACAGGTGTTTTAAAAAATCATAGAAAGCAGGAAGCATTATTTTAACCCTGCTGAAAATTTCCTGAAAAACAGGGAGTATCCCCCCGCCCCCCAGCCCTTTTGGAAGCATGGCTGCTTTTCAGGATTCAGTGAAAATATTGACCAGAGATGGTAGCTTAGGCCAGTAGAACTTGTGATCTGCCAAGCCAAGCACAGTCCACTATGAGCTCAATAAAAACGTAATTGCTTGTTGTTTTACTGGTCGATGTTAAAACAGAAATGGAATACAAATTGCAGCTATGTTCCACTGAAAAGCACCATAGTGTCATTATCCTATTATACAAAGGCATCACATGAAATTCAACATACATGAAAAATGAATTTCTATCCATTCTTATGGCTTGAATTTACTAGGAAGGGTCAAGATCAAGTCTTTTGTGACAGATATACACTTGTTAAAAGAAGCATGCCATCTGCACTACTGCTAGAAGGTTAATGCAGAGGCATTAACAGCTACTACAAATATCACCTAGCAATGGCAACATTAAACGTCCACTTAGAAAGAATGGCTGAAAAGTCCATCTCACAATGCTAGGGTGGGCTGCTTATGAAAACTGTATGAAAATTAAAAGAATATTGTATACATCTTTTGAATATCACTTCCAAATATAATAAAAGGGGTGTGAACTGTATTCTATTAACTCTGGTTTTTGTTTTGTTTTTACTGTCAACTGGATGAGGTGCAATATAATGTAACATTGTTACAATACTATTGTGATTATAAAATGCTAATTTAAAATATTTATATGTTAATTAAAGTATAATGTCAAGAGTCCTGAGCTGTGACTACAATCAGCACAATTCACTGCTCTCTCTTTTACAAGGCCTGTGAATTGTGCAGATTGCAGAAACAGCATGGAATTCTTATTGGCCAATCAAGTGATTCAGTTACCCCAGCCCAATTTATAATACATTCAATCCCACTATATTGTGCAAATATGACTTCTTCAGTGGCAACATTAATACTGTAAAGTATGGCCATAAAACTGGGATTGCCTCAGCATTAAAAAGTTTGCAGAACACAGCATGTTCCACAAATTTAAAAAAAGAAAAAAAAGAAAGCAATAAAACTGTGCTGTGGCATTATGGTATGCAGAAAAACTATAACGGATGAGTTGGAGGAACAATGGTTGGGGGAATAGCTCATCCCCCACCACATCAGCTTAGGTGGGAGGACGCTTGTTCGGATAATGCATGTTCTTCCTCTTTTCAGCTGTTCGCACTTGGACAGAGCAGAGATGGCCCTGCTGTTGTTGCTAATTCACCTTTTATCAGAGCTTCCTAGGAAGAACCTAGCTTCAGAGGAAGTAGAGGGTGAGGGCCATACTCCCAGGCCCCTCTGATATTTGGCTCAAGTTTGGCACTCTTTCCCAAGAATAGCTGGTGAGAGGATGAGGCTGCATTCCACTAGGCAGGTCATCACCTATTGGGATGTCATCTCTCACCTTCTCCATCCAGTTTCAACCCAGAGGAGCACCCTAAGCCAAGTACAAGCTTCGGAAAAACAAAGTTGTGTTCCACCAGATCCTTTTCTCCACGTCAAAGAAGCTCAATTTGTCACAATTTGTCCTTCTGCTTGCTGAATTGAAAAGTATCACTAACCAAAAAAATATTATAAAAAGCTGATGCAGGGTATTTTTTTAACTGATGTCTGAATCATCTGCATGCAAGATTACTGCCTTTTTCATTTGTTTAATTAAAATACTTGCTACCTCTTATACACAAACAACTGTATAAAGCAGTAAATTATTGGTAATATAAAACACAAATATTTGTCAATATACTGGACAAATCTAGATTTAGTCGTACTTAGAAATTATCCACTGAAAACAATGGGACTTTATTCCATTGGTCTTAATGGATCTACTCTAATTATGGCTAAGTGTGAATCCAACCCAGTATATCAAAGTGTATAGTACAATGAGCTGACAGAATAAGCAAACGCTTTGAGCAATGACATCAATGGAAAATGGTTTCTACTACTGTCATGTTTAAGTCACCATTGATAATATATTTCCATAAGACCTTATTTTCCACCAAGGAAAAGTTTTCAAGAATATTTTGACCCATCACACTAGCTAGACATATACATTCTAAAGCTGTGATCCCAAGAACACTTACTTGAGCGTGTCTAGCGTTGAGATGTAATTTTATTGGGGGGGGGGAATCATTCCTGTTTTGAAGAGTCAAGGAAGACAATCTAAGCAATGAAAACTCCAGCTAGCCAGTAGCTATACCAAGCGTTAACTTTCAATTAAAAAATAATAATGCACAGTTACTTCCTTTAGGAGATTTTTTTTTCATTTTATATAAATGTTACAAGCTACTTACAGCATATACATAATGACACCTATGCTCCAAACATCACACTGTTGGCTATAGTCATGTGCACTTATCACTTCTGGGGCTGCCAACCAAGCAGAAAAAATAATATTAATAATACAAAAAAAAAACTTTTAAATGCTTAAAACAAAGCATGTGCTGATGAGAATTACTTTATTCCTCCCCGAAGCAAAAAGAAAAGCAGCAGATGTTGAGATTAATAATGTACAGCCCTTAACAATTCATGCTGATGTGTCCTCACTTTGATCATTTAGGAATGATGACATTGTGACTAACTAATTGTGTTATTGGTGTGTTTATTTTTCTAGCTGTAAATTGTGAAAACATTGCTCATAAAATTCTGATTGCAAATCCTTCATGACACCACATAACACATTTCCATTTCGAAAACAAGTGTAGTGCATAAGGTTATGTACTGGATTTAATTAAAGATAGAAGGGCTTCTGTAAGTATCCATCTTAGACAAACCCTAAAAAGTACATCTATTTAAAATAAATAAATAAGCTCTCAGAAAAGAAAAAATGGCTTTAAAATTACTCACCGATCACTTTTTTGTTAAGATGAGATATGCATGAGCCTTTCACCTGAATGCACAGCCCCTTCCCTCCTCCCTTTATATGAGCCACAATTAAACCAGGAAGTCTCCATTGGCTTGGCCCTGCTACACCCAAGGAATGCAGGTTCTAGAGCAGCCAAAATGGATTAATATGGATGCCTACTGTGCAAAAATCCAAGGCCTTAGCTAGACCTAAGGATTATCCCAGGCAAATGGAGGGGCCATCCCTGCCTGCTCCCAGGATCCCCTGTGTGTCATTTGGATGCACAGGGATGATCCCGGGACAATCCCGGGATATAGGCCTGGTCTAGCCATGGCCCAAATCTATGTAAGCCGCTCGGAGTTTTGCTGTATCTCAATTGTCAGCTGAAGATAGACCCTTGCAGAGTGGTTGATAATGGTTTCTTGGGCCTAGCAGGACCAAACCAACGGAGACTTTCTGGTTTAACGGCAGCTCATGCAATGGGACGAGCACAGGGGCTATGTGTGTACAGGGGAAAGGCTCACACATATCTGGCTCAATGATAACTCAAATGCAATCACTGAATATTTATGTCACCTCATTTATAACAATGGCTTTGGGATTAAGTTAGCTATGCCTAATCTGCTGCCCTGTGGTACTGCAGGTCAGGAGTTTGTTCAAGATTTCAGTCTCCATTTGTCCACTTTGGCTGCAAAAGAAATTTCCCCCAGGAAGAAGGGAAAGGTAACTGTAGGATGACCATATGAAAAGGAGGACAGGGCTCATGTATCTTTAACAGTTGTATTGAAAAGGAAATTTCAGCAGGTGTCATTTGTATATATGGGGAACCTGGTGAAATTTCCTCTTCATTACAACAGTTGAAGCTGCAGGTGCCCTGCCCTCTTTTAAATCTGGTGACTCTAGTATAGCTCCTGCACCTTTAACTGTTGTGATGAAGAGAGAATTTCACCAGGTTATCTATATATACAAATGACACCTGCTGAAATTTCCTTTTCAATACAACTGTTAAAGATACAGGAGCCCTGTCCTCCTTTTCATATGGTCACCCTACTGCTCTTTGCATTGATACTTCATCCTACTTGGGCACTAGAGCAAATTAACATTAATTGTCTTAGCAGGTGTTATATTATTGCCTTGACTGCTAAATCTTTTCTTTAGCATGTTAGAGCTAACAGAAACCTTCCTTTCAGTAGATTCAGCTCTTGCCTGGAAGTTATTAAGCAACTGCTAAGATACCATAAAACCTAATTTTGAAATGCTATTATAATATCACAGTTCTTTCCCAGCTATGAGCCATCAATCAATCTTTGTTTTAAACCATGGGCCATAACTAGACAGGAAATATGATGTACAGTATCAAATATAGGTCAACAACACAGCTTAAAATACAGAATGAAAAAAGCCAATTATGGATAGGATTATTACAAAATATTGAATTTTAGAGCAGAACATTTCCATATCAACAAATTGCACTCAGCTTCGCAAAGCCCTCTCTAATTTTTCTACCCATCAATGCAAAGATACCTTTTTATATATATATAATATACTTGCCCTGGTTGTTATATAATAATTCTTTAGTTATGTCGTTCTGAGATCTTATTCTAGCTAGAAGGTAAGGAATAGAGTGGGCAATAGAACAGATAATGGACTGAGTGTTGTATGTAGCAAAAATGCAGAGTATCTGTTCATATGAGAGTTTAGTATATCTATTTTCAAGGACCATAGTAAGCATGGCCTGGAACTAGCATGTTGTAAATGTTCAGTGCAATGTATAGCTTGTCAGATCACAGAAGTAGCTTTGCATTCCATTCTCAATTTGATAAAATGCAGCCAAGAGGAAAATAAAGATGCCTGAATTACTGCCACATCCTGCTGCCTAATCAAATCTTCAATTCTAGTTTCTGAATTGAACTGTAGTAAAAAAAAAAAAAACCAATATAAACAACCCAGATTCTTACTGTTTTTTTTAATATTTACATCACAATCTAATGCATGTTTACTCTGAGGATAATGAGTGCTGCTTCTATGGGACGTACTCCCTAATAAGTGAGTTTAGGATTGCAGCCTAAATGCACCAAGAATTTCTAGAAGGAGATATCTTTGACTGTTCAAAAATACATTTTTTGACAAGTGTGAAAGCCACACTTTCTTCACAGTGTAAACCAAGAATTAATAGTAGATTGATTAATTCTAGCAACAATAATAGGCTTCATTCCACCCTCTGTGCCAAAGAAAGGTGCTAATGTACAAGGAGGAAGTACCAAAAGTATTCTTAGAAAACGGCATTGTATGATTTTAATTAGGAGCAAATTTCAGCCTCAAATAAAAGGACTTTTGCCTGAAATATTTTTATGGCTTAATACATTGTTTCCTCTCCCTTAAACAAAAGTAGGAGGGTCTCCAAAGTTAGTTCAATATGCAGTCTATTGACTAAGAGGTGAGCAGGAGATGAGCAGTGTTCTGGAAATGGGGCCCAAGATATCTGAAAGACATTGGCTGAAATCATAAGCACACTTATTAAGACAGAGGCCTTAGCTAGACCAGGCGAAATCCCGGGGCAAACACTGGGATTGTCCCTGTGCATCCACATGATACACAGGGGATCCCGGGATCAGGGAGGGATGATCCCTCCCTTGCACTGGAATCTCGCCCTCCCCTTTGGGCCTGCTTTTTCCGCGGTCCTGGGCTAAGCCCAAGACCGCAGAACGTGTGGCCCGTTGCCGCAGAGCTGCGCCCATCAAGGGTAGGGTGAGGGGAGCGAGGAAATTAAGTTATTTTTTTAAAAAAAAAACAACCTACCTTTAGCGCACGAGCAGTCGTGCGCTCCGTCTTCTTTTAAAAAAATGGTGGGCGCAACACCTCTCTTCCTGAGGTCATTGCGCCTCACGTGTAAATGGAGGAGGGAACTCTCATTAATCACAACGCAACATCTTCCCTCCTCCGTCGCGGACTATGAGGTAAGTCTAGCTAAGGCCTAAGTCTCAATGAAATCAAATGGGACTTCTTTCTGAATTAATATGCTTAAGATTGGGCTATTAATCAATATTAAGGTTGCCCAGCATCCATTTATGACAAAGGGATTTATTTCCAAATGCCACAACTTTCTCTTCTACCTGTGTAGGGCCGCGTTGTCCATATAACAGCAATACTGAGATTCTCTGTTCTAAAAAGACCTTGGAAAGTGCCATTAACTATACAATTCAGTAGATATAATTATTCATACTGAGATTGAATAGAAGGGGTGCTGGCTGCCAGCCTTGGCAAATACCTTGCTAAATTGGATTAAGATTCGTCAGTTCTCCTTTCAAATCCACCCTCACCATCAAATGTCCTAATAAGTCAAAGACTATGCTCCTCCATATCAGTATGGAATAATTTCAGCAAAGAACAATCCTGATTAACTGAATCAAAGGCTGCAGAAAAATCTACGGAAATGAGATTTATGTGTTTTGGGGTATATGCCATCCTACATGAGCAAAATCCACTTGCACAAGGAGTCTTTCCTGTCCCCCTCTGCAGCCCCCTGGACTCCCCCTTCCCAGAAGCATTTCTTGAGGACTTAGAAAAAGACTAGGAGATTATTAATTATTATTATTATTTACATTTATATACCGCCCCACAGCCGAAGCTCTCTGAGCGGTTTACAAAAGTTAAAAACAGTGGACATTAAAAAGACTAAGAGATGTCTCTAGAGGCTGCAGTGGAAGGGAGGAATTGTCCAAAATCAGGCAGAGGCAGCTTGTGTAACTGAGACATTGCTGTCGCAAGCTGTCTCTTCCCAATTCTGGTTGATCCCTCAGTTCCACTGTAGCTCCCCTTACTACATGTCAGACCTTTCCTGAGGGTCCCCCTACCCTCAGGAGAGGCTTTTGGGGAGCACACAGGGCTGCAGAGGGAAGAAGGGATGGGAAAGCACTCCTGCACAAGCAGACCTCAGCTTGCATAGCACTGGATACAACCCTTTCAGTTCGGCAGTCTATTTAGAAATAAAGTAGTTGGATGTGAAGCACTCTGTGATTATTCTCACTGCGCTAAAACCGTCTTGCTTTTCAGCCAGTGATTCACTATACTCAAACTAGTTTTCCAATTTGTTTAACTAATAGCACTAGTATAGTGGGTCCTCTCCAGGAATATTTTCCTGATTTAAGTGCGGTAAGGTTAGGATTGAGAAGATGGTTGAATCTTCTCGCTATGCAAAATAAACTAATTAGTAGCTGACTGAAGCTTTAAGAAGCTCTCCATTGGCACTGATATTTTACAACTGTGCAAAGTTGAATTTTTTGAAAGGTACAAAATACTGAGGAATTGGTAAGCAACAGGCAAAACTAGGAGATTATCTGGGCATGTGTATTACACACATACATACACACAACTAAATAAATGGACACTAGCTATTCACTGACTGTGAGCTACAAATAAAATGTAATTCATTCAAATGCCATTCCTTCATGTGATGAGACTGAATGAGAGTACTATGATATGAAGCAATGAACTTACCCATGTAGATAGGAGTCCCACAGGTGGACTGGAACATGCTTTCACTTCCTCCCATCTTTTGTACAGCTAAACCAAAATCAGTCACCTACAGGAAACAGAACTCAACTGCCTTGAAAATTCCCTGATGATATGTAGCTGCAGCTCTTTTATTCATCTTAAGAGTTCATTGTTCTTAGCAAAACCACTTGAGTGAGAGCTAAAAGAATTTGATTAGATTTCTCAAATGATCACATGTAGAACAGTGCACCTTAAGCAGAGAAAGCTCTACACCAATCCTCCTATAAATATTCAGAGACTACTTTCAAACAACTTTAATCCTTACTTTGCAAATTGCACTAGCATTTAAACACACATGAAGTGAGAATGTTATTCATAAGATTCAAGTTAAGCGTACGCTGCTATAAGGTTTGCATCAAAACTCATAAATACACAAACCAAATATTTCAATTATGTTTTCATTATGTTTATTATGAGATCCTTGGGGTTAGAAAAATGGGGCAAAGTAAATGCTGTTTGGGAAGCAAGAGGGATAGAAGCCAAAGAAGACAAACTGGAAAAATCAAGAAATAAAGCAGTAGCTGTGTGCTTGAGACATATTCATACTAAAGATGTGAAGGCCCAGAAAAAAACCAGAAAATTTGGAGGGTGGGAATTGGTGTTTTCCAGGGGGTTTTCCTGAGGAAGTTTTTGTTTCGTTTTTCCAAACATTATGAAACATTTTCTTTTAGAATTTAGGACAAAGTATTTATATACTGTTACCCAGCCTTTACCCACACACCCCAAAAAAGATTTCTAAAAACTGTCTAATAAGAACAAACAGACTTTATAGAAAAACTAGAGATGTAAAATATCTGGAAATAATGAAGCCGTGGGGGGAAATGTCTTTTAATCCTTTCTGTAAGATTCCCAGCATGGTTATTTCTTTCATTCCTTATTAAAATTCTGATCTAAAGTATATTTTACTGATAGACATTTATGTTCAGTTTCCCGACGTGAATAGAGTCACCATTGTGCATTCTTGACAGTAAATGTGCATTCTTGACAGTTTCAGTTCTATAGAGTCTTGTGTTTCTGATGCTGTGGCAGTCATTTTATCTAGTTCTAATTTAATCAGACAATAATGACAACTTTACTAACAGGGTTTAGTTTTAAAAGTTTTAAAAGATAATGATAATTATATGAGCGGACATAAATTTATACATAAAATAATTTAAAGAAAAGAAAGAATGCTTTATGTTCCTAAAGCAGGCCTACCCAACCTGGTGCCCTACGGATGTGTTCAACTACAGTGCCCAGCATTTATGACCATTGGCCATGCTCCCCGAGGTTGATAGGAACTGAAGTCCAAAAACATCTGGAGGGCACCAAGTAGGGGAAGGTTTTCTTAAAGCAACAAAGTGGCTTTTGATCTGTAAAGAGCACTTAAAGAAAAAAAAGTATTGCTTATTTTTCTATTTTTCTGACAATTTGTTTTGTTCCAAAAACCCTCAGGAAAAAAAGTGTTGTTTTTTCCATGGCCTCAAAATTTCTGGAAATTTTATATCTCTCACTCTCCGTATTTGGAAGCTCAGTGTGAGAGCAAGAAACAGGGAAGGAGGTGTGAGGGTGGGACAGAGTTTTCCTTAGGGTGGCTGGATGTGTGGGATTTCAAGGGCTGCCATCACATTATCCACTTGAGGTACACCTGGTATTAGACATACAGCATGAGGTGGCCAGTGGATGGTCTTCCTTGGTTTTCTCTTTTTTTTTACTTGAGTCCAAGGCAAGCCTCACCACTGCTGTATAGCATGACCATATGGAAAGGAGGACAGGGCTCCTGTATCTTTAACAGTTGTATAGAAAAAGGAATTTCACCATGTACTGCATATATATGCAGCACATGGTGAAATTCCCTCTTCATCACAGCAGTTAAAGCTGCAGGAGCTATGCTAGAGTGACCAGATACAAAGAAAGCAGGGCTCCTGCAGCTTTAACTGTTGTGATGAAGAGGGCATTTCACCAGGTGCTGCATGCCTACAAATGACACCTGCTGAAATTCTCTTTCCTATACAACTGTTAAAAATACAGGAGCCCTGTCGTCCTTTCCATATGGTCACCCTACTGCTGCACCATTAAGTGAAACTTCAAATGCCTCTGGGGAATGATGGCATTTCCATTCCAGGTACAGGAAAAAGCATTGGTTGCCCTATGCAGAGTTCTGTCTCCACAGACAGGGCACTCTTGTGTGAGGGGAGAGAGTGAAGTAGAGGGAAAAACAGGTGTGCCCAGTTTACTACCTCCTCCCACTTTTTCTTGCTCTCCAGATGCCTGGCTTTCTAGCCTGTGCCCCTCTTCTCAAGGCAGCAAACAGTGCATACTCCACTCCTGTACATGGCAGGAGTCACCTGGGCCCATTATTTCCTGCCCAACCTAGAGATGTCGGGGATCAAACCTGGGGCCTTCTACATGAAAAAACTACAGCCCCATTCATGAAGAATACTAGTTGAGTAAAATACATTTTATCATAGTATGCTGCCTTATTTACCACAGATTATACCTCAGCACTTCAGTTCTGTGTCAGCATGCACATTATAAAATCCTCACAGCCATTTTGTAATGGCTATAAAATGCTAAGTAAGGACGATGTAATATATAATTTAGCAAGCATCAAGGGCCAATTATTTCCATACAAATAAATGAATGTAAGTTCTTGATACATTTAATGCGTTTAAGGTAGTAAATACTTATAATATCCAAAGTCCACAAAGTAGAAAGTAGTTGATATGTAAAACATGGTATGTTTTTCAAAATTACTCAAATGTTTAAATTAAATTGTCACTATACATAAGTCATGCTAATTATGGCTCCCTCAGCTTACGGTTGCTAATGGCTTGAAACTATATCCTAAAAGGCGTAAGAAGAAGAATAAGGTGTAGTTTTAAAAACATTTCTTTTTAAAATTATGTATAAGTATACTATTCTTCATTCAACAGGAAGTTTCACCAATAGCACTTGACTCCTACATACTTGTGAATTGTTCCTATGTCAGCCCCTTTCTTTTTGGCTTGATTACACCATTAAACCTCAGTTTAAAAGCTGCTAATAGTAATTTACTAGGAAACTTGACTTTTGATACCTGGATCTAAAAACATACAGAAGCAAAAATAAAGTGTTGAAATAAAGCGTTGCAAATTCTGGGCTTACCTTTATATTTAATTTCATTTCATTTTGTTCATCAATGTCACTGCTTTTAACTAAAATGTTTTCCAATTTCAAATCTCTATGAACAATATCTGTCAAGATGGAGAACAAAAAGCAAAAGTGTTATTTATCAATTGCGTTGAAAATATTCTGACAGAAATGTTTTAAACCCTTTTGATTGAGTAATTTATGAGCCCCACTTTCAGTGCCTTTTATCCTACATTAATATAAGCAGACTCTGTATTCTTTCTTTAACAGAAAAGGTTTTGTCTGTACATTCCAAATCAGGATCAAACTAGATCCATTCTTCTAATGAAATGGAAAAAAAAGAGAAATCTGCATAGATTTTATGACACTAAATATGATTTGTCACATGATTTACTTTAAAAGCCCCAATTTGTAAAATTAGTATACTAAATGAAAATATTCAACTCATTTCCTGTGTTCAGAAGGACAAAGAGTAAGGATTAACAAAAAGAGAGTTGAGCAAATCTTTCTCGTTTTGTTCCATGCCATGTTTACACTTATGCTCAGGTTCACAGTTGTGCCCCTACAGTTCCGCTCTGCTGTCTTCCACCACCTCATGATTTTTCTTTTTTTATATATAAAAACAAAATCTCTCACAATAGTATTTAGGGCATCATCAGACAAGCTTTTTATCGCACACTCGCTACTGCCCACTTATTTATTTATTTATTTAGTTATTACATTTCTATACCGCCCAATAGCCAGAGCTCTCTGGGCGGCTCACTTACAGATGTTTGCGCATCCTTTACACAGCATGGTCCATCTCTTGCGCACCTTCTGCTCAAAATACAGCCCTTTTAATCCTCCCGACAGCCACAGCTTCCACTCACTCACTCACTTACTTAACCATGGTTAGCCTTAACCACAGTTAATATTGATACAAGTGAACTGCTAACTACAATTAGCACCAATCCGAAATGTCACAATAGAGGAAAATGGATGCAATTTGATGTTTCCTAAATTAATTTTGTCACATTATGTGTAAAATATTAAGCTTCTACTTAAGATGAATGAAAACGTTTTTGGAAACTGTGGCAGAGATCCAAACAACCACTTAGGTCCACATAAGGGATTTCTTGTTTTGTTTTTGTTTTCCAGTAGCAGTTCTTTGCACTGCACTAGAGGTAAATGAAGCCCTGGTATTTGGGGGAAGGTGAAACAGAGGGCCTGCTTCTGGATGGAAGGGTTCAGAGGCCAACTGTATAGGTAAACCTTGCTGAACAGTCTTTCAGATCAGGGCCTATCTCTATAACAGTCTTCCCCAACCTGGTGCCCTCTGATTTATTGAACTTCAACCTCCATCTGTCCCAGCCCACATGGCCGATGATCAGGAATGCTGGAAGTCATAGTCCAAAGCATCCATATAGTCCAAACCATAGGGAAAGCTGATCTACAACAATGACAAGGTGGCAAAGAGTATTCCAGATTATTTAAAGTATTCAACTTCTGCTTCCTTTCTCTAATGGAATGAGCTTTTCCTTACTTCCTGAAATAATTTAAAACTGTAGTGAACTAAAGGAGGAGGAGGAGGAGGAGGAGGTGGTTTTAAAAATACAGAAAAAATGTTTAATTGTAAAACAAAAAGGACTATCACATTTTAAAAAAAAGAATGTTGGCTTTCAGTTAACAGGGCCACAATATACATTATAGATACAAAAATGGTGAGTATAATTAAATACAATAGGGAATTAACTTTACCTTTCCTGTGAAGATACGCTATTGCTGATGCAAGACTCTGAATTATGTGCCGAGTCTCATTCTCTGTAAATTGTCTTTTTCTGAGAAGAATTTCTTTAAGTTCTCCATCCTCGCATAACTCCATTACAAGGTACATGCGCTAAAATTAATAAAAAATAATGTATATTTTATTTTTATTAAGTATTAATATTTTTAACTTAAAATGCCTGGAATTTGAAGAACATTTAGAGGAGTGGGGTGGGGGTAGAATGCAAAAATTGCAAACATTACTTTTTGCAAAGGCTAAATAATAAATTGATCATAGATCTTCATGTTTTTGATAGGTCAGCAGTCACCCTCTTTAACAGAAATGTTACACCAATATTGAAAAAGTTAAAATGTGAAGTACAATTTATACAGGTTATGAGTGGTTCTTCAAAAGGCAAAGACTAATTTCAAATGAAATTACACCCTAATTCTAAAAAAAGAACATCCAATCTAGGAGGATTCTTATTACTATGTGAGCTCCAAAACATAGTTACCCCACCTTCAGTATCTTCCTCGTCCCTGCAATCTATTCATTTGGGGAAATGGACTGGGTCCTTACACTGAAATGAATGAGGACACCGGCAGAAGTTCAATCTCCATGTTAGCATCTGAGCATACAGAGCAGTGATGAGCAATTTGTGGCCCTCTAGATGTTTTGGCCTACAACTCTCATCAGCCAATGCTGAAGGATGATGGGAGTGGTAGTCCAAAATAACTGGAGGGCCACAAGTTGCCCACCCCAATATAGAGAACTCTGAACTGGGGAGCCAATGTGGGAGTTCCACTGAAATGAGTGGATATTTCTTTCAAATATCTAATTACTGTTCCGAGAGACCTCAAATTGTACATGAAACACCTACATGTGTGAGGTCTTCCCATTCACTCCAATACTGGGGATACTACTAAAGTTAATAAGGAACCCCAGGCACACAGAGGTCCTGCATACAGAAGCAAATGCTGATTCGTGGCCAGTGAATTTAATAATGGTATAACACTCAACCAGGCAGTATGTGCAGAAAGCTTATAATACTTCTATTTCATTTCTAGAATATACATGCTGGTCCTATTCCCGGAAAACATCTCAAGAAAAATATATAAATATAAATGCTGCAAAAATAATAAATCCCATGAGACAGATATAATACCAAGGAAAATGGGATGGCACCATGGCCACAGCTAGACCTAAGGTTTATCCTGAGATCATCCAGGGTTTGCCCCTGCCTGAGCACTGGATCCCCTGTGTGTCACCTAGATGAACAGGTTTGACCCCTGGACGATCCAGGGATAAACCTTAGGTCTAGCTATGGCCCATATGACAGGTAAGGTTTTTATCCCAGCATTGGCTATATCGGTCTCAGAGGACCACTTTGGGGGGGGTGTCCAGTACCCCTCACACCCTATAAAGCCCCATCTCTGCTTTATAGGAATTCATCAGCAACCCATCTGCCATCATCACATCTTATTTGAAATGCATTGTGGGAGTTACATTTAAGAAATCTTACTTTTGGTGTCTCAAATACTTCTTCAAGATGTATTATATGCTCATGGTTTACTCTTTTTAGGATGCTCACTTCCCGTTCAAGTAGTTTTACAGCAGAACTCCCAGCCTTAAACAGTAAGAGAAATACATTTCTTACCCATTCGAGTATCAATTACACAGTTTCTTGTTAAATAGGTTCTTTTAAAGAATACCTCAGCTCCTTGAAAGTCAGGTTCCATAGCCTCAATCCTATTGAATGCTACACAGACTCAGACCAGGAGCAGTGCAGTCAAGCACTTGTTGTTTACCCCCTATGCCACCGGGATCATTGGCTGGAGAAAGGAACTGCAGGCAGTTTCATACAGAATGCTAGCACCACTGCCCAGAATCCTCCAGACAAAGGAGCCTACAGAGCCAAACTCATCCCCCTGCATTCCACAAACCTTCCTCAACCTCAGCAAGTTGTTGAGGGACGCCAGTGTGTCATCCCTCTGCGTTTCCAGACAGCCCGGCCACCTGCCTGTTCCAGATAATTGCCAGTACTCCACACATGATAATATGCTATTTACATCCTGTAGAAATACTGTATTTTTATAGTTTGTTAACAGTAGCTTAAGGTTTTGGTTCATTATTATTCTTACCTGCTCAAACATGCATCCACAGGCAGAGGATTGCCATAGAGCCTTTTCCCACCCTTGCATGCACACTTGGCCTGCATCTACCAACTCCATTGCTGTTCTAGAATTGGTAACATGGACCTTACTTGAACAGAGATAGCCTAGCTACAGTTAACCATGCTCTGGTAACTTCTCATCGGGATTACTGCAACGCATTATACAAAGGGCAGCCTTTGAAAACAGTCTTGAAACATCAACTGGTTGAATATGGAGCAGAAAGAACGTTAATGGGGACTAGTGGATAAGAACCTATTATGCCAGTGCTTTGTGATCTGCAAGGGCTTGCAGTGTGTTTCTGGGACCAATTCAAGGTGCTGGTATTAAATTTCAAAGCCCTAAACAGCTTGAGGTCAGGTTACCTGAAGGACCGTCACCTCCCATATATACCTGATTGGACCCTAAGATCATCCTCAGAGACCCTCCGTCAGGTTCCCCCACCAAATGAAGTGAGGTGGGTGGCTACTAAGGAGAGGGTGTCTTCAGTTGTGGCAGCTATTATGGAAATAGCTGTCCCCAGAAAGGTTCTTGTGGTGCCTACATTGTGGTCTTTTGGATGCCAGGTGAAGACCTTTTTATTTTCCAAGGCTTTTTAAGTTATTCAGTTTCTATTGTTTGGAAGATTTGTAAATCTTTACACTGCTGGCGTTTTTTACTCTAGTTATATGCTGTAGTTTTAAGACTTCTAAAAGTTTTATATTATGTTTTATCATATTGCTGTATGTTATGGTTTAACTGTTCTGAACAGCCCCAAGAGCCTTGGCAATTGGGCTGTATAGAAATGTAAAAAACTAAAAAAATACAAATTAAAAAGGCAAGGAGAAGCCTTCCATTACAAGAGCTCAGAAACAGCATGTCAGAAGGTATGTATCACCTGCTGGCTAAGCTTACTGTTTTCGTCTCCCATGCCTAATCCTCTGCACCCTGCCATTCTGCATATTACTTGATAAAAATTAAACATGCTCTAGTCTTAGGCCCTCCAAGGAACTATCTGGCTGGGAATGGATTCTGCTTATTCCCTTAATGGAATGCCCCCCCCTCCCCAAATGATACCTGGAAAGGAAAAGTAGCAGGGTCCATCTTCCCTCTAGACAGCAACTCTTACTCCTTTCAGCATTTCAATTTAAGATGAAATGTGACATTCAGAAGTGGAGACACTACCATGGTTTTATTGTAATAATTAAACCCAGAAATGTGGATAAAACAGGGCTAGAATTCTAGGAAACTTTTCTCCAAGGAGTCCTCACTGGGACAGTGCAAGAGAAAATCTTGAAAGTCCTATGTTTTCTCCTATCCCTTTCCCCTGTTGCCATTAGGCTCTGTTTCTACAATGCCTCAGTCTCAAGGTGTACAAAGTTAAGGACAGGTGTATTCCATTTAGTATCTCCTATCTTCCCTACCCCACCCTAAAAAAATGGTCAATTAGCTCAATTGGAACTCTTTTCACTTCCTCTTTCTGATTTTTGCTAAATTTTATTCTGTCTTTTAATCAGGCCCTCAGCAAAGCCTTAGCATCAAAGATAAACTCCAGCCCTCTTAGGCCTTAGCTAGATGAGGGGTTATCCCGGGCTGATACCCAGGATCCAGATGACACACAGGGGATCCCAAGCTCAGGCAGGGATCAACCTTCCCTTGCCCCAGGATAATGGGCACCACTTTGGGCCCCGTTTTTCCTGCGGTCTCGGGCTGAGCCCAAGACTGCGAGCGTGTGGCCCGTTGAAGCGGCTTCTCTCCGGCTTCACGCAATTACTCGCGCATAGCCGGGAGCTGCGCACGGGGCGCAGCACTCCACAGGAGCACTGCACCCATCCGGGCTAAGGTGGGGGGAGAGGGAAATATATATATATATATATATATTTAAACCTGGAGTGCTCCTGCGCTGCTGGCCCTTTAAAACTTAAAAAAAAAATGGCAGATGCAACGGCTCTCCTCCAGAGCTCGTCGCACCTCGCGTGTGAACGAGGGCGAAATCCTGTGATAGTTGCATCTCCCCTCCTCTAGCCCGGATTTACAGGTAGGTCTAGCTAAGGCCTTGGTGAACTGATAGCGAGTCTTTCCTTCCCCACGCTTCTACTCAGCACGACCAACCCCCATACCCCTGAACATCTTCTGCTGTCTCTAAATCTCTCCACCTTTTCTAGCAATCTTTGATCTATTTGCACCCTAACACTTGCTCTCAACTTCCCTACCCATGTCGCTTCAGAAACAAATTGCCACCCAAAAACCCTCTAATTGGATTTCAATCACGTCCATCTCCCTGATGCCTCCCTATTTATTTATTTTATTATTTATTTGTTATTTATTTAGAATATTTATATACCGCTCCCCATTGAAAAATTTCGGAGCGGTGTACAAGATAAAATGAAAATAAAAACAGAATAAAACAGTTAAATCAAAATTTAAAAGAAGCAAAAACAGAAATTCAAGGCTGCATATTAAGGAAAGGCTTCTTGGAATAAAGATGTTTTCAGGAGGTGCTGAAAGGAGTACAAGGTTGGAGAAATGTTAAGAACCATGCAGAGCACGTTTGCTTCTCTCTCTCTTCTAAGCCACTTTCACATATACGTGCAAAGACTTATCAATGTCCATGATATTTTTAAACTTTTAAGTGCTTAAATAAACCATTAAACTTTATGTTTTAATTTGACTCAATAGTTCTTATTATTTCTTTGAAAACCCTCAACTCCATTCCCACTGGTACTTGTTGACTCAATGTTTTTAAAATCCCTTACATGTACTTGTGTCAAACATGTGAATGCACACAGGCATATCAACCATTACACAGAGAACTAGGCGGCTGCATGAAATGTGAGATCTGTACATGTCTTCCTTTGCTCAGTCAGGACATGCCAGCAATCAGAGCAGACACATTGGATGGAGAAATGGGAGGCTCCCCATAATGTTCTAGTCAAAACGTGGATCTTGTCTCTAGAAGTGAAGAGCAACGTAACTTTTGTTGGAAGGAGACAAAAAAAATTAAAGTGAGGAAAGTTAGAAGGGCTGAAAGGAGAGCCCTGTTTTTTAAACTTGTGCCTGCCTAACTTCTGGGTCAAACTGTCCCTATGTTTGTGCAAGTGGGAATTAAATAGCGAGTGAGCAGCATTGGGGCTACTATGCTATTCATTTTTCCTATGTGATTTATTATTTATATTAACTTCTATTAATATTTTCATTTTCTATTTTTTATATTAAAAAAGAGCTTAAGTGAAGGATAAGGACTCACACATATAATTGAAATCTCAACAATTACTGTTGTATAAAGGTGGTTCATTCTGACAGAGTATATATCAACCCCAGCTAAGAGAGTGTTTTTCCCTTCCACTTTTTGGAAGATAGGTTATTCAGGGTGCTGATAAAATTCTGTTCAGTAGTTACCATAATTCATGACAGCTGAAAAACAAAAACTCTTAATCCATTACAAATGATGCCTACCTTTTCCCGGTTCACTTTCTTGATTGCCCACTTTATGCCTGTCTCTTTGTGTGTTGCTTCAATCACCACACCAAAGCTGCCTTGTCCTAATTTCCTTCCAAAAGAATAAATTTCCTGCAGAAATAGATGATGATGATGATGATGATGAAGAAGAAGAAGAAGAAGAAGAAGAAGAAGAGAAGAAAAAGAAGAAGAAGTTGTTTATGATTAGAAAGTGGGGTTTTGTTACACAAGATTATTCAAGAAATTAAATTAGTACTCAAATATTTATTGGGGAAAGGAGATAAAATATGTATCATGCAAATTTCAATTAACAATCAAACTCTTATTTCTGAGGAAGTAAATATTCAGTTTTGTTTCAAACATGTTTTACTTATAATCTCAACCAGAAATATGCTTTACGCGTTAAGAAAAAGCATTGCCTAGAAACAGGCTATGGGAGGGGCAGGTAAGAATGAAAGAATGAAAAAATATAATTAGAATTCCTCTTCCACAAACCTAAAGCACTCCTTTTACAGTCTCAGCAAAAGCAGTTTCACCTCCT
Organism: Elgaria multicarinata webbii; assembly: GCF_023053635.1. NCBI lineage: Eukaryota > Metazoa > Chordata > Lepidosauria > Squamata > Anguidae > Elgaria > Elgaria multicarinata. The sequence goes on from NC_086172.1 coordinate 96,253,436, forward strand.
CTTCCAGTTCCATACCTCTTGTACCACATGTAGATTTTTTAGATGTAATCTAGTCCAGTTCATATTCCTCTAATACTATTTTTGCTACCAGTGTAGTTTTTTGCTTTTAAATTGCTATAAACCCATCTGAACTTCTTCACTCACTTCTAGATCCATATATAAATGGACTGTGCCCACCTCAATGCCCTGCCATTTTTAGTCCAGAAATATTCACCAAGATGCTTTATATCTTTGGCCGCAGGCAATATGGGATGTGACACTGTAACATGTAGCGTAACCTTTCTGATGGAAATAGAAATGCAAAAAGGAATATTATAAGATACTATCAACAATAAATGTTAGTCTTTAGGACAACAACAGCATTGACCCTTCACAAAAGATTTCATTTGCCAGAGAAAGATAATCTAGCAGAGAAACCTGGACAAATCACAAAGGTCAATAAGTGGGATCTCCTGAAATCATTAATATCGATCCTTCCAATAGTTCTAATCTAATCAAAGGGTTAGCCAGAGAGAGCCCTGAGATTGTAAATGGATTTTCCAGGGAGCACTGCACACTAATCCGAATGCCTCACTTTTGTTAAGCAATTACTTCTTTTGGGGAACACCTGGAAACTTCCCATGAAGGATCCTAATAAAGATATTGCCAATACGGTAGCTTTTAGATTCTTTCTATAGGACCAACACATTTGCCTCTATAGTTACAAACCTGAATTGCTGCTCCATCCTCTATTCGTGTGTGAGGAACTTTGAATTCTGAAGTACAGACACGAATGCCTGAGGTAATAAGCATTTTTCTGTGACAGTCTGTTAGGTCTGACTTTGACATCTTTAGGAACATAAAAAGAGAAGCATGAAATTAAAATACAAGCCATTGTTTTAAAAGCCTATACAATGTTTTACATACCTTCAAGCACATGAAGTAAGTTATATGTAAGTTATTACAAGAAAACAAGAAAATATATGAAGTGGGACGAGAACTTGAAAAGGTGAACTTAATAGATTTCAAAACAACAGTTGAAATATATCTTAAAGGCTAAATAAGGAGAAACATCTAGAGACACTTTATATGAAAATTTGGATCCACACACACACACACCACCACATCTAATACTTTTGATCAATTTCAGTCAGGAAGTCCAAATTAATTCATGTTGCATCGTATTTTTTGTGTTCTACATCAGTTGCTGAAATTAACATGGTGAAAATGAGTAGTTGTATTTTTCTTTCTGGAAAATACTGCCCAAAAGGCATCCCAATTATAGAACCTGAGTTCTGCAATATGCCTTCCAGTAAGTCCCTTTCTTCCCTGTTTTCTGTAACAGAATAAGTATGTTTATAAGGCAGCAGACAATTATCCCATGCACCAGCAAGTGACAGAGTGAAAGAGGAGAACTGTCAAAGCCATCCTGAATAGCATCATCCTGCACTGGTGCAAAAAGTCTTAAATTCAATGTGAATGCGCTTGGAAAGACCTCACCCTGAGATCCTGGAGAAACTGTTGTAGTCACAGTAGACCTTACTGGGCTAGATGAACAAATGATCTGATTCAATTCAATGCAAGCTCAGATATCCATATGCATTGTTTCAATTGATTCTCAATGCACCTAAACAAGCCTTTTAAAACTAAAGGCTGAGGAAATCAAGCAAAGAGACTATAAGTACAAATGTATTTACAACAGAGCTTGACCTGAAACATTACAGTTTGGGGGCAGCCTCAATAAAAAGCAATGTTTCTTATCAATTAGAGCAATTGTTAAGAGTTTTAAAAACATTTCTAAGGGATTCTAGTAATAATATAAACAAAAACGTAAAGAGCATAATGTAACCATAGCAAAAATACTTCTTTTTTGTGTGTATGACCCAACATGTTCCCACCAGTTTCTGTAGTAAAACAAGAACTACAGGAGCAGATGTATTGGCTACTAAGCCAATATGACATAGTGTAAATAATTGCAATTATGTTAATTAATTAAGGCTGCTACCCTATACCCACTTACCTGGGAGTAAGCCCTATGGAATACGACTTATTTCTGAGAAGACATGTGTAAGATTGCACTGTAAGTATTAAATTAATGTCATAGCTGATGTCTAGAAAATAGACAAATATGTGTATAACTAAGGCCTAATCTACACAAAACAGGATGTTGCACTATGAAAGCAGTATGTAAGAGGCAGGAGCCACACCAAGCAGGATATAGCGGTATGAAAGTAGTGTGAAAGCGGTATATGGTATGTGTCAATGGGCCGCAACAGTTGTCAGTGCACTTCAATACCGCTATAAAGCAGTAGTGTGGCTCCTGCCTTTTATATACCTCTTTCATAGTGCAATATCCTGCTTGGTGTAGATTAGGCATGAGAGAACAAGAGGATGTCAAAATTATGTGTACTAATATGATATGATTCCTACACTAACGGAATTGAAATTAAGGAAATGGGTTTCATAGAGACAATTACAATTTTAATATAATTTACATCTTTTTTTCAAAAGCAGATCATGATATATTCCTTATATACTGATGGCCATCTGAGATGTCAAATTCACTATCATTGATAGTAAATGAAGTGATTTTTTGAGATAATACCGTATGAATGCAAGAGGATAATTCTTGGTGAATGCCTCTAGCTTTGCTTGTCAGGTGTAAGTCAGTCATGGTATTATCTGAAATTCAAAAATGGATTATCTGCAGTTATATTAAGTTTGCATACCTCTTTTTAAGACTGCTACTTTAAGAAGACTAATTTACATGAATGTAATGAATTATGAGCTATCATCTGAAACTTCTGTTTTAAGTGCTTTCCCATTACATTCATTCAAAATGTGCATTTTTTTATTTTTGCAACAAAAGCTTTTAAAGATTCCTTCTCTACAAGTTTAGAGTATACAGTACTAAATACGATATTATGATATGAGATAAAAGTGTTCCAAAATAAATGCATTAGGTAGTGCTGGACTGAAACAAAAGGACCTTGTACATTTGTTTTCTAGAAAGACAAAAGTAAAATAATGTATTTATTTAAAACATTTGTATGTTTTTATCCAATATATTCTAGGATGGCAAAGAGCAAATATGATTAATAATTTATATCATAATGCTAAGAGTTGTAGGACGTCTTCTGAATAAACATGCATAGGATTGTGCTCTTAACCTGGTTTCAAAAGGAATGCAATGTAGGCACCAGGCACAACTCTTTAAGGAAGGCATTCCATAATTGAGGCACCATTAGTGAAAAAAGCCTCACCTTCCTTGTTATATAACACACTGAAGTAAGACACTCTGGTTGTAATCTGCCCAGAGTACATTAGTACAATAGCCTGCCCTCAGAACAAATGTACAAGTAGCACTTTGGTAAGTCTTGTCTTCTGGGACCTCTTACAGCCCAGGACACCAGGTTCAAACATCCGGCAGGAGCTCTCTCTCGACTCCTGCAACTGGAGATGCAAGGACAAAGCACCCTACACAGATAAGCAAGGGGCGAGAGAACCTATGCCCCAAAGTATGCTGCCAATGTCTTCATGCCTTCTCCCCTCTCCTTTTGCAATATATAAACTCTCTTCTCAATCTCTGCAGTTTTTGATACCATTGACCCCATGGTATCTTCCTGAATCATCTTCATGATTTGGGAGTCGGGAGCATCTTTTTACGGTGGTTCAACTCTTATTTACAGCTTCATTTCCAGAGAATAACACTGGGTAACCTCAGCCCTCTGGCAGTTGAATTGTGGGGTGCCACAGGGCACTATTTTGTCCTCAAAGTTGTTTAACTTTCATTTTACACCATTGGAAGCAGTCATTATGAGATTTGGGGTGCTCAGTGGGGCACCTAGCTATATACATGTTACAGCTTTGTTAAAAGAACTGCACTGGCTGCCTATTAGCTACCAAACCGTGTTGTTGTTGATATACAATGCCCTAAATAACTTGGGACCAGGATGCCTAGCAGACCACTTATTCCTATATTCACTCAGTGAACTGTTGAGATCTTGAGAGGAGGCCGCATGGGTCATTCCATGGCCAACAGACTGTTGCCATGTAACATCACAAAAATGATCCTTCTCAGGAATTGCACCCATTCTCAGAAACACCCTGCTACGCACAGTTCAAAAGACAGAAACTGTGGTGAGTTTCAAACACCTTGTGAACATTTATTTGTTTACATAGTCTTTCCCTGTCTTGTGATTGACTATGGCACTGCACTGTTTTACTGTTTATTGTTCTCATTGTAACTTAATAGTTTATTATTTTTATATTGTTTTTATATTGCATGATATAGATATTATATACGTATCACTGTGGTTTTATAGTATTTTATGTGTAAATTGCTTAGAAATTTTATTATATTAAGCCGAATAATAATAATAATAATAATAATATAAAAGAGGATGTGTCTGTCTGTTTGCCTGTCTGTCTGTCGGAGCCATAGCTCCATGACCTTGAAACACAGACACCTGAAATTTGACATGTTTATTAACTTGCCGCTATCTCCTGCCGTGTGCAGGAGAAGCAGTGCGATCAAAACAGCCCAGTGAATGGGCCACGTGCACATTGTTTACTTCGTCTTTCTTCTCCCTTGAGAATGAGGAAGTCATCAGGACAAACGCACAGGAGGAAAAGCGACGATAAAGAAACACAATTTTCCCCAGTGCGATGATGCATTATGTGACTTGAGGCTCGCAGTAACATATTCGGTCACTAGGTGGCAAACTTCCATAACCAGCACATAGCTTTGCAGTTTATAGTTTCAGGCTGGGGCAGGGGGAGGGGGGAGCCATATAACTCTGTCTCTCAGACAATCTCTGAAGGGAATGGAGTAAGCAGACCCCTCCCTCAGGGGCATAAAGGATACCACCACAGCACATACTGTACTTAGGGGTGCCAGCAGCTGTGGCTTCATCAGACTGGGTGGGCCAAAGGTGCCCAACATTGACAGCTGCAGAGTTGAAGGCTACCATGAATCCCACTAGGGGTATTTAAATAAATGAAATGAAAACTGTCTTAGCTATACTGTATTGGAGAAAGAAACCTCTCCCTCTCTCCCCACCTCCAAGAGACACAAAGCTAAGTATGCACCCATACATGCAGGTAAGCTCTCTCATAGTGAAGGCTCAGCATTCCACTCCAACCATTGCTATCACTATCCACACATTCATTGATACCACTGGCAAGAGCACTGTCACTACTCACGCAAAGTTCCAGTGAATCTCCCTACACCGAAAGAACTCTACAGTGAATTTCCCTACAGCCTCAGTCACTACATTAGCGTTTCCCAAACTGTGCCCTCCAGATGTTTTAGACTACAACTGCCATCATCCCTGACCACTGTCCATGCTGACTTGGGCTGATGAGAGTTGTAGTCCAAAACATCTGGAGGGCACCAAATTGGGAAAAGTTACACTACCCAACCAGAAGGAGGGAGCGAGGGAGACTGAGGCAAGACCACTGTAAAAGCATTCAGATAGTACTACCCTTTCTCCATCACTACCTCATAAACCACTCCAGTGCATTCCAAGTCCAGAGACCCTATATTTACGTCCTGACAATTACTTTGTCTTTCCTTTTTCTTTTCTTTTCAAAGGCAGGTCTTTCAACAGGTGCTGCAAAAAACAGGATTTCCACTACAGACCACAGGAAAAATCAGAGAACAAGGCAATCCCACACATATTCAGCCATCGCTAGCAGTGACCAGAGCTCTTCCAGCTGTACTTCTGTAGAGTTGCTAATCTACTTGTTCCAGGCAGGCTCCCATACCTCTACAAATTCCATGACAAGTAGCAATGTAAGAAGAGAAAGTCGGAAGATAGAGCCATGGTGAACACACCACCTCCTACTCTGCTGTCTTGCTAGGGTAAAAGGTTGGCAACCCCATGTATCTCTGATGCTGTTCAATCAAAGCTTTCACTTTGTCACAGCTGCTGTTCCTTTGTTACTGGGAGTTAGCAGAAAGGAATCCCTTCCAGCTACTCTAGGTCAATCTCACTTCAAAATGGGACTTTGACTAGGAAGGGACCAATTATTTTTCTGCTAATAGGGCTCTAGGTCAGAAAGCCCTCCATTCTCTGCCCACTCAGGCTCGAACGAGAGCAAGGGGGCAGCTCCTCAGAACTCACAAGTGGAGCAGTTACTGCTGCCCTGCTAAATGAGGCAATCAGTTGGCGGGCGGGGAGGAATAATGCCTACTTGGCAAATAACTAGCAGGACTGGCCAGTTAAGCGAAACAGCATGTGGAGGTGGAGTGGTCGCATGGGTTCCCAGGTAGAGAGGGGGCCGAAAGACTACCTCGCCCATGTAGGAGGCAGGTGATTGACCCATGTAACACTCTCTCTGATAGACTGGCTCAACACGCCATCAGATGTGCCTGTGTGGACTCTTACCAGCCCTATCTGGTAGGAGGTCACATCTAGGACTGGAAAGACTACTGCTATTCACAAGATAGGGCTCTTTATGCTATGTTGTCCTGGCACATATGGCTGGGCATTATGTCCCATGACGTATCTGTCTCCTGTCTGTTTCTGTGGCAGAGTGGGTAAGGAGCTGAGTGTGCAGTGTAGGTCTGAGTCCTGACAGCTCCCTCTCTTTCACCTCTGACGTGACTGTTGCTGGCTAGGTATCCACAAGGCAGAAACTAATTTGAATATATATCTTGGAGAAGAAAAGAGAATAAAATCTCTTATTTTAGTCTGCTTACGTCTCCTATAGGAGATGTTTGTTTCTTTGATGTGCCTTCTTTAGATCCTGAACATTCTTTTCCTGAGGCTGAAGCAATCGGTGAATCTGAGGTCTCTACTACAAGTCCTCCAGAGCACTCAGGGACCTTTTTGCAATGGGGACAAAAAAATACAACATCGCTAGGTTGAAATGATGCAGAGCACTGGGTGCATTTTACAGTCTTCTTTTCCTGACTGAGATCAGCCATCTGTTTGGTCGTGTAGGTCCTGCTGTGCAAATTAAAGAGTAGCACAAAGATTGGCACCTCTGTGTCCACTGTTGAAGGAAGCAGAACAAAAAGCTGAGAAAAGGAATTGGAAGGTCACACTTAGCGGACTGGTGGCATAAAAATGTGTTTTGACTGTCAATGGCTGTCAAGCAACAACAGTATTGTAACAACAGTATTGTAATACAGACCTTTGATACAGCAACTTTATAGAATCAAAGGTGAAAATATGTGACTGTAAAATGTGTGAAAAGCTAACTAGCATGATCACAAAAAGACAGGTTGCTTACCTGTAACTAGTTCTTCAAGTGGTCATCTGTGCATTCACACACATGGGCTCTGTGCCTGTATGGAGACCATGTTCAGGAAACTTCTACAGCTAGAAATAGGCGTTTTAGGCAGGAACCCCATCCCCACCGCTTACTGTGCATATCCCAACGATTCCCACGTTTACCTCAGTCCTTGTAGTCCTCTCAGTACCAAAGGGAAAAGGAAGAAACCTTCACTCTCAGCATCAAGAACATAATGTTGACACCAAAGAGGGGACAGTTGTGTGAATGCACAGATGATCACTCGAGAACTACAGTTACAGGTAAGCAACCTGTCTTTCTTCGTGGTCTCTGTGCATCATACATATGGGCGATTAGCAAGCTCACTTACCGAAGGAGGGTAGGTGTCTCAAACTAAAATTGATGGCAGTACTGCTCTTCCAAAAGACGCATCTGTTCTGGACTGAACACCCAATCGGTAATGTCACACAAATGTTCCTGGTGTAGACCATGTAGCCGCCTTGCATACATCTGGGACAGCAAGCCCTTTGTCAAAAACACAGACGAAGCCACCACTCTCGTTGAGTGTGCCTTCACCAGTGCTGAGAGTTCCAATCCTACCATTTGATAAGCTAATTGGATAGTCTTTACTACCCATTTCGATAACCGCTGTGGAGAGATTGGCTGCCCTTTATGATCCTCATAGCAAACGAAAAGTTGTGGCGATTTTCCATAAGGTTCTGATTTGTCCATATAAAAAGCTAGAGCTCTTCTCACATCCAAAGTATGGAGAGTCTGATCTAACTGCGTTGTCAGGGACGGAAAGAATGCAAGCAATACTATGTCCTGATTCAAATGAAATGGAGGAACCACTTTGGGCAAAACCGCTATATCTGGCCTGAGTATTACCTTATCTCTATGGAAGGCCAAATATGGACGATCCACCCGAAGGGCATGCGATTCACTGGCTCGTCTAGCCAACATGATTGCCACTAAAAAGGCCACCTTCCAGGTGAGTAACTGCAACAAAGTTGTAGCCATAGGCTCAAAAGCCTTTGAAAAAAGGGCTTTAAGTACAACCGAACTACTCCATGTTGGTATAATAGGTCGAACTGCTAGTGCGAGATTACTTCATCCATTTAAAAACTGCTTAACTATAGGATGTGAAAACAAGGAAAAACCATCAACTGTAAAGAAAAAAGAGGATACAGCTGCTACTTTAAGTCCCTTATTGGAAAGTCCTTGTGTTGAAGGCAGTTGACTCCATCGAGAAACAGTAGGAGGTACACGGAATTGTTCATCATCTCCTCCGTGCAGTCTCGATACCGCAGCTGATGGAGGCTGCCTACTATCATGATAATGGGGCCAACTGTAGTCATAATCACATCTGTCCATGTCCCTACAATAATAGGTTGAAGATGGGTAACCCCCATCACGATGCATATCCCATCTACGTGGGGATTGAGAACGCTTTCTAGGACAGTAATAACACTAGGTATAACCTCTCGCTGTCAAAGATGAAAACATCAAATCAAGTGAACAGCCACGACAATCACGACTATACATTCTCTAACTACCAGAAGAGGTGAGACCTCTCTGATATCCCCTTCACTGATGGACACCAACTGTCTTTGATCCTCTCGAGACAAACTCTGAATTGGTGATGTCAGTAAAGGAGGCACTGGTGGTATGGCTGATTGTGCCATAAGCCCTCGATGCCAAGGCGCCGGTACAGTACCGATGGAGATCTCCTCCTGTACACCGACACTGACGGACAATGGTCCTGGTGTGGGTAATGCAGCCTGAGGCGCCGTATCAACTCCGCACACCTCTGTAATAACAAGTGACTGAGCCTGTGGCATTTTTGGTGCTTTATTCAATATTTTTTTTCTTTTTCAGCTCATTTAAAGTGCTCGACATCGTACCTTCTCGGTTATCCAGACTTTAACATCTTTCGCCAAAGAATGGCTTTCAATCTGTCCGATCAATGTCTCCTTGTTTGTTTAGAAAAAGCCTGACAATAGCCACAGGCCTCCACGATATGTCCCTCTCCTAAACAGAGGAGACAAAGATTATGCCCATCAGACAGTGGTAGTTTACTACCACAGTCCGTGCATTTTCTAAATGGAGCACGTAAGGCCATATGCTCCAAACGAAGAAATTGAGAAAAACGCAACACCAAAAGAATGAAGACAAACAGAAATATAGAGAAGTAAGAATAAAAAGATAAAGAAAGAACACCTATCTGAAGAGAAAAAATCGAGTAAACACTGAGAAGCTTCCCTCATGATACTACCACTATGGCAGTTGAAGAGAGACTGAGGTAAATGTGGGAACCGTTGGGACATGCGCAGTGAGCAGTGCGGGTGGGGTTCCCGCCTAAAACGCCTATTTCTAGCTGTAGAAATGGTCTACAGCCCATGTATGTGATGCATAGAGACCACGAAGAAGAATTATGGAATTTTTCCACATATAAAAATATAAACAACTAAGACAAGGAATGCTTGCAAAGTAACACATTTATAAATTAACACTTATTTAAATTAATTTTTCCTGAAATAAGATACAATGGGGAAGAAGTAAAAATTTTGTCCTTGATTATTATTATTATTATTAAAAAAGTTATTCGAGGAACAATCCTATGGCCCTTAGACAGTGACTGGGAGGCATAGGATACTTCAGATTCCTGAATCAGGGCCAGAGACAGTGCTCTGGCCTCCCTCTCCCACTGGCTGCTTCTACAACCTCGCAAACAGGAGTTCATAGAGGAGTGAAAAGGGCATGCTAGTGGGTAGGAGGGCAGGAGACTGGGGATGTGGGGATACGAGCTATACCCAGCTGTCCTCAGCCTGCTTCCCTACCCCTCCTCGAAGCCTCCACTAGATGGGTGAAAATGCCCATCTAGCTAAAATGCAGAGCGGGAGGCACAACGCAGCTCCCACTCTCAATTGCACACCCATAAGCCTCTAGTCCGATAGGATTGTGCACTAAAAAGGTGAAACTACAAGAGATGCAGAACTACCATTGCCCTGCGTCTCTTTGCTCATTGTAATATCTAATATAAACAATGCATGATATGATGTCATCATGCTGTGCGTCTCCCCACCTCTGCCTCACATAATTGGCTGGTGGGGCTGGGGGAGAAATGCACAGTGTAATGATGTCATGTTGTTTGTAATAGACATTACAAAGAACAGAAAGCAAAGAGGCGCTTCCATATAAAAGACATTTATAAAAAAACCATCCAGTTTGCCACCAAAATTAGTAACATTTCAATTTTCTGGACTTGCGCCCACATCTCTGTTGAGAGGTTCTTTTGCCTTATTTACTGCTTAATCCTACAGCCATTCTATTTTTTTCTGTACAACAAGAAACCCAAAATTCAATCATAAAAATAATATACACCAACTGGTTGATAAAGTCTGTTTAAATCATCAAGAGAAAATTCTGCCTAGAAAATTTGGGAAGAAGGGGGTAAGTTGAAATCATGTGTTCTTTCTTTTTTTTCCCTTTGTATTTATTTTGTGTCATTTTTAATATAAAAAATAAAGCTATACTAAAGCTAGAAATCATAACCAACATTTACATATACAAACCTAAGTATCTCATATAAATTCATAGAACAATATACATTACAGATTACTTAATGGGAGAATTAAGCACATGCTTGAATGTCTTCTACTGAAATATCTCTAAAACTCTGCTCTTAAACAATGAACCCAAACGTCACTCAAAATTAAGACGTCAGGACAACACAATCTGATTCCAAAAACTTCGTTCTACTAAATAATTTGTTTTGGGGGTGGAGGGATGACTCAATCAATCCCTTTTTTTTTCTTAGACATTTGTAAAATCATAAATTAGCTCTTAAAGGTTGTTTGCAAAGAAATCAATACATGCTCTCATTTAATACTAAAGTAGCAGCACCAGAAACAATTTCTATAAAACATAGACAATTGTGTGGATTTGCATTATCATTATAACACCTCATCCCACCCCGTGTAGAAATGAATGCTAGAAGAGACCAAAATGGGTACAGTGTGGTCCACAAACACAGCCAAGAAAAATGGCTTAAACGACCCTGTTCAGACAACATGTTAAGCCATGGTGGTTAAGCATTCCGAGCTAAACATTATGAGTTAGTGTGATGTGTGAATGAATGTAGCATGTCGTGTGAATCCTAACCATGGTGGCTACATAACCACGGTTAAAACACACTCACAAATCATTTGCTGCAAAGGGGTTAGCAGCCTAACCATGGCTTAATGTGTTGTCTGAACAGGCCCATTGTGTCATTTACCTAAATCTAGATAAGAATAAAGAATTATTGATCTTGATGCTTTCAGATTATAAAAGTGAAAAATATTATTGCACTTTTATGATCTAATACCAGAAGGAATGCTTGTTAAGTACAACCTAAAACACACACACAAAATATCTTACCTCATAAAGGGAGGGCCGTGATGAAATGGGTAATACTGTCATGGAAGGGAGTAGAAGCAACACTGGATAGAGAGAAATCACTGAACTCCAAAACTACAGACTAGATTCAATCATCCTACTCTTCATGAACTATCTAAAAAGACAAAAACAATCACAAGAAATAAAAAACAGAATGCTACAGAAGTAAATGTGTATTTGACTAGGTTGTATGGATTGATAGAACATGGAGTCTTGGACAGAAAGTTGAAGTAGATATTTAGTTGCTTACCTGTAACTGTACTTCTTTGAGTGGTGTATGGGTTATGTACCTACGCAGAACAGTCATTCAGGACATTCTAGAGGTAAGCTGAGTTTTAGGCACGCGTGGCTCCAGCCTGCCTCTCAGTTCCAAGTCCACCATGGTGGAGAAATAAAGAGGGCAAGGCATCAAAGCAGGGAGGAGGATGGGTTGTGTGAATTCAAAGATGGCCACTCAACAAACTACAGTTACAATTAAGCAAGCTGTCCTTCTTCCTTATGGTTTCTGTGACTCACACAAATGAGTGATGAAAAGAAAAGACTTACCGGTGGAGGGAGATGTCATACCAGAATCGAAGAAAGGACCACTCTGCCAAATGTGGTATGATCGCAAGCTCTGATATCCAGGCAGTAATGTTTGATGAATGTAGGCTGCTGAACCCAGGTCACTGCATTAAACAGTGAGGGAGCAAAATATCTCTGAGGAAAGCAGCAGAGGATGCCATAGCTCTAGTTGAGTGAGCTCTTACATGTAGTGTGGTCGGGAGGTGTGCAAATTGATAGGCAGGAACCACCCATTTGGCAGTGTTGGAACAGCATTGGTTGGCCCTTCCTGGAACCTGAGTGGCAAATAAAAAGACAGATTTCCAAAAGGGAGCTGTCCTTTGGATGCAGAAAGAAAACACCCTTCTGACGTCTAGAAAATGAAACTTGATCTCCATCAGGGAGGGAGGTTAAGGAGGAAAGTTGGCAGTAGAATACCCTAAGTTAGGTGGAATTGTGAGCCACCATATGGAAGAAAGGAGCAGTCCAGTCATACCACTACTTTGTCCCTATGAAAAGTAAAGAATGTAAGGCAAACAATTTGCTCACCCTTTGTGCTGAGGTAATGGCAATGAGGAAAAACACTTTCATTGTGAGAAACCTAAGGTCTGCCATGGCCATAGGTTCAAAAGGTTTGCCCGTTAACTGCACCAGTACTACTGACAGATTCCAGGCCAGGACTGGAGGGGAGGCCGGTGGATAAAGGGGAAGCTGGTGGATCAAGGTTAGCAAGTCCTTTAAGGAACCATTTAATGTGAGGTTGTGAGAAGAAAGAAAAACCTTCAATATTGTCAGGATTAGCCGATATGGCTGCTAAGTAAAGTCTGATGGAGGAAAGTGCTAAGCCTTTGGATTTCAAAGAAAGTAGAAAATCCAAGATTGTCAGTAAACAACAGGATTTGGGGTCCTGCTGTGTTGGAGCAAAAAATTTCAGAAAGGCCTTCTACTTGGCAGCATATGACGCTTGGGTGGAAGGTTTGTGTGAAGCAGCCATTACTTCCAGGTCTTCATCGGAGAACCTGTGAGGTTGTCTATTTTCCATGCAGTGAAATGTAGATTTTCCAGGTTCAGGTGCCTGATCTTCCCATTGTGAGGAGATCCCGGAGGCGAGAGAGGCAGAGAAAGGTGTGTTTGTGCAGGAGGAGAAGCATTACAAATCACATTTGCCTCAGCCACCATGGCATTATTAAGATGGAACGAGTCCCATTGCCCTGTATCTTGTTCACCACCCATGTCATTAGAGGGAGGACGGAACACATAAGTTAGAATGTCCCCCCCAATGAAGAAGGAAAGTATCCTCCAAAGTATTCAAGTCTTGTCCAGCTGTGCTGCTGAAAGGGTGGCATTTCCTAATTAGAACTGTAGCAAAGAGGTCGATAACTAAGCTGCCCCAGATGTTAAAAAGTTTCCATGTGATTACCAGGGAGAGTTCTCGGTTATGAGGAGACCTGTTGAGTGAGTCAGCAAGAAGACTGGACATTCCTGCAAGATGTATAGCAATGGGGACAAAGCAATGACATACGCACTAGTCTCAGAAACTGAGAGCGAGTCAAAGAAGGGGAAGGGATGTCATCCCACCCTGTTTGTTTGTGTATTAGACAATGGTGGTATTGTCCATTGCAATCTGGATGGATCGCTCTCTGATGCTGGGTTCAAATGCCTGCAGGACTTTGGCAACAGCAAGAAGCTCAAGTTGGTTGATATGCAGGGTTCTCTCCTGATGAGACCAAAGTCCTTTGATTGGGAATGAGCTGCAGTGAGCTCCCCACTTGTGAAGGGATGCATTCGTAGCGATTTTTAAAGACAGGCTGGGAATCCTGAAGTTGAGGTGTAAAGAATGTTGGACTGAATCAGGAAGAGACAAGGCACGAGTCCAAGGGTCTATTTCTAGGTTGAAGACTCATAGGAAAAATAACTGTAGTGGTCTTATACAGTGGCATGCTAGTGGCATTACTGAGGTGGTGGAGGACATGACCCCAACAAGTTATTGGATGCTGGTTGCTTGACACTGACCAGTAGCTTGGAATTCCAATGTGAGGCGCTATAATGTGTACCTCTTCCAGTAGATAGGTGCAGGCTTGAATGGAATCAAGAAGTGCCCTTAGAAACTGTCAAGTTAGAAATGGGATGAAACAGGATCTTTCTTTGTTGACCAGCAGTGCAAGAGATGGAAGAAGCGAGAGGGAAATATCCTTAAGCAGTGGTGAGAGGGGGCTACAAAGAAAGTCTATGTACTAAATGAAAGGACAATAATGACTTGAAGCTTCAGCTGAGCTGCCACTAGTGCCATACATTTTGTAAAATCTCTTGGCACTGCGGCCAAGCTGAAAGGCCCTTGCTATAGAATGGGAGGCCTTCTACTCTTGATTTGGCTTCTTGATGAAGTTCTGAAATATGGAGCCAGTTTATGCCATCTCAGAGGGATAGTGGTTGCTGCAGCCTTTGAGCAATTCACCATGTGCTGGGTTGTGTTGATCTGCTGGCCTGCTAGCCTGTGGGCTTAGGTTTGGAACATCACTGCCAAGTTCTTAGAATCTTCCAGGAGATGATCAAAGAAGGTTGCTCCATTTTCCCATAACAATTGTTGGTAGGCTGCCATGTATGCCTCATAGTTTACTATGCAGAGTGCTAGGGCTGCCGCCTCACTGAGCCTAGTTTTCTTCCCTCTCCATGATATTGCATGTTGGGAGAAACTGAGCCAGGGCCAGAGCTGGTTTCTTGTAGATGGAGGTTGAGCATGCAGAGGCCAATTCAACATGGCTGTCTCTGCTGCCTAGAAAGCTTGCTCCCACAAGAGGGCATGGAGTTGTGCTGTTCTGTTTCTCCTGGCCTGATTCATGAAGGCCTAGCAGTAGAGTGCATAAATTCACCCTGTGCACCTCTCCAAGGCAAAAAAGGCAGCTGGAGTGTCCACTGATCAATGGTATTTTCCCACCACACTTTTTGAAGAAGGCCTTGAAGACCATGCATGCCTAAGTGGCAGGAAGAAAAGAAAGAAAACCTCAGAGGAAATAGGAAAGTAAGAGAAAAAAGACAGAGAGAAAAGAAAGGAATTCTATTTAGCATCCCAGGAGAGGACAAAATGATTTTTAGAGATTTTTTAGCCGTGAGACAAGAGAACATTCCAAATGCTGCTAGTCGCTGTAGTGGATGAAAGGAACTGAGAGGCAGGCGGGAGTTACACCTGGAACGTGGACGGAGATGGTGGGCAGGGCTTCCACCTAAATCTCTGTTCAGCTCTAGAATGTTCTGAATGACAGTTCTGTGCAAGCACATAACCCATACGTATGAGACATCGAGACTACAAAGAATCCCTTAGTAGAATGTTGAATAATCAATTTACGCCATTGTTTGTCAGATTTATATAATTTCAAACCCCTTCAAAACCTTAGCTCTTCAATGTTCCCTACACTTCTCACTGGCTATAGCCACCCAGCTCATACACTTTCTAAAGAGCTTCTTCTCCATCCATTAAATTCATACGTCTTTTGCTGCCTCTCCTATCCTCTGAGCACACGTAAACACACTTACCTGGATCCTAAGATAAGTGAATAAAACAAAATTCAAGCAAGAAAAAATGTCCTGTCTCCTCTGCACTCCTGCAACTGCCTGCATCCCCAAAAAGCCTCTCTGGAGGGTCAGGCGTTGCCTTTTACAATATGGGATGGAGTGTGGGGAGGTGAGAATCACCCAAAGTCATGTGTAAGCATGAGAGGGCAGAATTTTGTGCACCTCTCCCAACAGCCTTCCTCAACCTATACCAAACTATTTGGGGGGGGGGGAGATGGGGACAGAAGACTCCTAAGACTTGCTGGGGTGTGTGCAAGTGGCTGCAGAGGGGAAAAAGTGACAGGAAATGTCCATTCCATGAAATTCCTAGCATTCACATATCTTAGGAACCAAGCTACTGCAATTGTCTAGACTGAGATAACTGGGACCTTAGCACTCAAGAACTTATTCAACCTATTCCTTTTGGACATTCCAACAAGGGACACTATACACATCTTGAGAAAGAGCCTTGGGTATGTATAGACTTGTGATCAGTAACAAATACAAACTCGTTTGTACCTCTCTTCTCATATCTGCACAGGTGTCCCACACACCGCTGTTGGGGAAAACACCAATTTAAACATGAACATAATAGTGCTGCACCTAATTTTTGCCATCTAACATTTTTCAAGCAGAAAGAGTGCAAATTGGTGTGTTCCATAACAGGGATGAGTTTCTTCTTCCCTGTCCCCACAAATACATTTGTGCTCTTTTGAGTTAACCTGTGGGAGGGCAGGTTGCTCTCCTTTCATATCATGGTAACAGTAGTGCTGACTGGAGATGGGGACCTATAAGGTGTGCCTACAGTTTCAGTTGTAAGGACAAAACAAATAGTTTCAATTTGCGAGATTCCACATTTTAATATCATCTGTCTGTTTAAAGTTTTGTACATTATGTCCCAGCTAAGTCAAAGCACAAGTGTTCTATAACCATGCTTTCCTTTACAACTAGTTGTATCGACTTTAGTATGGAGCCGAACTACTCATGAGGTCTGTTTTTGGCGCAGTATACAGTTCTTGCTCTCAAACTACAGCTGGGAGAATGGAATGCTCCTTAACTATAAAGAAGTTGGCCATCCCTGACATATTTTACATCAGTGAGTTTAATGGTCAACCATGCAAAGTGAGAGTGTTTTATCTACCTCATGGATACCAAGGAATAATTAACCTAAAGAATCTCCAATATGCTCTTTGTGTTAGCCAACCATATCAAATATGCCATCTCCTACTCTCATTTTATGCACAATGAGCCAAAGTATATTTTAAAGCATCCCTAAAATACAAAGAAGAACAAAGCAACACAACAAAGCCTTCTGTAAGCAAAATAAAAAGATCTAGAAAATCTTTACAGCTTAAAGTCTGCCCTTTGAGCTTTGACAGAATGCTGCAGATACTTAAGGATGTAATCCTATGTATGCATGTTTAGACAGAAATAAGTTCTACAAACAACGCCCTGAATTTCCCACCCAACCATGCTGGCTGGGGAACGCTGAGCATTATTTTCAGGACTTTTTTCTGTCTGAACATGCGTAGGATTGCAACCTAAGTATTGAGATAATTTATGAGTTTCTAAAGCCAATAGTTGCATTGCTAATAAAATGGTTCAAAAATACTATGCAATTATAGCCAAACCTTTCATCTCAGCTAACAAAAGCAAAACATTTTGTTTATTCTCTATTTCTAAGAGTACATTAATAAGCAATAAGTACAGCTAGCTTTGGATTCTCACCTAAGTTTTTTGTGATGTGTCAAATTTAAATTTGACGCAAGTTTTAGATTTAGAAGTATTTTAGGAATGCAACCACAGGCCAAAACCAGTCATTGTCTTATGGAAATAGATTACAGTTATTCAACCACATTATATATGTGAAATGTGCATCTCAAACTAAAATGCGCCCATGCTACTATTTTATTTTATTACATTGCCAAAATATTTCAGCTCACTGACTTATAATAGTCACTCTGAAGTTTTCTTCTAAAAAAAACAAAAATAAATTCTGTACCATGGCAATACAGATTCTGTAAGAAAGCCCAGAAAATTTGTTGGATGACACAATGTGGAATTGTGTGTACTTCTCTGATCTTAAGAGTGCAATCCTAACCCCACTCCCCAAATGTTGATGGCTAGAAGGGATTAGGATGGCACACTGGTGCCTCTCCAGCAAAGAGAAGTACTACTGGACGATGCACTGCCATGACACAGACCCCCCACTGCACCTGGACAAGCAATAGCTGGCAGAAAGTCCTGAAATGGAGGTGTCTACGAGGGGGGGGAGGAGCCCACTTTGATCCACTGGATCCAAACCACTCTGTTCCCTGGCTCAGGCCCTACCCAGGACCATCAGCTATGCCACCATGAAGCTGACATAGCAAAACACACTCACATACACACCTGCCACCCTGGCTGACTTGAGCCGGTAAGTCTTGGAATATAATGATGGATTTGCCATGCCACTCCTCCCTGCAGCTCCTTTGGACTGCTCTGCCCATTACCAAGTTCGCTGCAGATAGTTTACTAAGTTGCAGTGGGATTTGGAGATTTAGGCTGACACTGGGATGATGCAAATGGGGCGAGTGGGAGAGAGAAGGGTAATGGAATGCTGGAGGTGTCAAGAGAAGTGGGAGCAACTTAAGTGGAAAGCATCTCTTGGCAGGGAAACATATGAGGAGATCTGGGGCAGGCAGGAAAGCCTGAGCGTGATTTACAAATCTTTAGTCTAATGATCCAATCAACTGTTTTCAAGATTAACAATTATTATGAGTAACAAATCAAAAATTTGTTTGAGCTTCCCAGTGTTAGCATAAATATTGTTTTGATAATTATCCTTTGAGCCAACTCCCTCCCTGCGAAAATAACGTTTTTCATGTGTTACTGATTTAAAATATTTGGGAAAGACACATTAACAAATGTCAATATTAACAGGAAAATACCTTTAACAGGCTAAAATAGGAAAATACACTTCTAGTATGGCAGCAAGTTCATAGTGCAGTACTGAGGTACAAAGTATAATGGAGAAAAACTGAAAAAGTAAAGCTGGTTGTTTATTTAAGCACTGAAATGACCTTGAATACTTATCACAAAAATGGAAGCAAATACCAGACAATTTTAGCAACTGGTCGGAGGAAAACACTATTTGAATAAATAGTTTCCATGAAAAGAAAATTCAGCCATGTATTTTCTTTTGCCTACTGACATTCCAATACCTTACTGTGGATCATATTTTTCTTAAGTGAATACAATTCTGATTTTATATGATATAAATTCTGGAGTAATTCCAATGAAGCCAATGCTGTTACTCTAAGTTTAAGAATTCTGGCTCAGTGTGATTAAAATCAATAGAGCGCATCATTTGATGATACCACTTCTCAAGAAAAGGCAATAAGCCTCAGGCATGCTATTATTTGATTACACAATTTCATTGACAGGTTGAAAGGCTTAAAAGGCAACTGAGAAATGTGGAAGATTTCGTTTTCACAGGAAAAGGATTCATTTCCTCATTTGAAAGGACATCACCATGTCATTTCCTCAAAGCCAAAAAACCCCTGTCCTTTGTTATAAGAAGCTTGACAAGAAACTTCCTTTTCTATATCTTCTAACCACAAAACAGCAGATTTCTGGCCATTAATAGTTGGATTTTTTTCAACAATGCACAGTAGCATTTGAAAATATTAATGGTTATTTTTGCTCTGATAATTGTCGTGTGTGCATTTTTGTAGAAATCAATATTTTGAAATCCAGTTTTTCCTCCACCCCTCCATCCTCCATCCTCCTCAGGTCCATTTAGTTATCATAGCTTGGATTCAGACTTCATGTTCCACATACAGAAGAGCTCCATCAGTCCACAAAAAGCAAGTGATCCAGCAGAAGAATCCCACTAGTGGAAACAGGGAAGTCTGTAAATCTAGAAATAATAACTACAGTTGAAACAGAAATACAATATATCTCACTATAGTGCAAAAGATAAACCAGGTGAGTTGCATGCCTGCTCAGTCTGCTGTCCAGGTGCTAACTGTTGATGAGCAACTTCAAGGCTCCTGCTCTCCCATCTTAGGGTTCTTTGACTTTAAACAAAACTTGGGCTGGACACCTCTTCACTGACGGACACCTTCAAACTGAGGACTATCTTCTGCAAGATCTCCAAAATAGAGGATTGTCCTCTGTAAAGTAGGATACCTGGCCACCAGTAAAAGTCACCTCACCCTTCCAGAGGAAGGAGTGTTCCCCCAAATAAAACTCTGATCATAAGATGTTCCTGTTGGCGGGAGAGAAGTCTGGATCCAGCCCAGTGTTACTGTTGGAGTCCTCCAAGAGGTATGGTCTACGTATAACATTCAATACAATTGTCAACACCTTGAATTCTCAGAATAAGGCAAGATTTAAATCAAAGAAAATGAATAATTTTGTTTCTCTTGGGATGACTGATGACAAAACAAGAATATATTAACAAGGGAATTTTCAAGCTGCCATTACAAAAGTTAAAAATAGTGATCATTAAAAAGTATACAAAATTTAAAACAATCAAAATATAAAAACAATGGTATAAAACAACAGTATCCATTTAATTAATAACAGTTCTGGGGTCCATTAAAAAATTTTTTTAGCATATGTTGTTAAATGCCCATAACATGCATAAAATGAGGAAGGCACTAGATCCTACAAAATCCTACTTCCAAAAAAAGGCTGTGTCTAATCTGAGCAAAGATAAGGAATTCATTTTAAAAACATAGACACTCCCTTAGTATCAGGGCTACCCTGCCAGACAGTATGATGATTAAGCTCTAAGGCCTCCTGCATTAAACTGTCACACCCACAACTCTAGAAATCCCCATCTAGGCTAGCAAACTACTGCTTCCATAAAAACAAGACTGGCCTGTTTTAAAGAGTTAGTACAGTCGAGTCTAACAGCAGAGAGCTGAGTTGGAAAGACACATCTTCCCCACTGAGAAGGAATGATTTGCAGCCTGACTCTTGCTGTGATAACATTACAGACTGAAGGCCCTTTGCCTATGTACTGCGTTAGCGCACAACTCAGATCTTACTCACTTCCTAGAACTTGTGTTTGTCCCAGATCCTATTTCCCACTCCATTCTGAACACCTAGTACCTGATCCCTTGACCTGACTGATTTTGAACCTGAAACAAACCCTTTCATTATTGCCTTCTTGTTCTGAACAAATTCATGATTGAGCCACTGGTATTTGCCAGCCATGAGACATTATCTTCCACTAAAACTGTAGCTTAATGCTAATTGTTCATCTTTTTTTGACCTCTGCCTACTTCTGATTGCAGACTGACTAATTAATCACTTACTCAATTTGAGACTGACACATTCTAGTAGGTGTGCTACATTATATCATAGTGGATTGTGAGTACTGTAGGTGTTGCAGTGATGCAAGTATTGTCTTCTATGGCTTTGCAGCAGGTACAGTAAGTGCTTGTTGCACAGTATGTGTTGCATCTTCGCCCATATCATCCCGACCACAGTTCAAAGTCAGCAACAGAGGGCCTTCTCATTTGCCCACTTGTGAGGGGTGTTAAGGGGGCAGGAAAACAAGAGAGGGCCTTTTCTGCAGTAGCTGCACACCTCTGGAACAAGTTGCCATCGTGGGTCTGCCAGGCCCTATCATTGCAGATTTTAAAGAAGGCCCTGAAGACTTACTTGTTTGCTCTAGCCTTCCCCTGATTCTGTTTCATCAGACTGGGTTGTAGTTGCAACTGTATTGTAGGTTGATGCTGTATACTTGAAATATTTGTTTTTATTACTCCATGGTGTTTTTTTTATTATATTAATTTTGTTTTTGTATGTTGCTCCTGCCCTGAACAGTGGTCTAGAAATATTTTAAATAAATAAATAATAAAACTGTGTTCATTTGTGAGTAAAAGATATATGTAGGTGCATGTAATGGCAGCATGGGATGTACAAGGAGGATGTGTGGCGGTAGTATGGTGTTTGTGTGACAGCTTTTATATTTTGATGAATATTCTTCTATCCAGAATATTCAATAATGTTCCATGACATCACAGCAGTTCAGCCTATTGTTACTGGGAGCGTCACCACTACCATCACAAAATTATTGAGTACATTAAATAAGGATAATGTTCATGTACCATTTTTTCTAAGCATTACTCTTCTATGAGGAATAAATGCCTTTAAAATGAATGTTAACATTGTAGAGAAGTATTATGGCAAGTGATTCAAAAATACGTATACAGATTACATAAAAAAGCTAAGAAATTTTCAAAAGGCTGGCTCAGATGTGATCTACAGGGGCCGTTTCTACACCTGCCTTTTTTCCAGGGATCATCCCAGGATCATCCCTGTGCATGCAAATAACACACAGGGGATCCCAGGAGCAGGCAGGGACGATCCGTCCATTTTCCTGGGATAATCCTTAGGTGTAGAAAGGGCCAGGGATTCAAATCATTATCAGAGGTACAGTGGAAGCAAGAGCTCGAGACCAAACTGTTAGGCAGGCAATTCCCACTGACAAGCTAAAGCTTACTGCACTTGTCTTTCCAAACATTTGTCTTTCCAGATGTTTGTCCTTCACAATCTCCTATTGACAAGAAGGGATGCAAGAGGGATGGAACTCCTACATTCCACTGCTGCATTAAAGACAATTTCAAACATAATCACCATGCTCAAAATCTGGGCCTTTTGATAAGTATGGCATGATAAGCTACACACCTAAAGCTTGTTGCCTCCTCATAAGAATCTTGAGCTAAATGACTCTCTCTTACACACACACATACTTTAAAGATAGGTCACAGACACTGTCTGCACATAAATGAAATTTTAAGAGTCTGTATGGGTATCCTTAGGTACATATACAATGTAAACCTCTGGGGCTGCATTCATGTATCAAGTACATACACAATATCTAAGAACCCCCAGAGAAATTATGCTGTTTGGCATCCAATTCTGTTTAAAGAAACTTTTTTTAGAGTTTAGGCATCCTATATATATTGCCTTGGTGGCATATTCTGCATATGAACAGGTGCAGTTTTTGCCTTTCTTCTATGGCTTAAAAAAAACACCAAGGCAACAGATGACCTCAAGCAACAGGAAATACTGGGGTGGCAAATATGCTTTATCACAGGGAGAACTAACCCAACACTACATTGTCATAATAATCAAACCCAATCTTGTCTAGTTCAAAAAGTTGCATGGGGTTTTACAGCACAATCCTATGTATTTTTACTCAGAAATATGTCCCACTGTATTTAATGGGCCTTAAGCTCTTGCAAATGGGTTTAGCACTGCAGCCCAAGGTTGCTTGCTTCCCAATGAGACTTTATCCAGCCATTGCCCTGCCTCATTCACCAAATTTTAGAAGGAATCCAGACGATGTTGTCTTCCACTCATAACCCTCCTGTATTTTCTTCTGCCTTTTTCTTTACTATGGAACAGTTGAAGAACGCCTTCTGATTGGTAGCGCTAAGAGCCCTCTGGCTAGAAGCACCCCCAATCTACAATATGGGGAAAACACACTTTTTAGGGGGAAAAGACGACAAACACACCATTAAGTGCCATTATAGATAGTAGCAAAGATCCAGAATCTTTCCATTGTGACAGCCTACTTCAGTGCACTTAATAAAAACAGAACGTATTAGCTGCAAGATCAGCCTATAGTGAAAAGCAAATAAACTCTTACACCCAGCAGGAGGATTACATAAATGCTAAGGTTTATTTAAATGGTGTAATTACTTCCTAGTGATACCCTACATACAAATTAAATGTTAAGTAATGATAAACCACTGGGGCCAAACTAGATGTGCCACCATTAATGCAATTAGCAATTGCCTGAATGGCTTTTTAAAAGTAAACTACAGCCCTCACCTCACCCCCTGGGAAGTGGGGAGATCAGGACTCTGGTGTGGAGGGTAGGAAGGCTTTAATCCTTTGCCCCCTGCTATAGTCCTGGTCCAGATCGAACCCTTGCGCCTGTTATATGCACTGGAAAAAAGGCTCTCATTTGTTCCCTACCCACTATATCAGGGTCCTGATCCAGATCCTGCATTTACTTTAGCTGTCAGTTAACTCTGTTTTCATTTTCTACAGAAAGACAACTGGATTGTCCTCATTCACTTCATTTCCCTTTGTTTTTAGGAAGCAACATATAAAGCAAATGAGACTGTCAGGAACTGTGAGCACCCTCTTTCTATGGGTGTGGGGCATTTTATTCATTGGGCTGGATGAAAATCAATTTCAAAACCTAACAAACAGCATCATTCACTTTGAACTATACAGTATTTTGTTCCCATTGAACAGCAAAAGAAATATTGTATACACCTTGCATTCTAATAAAATTGATTAAAAATCTTACCTGATTTACTCACATTTGATTGGTCACACAAAAGCAGCAATATAACTTCACAATGCTCCCATTACCTATATTTTAAAAAGGAATTAATTAATATTTTACTTCCCATTTATACTTACTGCTCCAAAATTGTAAGTAAACCAAGAAAATATGCTTAAGAACAAACACCAAACTTATACAATGATAAAGTACCAGAGTAGTACAAGTCTCACCAAGCTGTTAGTGACTGGCAACCGAAACTTTATAATCAGTGGGGCACATCTGGAAAGGGGTGGGAACCTTAAGCAAAGACCCAAGGGGAGCAAGCGCAAATTAATATTTGATTACATGTGGAAGCATCCCATTGCCAAGGACAACAAGGGCCAGGTCTGTACAAGTAAAAGTAATTATTTAACTGCTAACTAATGCTTCAGAATGCATGTATATGCATTCTGCTCAGGACAAAAACTCAGGACAAATTCTTTCATCTCATATAAGCGGAAAAAATTGTCCTGCATTTTTAACAACATAGCAAAAAGTCAGTAATGCTAACTATCTACCAGTGAGAAAAATAAAGCAAATAAGCCATCTTCAGGTGCAAACACAATGCATTTTTTTTAAGGCTGCAATTTTATACACACTCAAATGGGCATAAATCCCATTGAACCCAACGGGGCATACTTCTGAGTAGACATCTGTTGGATTGCACTGTTAGAACTTCACTGAGCTTTCCTTAGAAAAATCCTCTTTTCATTCTAACAGTTCTCAGAAAATTATTATTTCTCCATCTGGCAATCAATTTTCGTGATAGATTTGGCCCTATCTCTGTGATAAATATTAGTGAAAGTGGCTATAAAATATTGCATGGTTCATACATGATTCCTGCCCATCTTACTAAAATTAATAGCAATGAATATAATTCTTGTTGATGTTCCCAGTCTAATGCCTTTTCTACATTTTGCCGACTTGTCCAAAAATAGTGTTTTTCTGGGAAAAGATATTCTATACTATTGGAACACATTATTGTGTGTGCAATACTAGTATATCCCCTATTTGTTTTGCTGACTTAAAGTGCATCTCTTTCGCATGCTTGCATCAATTTTATGGATATGAAATATGGGCTTAAGTTTATAAATCACTTGCTTTGGTATATGCTTTTATAAATAGTCCATTTTTATCATTTGTTTCATTTGTAATTTCCAGTATTTAAAATTTTGTAATTATTGAAATTAAAGTATTTAGTAATTTTCCAAAGATGTCTCCCACTTTATCTCTTTACCACTTGGCTGTGGCTTATCACAGTTCTATAACCTTCTTAGTACATATCTGTTCCATTTAATTGCTACTCCAAATTTGAATACCACCAGTTAGTTCAGTCATTGATGTTACATTCACTGGACTTTTCCTTTACCAATTTCACTCTTCCATATCACTCAAGCATGTTAGTTATCTTTATAGCAACAAAATACATAAGATCATGTGCTTCACCTACCACTTCAGATAAAGCCTACCCAATTTCCCAATGACAACACTCACTATTCTTTACATGTTTTCTTTCAAGTCATTAGCAAATTTATTCTTTGTACTCTGGCAGATAATTCAGAGAGCTCCTTATGCTACAATTTACCTTGAAAACAGAATAGTATCAATACACTCTCTCAACAGTTGATTGAAGAGGCTTTGGCTTCAACAACTGAACAGGTTAACAGTCATCTTTGTTGGTGAGGGTATAAGCAATCAGGAGATTATCTTCACATGTGGAGGCATTGTGCTAAAATAGATATTCTGCAGGTGTGTTATAACCTATAAACCACATTAAAAGAATCACTACTAGGATACTTGAAAGACAGTTTTCCACAGTCCTACAGGAAGCTCATTGAGAACCTCTTGGTGACAACAAAACGATAGTAGTCAAACTTTGGAGAAACATTTGCTTTCGCTTTATCATTGATTCAGGAAAGTTTGGGAGATAGAACAGATGTTTTAAAAAATCAAGCTATACTAAAGCCTATCAAAACAAACTAAAATGCAGCAATTTTGTAACAGGATGGAAATATCTTACAAAATTTTGGAATCTACATTAACGAGAGATAGGGAGGCACCATATTTGTATCTGCTTTGTAGTTGGTTTCATATAAGTGCTTTTGGAATTTCAGTGTTGTAATTACAACAAAAAATAAAAAATCATTTTGGTAGATGGAAAAAAACCTTCCTTGGCTGCCCAAGAAGTACTCCTCTACAACATCCCACTATACTGTGCAGCCAACCACAAAATATTATCACTACATCATAAGAAAGGCAATTACAAATCTTCAATTAATGTCATGGGTAAAGTCAACAGCAGGTAAATTAACGGTGCTCTTCCACATTATACATTTTATGTCTAAAAGCAGCCTGAATCTGTATATGTATATTTATATCTATATATGTATACACAATGTGTGTAGATCTGTAAGATTAGAGAGAGAGAGAGATGCCAGCATACATATAATTAAAATTTCATTTTCATGCAATTGCATTTCTGTTTAGATCTCTTACATATTACTGAAGTGTAAGGTTGTGTGGTTTTAGTTTTCAAGAAATAATTGCATGAAAGATGGTCACAAATTATTAACATTTTATACTTTAGCACGGCTGCTCACCGTCAGTTGTTGCCAATTTTTGTTCACTTTATATTGCGTTGGATATTAACTCAAAGATGGTATTACATATACTAATGAAAGGACAAAGGCTTCTTATCTACACCCTCTGTGCAGGACTATTAAAGCCATCTTTTGTATCATGCCTTAGTAATAAAATGCTATTTTATGGTGTTTTCGCTCTATCTGTTGAGGTAAGATAATGGAACAGCTATTGTCCAGGTAGATTTTCATTTCATCTGGTACCTAGCAGAAGATACAAATCCCCACCTTTACATATCTTGAACCTGCTGTTCTTAAGTCATAGGTAGAGTCATAAAGCACTCCAGTGCACAGGGGATATTAATGAAAGAAAGAAAAATCTGTTATATAAAAAAACATTGTTACTGTTGCATGATTTGCAAAAATATTTTCTCAGGGTGCAATCCTATGCAATGCCCATAAGTCTCCAAATTCAGAGGTTTATGGGCATCCTATGCAGAGTGGGAAGACTGGCGGAGACAATCTTTGCCTCCATGATTCCACCCATTCCGCATTTTGGCTAAACAGGCTTTTGCACCCATCTAGCTGGGGCACAAGGGAAGGGAATGAATCATAGAATAGCGAAGTTGGAAGGGGCCTATAAGGCCATCGGGTCCAACCCCCTGCTCAATGCAGGAGCTATACTGTGACCAGATTTAAAAGAGGGAAGGCACATGCAGCTTTAACTGTTGTGATGAAGAGGAAATTTCACCAGGTTCTCTTTATATACAAATGACACCTGCTGAAATTCCCTTTTCAATACAACTGTTAAAGATACAGGAGCCCTGTCCTCCTTTTTATATGGTCACCCTACTGGAGGTAACACATAACTATCCAGACTAGTAGCCACTGATATCTTCTCCTCCAGGAATTGATCTAATCCCTTTTAAAGCCAACCAAATTGTTGGTCATCACTACAAATACCATAGTTTAATCACTGTGTAAAGAAGTATAGTTAAACTATGGAATTCACGATTTCTTTTATTGGGGTCTATAAACACTGTATTCTTTTCCATGAGCTTTGTCTTGTGTAAGCTGAACTGCTGCAATAAACAATTCCGCTGTATTTGGTGTTCTGTGCTGGGTGGCTAGCATGTGTCAGAAAGTCAGGCCTGATATGTGACCTTCATACCAGTTCTCAGCCTACAAAGAGAGGTCTCACATGGGAGCTGGAAATGATTGGATTGAAGGCAAAGCCTGGAAAGACCTTTGCCTGATTCAATGCCTGCATCAAGTAACTCAGTCTTTGTTTTGGAACTTTATTTATTTATTACATTTATGTCCTGCCTTTTTTCCTCCAAGGAACCCAAGGTGGCATACATAATCATAGAATCATAGAATAGTAGAGTTGGAAGCGTCCTGTAAGGCCATCCAGTCCAACCCCCTCCTCCTCTTCTCCATTTTATCCTCACAAAAATAACCCTGTTGGGCTGAGAGTCTGTGACTGGCCCAAAGTCACAGTGCACTTCCATGGCTGAGTGGGGACTAGAACCCAGATCTTCCAATTCCCAGTCAAACACTCCAGCCATTACACCACCCTGGCTCTTTTTTGCTGGTTTCACTACTAAAAATCTTCTTTGCCTTGAATATAGTCAGTTTCCTCTCCCCTGAGAGCCTCCTATTTGCAGGATCCACCTGTCTCCCCAATAAACAAGGTTATCCCCCTCCCATCTTTGACATATGGAGTCAAAGTTGTGCTGATGCCTTTGAATCATGATTCCTTGGAGTACTACATTTCTTGGAGTATCTAGTCCCATAGTTACCTAACTGGACCCAAACATTCTCTGAAGCCCTCCTCCAGAAGCCCTGGCCAAATAAAGTGAGGTGGGTGTCTAAAAGAGAAACTGCCTTTTCAGTGGTGGCATACTACATTATGATCTTTTCAGCACAAGATGAAAACCTTTTTAATTTCCCCCAACATTTTAGGAACTGTTTAAGTGCTTTTATATCTTCGCACTGTTTTATCTCTACTGCTGGTTTTATTTTTTATTTTAGTTTATTATTTGCTGCTGCAGGTTTTATCATACACTTATCTGACCAATTTATTGCTATCCTATATTTTATTTTATTTTATTTTTAATTTATACACTGCCTACAGAACTTCTGTTCTTGTGAAGTCTAAAAATGCAATCAATTAATCAACCTTTAATAAAGGTTAAAATACAATGGGAGCACATGCGTCTTTGAATTTCTGGTCTGCTTAAGCCCTAGAGCATGACTAGAGGGGAACTGTTGGGCCTAAATTGACCTGGAAAGTTTAAAAGTTTCATTTTAATAAAGCATTATGTGTACCCCTAAGAAAAATTAAACACAGCAGAAGACAAAATTCTTTAAATCTGAAGCTGTCGGTGGGAGAAGACATGGAGGCTGTGAACATAAGCTGGGGAAGCTGAGGATTTCATGAGCAATCTTATATCCCATCTTATTTCCTGAAGAAGCCCACCCTGGACCCGATAGTATTAGGCAACTACTGCCCAGTTGCTAACACCCCTTTTTTAGGGAAGGTACTTGAGAGGGTTGTGGCGGAGCAACTGCAGGCACTCTTGGAGGATACTGATTATCTAGATCCATTCCAGTCTGGGTTCCGATCTGGTTACGGGACTGAATCAGCCTTGGTCGCCCTGATGGATGACCTTTATCGAGAGAGGGACAGGGGGAATGCAACCCTGTTAATCCTGCTCAATCTCTCGGCGGCTTTTGATACCATCGACCATGGTATCCTCCTGGATCGACTCTGTGGGATGGGCATCGGAGGCACTGTTTTACAGTGGTTCCGGTCCTACCTACGGGGTCGTTTTCAGAGTGTAGCATTGGGTGATCAGTCCTCGGCCTCTTGGCAATTGAGCTATGGAGTGCCGCAGGGCACCATCTTGTCACCAATGTTATTTAACATCTATATGAAGCCATTGGGAGCGGTCATTAGAGGATTTGGAGCTAAATGCCATCAATACGCTGATGACACGCAGCTCTATCTCCCCGTGACAACTGAATCAGGTGAGGCTGTGCTGGTCCTGGACCAGTGCCTAGACTCAGTAATGGGCTGGATGAGGGCCAATAAACTGAGACTGAATCCTGGCAAGACAGAAGCCCTGTGGGTGACTGGTTCCCGAGTCCAGGAGACAGGCTCATTGCCTGTTCTGGATGGGGTTGCACTGCCTCTGAAAGAACAGGTTCGTAGTTTGGGGGTACTCTTAGACCCATTTCTGTCATTGGAGGCTCAAGTAGCTGCCACGGCTCGGAGTGCCTTTTACCATCTTCGGTTGGTTCGCCAACTACGGCCTCTCCTGGACAGGGATAGCTTGACCACAGTGGTACAGGCATTGGTAACCTCAAGATTGGATTACTGCAACGCGTCAGGCAGGCGCCAACCTTGTACTCCTTTCGGCGCCTCCTGAAAACATCTTTATTCCAAGAAGCCTTTCTTTAACATGCAGCCTTGGATTACTGTTACTGCTTCTTTTAAATTTTGTTTTAACTGTTTTTATTCTGTTTTTATTTTCATTTTACCTTGTACACCGCTCCAAAATTTTTCAATGGGGAGCGGTATATAAATATTCTAAAATAAATAAATAAATAAATTTCCAGAAAGGAAACTGAAGGTAGCATATACAGAGAAGATCAACAATACATAAAATAATAACATCCAACTTCTTACTCATATAGCAGTCTTAAAAAACGAAATAACAACAATAACAATTTCTAGGAGCAGAGCTCAATTAACTTGAGCCCAAGGGTTATTAAAGTTGTTTAATCAAATATCTTCCTATAGAATCAAGTTTTACATACCATCAAAAAGAGTACAAAGATGGATCTCTGTTGGTAAAACACTTCAGAACCACAGAAAAGGGCCTAGACCTTGTTGCTGCCCTCCATTCAGCCATGAAGCTCACTGGGTGACTTTGGAGCATTCACTGACTCTAAGCCTAGCCCACCACATAAGAGTTGTTGTGAGGATAAAAATGGAGGTGAGGAGGATCATGTATGCCACCTTAGGCTTCTTGGAAGAAAGGAGGGATATAAATGTTGCAAATAAGTAATTAAGTTGCAGCAGGCCTTTGTGCACAAAAAAATTACCTGGAAAAGAAACACTTTCTGTCACCTTAAAAATTAACTGGTTATTGCAACATGGTAAGAGTTAAGAGTGTTGTGGCACCTTATTATCACATAAGCTTTTGTGGCCATTGTCCACTTCATCAGATACATCTGATGAAGTGGACAGTGTCCACAAAAGCTTATGCCAGTATAAATATGTTTGTCTTTAAGGTGCCACAATATTCTTTGTCAGTTCTACTGCAACATAAGTGGAAATTACTGTGATGTATGTTTTTGTGTGCAAGAGCAAATTTCATCAGATGCATCATGCGCTGGATACAAATACATACACAGATATGAATGGATTTGAAGGCAGAAGATAAATTACATCACTCCATCAGGGTAACTAACTAAAATTAAAAGAAATATTCAGGTCCAGCCCACCATGGCTTATTTAAGTCACTGGGGGTTGCAGCACGTGCCACCTACCCTTTTGTATATTCAAGTCACAGCAGGAGGTCATGTTTTGCGAACCTGGCGAAGGGTTAAACAACCCTCACATAAGCCACCCTTGCTGGGTTCACATGACAGGGTTAAACAACCCTTGTATAATCCTGAAATAGCCCATGGGTTATGCATGCAGCACATTCACCATGGTTTAAATAAACCACGGTGGGCTGAGTCATAGAATCATAGAATAGCAGAGTTGGAAGGGTCCTACAAGGCCATCGAGTCCAACCCCCTGCTCAATGCAGGAATCCACCCTAAAGCATCCCTGACAGCGTCTATCATGCAAACCAGCCCATTGTGTCAGATAATGAGGTGAATATTTTTCTAGGGGAATAAGTGAAAGAAAACAGCCCATTCAATGCATGTGTATATAAATCATGTGTATGTACATCATGCATATATCCAGTATGAAAAAAATATTTGTATTCCGCCAGGCTATTCTCTCCACAAAGGGAAATAAATCAGAGCTATTATCTTTGTATTTTTATCTGGAATGAAGAATATATGCTGACTTTTTTATCCTCTGAACTTGGACAAAATTATTTATCATTTACAAGTCTGTTATATGATAAGACATAACCTCCAATAAAATGTCATTCAAATTCCAGGGGTGATCTAGTATATACAACATTGCTAAAAGTAGAAAGGAAACACTGAAAAGTACAGACCTGATAGGTGTTTTGTTATTATTTTCAAGTTAATGTGAGAGCTTCTTATGAAAAGGGGAGATGTAATAAAGATCCAGTGCTAAAGCAGAAACCACAATTGACTAGTTTAACTATCCAAAAAAGTTTAAAGCCTGAAATCAAAACTGCTGCTATAGTCTAAAGTACATTTTAAAAACCTGAAAAAGATACTTAAAAAAAATATTCATTTATTTATTGCATTTTTATACCGCCCAGTAGCCGAAGTTCTCTATTGAAAATATTGAAACAAATAACTTTCAATATTTTACATGCAAAAGTATCTAAGACAGACCAACAGGTCTGTGTTTTTATTAATGTAGACATCTAATCCTGTAGTTATTTATTTTTTCCACAAGGTGGCACCTTCGTACTATATTTGCTTGTTACAGTCACATTCAATTAACCTTTCTTTTCAAGATATTATATTCCTTGTTAGTGGTAAAACATATTCCTAGAATCAAAGAACAATTGAGCTGGAAGAGGCATGTAAGGCCATCGAGTCCAACCCCAAGCTCAATGAAGGAATCCACTTTAAAGCGTTCCTGGCAGGTAGCTGTCCAGGTATTCTTGTGGTTTACACTTCAGAGTCACCAAGGGCTTTCTTTTTTTAAAAAAAAAAAAATCTGAATTAAACGTTTCTCGTCTGTAGCAATCGTCACTGAAATATGTATACACTGCACATGTTTTAACTACACTGTTCTCTCCAAACCACTAAGAAATCACCTTGTCCATCATAGAAGCTGGGAGGTACACATTAGAAGGCAAAAAGTTTATTATCCCCTTCTGGTTCTACTTTTGAGTAAATTTCAATAAAGCTCTTCATCTTGGGTAAATTTCTTCAGGGAAGAATAGCAGTATACTATTTGAATCTCATTAATATCCATTCAACTAACTGACCTTTGTCCTTTTTGTAAAGTGCTTTCTAGCACAAATCCATGTCACATCCCACTCCGCTCCAAGGTCTTCACTTGTGTCACAGCTGACAAAAAACACATTGCCGTTTTCAAGTGGCAACTGGGATTTTTTAAAATCTCAGTTACATAGGCTTGCATCAATAAAGTAAGTTCTATGTTGGATGAAAGCAATTAAAGATAGCCTGAGTCTTCTCCTAACCCAGCCATGTCTCCCAAACCCTTATCTACCAATGTTTGAGATACTATTGCCATGACAAAGTAACCATGATAGATATTACCAATATCCTAGTATTATTATGAGTTGGGGGGGGGGGGGCTCTGAGTGACCTGTCAGGGGTCCCTCATACCTCAGTGGCTATGATTCAGAGATTTAGGATCCCTTCCAAATATGTAATCCTTGACTCTAAGATTTCTGCAGGTACAGCTGTCAGTGTATGTAGTTTATTTTATTTATTTATTTATTTATTTATTTATTTATTTATTTACAATATTTATATACTGCTCCCCATTCAAAATTTCAGAGCGGTGTACCAGATAAAATAAAATAATAACAGAATAAAAACACATTAAAATAGATTTTTAAAAGAAGCAAAATGCGAAGTGAACTGTGGCTGTTCATCAAGGGAAGCCTTCCTGGAATGAGGCACTGAAAAGAATACAAAGTTGGCCCCTGCCTGACCATCAGAGGCAGGGAATTCCATAGGAGGGGGACTACCACGCTAAAGACTCTTCCCCTGGTGGACTCCAATCAGAGGATGGGTCTATGTGGAACCACCAGGAACATGCCCTCAGATAACCTCAGTGACCAGGCAGGTTAATTGGGGGGAAGGCGCTTTCCCAGGTAATCTGGTCCCAAATTGATTAAGGCTTTGTACACTAGTACAAGAACCTTAAACCTAGCCCGGTAGTGAATAGGCAGTCAGTGCAGTTCCCTCAGCAAAGGAATTACATGCTGGAAAGGAGCAGCTCTGGACAGCAGCCGAGCTGCAGCATTCTGCACTAGTTCCAGCTTCCAGAGGAACTTTAAGGGCAGCCCCCACACAGAGCACAGAGCACATCCAGTCTTGAGGTTATCAATGCCTGTACCACCATGGTCAAGCTATTCCTGTCCAGGAGAGGCCATAGCTGATGAACCAGCTGAAGCTGGTAAAAGTTTGAGGCAATACCTCTTAAAGACAGGGATGCACAACTTACTTGCAGGCCAAAATATCTGGAGTGTCACAGCTAGAGTGTCACATCCATCACCATTGGTTATGCTGACCGCAGCTGATGGGAGCTGTATGTCAAAACATCTGGTGGGCTGCAAGTTGCCCCTTCTATAAGACCAGCCGTAGCTCAGTGGTAGAGCACATGCTTTGCATGTACAAGGCCCCAGGTTCAATCCCTGGCATCTCTAGGTAGGGCTGAAAAAGGCTTGCTTGAAACATTGGAGCCTTTTCCCAGTCAGTGGCCACATTAGTGGGCAAGATGGACCAGTGGTCTGACTCGTTATAAGGCAGCCTCCTATGACAGCCAGTAACATTCTGGTGATGTTTTCAATGGGAGCTAGGATGGCCTAAGAAGGCATAGGTGATAGCCAGAGATATCTTTCTTCCTCCACCAGACAAGGAAAGGGGGAAATTGAGGTTTCTGTGTGTAGCAGGAAGGCAGTTTGTGCTGGAACTGGATCTGAAGAAGAGGCAGAGAGCTGACTTTGCGATATCTGTTTGTTATACTGCACCAATCTTTGTGCCCTGATAGTTTGCTCCTTCAGTAGCTCATAAGATCCTCCAGAAACTCATTAAGTAATCCCACCTCCATACAGCGTGAACACAACAAATTATTTATTCAGATTAAGGCATTAAAATAATAAACAAAAGAATATAAGGAAGGGGCAGCACACAATTGGTAGAAATATTAACAGCAAAAGTTAGCCAACGACCTAAATATTCTGACTAACAAACTTGTAAAAATCTTGTCTAGAGTCCCACGGTTAAATGGAAACCACAAAAGCGCACAT
Source organism: Elgaria multicarinata webbii (assembly GCF_023053635.1). Lineage (NCBI taxonomy): Eukaryota > Metazoa > Chordata > Lepidosauria > Squamata > Anguidae > Elgaria > Elgaria multicarinata. The sequence goes on from NC_086172.1 coordinate 96,288,292, forward strand.
AACAAAGCAGTTTGCCATGGTCATGTTTACTGCAGGCTTTGGTTGGTTGCTAGGAGCACTACTTTCAATGGGATTTTTCCATTCTTGGCTTCCTCAAGTACTTGTTGTAACACTCCCCTACTAAAAATGCTTTTAGACTGCCCTGTGGTGTACTCAAATGTTATAGAGAGACCACTTGTGTATAAAGCCAGTGTACTGTATCTCTGTTTACATTATAGATGCAAATCACTTGAGAAATTTTGTATCAGCTGCACTGGTTCCTGGTGTGTTTCCAGGACCAAATCAAAGCACTGGTTTTGACCGTTAAAGCCTTAAGTGCTTTAATCCAGTGCACAAGCTTTTTCATGTTGGACACTGCATGGAGTGTTGGGTGACCTATTGTAGATGCATAACGAAAGGAAGCATGTCCCGAGCCATGAGATTTGTCACTTCATCCTGTGACAAACATGATCTAGCAATTCAAAATCATTTCATATCACCATCCTTATTTTTCATTCATTCACTTTTATCTATTTATTTTCCATTGCTTTCCTTTCTCCCAGCTACACTGTTCCTGGTTTCCCTTATTTTCCTATTTAATTTATTCCCTTTACTTCAATGGCTTTCTGGTTTACACTGATTTTCATTTTCCTCAAATATCCCTGTCCACCCCCACTATCTCTTCCAATGCTTTGTTTTTACACTTATTTCTGAAAAAGTGCATTCCTGCCACTCTATCAGCAGCGGCAGTAAGAGGGCAGAAGTCACACAGCCCTCTGAGAGCAGCTGCCAGAGAGTCCCCTAGAAGATGCTGGCTTCTGCACTCAGAAGACAGGCCCTCTGAGAGCAGCTGCTAGAGTGACTCCTTGGAATTGGGTAGTGGCTCTGGGCGCAATAGGAGTGGTGGTGGCGTGATTGGCAGGGGGAGCTGGTGCCACCAGGACTGGGCCAAAGTCAGCAGCAGGATCAGCAGGGGCCATGGCAGGAGGAGTGATCGGCAGTGAGGGGGGTTCATGGCAGTCAGCAGAAAAACTTGGGGCCCCATGACGCCTGTGGGTTGTGCACCCCTGGCTTACATTCTTGTAAATCTGTCTCTGTGTTAGGATAAGTTCCATAGTCCCTACTGCCCACCCCACCATTAAGACCTGTAGAGATAGGACCTTTTTAGCAGTGGCTCCTACCCTGTGGAACGCCCTCCCAAGAGATTTATGGCTGGCTCCATCTGTTTATTTGTTTTTAAAGAGGTTTTTTAAAAAACTTATTTGCTTGCTCTGGCTTTTAATTTAAATGGTATTTTTGTATTATACATGCTGCTTTTATTACTGGTTTATTATTAAATTGTTTAGATTTAATTTATGATTTTATGAATTTCTTGCATTGATATAGAATTGTATGTTTTCTATTGCTAGCCAACTTGGGAAGACCGTAGCCTTCAAAGGCAGCTAAGAAATACATTAAAAATATAACTAATAAATAAAACAGAAGAAACTCAGATCATATCTATGATTTGCAGCCAGTCCAACATGAAGATACCATTACACAAAGATTTCTCCTGTTCAGAATATTTTCCGAGTTATTAGTCAGATATTATTAGTTATTTAAACCCCTCTGTCCACACTTAGAACAAAGATAACTTTCAAGTCTTCTTTTTTTATATAAAAACTGCAATATCTTGCTAAGCTTGAGTTAGATGTCATACAAATGTAATTATTTCTTACATTTTCTCTTTCTATGTCTTAAGTAGCCATTTTTTAGGAATAGGAACAAAACCTCACTATTAAAGCCAATCTACCAACATACATTCTTTATTATGTAAGAATCTTGTGAGCCATGAAGCCTTCAAAAATAATATTCCTTCCTTCTAACATGAAGCAATTATGTATGGTTATACAATGAATATTCATAAACAGTAATTTTATCGGCTGCTTCCCACCTTCAGAGACGAATCCAAGAAGTTTCACCATACTGGCACTTAATACATGCTTTAAAAATGTTTAATGGATGTCATACTGAAAAAAATACAAGCAATAGTAGAGATGCTCCAGAACATTAATTGCAATATATTGGCATCTCTTAGTGCTTTAGATAACACACATGTATTGGACAACTCCTTGCTTCAGTAACAACTTCATCCTGTGTATGTTTATTCAAAAGTAAATCCCACTTAATTCAATGGGGACTACATCCTAGTATGCATGCACAGGGTTGCAATTTAAAACCGCATTACATTTTCTACTAGTAATGAAATATTATACATCTATTTAAACATTTTCAGTGAAATCTAGTGTATATTTGCTGTACAAGAACACGGATAGCCAACCATTTTTGGCAAATATGCCATAAGTCACGTCCAAATCTTCTAGAAGAATAATTTCATGCTGACTGGGCAATGCTGGGAGTTCTAAGGCCTATTTCTGTCTAAATATGCATAAGATTGTGCTCTTAGTCAGCTTTTCTGCTAATGCTATGAACCATATGTTATTATGCCAATGTTTCACTGAAGATGCATTTGACTTTACTATAATTTGTCTGGCTGCCATCATTATCCCTTAATTTGAACCTTTACTCCATGAGGTGGAAGCGCTCTTCTCCATCCTATCTTGCAGAAACTATCTATTTCCTCCATCCCTTCCTAAATTTTAATTCCATGTGTTATAGCAAATAGAGGGGTTTATAAATGTCTGATTTAAAACACCTCTATTTCACAGTCAGCTATGAACATTCCCAGAGAGACTGAATATGACAATCTATTGAAAATTAGATAACATAATTAAGTTGTAATTCAGAAGCAATGAGAAAATGAGTAATAATCTTAGTTTATTGCCCTTGTGCCTTATGGCCCAGTAGCCATAAGATGAGTTTTGTTTCAACAACTCAGAAGGGATTTAGGAATTAGAGTTATATAATTTAATACTTTCCTAGAATAAGGATGATCTAATCTAATTTAATAACGGGGTTGATAATCCTGCCAGAAATCATATAATGAAGGAAACAAGAGGCAAACTTATGCCTTTAATGGGCAGTAAGCTCTGCTGGAGACAGATCACAGTGTGCTGTTTTATAACAAATGACTATTTTTTCAGAAGTTTAATCTACAACTATCAAAACTAATACCTACCACCAACACAGAGAATGCCTACATTGCAATTTCATTAGATTAATAAGAGCACATATTAATTAGATTAATATGACCACAAATATGCAAACAAAATTACACATGAACAACAGTAAAGGGAACTATAGAAATTTCTACCACAATTTTTCGACCACAAAACAAGTCCTAGGATTTACAGATATATATATCCTATTTGAAAACACTATTTTAAGTGTTAATTCCATATTAAAATAAGCATATATATTAAAGAAAGCTGTAAATATATTTCAGAATCAATTAAAAATCTAATATTAATGAATTTGTCCTAACCTTGTTTTGAGATATATTGCCAATTACCTTTTAAAATCTTTTTATATTTTTTAAAAAGCTGCTCTTTGTACTTATTTTTGTACAAAGCAGTCAGATAAAAATAACTAGATGGTTCAATGTAAATGTGGAATAGCCTGACAGACAAAATGGAACCCTACAAAACCCCATATTCTAAAAGGGTTGAGCAGTAGTCTCCCAGCCACCTTTATAAAATTGTCTCTCCTGTAGGAATAGAACCACTGCAATGGAAAACCTCCAATCTTCAACCTGGTTGGCCTATTCAAAACAGGCACTCAAGGCAGCTAACAAAAACAAAATACAGATTAAAATAAAATTGTGGTTAAAACAGCACCCAACCAGTTAAACCCCCTTCAACAGTGGACCAGTTTATAAGTCAAAGGTCTGCCTGAGTAAAAGGTTCACTAACGCTCCAGAGCAGTTTTGGGGTGAGTGCAGAGAGCAGGAGGAGGAGGAGGAGGAGGAGGAGGAGGAATTCAAGCCACCAGTGATGTCCCTTCTGTTGGCAGAAGGACACTGATACAACTCAGTTATTATTTCAATGATGTTATTGCAACAAGAGTGCATTTAGTATTGCAGCTCCATTAATATAATGTAGCAATTGCTGAGTCCAAGAATTCCAGTGAATGGAGACCCCAAACCTGGCTTACATAAATAATAAAACCTTTTCATTTTCACAAGCCAAATCTTTTCTTAACCTTGTACCTTAAGATGTGCAGACAGATGTAGCCCACAAGGGGGAGTATGCACATAAGAATGCAAACATAATTGACAAATATATGGGAATCTCATGATAACTAAAGAAATTTAGGTTGGACTTTAGGAAGAAAACTTTTGAAATCTAAAGGTGTATTTACACACAAGAGAGTTAAAGCAGCTCATGTTTCAACTGGGTTTGACATGCAAATGTAAAATCTACATGTCATTCCAAATGTTTATTCTCTGCTTTCTCTTCCACATGAACACAATCATAAAAAGAATGCATGAGGCTCTCAATTAGTTTGTCACCTATGAAAATACTCTAAGGCTGCAGTCCTCAGCTAAATTACATGGTGAACTGAACTCTGTAGAACTGCACTGCACAAGTGGTGGAATACTTTCGTGATTCAGCCACTTTTGCATCAGCTACAGAGACCTTATTCTAGCTCAAAATGTATGGCAATTAAAAAAAGTAAGTCAAGGTTCAAAAGTGAAGCGATACTTTATAAAGAACTGTGAGTGTGTGACAGAGAGGTTTTTGTGGCCATATGACACCATGAATGTTTAATGTAGGAAACCAGACAGATCTGAAATTAGATCTTTCCTAACAATTATGTACGCAATAGAGAGGATAAGAGGCCTGGAAATATCCCAGACTACTGGCTGGCTGAAAGGCTCATTTGATGCTCGTACCAAAGCATCTGATTTTGTTTTCCACCCAAGCTTGGAAGGACAAGGTAATGGAGGTCTTTATTCATTTGGCAGGCATCATAGCAGACTCTGGAAGGACCACACAGGAAGAAAATCAGGAACTTGAGATGCCACTTACAATTCCATTTTTAACTCAAGGACTTTAGAGAGTGATTTTGGTGAAATTTGACAGGTATCATTAACCAAACTCTTAAAAAGTAACCCAACTTGCCTCAATGAAGAAAAAAGGCAGAGATAAATTTGAGACAGGACTAAGCCCCAAAACCTGTTTCCTTTGTCAAAGGAATCTGAAAAAAAAAACCATAAAAGAGAGAACACTTCTGAGCATGTGGCAGTGTGTTTTTGATACAGTCAACAACACCCCTGCAAAGTTTTTCTGGCAGAACTCTTTTCTTGCAACTGTAGCAGATGGAAATCTAAAGCTGAACTTTTTCTGTCATTACAACTCCTGCACTAGCTGAATTTCTGCCTACTACATATGGCAAAGCTAAATAAACACAAATCTGACATCAGAAATAGCAACATTCAGAAACCAGTTGGAGAAATTCTAACCTCTCCGGCCACTCTGTTACTGATCTTAAAGTGGCCATTCTTGAACATGGGAACTTCAACCAAAGACTCCAGAACTGCTAAATTACAACTTATTAAGAAGTTCAATTCAATCACTGTGGCCTGAATCATGGTAACAGTTCTATTCCACCAGTGTTAGCTTACTAATGCCAGGATGTCTGTGTTATCATCATCACTGCTTTGTGAATGCTCACTGTAAAGATGTTACATATGTTTGCAGTGCTTCTGTACATGTCTACAAATAGTAACCCTCACTGAGTTTAAAGGGGCTTAATCCCAGGTAAGCATGTATATAATTTCAACTTTAGGCTGCACATTTTATTGAACCCAACAGGACATACTTCAGAGTAGCCCTGTATAGGATTGTACTATAAAGCTTTAACAGAACTGCTACCGTCTGTACTTTTTGTATTTCATTTCTCTCTAGCCCCATTGCTTACGGGTATCTTTTATTTCTCCTACAACACATGCATAGTTTATATGCCAACTTAGGAGAACACTTCCCACGTCTTGTGAAGAGGGGAGCCCACCAAAGCCTACGCTGTCATGAATTTGTGAGTCTTTAAATGCTACAAATCTCTTTGCTGTTTTTGCTGCAACAGACTAGCATGGCTGTTCTTATGGAAAATGCTAAAATTAACAGAATATCCGAGTAAGTGACCTGGGTCACACACATTAGGATGGCACTGACCCAGATGGAAGCTGACTGATAAAATACGCGCAGACACGCGGGTCAGGTCGTCCACACAGCGCTGAGCAGCACCCCCGAATGGGCTCAGGACAAAAGCTCCAACCTGTGCGGCAGAGATGCTGCGTTTCCCTCCCTCATCGGGGACCGGCTGCTCTGGGCGCCCCAAGGCAAGCCGGCATCCTCCTCGCCGTCGTCATGGCAACCCGACAACTTGCAGCCTCTGCCTCTCTCGCCCGAGCGGCAGCGACTCGCTCGCTCTCTAAGGCTCCGAAGTTCGCCCGCTCTCGGCGCTTCGCCTCCCCCACCCCCGTAACACTCGCAGCTCACCCCCGCCGTCGCCTTTCCCGTGGCGGCTTCTTCCCGCGCTCGACGGCGCCTTCGCACTTGCAGAAACTTTTCACCGCAGTCAACCAGCCTGGGCACCGCAGACGGTACAGGGGCCGCGCGGGGACAAAGTAACGCAGAGCGCGGAAACGTTCCTCGACTCTGCCGTTCCCCCACCCCACCCCCTCCGCCTCCCCCGGGGTGGGGCTGGTCAGCGCCTGAGGAGGAGCAACTCTCCCCTCACCCACCTAGGAGCGCTTTCCTGCTGAGCTCCGCGGTGATGAAAGGGTTGGAGTTACCTCAGTTGACCGGCTTTCCCAACCCTAATCTATCTGTCGGAGCGGCCGCCCATTATTCTTGAAGACAGGGACGCTGCTCACACACTCACACACACACACCCTTGGTTTCTCTTACATGGAATCTCCGCGCATTGTGTTGAGGAGGCTAAAGAACCAGGCCGTGGAGGCTGGTGACTCCGATGTTCAGTGGGGCGGTGCATTCGCTCCAGGTTTCAGTCAGAACTATCAAGGAGCTATCCAAGGTGGTGCGTTTTGCATAGCTCCTTGGGAGTCCTGACTGAAACCCAGAGCGGATTCACCACCCCACTGAACATCGGAGTCACCTGTCGAACCAGGAGTTCCATCATCGGCATTCAGTCACACAGAATTCCCACAAAGGCACCTGCAGTTTCCCCCATAGCATGTACAGTTCTGGCATTTTCGGCTTCCAATAAGTTTCAAGGGCCTTGCAAGCATGTAAAGTCTTGGGCTGCAACCCTGTGTACAATTAGGGGTTGAAGTAAGTCAACAGGACTTCAGCAGGGCTGCTATGTGCAAGTTTGTCTTTTGTAAGCCAGTCCATGCCATTTTGCTTTCTACATCAGAAAATCCATATTGCACCCCCAGTAGCATTTTTGTTTGTTTTGTTTGCAAAGCTCTCACACATTTCAGTGGTACTTGTACAGGAGAATGTGACAGATTATTGGATCTCATAAATCAGGTCTATCGCCCAGTCTGACAACTGAAGTGTATTAAATGCCCACTTAAAGCTCACCACCTTGTTATGGCCTTGAAAAACTGGCCTCCCACTTCTTCCTTTCCCCTCTAATCCAGCACCAGTAGTTCAATATCCCACTTAGACAATGGGGGATCAAGGAAGATAGCCTGCCTATGTGAAAATAGCTATGCTGCTCTTTGTAATTGTTTAAATAAGTTTGGATGATGCACATGTGTGTGCACATCCTGTCAGGTTTTTCTGTAATCCTTGTGTCTAAAAGAAGTATACTGCCACTAAAGACTGAGAGCTAAATTCAAATGTGCAGAAACAACACATGATACCGTCCTTTGTGGAGCGTATCAGGTCAGAGTGCAAGTGAGGGATCACATTTTAATGCTATCCCATTTAAAATAACACACAACCTTTCCTGCATAATTGGAATGTGCATATGTCATGGGATGGCTCATCTTCTTGATGTGCTGCTTTACATGTTCTGAAGAGAAGCATTCAGATACAAAATTTAAAGTCAATGCAAGATGTCCCAGGAAAGTGGTAATAATTAGCATAGAAATGAGTGTGTGTGTGTGCATGAGCACACCTCTTTAAGAGCGTCTCCACATTTAGCAAAAATCCTGCAGCCTTACCAGGCCTTTGTCTTCCAGAGTCTATGCGGGTTTAAGGATATACGCACTCCCTCACCCCCCTCCCTTTTTGTCATTTCCTTCCCACATTTTTCAGTTATTCTACCAGCAGATGGCGCTGTTTTATTATGCGATTTCTATTACAGCATTTTCCGGGGGGTTATAAAATGGCGGATTCTTGCTTGAAAACAGCGGGAGAGGCATCAGAGGTTGACGATGTCATGAAAAGGACCCACAAACTTCCATGCATGCAATAAATCACTCACGTGGAGAAACTCTCAGTCTGTCTATGCCACCAATGCAGGCTGGTAGCTCCAGTGTTAGTGAATTCGCACTGGGTTTCATTCAGAACCAGTCGGAACTCTAACAAAGCTATCCAAGGTGCTGAAGCCTTTGCCTAAAATAGGTTCAGCACCTTGGATAGCACCTTTAGAGTTCCAACTGAAACCCAGAGCAGATTAAATACCCCACTGACATTGGAGCCCCCAGCCCCTATTACGTGCCACCTGTACTAATTCTGCTTGTTCTTGTCTGCCCTACAGAGATTGCCAAAGTCTTTGTGTGGCTGTTCATGTCAGGGATTGTGAATCATTATGCCTGGCACTGAGAAACCATCCATCTGTCCAAGAGCAGCCAGGAATGTATCTATGCTTGCAGCACGCAAATGGTATTTATTTACTAACATGAAATAGCACTACTATAAACACTGAACAATGGGTTGGGGTGTGGTGACCTTCCAAGGTCCACACTATTGTGAGCCACTTTTGCAGGTTAAATAATCTATATTTACCTTAGATTAATGGAATGTTCAAGATAATTCTAATAGGAATTTAACTATAATTTTTAAACACCTCATGTTTACTAGTGCTAGCCATAGTAACAGCAGTGATTATGTAGTAATCTTTAACTATTTAGGCTACAACCTTATACACACTTACTGAGAATAAATCTGTTGAACTCAGTGAAACTTACTTGTGAGTAACATGTATAGAATTGCTCTGTTAAGATATATGAAAATACCCAAATACTTTCTCATGGTAATGCAGCACTATCAACTATAGTTATATAAGGCATTCTTTCCTGATTGTGTTCTTCTATTTAAATAGTGAATCATGCTGTTTACAATATGTTATTGAAAGAGGCTTTGAAAGCTTTTCTCCAAAAATCTAATACTGAAATAATTTTCTGTATTCATAAAAAGGGTGGCAGAGCAGGTTTTAAACTAAACCCTGGGGGAAAGCCAACTGGAGCTGGGAAGCATCCATTTCAGGTTAAATCATCCCAAAGGGATGAAGATGAAAATGTTTTGATTGGCTAAATGTAGAAGTGGGGGAATAGACTGTGAGTACATGGTAGAACATGATAACCAATCAAAGAGGCCTAAGTGCCATAGCAAAAGATGTACATGACAGAGGTACATATGGAGAGGTGTTTTTATGAAAATGCTAGAAGCCTCCAAGCTAAAATGGGACAGTTGGAGTGCTTGGTTTTAAAGGAGAACCTAGACATAGTGGGCATTACAGAAACTTGGTGGAACGGAGAGAACCAACAGGATACGGTCATCTCTGGATATAAACTCTACAAGAAGTACAGGGAAAGGCATACTGGAGAAGCTGTTGTTCTGTTGGCATAGTGTTAAGGAGACTAGAACACCTAAAAGGGGTAGACTCTTCCACAGAAGCACTGTGGGTAACAATACTAGACTCCAAAACTAATTTAGTGCTAGGATTGTGCTATAATCTCCCAGACCAGAATGCTCAGGGTAACCTTGAGAGAGAAAACAAAATCAGGGAGGCCTCCAGATAAGGAAGTGTTGTAATAATGGGTGACTTTAATTAGCCCCACATTGACTAGATAAATGCATATTCCACTCATGACAAAGATGTTAAATTTCTTAAACAACTGTGCCCTAGAAGAGTTGGTCATGGAACCAACCAGAGGGGAGGCAACCCTGGATTTAATCCTAAATGTTGTCGCCCAGGACCCTAGTACGAGATGTAAATGTTGTTGAACCAATTGGTTACAGTGACCAAGTGCTATCAGATTCGATATATATTTGTGGGAAATTGTCCAGGAAATCCAACACAGTCACATTTTACTTCAAAAGAGGAAACTTCTCCAAAATGAGGGAACTAGTAAAAAGGAAGTTGAAAAGGAGAATCAATGTAACAATATATTTTTAAAAGGAATCCATGCGGAACTGGGAAATTACAGGCCGGTTAGCTTAATGTCTGTTTCAGGTAAATTGGTTGAAATTATTATTATTATTATTATTATTATTATTATTATTATTATTATTTATTTATTTATATAGCACCATCAATGTACATGGTGCTGTACAGAGTAAAACAGTAAATAGCAAGACCCTGCCGCATAGGCTTACAATCTAATAAAATCATAGTAAAACAATAAGGAGGGGAAGAGAATGCAAACAGGTACAGGGTAGGGTAAGCAGGCACAGGGTAGGGAAAAACTAACAGTAGAAAGTAACAGTAGAAGTCTGCACAACATCAAGTTTTAAAAGCTTTAGGAAAAAGAAAAGTTTTTAGTTGAGCTTTAAAAGCTGCGTTTGAACTTGTAGTTCTCAAATGTTCTGGAAGAGTGTTCCAGGCGTAAGGGGCAGCAGACGAAAATGGACGAAGCCGAGCAAGGGAAGTAGAGGCCCTTGGGCAGGCGAGAAACATGGCATCAGAGGAGCGAAGAGCACGAGCGGGGCAGTAGTGTGAGATGAGAGAGGAGAGATAGGAAGGAGCTAGACCGTGAAAAGCTTTGAAGGTTAACAGGAGAAGTTTATATTGGATTCTGAAGTGAATTGGAAGCCAATGAAGAGATTTCAGAAGCGGAGTAACATGGTCGGAGCGGCGAGCTAAGAAGATGATCTTTGCGGCAGAGTGGTGAACAGAAACCAACGGACTGATGTGAGAAGAAGGAAGGCCAGAGAGAAGAAGGTTGCAGTAGTCCAACCGTGAAATAACCAGTGCATGAACAAGAGTCTTGGCAGAAGAGACAGACAAAAATGATCGAATCCTGGCAATATTATACAGGAAAAATCGACAAGATTTAGCTACTGCCTCAATATGAGGAATAAAGGAGAGCGAGGAGTCGAAGATAAAGCCAAGGCTACGAGCTTCCTTGACCGGAGTAAGCGTAACATCATTGACAGTAAGAGAGAATGAGAGATGAGGAGAAGGTTTAGGAGGAAAAACAAGCAATTCAGTCTTTGCCATGTTAAGCTTCAAGCGACGATGAAGCAGCCAAGCTGAGATATCTGAAAGACATGCCGAGATACGATCGTGAACATCAGGAGAAAGTTCCGGAGATGACAGATATAGTTGTGTATCATCGGCGTACAGATGATATTGGAGGCCATGAGATTGAATAAGCTTGCCCAAGGGCAACATGTATAAGGAAAACAACAACGGGCCAAGCACCGAGCCTTGCGGAACCCCTACTGAAAGGGGAAAGGAGGAAGACGAGCTGCCATTAGTCAACATGCTGAAAGAGCGACCCGCTAGATAGGAGGCAAACCAGTTATAGACAGAGCCACAAAATCCAAGGTCATGAAGGGAATCTAAGAGAAGATCATGATCAACCGTGTCAAAGGCTGCAGTTAGATCAAGGAGAATAAGAACGGAATAATGGCCTTTAGACTTGGCAATAAGGAGATCATTGGTGATCTTAGTAAGGGCTGTTTCGGTGGAATGCAGAGGACGGAATCCAGATTGAAATGGATCCAAAGCAGAGTTACTAGAAAGAAAGTCAAGACAACGAGAGTAGACCGCACGCTCCAGGATCTTTGAAACAAACGGCAACAAAGAGACAGGTCGGTAGTTAGACAGAGATAGCCTATCAAGAGTAGGTTTCTTGAGAATGGGAGAGACTGTAGCATGTTTAAAAGCAGAAGGAAATGAACCAGAGGACAGAGAAAGATTAATAATATGTAGCAAGGAAGGGAGGATAGCAGGAATAAGATTAATAAAGACGCGAGAAGGAATCGGATCACGAGAACAAGTGGAAGGCTTCGAAGAGCGCAGTATTGTAGACAGTTCATCCGCAGAGACCGAAGGAAACGCAGAGAAATTTGCAGGAGGAGCTGGCAGATGAGGAACAGGAACTGGAAGAGGAGCAGAGCTGGCCAGATCAGAGCGGATAGTTTGGATTTTAGCATTGAAAAAAGAGGCAAAGTTATTAGCAGACAGAGAGGCGGGGAGAGATGGCGGATTAGGCTTCAGAAGAGAATTGAAGGACGCAAAGAGCCGCTGAGGATGCCTAGCATTTGACTGGATCAGCGTTGAGTAGTACTGCTGTTTGGCCAGTGAGATGGCAGAAGAGAAAGAGGAGAGTACAAATTTGTAATGGACAAAGTCTGCCCGGTCCCTGGTCTTACGCCAAAGGCGTTCAGCTGCCCGGGAACAAGAGCGAAGGTAGCGGAGGGAAGAGGTGAGCCACGGTTGGGGTTGAGAAGGGCGAACTATCCGAGTTGTAGATGGAGCAAGATTATCAAGAGTTGAAGATAAGGAGGAATTAAAGAAGGAGACAGCTGAGTCCAAGGAGACAGCCGAACAGACAGAAGGAAGGGAGGAGGCTAGAGACTGGGAAAAAGCCTCATAATTGATAGATTGCAAGTCACGACAAGAGCGAGAAGCGGGACGTGAAGGAGGAGGATTATGAGTAATATTGAAAGAAACTAGGTGATGATCTGACAGCGGAAAGTGAGCAGTAGAAAAGTCCAACACAGAGCAATTCCGAGTGAGAACAAGATCCAGACAGTGTCCAAGGGAATGTGTGGGTGCATCAGACCAAAGCTTAAGATCATAAGAGGAAGATAATGAGCGAAATCGTAGAGCTGCAGCATCTTGAGGGTCATCCACATGAATATTGAAATCACCCAGGATAAGAGTAGGACAGTTGTCAGAGAGGAAAAAGGACAGCCACGAATCAAAATCAGAGATAAATTTTGAGGATGAGCCTGGGGGGCGGTACAGAACTGCAACCCGCAGTCGCAGTGGAGCGAAGAGCCTCACCACATGTACCTCAAAGGAGGAGAAGCAATGTGAAGGAGGAATGGAAAGAGGCTGGAACTGGCACAAACTAGATAATAAAAGACCCACACCACCACCCCGACCCTCTGGGCGACTAGTGTGAGAGAAAGAGAGTCCTCCAAGAGAGAGGGCAGCAGAGATGGCAGTATCATGGGCAGGAAGCCAGGTTTCAGTAAGAGCAAGGAGGTGGAGAGACCTAGAAAAAGCATTATTAAAGATAAGATTAGTAACCATATAGAAGAAAAAGCCCTGCTGAAAGAGAATCAATATGGCTTCCACAAAGGTAAGTCCTGTCTCAGTATTCTTTAAGAGATCTTTGAGTGTGTCAATAAATATGTAGACAGTGGACATTGTTTACTTGGACTTCCAAAAGGTTTTTGGCAAAGTCCCTCACCAAAGACTCCTGCACAAATTTAGCAGTCATGGAATAAAATGAGAGGTCCTCTTATGGATCAGTAATGGGTTGAAGAATGGAAAGCAGAGAATAAGAATAAAAGGTAATTTCTCCTAATGGAGAGGAGTAAATAGTGGGATCCCACAGGAATCTGTATTGGGACCAAATGATCTGGAATTAGGAGCAAACAGTGAAGAGGCCACATTTGCTGATGAGACCAAATTATTTAGGGTTAAGAGTGATGAGGAAAATTCATTCAGCTTCTCTGTAATCTCCATGTCCTCTTCCAGTACTCCTTTAACTCCATTACCATCCAAAGGTTAAAACAAAATGGGATTGTAAGGGAGCTCCAAAAGGATCTCTCCAAACTAAGAGAATGGGGATCCAAATGGCAAATGCAATTAATTTAAGCATGTGTAAATTAATGTACACTGGGGCAAAAAATCCCAACTTCAAGTAAAACTAATGGGATTTGAGATAGCAATGATGAACCGAGAAAGAGATCTTGGGGTTGTGGTGAACAGCTCAATGAAAATGTCAACCCAGTGTGCAGCTGCTATAAAAAAATGGCAAATTCCATGTTAGGCATTATTAGAAAAGGAATTGAGAATAAAACTGCCAGTATCATACTGCCTTTATACAAATCTATACTGAAAACACAGTTAAAATACTGTGTAGAGTTCTGGTCTTCACACATAAAAAAACCCACGATATTGTAGAGCTGGAAAAAGTGCTGAAAGGGGCTATTAAAATTATCAAGGGACTGAAGCATTTCCCCTATGAGGGAAATTACAACAGCTAGGTTGTTTAGCTTGGAAAAACAGAAGCTAAAGGGAGACATAACAGAGGTGTACAAAACTATAAATGGTGTGGAGAATGTGGGTAGGGAGACATTTTTCTCCCTCTCTCAAAATAGTAGAACCCAAGGTCATCCCATGAAGCTGATTGGTGGGAGATTCAGGACATAAGGAGTGGTTGTGGTGATGTTAGGAATTATCTGCTCCAGCCTCCACTCTGAAGACTTTTCAGGATGCAGGACATACATGGAATTCCCAGGCTGTAGCTAAACCTCCCAGGATTGTCCTGGGGTCAAACCTGTTCATCTAAGTGCCACACAGGGCATCCAGTGCTCAGGCAGGGATGAACCCGGGATGATCCTGGGATAAACCTTAGGTCTAGCTACGGCCCCAGTGTGATGCTGAGACTGTTCCAGTTTTGTTTTGTTTTTTATCTGGCTAGGTGAATACTCTCTGGTGAGTTTTAAAAAGCTGTAGCTGCCCACTCCTCTATTAGTCTGTTTCACAATGCAATTATATGTTGTCATGAGTTTATTTAACTTTGTGCACTGTGAAGTTTTATCTGAATCACTAACATTTGTTTTTATAACTATGATTCCCCATTTGAGAAGTAATAAAACCGCTGGGTGCATCATCTCATAGCAACACTTGCTTCTATTTACTCTTGGCAGAAAAGAATAGGCACCTTTGAGACTCAGAGCTTTCACAATGCAGCTAAAAGTGCAGGCTTTCAGTTTTCGACATTGCACTGAGAAAAGTGTGAAATATCCCAGCAAATATGGATGCAGCTATGTTAATCATATTTGGCCCCCAGTTTCAAATGAAATATACCTTATTACATACAGGTACTACTGCAGTTTTCTACAGTATTTATTTTATTTATCTGTTTGTTTGTTTCAATAATTATACTTCACCTTTCTATGATAAAATCAAACTAATTGTGGCATACAATGCAAATATAAATCACACAAGATTAAAAACAGTACCAACAATAAAACAAAATAAACAAAAGCAGCATCTTTAAAAAAACACCTCAGCAACAGCAGTAGCACTAAATGCAGTTGTATCCAATGTTAGTTTAATTCAAGTCCCATTCCTTTCAATGGGTCTGCTTTAATTAGGAGTAACACTAGATAGAATCCCATAAAAGCCCAACAAAATAAAACAAACCCCATTCAAAAGCAGGCAAAGAGAGGGCCAGGCAGACATCTGCTGGGAGACTATTGCATAGTTTTGGTGCCACAACTGATCTCATCTCCAGCAGCTGCACTTCTCTTGTTGAAGGGACACAGCCTTTCTACACGAGGCTGTTAATCCACTGTATCTACTTTTGATTTTGTCACAGAAGTAAGATCTGAGCACTACAGGAAGAGCTTTCCTTTCCTGCTTTTCCACTACATAACCTCTAGGTGGCACTATGATGTGGTAGAAAATAGCACAAATACACAAGAAGAAATTGTACTTTCTTTTGCTTTCACAATTAAATGCCACATTTCCCCTGTTCTAAATAAAAACAACTCACCTGTAGCATTGGTTAGACAATTAAGCAAACCTGGAGGGTCGCAACATCAACTAAAGAACCCATAAACAGCTG
Organism: Elgaria multicarinata webbii; assembly: GCF_023053635.1. Taxonomy (NCBI): domain Eukaryota; kingdom Metazoa; phylum Chordata; class Lepidosauria; order Squamata; family Anguidae; genus Elgaria; species Elgaria multicarinata. Next base: position 96,304,172 of record NC_086172.1, read on the forward strand.
TGATTAGTAAATGATGAGAGCATGATAAACGCCTCATGCGGAAAAGCCACAGTAGACAGCCTCAGAAACTGAGCACAAATCTTGAACAGGTTTGTGTGGGAGGAGGCAATTCCTGAGAGAAATCATTATGGTAAACACTTCTGAAGTTTTGAGTGTGATAAGTTATTATGTGTGTCTTGGGGGCTGTCTATATGCAACCAAAGCCCTGCAATAGCTGTGAATCTGCGCTGTGTCAGTTATATGACGCAGCCAGATTTGCAGCCACTTGACTTACCCTGACTTTTCAGGGGGGCGAGGTCAGTACAGCTCTTCCATGTCTGACCTCACTCCAGAGATGATCGGGGCAGGGCGTCCTGGCAGAAGGCGACCGGCAATTGGTCACCTTCCACAAAGAAGGGGGGGCAGCTCCGGTACCTGGATGACCGCCAGAAACCCTGCGCTCCTTCCTTGCCATCAGGATTATCTGATGCCACCCCAGGTAAGTAAAACTGCAAGGTTTGGGGGGAAGGTGGTGCCAACTCGGTGCTTTGAAGACAGCCCCCTCATGCATAGAAGAATGGTTTCTGTAACTCTAATAGTAAATGTTTACATGACCAGGATAGTTTAATATTAAAATTTGTTCATTGTAGTTGTGAGCATTTTGCTTTCATGAGATGGTTTAATTATTTCACATTTGGTGATAGATTCCCTACTTCCAAAGTAATTGCTGCCACTTGTCGAAGCTGGAAATAACTAATAATAATAATAATAATAATAATAATAATAATGATGATGATGATGATGATGATGATGATGTGGGGGGACACCTGTGCTGCTCCACTAATCAGTTGGTTTTGGTCATAATCTAGAAGGGCCTTCTTAGAAATTAGAATAAATTATCTCTCATTTATATACACACTTAAAAAGCTTACAATTAAAAAAGGGTGGTTCTCAAATTTATTTGTTGGTTAGTCTAACCAGGTTGATGCAGGCATTGGAATACTTCCAAATTACTGATCAAATGCACTTAGAAACAATCATCACTGCAGATAAAAAAAACTGCTGAATAACTATACAAACATTGCACTTCGCTTCCAATGAACTGTGTCTATGACCACACATGACCCAGCACGCCCTTCAGGACAACCTAGAAGCTTCAGTTGCTGCAGAGCACAACAGGCTGTCTCATAAAAGGGAGAAGTCTGAACAGGTGAGCTGCCAAAAGCATAGTTCCAGGTGATCAAGTATCTGTGTTGGATTATTGATGTACTTACCTGGAAGAAGGTCCCGTTGAACTTAGTGGAGCTTACTGAGGATACAATGGTTGATGGTATCAAAAGCCACAGAGAGACCAAGAGGAGCAAGTTTGTACTCCTCCTATGTCTCTCTTGAAAGAGGACATCCAGCAGGGCAACCAAAACAAATTCAGTACCAAAACCAAACTCTTATAGTTGATAGGTGGACCATTTTAGTTTTTTTTCCATCTTTGCAATATATGTAGGGCATCATCAGACAAGCGTTTTATCGCACACTCACTACTGCCCGCTTACGGATGTTCACGTGTCCTTGAGACGACAATGTCAGCCGCCCGCTCTTTCCATCGCAAAAGTCTTTTTTAAAAAAATTGAATGTGTGTGCAGGAAAAGCGGTGTGATATAAATGGCCCCTGAATGGGCCATGAGGTCGTTGCTGCTTCCTCTTTCCCTCCCCGTCACTATTGTGGGACAGCAGCAGGAGGCCGTAGCAGTGGTAGGGAAACGCAAAAATCCTCCAGTCTGATTATGCTTGTAGAGAGCAAAGGTGGGTAAAGAATCACCTTTTCAAGTCAGCAGGAACCACCCCCTCTCTCCATGTGGCATCAATCACTTCCTGGATCCACCCAGTCAACCCGAGTCATATGGTAACCTTAGGTTAAGGTCAAAATGATGTTGGGGTCAAGGTCAATATGAGTGACTTTATCCTGAAAGTGCATTGCAAACTTGTCACAACAGGTTTCTGAGGATTCCAATATATCCTTTCCTGGGTCTAGATGAAATACCTCTTTACCACCTTGACAACCTCTCCCAGGTAGTTACTTGAGGGTGCAAAGGTGGAGATTTATTCATCACCATCTCCATCAAAAGGAAACCATGATAATGTGCTCGTACTTGTGTCCAGTCATGGTCACTGTAAGACTTGCGCCATCTGCATTCTAGTTGTTATCCTACCTGCTTCATTGCCCACAATTCTCTGGTGAACCAGGGAGCTAGCTGGGCTCTACAACACAGGAGAGGGCATTGCAGAGTGATCGTGTCAATGGCTCTCATCTTCTCACTGGCCCAAAGCAAGTCTAGGGCTTTGGCAGGAATGCCAGCCATCTCAGTTGATCTGCACCCACACTGCATCATTTTGAAAATCCACGGTGTAAATAAAACACTGTATAATTTAGGTGCCCTCAATTATTTTAATGAAAGACTGCTCCTAAAGAGACTGCTATATGGCCCAGGGCTTGCAAAGTCTTGTGTGACACCAGAGCAACTGAGATTGTGATATCAGAGCACATCAGCCAGTGGTATCGAGGGAGGCTGGGCAAAAAGACAAGAGTGCATAACTTGTCATTATTCACAGCCTAATGTATCAAAAGGCCCTTAGCAAATTATGTATGGAATGTTAGCCAAGAACATTGGCAGGGAAAGAACTTAGCTTAACAGTTTACATTCTTTTTTCAGTGACTGGTTTATTATACAATAGGAAAAGAGACAATGTTTTTCTACAGCATTTATGTCGAACAGTATTAACATTGGCAACAGGGAAAAATATACAGGTCTTTCTAATAATTCTATAAACTTTCTATACTCTATTATAACATCCATGGATACCATATTTATATAGACTATGCTGAAAAGCTCTCTTCATTTACAGTAAATCTAATATAACAGGGAAATCACTACCCCTTGGAGGACTTAAAGCAACTCTCATTTTAAAGAGTCAGATGAAAGCCAGGAAACATAAAAAGGTCAACCCACTACATCTGCCATCACACCCAATCCATACTAACAGTATACTTTAAATCTCTCACTTGGGATTGGGAATGAGGCTAGACAGAGGTAAAGGAATGTCAGGTTGGAGAAGATGGGGCATGGATGAGGCTTCATGGAGCAGTGTGTGATCACTCAGGACCAGGCATGAGGGATAAGAGGCTTGAAACAACTGCATCTCAAATTATGAGCCCTATAACTTGTCTGCATGAGATTTTCACACATTTTAAACCTGACACTTTACTGACCATGTGGGAAAGTGAAAAAAGGCCCTGAAAAGGCAAGAATTACGCACCGCAGAAACTCTACTAACATCATTCCTGCAGTCCTATGGATTGTACCTGCCGCTGACTGGATTCATAATCACACATACACAGATCGAATCTACAGCAGTTAGTGAAGGGACTGAAGAGCAGTATAATGTGAGCCGGTAGTGTCAGAAGGCCATTTCCACTCCCCTGCCCTGCCCCGCCTGCTTTTGATGGTTGCACTAATCCACTTCTGGCCCCCAGGCACTCTCTATTAGTGAGAAGTGAACACATCAGACTTTTTCCCGGGAATTAAAGAGGAGAATTCCTGCATGCATTCCTCTCACTTTCTTCTAACTTCACATTCTAATAAATAAGGAATCCAGAACTCTCAGTTTAAATTGTCAGCCACTGCTTCAGCTGAAGTCCAGGAATTAGGTTTTATTTTGCCACACTTTGTCAGTGAGACAACATAACATGGCTAGAAGTTGAATTGCACTCCTACCAGATGAATGTGGAACTCATTTTGTTCAGTATAAGTATGTGTGGAATGTGATTGGTTCGCTATATTAGCTACAATCTATAAAGTGAAGCAAATTTACGGAATAATTTTAAGAACAGCATAACAAATGACCTATTTTTATTATTCATCACTACTGCATATGACTGAAACATTTGTGTAAGTACAAACCATTAGACAAAACAGATAGCTGGGCAACTACCCATTAAAATAACTTTACTTTAAAAATATAATCAACCCAAAGGGTCTAGAAATAAAGGTGGTCGACCACTAGTGCGAAGTGCAGGTGAAACATCTAAGTGACATTTTCTATCTCCTTTCACACAGTCAGTTACTTTGAGATTTTTTTGTTCTTCACAGCATACCAAGCAGCACTCCAGAAGTCACACCTGAGAAAGACCTTTAGCTGGCCAAAACATTGGTCTTTTGGTTTTTTCACTTTCCTGTGTACAAAGGAAACAAAAAGGTGAATCGCTAGAGGATCTGGTCTTTTCAAATATTATTTGACACTATATTTTACTTGGCAAAATAATTAGGTAACCTGGCAAATCTTCACTCACTCACTCTGTTCACACTGACTTATTTATACAATTGAACCTGGGGTCCATTTTAGGGTAATGGCCAACGTTAGTCCTACATAGAGTACATCCATTGAAATTAATGAAATGGCTCATCATTTGTAAAGTTGTTATAGTGGTTTTAAATGTATTTGCATTTTGCATATTTTTGTGGTTTTTATTTTTTGTATATTGTTTTTAAGTGTATTTATCTTATGTGAACTGCCCAGAGAGCTTCGGCTAGGGGATGGTATACAAATGCAATAAAATAAATAAATAAATAAAATAAAATAAAATGAGTAACAACTAACTAAAGTCCAATTCATTTCAATGGGTCTTCTCTATGTAGGACTAACATTGGACACTACCCTTAGTAATCAATTTAAGAATAATTCTAAATAAGAATCATCCTAATGCGAACACATTTTCAAAGTTTTGTATCAACAGGTGTGAACAGCATTAGCTCTGGGGCCACTGAACAATCAAGTGTTTTTGCTTTTGTATTCTTACAGCATGTCGCCGCCTTCTTTTGGGCTGGATGCACTCTTGTCTGTAGGAGGGCCACTGGAATCCTTTGGGAGCCACTTGGCTATTGTCATGCTCCACCTCCTCTGAATCAGAGTCATCTTGCTGTACCAAGGAGAACTGCTTCTCTGGGTAAATTTCTTTAAGCTTGCTTTCAAAAAATATTTCCAGGCATCGTCCAGCCTCAGCAACCTCTGAATCAGGCTACAAGAAAAAAAGCATTGTACTTTGTTGTGATAGCATGCCATTCACCTAATAAGACCAGCTCTTTCTGTTGCTAGGATTATGAGCCTCTCATTTTTTTTAAAAAAATCTTTCCTTTTTAATTTTAAGGGCTTTTTTTCAAAATTAATACAATTTACACTTCGAAAGAAAACAGTTAATAATTCCATCACATAAGATCAAAGCAGTAGCTTGTCAAAATAAAGAATACTATGCACTGCATAATGTTGCCTTTCCAAAATGATAAATGAACCAAGGGGAGGTGGTGCACATGCAAAGGATGCATTCCTGTTAACATAAGAAATAAACAGAAACTACACACTGAAAAGGGGATTGGGTGTAACCACATCTCTAGAGAACTGAGAGCAGTGGGTTAATACTCCCAAGAGGGCAAGATACCAGACTCTACTGAAGCAGTTTTGTAGACTACAAGGATCTAAGGACAAGCCAAATAATCCTCAAAAGCCCTAGCCTAAGGGGTAGATTTTCAAGGTAGGTCATCACTGTTTTGTCGAACGGACAAAAGCCAAAAGAGAAAAGAAAGGCAAGTAAATACTCAAGGATCAGACAATGTGAGACAATGCTAATGGTCAAGAAGGAGACTAAATCAGTTGTCTTTTTTGTTTGAAATAGTAACCTTCAAAGTGGAGGCTCTTGCAGATAGACACACACATTCAAGCAAGAAGGATGCAAAATCACAAGGAGAAAGTGGCTACTTCTCTCTTCATCTCCATCCAAAATTATTGCAGACTCCATTTTTAGAATCAGAATATTCACTCCAAAAACATTACCAGTGTTTGTCCTATAAGCATCTTTTCCCCCCCGTCTAATGAGAAGCCACCCTCAGTTACTATCCAGTTGATATCTTACCCCTCTTCAGCCCTTTATTTGGGACATTCAGGGTCAGATTAAAGAACCAAGTTTCAAATAAAAATATTCATGGCAAGAAAAAATAACCACAGCCCAAGTTCCTTCCATGGGAGCTAGAGTGCACTGCTCTCTGGATCACAAGTACTTACATAGTTGAATGTTGCACAGTTCCAGAACATGAGGCGCACATCAGCTACCAGCTCCTCAGAGGTGGAATAATGCAATTTGTCATTTTTCTGCAGCTTTTTCCGGATGATGGACAAATCCATGGGCCTTTTGATGATCTGATAATAATGGCGAGCCTGTAAAGAACCTCACTGGCATAAGATCTTCGATAAATCACAATAATTCTTTAAACCTAAAGATATTCCTATCAAATAGCCAAGTATTTTCTGCACCTTGCATATAAGGCAGACACTCAGTTTGGATGATTAAACAACCCACGGTTTGTTTACCATGGGTTGTTTCCGAGTGGTCAAGTGTATGCTGGCTCCAGCCTGATTCTGCTTTACTTAACAACCCATGAATTTCCTGTTCCTGGCTTGTTCATCGTGACATCTGAATGGGTTGTTGTTGGGTTAAAACTCTGAGTTGCTTTTCCTTCAACAATCCGGACTTCCAGGTTTGGACATAAGAAAACCCAGGAAAGTTCCTGGGTTGTTTAGCAAAGCGGAAGCAGGCTTGCTCGCTTCCACACACTTAAAAAGCGGGTCAATGAGATAAACTTTAAAGGACAACGAGAAGATGGGACTATAACTGAATTAAGAAAAAAAATAGTGTCCTCTGCTCCTTGTAAGGGAAAATTAAAAGAGCCCAGCCTGTTTTGCTTAGAAAACAAGAGACTAAAAGGGATATGATAATACTCCACAAAAATATAAAAGGGGCAACTCTAATCATGATTATAGTCACAGGACAAGAGATGTGAGAGCACTCCTGGGAAAGAAGACTGCAAGGTAGGAAGTACCCTACCATCTGAGATCACACTTGTAACTACACAAGGCTTCCTTTTTCATATCTTGTGCATTTTGTATTTAGAGTGAATTGTATCTAAAAATTTCAGCTCTCTCAACTCTGGGGTTAGATTATTTTCTGGCATGATGGATGATACTGGCCATTCTGAACATTTAGGGCATGTCTACACCATACGGTGTAGAGGGAGGGAGGTGGGACGATCCTGGACTTACATGCTTCCGGGATCGTCACAGGGTGTCAAGACGCGGCGCATGACGTCCTGGGAGGATGAGGACGTCGCACCCGCCTTTTTGTTTTTTATCAGAAAAGAGTGCAGGAGCACTCCTACAAAAAAGTAAGTTTTAAAAAAAAATACTCCCACTTCCCCCACCCCACCCTCCTCAGGAGCTCCATGCCCTGGTCCTCGCATTTATTTGTGAGGAGCCAGCACGAAAACGGGATGCCTGGCCACACATCCCGTGGTCTCGGGATCATCCCAGTACCGCGGGAAAAGTTGGGATAGAACGGTAGGGCGATATCCCAGGGAAAGGGAGGGATCATCCCTCCCTGCCCCTGGGATCCCCTGTGCGTCATGTGGACACACAGGGATGATCCCGGGGAAATCCCCGGGATATTGCCCCATCTAGCCATGCCCTTTGTTGAAATAGCCTTTTTCATTGCAAAGGATAAGGTAAGGCCTGCCAATAGGATTGTTGAACAGAAATACTGCAGAGATTGCACACTGGAAAAGGTGATAAAAAGATGTGCAAGTAAAGCAAATATCCCCAGAGAGGTAATTTGAGTTTGTATAACACTTACCAAGGGGCTGACTGGTTCATGGAATGGAAGACTCAGGTTATTGCAGAACAGTGAAAGTACCAGTTTCTCACACTTCTGTAAAATGTGAGTTCACAATTACTTTTTGTTTATGAAAGAGCTGCATGGATATCTGCATTAATGTCTGCCATCAGTTAAGAGCTTTTGCACAGATATTTTATTTCTTGGTATTCCTACCCACCCACAATTCTAAACTAAGTATCCCGATCTGCAACAGAACACATAAACTCTTGGTGAATTCCCACTAAACATATAGCACCGTTATGAAAAGTGTGGGTTTCTTTTCCACATTGATTGTAAAGATCCATGTTATATCTACAATATGATTGCCATATAAATCTTTCTACATGAAACTATGCACATTTTTATTTTTTGCTTTCATTCACAAACTTACACAACATAATGACAGAGGGGAAATCACAGTAAGATAAAAACTGCTTTCCTAATCCAAGCTAAAATACAGCCCTTTAAAATGTCATTCGAATCAATGGAATGTAAAAGTGCCAAGATGACCTAGCTCCCGTCTTTACGGTGGCACTTTGGCGCTGTGAGGTGCCTCGCACCCGCACTTGCGTTCCTTCCCGGCATCTGCACGGGAAGGAAGGCAAGTGTGAATTTTCCAGCCCCGCACCTCTGAAAAAGTTTAAAAAACACAACAAAAGTGGGAGAAGAGGAATGGGACTGTTTCTCCCCCTTTTTTAATTTTATAAGCTTTATCTGCGGAGCTCTACATATACAAATAATAAAAATAAAAACGGGGGGGGGGAGGGACAAGGCAGCCAGAGGAGGATGCAAGAGGGACTGGGCGAACCATGTCTTCTCCCTCTGGCTGCCCATTCCTCCCCACCCACCCCCATTTCTTTTTATTTTTATTATCTGTATCTGCAGAGACCTACTCATTTTGGCTCTCCCCTCACCCCTGCACATAATGGGTCAGTGACTTGATCCTCCTGACTTGTGTTCAGTACAGATGGAGTCCACTCCATTTTATTTTTCATTTTCACTCCATGTAGTGTTCCTTCGGACATGTACACATACCCAAGAATCAATGTACGCTGTTGGAGAAGAAGAGAAGACCGGATGTTCCTTCTCTATATTCTTCTGTCGGTCCCTGGACTTACCTTCTGTTCATAGTCATCGAGGCCATAAAGTGCTCTTGCTGGTATGAGCGTGTTACTGTAGCTGAAACGAGTGTTTTCGCAGTCGTAGTCTACCTCTGGCTTCTCCATGTTGCGACAAAGTGTGCACACCCATTCACCTCTGAAGTAGAGAAGGAAAATGCATCATCAGATTGTTCTTGTTGATCACTGGGTCCCTGAATTAGTGACAGATGCTTTGACAAGCATTATGACGGGGAAGGAAAGCCTTGACAAGCAAAAGCCTTGACAAACATTATGTCAAGGAAGAATCCTCCTTTGCTGGCTGCCTCAAGCAAAAGAAGCCCCTTGTGATGGATGCTGCAGAAGCCTACGCAAGACGGTACATTCCTTAGGAATTAATGTGTTTAATCATTTAAGATATGGGGCGCAGGCATGGATGCAAGAAGCAAACAGCAGGGGCAGAGAAAAGAAGCTGTGATAAAGTTCTTTTTATCATTTGCCAGGTATGTAGAAAGCTGGACTATGGTAACATGAAAAAAAACACAAAAACAAACATCAGGTCTCTTCAGAGGCTCCTCCAACTTGTGATCTTCAATGTTTGCCTTGAAGATGACAAAAATTCTACTGAGAGTCTTCACACTGTGTTAGGTTCTTATGTATCTCATACCTAACTTGTATTAACATTCTTTGGTTTATTCAATCAAAATCCTCAAAAATACATTCTTATAAGAAAAATGCACAAGTCATACATATTTGTGTGTTCGGCATACAGCATAGGGGAAGGACTGTAGCTCAGTGGTAGAGCCCCTGCATTGCATGTAGAAGGTGATCCCAGGTTCAATCCCTGGCAACTCCAGGTAGGGCTGGAAAAAGCCTTGCTTGAAATATTGGAAAGCCTTTCCCAGTCAGTGTCCACAATCCTGAGCTAGATGGCCCTGTGGTCTGACTCAGTATAAGTCAGCTTCCTATGTTTGTTCCTGCGTTGGCACCAATTAGTCCAGAGTTTGGGTTAGGTTCTGCATGATGAATCTCATTGGTTTTAGTGACGCTCTGACAGGTACCAGTATTGTAAGATTAGATAGGACCAACCCACTCTTGTCTTTCGCCATTTCCCCCTACCTAAGATTGTTCTACCTACTTTTGCCTGAACTAAGGTCTCTCTGAAAAGGAGGGTGCACCTACTGTGGTGACACCACCACGAAGAAGTATCCACCAGTTGTTTGTTCCCTGTTTCCCAGTTGGCCTGTTGATCATCACATGAGCACTATCTGGCAGCAGGACCAATCCAAACGATAAGCATCTTTGAAAAGAACCGCTGAAGCCCTACACATAAAACTTGATGCAAAGAACTGGCCCTGAAGGTCTCGGATGTTTATACGTGAGCCAACCTGGAACAGATATGCCTTTGCTCCCTATATACTCACACAGGAAAGCTGAGCAATGCAGGAACGTGGCATGAGAGATGAAACACCTTTGGGCAGTAATCGCAGCACAGCAGCTCTCCTCCATTCAGACAAACAGCACAAAAATCCTCGTTCTCAATAGGGTGGTCTTCCTGGGTAAGCACCGATTTTTTCATACTGTTACTGAGCCTGTGATCTACCAATGGAAGCAGCAATTGCTCAGTCGGTTGGCTCATGGGGATCCTCCTTTCCTCCAGGTTCTCATGGCTAGGATTCAGCCTTTCAGATGGATTGCCTTGATTGACCTTGGATGGAAAATGAATTCTAAATTAAAGAAACGCTTCATTTTCAGCCCTGAAATACTGCTGAAGCTTAAATGCAGCGAATCAATGCCTCTGTGAAAGCAGCCTTAGCGCCTTCACGATGGAAGAACCCTATCTCACAGCTTCTCTGTAAGCCATAGCAGATTAAACATGGCCATTCCCTCAAATAATATGATATTGGGGAGCCATGCTGAGAGATGTCCCCAGTTACATTCATTAAAAATCATGCCTGAAGCTTTAATTGGTTTAATCAGTAAAGCTGAGATTCTGAAGCTTGAATGGCAGCATGCCCTTCAGAGCATCTGACCCCTCTTCCTGCTCCTCCTCCCTGTGCCAGATATATTGGAAAAGAAACTTTGGAATGTATTTTGCTTCCTGTTTGAGGATTTCATCTTTCGATATGAAAACACCCAAATGTATTTTATTTATTACATTTCTATACCACCCAATAGCCAAGGCTCTCAACACAGTTCACAAAAATTAAAACCTTAAAATACAACATAATAAAACATAATATTCCTTCTAACATTAAGAACCACATACAATTAAAATCAGTTGAAATTAATGGTGTTACCTCTTAAATCTGAATCTTCGACTGTACTGATGAAATCTGATCTGTTCATTTTTAAAGCCATTTTAGCTGTGATGTTTTGTTTTAACAGCATTTCTTTCCTATGCTCTAGATTCCCACAATAAGTGGGAACTTCTGTTTATTAAACTGTATGGTCTTGCACTTACGAAAAATTATCCCCTTCTTCTGGATCTTTGGCCCCTATATAAACCTTTCGCAAAAGTATTGATATTTAATCCATCAATCAGTTTAAAGCCAGATGGTTAATCAGCTTTAAAAGGTTTGAATTGGTTGGCCATAATCAATTTCCCAAGCAGTTTTCCTGAGACAAATGAAGTTTCTGGTTGCCAGTTCTTCTACTCCCATATGTTCAAAGACAATATCCCGTTGAATTCAGAAGATGGAAGTCGGGCTAACATTGTCCATCATCACGTGCTGTGCCAGAAGCATAGTTACAACAACTTCCTTTGGGAAAGGAAGAAAGCTTCCAGCTTTTGACCTACACACAACATTTGTTCCTTTAGATTTCCCAGGGTTAAAAGCAGCTTTGAGCAGGAGGAAAATGGGCATGAGGGGAAACGTTACCCCTATCCCCAGTATTGCTTTTCTGACCCTGTTCAGGGTCTTCTGTGGCTGCTTATAAGTAAACATAAAAACACTGAGAGATCTGATCATGGATCTTGCTTGTAGTTTGGCCCTAAGCATATCACCATACTCAAACCCACTGATCAACATCATCGGCTGGTCACTTCTTCCATGTCAGTATAGCCTGGAAGAAGTGACAAACTGCAACCGAGACAGTTGAATTGAGTTTACCTTAATAGCCATGCTTGAAGATTGAGAACCACATTCAATTATCAGCAGGAAAGTCCCATCATGTTCATCCTTCTGTGGCTGCAGTTTAAATACTGGAAGCTCTCCAGACTCCGATGTACATATCTTCAGTCGTTCCAGTCGCACGTAAGGGATTTTCACCTCTTTGGCACAAGCTCTAAAATCAATGTTAAATATTGGATTGACTTCATCAGTGTTATTAAGGATCATTCCTCCATTTTACCTTTATTGTTGCCATATAATTTGACAGGGTGAGTTGTTGTTTTTTATATGGCTAACCAGAATGCTGTAATAGAATTTTATTAATTAATGTGACACTTCAAGAACAACATTTCATACCTCATGATTTAGCACCAACAGATCCTCGTATACAACAATAGAAATTTCTGCAGAGACTGCTCCCTATACTGACTCTCCACTGGCCGCTGATGTCAGCCTTGGGTTGGGGAAAGGTAAAACAGTATCTACACTCAGTTCACACAACCTCGTAGTTGACAGTGTCCACCATATGCTGGACGGATGCACACATGTTTTCAATCCAGAAAGGTCACCGCATGCTTTGGATGCAGGATGGATTTCCAAAATTCATAAACCTATGCATGATACATATTTGTGGAGGTTGCCTTTGCTGGCTCATGGCAGTTATCTTCAGAATACTTAATTAGAGTACCATATTAATAAGATTCTGAAACTATATCTCAAGTTAATTAACAATCTTTACTATATAGCAATAGATGTGTACTAATTACACAGGCATCTACTATACCGCAATAATCCAAAAATGAAGGTGTTGAGCTTGGATATGGGATGATTGCTTTAGAAGTTACTGTATTTCAACCTCATAGAATCATAGAATCATAGAATAGCAGAGTTGGAAGGGGCCTACAAGGCCATCGAGTCCAACCCCCTGCTCAATGCAGGAATCCACCCTAAAGCATCCCTGACAGATGGTTGTCCAGCTGCCTCTTGAATGCCTCTAGTGTGGGAGAGCCCACAACCTCCCTAGGTAGCTGATTCCACTGTCGCACTGCTCTAACAGTCAGGAAGTTTTTCCTGATGTCCAGCCGGAATCTGGCTTCCTTTAACTTGAGCCCGTTATTCCGTGTCCTGCACTCTGGGAGAATCGAGAAGAGATCCTGGCCCTCCTCTGTGTGACAACCTTTTAAGTATTTGAAGAGTGCTATCATGTCTCCCCTCAATCTTCTCTTCTCCAGGCTAAACATGCCCAGTTCTTTCAGTCTCTCTTCATAGGGCTTTGTTTCTAGACCTCTGATCATCCTCGTTGCCCTCTTCTGAACACGCTCCAGCTTGTCTGCGTCCTTCTTGAATTGTGGAGCCCAGAACTGGACGCAATACTCTAGATGAGGCCTAACCAGGGCCGAATAGAGAGGAACCAGTACCTCACGTGATTTGGAAGCTATACTTCTATTAATGCAGCCCAAAATAGCATTTGCCTTTCTTGCAGCCATATCGCACTGTTGGCTCATATTCAGCTTGTGATCTACAACAATTCCAAGATCTTTCTCATTTGTAGTATTGCTGAGCCAAGTGTCCCCCATCTTGTAACTGTGCATTTGGTTTCTATTCCCTAAATAGGGAAGATTTAGGGAATAGACCTCAGGGTCCTAATCTGTATAATGGAAATATTTAAACACCAAAGTCACAGAGTTGTTATGGAAATGACTTTGGCTGCAAAGCATGTTACAGTTACACACCAAGGGTTGTATCCAATCCTGATTGTCCACCAGTGGAATGGAAACCACTGGCAGAACGGTCTTCCCTCCTCCCTTGTGGTTACCCGTATGCCCCTACCTCATCTGCTCCAGAGGATTGGGGGACCCTCCAGCGTAGATTTGGATGGCATACAGAGGGGTTCAGGGGGAAGCAACTGGAAGTCTGCTCACGCAGTGTTGGATTTAAGCCCAAATGCTTCACAGACAGCAATAATAATGTTTCTGCTTGTTGTTATATTGAGTTAGATACAACATGGTGCTAGTGGAAGTCCGCTAACATGATGGGACTTACTTCCTCTCTCCTCCTCTCTTAAGAACGCTTGTGGGGAGGGGGATAATTCCCCCCCCCATTCATTTTTGAAGTTATGCCTTAAATTTGTGTGTTCCGTGAGTTTTGATTACCTGTTGTTCTGATTACGTTTAATTTCCATTTCAAAACGTTCCTCTTCACAGTTATGGCAATCTACAAAAATAATAATAATGGGTAAAATACAGGTGAACGCATCCTGACAAACATTCATGATCTCCTTGATAGTTTAACAGACTAATCCTATGGGAAGGAGAGAGTCAATGGTAGAACAACCACCACTTCCTAAACCCTGCCAAGCTCATGCTGGCCTGGTTTGTCTTCTTCATATCTACCTTCGTGCCAGGGCATCCTAATATATTTGATTCTTTCTGGAAGAAAAAATGCAAATGATCTGTGTACTTGGAGGTTTCTTTGTTTTTCCTTCAATCTCAGAATCTAAATTATTCTCTTATGTTTTATTTTCTGGGGAAAGTTGCTAGCCTCATCAATAATTTTGTGTCTTATTTATTGTCATTATGTTAATCTCAGAATAAACATTTTTAATAAAATTTTATCATTTACAAAAAAAGTATACAGACATTAAAAATCTAGTTTCACATCTGTAATGATGTATATCTCTCTACCTTGAACAAAATGTCCTTTCTACTTGTGTCCTAATAATAATAATAACAACAACAACAACAACAACGAATTACAGATCCTACAAATTCATAAAGTTATTATCTGGGAGTGCAATCCTTTCCCCTTCCTGATGTTTATGGCTAAGGGTGGTTTAGGATTGTGCATTGGTGGCGCCTTGCAGTGCCCAGGCAATCAGTAAGCTCCCATTGGTGGCTCTCCTACCAGCAATAGTTGATGAAAAGCCAAAAAACAGGATGTCCTGAGAGTGGGAAGGTGCAGCCCCCATCTAAAGCAACTCTATTCCCTCGGATGGGCATAATCTGGATTTATCAGCTATGCCAGCCCTAGCATTGGGATAGCTAATTCCCCACCCCCATTGTTGTCATGGGCAAGGAGTGGGAGGTGGGAATAATGAAGGTGAAGATCCACAGGGGTGAAAGAGCCAGCAAAGCCACACGCATCTTCTACCCTGGCCAGTAGGAGCCAGCAAGGCTTGGGATACAGCAGGAGATCCACTACTCTGTCTTTCCCTCCAAAGAACCCAAGGTAGCATACATAATTGTCCTCTTCTTCATTTTATCCTCACAACAACCCTGTAAGATAGGTTGGGCTGAGAGTCAGTGATTGGCCCAAAGTCATCCAGTGAGCTTCATGGCTGAGTGGGGACTAGAATCCCAGTCTCCCAAGTCCCAGTCCAACATCCTAACCATGACAACACACTGGTTCCCATAGGATTGCTCTGAATGTCATTAATATCTAGTACTTTCTTTAAAATAAATTATATCACTGGATTCTACTTTTCTAATACCCAGGGAGCTTCAGCTATTGGGCGGTATAAAAATGCAATCAATCAATAAATAAAAAATAAAGTTAACCATCTCCAATTGTTCCCATATTTTCCTAATTACTTCTGTCCTACTGGGATTTTTTAATGACTTTTCTACTTTTTTGCATATGAATTTAAGTAATTTAATAGGCACATCATAATTTATCTATTATGTAATTACAGATAAAATCAACTATTGTTTTGATTTTCTACTTAATTTAATAAGTACATCATTGGTTCAGCTTTGTTATTTGACTAACTATTTGTTTCCATTTTTCTTGAGCAATAATCTTGCATTAAGTCAGACCACAAAAGAGACCTTCCACACATGGAAAAACAACTCTGGATCCAACCTTTTGATTTCCTGCTAAGAATCTGGAAGCTGCATTTTGAAAGTATTGTAGTTTCTGAGCGGTCTTCAAACTGTCCCAGATAAAACACATTATAGCAGTCTAATCTGGATGTGACTGTTAAACAACTATATTGTTGCATGACATTGGAAGAAAAGTATAAAAGAAGGGCTGCATTACAAGCCATTTTTCATACTGTGAAAACTGGCCTCATGAAGTCTGTTGCTGGAATTCCCAGGATTGATTCATGACTTGTAAAACACATACAGTATGAAGATGAAGTGGTGCATATGCATAGTGCTTTTTCTCCTTTGGATCATAGTGACCAAATCTCCCCCTGCTGCCTCCTATTTTGGCAGTTCTATGACCCAATTGATGAAGTATAAAAGTGCCTCAAATCAGATTAATTAAATATCTTCTTTGGGCTCACTTGAAGCCACCTAAAAGCCCAAGATCTCTTGGTAAATATAAGGTGGATAGCCAACCAGCCCTGGACAGTCACATCAAATTTTTGCATCCCATTATTAATCAGGGAGTTGCTCCGTGTTTGCTATGGGCAAGTATAGTGGACATCAAAAATCAGCTCCAAATAGATAATTTTGTGATGTCAGAAGCAGAATGCATTACAGCAACAACAATCCTAAGATAACCACAATATGCAATGGAGAATGTTAGATGGTCCACAGAAAATAAAGAAAAATCTGATACCTTCAATATGTCTTGGGTTTGGACTAACTGACTGCATGCAGGAAGTGTTGCTGATAAGTATGGGAGGGGAGGCACAAGGCTGAGTCTTCTTCACCGAAAGATTAATAGGCTCTTCCAGAATATTGTGGATAGAAAGAGCTAACTCATTAATGTCTTTGGACTCAGCAGCGGCACAATCACTTCCAAGCGGGTAACTCATAGGGCCAAACTCTTCACTTTCCAGCTTGCAATTAAAAAAAAAAGACATTGAAATGTACAAATTGGTTTTTATATCGGTTTTGACAAAATAACCATAAAAGACCACATTGACATTATTGAACATTGTTGCTCTGACATGCACTATCACAGGAACCCAGAGGCGGGGATCCAAAGGGCTGAGATTCAAAAAGCCATTTTTGGCACGCTTGGTAGGACCTTTCACCCACCAACCCACATGCCACATCACAAACAATCTCTCTCTCTCTCTCTCTCTCTCTCTCTCTCTCTCTCTCTCACACACACACACACACACACACACACACACACACACACACACACATGGTCTTGCAAGACATTTCTATGTAGTATGGACAGTTGCTGTTCAAGAAACAGAAGTCCAACCCCACCTTGGGCACATGGAACTAATGACCCTATGGTTCTTTGAATCTATGCCTGAGATTTTGCAGAGGCAAACTATCATACATACACGTAGATCTGTTGCCTCCATCAAAGTCAGTGCTTAGTCCCTGCATGCAAAAATGGTCTGAGTCTGAATTGGGACTGCACAGTTTCCCAAAGATGTGTTCAGTCCATTTCTCATTGAAATAAATTGGACTTCTACAAAAGAATGGGAGTTTATGCATGTATGGGATTTTCACAACAGCATGAATGGGAGCTGCATAAGACAACCACCATGATCTTGCACAAGTACCATTCATTTCAATGGAGAGATTCCAGGCATACAGTGCATTATGACATTAATCAGAATTACCATTCTGATCATGCTTCCTGCCAATGAAACTGGTACATCAACAATTCTTACCTTGCACACTGCGCTGACCAGGGGCATGCCACCGGAAGCTAAGCGGTCAATATTGTCACAGCTCAGGTCATTTGTACTTCTGTCCAAAGCCAGGCTGTAACGAGGCACAGCTTCAGGAGGCACATCAGAGGTATTTGGCATACTCTGAGCCTGGCCAGAAATTACAGTGGAGATTTCTTTGGCCTGTGGGTCAGCTGACTTGGATACCCGTGTAGACGACAACTCCATTTCTAAAGCATTTGGAAAGCCCACAATGTTCAGTGAAGCTGACCGCTGAAAAAGAAGACAATGTGTAGTTCAGTGTGCATGCACATATAGGTGTTCTTTGGATAGGGAGACTATCATAATTTATTTGAGTTATTCTAGCATTATATGTTTATGTCGCCTTGTGATAGTTGATCTTGTTGCACATCATTTTGGATGCTTGTAAAAAGAGCTAGGTATAAATGTCTCTGTGATATTTAATCAAGTAAGGGTGGAATTCTATGTATGTTTAGACAGAAAAACGTCATACGACTCCTAGCATTCACCAGCCAGCCATCATAAGGAGTTGTAGGTTTTTTTCCTGTCTAAACATACATAGGATTGCACCCTAAAATATTCCAATTAACCAAAATGTTGCCCCTAATTATCAATAAGTAGATAAAAACAAATTAATACAAGTATTTTGAAAAAAAACTGTAACTGGCAAGTGCCATCATAGAATCATATAAGAGGCATTCTTTCTTCTCTGTCATAGAGGAGGGAATGCTTCTTCTAGGATTAGGCCTGCTCCAACCCAAGACTACTTCATCTAAAAACAAAGGAAGCATACCTTCTTCCATTCTAATTATTGTTTTGCATGCAGATTTAAAGGATAATTCTAGTCGATTAAAACACAGACAACTAATCTACTCCAATATATTTAACTGAGTGACAGCCCTACTTGCAAATATTACAACAGAGAGTGTCATCAGAGAAGTGTTTTAACACATGCTTACTACTGCCCACTTACGGATGTTCACACATCCTTTAAATGACGTCATCCGCCTCCTGTCCGCCTCCTGCTCTTTCCACTTGTTTTTCCATTGCAAAATAAACCCCTTTTAATCCGTCTTTTAAAAAAAACACCAAAAAAAGGGAATGTGATGCTATTTCCTGCTGTGTGCAGGAAAAGCGGTGCAATTAAAATGGCCCCTGAATGGGCCATGTGGTCGTTGCTGCTTCCTCTTTCTCTCCCCGGGTAAAGAGATCACAGGTATTGTGGGACAGCAGCAGGAGGCCATACCAACGGTAGGGAAATGCAAAAATCCACCCGTCTGCTGACGCTCAGAAAGAAAAAATACCCTTTAGGGCTTTTCACTACTTAATATGAGCAGAGGTTATTTTCCCATAATATGTACCTGTCGTTCACGTACAGCAATTTAGTGTCTATTTCTCAAACATCCCTTCCAGCTATATTTGACTTATACTGAGCCTTATATTCTCAGTCATCCAAGTCTTTCTATCCATTCAGCTACTTCCATAGTCTGCAAGCTTCTCTGGTGATTCTTTTCTCTCTTCATCTGCCACCCACTGATTTCAATGAGGAGGAAATTACCTAAAATGGCTCCTTACTGGCATAGTTAATGGGCCCAAACCTGGGACCTCTCAAAAGAATGAAGGTGCTTTGATCCGGTCTATCAGGGGAACAGAGGAGCTACTGGGCATCCACAATATTGACACATTAAACAAAGCATCAGGAAATGGATGTGCAAAGTTTTGTGTGGACCTCAGAGCAGAGATTCTATCCATTCCATAATATTTCTGAATCTAATAGCGAAAGCTTTGGATCATCAAAAGAATGATCCATCCTTAACTTCCAATATGGTTTATTAGAAAGGACAGGGTAAGTGGAAGGAAAGAGTGCTTCTGGACCAAATGCACAGTGTTCTTTTCTTGTTGCTGAGACACCACAGCTGGATCCCATATTTCTGGGGTCAGGAGGTGAGAGCTTCAAGATCCCAAAGAGTCAGAGTGCCAACAGTAGCAAAATTTGGGATGGCATCTAGAGATCCCATGCCAGCATCCCCAAAGCATGGCACTGTGTCATGACTGAGCCATTCACTGAGACCGATAAGATCTTGCTCCAAAAGACTCAACAGAAACACAGCTAGCAAGTTGCAGAGCTACAAAGCACAGGTCTTTGCAGGAATACCTGATATATTTGAAACAACTAATACCTTTAAAGAGATTAAGCTCTACAGAGAAGTGGGCTTCTATTTCCCCTTATTACTGCTCCAGTTACAGGAAGAGTGTGAAGAGAGTATAATAGACTACATCAGTCAGTATAAAACATTAATCTTACTAAAAAAAGGAAAGAAAGGAAAAATGAGGCCATCAAACTGCCATCTGTTTCTCCCTGGAGGCAAAAGTTAACTCTGTGGTTATTTTAATAATGAGGAAACATTATGATCTTTCAGTAAAAAATATATGTGTATATTAAAGCTTCTGGTAAGGAGTTGACACATTCTGCACTCTGATCCACAAAGCTGCTGTCAAGTGTGAAGTGAACAATGCGCTGGGAGTAAGGCTCATTAAGATCCTATTAATTCTCTCCCTAAAATAATCATTCCTTTTGCCATTAGCGGGCGGAGCGGGTGGGTGGGATTAGAGAGGCTCCTCGTCTCCCCTACTGGCTTCTGCTGTACTGGATAATGTGTTAGGATTCTTTTCTTTCTTTCTTTTCAATGGCTTAGAGTTGCCTAAAAAGCTTTGCCATTTCCTTCCTTGAACAAACATACATAACAAATGCTGTCACACTGCAACTACTGCTGCTGCTACTACTGCTGCTGTTGGGAAACCTTTCCATTTTGACATTGTAATATATAACGCTGCAAAAATGTCTATTTCTGCCATTGCATATCTTTGCTGTCTGCTCCCCACCCCCAACTCTCCCCTCCTTCATTTCTACTTCTTTATCAATTCTCCACAAGGCAAAAGGACCGTCTCACTTCTGCACAGCTCCTCCAAACACACTAAAATATTAGTTGCAACAGTCTAGTAATAATAATGATCTTGATTTAAAAAAAAAATTCTACCATTGCTGTCTCCTTTATCTCACCATATTATGCCTCAAAGTTACGGTAGTTGACACCTTGTTCACTGCCCTTACTCGGTACCTTTAACAGCAACCTGACATGCAGACATCTAGCAGACGGGTTGGTGATGGGAACACCTTCGACTCCTACCTTTCTCAGGGTGCTGTTAAAAGCACAGGAACAAGGCCAGTCTTTAAAAAATAAAAATTGCCAGCCCTATTTGTAATAATGAAAAAGAGTTAATATGCCCAAAATCAGAGTTAAAAATTAACTGCATACTTTAAACGGCTCCATGCAAGCATGCATTATAAACCACAGAGGAAGTTGGAGATGGAGATGCCTACCTTTAATAAAGTCTTGGCTTGGGATTTGTTAAGACTATACAGATTCTTTGCAATTGCAGAGAAATTACTCAGAGCAAATGGCTGCAAAGTAGCGAAGGCTGCTGCTAAGTGGAGCAATCCCCCTGGCAGCTCATTATGCTGCAAGGTTAAACAAATGCACTAATTCAAATCCAGTTAACTCAAGATTAACTCAGAACCCACCGATCGCCTACATATGTATTCCAAGCTTCTTCTTCTTTTTGCTTGGCTTTCCCAAACAGTGTCCCGGATCAAAAGCCCCTCCTGTGCAGCCAGGGAGAGGGGGGAGCAGCTCTGGTTAATGTAAAATTCCAACCCAGAAAACGGAGCTGGTTTTACAGCACAAGGAGTCGAAAGAGCCAGCAGAACAAGCAGCATCATGTATTATTTATCTTCCTTTTCAGGTCAAAGAAATAAGCTTTGCTAATCTAGAAGACACTGTGAAATATTTCTAATATCAGTGAATGTAAAATGTACTGGTAACCAACACCAACCCCATTGGTTTAGCTGAGCTTATCCAATGGTCCGGGATACCTGTCCGATGGGACCAGAGTCCAAAGGACCTGATCCTAATCATTTTCAACTGATCTATCTCCCTTTCCTAGTACAGTTACCTTTGTGCATCACTGGCATAATGCCACTGTCTCTGGCATTTAGGGTTGCCAACTGACCTTTAAAAAACAAACAAACAAACAAAAAGCCAGGCTTGATTTTGCAAAGTTCAGGACAACTACCGGTACAAATACAAAAACGGGAACATAAAAGGCTAGTTACCAGGCATGAGGCTGCATAATTGGACACTGTAACCTGGAGGCACTGATTTTGCAGAACTAATCTTCTACAGCAGCCTTCCCCCAACCTGGTGCTCTCCGGATGTTTCGCACATAAACTCCCATCACGCCCGGCCACCATGAACAATGGACAGGAATGCTGGGCGTTGAAAGCTGTCTTAGAGGCAAGTCAAGAGGGGCATCGGGGCTGAGTTTGGACATTCTTCCCTCCCCATCCTATGATCACTGTTGGCACTTAGGTGGAGTCTCCACACCATGATCAGTAGGCTGGTTTTGTTGACCCCCAACACGTAGAAAACCTAGTGAGTTTACACTGATGCAGCAGTCCGTAAGCTTCCATCTTAAGCAGAGCAGCAAATTTTAGGATTGGGTCACAAATTACTACAATGATCCACCAATTTAGAAATCTCTGGGCCCACAATTGTGTCTTGTAAATCCTGAGGTGTTGGAATGCTATAAATCTCGCCTCTCATCTTACAAAAATTGCATACTCAAGGGCAGATTTAAGAATCCTAAGAAACACAAGAAGAGTTTCTACTGAAGACTCTGGAAGTATAGCAGGTTGTGGAATTTTCAGTGGTTAATGATGACGACGACGATTCTACAGAGCCCCATTGACACAGTCCCAAACAGCTATTCCTTCACAGTGTCTCATTATCTCATTTTTACTTCCTTTCTGCGCTCCCAGTACGGATGAGAAAAATCCAAATTCTGCACAATGATCTTAAATACTAAAGCAAAGTAAAGTAGTCAGAGGCAGAGCATATATTTTACATTCAGGAGCCAAGTTCAAACCCTGTCATAGGATCTGCGCTGGGCAGAGGGACACTCTGCATGACAGCTAGGGGCTGTCTATGTGCCCTATTACCCCTGCGGTGGTGCTGCATCGGTTATACAACGACAACACCCAATCGCAGCCATTACGGGGCTTTTTCCCGAAGCTGGGCATTTTAAAAGTTGGGGACTTTCCCTGACTTTTTGCTTTGCTGGTTGGTTGCCACAATCTCCCCACTGTCTGTTGGTGGTGGCCTCACTTCAGCTTTGGCCTGAGGGCATTCTGGGAGTGGATCGCAACCACTGATAGGTCACTAGAAGAGCAGAAGGGCGGGCATAGGGTGGGCTCGACGAACCAAATGGCCACCAGAAAGCCTGTGCTCCCTCCTGCTGTGGGGATTAACTGTCCACATCCCACAGCTGCGATGCTGCTGAATTTTAAGGGAACATGGGGCCAAAGCAGCACTGTGAAGACACCCCCTGATATCATTCAGAATATTATCTCATGCAGGAGTAGGCAACCTGGTGTTCTCCAGATGCTTTGGACTACAACTCCCATAATACCTGCCCATTGGTCGTGCTGGCTGGAGTTCATGGGAGTTAAATACAAGAGATTTTGAGGGCACCATGTTGCCTTCCTCTGGTCTAATGAACTGTAGTATGAGGGCCATTGACCTGAATAAGTATACAGCAACACCTTTTTTCTTTTCCTTTTTAGTTCTTCTACTAAAACCATGTGCATGAATTCATTGCAATGTGACTAGTAATCACAATTCTCCCAAACAAATAACAGGGAGCATACAACTGACATGGAGACAGACCAAAAGAGAACAAAATTGCACGTTTTACTATGATTAAATCAGATTCCCTATCATGTTCCTATTACTTCACTCTACCTAAAAAAGATGCTTTTCCTAAATCCCACCATAGGAAAAACTAATATTATATCGTTACTGAGCTGCCTGTTCACTCACTTTTAGTAGAAATACCTCTCACTTTGACAGGTATAAAGATATACAGGTGTGCCATATGACATTTCTCAATGCCTGCTGCAAGTAATTATTTCAATAATCCATTTTCATAAGAGCTTTGAAAAACAAAACACCTTTGCCAAAATGTAAGAGACTTTTACTAGCACGCAAATGTTCTTTATTTGTTATTATGGTTTATTGTTTATAGTGGTGCCATCAATGTACATGGCGTTTGCCGAAATGGGAAGCATAACAAAATGATATGAACAAGGGTTCATAAAGATAGGGAGACATTTTTCTTCCTCTCTCAAAATACTAGAACCCAGGGCCATCCCATGAAGCTGATTGGTGGGAGATCCAGGACAAATAAAAGGAAGTACTTCTTCACACAGCACATAGTTAAATTCTGGGACTCACAAGATGTAGTGATGGCCACCAATTTGGATGGCTTTAAAAGGGGGGTGGATAAATTCCTGGAGGAGAGGGCTATCAATGGCTATTAGCCCTGATGGTTGTGTTCTATCTCCAGTATTAGAGTCGGCAACCCTGTGTGCCCCAGTTGCTGGGGAACATGGGTGGGAGGGTGCTGTTGCACCGTGTCCTGCTTTGTTGGTCCCTGGTCGACAGATGATTGGCCGCTGTGTGAACAGAGTGCTGGACTAGATGGACTCTTGGTGTGATCCAGCATCAGGGCTCTTCTTATGTTCTTAAGGGTTCAGAGCACAGCAATGTAGTGGTGTTCTTGGCCTCAGCTCATTTGGTGCATCAGACCCCTCGCAAGCCACAGAGCACCTGTACTCCACCTATACCATTTGTTTACCTATCAGCACAGCAAATGCAATGAAGTGCTGGTAGTCCGTTCATCTGGTCCCAAAGAGCCTTTTATTTATTTTATTTTTTTTTTTTTATTTAAGTATTTTTATGCCGCCATTCAGCCAAAAAAGGCTCTCATGGCGGCTTACAAAAGTATTTCTTGACAGTCCCTGCCCACAGGCTTACAATCTAAAAGACATGACACAAAAGGAAAGGGGATTGGGAGGGAGGAGGAGGAGGGGGAAAAGGAAAGCAAATTCAGGCACTACAATCTTAGTTGGAAAATCTTTTAGGCCCAATGTAGTTTTATGTACACTAAATGCATGTTTTATTCCTATATATTTTCCACATATAGGACTCCAGAGTGCTGTTTTCACTGCAGGAATATTTCCTTTCCTGAGCACTCCAAACACGGAATTGTGTACTTGGTTAAATTTGATGCTTCTCACAGATAGTACGTTCATTGCTGCTGTGATAGCCATGTGCAACCTTGCTGGCAACCTTTATGTAGTGTTTGTGCTCCTACCTGTGCCTACAACACTGTGGGCCTCTTTGCTATATGACTCCTGCACATGATCTAGCCATAGTTAAAAGGGGGGCAAACAGTAACATGGCTATAGCCCCATCTATTGGATGAGGATGGGACAGCCAAAAGTTGTCATGAAAGGTTCCTTCCTGGCGTTATCCAGCATTAGCCAAAATGCATGTGTACCATGGCTTCAGTGAATGTTTAGAACAGCCCTGCACTTACATGTTTGAATCTATACTACTGTAGCCCCACGTACCTCATGCCTCATCTGTCCATCTTAGCTTTTCTAACATGGATTTTCAAAGTCATGTTAGTTTGCAAACAATTATTCAAACCCACACACACAATCATTCAAACATACACACACAATATAAGAAGGTTTTAAAAAATACTGAAACAACTTAAACACACTGAAATTAAGGCACATATACAAAACAAAACAAAAGTGACCCATCAAATCCACAGATAATCCATGAATTCACATTTTAAAAAACCTGTTTCTCAAGGCTAAGTTGGCCACCTGAAAAATGAGGCAGGGGCAGCTTAAAAGTCAGAATTGGGGAGAGAACATATGTAAACACTCTTCTATTTGGAAATAACAATATGACCACTTGGCAAGAACACCATATACGTGATAAGAACCAAATCGCCATTGTACTTTTTTTTCTAGGTTAGATTTGTAGCCTGCAGAACCTGTCGTTTATATATAATTACCACAGAGGCTGGAACCAGGCCTGGGTAGACCGTTGGCATGGTGTAGCTAAAGCTGCTCCCAAGCCCCATCAACAGACCCCAAGCGCCATTATCCCCTGCCCCCTTCAACTATGTTCATACAGCCACAGCCACCCCCTCCTCCTCCAGGTAGACTGTTGCTATGGTGGTGAAAGCAATATAATTGGCTAGAGGTATTCAAGAGGCAGCTGGACAACCATCTGTCAGGGATGCTTTAAGGTGGATTCCTGCATTGAGCAGGGGGTTGGACTCGATGGCCTTGTAGGCCCCCTTCCAACTCTGCTATTCTGATTCTATGGCTGGAACTAAGGAGATGAACACCCACCACTTTTATGCCACATAAAGCAAGGCCTGGTAACAGGCCTCATATTGTGGGGCATAAAACATGGTGGGTGCTAGGGTCCCTTTTTCCAACTCCTTATGCGATTGCCACTGCAGCAGCCTGTTTGGAAGAAGAGGAAGTTGATTGCAAGTGCAGCTGCATAAATGTTATGACCTGGTAAATGAGCAAGCCAGCTTGCCAGATCAGTCGGAGGAGGTGGAGGCTGGCGACTAAAACAGCAGTGGTTTTGGCATCAGTAGGCCCTCCTGCAGGCTCTGGCTATTGGTAACTGGCTAACAGTGCCAACTCCTAATTCTGGATCTATTTTCCAGACCTTTTCCAATCATTTCTATCATTCTGTTGTGTCAGCAAGTCTTAACAAAGGAAACCAGGGCTGCTGTGTCAAGAAGACTGGCTATAAGGCCAACGTTTGGTTGAGAATGGATGCAACTAGTCTGCTGAATGGTTGAGCACAACCCACCACAATTCCCAGTTTGGCCACAACCCTTCCAATAGAACTGACTATATCTGGAGTTAAGTACCACCTGTTAAGGTCTTTAAATTAGGCTTCCTAGAATTTTATGCTAACAGACATGGAGGAGTAGATGCGTTGCCAAACATGAACATCTAAAGTTTGATTGAGAAAGTAGTGTATTTGAAAATATTAATATCTAGGAAGTTATGTTGATTCTACTTTCTTTAAGAGTTAATCGCAGGAGATTACGTTTTCTTCAACAAGTTAAGTTTGTCAGCCAATGTACTTTTGCTATTTTCCAGAAATAAAAGTCCTCAGGGTTGTTTTGAGTGATGAACTATGAAGTTATAGAACAAAGGGACCAGGACAGGAATGGGTTTTTTTTTTCTCCAATAGTCTCAGGTAAGTAGAGTATCTTTAATGAAGAGATGCTTAAAGTATTTGTTCCATTTGTGTCCACTGATGCTCTGAAGAGGGAGGCAACCATTCATGTAACAAATGCAGCTGAAACTCCATTTTGTGTTGACTGAGTGGAACTGTTTCAAATTTTTAAAAAAGGTTTCTCGATATTCCTTCATTGGCACAATTGCTGTTCTGGTGAGTCACAAAAAAATCATCAGAGGACCAGATTTGCAGAATTGATTGAAACATGAGGTAATCAGAGAGGTAAAAGAAAGTTTCCAAGATGATGCCATGGGTTGGTGGGCCAGACAAATTTATAATTTCTTTCCAGAGCAGCCTTGATTTCATAAATCAAGTTTATGTCAAGCCAACATTGGGTGGGAGATATCAGATAAATGCTTTATGCTCTGTTTGGTCACACCTGGATCAATTTGTGCATCTGCAGAGCTAAGGATTCCACTGTCAGGACATACAGCATACAGCTTTGTCTAAAACCTCTTTTGAGATGAAAGGGATAGAAGTCAAAATTGTTTACTGAAACCAGCCCATAGAGATGTTGGCAATTAGTCTAAATGGCCTTAGAAGAGTTAGGAATTCATCCTAAGAAGTAAATACTTGAGGTACAGCCATTCGACGCAATCAAAAGCTTTCTCAGCATTGAGGGCCAAGTTGGTTAAGAGGTGTTTTGTCTGCTCTTCTTCCCTTGTATACAACATCAAGCATGCA
This sequence comes from Elgaria multicarinata webbii, assembly GCF_023053635.1. Taxonomy (NCBI): domain Eukaryota; kingdom Metazoa; phylum Chordata; class Lepidosauria; order Squamata; family Anguidae; genus Elgaria; species Elgaria multicarinata. The sequence continues at coordinate 96,331,654 of NC_086172.1, forward strand.
GAACACTTTGTCCATCAGGCAACATCATGGGATGAATTCCATTTGATCAGAGTGGAAGTACTGGGTGATGCTGTTGTCCAGTGTGTCAGTTAAGACAGCAGTAAAGTCCTTCGAGTCCTGATTGATTAAGGATATTGAGCAATAAGATGCAGGAACAGATGAGTTCTTTCCCTGTTTGGCAAATAGCCAATCTTTTCTACCACACACAAACTATTCAAAAATATGCAAGTCTTATTGCTAAGCTTTCAGAATTATTTGCAAAAATGCCTAATTGGCATTCACCCTTCTTATTGGATTGATTGATTGGCTTTTCTGGGGAAAGACTGTGGCCCATACAAGAACACTATGTGCATAGTAAGACTTCCTTGGGGATCCCTTCTGGCCATAGTCCATAGGATATGTATTAAAATTATTCAAATATTAGCCAGGATAACTAAATGCAATTTCCATGTAAAAAGAAAGGTATACCTATGATTACCGGATGCCAGGAATAAACAACAGGACGTTGCCAATTACCTTAACATTTCTTGGGGATTTCTAGAGATCTGATTGGCTCCCATCAAAAACAGAATCTGGAACCAGATGGCCCTTGAGCTGATCCAGCACAAAATTCTAATGTTCCCAAATTCAGCCTGGTTCTAGCAGACACCAAACAGTTCAAATTCATATAAATGCCATGTAGAAGCTTGCACCTCATGGTCAATCTAACCAGAATACTTCCATGTACATTCTCGGAAATCATGTAGAAACAGCCAAACAGCAGTGTCCAAGCAAAATGACCATGGCATATGAGTCAAGGCTAAATAAATTAGTCTAAAAATGCATCCTTTGAACCATGAGGAAATGTGGTCTACTTCCAGTTAGCTACATCCCCTACCCCATCAAAACATAAACTCCTTGAATCAACCCTTGCCTAATTTTGGCACCATGTCATGTGTAGTGACACCATAGTAAGACATGGGTGTGACTTGTGGTCAAAGTGGATGGAGCTTTTATTATGTTATATTCATATCCTGTCCTTCAACAGTGCCCAATCTGGTATACATGGGAGTCTGAATAGTTCTTCATTCAGAAAATAGCCAGGTCAGAATATGCTTCACTTCAGGGAGAGTATTACAGCGGCACCATTATCCCACTGGCTGTCCCAAAAAGGACGCATATTTTTCATTCTCCATCTATAAAATTGCCTAAGCCCATCTCCCAAACCAGCCCACAAAAGTTGCAGGCTAATAAAGATGTTTACCAACAGTATGCCCACACAGTCATTTGTACTCTGAAAGAGAAGAAGAACCCACTTTTGTAAAGCATCCCTGCCTGCCTTGTCACTTGGGAGTCCTTTCTTACTGACCACAGGCTGAGTGGCTTTACAAACAGGCCATAAGCTGCTCATCATGGAAAGAAGGACTGAGGTGGGCCAAGAGACTGCAAAGAGCTTGTGGCAAGTCTGGCACATCAGGAGCTCTGGCTGCAGTTCCAACCACAATATGAAATTAAGTAATCTACACAGTATGAAATTAAGTAATCTACACTACAGTCGAGGAGGAGGAAGGCTAAATGCAGGCATAGAAATCAACGATGCTCTAACAGCATAAACCAGCTTAAGTACTGCTTCACATATGACATTTTTCCTACATGTGTATACCAAAGAAGCACACCAGCCCATGTACATTCATATATCCCATTATGAGTGAAGATCAGAAATACTTCTATTTTATCTGTAAGGGCAGGAGGACTGCCTCTACTCCAGGAAGCTGTCCCACTGCCCCTACAGCTGTCCTCCAAGATTGAGTAATCCTCCTGAACATGTCATGTCCCTGCCTTTAGAATGCTGCCTTACACCAGATCAGACTGTTTGCCCATCTAACTCCAGTATTGTCTACTCCAGCCTTCCCCACCCTGGTGCCCTCCAGGTGCTTTGGACTACAACTCCCATCCTCCTTCGTCATGCTGGCTGGGGCTGATGAAAGTTGAAGTCCAGAACATCTGGAGGGCACCAGGTTGGAGAAGGCTACTTGACTCTGACTGGTTGCAACTCTGCAGGGTTTTAGGTAGAGAACGGTCTTTCCCACCACTTTCTACTTGATCCTTTCAACTACATCTGTGCTAAGAACGGAACCTGGCGTCTTCTGTATGCAAAACAACTGCTCTGCCACTAAGCTATGGTTCATCCCCTTGTGTGCGATCTCTCTTTCCACACAGCTAAAGTCTCATGATCCTTCCAAGCCCTGCGATAATCCATAACTACCACCCCTCACCATGACAACTGGGCTGTTGCTCCTTGGATCTCCAGGGCAACCTGTCCCCAGTACAACAGAGTCATTCTCCTGATTGGCTATAGGTCTCTGGTGTTGTCCCTGATGTTACTTGCCATGTTTACCAGCATCGCTGCCATTACTGCTTATAGTAGTTGGAAGCCGGTTTTCAAATTATGGCTTTGTACACAGAATAACAGGACTAATCTTCACACGTGATCAGGATGAGGATGATTTAATACTGGGATTTCTTTTCTAAATGCATGTAGAAAAAACTGTCATGTAGGAAACTGCCCTAAAAACATACCTCTTGTACCACTGCCTGGAAATCAATAAATCAGAATTCATGAAAGACTAAAGCAAACCAATGGCATTTTCATACATGAGGTTTAAAGTTTGTAATGGAAATGTAAAAGGTATCTTGGCCAGAAAGTTCATTTGCATGACAAATCCCTTTCTTCCAGATTCCTCTATTACATTAGCAATGAACAAACATGCATATAAATAGTCTGAAAAGCTCAAAGACTATTTAAGTGCATATATGGATACTTTCACTGTGTTCCAATAATATGTATTTCTACAGAGAACCATTTCCTCCAGAAAGTCGAAATTTTACTAAAAGCACTCTTGACCTTAATTCTTGTGAAAGCACAGAAAGGGACAGGCAATCTTCAAAGTGGCCATATAGAACTACGAAAACATTTTCTTTTATTAAAAAAAGAAAGAAGCTTCGTGTACCTTTCTGACTGGATTCAAAGTACTCTCTGGAGAGTGAATACTGACAATCGCTTCCTCTAATGGCTGTGACAGAGGTGGAATCACATTTCTATCAAGGGGAAGTGCTGGTTTTTGACCTTCTGACTCAACAGAATCTTCACCAACCTAGGATAAAATAAATAAATAAGCAGCACAGATTCATTAATGGCAATAAAATCACTTCCTCATTTTAATTACACACACACACACACACACACACACACACACACAGAGTTTGGAAGCTTCAGCCCATTTATTAACAAAAATACAGAGAGCTACAGAGAGCATATTCAATGTTAAATAGCTTGCCTTTGTTGCCTGTAAGCCTCCAGACCTGGTTCAAAGTGCTGGTTATGACCTTTAAATCCTTAAATGCCCTTAGCCCAGGATTTCTGTGGACACATCTCTTCCATTATGAGCCTCCCCATTCCTTCAGAACTGTTGGGAAGGGCCTGCTCTAAGACTCTTTGATGCATGTAGTAAAATCTGGTGCCGCTCAGCCTCAGGGCAAGGCTTTCTCAATATTGGCACCACAACTTTAGAACCAACTTCCCATGCCAATACGTTTGCAAAAATTCAGGTGCAGGCTGAAAACTCTTCACCCGTTTCCTCAGGCATTTAATTGGAAATTTAAAAATGGATGCTATTGATACTTCTGCTTTCTTTTTTATTGTGTTATACATACATACACACAAATTATATCAGTGAAAAGACTAAAATATTTATAAATAAATAAAGCTATTTTTAAACTAGTTTCATCCTTATTATTTAGTATTTAGACAGCAGCCCCACCCCGCTGTTATATTAAAGCAGGTGACAAATAAATGGTGATACAGGTCCCCTGAATAATAGACAAAATGCTTTTGATTGATATCTTTTCCAACATGCTGTGGTGAAGCTGCCATTTGCCCTGGGAGGAATAGTAGCTTCCCTCCCTGGCAGATACCTAAATATAAGCAGAGCTGTGCTGGATGAGACCAAAGGCCTACCTAGTCCAGAATTCTGCTTCCACAGTGGATATCCAGATGTCCATGGGAAGCTCACAAGCAGGACATGAGTGCCGTAGCAGTCTCTTGCTATCTGTACACTGTGTTCAACATCTAAGGTCTTTCTCCGAGTGCCTACTCTGAGGGAAACTCGGAGGATGGCAACAAGGGAGAGAGCCTTTTCAGTGGTGGCCCCCCAATTATGGAATGATCTCCCCGATGAGGCTCGCCTGGCGCCAACATTGTTATCTTTTCGGCGCCAGGTCAAGACTTTTCTCTTTTCCCAGGCATTTAACAATGCTAAGTTTGTTTGTTTTTTAACGGACCCCAGAACTGTTGTTTTTAAATGGATATTGTTGTTTTTATACTATTTATGATGGTTTTAATTTTTTATACTTTTTAATGTTCACTGTTTTTAACTTTTGTAAATCGTCAGAGAGCTTCAGTTATGGGGCGGTATATAAATGTAATAAATCAAATCAAATCAAATCTTGCCTGTGTTGCCTAGGAACTGGCATTCAGAGTTATACAGCCCTCATGACTAGTAGCCACTGATAGCTTTATCCTCCATGAGTTTGTCCAATCCCCTTCAAAAAGTGGGGGCGTGGTGGGATGTTGTCAGGACTACAGCACAGAGGGAAAGGGTTAAAACCCTGCTCTCCATTCACTGTGGAATGGGGAACAGTCAGGGGCTCCTATTTTTCAAACTACACATTCCATGTGAGTTTGACCCTGAAAGGCTAGACACAACCTGGCCCTTTCCTTTACCTGCTAGGCGCTTTGCTCTGCCCCACTAGGCCCCACTGCCTCATGGGCTATGCATTACCCTTAAGCTCTGCTGCTGCTCTGGTCCCTGAGCCTTAGGAGGTCTGAGCCTTAGAAGGCCTGGCAAACCCATCCAGTTCAAAAGAAAACCCCACCCAGTTCGCTGGGGACCAGATTAGCACCACACTATGCAACTGCATATATAGAACCTCCTTCACACATGCCTGCTTTCAATTGTCATTTTTGCATTAAAAGAAAATCGAAGTGGGGCAGGCAGGCGAAGGACTTATATTTCAGACAAGATTCTGAAATATCTAGCTAACAAGTCTACTTGCCTCAATTTGATTTTAAGAGGCTTAAAACAGGTTCGGTTTCTTAATATGGGCAATTGCAAAATGCTCTTCTTACCCATCTCCCACCGGCCCTATTTAGAGGTTAGATCACGGGTGTTGAAGCTCTTTCAGCCTGAAGGCCGGTTTCCATTTTAGTAAAGCTCTAGGAGGCCTAATTCCAGTGGTGGGCGGGGCCAAAAATAGCAACATATTTTAGCATAAAGCTCTTACTGCCAGTAATGAAGCCTTGGGAGAAAGGCATTTCCATGTTTTCAAATGAGAGGAAATGGCACAAAAGCCAACGATTGGTGGGTGGGGAAAAGAAGGCGGGGCATAGGGAAGTTGAAGGAGGAACCCTGGAGGGCTGGATTCAGCCCTCCAGTATGGTCGGATTTGGGCTGCAGGCCCATAATTCTGCATCCCTGGTTTCAATGTTCAAGAGCACAGATACCACCAAACGTAAAGGGCCATCATTTGTATTGGTTTCTGGAGACCAAAAAAAGAAGAAAAGTTCTAGAAAGCTCACTTGTTGTGCTTCCTCCTGGCTTTGCTGCTGAACTGAAGCCGGCTGCCTCACAATGTAGTTTATCTGTCCCACAATCGTTTGCTGAACATGCTGAGGCTGTTTGGCCGGATTCAGTTGCAGGCTCGGTTGCTGAGCCTGGAGGAGAAGCTCCAGATCTTTCTTCATTTCCTCCAGTTCAAACTGGTGGTGCATGATGTCCAGACTCTGCTGTAGCACTTGTTCGTGAGCCTTCTCGTTCTGACCCGGCGCAGGTGGCGATAGCTGTGGCGGCGGAGGCTGTTCCTGGGGCGGCGACGGAGGTGGCAAGTGATTCAGTTTGAGCTTCTGGAGAGGGCTGAGCTGAACTTGCAACGCTGGACTGTGCAGCACCGGTTGGGCAGGTAACTGCTGAGAATGGCCAGCCTGGCCTTGCTGGCCATCCTGTGGTGGAAGAGGATAAGCAGGATGCATTGGGTGGGGCATCGGCTGCTCTTGGGGATGCTTTGACGTCCTGGCAGGTGGGCTGTCATGCTCCTGATGAGACTTCTGCTCTGCACAGGGTTGCAGTATTTTCAAGGGTCTTGAGGTACAGCGCTGCTCTCTTTCATGCTGCTGCAGGCCATACTGCAGAGGGAAATGCTGCTGCTGCTGGTGGTGCTGCATTTCAAGGGGTTGCCGGAAAGACTGAGGGTGGCTCATGGTTTGATGAGGAAGCTGCGCTTTGTTCATGTGTGGGATGTTAAGGCAATGGGTGCAGCACACGGTTGTCGGGCAATGGACGGGAGTCTGGAATTGGTGGGGCTGGTTGTTGAGAGGGTCATGCTGTGGGGCAGGCGAATGATGGCCGTGATGATGGTGGTGGTGATACAAAGAGGGCTGCATTCCTTGCATGCTTCCGTAGGCTGGTACATCTGAGTGATGGATCAGTCCCCCCTCCAATGACAGGTGGCCTACAAGAAACAAACAAGAGATGAAATTAGAGGGCACCCCAACAAACAGGGGTAAAACAACAACAACAACAAATCACCAAGAGGAGGGGAGTTCAACACGTGTTTCAAAACAGGTTTACTGACAAAGCCCCTACATGGTTCAGTTAGCAGAACCTTCTCCAGGGGAATTGTCAAACCATTACTCAGGCAGAGCCGGGGGAAGGAGGTGTGGCCTTCTGGGGACCCCAGATTGGGACCGCAGGTGGGCCAGACATGTCTAACGGGCCTGAAGTTCAACATCTCTACCCTGGACCATTTGGGGTCTGAAGAAAAAGAGAGAGGATCTGGCTAACTTTTTCAAAATCCCTGTTAAAAATAGAGAAGAATTGGTGAGGAGATGGCCAGCCAAGAGGTGGTTGTACACCTTTTGCCCAAATGGTCATTCATAGGACTAATGGCGCTTCCATATAACACTCTGTAAGCAAACTTTCACTTCTCTTCTGAAGACTGTGTTGTCATTTTCCATGTGCAGAAATTCACTTTTTTTTTAAATTGACAGGAAGCCATGCTGGGAAGTCAATATACATACACATTTCCAACTTCATGCACATTTTGTGTTGCCTATGGACAGGTGTTCTGTCTGAAGTTACTACATGGTTAATACAATTACTACAGAGCTTAGCCACCAATAGAATTTTGTCTTCTTCATAATATATATCCACTTTCTCCCCATCACTGCCACTGCTCACCAGTGTTGTCAGATAATCCTGACCATATTTGAGGGACATCCCTGGCTTTAATACATTCCAGATGCCACTGGCATGTTTTATCATTTCTACAGTGAAAAGCCAGGGACGAAGCCTATGTGGAAGCTCTACCCTTTAGCTTGGAAGCCCTGCCTCCTGGATTCAAGATGTGTGGCATCAAGTTGGGGTTACAGGGGAAGTACCATATGTCAATGGTGCAGCATGTCCTTTGGATGCAGAAGGCCCCCAGTTCAATCCCTGGCTTCTCCAGGTAGAGCTAGGAAGGAATCCTGCCGAAACCCCTGAAGAGCTGTTCCCCATCAGTGTTGACAATGCTGGGCTAGATGGACCAATGGTCTGACTCAGTCTAAGGCAGTTTCCTATGTTCCTATGTATTCAACAGGGAGGTAGCACTCAGGACAAATGAAATCCTCAGAGACACTCTTAGGCCGTTGCTAGACCAAGGTTTAGCCCGGTGCAAGCCCCGGGCCGGCCCCTGTGCATCCAGATGACACACAGAGGATCCCAGGCTCAAGCAGGGGTAACCCTCCCTTGGCCCGGGATAACGGCACAGGTTGTGGCCCGGTATTTCCCGTGGTCTTGGGCTGAGTCCGAGACTGCGGGCGTGTAGCCCGTTCCGCTGTTTTTCCCAGCTACCGCATTTACTCACGAGTAGCCAGGAAAAGCAGCGGACAGAACGCTGCGGCCATCAGGGCAGGGTGGAGAGATGGGGGGGAATCGGAGATCGCGGGGGATGGGGGAATCGGAGCCTGGGGGAGCGAGGAACCCTTTTTTAAAAAAAACACCCTTACCTGACTCGGTGGTGTGCTCCTGCACATCCAGCTCCTTTAAACCTAAAAGAAAATGGCGGATGCGACGGGGCTTCTGTGCAGCCCGTCGCGTCTGATGTGTGGAAAGAAGAGAAAAGCCCGCACTACTTCTAGTGTGAGCTGGCTCTTCCTCCCACACAGATTCTCAGGTAGGTCTAGCAAAGCCCTTAGTCTATATAGGCATCACTGGGTAAAAAATTGACCATTTGCTCCAATTTGGCATAAAGCAGTTGACATCCTTACAGTGGTCAAACTAAGGCTGAACTGAAAGTTCTCTGCAGAGAACACTTCGTTGAATTTTGGGTGAGTGGCCAGAATCCTTGGCACTTCTAGGAAGTGGAGCAAAATGGGGTAGAGGAAAACTCACCAACCAACACTCAAGTTCTTCTTGGAAGCCACTAGCTGGTAGCTGCTGGATGTCATCCCCTGCCCCCAAAGTGGGCTACCCAATGACATGACACCCAACAGGAGCTCCAATAGAGGCAAGTTTGGGTGGGCTTTCTAAAAATTTGCCTCCACCCTGAAAATCTTTGGAAATGCCTTCTATTTCACTGCTTGTAAATGGGGCGGTGAAGTAGGAGGGACATTTAATGCCTGTAAATTTAGCAATGCTGGGGAAAGGGGTATTGCTGTGGGAAAGTAGTCTGCTGAATTAATTTTGTCTATTAAATTAATTTCTCCATTAATTCAATAGACAACCCAGCAATGTATTGAACTCCAGATCAACATATATGGGCCCAGCAATCCTACCTTAGACTTTAATGTTACCTTTCTCTCAATACAAGGTTTACAACAAGGTTGTAAAATACAAGGCTTACAACAAGGTGATTCATCCACAACTTTCAAACTAATATGTTCCAATTCATCATTTGGGAATCATTACTATAAGTTTAACTCAATATTTTTATTTCCTACGTAATGACCTTCTTCCATTTTTGATGCTCAGTAAACTGTTGGTGGTGTATGATCGTTTGTGTTCATAGCCAGTTTGATGTTGGTATTTCCTGCCGTATTTTCTAACATTACAAAAAACCCTCACACTGCGATCACATAACTGGTGGCATTTTCATAGGTTCAGCACTGGATGCAAACCATCGACCCTCTTAATGGCATGATCATATGCTCGTGGCCAATTCGCATAACCGCACTGGCATATTGAGAATATGGATTCTGATTCCATACTCAATTCTGCACTTACTGAAGGGCCTGTTGAGATTGCTTCAGCGTGTGGCTAAGGATCAACTTTTTTTTGCTATGGGAACAAGACGGTTGTTGTCCACTTGTGGCTCCATCCCATGCTGCTGCAGTGATGAAGGAATAATGAGGAAGGGGCAGCAGCACTGTCCCCCTTCTCCCAATCTGGCTTTTGATTCTGGCATGGTTCTTTATGTGATCTCATTGCACGTGTGTTTTTAATTTCCTATGCAACCAAAGCAGCATGGGATAGAGCCACAGGAAAGTGGCAACTACATCACTCACATCGTGCAAAGATCAGCTTTACACACAACTCAGTCTTTCTACCACACACAGAAAGTGTTCAAATTCTGTCAGTTTTTCAGGGGCGATGATAAATGTGATTTATGAAGAATTATCTCAGTAGTAGCAATGGAAAAAATAATTTTAATGATATTCTATATACATTTCACATGTACACATGTACGCACTAAGACTTTCCTCAAAGAAGCTTAAAGGAATCCTAAAATTGCATGCATTTTTTTTACCTAAATTGGAAAGTTGTTTAGTCCAGAAAGATGGGTCCCATGAGAATCTTAGTTTCCAAGGAGGACTAACATCTGTAGTACAGTTTGTTTCTAGCAAACGTTGAATCTGAAACACAATCTGGTAAGAAACCAAAGAAAAACTTCAATGAATATCTATGTGTTATACATTCAGAGCTGATTATGAAGTACAACTTTAAATGGACGACTGGCCCTACATTCTCATTATTGTTTGCCTTGACATGCATTATCCTGGGCTAATAACGCTTTAGCTTTTGACTTGCTTACATATTCAAGGGGAAAAACACAAGCTAAAGTGAACTAAAGGAGAGGAAAGGGATTCCTGTGGAAATCAGGGGCTCCTGGGTGATCCTTCATCATTGGAGAAATGATCTTGTATGTAGACAATAGCAGAATTGTATGACTGCTATGTAGACTTGGCTAGAGAACAGAATTACCTACAGATCTGTGTTGACCTGTAAATGGCCTGAAATAGCGAACAAGGGTGGATGCTACACTCTGGAATTCCTTGTCTGTGTAGATGGAAATTGTTAATTTATGTAACAATGCTGAGATAACAACTCCACAATACTTTACTGTGTAAAAAAAATGCTCAGTGTCTTGACCAATCTGCCAAAATCTTTTCCCCATAATCACAACAATATTTAAATGTGTTTTATCCAAATAAAATATCTTACAGAGATCAAACTAAAGCTACCTTCAGAAATTCAAAATGAGTATGGGCTCTCTATTTTACACAAGGCAGATCTGAAATATCATTAATTCTACTAAAGTGCCATCCCATGCATATTTACTCAGAGGTAACTCTGAGTTTAATAGGGGTTACTCCCAAGCAATTGTTCATAAGATTGCACAGCAAAGACACTCAGGTGTTCACTGTACAAAGATGTTTTAGGGGATCAGATAATTTATTTAGGGCATTTACTCTTTGCAGTTCACGTAACTTTTGTATTTTATTACTTGTTTTAACTGCTGTATAGTAATCTGATTTTTAGTTCTTATTGGTCATACTTTGTGTTGTCTGTCTTTTTGACAGAAAATTAATAAATCTTATAAAAAGACATAAGCAAAGGAATGCATGACTTAATAAATGTGCTGTATCAGTTCACACTGGTCCTACATTCAATGCAGTATAGATGAAAGCAGTGGTGGAACTAAACCAAACCATGTGGCCTGGGTACAAAATTCGTTCGCTTCACATTTGAGTATGAACCAACTTAAAACTGGAATGCAATTTTCCTTCAGTTTTTGCACTTCTCCAAATTTTGCAATGCAGTTCCCTGATCAAAAAAAGGCTTACAAATGTTTGAACGTTAGGGGAAATAGCATACAAAAATGTGTACAAATTTTTATGCACACAAAAAGGCAGACGAATTTTCATGCAGACTTTTTTTTTAAAAAAAGAAATTGCAAATAGATGCTGGAACAGGATGGAAGGAATTTGCATTTGGGAAAATGCGAACTTCTAGAAAGCAAAAGAGACAGATTCCTCCACATAGTGCCTCGATCCATACAGCAACTAGGGATGGGCAAATCAGTCTAGTCCTATTCAGTCATTCCAAAAGTGGCTTCTGGCCTGCCCCACCTCTTTCCCTTGTTGTTCCCTTGTTTCCTCCACTGTCTGAAGAGGAAAACCACCTCTATCACTTGAAAATCATGGCATACGGTGACTGCAACTGTACACAGTGGTCTAAGTGTGGTCGCTCATATATTTATATAAAGGCAATATGATACTGGCAGTTTTATTCACAATTCCCTTTCTAATTATGCCTAACATGTAGTTTGCATTCTTTACAGCAGCTGCACACTGGGTTGACGTTTTCATCGAGCTGTTCGCCACAACCCCAAGATCTCTTTCTTGGTCAGTCACTGCTAGTTCAGATCCCATCAGGTTACATTGGAAGTTGAGTGGTTTTGCCACAATGTGCATCAATTTATACTTGCTTACATTGAACTGCATTTGCCATTTGGATGCTCACTCTCCAGGATGGATAAAAATCAATTATTATTTTTTTAAAAAAATGGATTTTTTTTTATTTAAATTGGATTTTTTTTATAAAAAATATGCTTTTTGAGAAAAAATCTATCTAAAGATAGTTTTCTGTTTAAGATACATTATAGTCAAAAGTTATTCATCATGGAATAAGGATTCGTTTTTAATTATGTAGTATGAGGCTGTTTAAATTTTTTGGTAAATGAATTCCATTAATCCATTCACAATGTCATGCTCTTCCAGAGGTTTCTGTAAGATTATTTTTCTCCTTCCAATAAAGTACAGCAGAAAAGTTGTCCAAATATGAATGATTAACCTATTAAACTGGAGATAGTTCACCTCACAATAATTTCATAATTATCTATGATGCGTTTCTAATAGTATAACCAAATCAGTATTTTTTGATATAACTGTAAAATTAATCTGAAATGTTGCTATCCTAAAGATGAAACCTTCATCTGGTTGTAAATATTAAGATTGTACCAGCAAGAATGAGTTTTTGGTACCTCTGAGTTGTGTAAAATATAGCAAGGAAGAGTGCACTTTTGAGGTGGGGAAGTCACATGATTAAATCAAGTCTTTCTGAGTAGTGATTTAAATCAATTTGATTTAAATTAAAATCCACCCTGCCACTCCCCAGTTTGGAGAGAGCCTTTTATAGATCCTCACAATCCCTTTTTCCTTATCCTACTGCCTTATTTTCTTGGAGCTACTTTCCCCCTCACTTCTGGTTTGGCTTCTGGAATTGACATGTAGAAGCCCTCTTAAAGGTCTCAGATTATCAGTGCTGAAGAAGTCCTCCACATGTCTCCTTACCACACTCACTTCTTTGGAAAAGTGTTTTCTCAAATCTCGTTATGTCTCATTATTACAGTCAGTATGTATTCTTACCAGTTCCTTACTGAAGAGGAATGGAACACTATTTTTACTGCACACTGCCCAGCTGAGAAAGTTTTGCACATGTTCAAATTGCCTGTTTACCACCATGATGCCCTGAAGCTGTTGTTCCAATTTCTGCTTCCTTTCGCCAGTGATCCTCTGTCAACAATCAGAAACAGAAGAAACTACTAAATTTAGTTATTTTTTGCATCAGCCTATATTCAACATGAGACATGAAAAGCCACAATCTAGATGAGTATTTAATAAAATAATTATATTCTCACAACATCAAGCAGAAAATGAGAGTGGAATTACAATGGTTGCTAATGTAAATTAATCTGTGCTAGCGTAAGGGACCTGTTGTGCGACACTAGTAGGTTTTCTGGGGAATCCGGTTCCACCAGTTGACACTGCTGGCATTGTGCTTGAAGTCCCTTATGCTGGCACGACACAGTTATGTTAGTGCTCGTGCTGCATTGGATACTGCCCAGAGATCTCCTTTTACAACATCTTCTAGAATCAATGGCAGCTCTGAAGGCTGGCAGTGGGTTGCACAGAAACAGCACTGAGACTACATCAAATAGATGTTGAATTGTGGCCGCTAAAGTCCTACAGTTTGACAGTCAAAACCCTAAGGCCTCAGCAGTGTGTACAGGGATCGGGGTTGGGGTTAGATTTCATATATTCCCCTCCTCCAAATCAGTAACACTTCAACTGTGGTATGGAGTGGGGGGGTTCCTTTATTGGGGTCATGTAAGGAGTCCTATAGTGCAATGTGGAACTCTCTACCAAGAGAGGCTAGAATCGCTCCCTCTCTGCTGTTCTTCTGCCAGCAGGCAAATACTTTTTTATTCAAGCAGGTCTTCGCCATGTAAACAAAGGCCTAATGGGTTGGATGCCATTTTTGTTCTGTTATAGTTGTGGTTTTAATTATGTTTTAATGCATCAGATTGATTATTGTTTTAATCAAGTTTTATTTAAGATTGTAACCATCCTTGAATGCCATTTTCCTTGGTAGAAAGGCAGGGGACAAATCAATAAATAATAGGCATCATCCTCCAAACTCATGCAAAAGCCTGCGGTCGCGCTTCCTCCCAGGGCATCCCATTCACTGCCACTGACTGCTACATGGATTTCTCCTTCCATGCTTTCCCACTCCTGGCATCCCTTGGCCAGTGTTACCACATAAATAAATAAATGCCCTGGGTTTAATTATTTTAGGCTCTTTTGTATACATTATATTCTACCAATATGTCTTAGCTAGCAGAGCCAACTTACTTACCTCTAGTTGTTCGAGGAGAACATTTGCTCGCTTATTTATTTCACTGATCAGGACCATCTTGGCCATTTTGATCTGATTTTCCACCTTCCTTTGCAGGTGTTTTACTTCAAACAATCTGTAGAGAAGGAGCCATTAACTACTTCACTATGTGTACACATGTATGAAAATGTTTGATAGATATCACTCTTGTGAATTTTCAAAAAATATCCCATAGATTGTAGTGATGAAGCTATCACAATGAAGTACTGAGCATTAGGAGTAATTTGTGTATCTATTTTCATTCCTTTAAAAAAATCCTTTCCAACTGCTTCAGTATTAAGCATATCCACTGTCAAGTCCTAAGCAGGCAATATTTTTACTGTATTATTTGTATGCCATTAAGTTGTTCAAAGCAATTGTTTAGCTTCACAATGTTTTTAAGACTTCCCCAAACCCAGGCCTTCCAAATGTGTTGGACTACAACCCCCATCATTCCCAGCCAGCATGGCCAAAAGATAGCATAGCTGAGCTTAGGTTTGAACCAGTAGAGGCTGGTCACTCCGATGTCAGTGGGGCAATGGATTTGCTCTGGTTTTCATTCAGAACCTGCCAGAACTCTAAGGGAGCTATCTAAAGTGTGAAGTTCTGACGGGTTCTGACTGAAATCCGGAGCAGATTCACCACTCCACTGACATCAGAGCCACCAGCCTCCACTGGTTTGAACCTAATTTTCCTACATTTTAACCCTAACACATCTTAACCCAAATACCTTAGCCATTATACTAAAGTCCTCCTCTAAGGCCACAATCCTATGCACACTTACCAAGGAATAAGCCCTATAGACCTCTGTGGGACATTGTTCTGAATGACCATGAATAGGAACCGATGGTAAATTAAGTAAAAATGGCAACAGAAGTTCTCCCTCCCTCCTAGGTACAACTGTTGGCAAACTGGCCACTTATTCCACATATTCTGCATGCTTAGGCTAAGAGAACGTGGTGGTCGAGCTACTATCTCTTCAACGTGTTCATCTCCAAAAGCAAGCACACACCCTTCCCCCTTTCTGCCTGAGAGGCAAACGCACACAATTAGCACCACATACTTCTGTTCTGTGGAACCAAAGAAAAGGACATATGAGAAGAAGCAAGCATCAAGCTGCCCCCTTCTTCCTTCAAATGATCTGCCCTGGATCTTATTTTGATCCAGCTAACAAAACCATTGAGGATGGCTTTTAAAAAGAAAATGCAGATTGCTTATGACCTATACAAAGGTTTACTCATAAGGATTTAGACTACTGTTAGGTACACAACAGCAAAAGTGGCTTAAAAGTAGCCTCAGTGATAGCATATCCATGTGCTTTGGGCCCACACCGAAGGCGGCGTCATACTCAGTGGGTTCACATCTGCCAATTGCAATGCAGTCTGGGCTAAAAGTGGGTCACTGTTCCCTCCGTAGTCCTGTGAATTAGCCCTTACTACTGGTAATCAACACGCCAGGGAGAGAGGCCCTTACCAGAATTCACCTGCTTATGAAAGAGGTGCCTCCAAAGTTACCTGTCTTCAATCTGTTTGGCCGAGACCTGCACTCCATTTTTCTTCTCTTCCACTTTAGCTGATACATTTTCCAGGATGACTCTCTGGTTTTGCAAAGCTTCCTGGAGATGCCTGAATCTAGGAAAAGAAAAGAAGCCTCTTTCACTAATAGGGGGATAATCCTGGGTTCAAAACCTTGGCCAGAAGGATAGGGTGAATTTTCAGAATGGTTGGTCTCTGGGGAGCAGGTGTGGAGAACATCCAGCCCACGCAGTCTGTTGACCTCTCCTCCCAAGCCCCATGCCCTGCTTGGACCCTTTTCTCTGCTGCTCAGCTGTTTCCTACCTCCTCCGAGTGCCTACTCCGAGGGAAGCTCGGAGGATGGCAACAAGGGAGAGGGCCTTTTCAGTGGTTGCCCCCCGACTGTAGAATGATCTTCCCGATGAGGCTCGCCTGGCACCAACATTGTTATCTTTTTGGTGCCAGGTCAAGACTTTTCTCCCAGGCATTTTAACAGCATTTAACAATGTTAAGTTTGTTTTTAATGGACCCCAGAATTGTTGTTTTTAAATGGATACAGTTGTTTTTATACTGTTTTTATGTTTTTTAAAAATTTTGTATATTTTTAATGTTTACTATTTTTAATTGTTGTAAACCGCCCAGAGAGCTTCGGCTGTGGGGCAGTATATAAATGTAATAAAATAAATAAATAAATAAATTGGCTGAGCAGTGCAGGGGAGCAAGATCTCCCCTCATTTAGCTGAAACGGTGGAGAGCAGTTAACTTCCCTTTCCCACAATCTCCCCCGCCATGTGTTGTTCAGTGGATTGATGGGAAGCAGAGCTGTGCATGAGATTGTGTGTGTGAGCTATGTATGTGTGAGCGATATATGTATGTGTGTGTGTGAATGGAGTATGCATGTGTAGGCAGATGGGTGTGCATAAATGGGGTGTGCATGTCTGAAAGTGAGCAGGGAGAGAGAAGGGTGTGATAGGACTCATCTACACCAAGCAGAATATTTATTTATTTATTTATTACATTTTTATACCGCCCAATAGCCGAAGCTCTCTGGGCGGTTCACTATCACATAGTGCAATATTGCACTATGAAAGCAGTATATGAAAGGCAGGAGCCACCCTACTGCTTTATAACGATATTGAAGTGCACTGACAACATTGACACATACCATATACCTCTTTCATAGTGCTATATCCTGCTTGGTATAGAGAGGCCATAGAGAACAGGAGAAAAAAAGGATGCAGCAGAGAGAGAAATGAGGGCCCCCTGCCCACTTTGGGCTTTGGCCCTATCTGTTTTTGGCTTTTGTCCCATCCACGACCACCGTTTTTGGCTTTTGTCCCCCCCCCCCACCATTTTTCATGGAAGAAATATGACAGCAGTTAGAGTCTTTGACTGGAACTCGGGAGACCTGGGTTCTATTCCCCCATCAGCCATGAAGGTCACTGGGTGACTTTGGGCAGTCACCTACTCTCACCTGAGCTACCTCAAGTGTTGTTCTTGTGAGGATAAAATGAAGAGGAGGAGGAACTGTGGGATATATACCGTATTTTCCGGTGTATAAGACGACTTTTTAACCCAGGAAAATCTTCTCAAAAGTTGGGGGTCGTCTTATACGCCGGGTGTCTAGGGCGGGTGCTGTAACTTCCAAACTTACTGTTTGGGGTCTGAGGGTGTCGGGGGTTGAGGCAGGCAAAGGGAGCGCGAGCTCCTGAGTTCTGTGTGTGTGTGTGAGAGAGAGAGAGAGAGAGAAAGCGAGCGAGCGAGAGAGAGCGAGGGAGGGAAGGAAGGAGGAGAGCGAGGGGGGGGCGAGCAACTCCTGATGGAGGTCTGTGTTCTGTGTGTGTGAGATCTGAGAGGCAGAGAAGGAGGTAATAGGATTAAAATCAAATCTGATGTTTTTTTAATTTTTATTTGGTGTGCGTTGGAAGAGGGGTAGTCTTATACGGCGAGTATATCCCAAACTCTATATTTTAACTGGAAAAGTTGGGGGTCGTCTTATACGCCCAGTCGTCTTATACGCCGGAAAATACGGAATATGAATCTCTGTCATGGTGGAGAGCAACAGAAAAGGGGGAAAACGCACATCGAAGGGATTCAAAAGTTGCGCAGTCAGTTGGAGGACTTGGAGGACATGGCAGCATTACTGATGCAGAAGCCAGTCTAGCAGCCTCATTTTCTGGCTTCGTGGGGGAAATCTCGGGCAGCAAGATGCGAAAGACAACAGGGCTCCTGCACCATTGAGAGTTGTATAGAAGAGGGGACTTCAGCTGGTGTACCTTGCATGAGAAGCTACAGCTGCTGAAATTCTCTCTTCTGTGCAGTTACTGAAGGCACAGGAGCTACATCATCTTCTGCATCGGATCACCCAGGCTGGAACTCAGTTAAGAACAAAGAGCCATGAATATTTAGTACCTGTGTTCCTTGTGCTCTGTCAGAAGGCAGAAGCGGCAAGTCAGGACATCGCAGGTCTCACAAAACACTTTGAGCATCTCCTGACTGTGCATTGGGCAAAACAAGGGAAATTCACTTGTTTCTCCTTCCGCTCCTAGAAGAAAGATGAAGTCAGGATTACTCCAGAGGCTTCTAAATGCTGTAGCATTTCTCTCTTCTAGCCTGAATGTCTTTTATCATCATCAAAACTGTTCCACTTCCCTGTTTTCAGCAACTCACACAGAAGATGAGTGCAAGCACAAATACATGAGTGTCTCCACTGTTTGTGAAAGTAAAAAAGCAAGTTTCTAGCCCTCAGGGTTTTACAGTGCCATCCTATATGTGCCTACTCAGAAGTAAGCCTCACTGAGACTTAATCCCAGATAAGTCAGTATAGCATTGCAGCCTTAGAGATACTTTTGCTCATAGAATAGTCCAAAGCCCCTGATGTAGGGGCTGTCTTCATAGCACCATATTGGCGCTGCCTCCCTCCAAAATACCAGTTTTACTTACCAGGACGGTGTCGGGTAATCCTGATGACAAGGAGGAAGCATGGGGTTTCTGGCAGTCATCCAGATACCAGAGCCACCCCTCCCCTTGCTGGTGGAAGGCAACCAATCACCTGTAGGCTTCCACCAGGACCAGGACCGGATCAGCCCCAGAGCGAGGACAGACAGCAAAAGAGCCATGCTGACTTTGCTCCTACTGAAAACGTTGCTGTAAATCTCTGACGTTTTCAAAGTGCAGCTTCGCAAGAAAGCCCAGCAGTGGCTGCAAATCTGTGGTTGGGTCATATAATGATGAAATTCAGATTTGCAGCCACTGCAGGACTTTCCCTGCGGGACTAGCCCCATACTTCAGTTTCTGAAGGTGAACAGGCCAGGGCCTCATCCGTACCTAAATGTTCCCAGGGCTGGATTTTGGGACAGGCAACCCAGGCAATTGCCTAGGTGCTAAGCTGGGGGAGGCTGCCCTTGACTATCTACTCAACAGCTGAAATAAATAGTAAAAACAGTTCAGATAGCACTAATACATACATATTGACAGATCCTAGCATGCAGATGTATCATGCATGCTAATAGCGCATCAAAGTCATGAAACAGGCTACAGATGCAATTTTAAAAACAAGACAGGAATGAAATGAAGACGCCACCCCTGGGATGGAGCAGATCAGAGAAAGGGAATGATATGGGGAAAACAATGTGGCTCTGCACAAGTCTGCAGAAAAGCAGCATCTTTCTTGGCCTGCCTTGCAGCGTGTTCGTCTGCCCAGCCATCTTCAGCGATGCTCTAGAATTTCTAGGCCACTTTTCAGCCAGACAAAATGGCAGCCAAGGTATAGAAAAAAGTCAATGTGGCTGTGTGGACTCACAGAGTACATTGTCTTCCCTAGCCATTCCCCCTGACAGCAGAAGTGGTGCTTGTGGGCTTCTCATAGCTATTATTTATTTATTTATTTAATTACATTTATATACCGCCCCACAGCCGAAGCTCTCTGGGCGGTTTACAACATTTAAACCGGCTATCTGGTTGGCCACCGGAGGGAACAGGATGCTGGATAGATCTTTGGCCTAATCCATCCAGGTAATTCTTGTTATGTTCTTAAGTGGCGCCAGACGTTCACATTTGGCGCCCCAGGGGTGAATTGGATGGAGGATGTGGAGGTGGGGGAAGAGAGAGAGAGAGAATGCAATGAGCATGTGGAAAGGTCCAGTATTTTAGGGGACAGAGTTTCTGTGCCCTCGAGAGTCTCTCCCCATGGCTTTAATTCATGTTCCCCTACACACATAACCCCTGCTACTGCTCACTTTTAATTCTCTTCTTTCTGGAATAGAGCTTGCAAGCTGAGCATTATGATGCAAAACAAACAAATTTCCATATATAGTTCATCTGCATAACCTATTCTAAGCACATCATCTGGGTCTTCTTGGCACACGGTGTAGGCATTTGTCAGCAAAGCAGGAAGAAGATAGCCTGTCCTAAGCATCCCCTTAATTTGCTTAATTCAACCACTAAACAATTCAGTCCTCAAAGCTCTGTACAAAATGCTTCTGTTTCTATGATATTATCCATATTTATCCATCCTCGGGCTTCAGTGCGCAGACTGTGAGGACGAAACTTTTCCCACATCAGTAGGTGTAGACGGTTTTCCCTTCCCCCCAGAACCGTGCCTAATAAATATTGATATGTGTGCGTGCATCAGATGCCTTAGCCCCTGATAGTTTGTTCTGATTCAATCACTTAATGCTAGCTTCAAAGGAAGGAAAACTACAGGGCACTAATGGAGGAGATTGGACATAAAGAGGCTCTTTTTTCTTTTTTCTTTTGTTACAGCCATGCCTGCCTCCCAGGACAACATAGCTCTGAACAGCTAAGTGGAAAGGCATTTACATTCTTCAGGCAACTTTCCAGCCAAGTTCCCATACTGAAGATTTGCTCCACCTCATTTCCACAAATACACAACCGTCTTTCACCCCGTCCAGATGTAATGTGCAATAAAGCATGTTGCATATTGTGTTAACTTGCCACTTGGACATAAGACTGCTACATATTTTATTGGGGGAATTGCATTTTTAACTTTGACGCCATGTTTTATTCTTGATGGACATGCAATTATCTGACATCTTCATTCTGTTGCCCTTATATGAGTTTTAAATAAATAGAATTAACAAATTATGGGGAAGCCGGGCTGTTCCAGAGGCATTTCCTGCATTGAGCAGGGGGTTGGACTCGATGGCCTTGTAGGCCCCTTCCAACTCTGCTATTCTATGATTCTATGATTCATTTTACATACTGAAGACTGAAACTTTGGGGTTTGATTCAACAAAACATTACCACTCTAACGGGTAGGAAATGCCCCCTGAGGGTAAAGGCCTTCCTTCAGAAGTGAATACCCCCCCCAAAAAATTAGGGGGCCTCTTCACATCTTCACTCCTTCGTCTAAGGGAAGAACATTTCATAGTGCCATTGGCTAAGATTTCCCCTCTGCATTACGTATATTTCTGATGAGATGGAGAGGAATCTGGGATCTGGTGCAGACTGGCTGGGGGATTGATTTTGCCTTCTAGTACATTTATAAGAATACTTCTCATGGACAACCAGTTCTACAGGAAAGCTCGTTTCTTTAACATGAACTCATTCTCGTATTTGTATCTGGCAGCCTTCATTAGAGCTAGCGTTATGCTTGGTACTGGGTCTGGCTTAGCCATGAAGTTCTTTAGCAAGCCTTCAGCAAGTAGCAGTCTTTTTTCTAACAAGGTGTTAATCTGCTATTAATCTGCTCTTCTTGTTGTTGTTTATTCGTTCAGTCGTTTCCGACTCTTCGTGACTTCATGGACCAGCCCACGCCAGAGCTTTCTGTCGGCTGTCGCCACCCCCAGCTTCCCCAAGGTCAAGTCTGTCACCTCCAGAATATCATCTGCTCTAGAGGCAAATTAATTCCACGTTTTTGTCACAGAATTGAGATCTCAGCACTACATGAGGAGTGTTTCCTTCCCTGCTTTTCCACTACATAATCTCTAGGTGGCACTATGGTATGGGAAGAGTGCAAACACACAAGAGAAAATCATGTTTTTTTTGGCTTTCACAATTAAATACTGCTCTAAAAAAACCTCACTGAAAGTCCTGGTTAGACACAAAAAGAAAACTGTAGGGTCACAATGTCGTCTAAAGAGCCCATACGACTGTGAGTGACAACTACACAATAAATGCCTTGTGTAGAAAAACCAGGGGTCGGCAACACTCACTCACACACACAAACACACACGCACAGAGAGTCTGTGACTGAAATGCAATATCGATTGTTCAGAATAAGGAAGAGAGAAAGACACCATGAGATTAGATTTCTACCTGAACATCCCTTCAATGCAATCGGCAGGAAATGTTCTCCTGTTTCCTTGATGTGACCGTGTTCTTCTGTACACAAGCTGCATAGCCATTTGTTGCAATTAGTACACAAACTGTGTGCAGGCCTCTTCTCTTTACATCCAGAACAATTCTAAAATAACAAAAACAACAAAGGTTTGGAGTTGAATAAACATATAATCAAATGTGGGGTGCCTTCCATTAGCTTGTAGAGATGCCTGATTTTAATGCAGATTTGGAAGCTAGTCTTGTAAGGATGGCACTTCTCTCACAATGTTGCAAGTCAATAGCACTTTGAGGCCCACCGAGCTGGAGTGAGTTGTAGTCCAAAGCATCTGGGGGGCATCAGGTCACCTACCCCTCCTTCAACCAATGGAACATGTGGATCGGAGTAGGAGGTTGCAAGAATCCAAAACAGAATCAGAAATGAACCAACATGTTGCATTTTCTCTATGATAATATTAACCCTGAAAATGTAATAGACTTTTAACTGATGCCAATCTTAACCTGCTTCTATGATGAAACTAGAGAAGAAGATGTAAATGTCTCTCAGGACATCGGACATTATGCAAAGTGCACTGAAGTTGGAAGAATACCTAATTACTCCATAGGTTTTATTGAAGTCAACAGTTGCTTCCCAACAACCTTTGTATGTATAATAATAATAATAATAATAATAATAATAATAATAACAACAATTTATTTCTTACCCGCCTCTCCCTCTGGATCGAGGCGAGGAACAACATTAAATACAACAATACAATACATAAAACTGGTTAAAAGAGCATATAAAACTGATACAATATTAAAATAACAATCACAACATCATAAAATTCTTAGGTTTAAAATCCATCTGGGTAGGCCTGCTGGAAAAGGCTAGTCTTTATGGGGTGCTCCCTCCCTGGCAGGATTTCCAACCCCTCCCTTTAAATTTTATTTTATCTTTCTTAGGAGAAAAATAGAAGCATGGAGCCTTGCTCCAAGATTAAAAAAACACCTCAGGGTAAGTACCCAACTTTTTTAATGTGGAGCTTTGGGCTTTGTCCCTGGATCGTTTTGGAGTGGCAGCTGTGTCATGTAGATCACCTGTCGCCACACCGAAGCTACTGCGGGGAAAAGCGCCTATGTAGACGAGCCCTTAAACTCAGAGAGGGAGTATTAAGCTATCAAATCTCTTCCAGCAGGCCATTCCACAGTTTGGGAGAGGCAGAAGAAAAGGTCCTCTGGATAACAGTTGTCAGCCTAGGTGTGGCTGACTGGAGTAAATTCTTCCCAGAGGACCTGAGTGTGCAGGGTGGATTGTACGGGAGAAGGCAATCCCGCAGGTAACCTAGACCCAAACCATGTAGGGCTTTAACCAACACTTTATACTTCACACGGAAACTAATTGGCAGCCAGTGAAGTGATTTTAAAGTTGGTGTAATATGGTGTACTGGTGACCAACTTGGCTGCTATATTTTGAAGTAGTTGAAGTCTGCTCCCAGGCACCACCTGCCTAACTTTAGAGATAGTGACGAGACTCAGAATATGCCCATGAAACAAGAGGGCTGAGGAAAAGTGCACATAAAGGACTTCTCTTGATCCGTAACCGTGATTAAACTGGAGCCCTCCCCAGGCATTCAGTTTGAATGCATGAAGACGCAAGTGAGAGGAATACATGGAGGCAACCCTACGATAGAGGTACAGAAACTTAGGTACAGGGCCCCAATCCCTTTCTTTGGGATTCCCCAGATTGCCACACCCTTTCCCCAGCCCCAGCCCCTTTCTCCCAATGGGCCTGTTCAGACAACACACTAAGCCATGCTTAGGCCACTAACCCTTTTGCAGCAAATGGTTAGTGAGCGTGTTTAAACCGTGGTTATGCAGCCACCATGGTTAGGAATGGTTCACACGACACGCTAAGTCATGGTTCATATGACACACTAAGCTGTAATGTTTAGCTCAAAATGCTTAACCACCATGGCTTAGTATGTGGTCTTAGCAGGGTCAATGATAGATTATTTATTGGTTTTCCAGCTATTATGCATTTTTACCCATTCTCAAAGCTTGACATTCCTCTCCTGAGGCTTAGGTACTGGTTATAAGAGTTTTAAAATAAAGTATGCCAGTATTATTGGCCCTGCCCCCTTGGCCCCACCTATCACTGGGCTGTGGCCCTGAGAGTTACTCCAAAATGGAATTTGGTCCTTGGGCCGAAACAGGCTCAGCACTTGTACCCTACGCGCACAGAGTGTTATCCCTTTCAGACTGAGCCAATCACAGAGCAGTGAGGGAACAGGACTGCCACATACACCTAAGGGGGCAGTTTTAACCCTATGTGCTCCTGCTTGCCCCTTCCTGCTTTCAAACTGAATGCCTGAAAAGAGCTATCGCATCAGTATAATCAACCTACATGTTTTGGAAAGATAAGACATAATTCCTCCTATTTCATCTTTTGCTACTTACACTATTGTGCTACTAGCAAATGTGCATATCAGTCTAAAACCCCTGTCCTATTTTTTGCTGTAAGGAGATGAACAGAAAGCAAACACTGCTGCATGTCAGAATATAAAAGATTCCAATCAAATGTTATAGTAAATCACCTATTGTGCCTGTTAAAAAAAAACTGATCAAATTATCTAGCAGGATCTCCTTTATTTTTTTGTTCCCAGGCAACACTGTTAGGGTGATCAACCCCTAGAGGGCCATTTGTGGAAAAACAAAACCAGCAGGCTCTTCCTGGAGGTGTTATTTTTAAGTAGACAGACCATCGCTAGTATTTTTGTCTTCAAAGCTCTTTAGAAATATGAATCCTCCTCACGAGGCTTTTCTGGAGCTGATGTTCCAGTTTTATACTTCCTCCCGGTTTCCTTGGTTCATCTTTTCAAAGCAGTGAAAAGGTGGCAAAGAACTGCTATTGTGAATAGTAAAACAGTGAGAAGCAAGAATCAAAGGCAGAATAGAGACTTTAAAAATTAGGGATGCTTTGGGAATTTGATCTTTGCGGATTGCAATACAATCTAGCCTGCTCCATACGTCTTGGGGTAATATGAAGATCAGAACATAGTTTTCCTTTGGATTCCCCATGTCTCTGTATTTTGTGATGCAATTCCTAGGTAAAAAATGTATCAAAGTGTGTGGTGTTATTGTTGTTGCTTTAAAAAATGTATTTTGAGATCAAGTATGTGTAAAAATGCCCATCTTGAGAGAAAATACATTCAAAAACATATTTAAATGCAAATTTGATCTACAGATGCTCCAAGCACTACGTCCTTCCATTCTTTATCCTAAAGTGGACCGTAGTCCACAAAAGCATATGCCATAATAGGACTCTAAGGAAGGGATGGGGAACCTCCAGCCGGATACAGACTGTGGGTGTTCCCCATACAGTCTGCCAGTGTCTTCCTCATGCCCTGACCCCTGTCTTAGAAGGGAAAAGCTCTTATCTCTAGCACGTTCCTCCTGCGCAGCAGGAAAAATCTCCCTAACAGCTTTTCCCTACAGGGGAGAGGGGGCGGAGCCTGGGGAGGAAGTTGCTGAGTGATTCAGTCCCCTGGGATGAAAAAGGTTCACTACTTCTCATTTAAAGTGCCACAAACTCTTACCTTGTTTTTGCTGCAAGCAATGTACAGCTTCTTCTCTGGAAACTGTGATAATGGCCTTGTTCAGAAGACACCTTAAACCACCATGGTTTAAGGTGTCTTCTGAACAGGGCCAATGTAGTTTATTTAGAGGACTCTATTAATTACATATGGTTCTGGTACAGGGTGCAAGCATACACACTTGAAAGTATTTCTTCTGTGATGGAATTCAAGACAGCATACACGGGTCTGCTATCCATGCACTGACAAGACCCACTTAAGCTTCAGCAAGGTTGCTGCCTTGAGACTATGCCCTTATAGCAAACAGCAACTAAACTGGGAAACACATCCAGAGTAAAAACACAGAAGATTGACAGTGAAGAGAGGCGAGACTCATATCCCTATCTATGAAATGGAAATCTCAATGCTGCAAAGTTTATTGAGTTCAAGCAAAATAGACTACTTTGCCAGCTGCGCCCCTTCCTAGAGTTAGAAGACCTAAAGACGGTAGTGCACGCACTGGCAACTTCAAGGCTCGACTTCTGCGATGCGCTCCACATAGGGCTGCCTTTGTGCCTAGTCCGGAAATTTCAACTAGTTCAAAATATGGCAACCTAGGCGTAACCATATCACACCAGTTTAAAAATCTCTTCACTGGCTGCCAATTAGTTTCCGAGCGAAGTATAAAGTGTTGGTTATTACCTTTAAAGCCCTACATGGTTAGGGTCCAGGCTACCTGCGGGATCGCCTTCTCCCGTACAATCCACCCTGCACACTCAGGTCCTCTGGGAAAAATTTACTTCAGCTAGCAAAAACTAGATTAACAACTGTTACCCAGAGGACCTTCTCTTCTGCTGCTCCCAGACTGTGGAATGGCCTGCCGGAGGAGACTCGTCAACTTAACAGTCTACTAGCATTCAAGAAAGCTATAAAGACTCATCTCTTCCGGCAGGCCTATCCAGTGGAATTTTAAGATGTTTTTAGAATGCTTTTAGGATGTTTTTAACAATGTATATTATGTTTTAATTCAGTTTTATGTATTTTATTGTTTATTGTTGTTCCCTGCTTCGATCAGAATGGAGAGGTGGGTAAGAAATAATAATAATAATAATAATAATAATAATAATAATAATAATAATAATAATAATAATATTGAAAGATTTCAGCTTTGCATGGTCTACTGATATTTTATCTAGAATTGGCTTCGGCTCGAGGTGGCTAATCTGGTCCCAAACCAGATTCTGGTAAAGGAGGCTGAATTGGCCCGCTTCAGGGTTTGGGACTGAGGCAGTGCACACCCCTAAATGAAACAATTAGGTTGAACAGAGACCTTGCAGACCACAGTAATCCTGTCTCCCTGAAGCCATGTTGCAGATGATGCCCTGGTGGACACATCTGAATAGCTCTCAGATGTACTGTTTCAGTACACCTGTTGCTCACAAAAATGGTATTGTTGCGGCTGATGTTGGAAACTGCACAGCAGTTACTAATCTGTTTACCAACTGTATATACTACGGTTCAAAGTATTTTCTACTTACCCTTGCCATATCTGGGTTTATTGTAGCAAAATTCTCCAAGAAATCAATGTTCAGCTACATTCCTTGGTAAATAGAATTGTTTGCAAATCAGGGCATGGGATGATACCTAAATAAAAAGATGGAAAAGAAGAGCACCACGATTCAGGAGATAAATTTAACTAGACAATAAGGTATTTTTTTAAGAAGTACACTGAAAATATTTTGTGTGTACATCTAGGCATAATATGTGCACACAATGATGGAGATACGCCTCCTGGTCTGGGACTGGCCATTGTTCCCTGCTGAATGTAGATATATACAATTTGTTATGTGTCCTTGCAGAAGACTAAAGAAGGTCCAAGGGTCCCAGGTTCAATCCCTCACATCTCCAAATAGGGCTGATAAAGACTCCAGTCTGAAAATCCAGAAAGCCACTGCCAGTCCATGTAGACAATGCCAAGCCAGATGGATGAATGGTTTGACTCACTGGGCCTGTTCAGACAACATGCTAAGCCACTGTTGTTTTTATACTGTTGTCTTTATGTTTTTAATGGTTTTAAATTTTGTATACTTTTTTTAATATTTACTGTTTTTAACTTTTGTAAACCGCCCAGAGAGCTTCGGCTACGGGGCGGTATATAAATGTAATAAATAAATAAACAAAAATAAATAAATGGATAGGCTGCTCACCTTTTTGCAGCAAGTGATTAGTGAGCATGTTTAAACCGTGGTTATGTAGTCACCATGGTTAGGAACACAACACGCTAAGTCATGGTTCACACAACATGCTAAGCCATAATGTTTACTTCAAAATGCTTAACCATCATGGTTCAGCATGTTGTCTGAACAGGGCTAGTAGAAGGCACTTTCCTTTTTAAGAACAGCCTGTTTTTCATTTTACCAAAACGTTTTCAGAAAATGTGAAGTTTCATCTCCAAACTAGTTTTTAAATGATGGATTGTCATGGACCAGCAACTCCCTCTTTTGTGAGTGGAAAGGAAAATGGGCAAAGTACTGTACCCCCACTACTTTTTGCCCTGCCCTTCCTGTTATCTCTTCCACCTTCACCAGGTGGAAATCTTTTGTTTTTTTCTTGGCTGCCTCCACCAAATCAGCCTTGAAATTCTCTGGATCTCCAGTAACTACTTTAGGTCGTGGGGTGGGGGTTGGTTGTTAGACATGTGGTGAGTGGCCCAAAAAGATACATTACCACAACATTTCAAATAACAAAGTAGACTTTTTTATTTACTAAAGAACAATGTTAATAGGAAAAGGTTCTAAAATCTGAATGTATGCATACACATACATATATACATACACACTCACACTCCACAAACAAAACCATACAAGCAATAGGGAAATAAAACAACCATGGACAAAGAGCACCCAACTAACTGAACTAGATTGTGTTCTTATTTTATCCAGGTCCTTATACAAGCAATATCTTACTGTCATTGGTACAGTTTGCTCAACCAGTTCTCCAGTTCCAGCAGGTCTGACTCTTGCTTTCAGCTGGAACACTGGTCTTCTTTCTTTCCTTCTGTCTATCAGTCAATCAATCAATCAATCAGGAGAATATGTTGTTCATTTCTGCAAACTAAGTTTCTGTTTCCTGAGTTTAATTTTCTTTCTCTCTCTTCCTCTGACCTTCTGTTGAACTTTATAATCCCCTGTTCCAATGAATGCAAATTCCTGGACTCCACATTCTTACTAAAGTTTTGATCTCTAACCTTTACACTGAAACAGACTAGCATGCGCACACACAGAGGGAGATTTAACCCAATAATATCCTAAAACCAAACTAAAGTCAGAAATGGAGGATAGATTTGTTCCATCAAATGGACAATTAAAAAAGGAAGGAAAGAAGAACATGAATATCATCTATTTGTTATACACAGGAATGGGTGATGTGGCCATTGATTATTCATTTTTTGAAAGTTACTTCAACCAAACGTTCACATGTCATTATGCTCCTCAAATTTGTCCAGTTGCATTCATTTCAGATCCCTGGATGTTTTCCTACAAAATTGCTTTCAGCTAGGGCAGCAACATATGCTGATAATGGCTCCCAAAAGTTTGAAAGTTAGCTGGAAATAGCTAGAGACAATTGTACGCTGGCTTCCTTTTAGTGTTGACATGCCTACTACAGCAAGACGCTGCTACATAGAAGCAGAAATGTAGAAGGGTATTCTCAGGAGATGTGGCTAGTATTTGTTCTGAATGAGTCACATGAACAACAAAATGGACCAGAGAATACCTTTGCCTCTGTGTGGCTGTAACCCACCATGAAGCCTTCAATATGGTGAGATTATGATTCTGAATATATTCCACCACCACCACCACCCAAAAAAATACTGCAACACAATATAGAATACTGCAGGTCTATGAACTGCAAATGAATAGCTGCTTTTGTTAATCCAAGATCTCTTGGGAGTAACACATAATCACATCCTTAGTTCAGCTGAAACTTGCAAAATCTCAACTGAACTGTCATCTTCAGAGCAATATACCCAAGAATATGACATGCCATGCTGGATCAGATCAAAGGCCTACCTAAGCCAGGATTCTCTTCCCACAGTGGAAGCCCACAAACAGTACATAAATTCAACAGCGCCCTCTTGCTCATGTTAGGAACTGATACTTAGGGGAATAATGCTTCTGTTATTGGAGGCAATATATAGCCATCATAACTAGTAACCTCTGATTACCAGATGCTAAACGCAAAGAGGAGGTGGTTAACTATGTTCCAGACCACGCTGCTGGCTAATGCTGAAGACAGAATGGTGGATTGCATGGATGTTTAGTCCAACCAAGCAAAACAATGTTTAAGTAACTCAAAGATCAAAGGACTTCATTGCTCAACACATCTGTTTTAATCTCCTCCCTTGTGTTTCAAGTGAAAACAGAACTTCAGAGCTGTACAACCATCACCCTATATATATTTCCCTCTGATCAATTCATCTTAGCATTAGGCAACATGTTTTTCAGGTCTAAATTTGGTAAACCTATTTAAAATTATATATCTAGAAATATGGTCATGTATAACTCCAGATGACATTGACATCTTATTATAAGCTCACTTTCATATCACAAATGCTCTGTAGAATAGTCAACTATTAACTTGTCTATTACTCGTATGACTAATTAGATTTGTGTCAGTGATTCTCCAAGGCGGGATGTTTCTAGTTGCTAAGTATTCACTGACCTTCGATGCATAGTAAGCTCTGGACCCCAGAGAGGGAAAAATGGAGGGCTGAGGGGAATGAGTAGCAGTGGAAAAGCCAAGGGTGGGGACAGGGAAGCCATGTGTCCTACTTTACTGCAGACTGTCCTTTATTTGAATGCATCTTCAATTTGGACTGTGCAGATTAGAACCATAAAAAGGGAGAGTAGGGGCTTTGAACCTGGTCATCAAGAGTTAGCACCTGGACATCAGACTGAGCAGGTACACAGGTCACTTGTCATAGTCTTGCCCACAATGTTAGGCTGTATTGTATTTCTATTTAAAATATTGGTATTTCTAAATTTGCATTTATAATCTAAATTAGCATAAGCAAATCTTATACAAATTGATGTCCCCTTTTGTTCTTTTTTTTTATGATGATGATGATGATGATGCATTCATTTTTTTTGGGTAATGTGTAAGTGGCCACCCTAGTGGAGGAAGGGTTAAGCATGCCCCTTCCCTCTTATTTTGGTCCAAATCACCTCTTCCTGCTGCCATTTTTCAATAAAATAAATAACCATTGGGGTTTAAATACACATGTCTGTGTATAACATGTTGTTTGACCCTAATTGCACATGCGTGGGCTACAGAACTCAAGCCGGCACAATAAATGAAAATGAAAATGCTGGCTTTTGCTAAACAATTTTTGGCTTTACTGAAACAAAATCTAGCAACTGTCTGGCTGTTCTTTATACCAACATATTTTGTCAACTGTCTCAAAATGTTTTCTTATAAGGCAGGATTATGTATTTTTCTTGGAAATTGGCAGCCAGAAATGAGTTGATAATACAGCCATAGTTATGACAGGGAGTAAAAAAAAGTAGCCACAACAAATTATCTTAAAATACACAGGTTTTTATGTTTTTAATCTTATGTATATAAGAGCAGCTTATGGAATTTTGCTGAGACTCTTTTTTCCTCCCACACCAACAAAATCTCTCTTTCGTTGTTAATTGTAACCTGAAATGGTGCTCCTGGCACTGTCATGTCCCAAAATTGGGCTAA
Source organism: Elgaria multicarinata webbii (assembly GCF_023053635.1). Lineage (NCBI taxonomy): Eukaryota > Metazoa > Chordata > Lepidosauria > Squamata > Anguidae > Elgaria > Elgaria multicarinata. The sequence continues at coordinate 96,362,782 of NC_086172.1, forward strand.
TGTGCATTTTCCCACATGCACATATATTTGGCAGCCAATGCATGCATGCTTGTACAGGCAAACAACAAAATATTACATGTGAAGCCATCAGAGGCATTTATTCAAAGTGCAAATGTTTTCCAAGCATGTAAACATCTGAATTTGTCTGTATATCTGAATCACTGAAGGTATTTCGATAACTGAAAGCTCAGGCACCTATGACCTTCAGGCCTCCTAGATAGTAGAGGGAGCCTCTCGAATAGAAAAAAATACAAAAAGCAAAAAAGTAGGTGCTAATAGCACAGATAACAGCAAATTGTAGGTCTATGCAGTTACTGCATTAGGCAGATTCCTCCTCTCCCCCCTCCATTTGTTCTTCTGCCTGAATATTGATAACATCTTGCTTTTGGTCCACAACAACTGTGTTTGCATCTTGCTGCCTGAATTCTTTAACCCCACAGGATATAACTGACCTTCAATTACCCTGGGTGGGTTAACCAAGCTCCACTTGGAAGACTTGGTAATTTTAAACCTGTACATTGTAGAAATGCACACTCTCCTCCTCACCCCCCCCACCCCCACTCCCCACTCCCCACTCCACCTCCCATCTCCAGTGCTTTTACCTTCAAAACCTTGATGACATTGCTGACGTTATCAACGCATTTTCCTTTGGAATGGCTATCCAAACTTAATCAGCATCACATGAAGCACGCCGGAAAAATAACCCTGCTGCCTGTTTACAGACAGTGAATCACAGCTGACAGACAGCTGTTCCGAATGGAAACGGGGAGTGCTTGTGCCAGCCTCCTTGCACACTGCCGCTAAGACTATGTTATTCATTCAGGGGTAGGGAAAAAAACACTTCTCATGTTGGCTTACCTGTTCTCTCTAGAAAGCAGCCACTTAAGAGAGATGCACAAGTAAGTGTCTCTTGGCTGAGGAAATGGGTTGTTACTAAGCAGAAGAGCATGCCCAGCGTAATCCCTGGAAACGGCGTTTACTGTACAGCGTCAGGAGTGCTGATGAGAGAAAATGACTAGACCTTCCCGTTGAGCATCTGGGACTCCTTTCTGTTTCTGCAAAGGCCACTTCAAAAACTCGGATCAGGGCACAGAGGTGTGCGATGCAGGGAACAATGCAGCGTGCCTTGTTTTCCTCCCTTACTTTTAGGCCTCCTGCACGTTTGCTGGGATTTTTTTCCTGAATAAAATGCAGTCCCACGGTGAGGCAGGAGTGAGAACAATTACTCTCTTTTTCATCCAGATCGCCTTTAAAGAAACTCCCAACTTGGCTTATAATAGATGTTCAGAAAGGGAGACTATAGTTGTGTCTCAGCATATCAACCCATATAGAAGAAATCACAAACAAATCAGAAACTGTTCACACGGTTTCAGCCTACTAGCCATCAAATCTGCTAAAGTTCAGACCTCAAAGCCATTTTTTTTAAAAAAAAGTATATTTCTTTCTGGAGCCTGCACTTTATAGAGACCTCTTTTAAATATATCATTATTATACCTCCGCTGATGGAGGAAAGAGTATTCAGCATCGCCCTAGAGATTCCCTGTTTGTACGTATAAAGAATGATGCAATCAGTGAATCTAGAAAGCAATCCAACATGGGATTGTACAACTCAAACAACAATGTCTGAAGTGAAGATCAATAGACCAAATTCAGTTCTGGTGTCATCACAAGATCCAAATCAGGATAACTTAATTTCTGCAAAAAGCAGCTCATCCACCTTGAAAAATACAACTGTCCCTTATACGGATTAATGCAACCAGCAGTCTTGACTGAAGGAGGCAGGGATATACACTAATAAACAGGATCCACTTCTTAAAGATTTACTGAGCCCAGTTGAGTTTTGGCTTGACTTCATAGCCTTCTACATATGATACAGCAGTGAAAGGTTGTAGAGATAGTCACAATATAACAAACGATTCTGACTTGAATTTACAAGAATCCTTAGACCATGTTCCCATGTGATACTTAAATTTGTTTTTATGTTTCCCATATCTGTAAACTGAACAAAACAGTGGCATGTCAAGAACAAGTGGCTTTTAAATGATGACCGATAGCACACTTAAAGGTCCCCAAAACAATGACAAAAAGAAAAAGGAAATGATAAAGCCCTTTTCCAGAGCAAGCAATTGCCAAAAGGCAAATTAAACTCTAAACTAAAAAAGTTGTACTGAAAGTGTGAGGTAAAGGGAAAACAGAAACAATACTATGCAAATGTTAGGTTTGTGTATGCCCATGCCAACTTTATAAAAATGCATATCCCACTCTTCTAGGATGATTGACAAAAATAGCAGAATAAAATAGAACAGGGTAAAACCTGAATACAGTTTGACTTTGAAAAGTAATGCTTTGACACACAAACATCTCAGGCACACAGAAGTGTGGCAATCTTTCCCCTTTACTTTACCTCATGGCTTCCAGCATGGTAGTTTGCTGCAGGAGATTGGTGGAGGTGTCAGTGGTCTCTGAAATGGAATTCTGAGCACCCAGGAGAGAAGTAAAGACTGTTAAGGGTGCAATCCTATACCCACTTCTCTGGGAGTAAGACTCATTGAATTCAATAGGACTTACTTAGGTTGCACTTTAAAACAATAAAGGCTGCAGTCCTGTGCACACTTACTTGGGAGTAAGCTAAACTGCCCTAAGTGGGAGTTACTTCTGAGTAAAACTGCATAGGATGTACAGAGTGACTTGCACTGTCAGGATTATCTGGTATACCAAGAAGTCACTTCAAAGTCAAGTACTCTGAATTGAGGTGGAGGATTAATTTATGTGGTGTTTTGATGACAAGTTCCATGTGAGATATACAACACCAAGGAAACAGCTTGCATTTTTAAAACATTCTTGAAAATGCATATTCAGGAATCCCCCGTGTTCTTTATTATTCACTGGCAAAAGAGCCAGATTGGACCAGACTAAAGGCCTACCTGTTTCTCACCATAGCTAAGCAGATGGCTCTGGGGAGCCCACAGGCAAGACATGGCACCAACAGCTGCATTCAGTTCTTTTACGCATGTCACGCATATGACTGCCATTTGCACATGACCACCACTTGCATAATTACCCACGTCATCTGAACCCAGCATGGTGCACACCAGGGCTAGCTTCTTACCCACCCTACAGCTTCTACAAATCATGGGTTGAAGGATCAGTAAATAAGCCGCCCAGAGAGCTTCGGCTATTGGGCGGTATAAAAATGTAATAAATAAATAAATAAGCCACCCCCACCATGCACCACTCCAGGTTTGGACAACAGGGCAACCCACACAGAATCATGCAAATAGATGTCATGTCCACAGCACATGCAGGAGTAGGGGAAGAAGACACAGTGGCTTCTCCCCCCTCCCCCCGATCATCTAAACTCAGTCAATAATTTCTCCCATATTTGTTCTCCACCAACTGGAATTGTTTCTCTTCCTTATGCAGAGTGCTTCTGAACCTACTGTAGCTATGGTTAAACCTATCCACTAGAAATAGGTTAAAGTCCAAGGTTCACAGTTAAAGCCTCACAGGACAAAACATATATATCCACTACAAATTTGGAGTTTCCCATATTTCCCACAATCATCATCACCTTCCCTGATTGAGAGTTTAAAAGCTCAGAAGCAATGTCTAGATTGTACACCAGTTTCTACGAATCACTGGCTGTTCCCTTATGCTGCTATTTACACAGGTGGAATTCGGGAGGGGCAAGGCCCTCCTAGCCTGCTCAGTTATTTAGGGTGACCATATGAAAAGGAGGACAGGGCTCCTGTATCTTTAACAGTTGCACAGAAAAGGAAATTTCAGCAGGTGTCATTTGTATATATGGAGAACCTGGTGAAATTCCTTCTTCATCATAACAGTTAAAAGTGCAGGAGCTTAACTGGAGTGACCAGATTTAAAAGAGGGCAGGGCACCTGCAGCTTTAACTGTTGTGATAGAGGAAATTTCACCAGGTTCCCCATATATACAAATGACACCTGCTGAAATTCCCTTTTCAATACAACTGTTAAAGATACAGGAGCCCTGTCCTCCTTTTCATATGGTCACCCTACAGTTATTTCAAAGTAGGGGTGGGCAACATGTGTCATGTGGGCCAAATGCAGCCCACAACTGGGCGGGATCTACACTACTGCTTATAATGGTTTATAATGGTTATGACAACTGTTCAGGCCCAGGCCACATTACATATACCGTTTTCATACCATTTTTAAAGTGTTATAGCCTGCTTGGTGTAGATCGGCCCTAATTTTGTAGCCCCTGCTGCTGCCCCACCACTGCATTTGCTGCTGAAATTCAGAGATGCAGCAACAGTGGCGGAAGAAACCACATGGGGGAGAGTGTGCCTTATTTTAAAGCAAAATAGCTCTCCTCCTAGAAGTGTCCAGGGAGCAGCTGAGTGCTCCTCGAGCACCTCATCTTAAATGGAAAAGTATGGAGTTTTACCCACCACCATGTCATCAAATTTCAGAATCAAATTTGGTGGCTTGACAGGGTGCAGCCCCCGGGAGAGGGGGAATTGGCCCTGCAAACTTCGGAAGTTGCCCACCCGTTTTAGAAGATGGGCCCAGCCTACCTAATTACCTTGGGGTCCCTTTACTTAAACTTTTACTTCTGTTAGGTTAACAGGAAACAAAAATTTAGAAAATTAGATTTTACTAGTGTACTCAGTCTGTAAAATGGGTGAAGTGTCTTCTAAAGTCAGGCTAGAAAAAAATTACCCATTTTATAAAATGTTCCTTAACAACATGCAACATACATGGATGTCAAATGTTTTATGACGTGATGTCTAGAATGTTGATGTAGTCATCTGCCTGAGTTATTGGCACAGAACATATTTCTAGCTCTTTTTCATGCTTGTGGCACGATTCTGGATTATGATAGCTTGATTGTGAACACATACATCTGTGAGGGCCTACCTTTTGCTTGCCTTCGAATTCCACTTCTGGCTATTTATTTTTATTTTATAAAATGTGAGTTTGGGGCAGAATCCAATACTACTCTTGCATGTGCGGTCAGCCCCACCAATTCCAGTCTGCAAACGGACCCTACCACTTGCAGAACAGCGATACAGGGCTTCCAGAGGCAAGGCAAAATTAGCAGAAACGCTTGTTTCTGGTAGGGTGCAGGTCGGCGGAGTTCGCATAAAGGATCTCTGCCAACCTGCCCCTTTCCAGAAACGTGAGTTTCAACTTGTTTCAGGGCTGGCCTTTGGAAACGCTAAATTGTCATTCCGCAAGCAGTAGGGGCCGCTTGAGGGCCAGAATTGGCAGGACTGACTGTGCACAGACCAGTATCCTAGACCAGCTCCGCTAGTGGATGGGCAGCATTGGATCCAGATTTTTTGGACTACAACTCCCATCAGCCCCAGGCAGCAGGACCACTAATCCAAGATGATGGGATCTGATCTTAGCCAAGCATGGTGCCCTCCAAAACATCATATATAAATGGGTGTACATTGTCCTGGAGCATATTGTCTCCACATATGAGCCAGTGTGAAATAATGGATAAAGCACTGGACTCGGACAAGGGGGAATTGGATTTATAGCCACACTCAGCCTTGGAGCTCCAGTAAGCAATCTCAACCACCAGTCTTCTAGATGAGCTATTTTATTTTATTTATTATTACATTTATATCCTGCCTTTTTTCCCTCCAACGAACACAAGGCGCGGTGTACATAATCCTCCTCTTCTCCATTTTATCCTCCCAACAACAATCCTGTGAGGTAGGTTGGGCTGAGAGTCTGAAACTAGCCCAAAGTCACCCAGTGAGCTTCCATGGCTGAGTGAGGGCTAGAACCCGGATCTCCAGTCTCCCAGTCCAACACTCTAGCCACTACACCATACTGGCTATTGATAGTGTCAAAAGTTCCGGGGAATAGGATTACATCATTGGGCTCCAAAGGACTAAAAAGGGCTGTTCTTTGCTATATACACTGCTTTCTATATTAAGTAAGTCAAACAACGAATGTGGTATCCTATCCATCATCTGAATTTGGATTTTTTACATAGAATATCAATCATGAATATTCAGGTTTTAGTACCGCCTCTTGGGATGTAAAAGTTCAATTTCTTTAATCCTGATCAGTTTGCTGTCTGCTGCCCAGACACTTCATCTCCTGCCATATCATCCTACCTCTAAGCAAATGTTGGGATAATAACTCTCAAAGAGCATTTGCCAATTGCTCAGAACTCTTTGTATTATTCACATTTTCTCTAAGGCCCAATTAGGGGAATAAAAGGGACCATTTTTAAAGACAAAATGCTGTATTGTATATCTTCATATCTACCTAACCAAGCCCAATTTGCTCTGCTTGCCTTTTGAGTGGGCAGCCGAGAAACGAACGGAAGATGGTTCTGAAACAATTCCCAACCCAACAATATTTTACATTTGTGCAAACTGCTTGCAACATTTTATTTACTCTCCAAAATGAATTCTTGTTGGCATGATTAATAAAGTTATGCTATCATCCATACCTCAGGGTAAATGTCTAATTAAAACTAAGGGGTATTCATTTTCAGACAGCAGCACATGTAATACATTGCATCACTGGCCTTTGGAGAGGTTTCAACAAAGCAATTTTACTTGCAATCCCTATAATCTAGCGCCTGTAAGATGAACTCGCCAAAATAGCATATATAATTATAATTGTGTGGTGTTTTTTAAAAATAATAATAAAATATTCACAATGGTGAAAGCCGCTATCATTTTTAATGTATCCATTTGCTGGACTTCTAGCAGCCACAGTGGCTCAGGTTTGGCAAGACTGACATTCCTATCTCCATGTCTATTTGTGGGGAGTAATCAAGCTCATGCTGAACAAAAATGCTATGCCAATTCACTGTTGCATTCACAGATGGTGAACTTAGGAGGGCATTTTGAGTTATTTTATTTTATTGAGTGGAGTGGTGGCAATATTCTGCAAAAGTGGGGTGGGGGGTGTCTTACCATTGGTGGGAGGCAGGCAGCAGTAGAGGTATTTTTGTCTTTGACTATGAGCATTTTCAGATGGGGAAGCAAGAAAAAAGATAGGGAAAACAGTGGGGAATCATGTGAGACTTACAAATGGAAGATGACAACATCTGTCCCCTGCCCAGTAAACTTCTGTTTTGAGGAGGGCAATTGCACAATAAAAGCCTCATCTGGATTGGACGCACCCTCAGGGCCGGCGCTACCATTAGGCCAACTAGGCAGCCGCCTAGGGTGCAGACCTCAGAGAGGTGCAGTACTGACATTTAAGGGTCACAATTTTATGTAACTTAGCTTATTTAAGAAGAAAACATAATAAGTTCAAGTTTTGTGCTTTTTGTTTTCTTCTACAAAACATCTGTTCTGAAAAATTGAGGTTGGCAATTTTTGGGGGGGGGTGCAAGTAGCTCGCCTTGCCTAGGGTGCAAAATAGTCTGGCACCGGCCCTGAGCATCCCAGGTTGCATGCCAAGACTTCATGTGCTCCCTCTCTACATTGCACAAGCAGTGAGAGCAAAGAAATACAGAAAATGTATTCATTCTATATTACTTGGGCCTTCCCAGAAAAAGAAGGGGAATGCAGAAAAACCACTGGAAATTCTGTGCCTGTGACAACGAGCTCCATTGGATGACCGTTTTATTGCACGCTCATTGCTGGGTACTCACGGATTTTCGCGGGTCCCTCTCACAACATCAACTGCCTCCCGAGCACCTCCCGCCCCTTTTAGACTCCTTTGCATGACAAAAACCACCCCAGTAAGTCCAACTTATTTTTAAAGACAGAAGATGCTGCTATCGCCTGCTGTGTGCAAGAGAAGCAGCAGGATCAAAATGGCCCACTGAATGGGCCACGTTCAAGTTGTTTACTTCCTCTTTCAAAAGAGGAAGTAATGAGGGTCAAGCATGCAGGCGGAGAAGCGACAATAAGTAATTTTCCCCTGTGTGATGACGCTCAATATCGCAAAGGCCATCTCTGCAAGAAGATTCCCACAACTGTTGCACTTACTGGGAAAAGAATCAGAATTACTAGGAGTTCCAGTTAGTTGCTTCTGGCTAAACAGCAATTCCCTTGCAAAGGCACATGGGATGACATCATTTGGAAGGTTCAGCAACAGCATCTCGAAAGGTGATCAAGCAGCAGGGAATGGCAGTTGCGAGATGGTGCTCCTGTTTCTTTAGCACCCGGAGCGGAATTGAGCTGCCCATTCACCATCAGTACATAACTGCCCTCTGGACAAGCACAGCCTGGTACAACAATCAAATACGTTATAAGGAGGGTCATGTCTAGTGAGCTTCAGAAAAGGCAAAACTGTTCAATTAGACAGATCATTCTTCAAATACTCTAGCAGTTGCAGTTGGCTTCTCAAGCAAGCAATTTGTTCAGAGATGCTTTTACATGGGCTGTAAACCAAAAGGGGACATATTGTTACACACATGCCTTCCACTTCCGAACACTGAGAAGTTTCAGGAGGCCTAGCACTCACCCAGGCTTAAGAACATAAGAACATAAGAGGTGCCAGGCTGGATCAGACCAAGGGTCCATCTAGTCCAGCATTCCGTTCACACAGCGGCCAACCAGCTGTCAAGCGGGAACCCAAAAGAAAGCTATAAGTGCAACAGCATCCTCCCACCCATGTTCCCCAGCAACTGGGGCAATCACCAAAAGAGCAGTTCTATCATAAATCACAAAACAAAAATAGGTTTTAGGAAAATTGTGTATACAAAAATAGTTCAAATATATAACAAACTTTAATATATTTCATACAATATTTAAAACTATATATCACCAGTCCTATAATTCCTCCTACATACGTAGTTCCCTAACTGGTTTCGACAAAGGGCTATATAAATATAATGCCCCCATCCCAAATACATTTGAACCTTGGTGGTCTTCATCAGTGGGAGAAATATATGAACTCTAATTATCAAAAGGTGGGGGCTTGACCGCTTTAACACTACAATGGACTCCTGCTCCACATCAAATGTACAGGGGAAACCAGGGTGCCATAGAATTTCCTGCAGAGCACGAAGTCAGCTCTCTACCTTTTTTTCAGTCCCAGTACCAACACAGATGGCTGGATAACTCAACTGTTTCCTTTGTTCAACAAATGGGGTGGGGGGAGGCCTCCCATTCATAGATCTAGAGGTGGCCAGACTAAACTTGACCAACCAGTTTCACTCATTCTTGCAGTCTCTTTTCACAACCACAGCTTCGCAGGATGGAGGCGGTGGGGGTGGGGTGGGGGGTGGGGGCAGGAATCCTTGAATGACTGAATGTTTGGATTAGCTTCCTCTCAAATCTCATTACACTCAGTATGAAACCCTGTTTTTCACAGGCTGAAATGACTCTATACTGGGCTTTTTTTTTATGGGGCAGGCACACATATCTGGCACATCCAGTCTCTTTAAAGTCATGTCAGCTCTCACCTGCCTCTCCACTCAACAGACATGGGCTACAACAGGGGGTTGTGGTCTTCCCTGCTGTATCTCACATGTTTTTTCAAGCTTCAGTACATGTCCTGCACAGGTAACTCCCTCCCACACAGACAACCACCACTCTTCCCAGTTTCAGTGGGTTTGAGATCTTCTGATCATGATCTCTGCACTTGTCTGTCTTCAACTGAAGATCTTGAAGGCAGCAAAAGAAACAGAGTTGCAACCCTAAACATAATCTACTTGCCACTGAAACAGGTTGCAACCCTAAACATAATCTACTTGCCACTGAAACAGGTTGCAACCCTAAACATAATCTACTTGCCACTGAAATCTAAAACTGCCAGAAAAAAGGTGATTAGAACCAAGGTGGCAAGTTTGCAGTCCTGCAGTCACTAACTCTTGCAAACGTTTTCTGTAATTTAGGCTGGCCGCTGGCTTTATTGTAAAACTGGATTAAGGTTGCAATCCTATACACACTTCTTTGGGAGTAAATGCCATTGAAACAAAGTGCACTTAAACATGTGTTATTACTGTCATCTCAGACTATTTGCTGTGTAAGGGCTTTTCTACATGAGGCTTTCAACCTGCCACTTTATCGAGGCTTCTGTTTCCGGATTCTTTGTGGGATTAATAATGGCTCCTTTACACATGTTTTCCCCCCAGGGTTTACTTTCTCTGCCTTTCTATATGTTCCATTCCCCAACTACTAGGTGACCCTGTTGTATAGCAGAACTGAGCAAATACACTAAGGTTTCTTACTGACAGAAATACCAGACTTTCCTTGTTAGGAAAACACACCCACCCAAAAAGACAGCTAAAATGGTTGTAAAGCATGGGAGAGGCCCTGGAGGATGCCAACATTGTATAAAGCAACTGCAGATTACCGTGAGTGAGGAATCAAGAGAGTGCACAGTAAATTCCTCAGGTAGGAAGGCTCTAAGTATCTTTCAGCACTTACAGTGCAGCCTGGATTCAGAGGGTGTTCTGTAGGGTGGAGTTAACAAATACCTTCTAAAGAGCCTCAGCAGATATCTGTGGGCATCATGAAAAAATCTGAAATGGAAAAATGTACCTACCACATTACTATTCCATTATAAACGCTAGTAAGGAATAAATTATATCCAAGCTACAGAATTAGTTCACTCAAGGCTGGTCTGAGACATTTAGGTGTCATGGAGAGATGTCCTGGATCTACGAGTGTTTCACACAAGACATTGAAAAGCACCTTTGAGGCTCTCTCGCACTGTTTTCACTGTGTGCCGATGCCACTGATGCAGGACAGAGCGTGACATAGAAACTGGATGTGTGCAGTGGTCAGTATCGATCTTAGACTCGCATTGCAGAGCAATTTTAAGCCTCACACCTGAAAACATCCTAAGGCTCCCTGCCCCCTGAGGTCTGTGTGCCCTTGCCGCACAATCCACATCATGTGCCCATCCCTTTTTGCATAACAGGTCACTATTCTCCCCCCGCTCAGAAAACCAATGCTGCTGCCACCCCATCTCAGTGGCTGGTTACTCAGGGCTTCCTGTAAATGCATGACAGCCAGAAGTGTCTCTTCTAGCCTATGGATGTGTCAGTCCTGAATTCCCTGTAGATTGTTTTATCATAGAAAATATAGCCAAAGGATTTAATTGGTGATCATGTTTAAACTTGTCCCAGCTGTGGAATCAAATCGGGTGAGTGTAATGTCCAACCACGGCCATCTGTTTGCTGAGACTGTATCAGTTAACTGGGACTGGGGAAAGGATGCATCCTGCTCTGCAGTGTCAGCCATTTCATTGCTTGGCATGGATGTTCAACGCGCAGCACCATCATTTAAATGAGATTCAGATGTGTTTTCTTTCCTCTTCCCATTGCTGACATATTAATTAGAGATTTGCACCTGGTGCCTTGTGTGGGCCTATGAGAATAGTGCTGTTGATTGATTCTTTCCCGTCCTTTCTCCTGGCTTACTTGCTTTCTTTTTTAAAAAAAAAACAATTTCTGATTTATAACAAAAGAATATGTGAGCCTTAGAATTAATAAGGGTCCCCCCCCCTCGCTTAAAAACGTTGCCACCATTTCTACTGATCAGCCTTCCTGCCCCACGCCACATAGGCCTGGTACAATGCGAATGTGTCCGGCATTTCCATATATTTGCAGCTTTCCCCTTAGTTTTGGCCGGAGCAGCTCACTGCATGGAACCATCCAAGCTGAAAAGCACTCTTGAGATTTAGTGCTCAGAGATCCTATAGGGAAAAGCAACCCTAGGCATTCACACAATACTACGGAGTGCACAAAATCCAAGAAAGCTACACTACTGCTTTATAGCGGTACTGAAGTGCACGAATAACTGTTGGGGCTCATGACACATTGCATATACTACTTTCATGGTGTTATATCCTGCTTTTTATTCCACATTCGTAAAGATTTGACACAAGGTATAGATCTGGCAAGAGTCACATCCTGTCCTTACATTATGGCCACTTGGTGGGGAAAGGATTTGCTCCTAAATCACATTGGGCGGTTTTGTGAACCGCCCAGAGAGCTCCGGCTATTGGGCGGTATAGAAATGTAATAAATAAATAAATATATAAATAAATAAGAACAGCCATGCTGGATTAGACCAAGGGTCCATCCAGTCCAGCATTCCATTCACACAGTGGCCAAACAGCTGTCAACCAAGAAGGCACAAGCAGGACATGAATGCAACGGTGCTTTCCTGCCCATATTCCACAGAAATTGGTGTACATAGGCTTACTGCTTCTGGTACTGGATGTAGCACATAGCCATCAGGACTAGTGGCCATTGATAGACTTCCCTTTTATGCTAGCAGAATGAAACACTACACCAGAGTAGTGGTCTTACACCAGTATAGGGTAAATGTTGCACCAGCATCATGCAATTCTGCCATAAGCATCTACCAACATGGCCAATGGTCAGGGTTGGTCAGGAATGCTGGGAGTTGAAGTCTAGAACATCTGAAAATCTACTTCCTGCCCATTCCTGGTCTAGCATATAGATGCCTTGCATCTTAACATATAAGTTCTGTTACCTTTCTGAGGATTATATAGTTCTGTGAATGATTGCTATGATTAGTTACTGTGTTAGTTGAACTCTGGTTCCCTGATATGCTGTGACATAAGACAAATCATCTTGGGCTCTCCAATAAATGCAGCAGGAACATTTTAATGCACATCCTGTCTTTTGTTGACCTAACTTTACACCATTGTTGGGGACTGGACAAACATCTGAATGTGAATCACTGCATTCCAACTAAGCGCCACATTCCTGCTTCATCAGGCCCTCAGCTCTGCTCATTTTTGTGCCAATTGTGCTAGCGTTTCCTGCCAGCATAACAGTTATGGCTAGGGTGGCCATAGGCTCTCCCACACTGGAGGCATTCAAGAGGCAGCTGGACAACCATCTGAAAGGTATGCTTTAGGGTGGATTCCAGCATTGAGCGGTGTGGTGGGGGGTTGGACTCAATGGCCTTATAGTCCCCTTCCAACTCTTTTTTTTAGAGTGACCTGATACAAAAGAGAGCAGGGTTCCTGCAGCTTTAACTGTTGTGTTGAAGAGGGAATTTCACCAGCTGCTGCATGCATATGAATGACACCTGCTGAAATTCCCTTTTCTATGCAACTGTTAAAGATACAGGAGCCCTGTCCTCTTTTTCATATAGTCACCCTAACTGGTATCCTACTTTGCTTCCTTCTTATATCTCTAAGCAGAACACACCAAAACATTTGGGAAGTACAAGGTAATATTAAATAATTCCAACAAAGGGCCCAATAAAAGAAAAGTTGTAAACTTAATAGTGACAATATTTTCTTAACAAGCCTAGCCAGAATGAGAAACATACCGTATTTCTTCGATTGTAAGACGCACACTAATTTCAGTACCACCAACAGAAAAAGAAACCTAAGATACACCTGCAATTCTAAGACACACCCCATTTTTAGAGATATTTATATGGGGGGGGAAGTGCATCTTCAAATCGAAGAAATAGGGTAGTAAGCAATTGGTGCAATTGGGAAGATAGAGCAATCTGAGGAACTATGTCCTTACGTCTGTGGTTCAAGCTCTAGATTTTCACACTAGAATCCCTAGAATCTAGAGATTCTAGTCTACAATCTGAGCAAGATTCCCAATTCTTTGCTTTTGATACGCTGGACAAGTCGCTAGTGTCTCTAACTCATCACCATAGAAGCTAGTAGCATACAAAGATTTGAACACCTATTCTAGTGCTAATTATTTCAATACTTTAATGGCTTACCTGCAAAATGCTGATCAAGTCAGGGAAAGCTTCTATAAACTCTTGAAATTCCATTTGTGTGAACTGAGACAATAAAAAAGATCATATTCTGTATTTCCAGGAAGTTCTGTCATTCAAATCCTACTAAGAAAAAAAGCAAGAAAATTCTACACTAGGTAGCAAACACCTGCTCTTCAGCACATGATATTCTGTTTATAGCACTTAATTGTCACAGCTCATCATGAATCACTAAAATTCAATAATCACTCAGTATTCTGACATCACAACCAGGGGCTTATGTACTGAAAGAATGTGATTAAATCAAAGGGACAATAAAACATCCAGATTCTCCTTCCGAGTAATGATCTAAAATGACTAACCTATGTGAGAATTTTGCAGGATCATAGCTGAACAATCCCCCTGGATTCAGCTCAGGGAATAAGCTGCTCTCCCTGTGAATTGCATATAACTGCAATGATTAGACATACCGTGAATGATTTAGAAGAAAATAAGGGAGTTTCTAGACACAAATGTCAGATGTCCAGTCTATTATGGAATAACATACAAATACTTAAATTAACTTGTGCTATTTCTTTAGCAGATTTTGTTACTATGATGGCCAAGAGGTTTATGATTTGTAGTTGTTTTCTTGAGTTTACCCCAGTGTTGAAATGTGGAATAGAAATAACTGAAACAAATATATGAATCAAAACCTACCAAAAGTATCTGGCACTATGTTTTAACCAGATATCAGGAATGCCCTCCATTTGTAGCTCCTCTCTTCCTTTGAAATGGATGTCTGTGCCCTGAGCCTTCATTCTCAGATGATCTTGAACACTTGTTCTCAGAGAAGACTTCAGAGTTAACAGTTCAAGAAGAGGATTCAATCAAAGAAAGGCATCACAAAGCTTCCACATAACCAGGACCAAGTTCCCAAGAAAGATCCTAGGGGATGAAACTGCTGTGTCCGAAGTCTGCTTTGCCATCTTTAGACATCGAGGATTCCAGCCACGAGGGATACTTGCATTCCACAGCCACTCCACGCTGAGGTGAGTACAAAACTTAATGCATGCAGTGGATGGGAGCACAGTTCAGGGGTAGAACACATGCTTTGTGTCCAGAAAGTCTGAGGTTTAACCCCTGGCATTGTAACCAAATCTATCTTATTGGGTGACCAATCTCAATCAGACCTGGGATCAAAGAGTTTGAGTAATGAGGCTGCACACAAGAACTTTTCTAACCTTATATTGCTTTATTGATTACACCAATAACATATATTTGCACTTCAAATCACAAATATCACATATGACAAATCAATAGAATTTGGTCCCTATCCAATCATACCCACAACCCATTACAATGGGAAGCCAACCTCACCCAGTGAGACTTTGATCCAGAGATGATGGTGTTTCATCATCGTTCCTGATGTGTCGAGAACTCCCACCTGGGACTGTTCACAGGCCCACTTTATATCCATTAGTCCGCAGGAACTGCGTTACCTCATAGATGTTTAGCCATTGTTCCACAAGTTCGTATACTGCCTTTCTCTTAAGGGTGCAATGCCTCTGGGTGAGTGGACCACAAGCCTGCTTGTTATTCCACAGGATGTTATGACTATTCTGAGCACTTGTTCCACAAGATGTTGTGGTTGCTGATAGGATGGTTGCTGACTTTGGGATGCAAGGGGCTCTTCACCCAGTTTCCAGAAGTGCTTAGAGCATGGTTTCTGAGACCCCAAATATTCCATAGCTCACAGCCTGGCTGGAACCCACCATCACTCATACTATAGGAACCCATTTCTCTGAAATCTAATACATACTATGGATACATAAATGCTGATACATACATAACACATCAAAACAAAGGTGACACAAAATGCAATGCCTAGCCTCACATTCCCTCTTGGTACCTATTTATACATCATAGGCACCATTAAATTAAAACAGGCATTGTGACAATACATGACATAGCAATGAGACTAACCTTTTTGAACCCATGCAGTGTAACACCATATAGGTGGGGTCATGGGTTGAAATTTCAGTTCTTTGTTGATTACAATAGAAACAAGAACCATAATCAGGATTACAAATGCAACAGCTGCAATGCAACACACAAGCCAATAACTGCTCTTGGGCTCAGTAGTGATATAACATCTGTGTCATACTGAAGAGGTAGTATTTTATATCACCACTGTTGCTATAGTTGTAGTTAGGGCTTGTGCCAGACTATTTTGCACCCTAGGCAAGGTGAGCTACTTGCACGCACACACACACACACACACACCAAAATTGCCAACTTTGATTCAGCTGTTCAAGAAGAGTTTCTGAACTATTATATTTTCCTTTTATTATGTTTTTTTCTTAAACAGCTAATTTGTATAAAACTGTGACCCTTAAAGGGCAGTACTGAGCCCCTCTGAGGTTTGCGCCCTAGGTGGCTGCCTCGTTTGCCTAATGGTAGCGCCAGCCCTGGTTGTAGTTGCCACGACACAGACTCTGAACACCAGACCTCACGTCTGCCACCACTTATTATGGGGCGACACAGGCTCTGAACACCAGACACGGCCGAGGCTACTCCCTGCTCAAGCCAAGCACCACCACTTGATACGCCTGAGGCAAGAGATAAAGCCCACCTTCCTCCAAACTATGTGGAGAAAGGGGTTTAAAATGGAGAATGGATTTTAATATACATAATAATGCGCTGTTAGTTATATCTGCTTAGGTGAATGATTGTCAGAGTGGGTGCTGAATGTGTAAACTTAAGATGATAAACGCCAAACAGACACATGGGATTTTTGTTGTAGTTTTAAAACAAACAATCAAAATTTATTTTTAAAAGTTCATAAGCTTTGTTTCAAATAACAACATTTAAAAACCTTTTTGAAACCTTCCATACAATCCTGTCACTCTCACATTCGCGCTTTCCTTTTTCTCACACAATCACTCTTGAACTTTATTATCAGTATTGATTAATATACTTCCACTACGTGCACACCACACTCTAAAGACACCACTCACTACACTGACTCTCAAATTTCCCAGAATTTAAGTACCATAAACACAGAGAGCACTACAGACTCTAAGAGTATCTAACAAGTCTCCCTGAAAAGCTTCCTGAAAAGAACAAGAACTCCCAATCCCCTTAGTCATTCCCTTATATATATCACTCCTCCCCCTCCCAAGACATTCTAACTCCGCCCACTCAGGCCAACATTCTAAAAACCACAGACTTACAAACTGCAGACATACATTTGGAATTGACTTGTGGGGTGTAACACCACAGTAGTCAACAAGAAATTGCTTGAAAGAGAACATTCCGGAGGGAAATGGTGGATGTGGGAAGAGTGAATTGCCTCCTGCTACTCACCAATTCTCTTTCAGTTGCTCCTTCCTAAGCTTTAGAAAAAGAACACTGGGGCTTTAATATGTGTAGTTAATTGCGCAACTCATACTTACCTGAGAGTAAGTATCATTGAACTCAAAAGGATGCACATATTTATATTCTTTATTCTTTCAAAGCATTTTAAACCAGCCCTTCAGTCAAAAAAGCTTCCAAAGTGGCTTTGAAAATAAGGCAGTCCCTGCCCACAAACTCACAATCTAAAAGATATGACACAAAAAGGAAGAGGATCGGGTGGGAGGAGGAAAAAGGCAATTTCAGTTACTCCAGCAGGTCATGGAGATGAATCTACTCAGCGGAAGAGTGTTTCTTCCTCAAAGTCCTCAACAGTGACAGTTGGTAGGGCCCACAGGGCAGGATTGGGTAGGGTGACCATATGAAAAGGAGGATAGAGCTCCTGTATCTTTAACAGTTGTATTGAAAAGGGAATTTCAGCAGTTGTCATTTGTTTATATGGAGAACCTGGTGAAATTTCCTCTTTATCACAACAGTTAAAGCTGCAGGTGCCCTGCCCTCTTTTAAATCTGGTCACTCTAGTTAAGCTCCTGCACTTTTAACTGTTGTGATGAAGAAGGAATTTCACCAGGTTCTCCATATATACAAATGACACCTGCTGAAATTTCCTTTTCTATGCAACTGTTAAAGATACAGGAGCCCTGTCCTCCTTTTCATATGGTCACTCTAGTCCACTGGTCTTCTTCATGTAGTGTTTGTTGACATATCCTATGGGGAAAAGAGAATAGCACTGACCAAATGCTTTAATCTGCCCTCTACCCTCAAATATGGTCACCATTTCTTGTTTTAGAAAATCTGTCACGTTGGGGTAAGCATAAACAGGGGACCTCCCTGTACCCAAAGGGCTATATATGTTTGAGTCTGTGTCTGGTATTCTACTAGGAGGAGGGCTTTCTCCGCTGTGGCACCCTGGTTGTGGAATGAGCTCCCCAGAGAGGTCCGCCTGGCGCCTACACTGTACTCCTTTCGTCGCCAGCTGAAGACCTTTTTATTCTCTCAGTATTTTAACACTTAATTTTAACTTAAATTTAAATTTTACTGTTCTAACTCTGCATTTTAATCTTATATCAATTTTGCTGCGTGGTTTTATCCTGGTTGTGCTTTTTATACTGTATTTTGTAATTGTGCTTTTAACCTGTTGGTTGTTTTATTGTGGTTTTAATTTTTGTGAACTGCCCAGAGAGCTTTGGCTATTGGGCAGTATAAAAATGTAATAAATAAATAAATATTCACAGTAAGTGACTTGGCTGGAATTTATTCAGATTTTGCATTGTTCAATTATGATAACAGGCAAAGAGGGTTAAACTTATGAGGTGACAATTCCAGTACTAAAAAAAATGAAAATTGGGGGCATTGGTACATCATACTCATAATCTAGTTTTATAGGTTAGGACAGCATTCTTTATAGGACTGCAGCATATATGAAAATGCACATCAGTACCTATCCTTTTTTAAAAAAAATGGGTTAGTCTTTAAAAGGTGCGATTAAAAGTCCAAGAGACTCTTTAGTGCACTTTCTCGCTTTATTTAAAATAATTTAATAAAACAAAAAATCGCAATAATTGTAATAATAAAGAAATAAATATTTGACAGATGTGGTCCGCAATGCTTTGGAGTCAGCCCCACTGAACTCAGCCGGGGGGGGGGGGGGTCACGTCGCCAGAAATCCAGTCCATCGATGCTGCCAGGAGGGAGCCCCACAACCCTCCGCCGCTAAGTCTCCTCTCAAGCGCGCGAAGTGACGTCATCAACGCCATGACGTTGTCCGGGGTGGAGAGCTACACACTGTCACGTACCACAGCACTTCCGGTATAAAATCGCTAGGCTTCTCACCATAGAGTTAACAAAGGATAGACCGACTCTGCACCATAGAGAATCATGGGCCGATTCAGCTTTTTCAACAGATGTTCAGGCGGCCTGTCATTCCTTACACATCACGTTCAGTTGCATTCTGTTCCCGCCCTCCCCTGGAGCATTGTGGGAGTTCTCTTGAGTTCTCTTCCGTTTCCTTTTTCTTTCTTTTAGTGTCGTAGCAGCGTGGTGAGTAGTCGTGAGCGGCAGCATTTGGTGTAAGGGAAAGGCCTGAAACTACAGGCTTGGGCTTTTCTCCTGGGCAATTCCCATAGTTTCCATAACTGGCTTATTAATTTTTCAAGTTTATATAAAAGCCTATAACGGGCTTTCCATTAATTTTTCAAGTTTATATAAAAGTCAAACAAGGAAGATAAACTATCAGAGTGAGCAAGTAAAACAGGCTTTGCTTTATTTATTTTTAGCTGTTTCAAAAGCCGTACAGTGTTGTTTTTATCTTTTCCAGCATTTGGGGATGAGGAAGACCAGGAGACGTCTTCAGGCTCTCAGCCATGGTCAGGGGGAAGAGATGAAAATGACGTGAATTTCGTGCTTCTGCAGGGGACAAAAAACTCTGCTTTGTAAGATGGCTGTAGCCCAATTCTCAGGTATGCAGCAGCCTTGCCAAGGGAGGCCTATCAGCAGTAATTAAAACCAACACAGATAAATTAAGCCTGCTTGTTCTGAGGCAGAGTACTAATGTATGCCAGGTATTGGCCCATACAAGAGGGGAAAGTAGCTGTATTAACACCCTGTTGATAAACTTTCCAGAAGCAACTGTCTGGCCACAGCTGGAAATGAGATACTGAGCTGGATGGACCTTTGGTCCTAACCAACAAGCCTTTTATTTCCAAAAAAGTGTACAACTTCCCTGCATTTATGCCTGCTCTGTTAATGGATGCTGGTGGCTTGCACTACCGAATAAGTGAATTACTTTTTAAAAAATATATACATGAAAATCTCTGAGCAATAAATGCCTATATGAAAAGGTTTGCAGTGGATTGCACTGCAGGTGTGCTATCTAGTGTGTTCCTGGATGGCACAGTGTGCCTTAATACAGGTTTAGGCAACCTGGTGCCCTCCAGATTTTTGGGTGACAGTTCCCATAATCCCTGACTAATAGCCATTCTGAGGTTTATTGAAATTGTAGTCCTGGTGGGCACCAGGTTGCTGCTACTTTTCTAATAGGTTAAGCATTTCTATCCTATTCATTTGTTGAGAAAGGCATAGAAATGTGGAAAGCATTTAACTTCAAGAAGGTTGACAATTGTTTTTTGTCCCTGACTGAATTCAAGTAGATCACTAATGTGAGCTATACCGTTTTAGATAAAGTTGTGCATTTGCAAATAACAGTCTAGTGTCACATCTTGATATTGTCAGTTATTGTGGTGTGCTATGGTAGTCGGATGAGTAATAGATTATCTTTATTCATGTTGTTTGTTGCATAGTCAGTCACTGGGTTGGTGACAGAAAGAATGCAATTGAATGTCTGTTGATGGAAAAACGAGGAGAGTCCACGAGGACAGTTTGAAAGGGGATTTTAATGGTTATGGGGTCAGGCATTAGTGGTTTATACAGCTCTTAATCCTTGTCTTATGACTACTGCTTCCTGCTGGCATGTGAGGCAATTAGCCATCTATATGTGATCTTTGTCTCTCTCCCATTTCACTCTGTGACCCAGTTCCCACAAATTATTTGAATGTCTTGTAAACAGATTAAGCAAGTAATTTATATACAATTCTACATTACATAATTTTGATCAACTATTTTTTTATATAAACATTAGAGTCTTGGCATTCTGGGCTCCATGATTTTATTCATTCACAGTTCATCACATTATTCATTTCAATGTTTGTATGGAGGATTACTTATAATCATTGTTTATTTTAGGCATACAAGGAAATGTTCTGAAGGCCAGGATAATATTGGAAGAGTGCATCATTGTAGAATTTGGCAAATAAAAAGAAATAATAAAAACATGGTGTTTGTCATTAAATCGCCAGGTTAGTATTATAATATATAAACATGGACTTAAAATGTTGATTTAACAGCATATTTTTAAAGTTTTTTCTCTTTTGGCAATAATTTGTAATATGGTCTAGAATGTGTCACCAAATTCTAGGTGGAATTAATTTATTGGGTTACAACAGTTCTTAAATAAGGAATTTATGTATCAACAATAACCGAGACTAGAGTCACATCTAGATGTTATCAGTCATTGTGGTGTGCTATAGTACTCGGAGAGAAATAACTGACCTTTATTCACTGGCTGTGTTATTCAGTAGCAGAGTCAGTCACCAGGTTAGTGACACGTTTTCACCCAATCCAGTGAACTTTCTGTAGGTTGTAGGGCAGCCTTCCTCAACCTGTGATGCTCCAGATGTGTTGGACTACAACTCCCAGAATGCCCCAGCTGGGGCATTCTGGGAGATGCAGTCCAACACATCTGGAGCACCCCAGGTTGAGGAAGGCTGTTATAGGGGGTTGGGGGTAAAGCATAGCTCCTCAGAGTAGCTTGCTTTTAAGAGCAGGCCACTTAAAAAAAGAAGAAAAAAACAGAAGCAAAGGAGAAGCCTATGCAGTTCTCATGGCTACCTAAAGTATGCATGTGTTATTCAAAAAGGAAATAGCATGCCAACTAAGAATTCAGGGAACGATGTTTGTAAATTAAAAAAAAATAGTCCAGCCATGCAATAAATGAACATTTTTTGTTCTTTCTAGACACCCTATTTATTCCGGAAAGGGTATTGGATCAAGACCATCAGATAAGCAATGGATGCTTGTTAATGAGCATGAGACACAATTATACCCCAAACCAGGCTTAAGTAATTCTTCTCACTGATGTACCCTCGGTAAGTGCATGAGCAGCAAGCCTAGACTTTTGATTATGGTTTTCTATATATTAACAGCATTCCACATGTTTGATAGCCCACTGCCTTCCAAACATTTCCTTTAATTTACTTGGTTGTACTGTTTGGATGTAAAATTAACATAGCAAATACTATTGCTCTTGTGTTTGCACCCATTTCAGCGTTCTTGCCATTGCAGTGTTACCTGCTGACAAATGAAGCAGTTTTTCTTTGTAGTGGGTTCTGGTACCTCATCCTTTGCTACTTCGACTGAGGTGTCCAGTTCTATCACTTGAAAGTAGAAGGTAATGCTGTGTTGGGTTAAATTGTCAGGTATTTGAAATGCTTTGATTCACTATGTGCAATCTTTTTGAGAACCCATAATTATAAACAAAATGCTTGTTCCCATTGAGGCTAGAGTCACACCCTGACATTCTTGTTGTTTTTGGTGTGCTATAGTTCTCGGAGAAAGACTACTGATCTTTATTCACTGCTTTTGGCATTCCATGCCATAGTAAGTCACTAGATCAGTAACAAGTTTTGTAAATTGGGATTATTCCCTGCAATTTCCTTCATTACCAAATCATGATTACAATCTGCACCACTGGCTTTATTCATACCAATATTGTTTTTTCTCTTTTCATCAGGTGTGGACTATATGATGAAAGCAAATTAATATGCTGCTGCTTGATGAAAGTGAAACTTGAAGTGTCTAGTTCATCTTTTTGGGAAAGCACACTACAAAGCTGATTGGTAACAAGCAAATACATTTAACTGGAATAAGACTTGCCTCCAATCTTAAATTTCACAGCTGCAGCTTGCAACCCACCAACCATGCATGGCAGCCCACCAGATTCAGGAAATGTCTGTCTGTCCAGTGCTTAAAAATAAGGGTTGTTCAGCAAGAGAGCAGAACTGAGCATCAAGGAAGTTGAAGTGTATGTGTGTATTTATGGTATCAAGTCTTTATATTGACAATTAAAAATTACATAAAAGCTCACCTTGCTTGGTTTCTATCTTTTGGCATGGGCATAGAATTTTGAGGGATGAGTTACATAAAACTGGTCATACTTGTGTGTAGTGTCTTAACAGTCTCTTTTGGGTTGCTGTCATGTGCTCTGCTTTATAAATTGCCTTTTTGTTGACATGTGACTGACAACATGCATAAGACTGACTGTTCTTGCAACAAAACCAAGAAACTACTCTTAACATGTAAAATGTGTAAGACTCATGTAACAAGGCAATCAAATACAAATGCGAATTGCTCACTTTTCCTGTGCCCTTCTAAGGGCAGCAGTGGCAAATGGAGAGCTCGTTTTTCTGATGCTCCATTGGCCCATCTTTGAAAACGTTTTCAAAAGTACCTGGTACAAAATTCAGGAATCTGTTTTGTATGTTCATTGATATATGCAATTGTAACCTACCATTAAGGTTACTTTTGACAGTTTTGGCTCTCAGTGCAAATGATAGTGCCCAGGGCATTTTTTGACATTCCCATTTAATAAATTTCATACATTATTTTGCATAGTACTAAATTCCTAAAAGATTTTCATAAAGCTGCATAATTCAACTGCCTAGGCATTATCCTTGTATAATTGTTAGTTTTCTGGTCAGCTGATAATCTAAAATCTGTTTTTACTAAAGTGCAGAATATGAACACTTGTTTGCTTGGATAAATAGAATACAGGATGTGGAGTTCCTCCCCATTCTGGCTTGCAGCAACTCTCACTCCTCAATCCTGTTGTACGCCAAAAAAAATTCAGAGCTTCTAGAAAACAGGGTTTGGGAATGGCCACATATACACTCTAAATCTAAAACAATAGCAAGTAGTTTCAACAATATGCATTACTTTTGAAATGACAAATTGTTTTGTGGATGACCATTACTAAACTTCACTTCAAAACCAAGACAGCTGTGCTGTTGATGGGAGGGCTTGTTTAATCAAGGAATAATATCCTGGCTGTAGCCTCTTGCAAACTTCAATGCAGCAACTGTGCCCCTTCTTTGGAATTGTGACTGCTCATTATCCACTGTAGCAGTGACCAGATTCAATTGCTTTAATAAATTATATACATGGGTCAATGAAAAGTGTTTGCAAACTTCAGCTGTTTTGAGCCAGGAGTGTACAGTGGTGGATTGTCACGACCGCTCCAGGGTGGTTGAGTGGGTCTGATCTTGGGGCCTCCCCAGTGATCAAAGCGGTTTTGGATTGAGTGGATCTAAGCTTACCTGCATCACACCCCCCACAATATCCTGTTGTGGGGACTACTACTAGTGGAGCTTTCATAGGGCCTCTGAGAAAAAGACCTCTCTCCCTAATCACTGGAGTTTCTGTCCACCCATCCTAATCCCTCCTAGATTACCATCCAAGGGATTGCTCTGTTTAGTATCCAGTAAAAAGTTATTTTTGCAAGCCTTTATCTAACAGGACTTCCTAGTGCTGCTGACCTTGTTTAGTTGCAGTTATGGGGCAGAAGTGGTAAGATGGGAAATAAATGTTAACATACACATATATATCATCTTGAATCTAAGAGACTAAGTCCTAGTGCTTTTTCTACTGTGTTATTTTTAAAATAAGAATTTTTCATAACTTTAGCTTATCAAAATCACACATACAACCCGCAGACATCTGAAACTTGTTTATTCATGCCGCCAAGCTTGAATACATACAAAAACCCTTTATGCCACTAGCACACAGGCTCCACCAACTTCTTTGATTTTCTCTTCTGCTTTTCTGCTGAAGAATTTTGCTTTCACAATTACAGGCTGTTTGGGCAGCTTCCCCTTACCCAGGACTTTGTAATAACCCTGGAAAGATAATTAGATGTTAGCACAGTCCTATAAACTCAGAAAGAAAATGATACTGGTGTGTGTGTGTGTGTGTGGTTTTAAATTGTATACTTTTAATGTTTACTATTTTTAAATGTTGTAAACCGCCCAGAGAGCTTCGGCTGTGGGGCGGTATATAAATGTAATTAAATAAATAAATAAATAAATAATACTCTTGTCACCTGAAGCCACTTCTTGGGAGTAATTTTTAGTACAATTTATGGACAAAAGACTTGAAAGTACTGTGTAAACCAGAGAGGGGGAACATGGGTCTCCAGATGTTATACTGTAACACCCATCATCCCTCACCATTGGCTATGCTTAACTAGAGCACCACATGTTGCCCACCTCTGGTGTAAACAATTAAGACTATTACAATGCTTATGCTATATTGCGATATGTTCTCTAAGCTTTGAGTTTGTTCCTGCTGATGGAAACCGCCTGTGAGCAGAACTCTACTCAAAGGTGCTCCTGGCAGTAGAATAAGAGGAGGTGGCTGTTGCGGTAACTTTAGAAGAGGGGCCATTCCTCAGTTGTAGAGCACATGCACTGAAACAGGTTTCGTACTCTTGACCTAAATACACCAAGTTTTGTGCAGTCTCAATACAAATAAATTCTGCATATCTACATACTAGAAAATTGAAAGCCAAATATTTTGCACATGTTTTCTGACTTTGCAAGGGGAAATACAAAGTATTACCTAGTAATCTGAATTTTTACTGGCTTTAAGAACCCAAATGTTACAATTCAGAAGCAGATCAAAAATAGTGTGTATAGATTACTGCTTTCCCACTTGAGCAAAAAGGAAGGAAAATAGCAGTTTTGCCTCAATTTCTACTAAATTTTAATTTTTTCCTAGAACTCGGAGGCGTACCAGAACACCAAGTCTGAATACTGTCTGTAATGAAATGACTTCAGCAGTCAAGATCTTGAAAGATGCTCACTTTACATCTTAATCCCTGAAATCACCATAGGCCTTAAAAATTACTAGGCATCTAAACTTTAACACTGACCTAGCTACACACACAAGTTCTGCCTATCGAAATAGAATTTGGAAGGCAAGGATTAATGACACTTACCGAGCGTACTACATCAATAACTGGAGCTAATCCAGTCTGATTTTTGGCATAGTTGAGCCTCGTCTGCTCGCTAACCAGCGTCCAGAGTTTATCTAGATTCACCGTAGGGCAGAAGTGCTGATTTTTTTTCAAGTGGTAATGTCTCATACCAACTTTTCCAAAATAACCTGGATGGCTAGTAAGAAATCATATACAAAATAAAGTTATTTTAGATGCATTTCAAAAATAGTCAAACATGTTATAGCTGATTGAATGAGAAATTATTTTTCTTCATTTAATCTTAGCCAGCAATCCTCAACTATATTGGATCTTCCATGCCTAGAAACCTCAGTTAGCTACAACCCAGCTAATTTCCTGCACTCCAACACAACAGCGGTCCATTGGCTCCTACCCACCTTCTCTTCTTGCATCACTTTCATTTCCAGTCTTGAGATGCCAAGCCCCTTAGCACTCAGAAACAAGTAAATGGTCTAAGTTACAAAGGTGAAGATTTAATGTCCAACTAAACAAAAAACTACTTTTTAAAATTCTTGATCATCAAGCAAGAGCACAAATTAAACATACATTCCTATTAGTTATTAAATTAGGTCCAACAATAAATATTGGCCTTTTTCAGTATAGCATTTTCTTTTCAGCCAATTGTTGATGCAATAGTACACCCTTCTGGTTGTTGTTTTTTTGAAGCATACTGTATCTGCATTCCTTCTTTTCAGCAATCCCAAGAGGTCATTACACACTTTGGGACACCTTGGGACACTGACTCTTAATTATTGTTACCAAGACATGCAGTATTATCAATATTCTCCTAGTGCCTCACACCTCCTAGTTTGAGGTAATAGCCTTCTGTTACTAACCTGGTGACTGACTGTACTATGAAGAGGACAGCCAGTGAATAAAGGTCAGTTATTACTGTTCGAGTACTATAGCACACCGAGATAATTGGCAATATCTAGACGTGACTCTAGCCTCGGCTATCTGTAGATACATAGCTTCTCATGTCTAATTATAGATTAAAGCTACAATCCTTAATTCAATTTCTAGACAGTACATCCCGCTGAATCTTAGTCCACCAGAGTTTGAGGCTCTTTGTATGACATGACAGACCCGGTGAGGCTGTGATGCATGTGCAGTGGCAATTCTGAATATTAACCCTTGCATAATCCACACTCACAGTGTCTGCTTATCACAACACACGCACACGGGCACTGCGGCTCATCGTGGGTTAAATAACCCATGACATGCCACAGTGTGTTGTCCAAACCCAGTCACTGTGTACTGAGCTGTATCATGGCTCCAAACCTGATTAATTATTCTTTAATCCATTTCCAAGTATGGATGTATTTCCACATTTGTGATTGTGAATGAGCAAGCACATTGGTGTGTGCTGCTTGCTCACTCCCACCTAGTTTCTTCTGCCAGCAGGAGTGGCTAAACAAGCTAAGGATTTTCTCTCCATGATTTTTTTTTAGCATGACATCGAAACCAGGATCTCTGCCTTGTTGCTCTCCTACATAGCGAGCATCACAAGCCAAGAATGAACCCTGCCAGGAGAAACAAAGTGGAAGTGCTTGAGCAGCATATATTAGCACACTTGCTCATGATGTCCAAACATGGCCAGAGTTTAACAAACTGAACATCTCCAGAGCATGAAAGTTGATCTTGCTAAAATGAACCTGCTCTTTGTATTATAGAATATGATAATGCACATTAAACCTTTGACAAGATTACATAAAAAGGAAAATAGCTTACTATTTGTCAAAATTAATTCTGTGGTGGTGCATACCCCCAGCATTACCACGGCCTCCAGGATGTTTCCTGTGTTTGCCTACGACAGACAATAATAAAGCATTAAAAACTGCATTTAGTAGATAAACACTACAATATTAACTTGAATTTACCCCCATGCTTCCCAGCTAGTTATAATCCCATCGCAGACCATGATTTAAGTCAATGATCTGGTTCGCACATAACGATAAGCCACCATCAGTGAATTTCCTCATGGGGCTTCTCTTTACAGCCGCCATTTTGAATATTCAAGTGGAGAAAGGAATGTCCTGTAGCTTGTCATTATGTGTGAACCCAGTGAGGGTGGTTAACAACTCATCCTCACTAGGCTTGCATGTAACACCTCCATGTCACAGCTCAAACAGCAGCCACCAGCTCAACAAGAAAGCCCACAGGGAAATTCACCCACAGTGGCTTCTCATTACATACAAACCAGGTCAATGTACAGCAGGGCAATTATATTAAATATAAAGTTTACTTGTATTGCTAACAAAGCTATACTCTGTTTACTAATGAAGGGGAACACATGAAATAGCACCAAAAAATGAAATAACCCCCTGCACTTACTAGGGATGTGAACATATTGGGGGGGGGACCCAGAAAACTCCTGAGAAAAAAACATTTTCTTTCCTCCTAGGCTCCTCCCCTATGTTTTTTCAATTGAAAAATTGGAAATTTGGGGGGGAATACTGAAAAAAACTTCTTTGAAATGTACTCCCTTTTAGAATGAATAAGACAAGGGGTCTGTCTTTTTTGCTTGTACGTAACTAAGGCTGGAATCCTATACACACCTAGGAAAATAAGCTGCTGCCTTATACCAAGTCAAACAATTGATACATTTAATCTAGTACTATTATTATTATTAATTTATATAGCACCATCAATGTCAGCACTGATTGGCAGTGGATCTTCAGGGTTTTAGATAGTGTTTTTCCAGCCCTACCTGGAAATGTCAGGGATTGAACCTGGGACCTTGTACATGCAAAGCAAGTGCTCTATCACTGAGCTACATCCCATTTACCTGGGATTAAATCTAACTGACCCAATATGCAGATACCTGGGAGCAAGTTTCACTTCAGGCACAATCCTAGTGGTTGGGCCCTCGATTATTATAAGCCCTCAAACTTGGGAGACTTCCAATCTTCCTGTGCAGGACAGGAGGAGCAGCGGGGCAATCTGTGGTTCCACGTTCTCCCACTGTGCATTTTCACTTGCTTGACTACCTGGGGCGCTACAGAGGGGGAGGGAAGAAGGCTGGAAAGGTCTCAAAATAGCTCGTATCCTGTCCTCTCCAGTCTCCTCCCTCTGAAACGTCTCCTTCTCGGAAGTTCTTTCCACACCAGCTGCAAGGGGAAAGGGGGTCGGAGCTCCGATTTCCACCAGATTGGGGAATCCAAAATATCCTATGGCACCTCAGATGCTGTCTAGGACCATAGGACTGCTCCCTCAGTAAATATGCATAGAATTGTGTCTGTAAATTTCAAAAATATGCCAAATAGCTAAGATTGCCTCCACTGCTCCTCTCACTCTGCACAGGATCATCAGAAGTCTCCCGAGTTTGGGGAACATGTGCCCCCCACCCCAGTTATAACTTAGCTAGCACATAATTTTATATGCTAACTAAATTAGAATTCAAACTTTTTAAAATTATAAAGCAGCAAAGTTTAAGTTTGATAAGAGTGCATTGCATGTATTTTATTTTCCCCCAAATGTTCCAAACAACATCTTTCCTATGGCTTCAACATTCGTTTTACATGTTTAGCACTTACCAATACGGCCATGGCCATGGCTGACATGACCCCTCAGTTTCCTGGTTTTCCTCAGTCTGGAAGGCTTTTAAAAAAAAGTGTTTCTTTTATAAAATATATAAAAAGATATAGACATATATGAGACAAAGTTTGGTGGTACAGGACTATCAAGTTCCAGGAACAAGAGACCTAAAAAGTTAAGAATTTAAGTATACAAACACACCTCACTCACTCCCAAATTTGTCTTCCATCTCCTTCCCCTCTCAAGTTAGGCTCTCCACAGCAAGCATTTTATGTTTGTTATGTTGTTTTAATAATTATGCTTTTTTAAATTCATGTGTTAATACAGGCATGAACAGACCATGTTCCGTTGGTGGAGCAATTTCTGGTGGACCACCTAATTAAAGCATTTATGCTTGCCAGGAGTCTTTCAATGGGCTGGTTCGCACAATTAAATAAGCAGCCTACACACATGCAGCCATTTTGAATATTCAAGATGTAGCTGCGGCTTGTTGTGCCATCCAAAGTCAGGAGGCGGGGACTGTGCAAGGATTACACAACCCTAGTACAAGCCATGGCCTGTTCTAGGGCTACAGCTTGAATATTCAGAAAACACCCGGCATGCAGAGTGTTATTTAAGCCACAGTGGGCTGCTGTGATCGTGTGAATTGGGTCAATGAAATGTGATCTAACTCCCCTACACACACACACACTAAGCATCATTTAATACAGATAAGGTATGTTTTAAGATGTCCTGAATAGGCACATCTCCATTGGTGTTGGTGGATCAGAGATTCTAGTAATAAAAAGAAAAGACAGGCAACAGCAAGACTGAAATCAGCCAACCCCCGCATATACTCTTATCCCACAAAAGAGAATGGCTAAGGCAGGGAAGCCCATATAAGGCAGGGGTAGGAAGTGTGTGACCATCCAGATGTTGTTGCATTGCAACTCCCATCATCACTAGCTATTGGCTATGCTACCTGGGAGTTGCACTCCACACGTTCCCTTCCACTGATGTAAATTAACAAAACAAGAACACTATTTAGAAAGTAAACTTTTGCTTTCTAGTCGGGAAGAAACGTATTATATACAAATGCCTCCAAATAACATGTAATCTGGGAGACGCACTTCTACAGGCAATGGGTTCAGCAATAAGGGATGTACGACCGCTCCCAGCGACGTCCCTACAATCTAGGCCACTCACAGACGGTCTCATTACTCTAATTTAAATCCCGTTCACTTCAATGGGTCTACTCGAAGGAGGACTAACATTGGCTACAACCCCGAAAACAAGAGGTGGAACCGAGCGCGGAGATTTTGCCGGAACCGAGGGAGCAGATTGGAGGCAGTGACGGGGGTGGCGGCGCCAGGCTCCCCCATGAGGACCTGGGACTCCTCGCTCCGACTGAGAGGGCTCCCAGTTCGGCGAGGGGAGGATAGCCGGCCTCCAAGCAGCCTCTCCTTCCCACAACGGCAGAAGGGCAGGCGGAGGCTGGGCGACCCTACGAAGGCCGCGCAGCCCCCCTCGCCTGAGGAAGCACAAACAGCAGCTGGATACCACCAGTCCCCGCTCCCCACCACGCTACATCGCAACCTACCATCTTGCTGGGCCACAGAGAGAGAGAAAGAACGGAAGAAGCACTTCTCGCGAGACTTCACCCCAAACCCGAGGAAGAACGTTCCACTCGCGATATCTCAATCAAGAGATGTTAAAAGAAACTTTTTTTAAAAAAAAGTTCTCCGTACACGTCACTTCCGGTTCCTAATCGATCCCTCCACGTGCGGAGCAAAACCGGCGGAAGTCATAGGGGTTAGTTTAAAACTTCAATCAAGCAGCAAGGCAGACTCAGAGGCTGAGTTCAGAGGACGCGCTACTCAACCGGGGAAGGGAAGGGAAGGGCAGAATAGGAACAGAATGTGAAACAGCCGTTGATTAGCGTGTCGTCCGAACTCAGCCAGTGTCTCTTTAATCCCTTTGCTTTGAAATAATGATGTCCCTTATTTCCCCAAAGTAACTTATTAGTCATTTTAGAAGGCTGTACTCGCTCATTTTCTGTTGGAATAAAACTCGGAAGGGTTTAAGAGGGAAACGGAAAAGCTAGCAGAAAAGGTTAAATGATGGTGTTCAATGTATGAGTTTAGTTTGAAATTATTGATACAGAAACTGCACAAAACGCAGAAATTCAACCAAATTCAATCCCAGCCTTTTCCATTGCTCTGCAGATGTTTTGGACCGCTCCTATCATCTGTGGCCATTGACCTTGCTGGCTGTGGATGATGGGAGTTATTATTTATTACATTTATATACTGCCTCATAGCTGAAACTCTGGGCGGTTGAAGTCCAAAACGTCTGGAGAGCACCAGGTTAGACAAGACTGCATTATCCCCAGGACGAAGAGGGGCTGTACCTTATACAGCCTTTAAAAGTGCAGTGCCCTGTGTCTCTCATGCAACTTTTCAATCCAGGCAGAAGAAGTAGAGACCAAATTGCCAATATCCGCTGGATAATGGAGAAAGCCAGGGAGTTCCAGAAAAACATCTATTTATGTTTTATTGACTATTCTAAAGCCTTTGGCTGTGTGGATCATAACAAACTGGCAAGTTCTTGGTGGTATGGAGATACCAAGTCATCTTGTCC
Source organism: Elgaria multicarinata webbii (assembly GCF_023053635.1). NCBI lineage: Eukaryota > Metazoa > Chordata > Lepidosauria > Squamata > Anguidae > Elgaria > Elgaria multicarinata. The sequence continues at coordinate 96,394,602 of NC_086172.1, forward strand.
GCCTCCTGAGGAATCTGTATAACGAACAAGTAGCAACGGTAAGAACAGACCACGGAACGACGGACTAGTTTAAGATTGGGAAAAGAGTTCGGCAGGGTTGTATACTCTCACCTTACCTATTCAACTTGTATGCAGAACACATCATGCGACGTGCTGGGCTTGACGAATCCAAGGCTGGAGTTAAAATCGCAGGAAGAAACATTAACAATCTCAGATATGCAGATGACACCACATTGATGGCTCAAAGCGAGGATGAGCTGAGGAGCCTTATGACAAAGGTGAAAGAAGAAGGTGCAAAAGCTGGGTTGCAGTTAAACCTCAAAAAAACCAAGATTATGGTAACCAGCTTGATTGATAACTGGCAAATAGAGGGAGAAAACGTGGAGGCAGTGACAGACTTTGTATTTCTGGGTGCAAAGATTACTGCAGACGCTGACTGCAGCCAGGAAATCAGAAGACGTTTACTTCTTGGGAGGAGAGCAATGACAAATCTTGATAAAATAGTTAAGAGCAGAGACACCACACTAACAACAAAGGTCCGCATAGTTAAAGCAATGGTATTCCCCGTAGTAACCTATGGCCACATAATGAGAAGACAGGATACCCTGGAGAAGAGGCTGATGCTAGGGAAAGTGGAAGGCAAAAGGAAGAGGGGCCGACCAAGGGCAAGATGGATGGATGATATTCTGGAGGTGACAGACTTGACCTTGGGGGAGCTAGGGGTGGCGACGTCCGACAGAAAGCTCTGGCGTGGGCTGGTCCATGAAGTCATGAAGAGTCAGAAGCGACTGAACGAATAAACAACAACAAAAAGCTTGTTTTCTGCTTTTGGGGAAGGGACAGGGGACATGCTTCTTCCAAAGTATTGCTTCACATAGGAGCTTCTCTCCCTGCCAACTTCCTTGCCCCGCACATGAAGGCTTCATAACAACTGTTGGGCACCGGAAGTCCGGCTACAAAACTCTTGACTGAAGGTTAATTCTCGCGATGCTCCATATTTGCTTCTTTCCCCATGCGCAAGAGAGTGGCTGAGTTCGGACGACACACTAATCAACGGTTGTTTCCTATTAGTATGTCGTCCGAACTCAGCCACTCTCTCCACTTAGTCGCAGCTGGGCAAGAAAGCGGGGTGCTCTGAGCTTGCAGGGGTTAGGGGTAACTGCCTGACCAGGACGTGCATGGCTTATTCCGCCTTTTAACTTGCAGGGAACCAATCTGGAGATATAGGCAAAACTCGCTGCTCGGCACGGGGCAATATTGTTATGAGCCAATTTTAGAAAAGGGGGGGGGGACTACTCTTGACAGCCTACTTTTGTAAGATTCAGCATAATGGTTCTAAAATGTACCGTGAAAGGAGAGTGCTCACAGTGCTTCTCTGGTTCGTATGCCATGTCTGCCCACTGCCTTACCTTAAAGACACTAACAGTGCAATCCTACACATACTTGCTCAGAAGTAAGCCCTACTAAGTTCAATGGGGGCTTACTCCCAGGTAAGTGGGAATAGGATTGCAGCCTTAAAGGATGAGTTAAATGTGCTTAGTTGATGACATGCAGTTGTGCCAATTTTTGAATTTTATTTATTTGCAGTTAGTATATCCTTTTCTGGTCATCTTAACAAAGCTGTTGGAGAGCTTTGGTCCAGAAAGGGCCATACTTAGCACGTGGAGAGAAATATAAAATCTACAAACTGATTTGAGAACTCTATATTTGTGTGCAGCACTATCCCTCACCTTCCTCCACACATACAAAATTCTCAGAACTGTCAATCAATATGGCTTTCCCTCTCCCACAGCCAGGAATTTAGTGGCTGGATTTTCATTGCATTTTCAAACACAACTCACCTCACTAGATTGGACCAAGGTCTGGTCCAACAGTCTGTGGCCAGCCAAAGTACCTGTGGCTTGGTGGCATTGCTGTCCTCTTCATGGGATCTAATTTTGTCCTATATAGCAACTGCTCCCTTTAGCCTCTGAATTTAGGCTTGAAAAGTATATTAGACTGCCTTTGAAAGTGGAGAATTCATTTTTAAGTTGACCAATCTCCATGAATTTGTCTAATACTTTTCTAAATCCTAAACTAGTGGCCATTGCTACATCTTGCAACAGATTCCATAAGTGCATTGTGCAAAGTATTTCTTTTTGTCTGCCCTGAACCCCATGGAAGATAAAGCTATCAGTGGCTTTAGTCATCATGATGGTTATATATTATCTCCAATATCAGGGTGTTTCCAGACAGAGGGTTCCTATTACTAACAACCAAAAAAACATTTGGTAGCTGTTCTGTCTTATGTTCCTTAACAGATATATTTTTCTGGCAAGAATAAAGTGGTGGGAAAACAGGGTGGGGAGGCTTTACAAATTGAAGGTGGCGTCACCTGGACCCCCACTAGTAACAATTTGTGAATGAGGCAGGCTGATCGCCCAATAAAAACCTAGTCTGGAAACACCACCTCAAGACAGTATGCATCTTTATACCCGTTACTAAATAATTTAAGTGTGTTTTAGTGGGAGGGGGCGGGGATGCTGATTGGCCACTGTAGGAACAAAGTGCTGGACTGGACAGGTCTTTGGTCTGATCCAGCACTGTTGTTCTTATGTTCCCCTGCCAATGTCATTGATGACCTGGGATTTTAGCCTTTTGAGATATAATCCCAAGAAGCAACACTTTTGCCAGCCTCGGGAACAGCAGGTGCTTTGCATGCACAGGGCTTTGTAGTATGGTGCAGAAAGGAAAACCCCATTCTGCTTATGGATGTTAGGATACCGCCTTTAAAGACTATGGTTTGGACTATTTTGTTATTAGGCAGAGGTTAGTTTGTAACAAGATTTAAAATAATAGTTTACATAGACATGCCTCCTTAGAAATAAGCCCCATTGAGTTCCTGTTCACATTTACTCTTGAGTAAATGTGAATAGGAGAGCAGCTTTAGTTGTTTGTTCTTCAGAAGCTGCCAGTCCAATCCTATACATGTCTACTCAGTAATGAACACTACTGAATTCAGTAGGATTTACTCCCAGGTAAAGCTGCATAGTATTGCAGCGCACCTAACTACAAAGTAAGCCTCATTAAGCACTTAATGGGAGTATCCAGGAAGGATATTATTCAGACAGCATCAAAAATCTGAGAAGGATTCTAATAATATGGACATTTGACACAAGTATTTACACAGTTTATTAGGAATCGTACATACATTAGGAAAGAATGGACTGTACCTAATCATTTGCAACTTGTGTATCAAAAGGTCAGAGATCTCTCCATGTTTAGCAATCATAGTGCAGAATGCATTAGAATTTACTGACCATTGCTTAAAACAAAAGCAGATAATCTGTGATTGTGAATCAAGTACCTTATTTGAAAAAAATGAATTAAAAGAAAAACTAAAGAAAAATATAAACTCTGTCATATAAAAATCAGTCCTCTTTCACATACCCCCACCCCCAAATTCCCACACTGGAGTTCATTCACTTCCACAGTACACCACAGAGCTCTCACAAACTTCCGTTGAAGTCAGTGGTTCTGCTGAGACAGTCAGCTGCACATAATTAGCTATTCAGTTTGCACCAAGCATAATTCAGTTCATACTAAAGAAAGAGGCACCTGTTATTTTCAGGAATATACAAATATTACCACAGTTGTCCGTGCTCATGACAAAAGAAAATGTTAAGGACGCTTACAGCACATTATTTACAAATATCTATCCAAATACATAATTTTTATTTTTTGTCCTGGCACTCAGTCAAACAGCATTTGCCATCACTTAAACTCGTGACCAGCTAATTTTGTCCATCTCCAGCATCAGAATCAGAAAAGCTGCAGATGGTGTTCTGTGCCCAGTGTTATAAATAGTCTTTGGATCCATATCTCAGTAGAAAGGAGTTAATTCTTCTTGTGAAGGAACTTCATTTTATTTCCTACAGTGACAAAAATGAGACACCTCAGTTACTAACATGCATTTAAAGCCATCAGGAATTCAATTACATTTTTTTTAAAAAAAAATGCCACGAAACACAATACGTATATAGTGTGTAGTTGGTTACTCAAAAATTCAGTTTTAATAAGAGTACAGACATCCTACTCAAAGTATTTTGGTTTGTGTCCCTCAGATGAAATGAAATGCCACTCTCATTTTCTATTTTAGATTCATGTTCAAGTTCAAACTGATTACAGAATCCTTTCCAAACCATAATAAGCAGAGAAATATCTGAAAAATACGCTGCCTTTGAATGTACAGATTATGATTTCTGTGGAGCAAGGGAACGACTTCCCTCTTACTGCTACTATGGCACTAGTCCTTAATTGCTTAATTGTTAGCTTAGGGTACAATCCTATGCATGTTTAGTCCTACAACTCCCAGCATTCTCCAGCCAGCATGGCCGGCTGGGGAATGCTGAAAGTTGTAGGGCTTTTTTCTGTCTGAACATGCATAGGATTGTGCCCTTAATAAACATACAAATCTAAAATCAATTGCAGGTGAAAAAGCCTGTTTGCTGTTTTACCAGGTCCTAACAGTAGCCACCCTCCCTTAGCCCATACAAGTAAATTATATTGTTAGATCTTTTGCCCTCTCTTGATTTCTTTGACTAGATCTATCCTTATGGTTCTGCCTAAAGTGATTCTTAGCCCATACAAGTAAATTATATTGTTAGATCTTTTGCCCTCTCTTGATTTCTTTGACTAGATCTATCCTTATGGTTCTGCCTAAAGTGATTCTGGACACAGGGATTTGACACACAAGAAATATAGTTTTCATTAATGACTCTCTATGGGCAACTCATGGATGCCAATCTGTCAGCAGATGGATCACACAATTGGATTTCATCCAATTACTTTATCTCTATAGTCAGGAGCATGGAAGTTCCCTGTTACAGCTTAGCTTTTACCCATTCTTAAATAATGCCATTTTCACAAGTCTTACGTTTCAGAGTCCTATGGTTGTTTGATCTCCCCTTTTGTTTCAGATGACTTACTGTAATAGTAAGTTACATATCAAGAGTTGTCTGCATACAGAAGGCAGTGGGGAAGGGGGAAGGTTTGTATAGTTTGTCTGCCTATCACTCTGGGCAGCTTGCAAAATCTGTGCACACAATAGAGTGTATACAAATAGCAGCAGTATTTTGAAATGCATCTCACACTTTATCTGTATGATTTTGTTTTGGGATAATAAAGAGGAAGCACTTTCACAAGGCACAGTTAACCTGAGAACTCAATGCTGCAAGATACACTGAGTAGAAAATATTTCTCCTGTATAGTTAAAATTATTTAATTATAATATATGGTCCTATAGACACAGTATTCAATTTGCATACAGGAGAAGGAACATCACAAAATATGTTGCATCTCCTATGTGCAAGTTCAATACTCGTGTCTGCTGATACTCTCCAATAAATTACTAATGATTGATCTGTGGTACTCTGAATTTAATGGATCCAAGCTTTAGGAATGAGGTTCCTCATTGATAAAATACCAATAAGAGGGCCCATCATACAGGGTTGCTGTGTATAAATGATATAAGGAAACACTGCCAGAACCTATTCCAAGCTTTAGAAACAAAGCAGGCTATCAAGTGAAACAATAAATTCAAAAATAACACTACTATCTGATGTTCTAATCTGAAACTAGAGAAAAACTATAGCAAGGTCAGTTCTCCGAAATCTTAAAGCAAAAGCAATGTCCTTGGGAAAAGGGTATTGCAGAGTTCTGTAGAAGCACCATTATCCGAAATAAGATAATGGAATTTCATTTGACCAACAGAAACTCCTCTAAAGAATTTTCAGTTTTTGCAGGCATGTAGTGATGAAGCAAAACATTTTATCGGCACTATTAAAAAGCTCAGCAATTTCTTGGGAAAATTGAGTCTACCATTACTAGTTAATAAATGCCTCTAATCTTCTATATGTAGCAGATGTTACAATGAAGGAGCCTCCAGAACAGAATGTGCTTTATAATAGGACCTTTTCCTACCATTTTCTCAATGTGCAGACAAGCCTAGACTCAAAGCTCAAATATTTCAAAGCCAAGTTCCTTACCCAGACCTCGTAGAAACTTATTTACTCCACTTTGTTCAGTGTCTGGAAGCTCTTCCAAATACTGTTCAACCCTCTGTTCAAAGAGACCTGTGGGAGGTGGATGAAAGAGAAAACATTGGTCTTTTTCCAAGAGAAAGGAGGATCAAGACGTTGTGCTTTTATTTCTGTCGCAGCCGGACAGCACAGCTCTTTTTTCCAATATTGCTTTCAGAAGCATATTTTCGAAGCCTTTATGAAGACTTGCCCTTTAGAGACCTTCATGCCTTCCTTCTTCCCAGTCACTATCCTTTCCTCCCTACAGAACACCTTAATACAACCATGCACATTCAAACAACTTCTTAGGAGAACAGTTTCTTGTTGAATTCAGCATAACACCCCAAACGGAAGCAGTTGCTTTAGTAATCTTGTCAACTGCAAAATGTGTCCAGTAAACACGAAGCCTGAAAAAAATGCAAATTGCTTGAAATCATAACCCACAAAGAAGTGGAACTTCTGAGCAGATCCACACTGAAATTGGTGGGACTTGTGTGAAACCTCATTTGTAGAGTGTACCGTCCCTAAACTGTACGTCATTTGATGGATTTTTAACAAATAACAAAAGGGATATATTGCCTTCATTCTATTTCCTATCTTTTAGGACATGCTCTAGTATCACTGTAGTATCTGTATCACAAACAGGCCTCTAACACAGAGCACCATAAAGACGGAGGGAATAGTAATCTAATATTAGGCAGGTACTGTACGCAAAGCGATTTTCTGTTCCTTTCCTCCCCACAGGAATTTTGAAATCTGTCTACATCATGGTAAAATCAAGACTGGATGATGGAACCACAAGTACCTCACACTTTCACTTTATGTTTATTCATCCATTATAATGTCCAAAGGGGAACTCAGCAGCATGAACTAACCTTCAGATATAAACCATTAAGGCCTTACCCTCCTCAGTCCAGAAGGCATTATTACCTTTTTACCTGAGCTAAAGAATTACTGACCTGACTACCATTATCAGTTAAGCAACTTGGCTGATGTACTCAGACTTATTCCCATTATTATTATTATTTTATTTTCCTTTCCTCATATATATGAAGCAGGTTATCTGCATTCAGAGGAGGAAAAAGTACCCATTCTGTCCCTCCCTCCTCTGTCTTTCAAAGCTCTCTGTAATGTTCTTTCCTGGGCTCCAATGTTGCACTAATGACTCCAGGGCCCCAGCAGATGGCATTACTGTGTAATGAATCTGACACCTGTGATTCTTAGTTGCTTTAGTGGGTTTTTCAGTTCTTCCTCGTATACATCAGGGCACACATACAAAACACTACAACCATACCAAGTAAAAACAGTAAGCAGAGCTGTCTTCCAACAGGTCCAAGAAACTGATGAATACCACATTATCCAACTGGACCATTTTAGTTGGTAAAGTTCCTGTCCCCACGCCCCCACCACTATTTTTTACAAGTTACTAGGGTCTACTGGAGTTTTTCCTAATATTGGAGCTTGTTTATCAACAACCTCTTTGAATGGCTCAGTTATCTTTCTCATTGGCCTGGTTCAGACAATGCACTAAACCATGCTGCTTGTGGTTAAGGAGCATGGTTTAGTGTGTTGTCTGAACCAGGCCAATGAAGTGTTTGCACATTTAAATTAATGTTTCAATCTTTTCCAGATTTTTTTTTAACTCAGAGATGATATTTTCCAGCAAGCCCCCATCAGTTACAATGTTTTTTGTAAGACTCCTCATTGCAGGTAGCTAAGTACAGTGAATAATATTATATAATAACACCTACAATTTGTATGTAGTGTTTTGTGTAAGTCCTAAATCTTGTGAAGTGGGACAGTAGTGTGAATATCTGCAATACTACAGATTGGGGAGAGGGGGCTGAAGATGAGAGAGAGTGGCTTGCCCATCGCCATCTAGTGAGCACATTGTTGAAGACATCACAGGTACAACAGGCCTTACCTTTTGCCCTACATTTTCTCAGTTCTCTGTCTTGGATAAACCCAGCAAACATCTGAGATTCCATAAAGACCTCTAGAAAACGGCGGATGCTCTTTGAAGCTACAGATTTGCGGAAAGCCTCCCTCTGGAAGACTCGCTCAGCCTTGTCATTTTGAGTTAGGAAAAGAGAATAGTGTCCAATGGTTTCCACAAAGAAACGGATGAAAACTTCTGATACTAATCCATTCAGGGTATTACACTCTGCAGGAAAGAGAAAACAATGTGCAGTTGAACTAAAATATGGCAGAACAATATATAATAGAATTGAACGCCTATTCCGCTAAGCCTGGAAATCATTGTGTTTGCCTTTGCAGTCACCATGCCATTGTCATCCCATGTAAGCAATACATCTTTTCATTATTAGGATATAAGAAGCTGCTTCATTTTATTAAGCTGAGATATGCTTGAGCCTTGTGCCCACATACTCTAACTTCATCCTGTCCCTTTCCTCCTGCTATCTTGTAATGCCACAATTAAAGACTTCCAGAGTTAATTAATAACCATAGTGCCCTGTTTAATTCAAATTGTGAAACTATGGTTAGTAGGATTGGAATAAACCAGGATCATAAATCACAGTTTGAAGTTGGTTTCAGATCCTGATTTGTTCTGTTCCAGGGAACCACAGTTTCCAGGATTAAGACAAAATGGGAAACTATACTAATAGCAAAGGAAGTATTTAATAATAAGCTAGGTATGAACTAGGCCATTGGAATCTCCTATCCCACAATATAATTTAACCACGAGAAGCTAATACAACTGGCAGACCAAGCTCTCATGCTTTAATGGTGACATGAGTTAAATTATTCCCATTAATTTTGAGATAGACAGCTAAGAAGCTCCCTTTCCTCTCCCCATTCACAGTGGAGCTAGCTTGTTCGTGACAATGTTCTTACATTTAGTAAAAAGCCCTTTGTACTCTAAAAATCAAGAAACAGCTTGTTTTACTGGGGAAAAAATCACAGGACTCCATCAACAATGTCAGATTCTATGAGCTGGTTCGCATGACACAACAGCCCATTGTGGGTTATTTAACCCTTGATGAGCCATGGTGCATGCCCGTCACGATTTTGAATATGCAACCTCTGACCAGGAGATGCTATGTCATTCAAACCTACAATCCAGGGTTATACGAGGGTTGTTTAACTCTTGCATACCCCCCAATGGCCCGACATGACAACCCCGATCAGGAGTTGCATATTCAAATTGTGTCCAGCACACGCCATAGCTCACTGTGGCTTAAGGAACTGTGGCTGAGAACCAGGTCAATTACATTCCTTTCCAGTTAATAGGCCACTAAATAAGTATAAATGATTTTGGCTTCAGTTCTGCAAAGTCTTATTCTACGTATAGAGCAAAATTCTATTGACATTCATTAAACAAATCAAAGTGCCAAGCTCTGCAAAGCTAAGTGGGATGCAGCCATTCATTGCCTAAGAAATATTAAAATCATATTAAAGCTTTTTTAAAGTCCTAGTGCACATGTGAAGCTGAATAGGTATAGAGAGAGATATCAGATGTTTTCCTAGGGAAATGTCAATGACTCAACACAGCAAATTCTTCCAAACCAAATGCAGTTCCTATTTTTCTTCCTTTGGGAATAGCACAGCATTCAAGCTTGTAATTAAATTCTCTCAGACAAATGGAATTAAATCAGCCAAAGAAATAGTCACGGAAGAATAATTGCCCTAGAATTCACATTCAACCAAATGATTAGTAATGTGTGACAGTGTTTTGAAAAATAATGTTGTCTTTACTAAATACTGTCACAAACTGTTTGCTGTTGTGAAATGGTTTTTAATACTGAAAATATACTTTTGCAGTTAAAGTGATCAGTTTACATACAAAGTTCTTGTTTGCCTCTTTAGCTTCCAAGGACATGTTATTCTCTATCCCACAAAGATTCTGTTGTAAACAGGATTTCTTCCCAGCCTCTCTTACCCTCATCTGATTCGCTGTCTGAATCCTGGTTTATTAAATCGTTCTTCCTCTCTAGAGCCTGCTCCAGAGCAGCTTGCAATTTCCTGGGCAAAAGTGTGTCTTCATCATCCATCTGAAGGGGAAAATGATGCTACGAGTTCATTCTCCCTTAATTGCTTATTTCCAACCAAAGATTTTTCATGTTTTAGAATTTGCAAACATCTCTGTTGTTTAATACTGTTTTGGATGCAATTTTATGGTGATTTTCGTGAAAACAGATATCAGATTGACAACAAACACAGGAAATAATGTGTAATTTTTTTTGTAGAGCACTGCCCACAATGCATCCTTCCTCTAGCCCCATAAATGAAATGGGTGGGACAAGACAACTATTCTACGACTTCTAAGGTCCATCCTCTCCAGGAAGTCTATTCCGACTCACTCACCCGCTGCAAACCCCTTTAGCTCCATGACCAGGAAAAATTGAAATAAGGAATGTTTTCATAGTGGCCTGAACACAACATGCCAGAGTATGGGTTGAGTTTGGCTTGTCGTGCAATCATGGCTTGTTGCTGAATCATGGTTTGTTGTGTTGGGTCAACCACCGAGCTGAGAAAGCATAATTTGTTAACAAAAAACAACCCACATTTCACAACTCAACATCAACCATGGGTTCTCTATGTGGGTTGTTTGTGGTTAACAAACCATGGTTTGTTAGCAGAGTTAGGTTCACACAACAAGCCATGATTCAACGACAACTCATTCTCAACTCGTAATCTGGCTTGTCATCTTGTGTGAACCCAGCCAGTGCTTCCATCCTAGGAAGAAGTGAGAGACCTTAAGGGGATGGCTGTATGAAAGTGAGAAGGATGAAATTGGGGGTAGGAAAACTGGGAGTCAAGAGCAGTGCTTTTTCCATGGCAAACACCTCTTCAGGGACAGAACTTTGAACACTGGTGAAATTCAATGATATGTGGTCTTTCCAAGGACATTAAATGGAATCTGCCTGCAACGAAACCATAAAGATCTCCCATTGTGTATTTTACATGGCTAGGCCAACAGCTCAGCTTAAATTTCTCTTCTCCCAAGCATTTAGCAATATGTAATGACCCTGGGACCCTGGCTCATCGTTTTTAAAGTTGTTATACTGGTTTTAAATGTATGTGTATTTTGCTTGTTTTTGTGGGTTTTTTTAAAAATCTTTGTATATTGTTTTTAAGTGTTTTATCTTATGTGAACCGCCCAGAGAGCTTCGGCTATGGGGCAGCATACAAATGCTAATAATAATAATAATAATAATAATAATAATAATAATAATAATAATAGGATTTTAAACACTTTTACACTTTTGCATGCAAAGTGAATCAAACACACTTGCACTGCAAGACACAGGGACAAGCAACCCACATCTTCTCTCAGAGGAGGAATTAATGCACTTTGGTCTACGAAGGTCATCTGAGGCACACCCACATTATGAGGTCTAACACAACTAAAGTAGCGAGCCTGTTTGCCTTTTCTCCTTCGTCCTGTCGGTCTTGTTGGGGCTGTCACATAGGAAAATAGGGATTGCCATGCTGGGCTGGAGTCAGAGAAGGACATCCAGATTCTTAAGGAAGCTCAGATGCAAGGCAAGGAGGCAATAATTGCCCTAGATGTTTGTCCACAGCATCCAGCCTCAAAACATTCCTAGCTATGATGGCTAATAGTCATTGAGAGATTTAACTTCCATGAATGTATTTAATCCGTTTTAAAACTTTTCTGTGCTAGTAGCCGACACAACACCCTGTGGCTGTGGCTGCAAAGGAATGGCAATGCAACAGGATGTTTAAACAGGAACAACGTGACCCAAGATAATCTCATGCCAGTTCTGCCCCTGCAGTGCTCAGCCCCTCCTAGTCCATGACTGCAGTCCAGCTCAGTAGAGGGGCATTAGATTAGCATCTGCCCCATGGGAAAAAGACAGTGTGCCAAGATTATATCAGTCGCACCCAACCGATGCGGTAACCCACAGGGAGTGAGTTTTAGGCAAATGGATCTTCTCAAGCGCTGGCAAAACATCTTGCAAGCAGAGGGTGAAATCCAATCAAGTATTTCCAGTGATGGAATTACTTTCATCAGCAGAAACGGCGGGTGGGAGTGGGGGGTGGGAGCCTCCGGCGCAGACTTTCAAGAGGCATCATGGGGTGCAGAGGGCTGCCGGGAGGAGGAGAGAGCAAGTGGCGATGTTGGATTCTGCCCAGAGCATTGAAACATCTTATGGTATGTAGTGTAGGGCACTGAAGTCTTGCCAGCGTCCTACATGTCTGCATGGAACATTGATTCCTTATGACACCCCCCACCCCACCCCTTCACCAGCCAGGATGTTCTCATTCTTAGCTGATGAACTGGGACTTGCAGCTCTATTTGTCTTTTTGGAGCGGGCGGTGAAGTAGTTTTGCACATTGTGAAGCAGAAAGCAAAAAATAAATAAAAATACAAGCCCTCCACAAAGTACCTGTCTGATGAAACGATCAGATCCGAGGTTCACCATCAATGCCTAAAGAGAATAAGAACACGGAAGAGTTTTATCTTGATGCCTGGATACATTTTACTGGCATTTGACTTTTTTTTAGAAAAGGAAAATCTTACTGGGGACAACTTATTTTGCAGGAAGTTCCATTTCATGGGATTTACTACAAAATAAATGCATATAGGTTTGGTGTATGATCCCTGCCTTATTCAAGCAGTGATCGTGCCACAAGTATCTGGGAAAGTGTTCATATAACCATTGACAGGATTGTTATCTCTACTGGATGGAGTCTAAAGTTCCACAGAGAATGCAGTGTCCCAAGACATTCAAGGAAAGGGGCATTAAAGGAACACCCTGTTGTTCATCATTTGTATAAGCAGAGTGGTGATCACAACATAAAAAACCTGAGATAGAAACCTCTGAATCTAGAGCCTGCTTCGTACGTTATAATGGCAGAATGGGACCCACTTCTGAATGGCTGGATCTCATGCCGTTCCAGGAAATTCTGTATGAAGCTATTACATCAGTCAGGCAAATGACACAGCTCTTCCCCACCAGGTGGGCCAGCGCTGGTGTAGGAAGAAATGTCATTCAGCTGAGCCATGTGGTTTCTACTGGCAGACAGTACCAGCGCTGAGTAAGATCTAGACAATCACCCTTGTCTTTTATTGTGCAATCACCCTGTCCAGACATTGCCATCTTCTATTTGTAACCCTGCTGTGTTTCTCACCACTTCTTACCAGAAAAATATCTGCTAAGGAGGAAGGGATAGGTGCACACTGCATTTTATTTGGTAGCATTAGGAACCCTCTATCCGGAAGCAACCCAAAAGGGTAAAAAGATACAACAAAACAACTTTACTCATGTCATAGTCAACAGTGGCTCAGAATCAGCACTATCAAGACACTGCTTCTTCCCCTGTTTTCATGACACTTCAAAGTGGTACGACCACAGCAGTCAGGTGTGCAGTTGTACTTGGTCCGGATTTTTCAAATCAACAGCACCTGCCCATGCACCATCCCCTCATCACCTGCTTTCAGGCGTACTGCTTTTACATCCCAGGAAACCAGGTCTTACATTCAGCTGACTTCATGACGGATGAAAGTACATAAAAGGAGAAGAGATTATGGCAACCACACTTGGATCACATTGCTCCCTGTGCAACACAGTGTTGATATATCCTGGCAGGATGTATTATTTATATTTGAAAACCTCAATTGTTTAATACTATTTTAATTCTCATGATAATCAATAAAATCCTACATCGATAACTGCTTCACCGCCCCTCCTCCATGCCTAGATGCATGAGCCGTATTTAGTTCTATGCTAAACTGTGTGACTTCTTTTAAAATTATTTAAACTCTAGCCAATTTTTGCAGGCATTACAGGCGGAAAAGGAGAGCTTATAAATACACCCGCCTCGTAAGGAGCTCTCATTTGCAGCTAAAACAAATCAGAACATAGATTTCTTGGTCAAAGAGTTCCATATGTGATCGACACCTATTTCATTTCACGTCATTTCCCCTTCTCCCAAATCCAGCATTTTAGCATTACACCAATACCAGGGGTGGGCAACACGCGGCCTGCAAACCACATGCACCCCTCCCCCAAGGGTCTTGATGTGTTGCTCCTGTGCTGCTGAAATGCAGTTGTGGCAGCAGCAAAAACATTGCCTTGTTTTCAAGCTAAATATGTCCCTTTTGAGTCTCCATAGTTGTTTGCCACCAAATGTTGACAGCAACCAACACCCCCCCCCTCTGCTGCTGCCAAATTTCAGTGACAAAGTAGCAGTAGGAGTGGGACCCCCAGGGGGTGATCCAGGGGCTGGAAATTAGCCCCCAGAGTGCCTGAAGTTGCCCATCTCTGCATTATAGGTTGGTTGTACATGGTAGATGTGGAGGAAAGCTTTTAGCACAAAGATGGCACCGGTATTCTTTTCAGTTTGTTGTAAGTAAAGATTTAGGTATGAAGATCTGTTGGTGTTATTGCAGGATCCTCTCCTGAGAATTTAATCAAGTGTGAACTATTGGTTCTGTTCTTACCTCTTCTACAGGTAGCTCCTTTAGTTTGGGCAGTGAGCTGGACAGCAATCCAACCAGAAATGGAGTAGGGCAGCAGACAATGTCAATCATGGAAGAAGGGAGGACAGGAATGAAGGTGTGTTGCCAGGAGAAGGGGTACAGCAAAGCCACCACAGCATGAGAGCAGCTGGAGAGGGTGCTGAAAAGAAAAGAGCTGACATTAGCAATGCTTTCAAAAATAACTCCCTGCTTGTTTCTGAATGAAACTCAGAAAAGAGAGGCTGCCCACATTCCCCCACCCCAAAAAGGGTCTTCATAGGTTGACTTTGCATGTTATCCAAAAAGGAGAGGAGTGGAAGCATGAGCATCACTTCTAGTGTGACTTATGGTGGGTGAATGTTCACATCTCTTCCACCATGAGAGGTGCGTGCTCCTGACATGTCTTCGAATATGAATGCTGTGTCGATCTTACACCCAGGGCTTCTCTACATGAGGCTTTTATCCTGCAATGAATATTGGTTACTCACGGAAATTTGCAGGTCCTTTACATGACGCTGTCAACCTCCAGAGCCTAACCTATGCTTTTTGACCTTTATTCCCCCTTTTTTTAAGATTGAGGATAATGATCTATTTAAATATTGTGAGTTGAATTTTTCTGTGTAAAGAGGAACTTGTGATATAACAGCAGCTATACCACAGTGCCATCTAGTGGCTGTATAATGAAACACATGGAACTTGCAGATAAAAGGCGGGGAGGGGAGAGGAAGTGCATGTTAAAAGGCCGAATTTAATCCCAACAACAACTGGAAGCAGAAGTAAAGTTGTGGAATGAAAAGCCTCTGTGTAGAGAAGCCGCTAAAATGCAAACCCTGCTTCCTCTTTCTACACGCTCTCATAGCATGCAAAGATACTCAGCCAGTGGTTTGTCAAGTATAGTTGCTGCTAAGAGTACTGACAGGGGGCTTGCCACCACTTTTGCACCTTCAGCAACTCAGATTTCCCAACTTGTAGATGCAGTGAGGGGGAAACTGCACCTGTTGAATTTCTGCCTGCCACATAGTAAGCCTGCCAAGGCAACCCTAATATCATGCTCTTATTAGGCTAGCCACTGCTTTCTCTCTGAAATTGTGCAGCAGTTTCCTCTGCTTCCCCTTTCAACTACATCCCCATATCTCTCTGCTTACATTTTTTGCACTGTAAGTATGCATTGGAAGAACACCCTGTCCTTGAGCAGCACAGCACTCTGGAAACTGAAAGAGTAAAGTGCTTGCTGCCCTCGACCTTGCCCAAGGACAATTTCATTTGTTACCGCTCCTTCTCATGTTCTTCCATCTGCAGCATGACGTATAATAGTTATGCTGTCCTTCATTTGTAGAGCACTTTCTGATGAAAGGCACCTCAGGGACCACCAAATGTTTAAAAATACTTCCAGATCTTTACGAGAGCCCCTTCCCAATACAGTCCTAAGAATGGAGCATCTCCCCTATGAGGGAAGGTTACATCAACTGGGATTGTTTAGCTTGGAAAAAAAGGAGGCTAAGGGGAGACATGACAGAGGTGTACAAAATTATGCCTGTGGAATGTGGATAGGGAGACATTTTGCTCCCTCTCTCAAAATATTAGAACCCAACGGGGTCATCCCATGAAGCTGATTGGTGGGAGATTCAGGACAAATTGAGCAGGGGGTTGGACTCGATGGCCTTTTAGGCCCCTTCCAACTCTTCTATTCTATGATTCTTTACACAGCACATAGTTAAAATATGGAACTCACTACCACAGGATGTGGTGATGTTCACTAATTTGGATGGTTTTAAAAAGGGGTTGGATAAATTCCTGGAGACAAAGGCTATCAATGGCTACTAGCCTTGATGGTTGTGTGCTATCTCCAGTATTCGAGGCAGTAAGCCTGTGTGCACCAGTTGCTGGGGAACGTGGGTGGGAGGGTGCTGTTGCACCATGTCCTGCTTGTCCATCCCTGGCCGATGGCTGGTTGGCCACTGTGTGAACAGAGTGCTGGACTAGATGGACCCTTGGTCTGATCCAGCAAGGCTCTTCTTGTGTTCTTAATGCAATCTTACATTATGTAGAGCACTTTCCAAATATAATCTTACTTTATACTTTACTTGTGAACTGCCCTGAGAGTTTCGGCTATGGGACGGTATATAAATGTAATAAATCAAAATCAAATCAATAGGTTTTCAGAGTATAAAAATAGGTTAAGGGCTTTCATTTTAAGAGCTGCCATTTGCAATGCTTTGCATCTTTTCTCTCTTTCCAAACTTAAGACAACCAAACTTGCAGAAATTAACTCAGATTAGTGCAAATGTTTGTCACAATTAGAACTTGTTTGGGCCTCTTTTTTAGTTTCAAAGAATTATGAATAACCATTCACTTTAGATCTCCTTTTTCACAACGTGAAAATGCTGGCTTATTAGTGGTCGATTTACTGATGCGCAAAGCCTTTTGGAGACCCTAGATGGCATCAAATGCCTGTTTTGGGACTTCTTGCCATCTCTAAGCAAAAGCATTCCGAAAGACCACACATGAGGAGATGTAAAACCATTTGCTTTTTCAGTAACTACTGGAGCTGTGTAATGGTGTAAATCATAATCCTGTGGGCTAGGTTGGAAGCTCTGCATTGTCACAGCAGCATTCTTAGGGCACTTCCATATGTCTGAATTCTCCAGCCATGATAGTGTTTTGTGGACCACCAAGACACTGACATGCCCGCATTCCAGGCACCCCAAGCCTGATGTTCAGTGTGCCAAGATTTGTGCTGATCCAATATATGTAACAGAATTTCTTTTCCCTATAGCTTTTAAATATTGAGTTTGTTCTGACTCTATACTGTTAGCCTCACCCTACCCGGTGCCTGTTTACACTTCCCTGTGCCTGTTTGCATTCTCTTTCCCTCCTTATTGTTTACTACAACTTTATTAGATTGTAAGCCTATGCGGCAGGGTCTTGCTATTTACTGTGTAATCTGTACAGCACCATGTACATTGATGGTGCTATATAAATAAATAAATAAATAAATAAATAAATAAATAAATAATAATAATAATAATAATAATAATAATAATAATAATAATAATAATACCATTGCCGGAAAAGCTGATGGCTTGAAATGATGCCTGGAAACTACAGCCATTATACTTTAATCTAACATGAGAAAATGCAACAATAAAACAAAACAACAACCCCCTACACCTACACACACACACACACACACCACTGTCATGTTAAACTGCCACTCCCTTCTGTCCAGCTTAGGCCTAACATAAATGCGCTCTGATGGATGTGAGTTAACGCATTGAAACTTGTAATGGTCATGAGGACCGTTGACTCAGTGATAGGCTGTTCTGAACGGGGCTGCACCCCTCTTGCAAGAGCAGGTTCCTAGTTTGAGGTTGCTCCGTCCTGCTCCTGGATTTTCAGGTGCTGGCTGTAGCCAGCAGTGCTGTCTGCCCAGCTTTCGCTAGTGCTCCAGCTGCGCCTGCTCCTGGGAAGACAGACATGGCCTCAGTCACACGTGCCTTTCAGTTACATCTACACTGGACTAATGTAAAGTACTGTGTGTGGGGCTGCCTGTGCAAACCATCCAAATGACACCTCTAGTGCAAAGCGTGGTAGCTAGGCTGCTGACTGGGGCCAGCTTTACCAAACATCTGGCCCTTTGTTACTTGAGCTGCACAGGCTGCTGCCTCCTCCCAAGTGCATTTATTTATTTATTTATTACATTTATATACCACCTCACAGCCAAAGCTCTCTGGGCGGTTCACAAAAGTTAAAACAGTAAACATTAAGAAGTATACAAAATTTAAAAACCATCAGAAACATAAAAACAGTATAAAAACATCAGTATCCAATTACGTTGCTGGCTACTACCTTTTAAGGCCCTCAGTGGTTTGGCACCAGAATACCTAAAGGGCCTAAGAGAGGGTCTCTGTGTGTCCTGCCTCCATCCCAGGCACAATTGCTGGGATGACATGGAAGGGCTTTCTCAGGGGTGGCAGCTTCTGGAACTCCCTTCCTTGAAAGATCTACTCCACCACTACAACCACCCTGCCCTTTCCCACTGACATTTTGTTATCTCCTGAAAACATTTTTATTTAGGCAAGCATTTGGCCTGCATGTTTATTAACAGAAGAACAGAAGAGATGCCAGGCTGGATCAGACCAAGGGTCCATCTAGTCCAGCACTCTGTTCACCCAGTGGCCAACCAGCTTTTCACCAGGGACCAACAAAGCGGGACACGGTGCAACAGCACCCTCCCACCCATGTTCCCCAACAACTGGTGCATATAGGTTTACTGCCTTTGATACTGGAGGTAGCCATCAAGGCTAGTAGCCATTGAGAACCTTCTCCTCCAGGACTGATGCTCTTTTTATTATTGTTTTTCTGGTTCTGAATATGACATTTGTTTATTTATTATTTGTAAGCTATTTAATTGTTTTTGCAAGTCTGTCTTTACACTTTTGTGTATGTTAGCCGCCTAGAATGGTTTAGTTTTGAACTGGACAAGTGAGACATAAATATTCTTAATAAAGAATAAATACTGCCTCCCCTTCCCCTTCTCTCCCATATATTTCTAAGGGCAGCACTTTCTTAAACAAATCATTTATGTGCCCAATCAGAATAAAAGGGGCACATGAAGAGGCATTCTTGGTAGCTGTTCCTCAACAACAGAACTTCCTCCTTCTGTGATACTCAGTATATTTTTAAAAAATCCCCCCTTACCCCTGAGTCTTTTGAATACGGTGGAAAAGCCACAGAAATAAATAAGTTGCACTCACATTCAGTTTTTACAAAATAATTTTGCTGTAGGGGTGTGGATATGTGCATGTGCGCACACATGCATGGAGGCCAATCCAGCAGGCCCTGATGGGCACATGGAGCACCCTTGCCCAAAAGAGTTTTCCATGTGTTTTAGTATACGGATAAATCTGTAGATGGAATTATTCCCTCTCCACTGAAATCAATTCAGTACCACAGAGGGGCCCAGTCAAGGCAAATGACTCTCATGACCTTGCCTACACAAGGATTAATGCACGCTTCCTTATCAAACATTTCACTTGTAGCACTGCTAGCCAGCACGTGATGTGTTGGCCTCGACTTTCATCTTGCTGAATAGAATGTATTTGATTTTTTAAAAAAACAAACAAACAATGATCTGATTCAGGAAAAGAAAAATGTGGGGCATGCTGCAGGCTCCCAAGTATAACTCTTTAACTCGCTTTTAATTACTGTGGAAGTTTCAAGTGTAACTGATCAATCCAATAAGCAAATGGAGCTAAAACAAGAACCACGTTAATCTAAAAGCAGGAACACAAACATTCCATTAGTGTTCGGCACATAATCTTGGCTTTCTATAGAATGCCCTTTTGTAACTTGCCCTCCTCTTGAAGGCAGGGCCGTGATGTAAATCAGCACTAACATCCTCTCCCATGTACAATTCCCACGCTTTGGGGAGCTTTCTGCTTTGGGCCATCTCTCGCTAGCTTTCCTTTGCAGATCGTCCAGTGTCCTGGGTCACTGGGAGACAGTTGGGGAATAGCAAGTCGCAAAAGGCACTTACACGTACATGACAATTTTCCTTGATTTTGACTTCCAGGCGAGTAGCCGTAGTAGTCCGTGGCAGCAAAATCAACAAAGATTGACACCTTAAAAATGAACAGATTTATTGGGGCAAAGATGAGGAAGTGGCGTCTATTGCATGAAAGCCTATGGCACAATAGATCTGTTGTCGCAAAACACACGGGTTTTGGGGGGATAAGAAAAGAGGTTAACTACATTCAAATAGTCAGGTCTGAGAAGTTTTGTTGGTGGCTTAGTACAAATCCAGTGTGTTTAATCCTTGGGCACGTCTACAAACTTCCAAACAATTAGCCTGGTGTTTTGTACTAAAGCAAGTGTACAAGGCAGCCGAAAGAAAAAAGGAGCCATCATGTCATACAGTTTTTGTACAACATTCCTTTATGTGCAATGTGTGCCATCCATGCAAACGTCCTGACACAGTCCTCCAGCCAACACTGCCACCAAGTGCGCAGTCCTGTTAATTTTCTTGTCTGTTGATCACTTTGGGGAAAGGTCTGGCAGCATTGGCAGCTTTGCACATATCATCAAAAAAGCAGAAGTAACAGGCAGCTATATGGTGAGAAGTCTGGCCTGCTTCTTGAACACATCTTATAGTGGTGTTGACTGCCAGGACTGAAACTGGACAACACGAAACGTTCTGATACATTAAATATATATATATATATAGGAAAACCTCACCTTTTTGCAATGGAGAACAAAGATTCCTATCTCCAAACACATTTTTGTAGTGTGGGGAATATAACTGATTTGACCTTCCACTAACCTGGAAGAGCTTCGGCTATTGGGCATTATAAAAATGTAATAAATAAATAAATAAATAAATAAAAATTTACCCTATAGCTGTTTTGCTTATATTGTAAGTGTGCATAAGATGTGGCAGATAAGAGAGGGATGTGTGTGACAGATGCCTCATATTGGCACAGTCGTGGAATAAACATCTAGCCCAGACATGGCCCAATTTGTATGTGCAAACTGAGATGTGGTTGCAGCCTTAAATGCCAGTGTGCTTCACAATTGTGCTCATAGACCATTTTTAAATCTAGGTCCACACCAAGGGATTAACTACTCTCGACAGCAGGTCACCAGGAGCCAATTGCCATTTTGCCAATCAAAGTGGACTGATATACAATCTGGCTCTGTGTTTGTGCTGAACTGCTCCCCCTTCCTTGTCACCACAAATATATTTTGAACTGCTGTTGAAAGTAAGTGGTTTCCAAATTGGCTCACGAAGAACACAACTGGCCTCCAAGCTTGGATTTTTCACATGAAAACCTAAGGCACCACTATGATCAGGGGTTTGTTTAGGATCATAGTCCAAGGGAGATCCCAACTGAGATTATCTCTAATCCACAAACCACTTAAACTATCATAACATGCTCTAAAGACAGCATAAATCCAATCATGTGGATGCTCTGAAGATAGACAGAAGCACTGTTGGTCTAACTTCAACTTCTGATCCCATGGGTCACCCAGTTTGAAAGCATGGAACCCCTTTTTCTTTCCCTACTCAAAGAAATTACATGCCATGCATATTTTGTTACAACATTTCTTACCCTTGAAAATATCAAAATAAAAGCATGAGTCATTGTTGCTTGCCATGAAAGAAAAATGCTGAGTGAATAGCTGTGACCGTGAGAAAAGTCCCCAAGTTACAGAATTTGCTAACACATGCATTCAGGAACAATAGTTATATTCAAAGGCAAAGCAATGAATGTGCCGATTAGGAGCAAACCACAGCAGAAGATGATGTGGTGGCATTTACTGGAAACTCAGATGCTGAGGAATATTTAAAGGATAATGTTTCAGACTCAGAAAATAAACAGCATAGGAAGGTGACTTAAAGCCAAACAAAAACAGAGATATTTCACAACACTAAAAATGTCTAAAAGCAACTATTTTTCATGTGATATTTTTCATGTGTCATAACCCAAGCACCACTTAACACAGGCCACATTTTATCCTGCCTAGGTTGATTAAGAATTCCATCCCTATGTTCTGTTGTAATGAAGTTATTATTTCACTAACTACCCAGAAAATCTGGGCAGACATTGAGAAGGACACAATCCGTTACCATGAGACACAGTCCAGCCCACCAGCCATACAGTCTGGTGAAGCCCAGTCAAATAAGCCTACTGTTTCTACAGTCTTAGAGAGACTGACAAATAATTTCCCCAAGCAGCTGTTGAGCTGATGTACACGGCTGGTGGGCTGGATTCAACTTGGCGGCTGTCTTCAAGGTGCCAGGTTGGCGCTGCCTCTCTCCTCAACCCCATGCTCTCCCTCCCCCAGGGCGGCATCGTGTAATTCCAACACCAAGGAGGGAGCGCAGGGTTCCTGGGCAGGCATCCAAGTCCCAGAGCCACCCCTGTCCTCTTCCTGGTGGAAGGTGACCAATTGTTGGTCGCCTTCCACCAGGCTCCGCCCCTGGGTTGGCCCTGGAGTGACGTTACATGGTGGAAGTGCCGTGTTGATGTCGCTCTCTGAAACAGTCGGAGTAAATCCCCGACTTTTTCAAAATGCAGTATCGCGGGGAAGCCCTGCAGTTTCTGCAACGCTGGGCCTGCATCATCTAACTGATGGGATGCAGATCCACAGCCACCGTGGGGCTTTCCTGCATGTAGATAGCCCTTTGCCAGATCACAAGTTTTGCCTGCTTTGAAGATCTATTTCCCCATCCCCAATCCATGTGTGTTTCAAAGGGAGTCTTTTTTTAGAAAGGGGATGGAATGTAAAACAAGCAACGATCTATTCAGACAGGGCAGAAACTGTGGCCACAGGCAATGTATGCTTGGAAAGGATGCAGTTATTTGGCTAGAGTCCTGAGGATTCTGAAACCGACACAACCATCAACAATAACATTTCAGCTGCAATGCAAAACACCAGCCCTCCCTAACCTCATGCTCTCCAAATGTGTTGGAATACAAGTCCCAGCATTCCCAACCAGCACAGCCAGTGGCCATGATGGGAGCTGCTGACTGAAGCATCTGGGGGACACCAATGACCAGGGAGTCCGTCCTACTGAATTCAATGTGCTTGCTTCTGAGTAGATTAAGCATAAGATTGAGCTTTTAGAGATGTTTGCTAACCAGGCCCTGCAATGGGCATATTCTCTTTGCTTTACTTTTAGAAATGAACACACACACACACCCCACCCTGGTTGCCTTTTTAGAAATTAATCCTCCTCAAACATGGCAGTAAATGGCTTTGATCAAAATCTAAGAGTGCACAAAGCAGTCTTGCTTTAATTCGCATGCTGCCTTGATTGCAGCAAGTGAGCTTTATGACAAGCCACAGAACACAAACAAGGTTTGAATGATAAAGCTGGAGTAGGGGGCATAAAGTGAGAAGGAAGTACATTCTTTCCACATCACATCAGCCAATTATCAACTATCCCTTTGCACAAAAAACTGTTTTAACTATGGTTACAATGTAAAGAATAATTCTTAACTCCTTTATCCTTCTACCAAGTATTTTTTTCCCATGAATGCAAGCCAACATAAACTTCATGTTGCAAAGACATGAGTCATGTTTAAGGATTTATCTTGTTGGGCATTGTATATGAAGGATTTAACAAAATCAAATATGTTGTGACGCCTGGTGAGAATTATAGTCTTTGTAATGCAATCATAATGGCCTCTGAACTTTGTGATGGTTCCTAGTCATCATGTAGGAGAGGTTCTCCAATAGGCTGCATCTGCTATTAAAGATGACATGTGCAGATGTCCATCACTGGCCTACAATAATCAACTCTATATGGCAGTGTCCGGGCGTGTATGTAATCATTCATGAAACAATACTTGCCACTATCCTAAGCTGTATTGTCAGGAACCCAGAGGTGGAGCAATCTAGTCATATCCAATGAATATTGTGCAGCATTCCTGTAAGCTGCAAGCAAGTGGCGACAAAAGAGGGGAGCAGAGTCCACTTCACGCAGCTGCTCCACAAGTATGAAGCCATGATGTCATCACCCTGCATGAGCTTCTGCCCGCCTCACCCCAGCACCCTCGCCACCACTCAGGAGGGGCAGCTTGTAAATACATAGGAACATAGGTCACTGCTTTATACTGCGTTGCGCCACTGTTCCATCTAGTGCAGCCGCTGTGGTGTAGTGGTTAGAGTGTTGGACTGGGACTCAGGGGATCTGGGTTCTAGACCCCCACTCAGCCATGGAGCTCACTGGGTGACTTGCAGTCACAACCTCTCCGCCTAACTTACCTCACAGAGTTACTGTGAGGACAAAATGGAAAGGAGGAGGATTATGCGTACACCACCTTGTGCTACTTTGAGGAAAACTGGTATAAAAATAAATAGTGTTCATACTGACTGGTAGTGGTTATCTAGAAACTTCCCCAGCGGAACAGACTGAACCTGAGAACTTTCGCAAGCAAAGCATGGTCTTGGCCACTAAGCAACAGTTGCCCCCACCCCCACCTCTCCCAGCAATGGTGCCCTTGAAATTCAGCTTGCGACAGCTTCCATAATAAGAATCACAAAGCAACTACATAGCACACCTCTGCCACCGAAACTCTTCACAACAGTGATGGTCACAGAATGCTCTCACCTCAGAAAAATACTACTCTGTGTGTAACACTTCAAGGTAAAGCTTTAAGCAATATTTTATAGAGACTTTTCAAACTGACAGATGAATGGAATTCTTCGTTTTGCAACGCATCTTTGAACCCAAGTAATATGTGATTTTTTTTACATACTAACCAACCGCCTTACCAATTATTTCTATCTATTTATTTCTTGGAGTGTGAGAGAGAAGAAGAGTATACAAATCATTAAACACAGAGAAAAATCTATTTGGTGGTTTTTTGTACACATGTGTTGGCTCGCTTCCAGACATTTCTTTTTTCCAGGCAAGGGAATGAATATGCAGTAGACCATTCACTTGTCAAGCATCATTAGCTGATATCCCCACACCTATGGGGGAAGCTTTTATCCTTTACTTTGCTGATGCAGAGCTCCACTGCTGCTGCTGGAAGTTTCTACTCCAGCCTTCTCCAACCTGATCTATTGGACGAAGCCCCTGCCCCGTGCTGCAATGGGAGCACAGCCAGCCAGTAGGAGTAATAGTTTAACTGAAATAAAGAGCCTGCCTGACTCAGGTGTAGAAGCTTAATCACTCACAATGCCAGCCAGCCCAGCAGCACTTTCACACTGTGGATGATTGACTTCTATGAGTCCAAGCAGAAACGCTCTCCCCCACCCTCAGCCAGAACCAGCAGCCAGTTAGTGTTTTCCACTCTCCCAAACACTGTGATTGGAGGAGAACACGGTCACAGAAAGTGCTGTGGCAATTCCTAACTGGTTAGCCACAGATGTCAATATCAAAGCTACTTCTCACCCCACTCAGCATCTGCCAAATATGGAGATATTCAATTGATACACACACACAGCATTGATGCCTAAAAAACAGTCAGATAATTTCAGAGACGTTAGAAATTCCGATTGGGCACACCTCTGCTCTGAAATTTTTCGATGGGTTTAGAGTGCACACCCCTATTAATGACATCCCCCACAAAAAAAATTACAGCCATTGAAATATTGTGAGTGCAGCGTGGCATATCCCTGTGCAAATGTCATGGGTTCTTCTTCAGCAAAGATTCCATTTCTCCCTACCCCAAATATGTGCCATTTTGTGTTCTTAAACTATCAATGGCTACTAGTCCTGATGGCTATGTGCTACCTTCAGTGTCAGAGGGTGCGTATCTATGTACAGCCGTTGGTGAGGAACACGAGCAGGAGGGTGCTATTGCACTCATGTCCTGCTTGTGGGCTTCCATGGGCAGCTGGTTGGCCTCAGTGCGAACAGAATACTTGACTAGATGGACCCTTGGTCTGATCCAGCATGGTTCTTCACATGTTCTTACTTTTAAGGAAGTGTTTAGATGCTGAACTCTCAATGCTGCTGTGCCATTGCAGCAGAGAGCATTAATCTATCCCAGACTTCCCCAACCTAGTATGCTCTAGATGTGTTGTGACTGCTGCAACTCTCATAATTCCCAACCAGCATGACCACTGGGAATTATGGGAGTTGCAGTCTCAAAACATCTAGAGGGTGTCAGGGTAGGGAAGGTTAAAATGGCCAGTGCTAGCAGGCAATCTTCTTCCACTGTCCCACCATTTTGTGATGCTTTGTATTTTCTTCCTGTTGCTGTTAGTTCTGGGTACTTCTACTGTTCCAGTGCTAGAGTGCACCTCTTTTAAACAAAAGAAAGGTAGAAAGGAGAAGAATGGCTCTCCCCACACCCCCAATCCCCAGCAGTGCGTTCAGCCCTTATGTAGGGATGGCATATTGCACTCTTAATGCTGGGTGAGTCTACTGTGAATGCCCCTGGAAGAGCACAACATGGACCCAATATGATCTTTCCTTGTTCTTCTCACACTACTGGTAAACATAGTAAACTGTAGCAGCAATGTAATAGCCACACAAATGCGAAAAAGCGGAATGAACCATTCACCCATGCACATATGATACATAACCTCTTCACTTCTTAAATTGAGAGGATATAAGCCCTATTCCAGCCTTCTTCAATTGGGGGGTGTGTGTGTCTATGCACTCTATTAACCCCATAGTGGCTGTGCAGTGGCGCTTCGTAGTTTATATGACACAGTTGCTGATTCGCAGCCACATCGGACTTTCCCCCCCGCGAAACTGCGCGTTTTCAAAGTTTCGATTTGCTTCGAGGTCAGCACATTGTTTCCCGGCTTCAGTTTGGGTTATCAAGTGGGTGTAGCTCTGGGTAAGCGTGGGAATGCAGGTTCAGGACACAGGGGGTTGGTTTGACAAGGCAATGGCCACCAGCACTACGGTTTTTCCTGGCCAGATAGCTTTTTCATTTCCCCCTTGCAGCAGGGATGCTGCAGGGTTTTGAATGAATCACTCCCCAATGTGGTGTCAAATATACACCCCTCTGGTGCCCTTCAGATGTTGTGGACAACTCCCATCATCCCTTTTCATTGAACTGCTGGCTAATACTGATGGAAGTTGTAGACTAAAACATCTGGATGGCACCTTGATGGGGAAGGCTGCATGTCCCCTCACCTATAAATATGCCCATGACATGTTTCAAGCAACACTGCAGATATTACAGGCCAGGGAACTTAGTTTCACACCACAGGAGACCAAATGTAACAAGGGTGCAGAACCTCTTTCAGGCCAAGAGTTGGATTCCATTTTGGAGAAGCTCTTGGGGGGGGGGAGCGCATTCCAGTGTTGGGCAAAGGCAAAGGAGGAAGGTAACAAAAATACCATCATATTGTAGCAAAAGTAGCAAAAGTACCACCATTTCAACCTTTCAGAATGGGGGGCGGGGGGAAACTGCACAAAAGCCGGGAAGGAACCCAACATCCAATGGTTGGGGCAAGGAGGTTGGGGCCAGGTGACGGGGCGTCGACATCCAGGAAATCCCAGATGGCTGGATTTGCACACAGACATGAAGTTGCCCACCCCCAAATATAGTGTAGGATACTGCTACAAGTTTATTCCTTAATAAAATTTCTGTAAAGTCATTAATAAATGCCTAACACAAAGACACCATCATTTAGAAAAGAAAAGCAAGGAGACACGATTACTGGAAGCATTCTAAACAAGCTTTAATGGAAATTTGTACATTGCTGAGTGTTCTGGCCTATTAATTTTTGTGAGCATTTCCCTAAGTTGCTTCTTACCACCGTTGTGGCCTTATACTTACACCTCCTTCATAAAGGTCTTGTGTGGCTTACCTGAGTTTATCTGCTACGAAGATCACTCGCCGTTCCAATAGGAGGGAAGCAAAGATTCGGATGATCTGCCGTATACTCAGGCACTTGAAGAGGCACTCAAAGTCCACGTGTTCCAGACGGGAGTCCATTGGTCGCCGAAGCTCTATTACCTGAATGCATTCCACAAACATAAGTCATGCTCTAAATGTGAACGTTAGCCCAATCTTGGGTCAATTCCTCTTTGGCATTTGAACACCACAAAATACTTCCCAGAGCATTTGCTTGGCTCGGGAGTCTTGAGAACACGTTGAGCACTTTCCTCAGTGCTACCTCACATGTTGCTTTCTGCAAGTTGTAAATTAAAGCTCCATCACACCGGGGGTTAACACGCTCCCTACCTTCACTTCTCCGCCCGTGTTTTCCTTCCTCAGTTACTTCCTCTTTTTAAAAGAGGAAATACACAAGGAGCACGAGGATTTAATGAGGTGGTTTTTTTGTCACACAAGGAAGGCCAGAAGGGGCAGAAGGCACGCGGGAGGCAGACGACGTCATGTGAGGGACCTGAGCAAACTCCGTGAGTGCCCAGTAACGAGCGTGCAATAAAATGCTTGTCGGATGGAGCTTTTAGTATTCAAACATGGACACAATAATGTGTGCATGGAGGCAAAAAATTATGTATTTTGCCTTAAGCACCCTTGTCCTGAAGACAAAATACATAATTTTTGCTGATATAGGCAATACATGAAGCTGAGTGCCCATAGTAAAACATGCGCTCATTCCATGATTCATATGTTATGACATTAGAAGCATTAGCTCTCATACATTAATAATGCAGGTATTATATCTTGTTTGGCATGCTTCATTTTCTAGGACAAAAATGAAATTATACATATCTATGATCTACACACGGTTCAGAGTCTTTTTAATGGCCAAATATAGGCAAAAGCATGAAATATTCATTTCACAGCAGTGAACTATCTCTAAGTGCTGGTGATAACTTTTAATTCCACCCTTCTTGCCTGTGATGACTTGTACCTTCCCGACTTAACAATTGGGGATGAGTCATAGAGGAAAACACCTTGAGGCTGACTGCTAGCTTGCTGACCTTGTGATAAAGCCCTGTCAACGTCATAATTTTACAGATAAAACTAAGAGGCCTTGAAGTATATAAGTTGTTAAACAAATATAAAGTTAGATTTCCAAAGTAGTCTCTCTCTCTCTCTCTCTCTCTCTCACACACACACACACACCAAGATAAACTGCTTAATGGAACAGTTTACAAATGGAAATTAGCTGAGATAACTTGCTGTGATCTACTTTCTTTCTCCCTATTTTTTCCTGATTCGGTGAGTGGCTGTTTTGTTAGGGTTTAAGGTTTCTTTTTACCTCATTTCCAGCTCCAGGCAGGAATGTCTTGACTTTGATTGTCTTTCCAGGTGCTGGAAAAGGAGACTCCATCAGACTTCTCATAAATGGATAAACCAGAGCAGCAGAGATCCCCCTTCTTCTTTCAACCTCATCCAGTATCTGATCCATCAGAGCCACATGTGAAAGAGAAGAGAAGCAACATAAGAGCAACGTGCACTTGTAGACTATATTGCAAAGATGGGGAGAGCCTTTGTTTTTCTGTCAAGGGTCACATGCCAGCAACAGGTGGGACCAGAGCCCAAAGTGGGTAGAGCTCTGTGTGTTGAGAGTGTATGTGAGTGAGTGTGCGTGTCTCTCTCTCTTTATGCTGTCCTCTTTTCTCTCTCTCCTTCTGTCCCTGCCCAGTAGGCTGCCAGGTTAGGAACAGATCGTTCTTGGCAGAAATCTGCACCTGGAGAGGGATTTTGGAATTCGAACAAGGGGCACAATGTTGCCTTAGTGCTGTAGGCTGCCCAACCCTGCTCAACCTAAATGTTAGTATATGTACCATTCTATACATTTACATAATTTAACAGATAAGCAATGTCCAATTTTGTTTTTCAGAAATAGCGGTGAAGAACTGGTCCAATCTAAAAGTTCTTCTTCAAGAAGGATGGCCCGCCACTATTTCATCTGAACAAGGACTAGACAAGCCTGAGGCAGGCTTTCTCCATGAGAACAATGCTGGAAAGATATTTCTGGAACGCCAAGTATGAGGTGCTGATTCTGTTGGGCTACTGATGTATTGTGAACTTATCTTGTAACCAAGGCCACAGTTACCACATCACTGCTTGTTGTGTTGAGGTAAATGTGGCTTCAGTTGCAGCTGCGCACATAGTGAACATCTTCACCAACTACCTCTGAACTCTCTCAGTTTGTCTACTTCATTCATGTAAGATGCCAAGGAACATGAACCAGGGACTCTGGCAGAAGGGCCCAAGGCCCTTACTCACTGCACTAGTAGGGCAGCTCACAGCAGAGGAAACTAACGGCCTGATCTCTACTGCACTAGAGCACCACCCAAATAATGGCCAAAAAGGATAGTATGGCTACACAGTCCAACCAGACCAGGTGATGCAAGGCCTGGCTGGCCTCACATAACTGTTGTTTCAGGGTTGCTCATTCAGAGCAACTTTTCCTGAAAGTAGTCATACAGATCCTTGTGCCTCACCTCACCTCATCTTTTTCTGGACTGTCGCCTTCTGGAACTCAACTACTTCTCTGACCTCGACTACACACCACCTGTCTCTGGCCCTTCAGTTCTTTGCTCACTGCTCTCAACATTGGTTTGACCTGTTCTGTGCATTACACCCTTCCAACTGACCACTTGTAGAACTGACCCAGGAGGGCCCTGACAATTAATCCATTCTTAATATTTCTAAGCCACCTTTCTACCAAGGTAAACAACTGGCCAAAATACTACAGACACACAAGGTAGCTTACAAGCATGAACTAAGGTGTCTGTGAATATGCAACCACTGCTTCACTTAGTTACGTAATTTCAAGAATTAATTTCATATGCCTGATGATTAACATTTGAAATTTGGATTCAGGGTATGCAAGCAGAAGAGTGGCTATTCGGATCCACCATTTGCTTTTTTTAAAACTAAACCTCCCGTTCTGTAGTGCAGATTTGCTTAATGCCCTGATGTACCTTGATTTCTATTCAGGATTCAAAGGCATAATGCCAAAAGCAGGACTCTCTTATACTTGCTTATATATTATCTGTTTCAACTTTTCCCTTCACACCCACGAAGCTGTGGCAAAATAATGCATTGTCCAAACTAGATAGCAACATCAAACACAAGGGTGGGGGAAAGTTTGTTTCAAGATGTTTCCTGCATTTTCCAAGGTGTGTTTTTGTTTCAGTTGAAAAAGTATTTGAGATAACCTTGAGGTTATTATAACAGTTACCTATTTAGCTTCAGAACTTTTGTATTAAAAAATCATGACAGAATTATCTGTAACAGAACCCCCTGAAACTTGATTATTACAACCCCCAATTTAAATCCTCCTTGTCAGTGTGTAGCCTAATGTAAACACTCCCAGAGCTTGGCTTGCACCATCACACTTTCTGCCAAGGTCACAAATTGATGTTAGGTCACAAATTGATGTTCCCTGATTTGCAATTCTACAGCCATTATCTCTTGTCAGCTGACCCAGAGAACTGGTTTCCACTGATTTGCCTGGAAGCCAATTTACAGGATTGGCTGGTAAGACTTAAAATCAGCCAAAGTGACATCACATACATAACACTTTTATGGTGCAAACATTCTTTTAAAACAATAACCATGGGTTCAAACTCTGGGGTAGTTCATCCCCCAGCGAACGCAGACTTCAAGATTTGGATGTTACAATAAACAACCAAGGGATGGGGTGTCTCTGGAGGGTTTATCCCAGGGGGAACAGGCAGGCAACCTGGAACCAGCACACTTCCACTTGTCCATGACTATCCATAGTTTAAACAACCCATGGGTAGTCATGATATGAGAATCGGGTGAGTGACTTGCCCAACAGGGACAATGAGCTCAGTGGTAGAGCACACATTTTGCAACATGCATAAGGCCCTGGGTCCAATCCCTGACTTCTCAAGTTAAAAGGATCAGGTAGCAGGATCTCTGGTCTGAGATTGTGGAGAGCTCCTGCCATTCAAACAATACCGAGCTAGATGGACAAGTAGTCTGACCTAGTAGATGGCAGCTTCCTATATTACCTATGTTAAGACTGTCCAGTGGCACCTTTATCTATGGCAAAAGAGGAATATGAATCCATGTCTCTCAAACCCTAAGCTGAATATTCCATTTACTAAACCAAACATGCCTCCTGTGTAGCGTATCACCCATCGGTTGCAACCCAATGATAGGTTTCCTATAAGAAAAAACTTCTGCACAAGCTCCGTTTAGTCAATCCTACCAGACTGAAATGTTATCAAAATGAAGTGCAGGTCACAGGGTCACTCAGGCACAGGCAGCAACAGTGCAAGACAGTTCAAAGTCACTTCCAGGGGAAGCAAAAGTTTTAAATGTTGCCTTATATACAGAGAATAATGTTTGTGATACCATAAAGAAAGGACCAGTTCACTGGGAGCGGCAACAGTCCAAATGCCCAGACTTCCTTTGTTTGACTAGCCTCCATAAACTGTTTGTTGTTCCCATTAGCTTTTGCATTAGAAATGTTAACCTCTTATTAAAGTGTTTGGTATTTGAGGCCCCTTTGATGTTGTATAGACATGTGAAGCAACCTTATACAGTCAGCCCCAATACTGTCTACTCTAACTGGTAGTCACTTTCTAGCAAAGGTCTTTCTCACTCTTGTTACTTTATATTTTAGTTTATTTGGTTTGAACCTGGGGCCTTCTGTATGTAAACTTATGCTCTGCCTTTGTGCTATGGCCATTCCCACTTCCACTTCCAGTTATTACATCCTTAAGGGTGCAATCCTATGAAAGTTTAGGCAGGAAAAGTCTCACAACTCCCAGCATTCCCCAGGCTGCATGGCTAGCTAGGGAATGCTGGAAGTTGTAGGACTTTTCCTGTCTAAACGTGCATAGGATTGTGCTCTAATTCTCTTTTATTTTATTTTTATTTTGGTGAAAGGAAACAGCCTAGCAACCCAACAGAACACACGTATGCACTGATCTTGATATGGAGTTGTTGTTGTTGTTGCTGTCGTCATTAGTAAACAGATTAGATTTATATACCACTTATCATATTTCTAACCAGTTTACAAAGATTAAAATACATTAATATAAACACAAAAGCATTTTAAAATTATAAAAATTACAACACCGTAGTTAACAAAGCTGGGTAGCACAATCAACCGGGGGGCGGGGGAGGAGAGTTGAGTAAAGAGATGGAGCTTTAGTTGGCACCTAAAGCATGCCTCAATTGGTGTCACCTGAATACCAGGAGGACATATCACAAAATGGGTGCCACCATAGAGAAGGCCCACATCTGGGTTGATGCAAGATGGCAGAGTGCAGGTCATGCAACAACCAGCAAGGCCTCCTATGATGATTTAAATGATCAGGTCTAAATCGGGGAAGGAAGTAAAGTGGTCCCAGGTTCTTTAGGGCTTTATATGCCAACAGCAAGGCCTTGAACTTAGCTCAGCAGCTAATAGGTAGCCAGTGTAGTTGCTTCAACGCTGGTGTAATATGTGCACAGCCAGGCAACCTATTCAACATCCTGGCCACCACATTCTGTATCAGCTGCAGCTTCCGGACCAAGCACAAGCGTAGCTCCAGATAAAGTATATTACAGTAATATACAGTAATCTAAATGTCAGGTTACAATGTATGGACTTCAGTGGCCAGGCTATCCCTGGAAATGATCTTTTCTTTCTGAATGTATATGTACAGTCAGCTTTCCATACACCCATTCAGTGGCAGCAGTTGGAACAGGGCATGCAAAGGGGAAAGAAGGTAGAATACAGTGGGAGACTTCCAAATTCGACATCATTCTTTTGGGTGTGCAAATACTACTTGGCTGCACTGGCTACACAATTATTTCTCTGGGGGATTAATGCAGACTGTACATGAGGGCAATGTGGACCATGAGGATTGGATATGCACTGTATGTTCGTTCAACCCCTGGGAAAAGAAAGTCTGTGCAGGCATTCCCTATATCTGGCAATAGATAGTGGGTTAGTGTTATATTGGCCCATCATTTCAGAAATGTGTGCCAAGAATTACAGCTCAGCCAAAACTGGCTTTAGAAAACAATGGGGGAAAGAGAAAGAGAGAGAGAGAGACAGAGCCAATACTGACAGACACAGATGTTTTTCAGATCTAGATGTATTTCAGACACAGCAGTAATAAAGCACTCTTTGATAAAGCCAATAACTGAGATGAACTGTCCAACACAGTAATTCTAAAATACTGTTATCACCCATCAAGCAAATAGTTTTTCTTCATGATTAAGTGTGCAGTTTTTCTGTGAGCAACTAACACAAAGACAAGACTAAAAGAACAGCTTACCTTGGAAAATAAGTCAAAGCAACCCAGGCGGCTGATGACACAGTAAACTTCAGGTAGGCGCGGACCTTTTCCACTTGGCTGACAGCAATTTAAAAAAAGAAGGTTTGAATTGCATTTTAATTTTAATCCATTTATTGATATGATTATGCTTTTTGGCGACTGTTCTAAACATCTTCACCAAGCTAGTCACTTTTGGGAAAGCATTCTTTTTCCTAAGGCAGGAATCTAAAGGCACGGGGAAGGCTTATTGACTTTGGCCATCACTGTGCAATGGAGACACTCTCCAGCATCATTCCGAGTCAAAGCAAAAGAACAAAAAACTAAAACCCCACATTTAACAACTTCTGCAACTCATGCAGACTGTGGTTGAGATCTCCCCAACTGAGTCTGCATGCCAAGTCCATTGAGTATTTGGGTCCATTATGGGGTTCACGCATCAGAGAAAGCAGCAGGAAACACTTAACTCACCAGGACTGAGCCCACAAAAAGAGTCATGACCTAGGCAGATCTATCTTATCCTCATTGTCATAAGCAATGACAGTAAGATTAGCACTTTTGCTGATCATATAAGTACAGGACCCACATCAAGGGCAAAACCAGTCCCTGAAGTGACAATTCTGTGTACCTGTGGTGAGGTACTTCTCTCTGTTTCCAATTAAAACAAAGCAGAAGGTGACTTTCGTTTTTTAAATCCTGGTTATTAATCCCATTTCCAAAATGTCTTTATCAATATCCTTGGTGACCCGACTGTTTGGCTGTTTGCAGACAATGCAAAGGAAATGGCGGATTAATGTTTTAATCTGAGAATGACTGGGATGGTCAGCAGGTGCGTGTCCTGCTGCCGTAAAAATCAAGAAGAAACGGCTGTTAAGTGAACACAGATGAGTCTATTTCTGGAACAAGACCTGCTGCTCGGCAGACGTCACATTTCTGAAGAAGCAGGATCCTTCTTTGTCCATATTAGGTATAAAAACGCCTTCTAAAAGCATCAAGTGATTATATCTAGCATGTGGGATTTGGGTTAAAATCATTGTGTCAAATCTGCAGGAATGCTGCAGCTATGCCAGGCCTCCTGGACAGCTACCAGCTAAGAGCTGTCTTGCCGCGTGCCAGTAAAAACACTGCATTCCTGGGTCATATATAATAGCAGGAACAATAACTGCTCACAGTTTAGTCAAAGGCTCTAGCCTTGTGAAATATTACTCCTTTTTTAAAAAAAAAAAATTAAAAAGGCTACAACGTCACCGAGATTGAAAACTAAGCAATGAGCATCTTCATTTCCCAAGCCTATCTTGCTTCATGGCTTTTACTTCTTTTCCCCAAAAGCGCACACGCCCTTTACCATCAGCAGTGACTCCCTTCATGCTTACGAATCGTACTGACAAAGAAGGGAGCACACCAGAGCTGGAAAGCTTTGGAGTGGCTGGAACTCTTGTTTGCAGCTCTGCTGCTATGGGTTAGAGCGGGGGGTCAGGGGCTGAACTACCTGACCTTTCCCTTCCCTTCCAAACCTGTGATACTGGGGGGTGGGTGGGTTTGAGGCCCGAAGCCATCAACATCTGCTATTTCATATACAGGTTCTTTTTGTTTACAACAGACTTTCTGAAATTGTTGAAACTGAAATTGCTGGAATGTGAAATTATTTCCTAATATATTTTAATGTGCAATTTTATAAAAAGTTTCAGATTTTAGAGACTGCTGTTTAGTAAGGCATGTAGAATATGTTTTTCACTTAGGCAGCAGTTGAAACTCATATACATACTATATAATGTGTGTGTGTGTGTGTGTGTGTGTGTGTTTGCGTGCATACACACAAAAACACACACTATATATCTGGAATTTAGAACACTGCCTTCTTAAACTTACTTGCTAGTGTACTAGTGTCTTCATTTTTGCTAATGCGATATACTTTTTGCTCTGCATCTATTGTGGACATTAATGTTGTGGCCTTGATTAGTATGTTGACATATTTCTCTCTCAAATTCCCCTCTAGACAGAGGATGCACCTTATTGGTCCAGCAATGGAGGGCAGCATTATTCACCAATGCATATGCTCAGCAATGAGTAAGACAGCAGCAAAGTTGTGCTGAACAAGCACATTCACAGAATCTGAGGACAGATTCATGTAATTATTGAGTGTATGGCTTAGTTTGTTGGTTCTGCTTAGATGCTTCCACCATCCCTTTCTTGAATGGGTCATAAGAACGATGTCTCATGAGCACAGCCTGCAATCTTGCATGCCACCACTATTTTTTCCAAAGCAGGTGGAGCTGAATTATGCCAAATTGCAACATGTACACTGCGTGGAAATCAATTCAAATGACCCATTGCCCACAACTAAGGTAAAGCCTGGACAGGGAAAAGTAGAAAGATACAGTGGGGCCCCATTCTCCTCATTTCATGACCAGCAATGTCTAGAGCAGCTGAAAAGAACTGGCCATTGAACAAAGTACTTTTTGTGCATAGAAAGATCAATTTTAAATTTTGACTTCACAACTATTGTGATGTTTCCAGATTTTGGTGGGGTTTTTTGTATTTTTGCACAACATTTTTGCGCACGCACGCACGCACACACACACATACCTCTAAACATGATGTTAGAGCAATTTCTGAGATCATACTGTACTCCTTGGGGTCTCAATGTGAGACACCAAGCAGGTTGGCTTAAAAATGCTCTAAGGAAAGGTCCTCACAACAGGTTACAAAAATAAGGAATGGCTCTAAGGTGAAATCTGCCTCTGTTTTCACTCTTTCATATATTCATTTGTACCACTGAATTGTTTCCTACTGCTTTCTGAGGCCAACATACCCAGGAATCCTGTAAAAATTAACAGCCACGAAAAGCATATTCAGCCACAAAAAGGACTATCTGAATGTAATTTCTAATAATCCCAAAGGATAAGCGAGACATCCAGAATTCAAAGCTAAATTTATCAAGAAGACATGTCATTAATCCATGTGTACTTATAATATAAGGCTTATTTAAGTGAAGACTATTGAGGATGTAGTAATGTAATGTGAAAATACTGTATATCTTAATACTCCTGAAAGGCTGACAACTGTACTTGTCTAGCTTTATTGTTTTGAATATGAAACAATATGAAACAATCACAACATAAAAGCCAAAACTGGACTGGAAGCATAATATGACAGTGCCAGAAGATTTTGTCCTATACTACTATTATTACTTTAAATTACACCTTTTGAATATATATTTACATACATGCACGCACACACATCTTGTTCTGGATCATGTTGCACAGACCTGAATGCTGCTGAAGAACATGTATCTTCAGAAGGGGGAAGGGGAGAAAAGAAGGCAGGATGGCTTCTTCACTAGAAGGCATGTTTCTTCACTATTTTTCATATAGATGTTTCAGAACAGTAAAGTCTATACTCCACAAGTCAGAGTTGTGTTACATGTGCTCTGGGGTACATCTGATCTCAAACATCTGTAATTCCACATACGCACGCAGACACACACCCTTCTCTGTATTCATTACAACCATACCAGAGAACCAGGCATCCAACTGGAGCCTTCTCTGTTTTTTTCCCTCCCATCAGCAGCTCCTACTGCTAGAAAGTCAAATTTTATAAAAATCCTGAAAAGCAGCTCATAGAATCATAGAATAGTAGAGTTGGAAGGGGCCTATAAGGCCATTGAGACCAACACCCTGCTCAATGCAGGAATCCACCCTAAAGCATACTTGACAGATGGTTGTCCAGCTGCCTCTTGGAGTGGGAGTTTTTGTTTTTACAGAATAAGGTTCCATCTACATGTGCAATTTATTTATTTTATTTATTTACAATATTTATATACTGCTTGCCATCCAAAAGATTTCAGAGCAGGAAACAACAAATAGAATAAAAGAATGTGCAACCTCCTTCCAAGCAGATCAATGACTTGATTGAACCGGGATTAAGGCCGCTGTTGCAGTGCAAATATAGCGAAAGTGCTCAACAATGATTTTGGCATTTGGTTGTCACATACCATATCCTTCCTAGTTCAACAGAGACCACTGTTCCTACTAATCTGCGATGATGATGATGATGATGATGATGATGATAACGATGTATCTCCATCATCACCTTCATCAACTCACAGATGCAGGACCAGCTTCTTACGCATGCATCACCCCATTGCCAGAGGCTGCTGAATGCAGATGGGTGGGAAATCCCTGCATCTGGCACCTGCCATTGTACATGCAGTTCTGAACATGACTGAGGAATCCACGAGTACACCAGTAGAGTTGTGTGCCTGCTCTGCACTCATGGATCCTCCTCCCATTCAGTCCAATCCTTCCACTTTGGCCATCATCTATCAGCACTGGTCACCAGCAGTGATGGAACTGACTGTGCTGAGTATCTCTTTGGCAACCGCCCAGAGAGCTTCGGCTGTGGGGTGGTATATAAATGAAATAAATAAATAAATAAATTTGTATCAGGGCCTGCATGTATGTGAGCTCTTGTTGTCCACAATAAATGTGGCTCTCTCAATGAGCCATGTGGGCCATTCCTGTCTTTGGACTTTTGGGTCAATTTGGACTTTTGGGTCATCTCTTATGGTTCAGTTGGAAACATCTTCCTATCACCTGCTTTGTATTGACATAGGAGAAGGTCTTTGTTGTATGAATACAATGTAATCATAATTAGCCAATCACCGTTGATTGGCTGTAATCACAAAACTTTGAATTAAAAAACAAAGACAAGTTTGCTGTTGTTTAAAATCTTGATTCAGATAAAATGTTGCCAATTAAAAATCAGTAATTAATACATCAATCTTGGAAGTTGAAAGAACCAGACAGAGCAGCGTTCCTCTAGCATAGTGGTTCTTAAACAGCTTTGGTTTGACCTACTAAATACTCCCTGCCATAAAGAGTGAAACAAGTAAACCAAAACTTTAGGAAAAATATTCAGCTCCTCTGGAATGCTAATAGGGAGCTGATAGACAAGGAGGAAGAGGAAGAGATATGCCACTCCATAAACAAAGTTCTCTGGGAGGCTATCAATAATAACAACAATAAATTATTAAAATATAATTATTCCTCAGAGAAAGCCATGCTGCCCTTAAGACTGTAAGTGATATTTTGACTTGTTCAATTTCTCTGTAGCACAGAAGTCACACACACACACACACGTACTTCCGATAATATACCATATTCATCACAGAATTTGAGAACTGGAAAGTACCTTGGAGTTCATCTACTCTGCTCAGTGCAGTATCTGCTGTGCATGATGCAACTATAGCATCCCTCACAAGTGGCCACCCAGCTTCTGGTTCAATGCTTTCAGCGAAGGAGGGACCTCCCGCCTCCCAAGGCAGACTGTTCCATTGCTGAACAGCTCTTAACTTTTTTTTTTATTTTTAGTTTTTTTATTTAATTTAATTTTAACAAGTAATTATAACAATATTTCAAATACAGTCACACATATACATTATGTCAATTAGAATATTAAATCTATTGCTAATCGTACGTTAGTTAGTCCGTTCCTAAACCAAACTAAAATCTACTATGCCGAAAATACAATTGATTAATTGGAGGGCCATCTTCTGTATTCAGTTCTAAACAAAAAGTTAAGAATGGGTGCCAAATTGCTACAAAATTCTCTTCCTTCCCTTCTCCTCTGGACATAAGGAAACAACTGATTAGTTTCTCTGCCAGTGCAACTGACCACATTCTATCAAGATATCTTGGGAGTGAAAGTCCTTTGAACAGCATTTACCGTTAAAATATTTCTCCTAAAGTGTAGCCAAAATCTACTCCTCTACAATTTCCACCCACTGGTTCTAGTCCTGTTCTCTCAGCAACAGAGAACAAGTCTGTTCCATCTTCTGCATGACACCCCTTCAGATATTTGAAGACCACTATCATGTCTCCCCTTAATCTTCTCTTCTCTAGGCTAATTCTTAGTACGCTATTCTTAGCATGCTGGAAATTCAGTACTTGAAAAAAGTTGATGTACTTACTAATAATCTTCTGCAGTAACCAAATCTTCTGCTGCCATCTTCTCCAGTCAGCATGAAAGAGAATGTCTCACTGTAACAAAGATTACCCCAGTTTTTATTGCAATGCTTAAAAACAGGTGTAAGATGCACTCTGCTTTGCTTTCAATAAATCACATTGTTGGACATGTCCCGAGATATCTTCCAGACAGATAATATTTATGATTTTAACCTACAGCCTTGGTGAAACTTTGATATTAATCAAAGGATTTGTACTCTGTCCATGTGTAAATAATTACTGAAAACGAGAAGCATTAAGGAACCAGGCCTTGTATTTCCTGTTTTGAAATTAGTTCATTTCTCCCACTTCTTTTGCTTTACAGTGCTCCATTTACAGTGCTCAACAGGAATGTGGTACTGTAAGCACTAGTTTATGCTAATTAAAAACCTATAGCAGAAAGGGAATACACAGTTTCAATTAAGTCTCAATGGAATATATTCAAATTAACTGATGAATTCTAGGGTGCTTCCAGATGGAGGGCTGCTAAAGCTACCAGTTAGAAGGCATTGTGCAGCTATTCTGCCCTTTTCTCCTCGATGGATTTTCTATGGTAAGAAAAGACGAAACAAGCAGTAGAAAGCTTATGAGCAGAAGATGCTGTCATATGGAACTCCACCACCACCACCGTAAAATTCCGTGAATGAGTCAGGGCAATGGTGCAATAAAAGCCTCATCTGGAAACACCCCTAGTTCAGCAGTTTCAAGATGGAGCCTCCCCTTGAAGTCTATTTGCTGAAGCATGGTTGATTCTGAGGTAAACCGAAGAATGCCCTGGAAGCCTGAAACGTCTCATTATTCTGTTTTGAACTTTTTGACTGCTGTCAGACCTGGACAAGGATGAACAATATCATAATAAGAATGAAACAGAGATGCTGGTAGCATTCTTCCAAGCTGGGTTCAGACAAAACACTTTTTGAGGGCTCATAAAAGGAGAGACAAGCGTTGAAAGACCAGAAATTCTTCTCCAGCTCAGATTAAAATCTGAATTGGAGAAGAGCTCCCCGCTTCCTCCCCATTATCCCTCACCTGCCCATAAAAACCTACCTCTTCTAAACATCTCCCCCCAGCTTCTCCTCTACTAATCTGGCCAGTGGTGCAGGAGCAGAGCCAGCAGGAAGGGAGAGGGAAGCAAGGAAATCTGTCCCTTCCACTCCCTCCCGTCTTTGCTCTGGGATCAGCAGGAGGGGCAACAGGGAGGACAGGGAAGGAAGAACAGGAGGTGTCTCTTCCACTTCTCTGTCATCCTGGCATTGGACTTTGTAATCTTCTCAAGAGCCGCCCTGACTTTCCTCCTGGAATGATGCTATACAGCATGCCAGGACAACAGGGAAAGAGTAGAGGAAGGGATGGACCTCCCACATCCCCTCTATCCCTGCTGCTGCTGCTGCTGTTCCTACCCTTAGTTCAGTATATAAAGGGAAGAGGAAGGTACAGAAATGGGCAGAAAGAGTGTTGTAAGGACAGAAGCCTCAGATTGGTTCAGGAAACGAACCGAGTTCTTTATGATTTTGAGAGAGCGCTGTCATTTCTAACATTAAATACACACAGGCAATCGGCCCAGGATGGCCAACTGATATGAGCAATGGCACTGCTGCTGTCCTTCCCCTATACCAAGCAAAGGACATTGGCAGGAGTTTTGAAAAGGGCCAGGAACTAGGTGTACTACACCAGCAAAATATTATGGAGTTCTGGAGGGAGAGAGAAAAACCCCAGTGACGGGCAAAACATTATGTTAGTTTTGTCACTACACGTTACCCACTATCATGGCTATTAGCAGGATAGTTTACCTGTTGTATTCTGACACTGGGTTCCAGTCCTTGGCATCTGGAAAGCAAAACTGGGGGATGGCCTTGAGCCGTTCTTCTGCTTCACGAACTTGTTTCGTGGGTCTTTCTAGCTGTGGTTGAATAAATTAATATCAGAGTCTAGCATAGACCCACATCAGTCTTTTGGAATCAACACAGAGAACAAGTATTCCTTCCAAAAATTAGACTGAATAAACTAACAAATTAAAGGAGAAAATGATATTTTATCCTGAATAGCCAGTTATGTTGCTTGATACAGAGAACATTATCAGAAAGGCAAACGTATACACTTTAAACTGCTAACACGTTGGCTCTAGAGAAGGCAAGTAACAAAGACACAACTGGCTATTTTAGGGGGCTCACAGCTGCGAAGACAAGAGATAAATCTCTCTTTCCACATGCTGCAATTCCCCCACCCCAAACTGCACCCCCAAACCTGTAGAATTTAAAGAAACTCAGAAGACAACACCTCATGAGATGTTATAAGCGTAATGTATAGTTTGGCCCTACGATGCTATTCTTATGAATCTATTATTATTTAATACATAGGTCTTAAATTCCTTTATGCCATACAAAAGCCAAAAAGGTACCTTGCATCAAAGTAGGGATGTTTACAAAATTCTCCCTCATCCAATTTCTCCTTAGGATTTAGAGTTCTAAATTACTCTATTTTGTTTTCAAGATGGCCCTGGCATGCTAGCAATGTGCCATTCTTCTGTTTTCTATTTCTGGTCAAGTTCAGATTAGTGCACATCACAATTTACCCCACCAGTCTTTTGTTCTTACAAGTTACCAATGTGCATTAGTGCATATGTGCACTGATTAAATCGCAAGGAAAAAAACCAGTCTTGATGTGATTTCACAACCTCATCAGGATTCCTTTTATGCTCTGATTTAATCACTGCGCCTATAATGCTGGAGCACATTGGAAACCTGTAAGAGAAAAAAGAGAAATCAAACCTTTGACAAACTGCAAATATATCAATTCTAAAATTAATTTTAGAAACTCTCCCAGTTAAGCCAAAGTAACACAAAGCAGAACGTGGGATAGAGCAAACCTATTCCATATAACTGGATGTCCCTGGTTGGGATCTGGAGAAATGCACAATGTCATTTTATTTTATTTATGTATTACATTTATATTCCACCTTTTTTTCCCTCCAAAGTACCCAAGGCAGCATACATAATCTTCCTCTCTATTTTATCCTCACAACAACAACCCTATGAGGTAGGTTGGGCTGAGAGTGTGTGACTGGCCCACAGTCATCCAGTGAGCTTCCATGGTTGAGTGGGGACTAGAACCCAGATCTCCTGACTTCTAGTCCAACATTCTAGCCACTACACCACACTGGCTCCCTAATGAAACCCTACAGGAAGAAGAGAAGCATCTTCACACAGAGCTGCCATTTTCAGAGATAACTCTGTGGTTAGCATCACATCCAGTTGCACTTTCACTGTCTCTTTGCTTATGCTGTGTCATGACTTCCAAAATGCCCTCTTCTTGTGTGTGTACATGTACATGTGTGTGCGTATGTATACATATTAATGAGCCAAATCCATATGGAGAATGCATTTAGAGAGGCAAACTCGCTGGCGCTGC
The DNA here is from genome assembly GCF_023053635.1 of Elgaria multicarinata webbii. Lineage (NCBI taxonomy): Eukaryota > Metazoa > Chordata > Lepidosauria > Squamata > Anguidae > Elgaria > Elgaria multicarinata. Next base: position 96,438,174 of record NC_086172.1, read on the forward strand.
AATTGTTAAGCTCTTTCCCACTGAAGACTCAACGAATTCAACTTTTCCAAAAATATTTCAAGATGTCCCTGCAGCAAAAGTTTTATTTTGAGGGAGATATCCAGAAGCGGACACCAATAATAAAAAACATGGCACTATGTACCTAGCAATGTCCCTTATAAGCTGCCACAGTAAATAGAGCTAAGAACAATAATGGACGAATGACTGCCAAGCAGTGAAAGTCTTACCTTTGGAAACTGATATGTGACTTCAGGGAGATACGTATTTTTAGAGGGCTTCTTCCTAAGGGAAACGACCACAAAATACTCAAACAATTCACGTTCCTGCCATTCAATCAGTTCCAGTTCCAAGGTCCGATAACTAGGAGCCCTCTTTAGCATTGACTGGATGTGGACAAGGCGTTGGGTATGAGCTAGTATTGCAAAAGAAACAAAAAGCATTAGTTGGCAGATGAGTGGGTTTTCTGAGCCATTATAACCCCAAGTATGGCCTTCTTTAAATATGCACATTTTTATTGCCCATATCAAAGTTTTTGCAAGTATAGAAGCAACAGAAATCACTGAAAAGAACCTTAACATATATAACCTATTCAGAGTTATACGAAGTTCTCAACTGACTGCCTATCAGCAAATATGTTACTGACTTGTCATGCTTGTTGTGATCCATATACTTTATTAATCAATAAATATGAATAAAATCAGCCCCCTCCCTCCTGCTACCAACTGTCTCTGCAGAGGCCACCAGTGAGGGAGGAAGCAGCAGCAGGGCACCTCTCCACCGTGCCTGGGTCCAGCTCCAGCTCAGAGCCCCCTCCCTCCTGCTACCAACTGTCACTGCAGAGGCCACCAGTGAGGGAGGAAGCAGCAGCCAGGCACCTCTCCACCGTGCCTGGGTCCAGCTCCAGCTCAGAGCCCCCTCCCTCCTGCTACCAACTGTCACTGCAGAGGCCACCAGTGAGGGAGGAAGCAGCAGCCAGGCACCTCTCCACCGTGCCTGGGTCCAGCTCCAGCTGAGAGCCCCCTCCCTCCTGCTACCAACTGTCTCTGCAGAGGCCACCAGTGAGGGAGGAAGCAGCAGCCAGGCACCTCTCCACCGTGCCTGGGTCCAGCTCCAGCTGAGAGCCCCCTCCCTCCTGCTACCAACTGTCTCTGCAGAGGCCACCAGTGAGGGAGGAAGCAGCAGCCAGGCACCTCTCCACCATGCCTGGGTCCAGCTCCAGCTGAGAGCCCCCTCCCTCCTGCTGTCAACTGTAACTGCTGAACTTTCCAACTAAGATTGTAGTGCCTGAATTTGCTTTCCTTTTCCCCCTCCTCCTCCTCCTCCCTCCCAATCCCCTTTCCTTTTGTGTCATGTCTTTTAGATTGTAAGCCTATGGGCAGGGACTGTCAAGAAATACTTTTGTAAGCCGCTGTGAGAGCCTTTTTTGGCTGAATGGCGGCATAAAAATCCTTAAATAAATAAAATAAAATAAAAATAATAATCAACATAGAATCAGTTCTATGCTGCCAAACACGTTTCAACCTTGATGCAATGGAAATAGGAAGCAATGGTAACATTTGGATTTCTGAACTTCTGCATTTACCAAGGTAAGTTTTTGGCTTGCTAATAATCTTTTCAAAGCAAAGTAAGGATGCACACCAAGAATTAGGGCACACATCTACATGGTAACAATCAGAAGTGCTTTTTTCAAAGCTTCTAATCCCCTATAAGCAACATGGTACCAAAATTAGTCCTCTGTGTCCATAACACAGTATTACCATCAAATACTTTTTTGCACAGGCTACTAACCAGGATCGTTGATATGATCATATGACACTGGTATATAAAGGGCTGCTTGCACAAGGAGAAGGCCTTTCTGCTCAAGCATCAGCTGCACTTGCTTCCAGTCCAATTCAAAGTGCTGATGTCAACTTTTAAAATTCTAAATAGCTTGGGGGCCAAAATGCCTAAATAAATGTCTTCTTCTTTATGTACCTGCTCAGACCCTTCAGTCATCATGGAGGCCCTCCCCTAGGTACCCCCGCCAAAGGAAGCTAAGCAGGTGGTCTTCTCAGTTTGAGCACTCTGTCTATAGAATGCATTTGCCAAGGAGGCTTGCCAGGTACCTACATTGTTATGTTTTTTCCACTAGTGAATACATTCCTCTTCTCCCAGGCATTTTAGATTTCAAACTTTATATTAAATACCTGCTGCTTTTATATGTTTTGCATTATATATATTTTCTGTGCTGTGTAGTGTTGTTATTTGTTGGGGGTTTCTTTGTATTGTGGTTTTAATTCTTCTGGTTTTGTAATCCACCCAGAGAATGTTAAAAATTTAAAATATAATAAATAAGTACTGATATAAGGCTACATCCAATTAAGGGCTTCTCCACATGGACTTTTATCCTGCAATCGAGAATTGTTACTCACAGAAGTTCCCAGGTCCTTTACATGATGTCATCAAGCTCCAAGGCTGTCCCTGTGCTTTCTGACCTTTATCCCATTTTTTTTAAGATTATGGATAATGAGCTATTTAAATATCACGAGTTTATTTTCTCCATGAAAAGAGAAACTGATGCTATAATGCAGCACCTTTTAGTGGCTGTATAATGAGACATATAGAGCTTACAGATAAAGGAACCCCCTAGGAAAAAAGTGGAAGTGCATGAAAAGGGGATAACCTAATCCCACAAAGAATAGGGAAGCAGAAGCCCCAGTAAAGTTGGAGTAAAATCTCTTCTGTTCCTGCCTGTAGCACCTGGAGCAGAGTCCCTAATCAGTTTTGGGGTATACACCAGGGAGGAGGAATCATTTCTGCCAGTGGTGTCCATACCATTGGCGGATGGACACTGTTAGATACAATCCACAGTGTTTTGAACATTTAGGAAAATTATATAGAATGAAGTATTGACTGTAATTTATTATATTGTTACTGGCCTGAATATAAAATGTATATTTATCTATAACTATATTTACTTCCAAACTCCATCATAAGGTAAGGGAAATCTCTGCAGAAGAACTAATTACATCTTCTGATTTGCAAACTGTACCCTAGCCTAGTATCTGAAGTTTCTCCCTGCACAATATAGCTTGCCTTGTTCAAGAATTCTGTTCGTTGTGGTCTAGAGCAAAAATGGTCCCTGGTTATCACTTCTCCAAATAGGAACAACATAAGGTGAAAGAAATACTGTGGCTTGACATAGACAACAGTTTGCAAAAGAAGTACACCTGTTCTGAGAGAGGCGTTGCTTCCCACGGCATGCACACATATTTCTTTTGTCCCATTGTCCCATCTGTTTGAACAGGTTTTGCAGATCTTTGAAACAATACAAAAACCTATGAAATCTGTTTAACAAACATGAAAGTGGAATGAGTATACACATAATAAGTAGTGATCCCTCTTTAAAACCTTGTCTGCAACCTCGTCTGCAAGTTACAGGAAACGGGATGTGTTGCAGTTATAGCTAGTTAATGCATGGGAATTTGGGGCACAACTAGCCTGAAGATCTCTATAGCCTACAGTGTGGTTTCCTGCTCCTCCTCTTCCTCCCGCTTTCTCTCTCTTACCTTCTCCAGTACGTGTTTGCTCTATCTCCTGCCAGTGTTATAGATCACAAAGAAATGGACTGAACTAACTCTGTTGGAAACTATACGCTGTACCTGCATCTTTATGCAAGAAAGTGTGAATAAAGCCACTTACAAAAGAAGGCTGTGGTCTCCATTATTTAGCCTTGTGTGCACGTGAGACTGGTAAACCCTTTTGTTTTGTTTTTCTCTGCTAACTGCCTTTTTAACAGGAGGCAGCAATACCAAATAATTCCAGTTATTTTTAAGTTTCTGCTCCTACAGTATGCTGTGCCTCTCACCTTTAAACCTGTCATCTGAATCACTCTCACTTTCGCTGTTTTCATCTGAAAGAGAGAGAGAGAATGCGAGAGAGATTCTGCTATTAGAAACATTTCAAGCTTGCTCATGTTATTAAGTTATCAAAAGTGTCCTACAATGAGCATTTTATTTATTTATTTAAACTGCCTAATAACAGAAATTCTCTGGGGAGTATAAAATACATTAAAAACACTCAATACAAATATTAAAACAAAAAATAAAAAAACTCACATAATAAAATCAAGATAAAACCAGCAGCAAAGAATAAATTCCTAAAACCAAATTAAAATCAGAAGCAGAATAGAGCACTGAAATTACTAAAAACAGTTCTTAATATGCCTGGGAGAACAGAAAAAGTCTTTATCTGGGGCTGAAAAGAGCTTAATGTAGGAGCCAGGCGAGCCTCTCCGGGGAGAGCATTTCACCACTGAAAAGCCACCCGCCTTGCCTCATTTGGCAGGGGTGGGGGACCTGGAGGAAGGCCTCAGATTATCAATTTAATATATGGGTAAGTAAATATGGGAGGCATGTTCCAGAATACATGATAATGGTATTTCTACGGGGAAATGGTTTATGATTCTGAAAGTGTTTAGACACTAATAAAGGAACATAATTTGAGGTCATTTCCATTCTGCATTAGGAAACATTTTAAAATCAGGTTGGTTATTTTCCATCCAAACTCTTTTAGACATTGAAAGGAGGTTGTACAACATCTGAAAAGTCCAAGGGAGCTCTTTAAAAGCTTAAGTAGGCAGAAATCTACATGAATAATAGCAATTAATTCTGTGAGAAATGCCAACTTGCATAAGGCAGTGGAGGCCAAGTTCTGACTCATTCACAGCGTGTGGCTCCCAAGCAGTTCAGGAAAGGGATGTGTGTCTTGGTAAGATGCTCTTAGGAAGGCAAACAACTATGCTGTGACAAGGGCAGTTAGAAGCAGCAGCGCCAGAGGCGACTCCCTTTGCCCTCACCAGCTGGACTAGGGTCATATCTCAATCCTGTAGCAGCACTCTTCATAGAACAAATGGAATAGACAGTAACAAACATTACAAACATCTATTTGGCAATAATAGGCATGCAGTATCCAGTTTTATTAACTATTTTAATTGAAGATTTTGGGGCATGCAGCAAGCCAACAGAAAAATGAATGGCTGGTGGAATGTGGCGGTTTCACCATGGGTACATTTATGCACTTTAATTCTGCAGAAATAACCTGACAAACTCCAGGATATGAAGCCAGCTGCTTCATATTTTACATCATGATCATGTCTGCTGAAACTATACTGATTTCCCCCAGTGTCTCTTGCAGCAAACATGCAAAGTGTGAAGAGTAGATGTATGTTCCTAAATGTTCAAGGACATGCACCAGGGAACCTGGATTGGCCGCAACTCCCTGGTGTGGACCCACGGTGCACTTAGGAACAAGCATCTGGTCTTGCAACCTTATATGTTTACTATAGCAGACGGTGTAACAAAACAAATTAACAAAACTCAGTGACTTCTGTAATGACAGGATAGTCAGTATTCTCTCATTAGGACAAAAGGTTTCCATGCTATACCTCTCAGCGATGCTGTTTCAATATTGGACATTGAAAGCTTCTTCAATCTCTTTTTCCCTCTTTTTGCACTATAGATAGAATTGATCCTTTGTACAAGCTGTAAAAAAAGAAGAGGATAACAAATCAAAAGGATGAACCAAGTAGAAATTCAAAACTGTATATGTGATTTACTCAGAATGCAATCCAAACCCACTCACCTGGGAGTAAACCTCATCAAACTCAATGGGATTTACTGCTGAGCAGACATGTACAGGTTGTGCTATTACTGTTCTTTTCTCTTTCATGCAATCTAAATACGACCGTTGCTAAATACGAACATTAGGAATATTTTCATACACCAGAAAACTCGCAGTGCAAACAAGTTCTATAGTGGGGTTGTACAGCAGAGGTGCTCTCAGGGTCAATTTCATGATGTTTAGTGCCAAAATGGAGCACAATAGTGGTTGGACCATAAGGAGGTTGCTCTACAGCAAACCTCACCTAATTTCACTAGCAACTCTAATCGCCAAACCATTGTTATATGACATTGTTTCTCAATTTTATTCTTTATTAAACACAATATAGGACTAGCAGAAAAATCTTATGCATGTTTAATTGTAAGTAAGACCACTGCGTTGTGTTCAATGGGGCTCATTCACAACTGAATGAGAACTGAGTGCACATGAGTACAGTTAGTTTCACAAATATATTTGGTTGCTAGTATATTTTCAGCAACATAAGTTTTTTAATATACGGGGGAAATACTATATTTACAATCAACAAATAAGCATGTTGCTTGGTCACTCTGCCTATCGGCCTACTAAACAATTATTCCATATCTTGCTTGGCCTTCGAAAGTTTTCGCTAAATTGAAAGTTTCAAAACTGGAATTATGCAGCTATCTTGAGTTGCACAGCCTATGAATAAACAATAAGAGCCATATTGGATCAGCGGTGATTTCCTTGGGAACCATCGTTACAAACAAAAAACAAAGGAGAAAAAATTAACTTAAGGCATATATTGCAGATTGTAAATAGCAACGGGTCAACTGCTAGTCAAATTGTAATTCAGCTGGTGAGCAATGCCCTGACTTGCAGAGCTTAAGGGGAAGCATGTAATTGTTTAACCAAGGGAAAGCTCAGACACATTTCCCCTTTTCATACTAAAGTGACCTGTCCATAGGTGCGGTGGGAAAGGGTAAAGCTTGCATGCATGACTGCCTACAACATAACTTGTGACGCAACTAGCTTCATAGATATTTTATGCAATCATTCTCCCCTTTGTAAGGGGGCAGGAGCACAGATGTCCATTACATTGTAGACTCATGTGAGCCTATGAAAATTCATGCTTCCCACCTTGCGTATGACCAATGTCTACATTATTGCTTTTGTTTTTGGACTAAACATTGGATTTGGTAGCACAAAAATGGCCTGGGATCTCTTCTCCACCCCCATCCCCCAATTCCACATGCATTTCTATGAATACAACAAGAACATGGCCTTATTGGCTATGTGGATAATGGGAGGAAATAATGGGCTGAAGGTCTTGAACATGAGAATCCCATAAATAACATGTGCTGACAGAGCACATCCAATCTGTTGGGGTTAGGTTTTTACCCACAGAAGGAAAAAGACTCTAAAGAGTTAAAAAGATGTCCTTGGCCAGATTGTCTCTGCCAGGAGAAGTCCAGTATGAAGCAGATTCTTCCCTGGCCTACGTGCGGTACGAGAAGTACAAGATGAAGAGACTATTGGTTAATTGGGCCAAGGAGAAAAGTGTATTTAAGAAGTCCATGTTGTAAGGCTTCTTACTGCTGCTGTTATACTGCTATGACATTATCAGACTGCTGATGTGATCTTACTGTGATATATTACTGCTGCTACGTTGCTGTACTGTTGGTGAAAGGACTGTATATATGACCATTTATTCTGTAAGTAATTTATTTAGTGTCAGTAAAGTTTCTTACTGACCAAAGACCGTGAGTGCTTCTTTTTGTTCTTAACTCCAAGCTGAAACCATTTCCAGCTCCACGCTGCTGCTGCTATTCGCACTCTGCTATATTTTTTGGGTAAGCAATTACCACGATACAATCTTGGTATCTACATTAATCAGGGAGATGGATCTATAATTTGCACAGAATCTGTGATCTAGTCCCGGTTTGGGGATGACTGAAATGTGGGCTCTTTGCAGAGTGGGCACCAGTGTGCCTATTTCATTATATACCCTTTATGCCAATGTATCTGTTTTTCAAAACACATGTTTATATCTTCATGTAAGCACATCCTTTTGTCAAGTTGATTGAGTATAACAACATGCCCACATGGTATTGCAGGGGTGGGCAACTTCTGGCCCTCCATGTTTTGGTGTACAACTCCCATCAGCTATAGCAAGCATAGCTAAGGGTGAGGGGTGATAGAAATTGTAGGCCAAAACATATGGAGGGCCACAAGTTGTCCACCCTTGCAGTACTGGGATTCTCACTGCTGCTCTAGCTAACAGAGTTTGAGAAATAACAGCATTAATTCCCTTCAACAGTATTAATTCCCCACCACCCAGAGAGCAAGAAATCTGAGATATAGTGGCACTAAATGCTGCCAGAAAGACCCCTGCTGCTAACCTATCACTAGACACTGAAGAGCCTTCAATAAGGTTTATTGGTTAGTTATCACTGCCACACTTTCTCAATTTACCTTTCCTCAAGAACTTCTGGCTTGGGTGAAAATTCTATATGCAAACCTAAGGTCACAGATGTGGACCCATACAATTCTTCCCCTGCCATTCCCAATTGAAAGGGGCGCACACCAAGGCTGTCCTCTCTCTCTCTCTCTCTCTCTCCTGAAATTCAACATCTGTCTAGAACAGTTGGCTTGCACCATGAGACAAAGCAGATCAATAAGGGGGGTTCTCATGGATGATATGTTATTGTTTATTGATGATCCTGAAAATCCTATTCCAGAGTTTATTAGGTTAATAGACAAATTTGAATCAATATCAGGATATATATGATCAATTGGGCTAAATCAGAACTTACACGCTTAGAAACGGACATGTCCTTTGCCCTGTTTTTCAGATGGTTGTTCAAACAATGCCTGGACACCATATTTTATCTGAGAATAAAGGTCACCAAGGATATTTCCCAGTTGGTTAAATTGAATCCGACACCTCTGTTAGCTGAAATTGCTTTAGACGTAGATAAATGGGCCCTACTCACTCTCAGTGTTTGGAGTAAAATTAGCACCTTAAAATGAACATTTTGCCTCAAATAGTGTATGGTCTCCAAGGCATCCTGCTGTCTATATCCAAACTGTACCCCTAGGTCCTCAGGACCGATTCACACTTGCAAGGCTTGATATGACCATGACGGTTGAAACAACAAGTAAACGAACACTTGCAAGGACATTACAGTGATCAATACCTTTGGGACCCTCCTGGCCCTGCGCGTGGACAGCAGTTCACTTGTAGTACTTAGACTGTCCTCATTCAGGCTGGAGGGAGAGGAGGGAATGCCAAGCTGGGCCAGCAGCAGCATATCGTCATGGCTGTGCCTCTTGGGTAGCCGTGGGAGGCGATGGCCTTTCCTTTCTGACCAGTTCCCAATCCGTAGAGATTGGCTGCTGGGCTTTGAAGGTAGCTAACGAAAGAAGGAAGAAATGATTATTATTTAATTTAACCTATTTTAATCCACCCAATAACAAGCGTTCACAAGGCAGATTGCAAACAGCTAATAGAACAAAACACAAAAGAAATATTTAAAAGAACAAGATACAATACAAAATGGCTTATAGCACAGGAATAGATAAATAAAGATATGCAAGAACAGACATGAAAAACTAAACATTAAGTCTCTAAGGGTGCAATCCTACACCTATTTAGACAAGAAAAAAATGTTTCAATTTCTAGTATGCCCCTCCCCAGCCAGCATGGTGGCTGAAGGAATGATTAGAGTTATAGGACCCTTTTCTGTCTAAAAATGCATAGGATTGCACTCAAAAATGCCCGAGAGAAAAGAAAAGTCTTCACCTGGTGCCAAAAAGATAATAACATAGAAGCTAAGTGACCCTCCTTGAGAAGGCCAGTAGTCCATAAATGGAGTGGCACCACTGAGAAGGCCCTCTCTAACACCTTTCAGCGAGGGCAACTGGGAAAATGCCTCCAAATGTGACCTAAGCATCTGAGCAGATATATACAGGAGATCATTTCCTTTAGGAAGGGAGGGAGGAAGAACAAGCTATAGCCAGAGAGATACAGTTGTTCTGGAAAACTATTCCAAGGCCTGAACTCTTAATATAATGAGTAGAAAGACCTCAAATGAACTTCAGTGAACATCAAATAAGGGGAGTTTGTTAGACTGAGACAGAATTGCCTTTTCATTGAAGGCTGCGTTTTGCCATTAGTATAAGGAACTGCCTTATACCAGCTCCAAACAACAGTCAATTAAGCCCACCATTGCCTGCCTTGGCTGGCAGTCTCAGACTGTGGGTCTTTTCCAGCTTTGCTCTTCTAGTGTTTCTTTAAACTGGAGATGTCACAAACTGGACGTGCCAAGCATGTTCTCCACCACTGAGCTATGACTCCTCATCATTCAGGTATTTCTCAGTGCCCCCACCGTGGGGGAAGTACGGGACACAAGTACAGTGTCCTGTACTTCCCCCACATGAGGAGAAGTACGGGACAGGATTGGGAAGCAGAGAGGAGTCCTCAAGAGGAATTAAGGCTATTAGCAAGCAAAGGCTGAGAAAGATACCAGTGTTGGGGAGCAACACACAGGATATGCACGATTACAGAGAAACTAAGAGGTTAAGGGGCCAACTGGCAGTTTCTGTGCTGGTGGCCTCGTGCAGAGATGGGTAGAAAGTCAATCTCTAGATGTTTTAGACTTCAGCTCCCAGCATTCCAGACCACTGGCCATGCTGGCAAGGGCTTCTGGGGGATGGAAGTCTTAAAACATCTGGAGATCTACCTTGTGGCCATCCCTGGCCTTCTGCTGCAGCCGGAGTCTGCTTGGAGCCTTAAACTTGAGAGGTTCTCTGGGCAATGGAACCTTGGCTCCTTATCCACCAGTTCCCCTTGCCTTCCTTAAGAGATGCACCCTGGGGCAAAGCAACAAGAACCTCTAACTATACATATACACTGATGGGGTCCGAGCTCGGGGTGACTGACCTGGATAAGGAAAGACTGCAACATTTAGGGCTCTTTTGTTTAGGAAAAAAAGGAAGGCGAATAAGAGGGGACATGATAGAGGTTAATACAATTATGCATTATGTGAAGAAAGAGGGTAGAGAGAGATGTTGTTTTCCCTTCTAAATGTATGCCCCATCCCACACTGTTATGTCCCGATACCAGTTGTTACTGACATCTTGGGCCATGCTATCGATTTTAATGTGAACTCTGGAAAAGCAGTCTGACTCTGTGCCCCAATTATGCACGCTTACACCAACATAGGTATGTCTTTTGTACTTCCCTGATCCTTGTCAGGCCCAGCCAGGAGACTCTCAGCTTTATTCCACTGAGCCTCCCTTAGTTACCACCCAAGGTTTATAGCAAAGTGGATAAAACAAACAAAATCAGAAATGGCACATGTATGTAGGGGGAGATAAGTTGTCCATCTCTAATTACATCACAGATAAGAAGATGCCAACTTCACGTATATGCTGATAGGGTCTAAGGTGGCAGGAAAGGGATCTTGGGGTTGTGGTGGAGAGCTCAATGAAAATGTCAACCCAGTGTGTGGCTGCTGTGAAAAACGCAAATTCCATTAGAAAAGGAATTGAAAATAAAACTGCCAATACCATAATGTCTTTATAAAACACAACAGAGGGGTATAAAATTATGCACAGTGTGGGTAAAGTAACAGGGAGGGTTTTTTCTCTTTCCCTCCCGCATAATACTAGGACCAGGGTCATCCAATGAACCCGAATAGTGGGAGATTCAGGACAGACAAAAATACTTATTCATATAGTACATACTTAAGCTATGGAATTGAAGACGTGATGGATACAAATCTGGATGGCTTTAAAAGGGGTTTAGACAAATTCCTGGAGGAAAAGGCTATCAATGGCTCCTAAATTTAATGGATACATGCTACCTCTAGTATCAGAGGCAGTAGGTGCACCAGGTGCTTGGGAACTTGGGCTGGAAGATGCTATCCTGCTTGTGGGTTTCCCATGGGCAGCTGTCTGGCCACTGTGTGAACAGAATGCTGGACACGGTGGTCCCTTGGTCTGACCCAGCAGGGCTCCTCTTATGTTCTTATGCCAGTTGCTGGGGTACATGAGTAGGAGGGTGCTACTGCATGCATGTCTTGCTTATGGGTCTTCCATCTGGTTTGCCACTATGTGAACAATATGCTGGACTACATAGACCTTCAATCTGATTGAGCAGGATACTTCTTCCTTTCTTATATGGTACCCTCCTTAAAGTTGTTTTAAATGGATATTGTTGTTTTTATACTTTTGGTGGTTTAAAATTTTGTATACTTGTTTTTAATGTTCATTGTTTTTAACTTTTGTAAACCGCCCAGAGAGCTTCGGCTATGGGGTGGTATATAAATGTAATAAATAAATGAATGAATAAATAACGTATTCCCTAGGGCCTAATCTACACCTACAGCCCTTTCACAAGGGAGGAGGGATAATTGCGAGAGTTCCCAGCTTCCGCGATTGGGGCGCAAGCGAGGGATGTTTCCTGCAAGTAAAGGAGAGCCATTGTGGGAGAACGTGTGCCCATGACAGTGGTTCTGAATGTGTATTGGCAGAAGTGGGCAGGACTAAGCAGATGGGTATGGGACATGGATTTTGATTTTAATAACTCCTGAGATGCACACCAGCACAGACACGTAACAACACAAGGGGAGATAGGTTTTGTGTCAAAAATGTGCTGCTGCGCAGATAAAGATATATATTTGGCTTCAAAACGAAACAAACACTCTGCGATGAAACATGCCAGTGCCCATGCACCCACCCCTCACACCGGGTTGGCTATTCGCTGAGCCAGGAGCTCGTGCCAAACAGCAACAGCTTCGCGAAGGGGGGTCACACCAGCCGCGGACTTTGGGATTGTAGCAAGAAAGCTGGAAAAACTGCTACAAAATTAGTCAGGGACATTCCTGAGTGGTGGAGCCGAGATCACAGCAGGATCAGCTGTGCGTCATGTGACCCAGTAGGGACAACATCAATATTATTCTGGAATAAATGGGTGGTGTAGACATGGCCTAGGAAACCCACTTGTGTAACAGCTACAGTTTTCGGGAAGGTGGTAAAAACTTTCCTGTTTAAGAAATAAGGCTACGGATTTTATTTTATGCATTGCTGAAGTTGGTCTCTCTTTTGTCTGATGGTTATTTTTATTTTAGTTTGCTTTATTGTATATCACACATTGCATTTTAATAATCTATAAACTGTTGAGAGAGATTATTTACGAGTTACACAGGTTGGTGGAAATTTTAGAATAAATAAGTAAATGCCCATTTTCTTCATATAAAAGAAACAGATTGTGAAAAGACCATGTGTCTAACATTTTGTGTCCCTTTGTGTGAAATAGAAATCATGCCTTTTAATGATACTGCAGTCCTGCAGTCCCATACACAGTTACTGGGAGTAAATGCCATTGAAAGCAATGGGACTTACTTCTGAGTAGACATGCATAGGATTGCAAGATAATTAAACCATTTGGAACTTTTGCTTGCTTCAGCATAAACAATGGTCATAGATTTCCAAAGCTGGAAAGAAATCAGTATAAGATGCCTTATACTGAGTCAGACCATTGCCTCATTTAACCCAGTACTTTCAACATTGACTGGCAGTGGCTCTCCAGGGGTTCAGACAATAATTCTCTCAGCCCCACCTGGAAATGCAAGATTGAACATGGGACCTTCCGCATGCAAAGCAAGTGCTCTACCACTGAGCCATGGCCTTTTCCCAACTCAATGAATCATACTGTCTAATCTGCATCTCATCACACACACATGACTCTAAAAAAAGAGTATCTTTAACAACAGCAATACTAATTCCCAAGAGAAATTTGTCCAACTCCAGGGGAAAAAATCCAAAAAGAGTTCTTTGAAATGTAAAACTGAAAACAATCCCATTTTAAACCAAGAAGGATAATTCACAAATTAAGCACACTCTGATTCAATGCAAAATTGACATTCCTCATATTTCAAGGATTTTGCAATGGATTATTATGTCATAAATATTTCAGACCCTTAAATAATTTTACTAAAGACATTCACTTGGAAAGACATTCACTTGGAAATTGTACATTGATGGTGCTATATAAATAAATAATAATAATAATAATAATAAATAGTTCCCTCTGATTTCAGTGAAATTTACCTGGAAGTAAGTTACACTGAAACCAGTGGAACATTTTCATATAAATATATTTAAAATCAGGGTAGCTGTAATATAAGTAGAAAAATAGGCTTGGGAGATGAGGAGTAAAGCAGCTTTCTCTTTCTGGAAGATTTTGCTGTGTCTTACAATTTTCTCAGATTATACGTTTTGACACAATTTTTTACATCTTCACAGGATAAACATAATGATCAAGGGAAAGAAATAATGGCAGGGGGGAACAAGAGTAATAGAAAATTCAGTATCTGATTCTAGAAGTCACAAACTTGAGCAAGACTAACAAAGAATTCTAAAGAATGAAAATATATTATGTCCAAAAATAAGAGAATTTAAGAGTGCATAGTAATTTAATAGTTTGCTAACAGTTAGTCACATATAAATTAAAGCGGCAAAAATGTTTAGAGCAAATATTTAAATGGGTTATGCATCGTTTCTTATAACCTTTTTCAGATTGATACAGTTAGTTTATGGCTATTTTGCTATCTATGCTCCTGTGGCTGGTTCTTTTGCACAAAGCAATCAAATAAAATACTCCCAAACAGAGTCCAGCCCTCTTAAGGCATGCTGTGTTACCTGTGGAGGTGTTGTGTACTTCCTGTCCTGCGGAGTCCACATCCTGTGAAAAGAATCTAGGGAACTTTCAGAGAGCTGCTGGGATTTTCGGCCTGCATTACGGGCTTTCAGCTCCACATCCTCGTATGGGTTTTCCTTGGGTGAATCTCCTTTACAATTTTTTTTAAGAAAAGAAAAACAGATAGGAATGTAAAACAAAAAAAGAATCATGTGAACCAAGTGAAAGGCTTGTAGAAAACCTCCTTAGCTTCCAGAGTGACTCATCCTTCCAACTGCAGCTGGAAGTACTTGGAGTAGATTTTGGCTTTGAAAGACAATGTGTGTTTTTTAAAGTAGAGATTTCACAAGACTGCCTTCTGAGACCCTACAGCTCAGCAATATTCATAAATTAAAACACACGCTAAATATACAATGACTTTAAGGAGAACCAGACAATTTACTAACAGCCCAGTCCACGCTGGATGTTTACTCAGAAGTCCTACTGAGTTCAATGGGACTTACTCCCTTGCAAGTGAGCACAGGATTATAAGGCAGAGTTTGCCATCTCCCCCACAATAAAATTAACAGATTTTTTTTTACTTTTTGTTGCAGCTGCTTTCAGTTCATTCTGTAGAAACACAGGATACAAATTGTTGTAATATGCAAGAACATCAGAAATAAGAAGAATTGTGTTGATTCAGACCAACACCTTTCACAATAGCAGCTCACTGGGTCAACATTCACATTGAGCTGTCCACCAGAACCATTTCTTGGTTCACCACTAGCTTAGATCCCATCAGCGTATATGTGAAGTTGGGATTTTTTTCAACTTGGTTACACTGAACTGCATTTGACATTTTGATGTCTGTTCTCCCAGTTTGGAGAGATTCTTTAGGAGCTCATCACAATCCTTTTTTGTTTTAACCACCTCAAATAATTCAGTGTCATCAGCAAATTTGGCCACTTCATTGATCACTCCTAGTTCCAGATAATTTACAAACAAGTTGAAAAGCACTGGCCCCAATAGAGATCCCTGCAAGAACCCCCCTCCCTTCATTGGGAGAATTTGCAATTATTCCTACTCTCTGATTCCTGTCCTTTAACCAGGAACTAATTCATAAGTAAATCTTTTTTTTTAAAAAAATGCATTATTCTATCACATGCTTTAAAAACTGTTTACTACATCTCTTAAAGCACAGCCCTCCACCCATGATGCTGATATGGCTGAAGAGGTAGGGTTGTACATTGGTGCCTCTCCAGCAGCCTGCGTGCAGCCCTAGCTAAATTTGGATGCAGTTCTTCAAACTTCAATTTTTTAAAAAATCATTTGTTTGGGCTCAAATGATATAGGAGATATGTGGGTACCTACATTGCACCCTGCATCTCCCCATTAACATCTATTAAAAATACGTGTCACCTAACATCATCATAAAAACCCTGCTAAATCAAACAAAGGGTTTAGAATCCTGTTCCCAAAAATGTTCAGATAAACATTTCCAGGAAGTCCGCAAGCAGGGCATGAAGGCAATTGTCCTCACTACCAAGGATATACTACTTTTGACTGTGAAGGTTCTAGGCATTGACAGAACTCTCCACCTCCAGGAATTTCTTTAACCCCTTTTAAAGTCATCTCAGTGACCGCCGTCACATTTTGTGACAGCAAATTCCAATTATTATGCCTTGAATGACAAAGCACTTTTTTCTGTCTGTCCTGCATCTACTGCCAATAAATTTCACTAGGAGGTCCCAAGACCTAGTATTATCAGCAAATGAGAGAGAAAAATGTTCTCTTTCTCTCTCTCCTCTCTCTCCATGCCATTCATCATTTTATCATGTTCTCCCTTAGAAATCTTTTTTTCTAAACAAGTTTTCCCTTGTAGGAAAAATGCTCCATTTCTTGTTAATTTTAGATATCCTTTTATGCATCTTTTCCAGCTCTACAGTATACTTTATCAGATGGAGTGATATTATTCCAAATGTGGACCACAACGTAAATTTATATAAAAGCAGTCCCTTTCCCGATAAGCCTATTTGACTATTTCATCCCCTGCAACATACGGAGTTGATGAGCTATCCATGACAACCCAAGGATCTCTTTCCTCAATAGACATAGCCCAGTTTTATTTCATTTATTTATTAGTAATACTTGTATACCACTTAAGGAAGTATCCAATACTGCCTGTACATTAATGGGATCTACTCCTAATTCAATGGGGACCAGCTAGGGTGACCATATTTTGGAAACTGAAAAGGAAGACAACATGTCCAGCCCCCAGGGGGGCGTGCCCACCTGAATATGGCTTTGGTCACGTCTGTTTGTTCAGCACACAATTAAGACAAACCTATTCTACATAACATCTTAATGTTAAAATCACTGAAATAAAGAACAAGTGAGACATTCAGTGTATCTGAAATTAACTTCACACACTCCTTTGCAGCTTTTGCTGTACTATGTGTAATAGTCTCTCCGTCCCTCAAATATATTTTCTGATTGAAAATCCTTCATTGAATGACCATAGTCTCACCTTTCCTAATATGTAACACTCTTTCCCCCATCACCTTTCTCATTTCTATACTCACAGATTCAGCACACTGCTACCACTGAAAAAACAAAGCAGTTGACAAGTGCAGAAAAATCTAGTACAACAAACTAGCATTCAGAAAGAGTATAAAATACGATTACCCCCCAAACATTAGCCTTGGAACAAAATGGACTAAAGACTTGTTGCAGTCACTTCTCACTAGCACCTCTTAGCTTGTTTCAACTTCTGGTTTATCAAGGAGAAACTTATCTAAAAAATTGTTATTATACCTCTGGTTCATTAGGCATGTCAGTAGCAATACAAAGAAAGGCCAGAATGGATGCCCATTATCACAATGCTAGACAAGGATCTTTCCCTCATTTTATCCAAATGTATCTTGAATTTACACTGCCTCAATGTGCAGAGAACAGAAATCCCAATCAGGGAACCAAAGAAAACTTCCCAAAGAAACCTCAGAAATAAGGTCCGTTGATTTCAATAAAGCTTACTCACAGATAAATGAATATAAGATTGCAGCCTCTTCACATCTGTTTACCTTACTCTAGCAAGTGCAAGCCCCTCCTGTCAAGGACAACTATGCACTCACCAGAACCTGGCATCATGGATCATGCAACCAGCAGGTATTCTCCAGAAAGATGCTTTCAGACCCTAGGAGATCCAGACACACTCAAACAAGTCAAGCCAAGCCACACTATGCACTCATATATTATCTTGCTGGGACAAGACAATACTTCGCAATTGACCAGACATAACTGTCATAAACAAAAAAGAAAAACACACCGACCTCATTGACACAGTAATACCTAATGACAAAAATGTTGCAGAAAAGGAAGAGGAAAAGAGAAAAAAATATACACCACTAGCTATGGAAGTTAAAGAACTATGGCAACAGGGGAAAGTTACATTTATTCCGTTAGTCGCATCAGTCACCAGTATCACATCAAAAAAATTTTTTTACATAAAACCTTCAGAAACTAGGTCCACCAAAATACATCCACACATCCAGAAAGCAGTCATACTTAAAACATGTTCAATAGGGAAATTTCTGAATCAGTAAAAGTCGGCATGACTTGGCAAAGCCCATCATGTTTATCTAGAAAAACCACCACGAGCAAGAAAAGAGAGAATAACCACCACCACCACCCTATTAATTTTTTAAATAAGGATGAACAATTTTATTTATTTATTATTAGATTTATATACCACCCCATAGCCGAAGCTCTCTGGGCGGTTTACAAAAGTTAAAAACAGTGAACATTAAAAAGTATACAAAATTTAAAACCATAAAAAATATAAAAACAACAGTATAAAACAACTGTTACAAAATATATGTCATGCCAATTATATCAAAGCAAATTGAAGAGGAAGGTCTATGGGCC
Source organism: Elgaria multicarinata webbii (assembly GCF_023053635.1). Taxonomy (NCBI): domain Eukaryota; kingdom Metazoa; phylum Chordata; class Lepidosauria; order Squamata; family Anguidae; genus Elgaria; species Elgaria multicarinata. The sequence continues at coordinate 96,456,403 of NC_086172.1, forward strand.
AAAATGCATTATTTAAAAAATGAATTACTATCTTCTAGCACTAGCTAGAAACCCACTTCTTCCTTTGGACTATGGAGCAAGCTTCATTCCAGAAACAAGTGTTGCCTCTCATTTCCAGAGTTATTTTTGGAACCATTAGTTCCTGTTGTGGAAGCAGTTGGTTCCATTTACACAAAAGAACCAGCAGAAGTGCAGGGCAATATAGGATACTGACCGTAATACAGTAAAATCTCTAAGTAGTTTACATACAAAACTCACTGTATAATACAAGATGAAAACATTTCAACTTTCAACAACAAATGTAAGATTAAAAGAAACAATAAAAGGAGACAGTAAAATGGAGCAGCAGCAGTAAGATCATAAGCCAGGAAAAGTTTGCATGAACAAGTACATTTTCAGATGTCACTTAAAACACCCTATTTTGTGTGAAAGAAAGCCCACTTTCGAGATGTTAACGTGGCAACATTCTGTTGGTTGTGGAATGGCCAACAACGCCTCCTCTTAAGATCTTAGAGTTCAGATCTATAAGTATATATGTGAAGCAGCTATTTTAGGGGATACATCACTTTATTTATACTGAATTTCACTTGTCATTGCCTTTTCTATTCAGACTAGTCTGGAGATATCTTTTTGGAGCTCTTCACAGTCTTTTTGGGTTTCACTATCCTGAATAATCTGGTGTCATCTGCACCAAATATGGCCACCTTACAGCGGATTTCAGATGATTTATGCATGTTAAATATCAGTCATCCCAATAAACCAATATTTTAGGATTGTTTTAATTACAAGGCTTGGACAGCTGCTGCTACACTAGAAAATGTTTCCACTGGCAGTGCGTGATCATTATCTCAGAAGCATGGAATGCAACTGTATAGATTGTACTGGAACTCACAGACTCTGGAGATGAGACACCTCCCAGCGCAGACGAAGTGCAATTTAGAAACTTATTTGCCTATTTAGCATACACGTTTTAACAAAAAGACAGTCTTTGTAAGGTATAAATCTGAAGCTATAAATTCTACAGAAGGACTTCGAAGAGTCTTCTCCTCCCCCCCCCCCCCCGCCCAGCAAAAAAATATTAATGGCAATGTAAGGTTGCACAGTCAGTTGTGGAAAAGGGCAAATTCAAAGTATGACAGGTGCAAAGAACAGTGACTGAAAGAAGATCACAGGAACTTGCCACCGTGAGTGAAATCCAAAACCCAAATATGCTCCAGAGGGTTCCCAGCCCTCTGAAGCATATTTGAGATCATGCAAGGGTCTGTAGGGGGGATTGGGAATGGCTGAATTCTGCTTCCTTTCTGCTGCCTCCAAGAGGAGATCTCATAGGCACTGAAGACTTTCGTAGAGATTTTTCTGAATAATGTTTAAAACACATTATTTATTATAATGAACCATTCTGGTATTCAGTTCTTGAATCACTCTCCCACAGAAATTGAGGGGAAAGAATGGACTTTCCTTTACTTTGATGTGACCATTTTTCTTGAATTCAGTATTTTGCGATATGGGCACAGACACACACCCAGTGGAGGTAAACGGTCTTTAAAAATATTTTTGGCTTTTTGTTTCCTGGATTCCTAAATACAACGCTACTGCATTAATGAATGGTATATTTGCAGAACAGTTTTACTGGCAACATAGTGCAACAATCTGTCCAAAGCAAGAGCAAACGAAAGCTATGGTAAAATAATCAGCTTTGGAAAAACCAAGAATAATGGGATGTCAGGGAGGTCAAGCACTGATGAGTTGTTCGTGACGGTTGCACTCCTTCAATGTGCAATGCTGAGATATACATTCAGCCCCTCAGCACGGTGAGGCAGCACAGAATGTCCCGTCACACTGGCTGTCAAGCATGGCAGATGGGACGCCAACTCTAGGCAAAGCCAAGCAAGCCAACAATGAAGTGAGGCAAGAATGAAAAATGGGACCAAGAAAAAGAAAAACTGCATTCCTCACACAATTATATGGAATAACAGTTCCACTTTGGGAGCAGGACTTTATCAAATGGAATTTCATGTAGCAGTAAAAGAATTTAAGAACATAAGAAGAGCCATATTGGATCAGACCGAGGGTCCATCTAGTCCAGCACTCTGTTCACATAGTGGCCAACCAGCTGTCAACCAGGGACCAACAAAGCAGGACATGGTGCAACAGTGACCTCCCACCCATGTTACCTATCAACTGGTGCACACAGGCTTATTGCCTCGGATACTGGAAGTATCCCAGTTACCCTGTTATCAAGAGAACAGATTTGCCAGCAAATTAATATCTGCCTTTCAAGGTGTTTTCTAAACAACACAATGGTTTCCCAAAGCAGGTGTAATGTTGTTCAAGGAATTTGCAGCTTCTTCAGAACTGATATGGGACTAGCTGTAACATGGAGATTGGAAGTGGAAGGTATGCATGCATAGTAACAGTTGGTGAGCTGACACTGGTAGTGATTACCAGTTTTCTGAATTAAAAGAAGCCAGGAATTGCATTCTTAAGAACAGACAACCGGCCTCTTAACACCAGAATAAAAGTTTACAATCTGTAGACTTGCCAGAGAAGTAACTGTCAGGGATAGTTACAGCACGGCTGTGGGGTCTTGTATGTTTTTTTTAAGCTAAGATTTAATTAGAAGTCGTCTGGAAGGCTTTGGGCCTGTTTGGCCTCTGGAATGTTACAATCTCTGTCAGTATTCTCAGAGCAGGAAAGGAGAAGTGGTTCTACTCCCTGCAAGCCACCTGCTTGCCTCAGCCTTGGCAGAGAAGCTATCTGTGAGAAATTGATAGAGAAAAGGTGGGGGGTTGCAGAAGGATCGCCCAGATTGAAGCATTATTTTTTGTCTTTTTTGCTAAGTGTAAGCCGCTCCGAGAGCCTTTTTGGCTGAGGAGCGGGGTATAAATATGATAAATAAATAAATAAATAAATAAATAAATAAAATAAATTATCTTGGTGGGCTGAGCAGTGCCTCCCTGTTTGGACAAGGGCACTGCTGAAAGGCTAAAGCCCCTGTCTGTCAACTGGTCTGGAAGAGGCCTATGCCTCCCTTTTTAAGTTGATGCAAAGGCAAGGAGCCTTTGCTAGATCCATCATTGTCTGAGACTCTGGAGGGAACTCTGCACATGCACCTTCCTAAGTGGAACTTTGGATTACTAAGAACTAGGGCTGTGCACGGACCCCCCGATCCGCTCTGGATCCCAATCCACAACTTCCGGATTGGGTCTGATCCGCACCACGCCGATCTGCCTATGGTCCGCTCTGCTCCATGGCGGGGCTCCGGATCCGGATCGGAGTTCCGTGTTCCCCCCCATAGATTTGCATTGAAAATCAAATGCCTATAACTTTTTTACTTTTAACGTTGGAAACCTGAAAATCGGCATCATGAGAGCTTATCCATGTATCGACATTCACGGCCAGTTTGAAGCAAATCCGAGCATCCAGTGATTTTTGGCGAATATGTCAAAATCCCCCACCCCATTTTCAGAAATGCAAATATCTCTGTCATTTTTCCAGATACAGACTTGAAAATAGGCACCATCCCAGCTTCCACCTAGATCCACATTCATGCCAAGTTTCAAGGAAATCCGAGCATGCCCTGATTTTTAGCGATTTTTAAAACTTGTTAACCCTCAACCGTAACCCCAAATAACAAACCTTTCTACATCTCCATCACTTTTAATGTTAGAAACCTCAAAATAGGCACCATGAGAGCTTATCCTCGTATACACATTCATGGCCAGTTTGGATCAAATCCGAGCATCCACTGATTTTTGGGGAATATTTCAAAATCCCACACCCCATTTTTAAAAATACAAATAGCTCCGACATTTTTTACAGATACAACTGGGCAGCAATGCCTTTTTCATCACGGGGAAGGACTAATACTAATAATGTATTTATTATTTGGGGAAATGGGACTAGTGTGTATTGTGCTTTGCCCAAACTTTATTTGAATGCTCAAACTTTATTTGAATGCTTTTTGCACTTAACAAGCAGTGCACAGCAAACACACATACACCCCGCCCCCAAGATAAATCCTATCTCCTCCAAACAAACGCAGCTACAGTACAGAACTAACTAACCCTCTGAGAAAGGAAACTGTCTCTGGCTCCCTCTGGCTTAGTCCCCCCACCTCCAACATTGGGATTGGAGGATGCTTCACATTATCATCACAATTGGGAGTTCAATCTGTCAATCAAGGTGGAAAAGAAGAGCTTTCCCTTCCCATTTTACCCATTCTATAAAAATTAATAGCAAGCAAACCGCAAAACAAAAAATTCTGAAAATCAACACAAATGACCCCCAACAAGCACTCTCTAAGCACAGTAAGTTTCAAGAATGTAGCTTTTAAAACAAAAAAGTTATACGTGCTTTGTTCTCACAATGCAATCCTATGGGGAAAACCTTCCAACATGGCGGGTGGAGCTCCGTGAGGAAGCGGATCAATCCACAAATGGACGACCTGCCCTGCGTTGCTTCGCTGCCCCCGACCTGATCCGTCTCCGCCTTTAACGGAGGCAAATCAGGCCGATCCGATGCTGCTTCTACGATCCGAAGCAAAGCGGACCACAGCCCTACTAAGAACTTGCCATGAAAAGTACTGTGAGGCTTTTCATAGACTTGAAGTGAGGGTTGTGCATCTTTGTTTGTCATCAAATCAGTGCACAGGCAGACTGCACATGACATTGTGAGAGGGACTCACGAAAATCTGTGAGTGCCCAGTAATGAGTGTGCATTTAAACACTCGTCTGATGGAGCTCATAGACTTAGGAACATGTTCTTTGTTAATATTTTGGGCCAGTTTACATGTGTCAGTGGCACATTTGCCTGCGAGGATGAAAAACCCTTCCCCAAAATAAAGGGGAAACAACTGGGCATGTTTAGCCTGAAGAAGAGAAGATTGAGGGGAGACATGATAGTACTCTTCAAATACTTAAAAGGTTGTCACACAGAGGAGGGCCAAGATCTCTTCTCAATCATCCCAGAGTGGAGGACACGGACTAATGGACTCAAGTTACAGGAAGCCAGATTCAGGCTGGACATCAGAAAAAACTTCCTTACTGTTAGAGCAGTATGACAATGGAACCAGTTACCTAGGGAGGTTGTGGGCTCTCCCACACTAGAGGCCTTCAAGAGGCAGCTGGACAACCATCTGTCAGGTATGTTTTTAAGGTGGAGTCCTGCATGGACTTGATGGCCTTATAGGCTCCTTCCAACTCTCCTATTCTATGATTCTATGATAATTGATTGTTGTATACTCTTTCCTCTGCCTCGATTCATGCAGTGAGTAGTTGGCCATACGAATGCAGTGGCACAGAGCTCATTGAGTCTGAGGGTTCACCTTTCCTCTTGATCTTGTTTAAACCTTTCCTATATTGCCTTTGAGTTACCAACATATGACCTGAGGTTGGACTAGCTCTCTTTGGATGGTTTGGCCTTTCAAGAATTTGATTGCCTGAGAGATCATGTTAGGAATTATCTTCCTCCCCTGTCCAGGTTTGGAACCCGTGTATGGATTGACCTTCCCTTGTGTTCAGAACCATGGAGATTACAATGGGGAAACCACGTTGATGGGGATCTCCTCACGGTAGTAGTGATTAGCTTTTAACTGTTCAGGAATTTCTTGGAGCCTATAGCTATTGACCATCAGCTATATGATTTCTGAAGTGTGTAACCATTGTTTTGCCATGGGATTTCCTGCAATAAAGAAGTCTCATTGATTTGAGTGTCTTGTGTCAGTTTGCCAGAATGTGTGCTCGCCTGAGGAACCAGGAAAACTGACAGTAACAGAACTCCAAAGTACTTTGCATCAGTTGAAGAGCACTGCAAAGCCAATCACCTTTATTTTGGGGAAGGGGTTTGCATCCTCACAGGCAGATGTGCCACTGACACATGTAAACTGGCCCAAAATATTAACAAAGAACATGTTCCTAAGTCTATGAGCTCTATGCATGCTTGTTACTAGGCACTCACAGATTTTCGTGGGTCCCTCTCACAATGCCATCTGCCTCCCACATGCTTCCCACCCCTTCTAGCCTTCTTTACATGACAAAAAAACTACCCCTGTAAGTCCGACTTATTTTTTGAGACAGAGCTTGCTGCTATCCCCTGCTGTGTGCAAGAGAAGCAGCACATTCAAAACAGCTCACTGAATGGGCCATGTGCATGTTGTTTACTTCCTCTTTCAAAAGAGGAAGTAATGAGGGACAAAAGCAACGGTAAGGAAACACGATTTTCCCCCGTGTGATGACACTCTATAATTCCACTGATATCAACTATCTTTTAGGATTAGTAGAAGAGATACATTACAGTGCCAGTGATGTAAAGGATACTATGTCTGATTTAGGATCAGAAGACTGCAGGTTTATGTTCTGCCTGGCTTGAGTCCTTGGTACTCAGGCCTAATGCTCAGTGGTAGAACACTAGCTATATAGAAGGTCTCAGGTTCAGCCACTGTTATCTGCAGGTAGAGTTGAGAAATATTCATGTCTAAAATCCCAAAGAGGCTGCCACAATCTTATCTCTGGCCATGCAAAGTTGGTGCTAAAAATCTTTGAATAATTAGTGAGATAATTTATCTCCAAGCAACAGACTCTGGAATATGTGGTTGGAGAAAAGATACTACAAGGAATACTGGCACATGTAAGCAAGACCCAAGGTAGTTTGTTTTTTTTTAATAGCAGAGTCCTTAAGTATCTCAGTTTAGCAACAAATCAGCATTCTTTTGGTCAATGGGACAGCCAGAACAGTCTCTGGGATTTGCTCTAAATTGCACATATGGATATTTTTAGTCAATGTGTTCTGGCTGCCCCAACCTACAGTGCTGATTATTAAAATAGACACAATTACAATTCCTCAAAGCTTCTAAAGCATTTATAAAGAGAAGAGAAGGCAGGGACTTTTCTCCTCACCCAAGTTCCGTAGTACAGTTAACCCAATCATAGATCTACTTTAAGACTGACATGCAGTTCTGATAGTAGATTGTGGCAAAGGCAGGCAGGCAAAGGACTAACATCTAAAACGGTCTTCCCCACCTGGTGCCTTCCAGATGTTTTGTACTTCAATTTCCATCAGCTCCTACCAGCATGGCCAATGGTCAAGAATGCTGAAAGCATTCCAAAACATCCCAAACATATGGAGGGCACCAGGTTAAGGAAGGCTGATCTAAATGAAAGAATGTGCATCCATTATAATTAGTGACAGGCAAACCGACTCCATCAGAATTCACAATTCGTTCACCAAGTAATGAATACCACGGTTTAAGTTCAGATGAAAATTCTCTGTTATTACAAGATATTGTTGTATCTTTGAATTTAAATTTACACTAATTAAAGTTGGCTTGAGGGCTTTCAAACATTTTCTTCTTTGTTTCTTCTAACTTCTGAAAGAGGCTAAGAAATGCAGCTCCTGCCAAATGCTTTTTTTAAAAAAAAGTCTGGAATTGTCTCAGAAATGGTGCTACATGTTCATGTAATGTTGTTTCCAGGGGCTTTTTCCAGGGGCCCACCTGGCACCATTTCCAGAGACAATCCCCACCCCATTTTGAAAGTGTGCAGCTTAGTGTCTTGGTCTCTCAGAGTGGCTTTTACCTTTAGAGAACTCAACAGAAATAAAGAAAACGGTTACAAAGCCCTCAGACCATACCTGTATTATTGGAAGTTTACTAAGGACTACCATCTCCCATCATGCAGACTGTGCAGAGTAGGTGCAGGGTTTTTTTTAACTTGGTTTGAATAATGAAAAATTGAAAAGTTTCTTGGATCCCAGGGTTCATTATATATTCAAGAATTACAAACATGAATTCTTGTGTCGTATGGATCAACTAATGGACGTATGAATCAACTAATTTCGAGTCTGAGAGCATCACTAGTTTTAATACAAGGTAGTCATCCTAATTCTCCCAGATTTTCTACCCTCTCTTTGCATGATATTATAGCATGATATGAGAGAGTTCGAGACATGGCTTATGGATTTTATTGGAACAGGCAAGCGTAAGCCTCTTTCAAGCAGCCCATCTCCAGAGCCATTCCCTGACTTACTGTAGAGGATTTCTGTATCTGCCCTAACATGCAAGCCATGCCAACCTCAAGTCTCTTCCAACTGGATCTCCGTCAGCAGTTCTTAAGCACATGGTGATGTGGAAGACAAGAACTTGGCAAAATTGGCTAATTCTTCAAATAATGCACAAGTATTTTTGGAAATGTTACATGGTTCATCCAGTGAATAGCAACAAGAGCTTGTGACCAGAGAATCCGGTGAGGCACACAGCTCTACACACCAGCCAGCCACATCCCTAACTGAACCTCCTGTTACCCATGGTTCTTTCAACTTCAAAAATGCCACATATCAAGCCTGGGACGTTACACATACAACATGAGGGTGCTCTACTAGTGAACTCCACACAGTTACTCCTTTTCTAGAAAGTAAGTATCCTCTCTTTTCTTCTTCCTGTCATGATAAAAAAAAAGGAGCAAAAGGAAGTCTGGGCACACTTTTGGGGAAGTACAGAAGCTCCTTTTGTAGCAAGCCCATATTAAGTGGGTTGGGTGTGTGTTGAGAATATAGCAAGCATGAGATTCTATGCTTGCTATATTCTCAAGGGAATAAAGAAAAAACTGTGAGTTAATATTACAAGGCAAGGAAAGTGTCCCTTCCACAATATCTATTTATTCCAGAGAAATGTATAAAATCCAATTGTCTTAGTTATAGAACACATGGCAGGGGGAGTAAAGAATTATACCACTGTCTCTGCCCTGAACCTCCACAGATTTGGGCAAAGATCTCAGTAGAGCTTACACACATACACATACATGCATCGGGCTCTCTCTGTATTTAGTTGGGAATCCCAAGGTTGATTATGTATTTGAGAGTCTGCATGGGTTCAGTTGTACACATATAAGTTCTGTTCAGGCCTTTGGATGAATGTGCAGAGGTCAGAGGCCAGGCAAGTAGGCATGATCATGATCCCACCTGCCCGCCACACATACATTCACTGAATATGGATGTGTTGCTTAAATATGGATAACAATTGTTTGTTTGTTTGTTTGTTGTGTGCATTTCTCTAGAATAATTCACTGTTTGAGGATGCACATGCTTAGTCAAAATTTCAAGAGCAAATCTAGTCTCAATTATCAAGGATTAAAAAGTGAAAGAAAACACTTTCAGTCTGCTGTTCACATTCATACCAATATAGGAGTTTTTGTTTAAAAGTAGAAAAATAAAGATGCATTAATATATGCCTACTTTTGTTTTCAAGATGACATTCAAATGAATTGTATACCATGGGTGCTCTAGTGAACTCCAAAAGAGTCATTTATAAAATCTCTCCTTGCACTGCATATGGAGCAAACACCCAATTAAAGAAATTTTAGTAAAACTTACAAGTGTTCAATTAATCCATTGATTAAATCTGCATAAATTTGCATGTCAAGAAATCGATACCCCAGAAGGAAAAGAACATTCTCTCCTCTTTTTCCCCCCAGCCTTGCTTTCAGTCATCAATGGAATTATTTTCTGTTGCTCCTTTCTTCTGTTCATGTCTTGAATTTCTCAAGAAGTTATCATAGGATATCAATTATTATTTCAAGCCCATCTTAAAAATCGTAAAAACTTTCCCATTTATTTAGCACATCATTCGAGCTCTTCACAGACACCATCAGAGACCTCTAGTTAACCTCATAAATTATTTCTAACAAAAACATTTTAAAAAGAAAGGAGAGAGAGAGAGAGAAAGATGGATCCAAACCAAAATCCTTATTCTGGACATTCATGAGCATTGAGAAAGTCTGGACTCAGATCAAGAATTTATTACTGTCTCTAGCATGTAGAATGGGGCCAAATAGAAAATGAAAATGGAGGAGTTTGGGAAGAGTTGAATGATGTCAAGTATGCCTCAAACATCAGACTACAGCAAGCTCCAGTTGCTAAAATGGACTAAGAAACCCAAATGTAAACACCTGCAGCCTCTAGTGGTGATGTCTAGATTCAGATTCGACAACGAGCCTTACAATTCATGTCTGACTTTACAATACACACACACACACACACACACACACACACACACACACACACACACACTCCACAGTGATGTTATTTAGTCTAATGGATTTTGCTTAGGTATGTGTACAAAAGAGATTGGATCCAACTATGTTTTCTCTCCCACTTCCCGTTTCTATGTCAATTGATTTCAGTGAAATTCTCTTACGACAGATTATGAGAAGGGGGTGGGAAACTATGCAGGAAATATGTGTTAAGTGTGTACAAGGTTTTAGCTTAAGCCTGGTGAAATTTCAGTGGAATAAAACCAGTTAGGGCCAGCTAAAATGTGTTCCGTTTCATAAAACTAATACCGATGGCACAAACACTTCATTGTGTTTTCATTCAAAAAGTACTCTGGTGACATAGTCCCCATCTCTGTCACGCTGCAGGCCTGCTGTAGAATCCTTATTACTTAATTTTGCACTGTAGCCCAATACATTTTACTGAATTGTCCAAGCCCACTTTTTATTATTAGAAACAGATTTTGAACCCAAAATATAGTGACTTGGATCCAGCAGTTCTGTGTGTTGGCAGGAGCATCCCCTGTGCAGAGTTCCATGGAAATGCTCCCACCAGTAATTTCCCCGTCCCCTCGCAGCTCCCACAGCAACCTCCCCCACTGTTTCAAAGGGTCCTCCAATTCTCTAGAGCAGATCTTGAGGGGGGCAGAGGGGGACTGCAAGGGAAGGGAGAAAACCAGTGGAAAGAGACTCTTTGGCCATTCCCTCAGCAGGGTTCTTCCACTAGATCAAAAGCCTTCCATAGATGGAAGGAGTCCTCCCATCCACGGGAAGCACATTCAAGAGCCAATCCAGTGAGTTGTAAGTATCAGATTAGAACAAAATGGAGATGTACAAAACTATGTTGCCTTACAAACAGATAAGAAATGGACTACCAGAAAGCCATTAAATTGCAACATTGTCCTTATAAAGTAGTATCTCCACAGACATATTTTAATTGTATCAAACTACATAAATTTATTCCAATTAGAATTTAAAATTCTCATTTTCTGCACTCCTGTATGACCTTCTTTAACTTTAAGCTTGTTTCTACTTGCTTGCTATTTTAACTCCAGCACTTTTGATTAAGAAGCAATTGGAGCTCAATCTTTTATATAACCTAGAAGTAGTCCTGTGATAGCGAGAGGTATACTATTAAATCTATTTATTTATTTATTACATTTCTATACCGCCCAATAGCGGCAGCTCTCTGAGTGGTTCACAAAAGTTAAAACCATAATAAAACAACCAACAGGTTAAAAGCACAATTACAAAATACAGGATAAAAAGCACAACCAGGATAAAACCACGCAACAAAATTGATATAAGATTAAAATACAGAGTTAGAACAGTAAAATTTAAATTTAAGTTAAAATTAAGTGTTAAAATACTGAGAGAATAAAAAGGTCTTCAGCTGGCGACGAAAGCAGTACAGTGTAGGCGCCAGGCGGACCTCTCTGCGGAGCTCATTCCACAACCGGGGTGCCACAGCGGAGAAAGCCCTCCTCCTAGTAGCCACCTGCCTCACTTCCTTTGGCAGGGGCTCACGGAGGCGTTCCTTCAAATAACCTGGCCCCAAACCGTTTAGGGCTTTAAATGTCAATACCAGCACTTTGAATCGGGCCCAGACCTGGACTGGCAGCCAATGAAGTTATAAAAGGACTGGCGTGATGTGATCACTGTCATCAGGGCCTTGGTTTCAGAAACTGATTCCTCAAATTCATTATTATGGTTTTTCTTCTCAATACTTTACTGCTTTGAAATTAGCTTACAGCAAAGAGGTCTTTAAGGAGAGGGTCTATAGGGTTTCTATCCAAATGGATCGTTGTGCAGTTTCAAGTAATAAGATAGAACCTTGGTTTGCAGAAACTAAGCTTAAATTAGAATGTGAACACTACCTGACTCTAATTTCTAATCCTCCTCTTAGATCAGCCCTTACATGATTAAAGATGCAACAAATGAAAAGGGTGTTTTAATAAAATTCCTTATGCCTCAAGACTCTACCCTTGCTGCAAATGCAAAGTGGGGGATCTGCCTCATTACTTGTTCTACTGCCCTATCTGTCCCCAAATTTGTTCTAAATATTTAGATTGTTTTCTTGAGAAAAAGTCCAGCTGGTCCAATTCGGAAAGAATACACTTTTTGTTTACATGCGATAGCAAGACTGTCCTGTTGGCATTGGCCAACTTCACTCTTACAGCCCAAACATATAGAGCAAATTTTCTGACCTTGCAGAATGTATGATTTGTTTTACCATTATTTTTACTATGCTTGTTGTAATCACCGGTTAAAACAATAAAAGCTTTACCTAAATCTAAATCTAATATTGCTAATGATACCTAGGACTTTTCTCAGTAGTTATTGAACTACTTTACACTCATACCAGTGCATACGCTATTGGGATGTAATGCTGAATAATGCCAGCACGAATGAGGAATGCCCTGTTATCTTTAATGAATTTGGAAGGGAGGGAGGTACCTTTTATAATTTCCGAAAATCCAGAGCTACTTTTAATTAATTTTTGTTACCTTTGTAGTCCGATTGTGTATGAGCACTTTCACTGGCTATGCCCAGTCCCAGCAAAAGAGAGAAAAGCTGACACGCTATAGCACCTCTAACACCAGCAAAGAAAGGCAACTCCAAATATGCTGTCAATCAAACAATGGTCCCACAGCCCAGTGGGATGTGATAACAGTAATTCTGACTGGTTACTACCATGTAACATGACAAGTTAGCATTCTAAAAATAGGAATAAAGCACAGGAGAATGACCCTCATGTGAAAGGTGGTCACAATATATTGCAATTTTATCTTTTTTAAAAAAAGGAGTAAGACCTTTGTGCACAAATGCTCATAGCTATAATAAACTCCTATTAAACAAATGTCCAAGAAGAGCTTTACCTATGAGGAGAACAATTTTATATATACAGAGGCACTGTGTATTTAATAGGCCTCCATGGTTTCATAAGTTATAGACCAACAAGAAATCACTAGGTTTCTAATTACAGATCTACTATTAATAGACCTCTGAGGAGAAAGAAGGGATTTTAATCAAACACATCCCACTCAAAGAAATAAGATGAGATATAGCTAGATGGGCTCAGCAGAAACTTTAGTGAATGGGCAGATTCTCAGCACTAAAGCTAAATGAGTTACTAATCTATTTTTATAATTGAATATTTCATCATAATTTAGTCTAGAACTATTCGCATGTTGGTGAAACAAACTATCAAATGTTTTGCGGTTAGGAAGTTCAAGGATTTATGTTAATTCTGTCACAGTTACCTTGTTGATTGAGGAAGAATGGTGTTTCCATCCATAAAGGAAAATTGTTATGCAACAATTCTAAGTCATTTTAAAGGTTGATAGACTGAAGACAAGTTTTGAAATTTGGAGGAACAAAATATTGGAATCCTTCTTAAGGCATTGTAGTAAGAAAGAACTCTTGAATTTGAGATTAAATCCATATACAAGAGCTCTATTTTCAATCTGAAGTAAAATTAAGAATGGGTAAATCCAGGCCTATCTTCTTTAAATGATAATTTATTATAATCAGGAGATTGAGAATAAGGATTAGTATGGAAACATACAATTAGGGGTTGATAAAGATTTTACTGAGATCTAGATAATTTGGAAAGAGGGAGAAATGAAGACCTTTATTGAAATATCTAAAATAATGGGTCAAAGACCCTGGTTATTTCAATATTTTGAGATTCAACATGTACTAAATGGTTTGATTAAGAAATTCAGTTTCCTCCAGGAATGCCGACTTTGAGGTAGTAATTTCTAGTAGACAATAAAAGGGAATATTGAGCAAAATATATGATATAGTTATGGGGATAGATTTGAATCCATCTCAGGAGAAATGGGGAAATAATGGTTAGAAACGGCAATATCAGACAATAAATTATATTAGAAAAAAGTTACTATAATCCACATTATATATGAATTTTAAAGGACATTTTTATAAAGCAGTGTTTAGATGGTATCTTCTTCCACTCAGGTAGAAAAAAATATATCCAGGAGTTAATTATTTGTGCTGGCGTGTGCTGCGGGCAGTACAAGCAGATTTGAATCGAGTTTATTAGAAATGGGCTAAGATTGTAAAATACTAGAAGCAGATTCATGGTCAAATAGAGGAGATGATGACCCTTGGGTGGTATTGTTCTGTGCTGTACAATGTATTGTATTCTCAGCGAGGACAGAAAAATGGTCAGACATCTGTAGGATCCAAATCTTCACAGGGAAAGTGAAGATTTGGATCCTACAGATTCAAGACCATTCCTGACACATTCCTGACATACCCATGGAACTCCCCATTTTGAGCTCTACTGCTGGCAGGAATACCAGTGGTGCTACATGAGCTTTTTGCAGCCATGACAAGGGGCCCCTAGTGTGGCTATATCATCCCACCAATGGAATGACACTACTGCTGTATCCAATCGTCCTTGAGCTGGCTCCGAGATAAAACAAGTGGAGCCAGAATAATGGAACAAACCTGTACACATCTATCCAGAAGTAAGTCTCATTGAGTTCTACAGGACTTACTCCCAGGTAAGTGGCTTTAGGATTGCTGCCACATTTAGGCCCCATTGAAACCAAGGGGACTTAAGTCAGTCATTATTATGAACTTTAAACATTGATTTCAATTAAACCTAAATGTGGCTTAGTCTAGATCCAATCCGATATGATTACAAGTTTAAGCCTAAAGCTCAAATCACACACAAATAGTTGTTTCTGTTGACTGACGTGGGCCCAAAGCCTCTAGTTATGTTTCACTTACAAATTATAATTAGTCTGACAACTCTTTATAGTTGAGGCTTCAGTTGGCTAGTAGAATGTCTTTAATGCATGACCTACGTTTGCTTCAGAAAAGAGAAGAAAGAGAAAGAAGGCATAGAAGATTAGGAAAGTGGAAAGAGAGGAAAGAAGTATAACTCTGTGAATCCAATGTATGAGACTCAGATAAATTATAAGATAAACTGAATTGGATAAATGGTAATTAAGAAATTAGTGGGCAATTTTGGCATGAAGAGGGCAAAAAATGTTTTTTTAACCTTACCCTTAATTGTTTTTATGTAACTGTAGTTGTTATAGGTATACCCTTATTTGTATGTATTATATGTGATGTCTGTCTATGTGCTGTTGAGAAAAAAATAAAAAAATAAAACTCAAAAAAGAAAAGAGGAAAGTGGTCTTTGCCAGTATCAATGGATCAAATCAGTTAACTAACCTATTAACTAAAACCAATTAACTATTTTTCATTCATATTTTTTCTTTTCAAATATATATATACACACACACACACCGCTCTCCTTTGAAGGATATAATATTTTCAATCAATATATAAACAAAGAGTCAGACGTTTTCTTTTCTTTGCAGAACCAGTCTACAGATGACATAAAGGGCGGGCTGCCTGGCTGGGAGGAGATGACCTTTCCTCCAGCAAAAAAGCACATAGCTGGCAAAGGAAAGAAATCAGGGATTACGAAGGTAGCTGCTGCAGCACAATTTACACAGAGATCTCCTAAGGATAAGCCGACAGCACAATTCCTACAAGAACCACCCTGCTGTTTGACAGTTCTGCAAACTCTGTATCTATTTTTCCTCCTACATTCTCACCCCATTGTGGGTCTCCAGCCAAAGCTTTCAAAAATAGTGATTGAGTCCATGAAAAACATAGTGATGGCTGACCAATTAATCTGTTTCCAATAAGGATATTCAATGAGGTTTGAAAGGAATCAAAACCTCCTGCTCGCAGTCTGTGAATACTGTCTTTGCTCTGATGCATCAGTCCATTTGCCCTTCACATAGCTGCTTCTTGCTGGCAGCAGCTAAGAGCTCTTTTATAGCAAGGTATTTAAGAAGTCACTGTCTTCACAATGATCGCTGCCTTGAGTGCCATTTTTTTTGGTAGGAAAGGGGGATATAAATCAAATAAATAAAATCACACAATTGCTCGGCACCAAGCAGCTATTTTGTCTGCTGCAACAGGTCCTTACCTACAATATCTTCATAGGCATTCTCTTCTAAAGTGCTCTTAGATCCAAACTTGTGCTGGCTCTCAGTACCATTCTCACTCGGGGAGGTGGGGTACAACGACTGGAGACTTGAAGCATCTTCAAATTCAAAGGACTTTCTAGAGTGGAAGAAAGGTAACAGATTAATTACTACTACACAGTATGTTCCAGGCTGAGTGCTGACAGGGTTAAGGTATCAGTAGAAGACAACTGCATGCTCTCTCTTTCTCTCAGCATCCCTCCCCTCTCATGTTATTCACAATCAGTTTGCACAGGGGCATTATATACTGCTAATTCAATGATCAATTTGTTTTACTATACCTATAACAAACTACCAATTGGGATGGTTAGTGAAAGTTAGCTCCTTATGAACCTTACAACACGTATATTCACGTTAACTTAATGCTGACTTGAATGCTGCTGTTGATGAAAGACTCGCTGAGCTGTCCAATGCATCATCTTAACCTGCTTTGTGGGATCAATATCCGGTTTTGGAGCCCGGGGAAGTGGACAAGACTTATAAAAATGTAATAAACTAAATAAAAATAATAACTTGCCACATTTGGAAAATACACAAAACACTGAATAGTCCATCAGGCCACTGACATACCAACCACTTGCCATGTGATTTATCAGACTGTGGTTCTGACCCCAATTTAAAGATAGTTAAGCAGGAAACTTAACTTTATTGTGAGTTTCTCCACTACCACCACAATGTGAACTTTAGGCCAATACTGATCAGCAGACCACTTTTACTTTTTTTTAGTTTCGCCGCGTTTGTGGCTAGCCCACAGGCTGTACATGAATCAACTCAATTGCAAAGTCATGATGCATACGGAGATCCCTTCACAAGAGAAGCACATGGAACGACTTGCTGGTGCGGTGGTGTGGTGTGGTGTGAACTGGTGACACTGAACATGCTTCATGTTCCCATAGTGCATTGAGAATACTGCAAGGGAACTATACTCTGCTTTTCCTTTCTTTGACAAGGCAGTAAGTTTTAGTTGGTGTATACCTGTAGGCAATCAATGTGCTTACCTGTCATGACCCAGTTATTAAGTGCTCCAGACACCTCCAACTGTAACTTTGAGGCTGAGTTGCTTGGCTCAAAGGCCAGGTATTCCTTAAGCCTGCCCAAAGCATCAACTAAGAAATAATAACTCATGGGTCACCCTAAGGAAGAAGGCCCTATTGCGTAACCTGCCTCTGAAGTCAGCGGCTTGAACCTCTGCAATACAGAGCATACACTCTCTTCCTTATTAAAACACCAACTAACTGAAGCCTCATGCTTCTCTGGAAGCCTATGCCAAGCATCGTTATTCAGTGGCACTGAAGCAAAGGGGTCCAAGTCCTCTGACAGCCTTCCAGGGATAGGGCTGGGATGCTCTGGTACTTATGTAAATCAAAGGTGTGGGGGTGGGGGAACTAAGAATGAAAAGTGATTACTTGAGCTTTGGTTTCTGTTACTGCCATGTCTATGCTCCCTTGGAGCCCTCCTGGGTCAGGCAGTGCCTGTTGTCTTTGTACTTGCCAGCGGCTGCCCATCTCCTATTCCCTCCTATCTGCTTCCTGCTCCCAGCTCATCACCCCAGGCCTCACCCAGCATTTCCACAGGCCTCATCCAGAGCATTATGGGACATTACTTGTAATCCATCTTGTCACATAGTGGCACTGACCACTACAGTAAAGTTTCTGCTCATTTCCTGCCCATGTCTAAAAGATTGTAGTTACTTTATGCAAGGGCACAAGACATTACTTATGTAGAATACAGCCACTCCTTAACTCAAGGGTTTCCAGAACTTGTGTGCATTGTGCTCTATGGTTAACCATTAACTTACAAAATAAAGGATTATCCCTAAACTAAAGGTTAGCCCCACGCAAAAGAAATGGACTGTCCTTGCAGAGACTGTGACCAACATTCAAGGATATATGCACTCATACACATACAAACTGCCCATCTGTTCAATTCGCGTTTGAAAAGCAAAAACAATCATTATTACCATGGTTTGAAACAATCCCAGAAACAGGTGGTTTTTGGAACATAATTAGAAATCTGAACAATAGTTTCTCTTACATGTCTCCACCCACCAGAATATTTTATCTGGTCAAGCTGTTCTGACATGATGCTGGTAATAAAAAAAAAGACAGGACCCACGACCGTTTCATTTATAAGGTGTACTCAAAATACTGCTTATCCATCTCCCTAGTTTAAAAATTATTTACAAGGACTCTATGTACACATTTACAAAAATTATTTACAAGGACTCTATGTACACATTCAAGTACATCTCAAACTCAGAGGCCTGGATCCAAAGAACTGCAGGCAGTTTTCCCCTTTCACAATGGGCTTTTTTCACTCCCTTCCTGATGCAGCCCCTTCCACCCACACCCCAACAAGCAATCCTGAGGGTCAGACTGCACTTTATATTTAATACAGAGAGTGCAGTTCTATATGGAGGTTTTTGGCTGATGTTGATTTTTTACTTAAAAGTAAATGCAGGGCCCCTGAATTGGATCAGGGCTGCATGATGGGAGGGATTTTAATTCTTCACTCCCAGCTGCATCCCACTTCCCAAATCCCACTCACCCATGAGTGGCAGTTAACTTTAAAAAAGAAAAGAAAAAAAAAGATCCAGCATGTGATATAGTCTAGGGGTCTACGGGGGTGGGGGTGGGGGAGGGGGGAGAGGGAAGGAATCAGCAAAAACAGAAAACATTCCTTGAATGGTTGGAAGCCTCTTCTTCTCATACAACAAACTTCCTGGATCCAAGCCAGCATCTAGACAGGTGAGTACAACTTCAGTTTATATATACAGTTCCCATTGATGTCAGCAGTATCATAGTTACCATCTCACCAGCAATTGTAAAACAAAGCTATACAAATCAAGATCTGAAAATGTTCTAGCCACAAATTCAGTAGCAACTCAGTTTTGCCTTAGATTTTTTCTTTGGGGCGGTGGAAGGTTCAGGTTCCCCCAGGCAGTCTCTCCACTATGTACAAGATTCATCATTGCCTTGTTGGACTAGGAAGTCATCTTATATCTGACCACTTCAGCTCTCACCATACCCACCATGGAGTGATGGAAAATGCAGGACCTTTTAGCCACTGCAAATGTATTTAGGATTGTTTTAAGTAGTGAGCAATTAAATCAGCAACAACCTGAAAAGTGTTTATACTTTCTGCTCCTTCTGAATCCCTTATAGATGTTCTATATAGACTTTTAAGTCCTTCAGGACAACCCAGGCTTGCATTCCAGGATTTAAAAGGACTATGAAATTGCACTTTTAGAAGGACAGAAATCCTCTTTGACATCTCCTCTTTGACTTCTGGATATTTAAATAGGTACGTTTTGGCTGCATTGGACATTATTGCTTTGGCTCTCAGGAGTGCAATTGCTTATTTCTCTATGATAAAAATCATAAACAGGGCTGTGTGCATTCTGTGCATCAGTGCAAGCATAGAATTGGTTAATGGGTTCACAATTAGGTATTCTGAGAATCTCAACTCTTCTTTAAAAATTAAAAAAACAAGTTTCTATCCCTCAAGGCTGTTGAAAATAGTCTATGCAACATTCCGTTCTAGCTCAGAAGCCAAACTGGGAGCCAAGAAGGATTTCCAGTGGTCCAGGAGATAATGCAAATTCAGTACACTGCATAGCTCTTCACCCTTTTCCTAGGAACTGCACTGTGGTAAATACTATGTACTGGTAACAATAGGAATGTGGGTATGTATCTCAAACTATCAGACTAAGCATATGTTGTCTTGAGTATATTTTATGGAAAGGCAGGGTAAAATGTAACAAATAAACAAATAAATACTTTTGTGTGATTTTGACAGATTGGAAAATTTGAGTTACATTACTACAGAATTTGTTGTTTTGGCTTTTCTTTTCTTTTTTAGTACAGAGTAAATAAGGCCCTAGACAAAATGCCAGGAGGATTTATACTGCATATATTCATGAGAAAGAGACATATGGGCCAGAATCACACAGCATAAATTGAGGTCAATATGGCTGAACTATCAGAGAAGAAGCCAAGTGCTATATAGGAAAGTTGAATATAATACTGATAAATGTCCCTTTCTTTAGGATAGCGTTCATTTTAACGTCTCACGTTATATTCCATAGGACAAACACTATGTACAGAAGAGTGATGGGCAATTGATGAGTTTGAATACAGGAGACTCACCAAGTTCCCACAGCTGTTAAATTCACTGGAAGGCCTTGGGCCTTACCAACTTCAAAATAAAAACAGTAAGGCAATCTGTACAATGTAAATGTACAATTGCTACACCAAGGAATAATGCAGATGCTCTGCTCTCCACTTGCACAGAACATAAGCTACAGTCCTCATTTATCCTTTTTGCTGCTGTTAAAATAAAAGCTCCTCCAGCAGCTGTAGCAGTTAATAGATTCATATATCCTTTGGGAGCAACACACCGCATATGAGAAATCCTGATTAGCAGGACACACAGGACATTGATTCTACATCACAAAAACGGAACAGCCTAATTAAGCTTTCTTTCATTTTTATCTGAAAAGCATTACCTTAAAAGGAGAAGTATTTTATTATGCAGGAATATTTAAGATTATATGACAATAGCTTTCAATCTTTACCTATTTTGGGATCTTTTGTGAAGGCGCGACTCTTTTTTCTGTCTCTGGGTGACAGGGGGAGCAGGAGTGGATGGGAGAGGGGGAGGAACAGCAGCCAAAGGTGAAGGAGGTAGGCCGTTGCTTGGTTTAATTTTATGATTCTTGTCAGCTTCATACTCAAAGGTGCGTTTGGGCTTGGGCACAGGGTTTACCGCTGTTTTTGCAAGGCTCTCAGGCAGCAGCTTAGGCCCAACAGAACTAATTGTAGTATTAAGTCCTTGTAGTGTTTTACAAGTTTTCTCAGTCTCAGCGTGTGTCTCTGGATTACTTCCACCAGTAACAACCCCTGCTTTGCCATCATTTGCATTCTCAATCAAGCCCTCCACAACACCCAAAGTCACAGACTTCTTTCTTCCTCTATCAACACTATAGCAGCTACTTGGCAACTGGGGAAGGCCCCTGCCAGGCTGTTCTTTTAATGCCTGTTCAATTTTCTGTATTCTGTTGAGCACAGCAGAACTCTCTTTCCTAACGTTCCCCTTGAGGAAAGCATTTGAAGACTCGCTTCTGCTCGGCCTCTTCTCAAACCTGCGGCAGGAATCTCTGTCCAGGAATTCCTCCTCCTCTGTTTCTGGGTAGGAGCATTCCGAAAACGTTCTGCTCATCCTCTGGGTCCCTTTGTATTCAAAAGTCTTCTCGCTGCAGGGAGAAGGCAACATACTAGGGCAGCCCTCACTGCCCGAGCGATCCCCAACATCCCTCTTGTCCAAGCATACACTCATCCTAGGGGAAGGCTCTTTGCGGCACTCCCATTCCGATATCTTCTGCCTGATATCGAGCGCTTGCGAATGCACGCTGACCCTGCTGAGGGAGAGGTTCCGCAGGTTCGCTGCAGTCCCCAAGGAGAGGGTGCTCCGGGTAAGCGGATGGCTGCCTAGCGCTTCACCATCTTGAGCCTCTTTGGACAGCGCTTCCTTTGGGTCTTCAATCTGGAAAAGAGAGAGCCTTTTATCCAAGCAGCCGATGCTGATGGCCTTGAGTGGCTGATTTGGAGACTCGGTGTCGGACGGGGAAGTGGAGGTGCTTCTCAAGGCAACCCCCCAAGTAGTCCGATCGTTGAGGAGGACCCTGGAATTGGAATTTTTGGTGAAGCTGCTGGAGCGGCAGGAATCCTCACTGTCACTGAGGGGATATGTCGTTGGGCTTCTGGGTTGGTAAAGAAGAGGCGGCGGAGAGACTGACTGACACCTGAAAATGAAAGAAGAAAAACACTAATCAGCCACCTGGCTACCTATTATTTACTCAGCACTCCCACCACCACCACACACACACACAGAAGACTAAACTTATTGGTTTTCTACAATGGTTTCTGAAAACCCACAAGTTTGGCACTCAAATAAAGCCCTTTCCTTTCTCCTTTTAGTAAGTGGGACTTGATGCAGAAATCATATGATCTTCAAACCTTTCTGAAGAACATTAGAATTGCTTTGCTAGACCTGTCCAACTTTTGTTGATTACAGCATTCTGGTTCCAACAGAGGAACCAGCCAGATGCCTTTGGAAGCTAACAGGCATGAAATACCATGGTCATGTCACTTCTGCTGGTCTTAAGAGGTAGGTTTTTTTTCTGAACATGGAGGTCCCATTTAGTTATCATGGGTAATAATATTAAATAGATTTGTCCTCCCTGAATTTGTCTAATCTAGCCTTGTAAATAAGCATACAAAATGTACTAGCCTGGAAAAAAATACTAGCTTGCTGGGATTGGCAGAGAAGTGTCAGAGAGCTACATTTCTACATTTCTATGCTGGGTGCACAGAAAGGGGCTCTCCCTTCCCTCTAGCAGTCTGCATGGTTTCTATGTTCAGTGCAGAGGATGGACAGAGTGTTCTACTGTCCCTCTTCTGTCAGCCAACTCACTTGCCTGCATGAAATTCCTAACCGCCTATGGTTCCCAAGCTAGTGCTTAAATACAATACTGGTTTAACCCTATTTTAAAGCCATTTATGGGGCAAAATACAAATCTGGCTGGTATCAAGAGTAGGCATAGTTGGGCAGCTGCCAAGAGCCCACACCCCAGCAGGGGTTCACTGAGAAGAACTCCCAGGACTTGCTCATCTTCATCTTCACTGCAACCTGCTTATTTACCTGCCTCTCGCTTTAGCCCAGATAATGGTGGCGGTGAGTGGTAGCCACTGGCTACTTGCTCCCTGGCTCTCTGCCTAACTAGCAAGTGAGTGATAGCAATGGTTAAAAAGATGAGGAGGACCCAGAGCAGCTGGAGACAATGGCAGTGCGAAGGTAGACTCACTAAATGAGGGGAGCCATTGAGAGTGACTTTCCCAAGGGCACTCACAAACCTGGAGGTGGTACTGCTACACATTATATGCAAATACATGTAATAAAGCTCCAGAAGATTGGTTTGTTTGCTTTGATGAAAACAGTCTTGGAGGGGTTGTGGTGTTGAGTAGAGGAGCAGTGGGGAAAGAAGGTGCTCATCCTTTCCCCGCTAACTGATCCTACAAACAAAATTTAAATTCTCAAGTAGGGTTCCCCGGCCATGGGGTGGGTGGGAGGAGCAGGGGGAAGCCACTTGGAGAAAATAGCCATTGGCAAGGATCAGTCACCCATTTCCTCACAGTATCCCTCTACTGAACTTCCTGAGTTTTTTTTATATACACACACACCATAAGAACTTCATTACATTTCTGAACAATGTGAAGTTTGCCTCTGAATCAGTCACCTATCAGCCTAACTTCTAAATGCAGTAACCCAAGAGGTGATATACTTTTGGCTATCAACCCTTCCCATATATCTGGACTGGTTAGTACCTCTTTCATTTTGCATTCAGACTTTGTGTACTATCAAGATCAGTTGCTACATCCTTTGCTCTGACATAGCTGGAGGGTTGGAAAAAGCCAGAGGCCATTTTGTAGAGTTGGCAGTTGAGGAGAACTCTGACAGATACAACTTAATAAAGCGTTTTTCATTGTCAAACATACTTCACAATCATCATCTCAAGAATCCTTACAACAACCCTGTAAGGTAGGGCAGTATTATCTCCATATTGCAGATGTGAGATAGTGTCTTGCCTAAGTCCACCTAATAAATAAATAGCTGAGGCAAGACTTGAACCTTCCACTCCGCCAAAACATAAATGAACTTGAAAATTGGTACTGAACATCAGTAACAAATATCTATAAATGAAAGTAACTGACCAAAGTAATAACATACACTGAACAGCAAGAACACTTCAAGTCCAAGTCATATTGACAATTGGATATCAGAGATAGTGTGACTTTTTCCACAGTTATCTGTTGGTTTTTGCCTTTTATAGTTAACAATGTTTTAAACCTCTTATTCACCACTTTACTTCCCACATGAAATGCAAATGTATTTTCCAAGTTATAATTATTTCATATGTATGGCAAAAGAATCAAAAGCCAACATTTACATAAAAAGCACACACCTTTATCTAAATGTCACTACTCTGGGAGCTTTAGTTGATCCCAATAAAGGTACTGCATACTGTAAATTTGGGTTTGTTTGTGTGTTTTAACACAGCTGCCTGCATTTTTTATGTGTTTTGGAGTTTGTACAATATCAAATTTAGCCATGCAGGAATAGTACCCAAGATATAGATGATGGCATACCATTTAAACCTATAGCTCTGCTTACCGGTTGGGTTGTATGCTCTCCAAAACTAGGTACTGCTACCCAATTTGGCTTTTATTGACTCCTTGCCTAGCGCACTATCTAAAATTAATTTCCAGCTTTGTGAATACAGAATGGTGTGAGGTGTGTTTTTTTACCTCTGCTTTATAAGGGACCTGTGAGTCCATGCTTTCAATGCCTACCAGTCATGGTGGCTATATCTAAAGAAGAGTTCTTGTGAACTTGAGAGCTTATTCAATACTTTGTAATGTTTAATAAAGATATTACCCTACTGTTATTTTTGTACTATATCCAACAGGTTTCCAGTCAGGGGGAGGTAATATGGTGATAACTGCTAGGGATGGTGTGAGAATGAGCACTGGTATTCTATATGAAATAAATCATTAATCTTCTGCAAAATGATTTATGTAATATCTCACTATCTCACTTTTAGATCTCATTAGTGAGGGAGGTTTCCATGTAACCTGAACCAGGTATTGACTGGAAATGGAAACAAGCAATGACTTGGTAAATGAGAATGCCTAAAGCATCATTGATAATGTTCTTTCAGTTCACTGAGCTTTACTTTTGTCTACATGTTTAGCATTTTCTTGGCATTTCCCCCCTTCACTTCAGATCTGTTGGATGACGTAATTTAAATACAAAGTGTGTTCTTATCCTTGATATTGTTTATATATTTTATAGTGTGTTCTTTACCAAGTACATTGCTTCAGAACCAGCTCATGCACTACAAAAGAGATTAACATGGTGTTTTGGAACATAGCACAATCTTTTCTCAGAAGTTAAATCTGACTGAATTCACTGGGGCTTTCTCCCAGGTAAGTGGGCATGGAATTACAGCTTTAAGTGACTAACAGTGGGATGCTATGAATATCTAGTCAACTGTAAGCTTCATTGATTTCAATATAACTTATTTCCAGGTACATGTTTGAAGGATTGCAGTCTAACATCCCCTTGTAAAGGAACTTGTAAAATGTTGTGTGTGTTTTTAATTCTGGCAATACAACTCTTACTGTTACATTTGACTCATTAAAATCAATAAATCAATTAGTGCTATACTATCTGAATTTCAACATGTAGCCAGCCTCAAAATACATAAAAAATAAAACCAAATGTATATAGATTGGAATAAAGAAGGAGGTAAAAGATGAAACAATAGTTTGGAAACCATTAGAATGAAAAAAGCGTGTGACATCCTGGAATAATATTATAAAAACAAAACAGAAGTATAGAGTATATCATATAGGAAACTGTATCCGCAAAGACATCACTGGACAAGACCCAATTTACTGTTTTTATGCAAGCTTGCCTCTGTGTTAAATAGTAATACTACTTCAGTTAAATGTTTTAGTTCAAATATACCAATTAAAACAGAATTCTCTGAAACAATCTTTTGGCAATATTTAAAATCCAAGTAGATATGGAACAAAAAGAAAGTAAGAAGAATTAATGGAATAGTACTAGAAGAAAGTACCATCTGAGATGTACTGTGTTGTATCTTCTTGATACTACAAGATGCAAAAAGGATAATTTAGGATCTCGAATAAAAATATGTATTACAGTACAAACAGCTTCCAATGGCTAATGGAATGGTGTTATGAATCAGGAAAGTCACTATGGAAAGGAAACTAGAGAAGAGGGACCTGCAGTGAAATATTACAAGTAGAAATCTCCATGGAGTCCTCTGAGACTACTACCTGCTGTGCTATATGGTGCTGGGGGACTCACTTTGAGACTGGCTGCCAGCCCAAATCAGAGCATTCTGTAGCTATACTGCAGCGGAAAGTAGATGCAATGGAGCAAGTCCTGAAATATGTCTTATTCCCGTAACTTCCTCCTGAAACACCCCTGTATAGTAAAGGTAAAGAGTTTAACCTCATGGCACAAATTGTTAACATGCTCTTTTGGAAGATTTATTTTCTTTTCTTGTATAAACTTATGTACTTCTATACACGTAGAGAGCTCCCACTCTTCCCAAGTATCGGTGGCTCTGTTTTACTTCCAAAGTGATTGGCACTGAACCACACAAGTTCACTACTAGAGGGAATAAAAGTGTTACTTTGGAACACCCTAGCACAGCAGCTGAATTTTCAGGGCAAATGTTATTCTTGAAAGAAATCTTTTTGGGGTGTGTATGTCCTTTTTGGCCTCATTTAGGTTTGGGTGGGTTTTTAAAAAGTTAATACAACTTAATGAACAAAGTTATCATTCTATCACATCTGTTGCAATGTAGTGTTTCTTATGAGAGGACTAGAAGGTGTACTGAGTGACTGTGCTGGTTGTTGCTCACCTCTAAATACCCACGTTCATTTTTGTACTCTTTGTTTCCAGGCTTCTTAACCACGGTGGTCTTTGCCCTTTTCATTAGTGTGAAGTTTGCCTGGGACGAGAGTGAGGAACGAGGTTGTGAGTATTGATGTCATAGAGGCACATGTGAAGCAGAGAAATGCAGCCACATTCCCTCAGGCCTGGAATCAGGAGACACTTGTTGAGACCCAGGGATTAGCAGAGGGGCCACCACGTACTGGGGATGTTTGGGCATCTCCAGTAGGAAAAAAGTCTCGTAAGCAGGTGAGAAAATACCATATAGAAGAGTTATGCTCTCCTTTCTGCTCCATGCATTTCTGTCACAGGGAAATAAGTGATTACAGGTATCTCTGGGCTGGCTTCCCATTTCCTGAGAAAAGGGTTCCCTGGAAGCAGTGGAGTACAAGCCTTTCACACTCATTTAATCCTGTCAGGTTCCGCAGCGTACACGACAGGTACATGCTGCTGCCTCCTCCAGATGTCCCTCCCATCAGGAAAACCCACTGGGCGACTTTGGGCCAGTCACATACTCTCAGCCCAACCTACCTCACAGGGTTGTTGTTCTGAGGATAACATGGAGAGAAGGAGGATTATGTACACCGCCTTGGGCTCCTTGGAGGAAAAAAGGCGGGATATACTCTGCAAATTGTACTCTGTACAGCACCATGTACATTGATGGTGCTATATAAATAATAATAATAATAATAATAATAATAATAATAATAATAATAAATCTAATAAATAAAAAATAATAAAAAGGCCATTGTGATAACACAGTGATAACTACCCTCCCATTTCCTGACAGGAGAAGCACTGGGGAGAGCCATGGTGTGGTGGCTCAGTTATGCTTCTTTTAGCCCCATCAGTGCCAGTGGTTCTAAAAGGAGTGCAAAGGAGTCATACTCCATTCCCTCTGGCAGGACTGCAGTGGTGGGATGGGAAGGAGACACTCCCATCCCAAGCAGTTTAGCAACTGTTGCCCTTCTTTGTTCTGGGATAGGAAGGAAACCATAATAAAGTGGATAGCAAAGGAACCATAGCAGGGAAGGAAATGGGCTCCAGGCTACAAAATCCCAGTATTCCACTGTGCAGTTCCTAGGGAAAACAGGGCATTAGGTCTCTTCCTGGTAAAAGGTTGCAGCAAGATCCCGAAATACAATCTGCTATGCAAACCAGACTCACACAAATGTGAGTGAGATGGATTTATTTATTTATTTTATCGTGCAAATATTGGTCTTGTCTTCTAGGCTGATTACTACTACAATCCATTCAAGTGGTACAAAGGGTTTGGGGGGAAAACCAAGGGATACGTTCCTATCTAAATTCAATATACTTAGCTCCTCTCACTCACTGTGGCACATTGCTCCGTTGGGATTGCAACACACTTGTAATAATAGTCACTTATATGTGTTAAGACACGTCACTGGTGTCTGGAAGTAGGGAGGAAATAGCAAAATGACTTTAAAGCTATATTGTTATTGTGGTTTATTTATTTATTTATTTATTACATTTTTATACCACCCAATAGCCGAAGCTCTCTGGGCGGTTCACAAAAGTTAAAACCATAATAAAACAACCAACAGGTTAAAAGCACAAATACAAAATACAGTATAAAAAGCACAACCAGGATAAAACCACGCAGCAAAATTGATACAAGATTAAAATACAGAGTTAGAACAGTAGAATTTAAATTTAAGTTAAAATTAAGTATTAAAATACTGAGAGAATAAGAAGGTCTTCAGTTGGCAACGAAAACAGTACAGTGTAGGTGCCAGGCAGACCTCTCTGGGGAGCTCATTCCACAACCGGGGTGCCACAGCAGAGAAAGCCCTCCTCCTAGTAGCCACCTGCCTCACTTCCTTTGGCAGGGGCTCACGGAGAAGGGCCCCTGTAGATGATCTTAAGGTCCGGGCAGGTACATATGGGAGGAGACGTTCCTTCAAATAACCTGGCCCCAAACCGTTTAGGGCTAAACGTAGATACCCAGAATCATTTCATTATGTGTCGACATCACTTTTCTGCAAGCACTGATGAAAGAGAACAGCTCAGCTCTACAAATGATGTTTACCTTTGCTCTCTCAAAGAACACTGAAACAATGGCACACAGCAAATGTGTTCTGTATCAATGGACTATAATGACACACACAAGGAACCATCCCCCCGCTTTTAAATCAAGTTCTATTATCCAAAATTATATGATCTAAAGTTAAATCCAATAAAAGTTGATCCAATAAAAAAGCTTTGCCTACCATGCGAAGCAGCTTTCCCCAACCTGTTACCCTCTATGTGTTGGATTACAACTCCCATCACCATGCTAGCCAACATCAGGTGGAAGGTGTAGTCAACACATTTGGAGGGAAACAAGTTGGGAAAGATTGTTACAGAGCAAAAGCTTGACAAAATTGTACCGCTTTACTTAGGGTGCAATCCTATGCATATTTACACATGCACACGGTTGCACCCTCACCCCTTTTCTGTGCTTTGAGGGGGTAAACCCTTCCAGCTTGCTCTTGAACCTTTTGTTAGAGTTCAGTCTTTTCTTTCACTCCAACAACCAAAACAGTTTTCACACTGCTAATTCCTGAGCTAATAATTGCCCTGTACAATTCTCTTTCATTCCCAACTTCTGAACTTCCAGGTTGAGAAAGTGTCCTCTTAGCAAACACCACAGGTTTTTTACAAGCACATTTGTTGTCATTAGTAGGCAGGGAAGTGGAACAGTAAATTTGAGTAAATATCCCTTTTATAAACAGAGCCCATTATTAAACAAAAGCAGGAGCCCAGTTTTTTTAGCACCTGAAAAACAGGCCAAGGAAAAGACTTAAATTTTAAGAAAAAAACTTTGCAAGAGCTGCGTGGGATTCAAATCTGTACAGATGAATACAGATGGAGGAGGGGGAGGATGAAGAGAATGTACTGAAAATACAATTTCTTCGAATGCCAAGAATGTACAGCAGGGTGATGTGTCCTACTTTGTTCACCAGCTGTGAAAAGACAAAGAGAAGAGCTGTTCACATGTTCCCTGCTTCCAAACAAAGGCAGTATAGAGAGAGGCATCCACACATGCCTGCTACCCAGTCAATGCTATGGGGTTGGTATTTGTCACCAAGCCATCGTCAGTAGCTGTAGATTTTGTTTCTTGGAAAGTGTGTGGTGGAGGAGACAACAATAAAAAATAATTGCATTAATATGCTCCAGGTGTCTGCCTATTGTGATGCTAGGTCATAGGCAGCCTAGAGAACTAACAGGGTGGGGAGAGCAGTAGGCATAAACAGCAGACAGCAAGGGATCAAGCAACCACAAGCACAAGCTGGAAGACAATTTGAATGCTAATGGCTGCCCAGCCAAAGCTCAAGCTAGACTGGTAGGCCCTTATGGTGAGCTGGTCAGGAGAAGCCAAAGGGCTGCCTGAGTGAGGGAAAGAACATTCTAGCCCTGAGAACCTTTCACTCTACAGACCCAACCAGCTCACCATAAGGGGCAGTAGTACAGATGTCCACAGGTGGGCAGCCCGAGGCCATAAGGGCACACATAGTCCTTGGCTTAATTTCAAAAGCCTCCGAAAGCATGCAATCATTCCAGACGTCTAGCAAGAGTGATCTATCCTTCCTTGAGCAGCCCACTTGGGTGGGGAGGAGGAAGGAGAGAGGGAGGGAGAGGGAGAGAATAGAGTCTCAGAAAGGGAGAGAGGAAAGGTTATGGGCCTGCCCACTTTGGGCTCTGGCCCTGACCACCCCTAGCTTCAGCCCAGCTCAATGCCAGCATGTAGCCCCTGACAAATAAGTCCCAGGGAAATGTAGCCCTTCACACACAAAAAGATTCCCCACCCCTTTCCCTAAACAAAGCAGTTCTTGACACTGCTCTTTATTGTCCCTTGGTCATGAGGCCCTGTATATGGGACCTGCGCATGTGTGAAATCAGGACAGAGCTCCTAGAGCAAGCTTAAGAGATGCTTGCATAGTAGTCAGTCATTCTTCAAACTGCCTTGCTAGATTTTGCCCAAAGTACTTGGGGGGTCTAGCAGTCCTTCTGAGTGTTCTTCCAAATTCGAACATATGTTAGAACAGGGAAAAGAGTGATGGAGTTGCCTGATATACAATTGCCCCCCAAATCCTGGTAAAGCCTGTCAAGGAGAACAGGAGCAGAGAACAAGAAAAAACACTAAATTGTGCTAGTAATTTTAGCAGAAACTTTTAGTTTCACAGCCAGCCAAGTGTCTTAAATATGGAGGATTTTTCCTGTTATGAACAGACAAAAAAGAAACAACATTCATTTACAAGAACTAAAAATAGAACAGTAGGTTTGAAGTAATAAATTGAAGACCAAAAGCTGACCTCAGTTATGAACTCCCAAGAGAACCTAGCCCAACAGCAGGAAGAGATGAAACCTTTGAACCCAAAATATGTGCTCCGTAGGACACATTTTAAAACAAAACAGCAGCAGGCCAGAAATGGCAACAGCAATCTATGTCAGAGACAGTTTCCTTTCCACGATTGCAAATCAGTCTGGAGTACTACAAGCATTGGAAGCCAATTACACCTCCAGCGTAAGCAAGTTGTCGGATATTAGGTGGAGCTATAATATTACCAGAACTGCCAAATTATGCTAGCACACTATTAGCTAGTTTACATATTACACTGAAGCAGGTGTAAGCTGAAGGATGAGTCACCTGGAAGGATGAGTCACACCTTTCCCCACTTTTACTGTAATGTAAAATCCTGCTCATTGATCTCGCCTACAGAATGTTCCATGAACTCTAGGTCTAGTTGGGACTCACAAATCTCACCACAAATGAGAGGCATCATTCCCCCATGTTTACATGTTACAGTAGAAGCAGAATCAAGGGTCATTTGTTCTCCTATTCCCCCCTCCCCTTTGACATAATTTATGAACTGGTTCTGAGTTTTGCTCAACATAATCAAAACTCATGTTTCCAAGAGCACTAGGAATGTCACGGACCATTAAGAATGCAGCTGTTTAACCCAGATTGTAGAATGCACAATCTACCACAATCTAATCAAGACTTGTTAATGCAGCAAACAGACATGTGTCTACTTTATACTAGAAGAACTGTCTACCACATGAGAAGAGGCCAGCTTTCCATTGGGGCAGGAAGGAGGCCACAAAAATCAGTTAAATGGGAGTTGAATGAGGCCTGTAAACTGTGAGTTGGCCATCCCTGTCACTTTTGTGTAAAAAAATATATTCATATAGTGTGAAGATGCAGGTTTTTGCATTTTTATCACCTCATCCTCTGAAATTATATATCCAGTTATATTTTCTGGAGCCGTTCTTGTAACTGTACTTTTCTGCTTAAACATGCCCTGGCAGAATCTATCAAATTTATTGCTTTTTATACTCAAAGGAAGGAAATGTATATTAATGATTAATGGGAAATATCACCTTTAAAAAAGTAAAACCAGCACTGCTATTAAATCTTTCAGAAGGTCTCTGTGGAAATGTTCAGAAAAAGCTGAAAACAACTTTCCGGAACGTAGAGGTGAGCTATTTTTTAAAGTTGAACAGTGCTTAATGTAAAGCTTCTCTTCAATGCCCATGTTGACTGGGAATGATGGGAATTTTAGTCCAACATCTGGAGGGTACCAGGTTGGAGAAGGCTGGTCTAGTAAATCCCAAATGCATGATGTGGTGTCACCATGCTCCAAGTTTCCCCATCCCAACTCCACTTTACCGCAATGTGCAGTAAAACCAGTTAAACCATCCATGAGAGATGGCTATCCAGCCTCTTCTTAAAAACCTCCAGAGATTCATTGGCTGCTGCCACTTGTGAAGGCAAGAAGACTCTTAGCATGGTGATGGTCATGTCACACATTTTTGATCACTAGCAGCAGTGGGAGAATGAGATTTGGGACGCCTGCTTCCTATGGCAGCCCCACAACTCTCATAACATCTAATTCCAAGAAGATGCTCTTCTCTTTGGAAATACCCAAGGATATAACTGGGTGTCCATTTTGCTGGTAGAGACACTTCGTTTTTGTTTGCTACCTCCATAAAAATAAAATCCAGGCAACCTTCAAATTAATTGAAACACAGAAGGAGGCTGCTTCAGTTGTTGTGGCTGGAAATGTTGACAAATAACTAAAGTTGTCAGTTAACCTTCCCCAGCTGCCCTCATCTTCTCCATCAAATAACAGCTGCTTTTCCAGGAAGGTTACTCCATACTTACGAGTCAAGCCAGGGTTGACCAGGTTGTGATAGAAACCAGCCACATAACATAATGAATGATGCAATTACTATTTCCTGTGCCGGCCTCCTCATGTTTCTCTCTATGGAGAACATGACCAGACTTTCCTCACAAATCTGTTTTTGTTTCTGGAAAGGAAATGGCTAAGAAATTTACTAGAAAAAAAAGGGACTAGCAGCAGTAGTTGAACAGGTTTGTCTTCAGTCATCTGCCTCCTTCCATTTGTTTCCAAGTCAGTTAGTGTCTCGGACGCTGAGTGAGTCTAGATCAGAGATAGTTACGACAACACAGCACTGACACAATTGTGTTTGTAATCTTATCTAAGTATGAGAAAGGGTGAAGTATAGAACAATTACTCAGTCTCCTTTTGACATGGCAGATGACTTTTGTCAGTGCATCAGCCTTAAAGTAAAAAAGACGCAAGCTTGCAAGAATACATCCATACAGTTCTTCAATATGAAACATACATATGGTTTTACTATGGTGTGTTTGAAGTGGAATGGTATTTGGGCTCCCGGCCTATTCGGGGAACTTGCCTAACCCAATATTATATCCATACACAGCCTCCTCCGACCTTTTGTACCGGTTGTCACAAGGAATATATGTTCCTTGCCCACAACCTCATCAAGAAAGCACAGGCTATAATCCTCCATCTAGCTGACTGGGACTGAGATCAATCAAACCTTTCCCCAAGCCGGAGTGCTGGATCACAGGTATGGGATCATATTCTGACATCCACTGAAATGTGCTGATATAAATCAAAAAGGCAGAACAAATTTAAGGACATATCCCAGGAACAACTCACACACACACTGGAGAAGAACACAGAGCGCTGGACTTGTTGCTAGCCTGAGTACACTTTCATGAGCCTTGCAAAGAGAATGAATGAACAGGGGGCTGGTTTGGTGGCTGTTGCCATTTTATTTTATTAAAAGACGAAATGGTCCACCTAGCCCGGTATTGTTGACACTGACGGGCAGTGGATCTCCAGAGTTTCAGGCAGGATTCTTTCCTCCCTGAGAAGCTGAAGATTGAACCTGGGATCTTCTGCATGCAAAGCATATGCTCTACCGCTGAGCTATCCTTGGCTTTAAAGGTTGAACAATACCTTTAGGAAGCCACTCTGCTCTGCAAAGTACACTCACCAAGTAATTGTCATGTGTTCCATCTTCTCTCGAGGATCATCACATTCAGGGTTGAGCACGTTCTGCTGGTTTAAAGCAGAAGGGGCTGCGCAGAGCACTGACTGGATGTGCTTTGTGACGTCAGGAACACCCTCCCCCAAGGAGCAGTTATTCAATTTAAAAACAATCCCTTAAGGAAACATATGATTGTTTAAATACATAATTTATACAAATAGTGTTCCATAATCATATAAACAGTGCTTTAAACAAACAAAAAGGCAGAAAGACTTTTGGGGGGGCAGGGGCAGGGAACAAACTGTCGAGATAATAATAGAGCCAGTGTGGCGTAGTGGCTAAAGTGTTGGACTGGGAGTCGGGAGATCTGGGTTCTAGTCCCACTTGGCCATGGAAACCTACTGGGTGACTTTGGGTCAGTCACAGACTCTCAGTCCAAACTACCTCAACAGGGTTGTTGCTGTGAGGATAAAATGGAGAGGAGAAGGATTATGTACGCTGCCTTGGGTTCCTTGGAAGAAAAAAGACAGGATATAAATGCAATAATAAAAATAAATAAATAAAATAATAAGCATTTGCTGTGGAAGTGGATATATGTCGTTTGAAGAGCAAAGGCAGAGGGAAGTCGGTATGCACCCTTCTATAGCATTCAAGCTAAAGATAATTTAAACTGGCTTGTTTTTAAAATGTAAATGCTTTACAAAATTAACATAAAATTAGGACTTCCAATCAAGTGATATACTGCTTATTTTCAGCGGGAATTTTCTTTTAAAAAACCAACCTACTACTTTGTCCAACTATACAGCTTTTTTTTTTTTTTTTGATGATCAAGTTATTTCTTAAAATAATAAAACCCCTTTGTCACTCCTCCCAAAATAAGCAAGTGTGGGTTCCCCCCCCCCATTCATTTTGAGTCACAATCTCTGGCTAATAGCCCACAGGTCCTTAATATTTCAGGCAAAAGATTGTGCTTATTAGTGGTGTGATGAAGGAGAGGCGTCTTGAAATTAACAGTCAACCCAATGGCAAAAAGTCAAGTTTC
Source organism: Elgaria multicarinata webbii (assembly GCF_023053635.1). NCBI lineage: Eukaryota > Metazoa > Chordata > Lepidosauria > Squamata > Anguidae > Elgaria > Elgaria multicarinata. The sequence goes on from NC_086172.1 coordinate 96,491,406, forward strand.
TTTATCAGTCAACATGCTATTGTGGATTACGTAAGAACCAGTGAGCTCCTGGGCTTTTGGGAAAAAAAGTGCTACATTTTAAATTTGTCAAATCTGAAGTAATAATCTCCTTTCTCCTGACTAATCTTTCCATTCATCTACTCTAGTTCAAAGAAGATCCTGCTACGGGATGTGGGCGTCCCTCTTCCCCCTTTAGTTCTGGCCCCTGCCTATTCCCTTGGGGCCTCCTGCACTTTCTCCACCAACATGTTCGGCTATTTCATGATGGTGATGGGGCCTCCAAGGCTGCTGTTGGCCCCAGGGTCGCACACCGTGGCAAAATTGAACATCCTATTATAGCACAACAGCTCACCTGTTCTGTTATACTAGCCCCCAGGTGCTTGTCCACTCCTTTTACCTCTGCTGTGAACAGACTGCTTGACTCAGAATATCCAGAATCAAGAAACTCCCCCATCTTCCCAGATTCAGAGACAATTCAAAGGGGGGGGAGTAGCAAAGGGGGTGGTTGCCTAGAGTGCCAAGAGATCCAGGCAGGAAGGCGCAATAGTGGCTGGGCAAGGAAAGCACTGCATGATGACCAGTCCAAGCTACAGTCATTTGCCATTTTAAATCACAATGTTTTCTCTAGTGTGAGAAGCAGCAAAGCTGAACCAATCATTTTCCTAACTTTGGGGGGAAGCTCAGCCAATGAAGGCACTGGAGCAACCAAAACCTGCCTGCCCCCCTCGCTGATTCGGGGCCCTTATTGGCTGTGTATCTCCAAACCAGTGTCTGATTTGTTCAGCTCAGTGCCACTCACACTAGGAAAAATATTGTGATTGAAAATGGTGGGCTAGCTGATGCTGGGTTTTCCTTTACCATGTGCCAAATCTTTCATGGCCACTATTTCTGCCTGCCTGCCTTGGAGGCCTCTTCCACCACAGCTGCTAACACCTGCTCCTGCCGCATGTTACGGGAAGCAAGTGAGTGAGTGACCAGAACGGGGATAGGGGAAGAAATAGTAGGGCAGCAAAGCAAACAGGACACTGGGGTATGGTGAAAGGGCTGCGCTGATGAGGTAGCCCAAGATGAGGAAGCCTTCCCTCTACACATTCAAAACAACAGAGACCCAGCCTTCAAGCTGATTTCACTTTATTATGCTAAACGCAAGTTTTCTACAACATAGCTGAAGAAAAACTCAAAGACTGACCCAGAGTAAGTAGACAGGACTAGCTACTTAGGCCTTAGCTAGACCTAAGGATTATCTCAGGCAAATGGAGGAGCCGTCCCTGCCTGCTCCCAGGATCCCCTGTGTGTCATTTGGATGCATAGGAATGATCCTGGGACAATCCCGGGATATAGGCCTGGTCTAGCCATGGCCTTAGACTCTGGGACAGTCTTTGAGCTCTCTATTAGGGAAGACTTTAGCAAGGTAGAAATGTTGCCACCTAATTGACAATAGACAACTAGAGAAAATCCTGAAAGGCTGCTCTCTTAAGGTGGCTCCCTTTTGTGTTGGTTCCGATGGGTGGCTATTCTGGCAGAGTGTCTCCAACCACTTCTTTAACCGCCAACACACCCTTGCATCAACTAAGCCACGCCCTTCCTCCTTCTCCTTTGAAGGGACTTGCTTTCCCACGGGAGGGTGTGGGGAGAGGCGTTGTTGTCTCAGCCTAGCCACCTGTTGGTCAAGGCCTCAGGAAGCTTCTTCCCCAACTCCTGGAGACTCTTGGGGAATTTCCTGCCCCCGCTCTCTGTTCTAGCTGATCTAGTTCCGGTTCTGTACTAGTTGATCTAGTTCCAGAAACAGAATCATCAGAAACTGCAGGGGCCCTGAGTTCAGTCCTGACATCCACACAACAGCAAGGCAGGCAATCCTGCTCATATACAGGCAAGAATAGAAGGCAATAGGATTCCTGGGGCCTCACTACTGCTGCTGCAGTACATCCGTGGCCAAATGGAGAAGATTCTAGTCCTACAGCTCAAAATTCAAGGCCAGGCACTGCTTGCTAGCTGTGCCTGAGAGATGTGCACCTGGCCTTTGGTGTGGGCATTAACACAGTAATATCCTTGTATGAAGACTATGTGAGCAGCAACCACAGGATAATTTGAAGCTCCTTTGAAAAGCCCCTTTTGAAACGGAAAGAGCCAGCAGTGTTCATATTTCTTCCTCTCTAAACACTTCAGATTTGGCTTTCAAATTAAATGAGATCATGTTTGGAATAACAGTACAAAACAGAATCAGTGTTGATGGCAGAAAGCCTGATGTCCTTTTAAAGAATTTGTTTTTCTTGCCTTTAGTCTTTTTGAAAGAGGGACACTAGTGTCCATTAATACTCAGATCTTCTTCAGAGATATCTTTGATCTGATAGGGCTGCATCTTTCCTTTCGGGTCTTCTATCAGCATCTGCATAGTGCAGGAAATGACTGTGGAGACGACAGTCTCATGCAAGCTGTGGAGAACAGGATCTGATTCAGGACTCTGCAGGACCGTCTGAAGAGAACACATCACACCACTACTTAAACAGCTGCACTGGCTACAGGTCTGTTTCCAGGCACAATTCACAGTGCAGACATTAACTTTTAAAGCCCTATATAACTTGGGGCCTGAGTATCTCAAGGAATATGAACTTCCACACAAAGATGCTTGAATTCTGAAATCATCTTTGGATGCCCTTCTCTGGCTGCCCTCGTCTTCCATGATGAGGTGGATGGCGGTGAGTGGAAAGGGCCATTTCACTGGTGTGCCCCACTGGTGTAATTCTCTCCCCACAAAGGGACACAGAGTACTGAGTCATTTCTCTTTTCAGTGTCAGACAAAAGGTTTTTTTAATTGATTCGGCCAGGGATGGTGAACCTCCAGCCTGCGGGCCAATTTTGGCTCATCAGGCCAGCCCATCTGTTCCTGCCTTTCCTGCATAGAGTTTCTCTATGCAGAGAGACAGAGAGAGACAGGTGATTCTTCACAGAGCACATAGTTAAACTATGGTATTCATGGTGCTGGCCACCAATTTAAAAGGGGGTTGGATAAATTCCTGGAGGAGAGGGCTACCAATGCTATTAGAACATGGGTTGGTGGGTGCTGTTGCACCATGTCCTGCTTTGTTAGTCCCTGCTCAACAGCTGGTTGGCCACTGTGTGAACGGAGTGCTGGACTAGATGGACCCTTGGTATGATCCAGCCTGGCTCTTCTTATGTTCTTAGATTGCTCCTCCTCTCTCTGCAAAGAGAAATTATCTGTTTCTCTGCGCAGAGAGAAGCATAAGTGATCTCCTACCTCTGGATGGAGAAAAGGGATGGTGCTACGAGCAAAGGCTTTGGGGAGGGGAAGGCTTCTGGACAGATACTGCAATCATACCCCCAGGGGCTAAACATTTCCCCATCCCTAAAATAGGTATTTGATCAGCATGTACTGAGAAATTGCTGCTGTTTTCTCCTTTTAGTCTGCAGTTGTTTTTAGTTTTACTGTCTTCTGATGTTTTTAAATTGTTCTTTATTGTGAGCTGTCCTGAGAACCCTAATTTGAGTTTAAGGGTGGGAAAAGGGATATATTACATGCGTGTGTATATCTTGCAAGCATTCGTGGACATTGCGCTATGGTCCCATACCTTGCTTTTGCTCCTGCCCAAGTTTATATCAGACCTGCCTCTGTCGGTACTTTTGTCCCACAAATCCCACAGCTGCCTTGCCCTACCTATTGTATCTGCCTCAACTACTGAAATCTTTCTGTTGACATCAGACCTTGACTAGTCTGGTTCCTAAGAACCTCTTAGTCCCCTTGGTGAGACATTCTCTTCCCCTCCTTATTGTTTTATTATGATTTTATTAGAATGTAAGCCTATGCGGCAGGGTCTTGCTATTTACTGTTTTACTCTGTACAGCACCATGTACATTGATGGTGCTATATAAATAAATAAATAATAATAATAATAATAATAATAATAATAATAATAATAATAATAATAATAATATTGGTCAAAACCAGATATCCATGCTCTTGTCACTTTGCCGGCTTTTAATATGCCTCCAGCTTAAGATACTCAGGACCACATCACACATTACTTGTTTAAGTGTACATCTCAGATTTATTTTTTTGAAGTATACATCTCAAAAAGTAAAGTATGAATGTGGAAAGCAGGTATACATGCATCACAGAGGTATACGTAATAGAGATCAGGGGTTGGCTGTAGCTCTAAATCAAGCATGCCATTTGGTAGATTTGAACAATGAATGAAAAGGCATAATAACACTGAGATATATATTTTTTAAAGGCCCCAACATGTTGCAGACATTTCCTCAACCAAACTAAATACCATCTTGGTATTTGTCATCACTATGTATGTTAGGATTTCACTTATCTGCTGCCTGGCCTCACTGCTGCTTTCAGTTGCATCACAACATTGTGTGAAGTTTTTCCCCCAACACTGCCTTTTGTTTCCTTCTCTTATTAAGGGGTAAAGAACCGTTTCAATGAATGCCTTTCATATGATATTACATTTACTGAATTCCTAAAAGTTTAATATCAATATTATATTTCTTTCAACAGACTCTCCACGTCTGGCTCCTATAATTTACCCTTGCTTAGGGCATTGCCAGGCGCAAAGCCAGCTTTGATTGAGGTTTACTATTTTAACCACCAGTAACTACAGATGGGCATATTTCATAACATTTTGATGTCTTGCTTGTTTGCCAGCGTTTGCCTCTATTTCTGCTGACTGTGAGCAGGAAAATACTCAGATAGATAATCTCATTTGGTGGGAGCCATTCCCCAATAGTAAGCTTTTCTCTTTCCAACATCAAGGTACAGATATTTCAGCCATGGCAATAGGACTGTGTTTCTTAAACCCTCAGGTATGTCCAGATCTAGGGGGAACACCGGATTCCTTGCTAGCAAATGACAATTGATTTGCACATTCATAGTAGAGACAGTCATGGTGATCTCCATATTCATGCTATCAAATCATATTTAAATAACTTCACCCCTAAGATAAGACAGCTATTCTGGTAGGACCACAAGTTACTTCAAGGCAATTACAAGTCTATTAAACCAATCTTAAAAATAAAAAAAAATAAGATACTGACCAAAAATAAGATACTGTTTGTTTGTAGTACATCTGTTCAAATCCCATGTTAAGTGAGTTACCAGATTTTTCAGTTTATTTCTTTCGAAAATGTGTTTAGAATAAATTGCCTCAAGCCTTAAACAAATACTTTATTAGGGTACTTCTTCTATTGATTTAAGTCTTATTAAAAGGAAGAAACTCTCTGATGATTCGGGTAAGCATTGATTTAAATGGCCTCCCAAAGAGAAGGCGGCAGCAGCAGCAGCAGCAGCAGTGGTGTATATGTGTGCATGTGTGAGAGAGACAATGCAGCAGTGCATTTATGCTCTCTGGCTTTGTGCAGTCTCTGCTCTTCATGGATCTAATGAACTGGACTGTAGTCCACAAAAGCATATGCGAAACTAATTTTTTAAGTCTTTAAGGTGCCACAAGACTCAGTTAGTGTTCAACATCGCCAGCAATGGAAGCTCCCTTCCCATGGCTATTATTAGCTTCTAGGGGCATCAAAAGACATCAAAACCACAACTTGGGCAGAAAGGGTTAAACTACCCTCCCCACACAGCATAGTCTTGAGCTTACTTGCCTCCCCCCACCCCCATGTACTTGCTATTTACATTTTAAAGACAGATACATGAATTGTAATATATTAACCGGCCTCCTTAAAAAACTCAACCAGAACTGAACCTCTCTAGGGAAGGAGTTCTGTCAGTTGTTGCAGAAACTTGGAGCAAGGCCCAGTCTGATGACTAAGAACACTAGGAGCCTTATGCAGAAGCAGACTTGCTCACCACACGTTCTTTCAAATCCACGGTTTTGGGTAGACAAAATGGCAGAACTTGACCACAAATTGATTTCTTTTTTTTTAAAAAACTGTTTATTATGAATATATACAATAAAAATTAGAAAAATAACACCGAATGTATTAAATCAAATTCAAAGAATCAAAGCCGATGAATTCTACTGATACATGACATACAATCAAGACTCATATATCCCTAGGGTTTGGATAGTGACGTGTAAATAAAGCCATTCAGTTTTTACTTGATTAGTCCTCACTTTCCAGTTTTTAGTGATCACAAATTCGTTTAGAGGGGAACTGAAGCAATTTGGCATCAAACAAGACCAAAAAATGCACTGCACTTACCGGTCTAGAGTATCCCGGGGCACCTTACTTCCTCCAGCTCTCCTGATGACACCGGCATTCTTGTTGGCAGTCATGGTCATTTCTGCTCTCTCGAAATCTGGAAACCTGGGGTGGGGGAAATAAAACCAATGCAAGACAATTGAACTCATGTGTAATTCAACCCAAGATGTTTTCCAACATGGCTAAAGAACTGGCAAAGGCTTTTTTGGTGTGTGTGTGCAAACTAGAGTCAGACACTTTTTCCATTTCTGTAACAGTTAAACAACAGCTCAGGTAAGATTCAGACCTGAGTCATGTTTAAAGAAAACAGTCCCAAACAAGCCACGAATCATAAGCCAAGAACAAACCCTGTTTTGCGATTCTGGCTTAGAGGGGAAGCAACAAGGAAAGCGGTTCCGATGGCACAATAAACTTTTCATTCCTGATTAGTTTAGCCAAACCTATTGGTAGGAGGAGCCATGCAAGAATGAAATGATAAACCAGGATTTTGTCATTGCCTATGACTCAGAGAAACATATAAGAAAAATGGTGCTGGTGACTGAAATTCTGGGTTATTTTTGCATGAGAATGTGGCCTAAGAACCTATAAGAAGTTCTTATAGAAGTTCTTATATAACTGCAACATAGACCCTTTCTCCACCTAAGGGTGTAGAGGGAAGGGGACGATCCCAGACTTACCTGCTTCCAGGATCATCCCAGGGTGTCCAGACGGCAGTGCAACGTCCCGTAAGGGGAGAGGGGTGTCACGCCTGCCATTTTATTTTTTTTAAAGTAGAGGAGCTGGAGCGCACTTGCACTCCAGCAAAAGCTAAGGTTAAAAAAAAGCCCCGACCCTGCTCCCCCCTCTGATGTCCCTGCATTCCTCCCACCCCAGCTTATTCCCTCTGCTGACCCCCGCTACTTGAGGAAAGAAGCCAGGACAGGTGCCCACACCTCCCACAGTCTTGGGACAATCCCGAGACCGTCGGAAGAACAGAGAGTCCCTATGCATCATTTAGATGCACAGGGACTCAGCCTTGACCAGCCCAGACTATCGGGCTGGTGTAGCAACGGCCATACTCTACATGAGGCTGCCTTTGAAGACAATTCAGAAATTGCAATTAATGCAAAATGACTGATAATGGGGACCAGAATGTCTGAGCATATAACCCTGATTTTTGCCTGTTTGCACTGGCTGCCTATGCATTTCCAAGCCCAGGTGTATGTTTTGATCAATAAAACCTTATATGGTTCAGAACCACAATACCTGATGGACTGCCTCTCCCAAAATAAACTGACCCATACACTGCAATCAAAATCTGAGGCTTCTCAGAATGTCTCCTTCAAAGGAGGTTTGAAGCAGGGAGGTTTGAAGAGAGGTCCTTTTCAGTGGAGGCCCCCTGATTGTGGAACTCTCTCTCCCTGGAGTGGCCCACCTGCCACCGACATTGTCATCTTTAGTGCCAGGTCAGGACTTACCTCTACACACAGGCATTTGGAGGGTTATGATGAGGTTTTTATTCACTCAGTATTTTAACACTTAATTTTAACTTAAATTTAAATTTTACTGTTTTAACTCTGTATTTTAATCCTATATCAACTTTGCTGTGTGGTTTTATCCTGGTTGCGCTTTTTATACTGTATTTCGTAATTGTGTTTTAAACTGTTGGGTGTTTTACTGTGGTTTTAATTTTTGTGAACCGCCCAGAGAGCTTCGGCTATTGGGCGGTATAAAAATGTAATAAATAAATAAATAAAATAAATACTGATGTTTTAGTTGTTCTATCACATTTTGGTATTTTAATTGAAATTGTTTTTAGCTGTTTTATATTTTGTATGTTTTAATAATTTCAGAGAAAATTGATTAAGAAATTCAATATATAATAATATCCATTGACATGGTTTCCAGCTTCTCTCTTTAAATTAGGACTGGAATAATTATGGTACTTACATTTTTGACAATATTGAGAGTAAAAGTTGTGGTGATTATAATGACAAATTACAAAACAAATTCAAAAGCTTTGAAATGAGCATTGGGAACTGTAACACAATTTACAGACTACAGAATATCAGGACATAATACAGTTTATCATACCATATGACATATACAATATAGAATGTTCTGCTACCAAATCCAGCTCTTCCAATGACTGAAAAAAAGTGTTTTCCTCATGCATTTTTCTCCTGCCGGCTACCCAGCGCAAGCCTTCCATAGAAATCTACACCCATCTTTCTAGAATTTCTTTGGAATCACTGTTCAAAACAACTTACAAATCACAAAAAAGAGGAAATGTATCACCAAAAAGAGAGAAAGAGAAAGAGAGCAATGATTTGCATAAAATTTGCATCTGCTAATTTCTATGTGGAGAGGCAAATTTAGAGATCATTTTTATAATTTCAATAGAAATACACTACATCTTAGCATAGTGCAGAAGACAGTGACCAAGTGCCCTGTCTGCTCAAATGCTAACTGTTGATAGGCAAAAGTTCTTATGGTTTTTTATCTATGAACCACAACTGTGCAGGACAGCCTTTCAAACAGAGGATGGCCCTGTGACAGCCCTACAAATAAAGGATTGTTCTTCTGCAAAAGAGAGAGCCGGTCCTACCATTATATGGGCTCATGTGTCCACATCAGGTGGCAGAGCTGGAGGAGTGGCAAATTACAGCACTCTCCTCCCCACCTTGCCTCAGCCAGGAGGGCCTGCTCCTCTAGCAGGTGCCCTAGAGAGCCCCGCTAGCCACTTTACCAGCACCTTCTGGCCATCCGTTGCACTCAGCAAGACCTGCACAGACAGAAGAAATCTCACAAGTTCCCTCAGGAGCTCGGCCAGGTTTCACAAGACCCAGGAGGCCGCTTCCTCCAGCCACACAGCACAGAAGGAAAAGTAAGGGGTGGAGGACAGGGGTGCAGTGATAAGAGTGGGGCAGCGAGGCAATTGCAGAGCAAGTTGTCTCTTGCTTCAGGCGGCAAGAGAGCTTGCGCCAGCTCTGGTAAAAGAGAACACAAATATTTTATTATCACTCCATCTCTCTCACATTATAGGCAGTTTGGGGCAGGACCTGTCTGACTGAAAAACTTTTTTTTCTCAGTATGTAGCACATGGGAACCAGATTATTACTAGAGTCCTTAGGTTTCCCATAGTAAATAAACAGTCTGCTTAATGAAAAATTCAAGTGACAGGTTTGACCTAAATCCTTTCAAAACTACAGAATTTCTTGAGTCAGGGTGGACAACTTGTGGCCCTCCAGTTACTCTGACCTACAACTGCCATCAGCCCTGGCCAGCATAGTGAGAGGTTATGGGAGTTGTAGTCCAAAACATCTGAGGGGCACACGTCCCCCACCCTGCCTGAAGAAAAGCTTAATCCAGATGTTCATATCAGCCATACATATGACTCATCTTGTCTTCCTTCTCTGAAGGATGGCACATAACTTGGCACTAGCTGCCAGCTACATGCCATGCACAGCTGGAATATGAGTGCCATAAATCAAAAGCCACACAGATATTCAAATCACAACATTGTTTTATCATATTTGCATCCATCCCACTCTTCCTCCAAGGAGCTCAGGCACCTTAAATGGAGGTTACCCACTTTAACTTCACAAAAAGTCAGTGTGGTGTAGTGGCTAGAGTATTGGACTGGGAGTCGGGAGATCTGGGTTCTAGTCCCCACTTGGCCATGGAAGCTTACTGGATTACTTTGGGCCAGTCACAGATTCTCAGTCCAACCTACAGCATAGTCAGCTTTGTGTCTGAGTGGGGATTCAAACCTGGGTCTTCCCAGTGCAAGTCCTATTATTTATACCACACTGGCTGTCTGATGTGTGTGTGTGTGTGAAGACAGACAAATAGATATGGGATCTTCTAAAAAAAAACACCAGTAAGAATGGGGTGGGGTGGGGGGAAGAAAGGGATACTCTGAGAGTAAAAACAATAAATATAAAATGTCAGCTTAAACAAGAAATTAAACTGCTGTTGAAAATAGGCAAATGTTCTACTGTATTCCCAGGAGTCACAAAGAATAACAGTTTACTGGAAGCGAGCCTCTGTGGGGATGGCAGAAAGAAGACTTTGCTCAGAACAGCTCAAAAAAAAAAAAAAGGGACGATATTTATTCCTAAGTGCTTAGAGATCCTTTCGGTACATCCATCCAAGGGAAAAGCTACCCACCCCCCTAACCTCCCCACAACCACATTGCCCAGTGATGCTTCTCATGTTTCCTATTCTGTGTCAAAGCAGCGCCCTTGCTCCTGGTTGTCCGCAAGAACGTAGAATAAAATATTTGAGAAGCATCCCTGGAAAAGACAAGCACTTCTCTTGCTCAGATATTTCCAGGCCAAAAGTGGGAAGCCAGTTCTGCATTGGCCCTGCTACTTTCTTAGCAATTGTGTGGCCTGAGCACTGGTACGGCTTGAAGAAGCACCTTGCGCTAGTCCTACAGCCCATTTGGTCAGGGGACCCCTAGGCAGCAAATCTCTCTATGCAAGGATCAGATGTGCTGCTTGAGCACCTCCAATCACCAAATAAGGCCTAATGCATTTGTGAGCAATGCAGCATGGCAGCCACTAAACAAACAAAGCCCTTACCTTTTGTCACATTCCATGTCACATATACACTTGTCAATTCCACAAGCAACTCAGATTGTTTAAATACTTTCCACACTAGCAATGACGGCCCTCCCTAAACGTCCATGTGTCAATCTCTGCAACTCAGGTGAGTACACAGATGTATATTACTTATATGGAATGAAATCCAGCCATCAAAAATGCATGAATTAAGCCTATGCATTCACCTCCAGAGGTTATAGTTAAAAGATGACACATATATCTAGTAAATGAATAAACAATGAACGTGCCCACACAAGATGAATGAAAATAAGATTCAGACAGTTGAAATAGCAGAATAATGCACTCCGTCTGGAAAGCATTAGCGATATGAGAAGGAAAGAACATGACTGATAATTGCTAAAACTGTCAAACAAACAAGTGTTTTAGCTGATCTGTTCTCTTGTAGAACAATTTATATTTGGAAAACAGTTTTTAACTAAACAACAAATTACTTACTGTTTCAGAAACTATCAAGGGATATTCCCAGATTATTTACATGAATCAAAATAAGAAATTAACTGCTTGGTGCACATACAGTATAAAATTTATAACTTAATCCTCAATTAATGAACTGATTAATGCTTTTCCAATAATGATATTCTGTGCATCCTAAAAGTGAATGGGAATTTTTATCATTCTCATTATTGGCCGCGATCCAGTTTCATGAGACCTGTGCACATAGGCACAAAGTGTTTATGTGGTGGAGAAGGTGAGGAAAGGTAACCATGATAGGGGATGCTATACATAGCAGCACTACTCGGACCCACAAAGAAATCACTGTGCTGTCAAAGCAAAGAATGGAGATCCACTGCAAAATCACAAAGCATCAGCCCTGGCTGCAGAATTGACAATAGCAGGTGCCCAAAGCAGGCATCCATTAGCAGTCAACAGCAGGGCACCACATACAGGCCTAGCCCACTCCTACAGCAGCAGCAGCAGCCCTAGTAAGGTAGGCTACAGTTCACATAAGGGAACAAATTTCACTGACTGGAAGACTGGAACATTCCAGCTGTGCAACACAATACATATACTAATGACCATGTTCATTTGCTCATAGAGCTGCAATAGTAGCCCTCAGCAACCACCCTGGGCAAATGGCATCCCTGAAAGAGGTTGTGAGCATGCACAGTATTCACAAAGGCTTGAGGCGTGTTTTTTTTTTCAAGCACTCAGTTCTATCATGATCCCCACTTTTGGCAGAATCCAACCATGAGGAGCAGTCAGCCATCCCAGAAGGATCAACAGCCACAGCAACGGAGAGCTTTTCTACATTTATTGTTCGTTCGTCATTCCCTATTCACAGTTGCTGTTGAATCCTTTAGACAACATCATGACCCTGCAGTTTCATTTGTTTTTAAGCAGTGAGGCTTTTTTAGAGCAGGGGAAATGCGGCATTATTTGTGAATGTGAAAGAAAACACTTTTTTCCACTTGTGCAATTGTAGTATTCTGTTATATTGCAGCGGCACCTGTTATGTAGTGGAAAAGCAGGAAAGTTGGTTCGTGTAGTGCTTGGATCTCAATTCTGCAACAAAACTTAAGTTTTAATAGCCCTGTGTAGGAAAGCTCACTAGCTTTGATAGTGGGCCTGAGCCTGTCCCTGGAGATGCTCCCCAGTCCCAGCATCTCTTCCTGCCAATGATGGAACTAGGAGTCCCATTCACAGAATCCCTGGTGGGAAACTGATGCAACAGACATAATCTCTGCTAGGGAGAAGGCCCTGCAGGAGAATATGCTCTGCTGGGGCCTGGGGAACATGCCCCACCACTGCATTCCCATGCCCTGCCATAAGGTAAGTAAGTTACTGGATTGTGAGGGTGGGGAAGGTGGCAGCAGCCGCCGCAGGACGGAAGCAAGCATGGTTCTGTGATTATAGCCCCAATCCTGTTTGCAGGTACTCAAAAAGGGGTGCTCACTTTTACGACTACTGGCAATAGCCCTAAAGCAAATGCAGTACACCTCCCACAATGGCATGTTGGCTATGCAGAATGTTTTATTTAGGATTGTCTCATGGCGCTGGGTTGGCGCCGTCTCCCTCTGCATCAACCTTGCACTTTCCCTCTCCCATGGCGGCGTTGGTTAATCCCAATGTCAAGGAGGGAGTGTGGGGTTCCTGGCCAGCCATCTGGGTCCTGGAGCCGCTCCCGCCCTCTTCCTGGTGGAAGGCGACCAATTGCTGGTCGCTTTCCACTAGGGTGACCAACTGTCAGGATTTCCCCGGATTTGTCTTGGTTTTTGTTCTTTCCATGGTGTCGGGGGATTTTCTACAATTTTCAATAATGTCCTGGAATGACACACCTTCCCCTTTAAGGCTGCCATTAGCATGGCAGGAGGGAATGACATGCTTTCTTGAGGCACATCATTCCCCCAACCCGAGCTCCAATTGAGGTCTTAAAGGGGAAAGTGGGTCATTCGTGGACATTATAGAAAAGGCCCCCATTGGAGTGGATGGTGGTGGTGCAGAATGAAATCCTTTCCCCTCCTCCACTCCAATCGGGTTCTTTAAGGTGGCGGGGGAATAACGTACTTTCTGCAGGACTCAGAAAGCTGCTTCCCCACACACACACTAGGTGTCCTCTTTTTTGGTTTCCCAAATATGGTCACCCTACTTTCCACCAGGTTTTGCCCCCAAGTTAAACCCCCATTGGCCACGGAGCGATGTTACACGGCAGAAGCCCTGTGTAGATGTTGCCCTTTTTGAAAAAGTCTGGGTAAATACCTGACTTTTTCAGATTGGAGCATCGCGGGGAAGCCCTGCAGTGAATGTGAAGCTGCACTTGCGACACGGCGCAGATCCACAGCCACCGTGGGGCTTTCCCTGCATATAGACAGCCCCTAAAGCTAACAAAAGCAAATTGCATTACACAACTTTGTTGCAACTTCTCATAGAGTGGCTAAAAGGTAGTTTCACATGTCTGGGCATTGTATTTCATTGGTTATTGATACAAAGACCTTGAAGCAAGATATTCAAGACATTCCCACCCGCAGTGGTTGCTGTGTTTCCATATGCTTGGAAATTAACAGATACCATCTGGATCACTCAAACTGAGAGCCCATCATCATGTCAGAAGTGTTAAACCAACCCATGCAAATGTGCCACATGGGATCACAGCCTAAAGCAGTACTTTTAAAATACACTTTATGGGCACTGAACGAAACAGGCTGCCTATAGTATGAAGAGATAATGCAATATAAGCCAATTATTCCAGTTAAAAGAAATGGTACTGATCGACGCTGGTCACAAGTACATACAATACGGTTTAAAGCTTCACAACATGGTATTCCTTCATAAAATGAGATGCACTACTCTAAAGCTAATTGATAAGCTTGCTGATTTCATTCTGAAAAAGAATGTATCCAATACATTTCTGCTTTTAAATTTTTGTTTGTTTGTTATCAACTGTCCCAGTTGATTGAAATAAATTAATAAATGCTATATAAAGTACAACATATTACACTTCGTTTTAGATTAATTTGTCCTCTTTTTTTCTTTTTGTTCAAGTAGAGAACATTTGAGATGACTCCACAGAGAAGCATAAAAGAATACAAAATACAGAGTGGCTAAGAGCTTCCATCAATAAACTAGCTGCTTCAAGAATACTTTCAACAATCAAATTTCATAACCTAAGTTACTATTTTCACATTAAAGCATGATCGTTTCTCAGCGCCTCTGCAAATTCTCAGATGGCCAATTTTTATTTTATAAGGTGGTTTTCAGTTTAAAAAAAAGAGGCTAAAGCAGCAAGTTTTGAGAAATGCACAAAAAATGTTGCTGGCATGTTTTCCCAGCTGAAAATACAATGCCAGCATTACAATAGCATTTTACTGTGAATAATTTGTGCAGCTCTAACCCAAGGCCTGGAATGCACAGCTGCATTAAACCTTGTGGTTCTGGGGGCTAAAAGAAGCCTGTGAGCTTGCTTTTGCACAAGTTCAAATAAATTCCAAAAAGCACAACAAACTCCACTCCAGCTGCAGCTTCCAAGTTCTGGTTGGCTTCCATTCTTCATCTAACAAATGAACCCAACCTCACCAAAGTAGTTCCATCAAAAGGTATCCAAACTTCTGAAAAATGTGCCTGGAATTTTTGGGTTTCTACCAAAGCCAAAACTTGGACAAACCACTCTCCCATTCTCTCATTCCTCTATGAAAGAAATTTGCATCTCTTGGTTTTCTTGGCTTCCCTAGTTTTCTGCATAGACCTTTACCAACCTGGGCTCCTTTTGAGGGGAAAATGGGTGGGGAGGGGGCACCATTTCAAAGTAAAAGTAAATGAATTAGATATATTTAAAGATTTTTGCCAATCCAGAGTGAAATGACATCCTTGTAGGTGTCACTCTGATGTCACTAAAACACCACCAGGGACAAGTTATTTAATTGATTTCACTTTCAATTACATTTTTGCCACCTAAGTGATGTTATTCTTGAATATAATCCAGCTTCTTGTACTCTAGACATATGACTCAACTGTCAATTCTAACATAAGACCAAATTTACCTACTTTGTGGCATCAAAGGGTGGTGGGAAAGGAGGAAAAGTGGGAAAGTGTGTGTGTGGAATACAATAGAAAGGGATGAGACAAGGGTGTGTGGAGTACCTTCCCAGTACCTTCCTCCATAAATGTCCATGTGCCTTTTGCTAGTTTTTAACTCTGTTTTTGCAAATAGGTAGATAGGTAGAAACAGAAGGACCTGCATAGTAATGGCTACTTCCCTGGAAAACCTTCCTCCCCTTGTATTATAGCATAACCCACATACTGAGGAATACCTATAGAAAAAACAACAACCAGTTTTGAATATTCTTCCCTGGGACCATTTTCTGTGGGGCTTCTTCATAGTATCAGAAGCACTGGAGTTACCTGACAGTAGAACACCAATGAAAGAGAAGGAATTATGACACAGAAACCCCCATTAAAGTGTTTTGTCTTTTCTGGGCACTGAATGAACATTGGGTGATCTTTCCACCCAGGGTCTTGGCAGGGGAAAGGCACAAGTGAAGATCACAAAGTGATTCTGCTGCACACTCTTGGTGCCTGGTACATCTCCCTCCTGCCTCCTTTTCCCCCACAAACCTTATTTTATTTGGGAAAGTACTGGTGACAGCTCCAAAAACATATTACTGTTTAATGAAGAAAACAACATAAAAAGCACTTGGTTTTTACAGGAGCAATAGATAGTGCTCCAAATAGACTGTGCTCCGTTGGTATGATGGGTGGTCAGGAGTTGGGGCGGAGGGGTGGGGGAAGAGACTGCATTCCTCTTGTCAACTATTTCCTGAAAACGCTGTGCTGCGAGCTGAGCCTTTCTCCCGTGCTATGCTGCAAAAGGGAATTTCCTCTCCACTGGTAACTTTTAAGGCAGCCTATTTCACAGCTGACAGAAATCCAAGGTGGAAGCAGGTTGGTTTTATCGCTTGAAAAGTGACAAAAGATAGCTAGGTCAGAATTTTCGTATGGGTCTCAGCAGGCACAAATCATGGAATTGGATTTTCAATTATGAGTCTGCTGGGTTTCATAAAAGGAGCCAACAAGTGGCCTGTTTAGCTTTTGCAACACTAGTGGCAGGAAGACAGGTAAATGAAACAGATATGTGTGCTTTTAAAAACCCACTGGCTTTTCCTACCAGTAACAAATACAAATTGCTAAGACCCTAAACAGAAATAAATTTCTGTCACAATGAAGTTATTGCTTACTGTCAAGGCCACTTTTTTGACATGAAGGTAGTTATCTCCATTTGGGAAACACAAGTCTACCATAATTGTCTTTATTTATGAAGTTTAGATATTGAACTGATGTCATTTACTCTACTAAGGGAAGCTGGGAGTTCTGGTTCCATGAGGGCAAGAGGACGTTAACAGAATTCTCAGGTCTCCAAATTAAATTCTGAGGATTCCTTGAAGGAAGTAATGAGAGCTGGCCAAAAACAATTCTTCATAAAGATATAGGCTCATTTCAGAAAGCACATTAGTCAACGCAGTGTGAAAACTCCACTCAACGGTTGAGTTTTTTGGAGGTACTCCCCACACAATATGTTCTAACTGCGCCGTTGTGTGACTGTGGGCTACCATGAGTTGAGTAAAATCCATTGCGACATTTGGTTGACAGTTCCTCAACCCTCTCTCCTCCCGATGGTATCCCATCAGCCATTGCTGCAAAAAAACAATCCCGGCAGCTCTCCTAGAGTGGCACTCACTCCTTTTGCCATTCTTGCCAGGGAACTTTGCAGCCAGTGGGAAAAGTCAGCTCAACACAACAGAATACTCCACAGAGCCCGCCACACAACACGCATCACAACAGTTGTGCAGGAACTCTCCTCTGCCCAGCGTGGATATTCTGCATGGAGTGTTTTCCAAAAAAAGTCCACCATTGCGTGGAGTTTTCTCGCCACTGTGGAGTTCTAAAACCACCATTGAGAAATGTATTGTCTGAACTGAGCCATAACCGCTGTGATAAACGTCTCTCTGCATACATGGTGATGATTACATCCATGAAGGAAATATATTATTTGTGAAGCAGTCCTTTGTCAACACAATTCTAAGAAGCCAATCCAAATGTTCTTACATTAGGGATTCCAAGATATCTGAACATCAGTACCACTTAAAGCCATTTCTCTAAGCTAGGGCTTAATTCCCAGAGAGGTTTTGCTTTGCTTCTTGTAAGATAACTTGCTTGGGAAGTAAAGTTGCTCTCTAGAATCAGAGTTTCTGGGACTCAGGAAGATTTCACTTTTTTGTTTTTGTTTAAACCAAGCCTAGAACAATATTTTGAGAGAGAATGTGCCAAGATTTGCCCAGGACAATATTGATTGTTCCAGCACAACTTATAGCCAATAGGGTAGGGTTTCTGGGCAGCTTCATAATATATTACTTTTTTTAAAAAATCTATGCTGATCATGTTATTATGGGACTGGCTGATGAGAAATTCAGTGACTGCCTTCCTCTAAAATTGGGCCAAATTGGATTCTGGACAAAAAAACTCAGGACCAAACTAGATCTGACATTTGCATTTAGCTTGCACATTAAAAAAAAAATGAAAGTAGCAAATCCCCAAATGCAAAGACATCACATCCAGGTTGGCCCTCAGTGATGGAATGTAAATATTACCAGAATCAGTTAGGTCCAGACCATGGGGCAAAGGTCCAGGGCTCCACAGCCCAGAAGTGTCCCAAAGGACAGCATAGCAGCAGAAGTTGTGAGCAGCAACACCTTATTGCCTTTAAACAGAAGAGGTTGGGCATGCTGCAAAGCAAAGTTCCTGTTACACCTGCCATCTTCATTGGACCACTCCAGGCCAGTGAAGATGGCTGGTGTGATGACTGTAGCTTTGATTTGCAGCACACACAACCATTTCCATGTTTTGAAAAAAGCAATATGTTATTGCCACTCTTGCCTCTATTCAGAAAGGAGAATGGGGAGAATGAGTGGGGACGAATGAGCTGGAAGAGTGGCCAAGCAATGAGAAAGGAATGGCCAGTCCCCTTTCCTTTCATGTTAGAACTACTCAGTGAACCAAGCACAGCCAGCCAAAACCATTTTGCTGACTGAGGTGAAGGACAAGATGATGCCCACCATCAACCAGATAGGTAGTTGAAGCTTATTTCAATGTTGGCAATGGGGCAGCTTCCTGAAGAGTACCCAAAGGCTGCAGGGTAGCTTAGGCGAGGGGTCTCCAACATGGAGCCTGCGGGAAACGTTCTATTTATTTGTTCCATTTTTAAAATGTATGTAGATTGATTTGTATATATCCATACCAATTAATCCATATGAAATGCATACAACTTGCTAGCAATTATACACAGGCTCCAACAAAAGTAGACCAAATATCCGAATAAGTACCCATTTGAAGGTGGCGTGTATATGGCACACATTCAAATATTGAAAGTGTTGTAAGGTCCTCAATCTATTACATTATAAGACATGAGCATTTATCCTTCTAATATTATAATATCAGTTTCTTAGCTGAGGGTGAGGAAAATCCATTTACTCTGACCATTTGTTAATTTCTATGGATTAGGTAAATAATTTAAAACAGCGTGTACATCAGTGAATATTAAAGACAGTTTCCATACAAAATTGATCCATATAATAACCTCCTCCCCAAAAGAAGCAACTACTGGACATTGCCAAAACATTTTTTTAAAAAAAGCATTAGCTTTTTATTGCACCACCAGCAATTATCAGAATTAGATAATCCCTTATTATAGAGATGTTGCGGTGTCCAGCAGTCACAAAACAAACATTTTGCTGAATAAGACACAGCTTAAGATCCATAGACACTATAGGTAGAGGCCAAAGCAGCAGTCGAATGATTAGGGATTTTGTGGTGGTGCCACAGTATCTCAAATTCCCAAATGTGCCCACGGGTCCAAAAAGATTGGGGAACACTGGCTCAGCGAGCACAGAGTAGGTTGCATGGCACACAGAGTTTTGTCCTCCAAACACCTTACAGCAGCTCCCTTCGCAGAATCTACTCTCTAAGACAACTGCCTCATTTTGTCTAATGGTAGGGTTGGCCTTAGAGCTGAACAACCTCTGTAAAAAGCTCTTCTCCTGCTGGACTCCAATCGGACCATAGGTTCAGATGGAACAACCAGGAGCATGCCCTCTGATGACCTCAGTGACCAGGAGGTCGGTAAGGGAGAAAGCGCTCAGTCAGGTATCCTGGTGCCAAGTTGTTTAAGGCTATGAACACTAATATCAAAACCTTAAACCTGGCCTGGTAGCAAATAGGCAGCCAGTGCAGTTCCCTCAGCAAAGGAGTTGAATGCTGAAAAGGGGCAGCTACTGAAAACAGCCAAGCTTCTTTAAGGGCAGCCCAACATAGAGCGCACTGCAGTAATCCAGTCTTGAGTTTACTAATGGCTGTACCACCATGGCCAAGCTATCCCTGTCCAAGAGAGGCCGCAGCTGGCGAACCAGCCAGAGCTGATAAAATGCACTCCAAGCCACTGCGGTGACTTGGGTGTCTAGTGACAGGAGAACCCCCAGACTACAAAACTGATCTTTCAAAGGGAATACAACCTCATTCAGAACAGGCAATGAGTTTATCTCCAGGACTCAGGAACTACTCACTCACATGGCTTCAATCCTGCAAGGATTCAGCTTCAATTTATGGGCCCTCATCCAGCCAATTACTGAGTCTTGGCAGTGGTCCAGGACTTGCACAGCCTCATCTGATTCAGTTGTCATAGGGAGATTGAGCTGCGTGTTATCAGGATACGGTCACATTTGGCTCCAAATCCCCTAATGACCATTCTGAGCAGATTCATATAAATGTTAAACAACATTGGGGACAAGCTAGTACCCTGAGGAACCCCATAGCTCAATTGCCAAGGGGCCAAGGAATAATCACCCAATATTATTCTCTGAAATCAGCCCCATATGTAGGACCAGAACCACTGTAACACACTGATGCCCATCCCACGGAGTCGATCCAGAGGGATACCATGGTCAATGGTATCAAAAGCCAATGAGAGACCGAGCAGAATTAACAGGGTTGCACTCCTCTCTCGATAAAGGTCATCCATCAGGGCAACCAAGGCTGATTCAGTCCCATAACCAGATTGAATACCAGACTGGAATAGTTCTAGATAATCAATGTCCTTCAAGAGTGCCTGCAGTTGCTCTGCCCCAACCCTGTCAAGTACCTCCCCTAGAAAGGGGGTATTTGTGACTGGGCAGTATTTGTCTAGTACCATTGGGTCCAGAGAGGTCTTCTTCAGGAATGCCTCCTTAAGGACATTATCCGGTTTGCTGGCTTGGTCTGAGGATAATCCAGCCCTCAGACCAAAAAGTGGTTGCCCTACCCTGCCCTAAGCAGCAGTCATCTTTACAGTCAGTGCCAGTTGTTTTCCTCTTCTTGTCTTGCCAATCTCCATTCTTCCGATTTACTCCCTAACTTGCTCTTTTATCTTCTCTTAATCCTTTGCTTCCCTAATTTATTATTTTCTGCTTAGGGCTGTAATTCTCGCCATGCTATTCCCCATCTAGTTTTAAAACATCCAGCACAGAAGATTTTAGCTGGGCAATCCACTACTATACAGCATTTACAACAGCCTAACATTTGTGGCCAAAATAGCTCATTTAAGAACCACATTGTCCTTGTAACTGAAATACCTCTAAAATAATAGCAGGCTATGTGACCACATAACTTTCACCCCATATTTGTTTGTTATTAATCAGTTCTGACAAAATTTGACTGCAAGACACAAAACGTATTTAGTCGGCTCCTTCTCGGTGGTTGAGATCTCTTCACCTTTGCAGATTCTTTTGTAAGCATTGTAAGACCTTCACGTTTGGGATTAGACCAACCTTCCTTAACCTGGTGCCCATCAAATGTTTTGGACTACATTTCTGATTATTGGCATAAAGGGAATTGGTCCAAAACATCTGGAGGGACTAGACTGGCCAAGGTTGTGTCAAATACTGTATTTTGTTAGCATATAAATCTGCAGTTGAGTAAATCCACTCAACAAAGTTGAAGAGATCATAAAATCAAACCACTACATTTTATTATTTTTAAAACTGTTGGCATCCCTTAATCATATCCCATCTCAGGACTAAAAAGTTAGTTTTGTGCTAGTTATCACAAAGAATTAAATGTGATATGTCTTATTTCTGTCATCACTCAACAGGGAAGTCTTATTACTTCGGGGGTGGGGGGGAGGCTAGCCGAAAGCCTTGAACTATATTTTATTTAGAAATACTTCTTCTTATATACCACACTGTGAACAAATCCGTTATACATTTTCCACGATGTAGATTTTATGAAAACATTACCTACATTTTCAAAGAGCTCATCTGCTCCTGTTCTTATGCCTCTCTAGAGCTGTAATCCTCCGACTGTGACATGAAAGACATTTTGCACAGTGGCCAATTGTTTGTGATATCACAAACCCAGGATTATGATTTCAAAAAAGGCTTAACAAGAACAGTTGAGCACTTAAAGAGCAGAGAGACTGTTTTCATGCAAATATCCTAATTAATAAATAGCAACAGGAGGCACTGGACAAAAGACGTACATAGAACTGAAAGCGCATTTCATAATAGATTTTTCTTCTAAGTTTTGATAGGATGGCGGTAGTCTTTAAAATATCCATCAGAACGCTTTCTGTGTGCATTCTACAGTTCATGCATCCTGCTAGGGAACATACATTATTTAGCAGAGACACTAACGTGACATTCTGGGAACATAGAATATAGGCCCCAGACCATTTAGCTTTTGTCGGTCAATATCAGAATTGGTCCCAGAAAGTAACATGTGAATTGAGAAGCGCTGAGGGAATTGGGATCTAGGCCTTCTCTCTGTCTAAAATGTGCTTCACTCTCTATATACGTGGATGAATGAGAAAGCAAAAAGTTCCAGAAAACAAACCTTCTTTCTTTTTCTGCCCAAGCCAATATCAATATCTTTCTCATAAGGGAAACAAGAGCAAATGTGAAACACCACATTACTTAGCAGCAGCCCGGAGCGATCCAATCCACACAGTGACACTGCCCACCCTGCTTCACCAGGAGTGTGGGCCCTCCAGCAGTGCAGTTCAGAGGAAACTCAAATAACACTCTGGAATGGTGGGGAAATAAAAGGGCTTGTATAATATGCTTGGCTAGGCAGAATGTATTATAAACCAGAATATTTGCCTTTGAGCTCTGGGATGCATTTGGCTAATGCCTATAACCACAGAGCAAAAGTGAGAGCCAATAGAAATTCCTGGCAATCCTCTGACAGCCTCATCACAGAACTGGAAAGGAATATATATGTTGTTTCCACCTTCTGTATTTTAGGTTTGTAGGAAGACAGATTAAAAATATGATCCTTTTGAGCTCTCCTCTGCATTTGGTCCTGTACCGCACAACCTCCAGAATCATTCTACAAATAATAAATTATAGCTATAAAGTAGGTGTCTGCTTGCCTACCTCTTTTTCATTATCTGAATGCCTTCTTTCATTCCTGACTTCCAATCGTCTGTCAAACTCCTTTTGAAGACTTAATTCATAAGATATTATTGAGTTTTTAGTTCTACCTTGAATAAATCTCACAGACATTTAGGCAGGTCTGTTTTCTTAAGTCTATCCTACCAAATCCTGTTCTAAATCTAAGTGAATTCCAACAACTGAACTTCTTTGAAAGTTTTAAGCAGGAATGCAGAGGTAAAAGCTCAGAGATGCTACCCAAATGGCTATTTATTTATTTATTGCATTTCTATACTGCCCAATAGCTGGAGCTCTCTGGGCGGTTCACAAAAATTAAAAACATTCAAAGTTTCCTCCCCGCCCCCGGGTTCACCCTCCTGTCACGGCGAACAGAAGCCTAGCCATTGTAAATGGTGCTACTGCTATTAGAGTAGGGTTGGCAATATTGAGCTACTTCTCCAACAATCTGCTATAGTTGATTTTATCAAAATTTTAACCATTTCTACTTGTTTCCGCCCACAAGAATTTCTCATGGTGGCTTATAGTAACAATAGTAAGATCACAACGAACTACAACAATCCCGATTATAAAAAGCATTAAAAACAACAACTCATATCAATAAAACATATACTGCTCTTGGATCCAGAGCTGTCACTTGAGGCACAGGTGAACTCAGTGGCAAAGAGCACCTTTTACCAGTTTAGGCTGATATACCAACTGCGCCCTTATCTGAATAGCCAGATAAGCCTAGCTACAGTTATCCATGCTCTGATAACCTCTCGTTTGGATTACTGCAGTGTGTTATACGTGGGCTGCCTTTGAAAACGGTCCGGAAACTTCAACTGGTACAAAACAAGGCAGCACGGTTATTAACAGGGACTGGCCAACGAGACCACATTATGCCAGTCCTTTTCCAGCTTCATTGGCTGCCAGTCCAGGTCCTGGCCCGATTCAGAAACGGGTCACTAGCCAGCAGAGCAATCTTAAAACTAGTATAATATGATATCAGCGAGGAGCACTGCTTGACAACTGTGCCACCATATTCTAGACTGCTTGAAGTTTCCAAATGGTCATTAAAGGCCAGCCCCATGTAAAGAGATGTATGCAAGTAGTAGCTCAAAAGACAGGAATGATTAATTTTCTGGAAATAGCTATTTGTATGATGGGCAGGCAGGGTATGAAAGCGCACTGTTTTAGACATATGAAAGTGCAAGTTCCCTGGTAGTGGGTCACAAAATTATACATAGCAGTGGAAATGAAATGCCAAACCACTTTTTTAAAAAAATATTAGTATCTAATACACCCAAGGTCATCATAGCCAATAGCTGTGATGGGAGTGGAGTGGCTGTCCCATCAAATATATTCCATGTCTAATAAAGGGTTAACTCTCTCCACCTCTGCAGTGAGAAGAGTTGCGTTCTGATTACTGCACAAAAGAACAAAAACATGTACACTATATGCAGCTAGCAAATGCTTCATTTTAATAAGGATTTTAAATAGCTATAGAAGCAACACAAAACTCTCTTTAAGGCACTTTAAAACAGGCATACCCATCTTATGACCCACCATGCCAAATGCAGCCCCCAATCATGCATGACACCATCAGGGGCTTGATAAGCCTCTAGTTTTTGCTGCCTGTTTGGGATTGCAAGGAGAATGGATGACAGCGTGTGGTTGGTGGGTTGCAGTCATTTTAGTGCTGGAGGGATTTAAAAAAATCCCTCCAGGATATGATTTTCAAATACCAAAAATCCACCCCAGTATGTACAGAACCAGCAGCTACTCTTATAAGGACTGCCTATAAGAGTGCACACAACTATCTCAAGTTAATAGAGAAGATCATTAACCAGCACAGCAGGGATAGCACAACAGCAATACCTTCTCTTTCAGCACACAGAGTAATTCCATGGGGTCAAAGTGCCTTTCTTTAGAGTACTAGCAAAATGCCCATGTGTATGTAGTGGGATGACTTGTATATTGTAAGGAGGAACACAGTGCATCTAGTCAGCACCCAAAGACATACTGCACCACCCTTGGGATCCCTGTCTGTGGGCCCCTGCCGAGGGCTCACAAACCAGCAAGGGCCCACTGGCAAGGGCCCCATGGAGCTCCTCCTCACTATTTGCAATTTGCATCTGCCTCTCGCTCAGGACCAAACAAATGGTGGGGATAAGAAGGAGAGCCAGTAGATGCCACTGCCTACTGGCTCACTGGGGCCTAATCGACACCAAGCAGGATATTCCACTATGAAAGCAGTATATAAAAGGCAGGCGCCACACTACTGCTTTATAGCGGTATTGAAGTGCACTGACAACTGTTGGGGCCCATTGACACATATCATATACCGCTTTCATACTGCTATATCCTGCTTGGTGTTGATTAGGCCTGGCTCTCTTCTGTCAAGCAAGTGCCTGGTAGCGATGATGAGAGAGAGAAAATTAGGAGCAATAGCAGCTGGTGACAAAGGCAGCAAGAAAATAGGACACTAACATTGGATACTAACATTTTTAAAAAGATAGAATCACTCAGGGAGGGGGCCCACAAAAGGTGTCTTGCCCAAGGGCACTCAAAAACCTGGGCTGGGTCTACACTACAGCTTTATAGAGGTATTGAAGTGCACTGATAACTCTTGGACCACATTAAACATGCCATCTACCACTTTCACTGTGTTATTTCCTGCTTTTTATTCCACATTATCCAAAACATTGCAATAATGTCATTGTGTTTCCTACAAGGTATAAATGTGCAAGAGGGATATAGCGTTATCATGATGGGATTGTACTGATTTAACACAAGTAGCGCCTCTACATTAAGGGAAATCCCATTGTTTACCTGGTGCTGTTGTGCTTCCTGGTTCTTTGGCACAATTGATATGAGTTAGATTACATAGGAGGAGTGGAGCGGAAGATCCTGCTGCTTCCCGGGGGCTCCTTCATATGGCAGATGCAGTTGAATCAAGGGAGCACCTCCCTTCCTCCCTGGCATGTGTGCAAAGGAGCGGAGGGGGGAGTCTTGCTTCCTCACAGCCCCCAGGAAAGTCAGGACTTACTTCTGAGTAGAAGTAAGATTGTGCTGTAAGTTTGCAACTCTTGGCACACTTACTTGGGAGTAAGCCCCATTCAACACAATGGGACTTACTTCTGAGTAGACACATGGGGATCATATCTGCCTCCCTTTGTTGCAGGGAGACATTTTACCCACTTGTCCCTCCATTTAAAGTCCTTCCTCGGCAGCTTCAGCTTTACACACTGCCAATTTAACGCAATTAAGGGTTTATTCCAGCTTTCTCTGATCTATTTTAAAATGGAAGAAAGCGGTGGGGGACCACAGGAGACATCCTGTTTGTTTATAGCATCATTTAATTGACCCAGAATGGCCAGAAACGAGCATGCTATAAATAACTCGTTTAGAGTAGCCCAAGGTGTTGATCTGGCCCTGGATACAGCACTGTGTCCGTGCTAAACTAGACAACAGACCTGAGTCTGAAAACTTCAGTCTTTGATGAACATCTCAAAAACAGCGACTTTAATATTTTAATTTATTATTTATTTGTGGCATGTATATACTGCTGAATATAGTAAAGTAGGAGAAGCAGTGACTAACTTAACTGTTCCTCTTGCCCACTGCTTCTTCCCCTGCTCTGCTCAGACCCAAACGCTTTTCCCCAGCTGAGCCCTCAGCTCCCCTGCCAAAACATTTGTGTGCTGTGCAGCAGTGAGAGAAGGCGCCTGGGGGAGGGGGGAGGCAAGTGCAGAGGAGAAGCAGCAAAACTGGGGTGAGTAAGCACCCCTCTGCACCCAGCACTTCTTCTCTACAAAGCATAACCTGTGCCTACTGTTTTTCAGATGTTTGGGAGAGATTTCCCTGAGGAGTGAAAGGAAGCCATTCAATTCTACAGGAGAACTAATGCATTTTGGCCTCTTATAATTGAAAAAAGGTTTTAAGTTCTATGTTGTCTCGTTCTAGTTTCTTATATGAACTCTTACAGCCACTAGAAGGCCTTAAAAAGAGAGAGGCCAAAATGCGTCGGGCTTTTGTACAATAATTTTTTTCTATAGCATCCTGAGGTGTCTCTCCCTTTTTGTGTTCATCTTGGATGCTCACCCACCTTGCAACCTAGTAAGCCTATGTACCCCAGCTGCTGGAGAACATGGGCAGGAGGGTTCTGTTGTACTCTTGTCCTGCTTGTGGGTTTCCTGTCAACAGCTGGTCAGCCTGGTCCAGCATTCTGGAGTTAACAGAATGCTGGACTAGAGGGACTCTTGGTCTGATACAGCATGGCTCTTCTTATGTTCTTAAGTCTTAAACGGTTTGGGCCCACGCTAGTTGAAGCGCATCTATTTTCCCATGCCAGCCTGCCCACACTCCGAAGTCATCAACAAAGGCCCTTTCCACTTGCCTGACACCAAGAGTGGTTAGACTGGTGAGCACAAGGGAGAGGGCTTTTTCAGTAGTGGTCCCACACATCTGGAATAAACTTCCATCAGGAACCTTCTTTGCTGGTCTTCAAGAAAGCTCTGAAAACCCATCTGGGGGCTTTATATATGTCTTCAAATCTCTGCAGTGGCTGTGAATTGATGCTGCATCAGTTACACGATGCAGTGCTGATTCACAGTCACAGCAGGGCTTTTCCCTTCGAAGCAAGGTCACCACAGCCCTTCTGCCATGTGACCTTGTTCCAGTGTCAAGCCAGAGGCGTTCCAAGGCGGATGATGACTGGTGATTGGTCACCGGAAGCCAGGAAGAGGGCAAGGGCAGGCTCCAGTACCCTGATGAAGGCCCAGGAAACCCCTCACTCCCTGCTGGCATGGGATTTCAGGGGGAAGGAGCGGCGAAACAGCACCATGAAGAAAGGTCCCTGTCCTCACTGGCCTTCCCTTAAGCCTGGGGCCTTTGTTTTTTACTGGTGAGTTCGGTTTCTATTGATTTTAATTGGCAATCTCTTTTTTTTTAAAGGAATTTATTGAAACAGGTTTTTATGGAATTTTAAAAATTATATTCACTTTGTATGTGTTTTATCTTGTATATTGCCTTGAGAGGGTTCCACTCTTAAAGGCAGCCTAGAAATAATTTTAGAGAGATAGAATGTTATTTTGTATAACTTTTACGTTCTCCTGTTGTCACTGAAGGAGGAAATGCTGTCTGACACTTCTCTTTGGCAGAAACACTATTCTGGCAACTTTACCAGGGTGGGAGAAAAAATATTTCTGCTCCTGATTTGAATGCTAGAAAAAGGGGATATGGGTAGCAACTTCTTTCTGGGGTAATACTAATGCAGTTCTTGCTAAGTAAGCTGTACTGGAATTTTGCTCTTCAGTGCCAAGATGAAAAATAAAGAAAGTGTGAAACAGCACTGAAAAACCATTAGCCGGAAAGAGAAGGAATTTTAACACAGCCCCATTTGCAAACATAGCTTCAGAAACCTCATCACCATCTTCAGGGCACAGCTACACAGCAGCTGGCATGCTCCTGGTGCAGCACTGCAGCATACAACCAGAATTACAGGGAATATACTTAGAACAGGCAGATATCTCTTCCTTACTAGCTCATCTATATCAAAGGTGGGCAGAAGGTGGATCTCCAGATGTTTTGGACTTGGGATGTGAGCATAGGACATTGCTATCTGGATAAATCTTTTAAGCTGATGAACCATTCGTGTGAAGTCACAGAGCAAACCATTGGCAGAAATGAAGGTAGAAGAAATTCAATGTCAATTCTCTTTCTCTAGGAATTTTATCACACACTCCTTTATTGATTAAACATACTGCAGAGGCTATCATTATATTCACGCTTAGTAGGGTGCATGACTCACTTAACTCAGCAGGCACAGAACTTACTTATGAGCAAACATGCTTAGAAAAGTGCTTTTTATTTTAATTTCTATTTATATCTATAGTCTTGCTGAGTGCAAAACTAGTTCCAAAACTTTCACCAAGAAATCATTACTTCCAACGGGCTCTCAAAAATGAATACTGGAGAAACAAAAGCAGGGAAAACTAAGCAAGAATGAGTATAGAATTCAGTGTCAGTCTTTTCTCTGTTGCATAACTTTAAAGCCAGGCATGTCTGAAAAACCATTTTATATTACTTTTCACAATGAAAGCTGTCTATGAACTGCTAACAAATTATACCATCTCATCAGCTAGTTCAAAGCTTGATATATTTGCTCCATCTGGAGCTTTGCCCATCAGTAAATTTCTTTCTGTGCCATCCAGAAATCAACATGCTGGTGTGACAGATCACCCTGCAATGTATTACCCTGCAATTGTATGATTGATTTATATTATATATTTGTCCTTTGTTAATGTGAAACAACAGAGTGGATAGGAAGCAGCGTAATCAAATTGAAATATAGAATCTCACAACGATGTTTCCATTCATAAATTAGTCCATCCAAAGATGGAAGTCTGGAATGAATTTGAACTTTGTGTTCAACTAGGGGTCCATATTTTATTAAAACATTACACATTTCAGATCTAGAACAAGTATTTTTGCTTTGCTGATAATCAGACCTTCCTTAACTAGAATTGTTTGTGAGAAGAAAACCGACCATGGACAAAAAGCACAGAAAGGCAGTTATACGCCAAGTGATAACATATAGGACCAGCTAAAATGACTGCCAGAGAGACTGATCCTAAACATTTGCTCAAGGAAGCCTGCCTGTGGTACTAATACATTGTTGTGTTTTCTGTACACCACCTGCAGATGTGTTTGGGATGGTGAGTACAAGATGCAGGAGGACCTCTTGATGGTGGCACCACAATTATGGAACTCTCTCCTTTGAGCATTGTACATCAATAATTATTTAGAAACACAGTGAAGAACTTCATTTCTTGGA
Organism: Elgaria multicarinata webbii; assembly: GCF_023053635.1. Lineage (NCBI taxonomy): Eukaryota > Metazoa > Chordata > Lepidosauria > Squamata > Anguidae > Elgaria > Elgaria multicarinata. The sequence goes on from NC_086172.1 coordinate 96,520,928, forward strand.
GCTACTTGACATGGGATTTTACCCAGTGCTGTCCTGGTTGCGTTTTTGCTCTTTGTGGCTATCTGGGGCTATCTTTAATTATGTTATGTTTTTTATTAGAGATTATCTACTTTACATCTTTGTGGAGACAGGTGGAGTAGCTATAAATAAAGCTTTGTAATACACTGACTGTACAAATTGTTGGATATCCCATGTGAAGCACTGATGTGCTTGCTCAGCAAATCTTAAGTTCAGGCTACAAAACTGGAAATGTATTTTATGTTCCTGGTTGAAATATGTATGCATACAGTGGCTATTTTTTAGAATATTTTGCTTCCCTGATTAAAATTAATGAGGCTAGTCATCCAACACCCTCATTTTGGTCTTTCAACATCTCAGCATATATATCTGATACTGCCTCACAATTTTACTGTTTGAGTCTTAAAACAATTCATGGCTATAGATGAAAAATCCAAACAGAAACCCTAGAATGGTCATGGAATGGCTGCCAATGCAAAGCAGCCTGCATACGTGAGAAAATGACTTTACAAGTAACTAAAGAAAGTCTAAAATTATTATAAGTTAATATTCTTATGTTTCAAAACCCATAATGAATGCCCAATTGTGAAAGAAAATAGTTCAAAATCACTGGGTCTATAGCACACCAACATCAAGAAAATCTAAAAACTCATCCCAGCCTTTACCATCAAGTAATGGTAAAGTGTTTCTTCACCAGCAAGTAATGCCTCCTAAAGCTTGCCTTTTGGTCTATTGTTGTGCTATGAGAGGAATGTCCCTTAAACCATGGCCCTCAAACATGGTTTATCTGTGTGCCTTGTCTAGCATTGCCAGTTCATGCCAAATAGAGATAAGGGAGAAATTTATTCAGTATCTAATTTAGAACCAATATACAAAACAATAATCAGTTATCCCCCAAAATCTGCACTTCTCTAAAATTGGCAATGAATTGAGTTTTCCGATTTTAAAAAAAAGCATACAAAAATGTATATATTAGGAAAAAGTGCACACAAAAATGCATATATTAGTAAAAAAATGTTTAAAATGCATTTTATTAGGAAAATTGCTTGCAAAAAGTGTGCATATCAGATAAAATTGCACATAATAATTCATTGCATTTGGAGAAATGCATACAAAAATGCATATGAATTTCGATGTGAACTTTTTTGGGGGGGAAATCTCATAGTTCCGGAAAAAACAAACCTAACTTTAGAAAAAAAATGAGAAACTGAGATAAACTGAAATTAAGGGACTCATCCATCCTACAGTAATTCCAAGGCTGCCCCATCTTATGTAATAAGTAGTAGAATTATTCATCAGCAATGAGATGCTTTCTTCTTATCCCAAAGGATACCTAACAACCAGCCTGCATGGTGAAATCTGTCCCCATTTTACTCCCCCCCATAAAGAGAATTCATACATGCATTTTCATCACTCTAGACCAGGGGTGGGAAGCTTCCAGAGCACCCCAAAAGCCACAGAGGCCACCATTGCTGCTGCTGCAATTGTCACCAATCTTTCCACCACCGCTGGTGCAAAAAGGCAGAATTTTGCAAGCAAATAAGGTGCACATGGAACACGCACCACGTGTTCCTCAGCATTATACATTAGCATTTATATACTGCCTTATCTGCTAAAAAGCCAGACAACAATTTTAAACAATAAAAGTGAGAAACAAGAACCTTAAAAATGGTTAAAATACTAAACTATAATTTTAAAAGGCTAAATTGAAAATATTTGCTAATTATGTGGAGATACGAGCATAGAATTTGGAGCTTCTCCAGTTCTGGACAACTGAAGCTGTAACAACCTCAGATCTGCGAGATATTTTTCTGTAGGGCTTATGCAGTATCTGTACTGTTGCAATCCTTTCTCCTATGTATCATTGGCACCTCTGTGGAGGCAAAACAGGAGTTTATTTGCCTTTCACTGCTTGGTATTGAGCTTTGGGCAGGAATGCACACATGCTACCGAGGGAACCACGTGCTTAAGTTTTCTCTCTGGGCCTTGCTAGGCTATCGGCAAATAATGCAACAAATGCACCCATTTGTTGTACAACATCCCAGCATCTTTCTTTTAAGGAAGAACACCTTCTGTCACCAGAATATTGCATTTGCATTTTGCAGCATTCAAGCTGCAATATATTACTTAGGGTGACCATATGAAAAGGAGGGCAGAGCTCCTGTATCTGTAACAGTTGTATTGAAAAGGGAATTTCAGCAGGTGTCATTTGTATATATGGAGAACCTGGTGAAATTTCCTCTTCATCGCAACAGTTAAAGCTGCAGGTGCCCTGTCCTCTTTTAAATCTGGTCACTGTAGCATAGCTCCTGCACCTTTAACTGTTGTGATGAAGAGGGAATTTCACCGAGTTCTCCATATATACAAATGACACCTGCTGAAATTTCCTTTTCAATACAACTGTTAAAGATACAGGAGCCCTGTCCTCCTTTTCATATGGTCACCCTATATTACTGCTAAGGAAATGGAAATATTTCTCCTCATAGCAAGGCCATGTCAATTTAGAGTGCTGTCTGGAATGTGGCTGTATGTCAGCCACTGGAATTTACTGTACAGTGACTGTGACATTGCTAATGACATAATTACCACCTCTATGCTCATACATTATTGTGACCCAGCACTCAGTCTACAAAGATGGAGTTGAAACTAACTAATTTCAAGGGAAAGTATGGAGAAGCCTACCATTACTCTCTTACACTCTCTCTCTCTCTCTCTCTCACACACACACACACACACACACAGAGAGAGAGAGAGAGAGAGAGAGAGAGAGAGAGAGAGAGAGAGAGAGAGATTGAGATTGATTTTAGACTTAACCTTGAGTCTTCAACCAGGATTTCAGTTAAAATGAAAGTAACCAAAGAATTCTCCAAATTTGCCTTGAGATAAGCCAATTCTGCTCCCTGGTAAATTGTCAAGGTTGAGTGCTTTCAAACTATATTCTGGAATGCACACCGCCCTTTAAAAGCAAGAGAGAATGGAAGGACAGCTATATATGCGTGGATTGGATATGGCACAATTGACTTTGACTACAGAGTTGCAGGAATATTCCACAAAGGCTAAAACGTGGAAAGAGAACACGTTGAACAGGTTATTTGGGCAAGCCTTTAAATAGGATTTTAAATAAACACCAAGTTTTCCTCTTGGCTTCGGTAGGCTACAGTCTTTGGGAACTACTACTGTAGGATCTTGATTACCCTTGGCTTCACAAATCAGTTTCACCCAGTTGGTAATAAATTTTCAAGAAATGCCAAATGCCTCCCTAATAGCCACTAGATACACAACACAATAACAGTGTTTACGTTAGTTTTCTACTGTCCGTCCAAGTCAGCTAGCAGTAAATGAAAACCAGCAGGGCTTCTCATTCTAAATATGTGTTCCAGCAGAAAACAAACAGGGCAGTGTAGTATAGGAACAAAGGCTAGTCACATAGCATTGGCACTTGCATTAACTTCTTCCTGTTGTTTTTTAGTAGATTAAAATGTGCTAATTTTGTAGATTAGTAACCAGAGATTAGAACAGGGTGCTGATGGTCTTGTTATCCCAGCAAACTCTTACTTTGACTCCTGCGCACTTACACCAGCTAAGACCTTGGCATTGCCCACAAGCACAAATGTATGAGTAGATGGTTACACTTATTTTGGTTCTTATATTATATTCTTACTTACTAGTGCCATCCAGGAGCTGGAGTCTGTCTGCACAGGGGTCACATGCAAAATCCGGACCCATGTTGAGCTTAGGCTCTGTGCGACTTAAGGAACATAAGTAACTCAATTCCGGAAGGAAAGATGCTCTGAGTTCAAAGACAACAGGATCAGGCTGAATAGAGAAACATATGGGAATACTGGAAACATTCTCGAGGCCCTGATCTGGGGCTGATGGGAGTTGTATTCCAAAACATCTGAAGACCAGCAGGTTGGGAAATGCAGGCCTAGAGTAAGTGGGTGGGTGAGCCCCTTTGCTAGGAAATAGAATGAGACTCGTGGGGTAAGGAGAAGGAGTTGGTGCTCATGCTAAAATAGTATTTAATAGCTATCTGCCTTATATGTATAAGTTTGCACATACATCAGTGGAACATATACCACAGCATAGGAATCACTTCCACCTCACTAGAGAAACAGATGTTGGAATAGGGGTTTTGTGCTCATGCAAGGGGGAGGAAGTTCGGAATGTGGGCCAAAATTTTAGAAGTTTGAGAAATAGTGGTCTAGAAGACTGGTGAAACAGCCAAGTCTTTGAGCATGCCAAACCAGAACTGAGAAAAGATCCCATGGAAGAGATAACATTAGTCCCATCCTAATGTTATCTCTTGCATCTTCCACATACACAGAGAAATAGAGGGATATACTTTTAAATGTCTGATACTGGTAAACATCCTACTCTGCACATGCAGACAAACAGATGGAGGTAGTAGATAGCAGCCAGCATACAGTATCTCTGGGTTTGTTTGTACATATTTAGAAGCGTTTCCAGCCCAATCCTATGCATGTTTACTCAGAAGCACATGCTGTTGGCTTCTGTGACACCTACTTCTAAGTAAATGTGTACAGGATTGTAGCCTAAGTTAGAAAATGGCAAAGTTTGAATAGTCATCTGTCCAGGTGTCACTGAGCCAAAGCTTAATGTCTTTATCCACTTTTGTTTCAGGCAAAGCTCTTGTTCTTGAGAATAGTTGTTTTGCTGGAGTAAAATAGACGTCTCCTATAACAGCCTGTGGGAAAGATCCACAGCTGCATTCTGTCAGAATTTCTTTCAGAGAGTGTTATAAGAGAGAATGGGGGTGAGGCCAGAAATTAGAGTAGCTGTGGCTACACAAGCACAAATCTATGGGTTGGCTGTGCGTCAGCTGCATGGCAATTTAAAACTATCTTGTGCTACCTACACTGAAGTGGAGGAGAGCCATGGAGTGTGCACTTCAAATGGGTAGATTTGCTACTGTGATCACAGTGGGAGCAGCATCAGCACTAGACCGTCCTGAACGAAGACATACCTCCAGATACTACTTCAGAGTTGAATCACACTTTATGGGGCAACAGAGGCCTTAGCTAGACCTAAGGATTATCCCAGGCAAATGGAGGGATCGTCCTTGCCTGCTCCCAGGATCCCCTGTGTGTCATTTGGATGCACAGGGATGATCCCGAGACAATCCTGGGATATAGGCCTGGTCTAGCCATGGCCAGAGTTGTGCCCATATTTCACTAGTGTTTGCAATGGTGACCAAAGAAGATGTAAAAGGGAGTGGGAAATATGTGCCCCTAAACATACACACTGGGCAGGTTCATATGTCACACTAAACCACCATGTGAATAAGCCATAGTGGGTTGGTTGTTCGCAGAACGCACAGTGGGCTTGCCATGGCTAGTTCTCCCTCTCCTTCACAGCCCTCCAGCCAGTTCCAGCACATATCCTAGGGGATTTTGCAACAAAACCCATTTTGTCCCATCCCCCCACCCTCTGCTGTTACTTGGATGACTACTGTTCTTAGTTCCCCTGATTTTCTTTTCTTTTTCGGCACCTCAAAAATGCACAATTGGACTTGTTGCTGTTGTTGTTGTTGTTGTGAATTATTATTATTATTTTGTTGGTCTTTTACAAGTGTGTACTTATGGTTGTCCCAAGTGTGTAGTCTTGCCTAGTCAATTTCTTTGTACGTTTCAGCTGTTAAAGAGAATGGAAAAGTGGAGTAGTTAACCTATAAGGAAATTGGCAAGATAAGGTTGCATATAGGCTAATTTGTGCACAGTTGTGATGGCTTGCAGGGGAAATTACAGTAAGACAAAGAAAGTCCCCAGTAGTGCAATTTAGAAGCACCAAATATGGGGTGAGGGAGGCAAAGGAGTAAGTGCACCAAAAGCATGGGGAGAAAGTGGCCATAGCTAGGCAGGGCGAAATCCCGGGGTGATCCCCAGGATCGTCCCTGCGCGTTCACATGACGCACAGGGGATCCCGGGATCAGGGAGGGGTGATCCCTCCCTCGCCCCGGGATCTCGCCCTCCCCTTTAGCCATTGTTTTTCTGCAGTCTCGGGAAGAGCCCAAGACTGCAGAATGTGTGGCCAGGTGCCGCAGGTTGACCTGGCTCCTCGTGATTCCTCACAAGGAGCTGGGAGCCGCACATGGGCTCCTCAGGAGAGCTGCGCCTATCGGGGGTAGGGTGGGGGGAGCGGTGAAAATAATTTAAATTAAAAAAATTACTTACCTTTTGCGCACGAGCGTTCATGCGCTGCTGGCCCTTAAATAAAAAAAATGGTGGGCATGACACCTCTCCTTCTGAGGGCGTCACACATCGCGTGTAAACAGAGGAGAGATCTCGCGATAAACACATGGTGAGATCTTCCCTCCTCCACCACGTGCAAACAGGTAGGTCTAGCTAAGGCCAGTATCTCCCCTTTGGCGATGTGATCCTCTCGTTTTCAAGTGTTGAACTGACACTTCCCCGTGTCCTGACCTTTTTGATACTTCCCTGACTCTCCAGCTACTCCAGAAAGGGCAGATATTAACTCCTCTCTCCCTCTTTTTGAAGCTCCTTTTCAGAACAGTTACTGTTGCAGTTACTGTAGTTCCCTGACAGTTGTAAAAAAATGTATGCAGATTTAATGGCTGGAAAGTAAATGGAGGCAAATTAAATTGTGAAAGATCAAGATTAAAAACAAACAATTACAACCCCCATTGCGCACTTTTGAGGCACTGAATTTTTTTATTTTTAAAGGCAGGGAACGAGTGATGTTCCTTCCAAAGTGCCATTTCGGCACTAGTAGTGAGGCAATCACTGGCAAAATCATGAAGGCCTGGTTCAGACAACACACTAAACCATGCTGCTTAACCACAAAATGGTTAACGGAATGCATTGACCTAAATGCATTCCGTTAACCATATTGTGGTTAAGCAGCATGGTTTAGCGTGTTGTCTAAACCAGGCCGAAGAGGGAGAGGCATGGGCTTTTTCACTACTCTTGCTCAGCAGCTCTATAGCTGATTATGGCAACCCATGATAAAATCACTCTTCCAGGTTCAGGCAATATGACAACCCATCGTGGGCATAAACAGCTCTACAAAAAGTCACGGGTTCTCACATGGCTTGTTCACAAAAAATAAGCCACCCCATGGAAAGCACTTCCGGTTTGGACAACACACGAAGCCACAATGACTAGCTGCCCATGGTGGGTTTTCATGTCATGAAAACACAATCACTGCCACTGACGTTGGGAAAGATGCCCATGTTAAAGATGAAGTCAAGCAATTCACCCGCTGTCAAAATAGTCCAACTTGGCAGGAAAACGTCTGTAGACGTACACAAAAATGAGCATTGATCATGGTGTTGGTGAAGTGTCTAAAAATTAATGTGGGAATATAGGAAATATTCTCCAGGTACATCTTTGTGTAACAACCCTAGGGCTAGATGTTATGTCTAGAGCACCTACATGCACCTTGCGTATTTCTCTTGTTAAGAACTGTAGCAGAAAGGCTATTCTAACACAGCCTGTGCTAGAATTTACACTATTTACAATTTGATTTGATCTCTATATTGAAATACTTTAAGGAAACAGCTGTTTGTATAATATATCTTGTATGTTCATTTTCCCCCCTGTAACTTGTTCCTGTTCCTAAAAGTTAAGTGAATCTCCTAAAAAAAAAAGGTGGCCTTCAGGCTATTTTGCCATATCAAGTGAATAATTTCTGATCTATTGTTCTCCAAATTTAGCCTCTTCAGTTGCCCATAAAGTGATTCACAGAATAGTGCCATAGACATTGCTGTAGCATAGAGATTATTTATGTATTTCCTTAATGCTTTTTAGCTGCCTTTTAATACTACAGTCTTCTCAAGGTGGTTTACAATATAAAATATATCAATAAAATATAACATTATGAATCAATTTTAAACAAATTTAAGCATGAACCTGTTAAAACAAGCCAAAAGCAGCATGTATATTTTTTAAAAAAACCTTTCAGTTAAAAGCCAAAAAACAAAACAAACAAACAAAACCAGACAGAGCCAACCATATATCTCTCAGGAGGGAATTCTATAGGGCAGAGCCACCACAGAGAAGGCCCTGTTTCCACTGCTGGCCAACCTATTGATCTTAGCGGTGGGCCACTGCGTAGGGCCTCCAGAGATTCTCGAAGTGTGGGCAGATTCATACAGATATAGGTGCTCCTTCAAATAACCTGCTGAAACAGATTAATCAGATAGCATGTTTGAAAATGCATAATATGGCTCCACTGTGGAGGTCCCACTTAAACTTTTCTGGTTGTTTGCAGCCTCTTATGAGCATGAATGGAAGGAGCCCTAAGTATTAAATTCTAGTCATAGAAAATATGTCATAGAACTCAGAAAAACTAAGTTCCAAAACATTTCACATTATAAATAAAGGGTCTGAAAGGGTCTCTTTTTCTTGAATACTGGTGTGGCACCATCCAGGAAGCTCCCTCATTCACACATGTGATCCAGACTACCCTGGTAATATCTCATTTACAGAGAAAGAGGTCTAAATGTCCTTGATGCTGCTAATGGAACACATGGGAGGTCAAGAAGAATGTCAAGAATAAAAGCAATTATGAGGGAATCTCAGTTTCTGGCTGAGAGTGACTGTGTGAGGCAGACAAAACAAAGGCATATGAGTACATTTTGTTGTTGTTTATTCGTTCAGTCGCTTCCGACTCTTCATGACTTCATGGACCAGCCCATGCCAGAGCTTTCTGTCGGCTGTCGCCACCCCTAGCTCCCCCAAGGTCAAGTCTGTCACCTCCAGAATATCCTCCATCCATCTTGCCCTTGGTCGGCCCCTCTTCCTTTTGCCTTCCACTTTCCCTAGCATCAGCCTCTTCTCCAGGGTATCCTGTCTTCTCATTATGTGGCCAAAGTACTTCAGTTTTGCCTTTAGTACCATTCCCTCAAGTGAGCAGTCTGCCTTTATTTCCTGGAGTATACAGAACACAAATCAATGGACAGCAAAGACAACTCTATCACTAGACTGGTAGAGGTCCCCACACCACTAGGAAGGCAAGATCCTCATTCTGGAACATTACATTTCCTCAAGTGACAATCCGGTGCCTTCTGTAAATAACTGAAAGAAATATGAAACTGTATTGTAACTGTAGAAATATGTAACTGTATTGTAATTGTAGAAGTACATCATTCCTTGACTTAGAAGTCAAGAAAAGTACAAGACAGCTTTAGAATTATCACCTCTGTGAAAGAAAATTCACTTTATTTATTTACACATGTTATGTGAAGTTTATGTGTACAAATTACTATGAAACTGAACTTTTACAAAACTGCCAGAGGCAACCAAACATCCCACCTCCAGCCAGGTTCTCTTAAAATTGCGATCACAACAAGCACTCATTAATAATACTTGTTGAAGAAGATATTTTACAACCTGCTGGCATGCTCCATATCAAGAGGTAGCTAGATCTATTAGTTCTTCACTTTCCAAGGTGCTGGCTTTACTTTTACCCTGAATTTTCTTCTTTTTAAAGAAAATCTGAAAATATTTAAAACCTATACAAGAGACCTAAGTTCGTACAAATGTGTATGAAAAATGCCAGAGCTTGCTCTGCTTGGTGGCTGTGGCAGGAGCCTGCCTTCTATCACAACAGCAACCAATGTCATAAGTTCACCAAAGGATTAGGCCAAAGATAATAGAAGCAAGAACAGGGATTTATTTATTTTTGCATTTATATCCTGCCTTTTTCCTTCTTGCAATGAACCTAAAGTAGCTTACATGGTTCTCATCATCATTTTATCCTCTCAACAACCCTATGAAATAGTTAGGTTGAGCATCAGTGAATGACCCAAAGTCACCCAGCGAGCTTCATGGCTAAGTGGGACTAGTACCCAGGTCTCCCAAGTCCCAGTCCAACACTCTAAGCACTACACCACACTGGCTCTCAATCACTGGTTACCACTAGCAGGGTCCTACACAGCTCTTACTGTAAGGAATGAAACCGTTACAACCACCAACATGGCTGACAAAAAGAGGTCTCCTTCAACTTCCTCTGTCCCCACTTTCTCTCACCCCTCATAATTTCAAAGTGCATGTTCCCACACTACAAAGGGCTACTTAGCTGAACACCAGTTTCCTCTCAACTCTGTGTTCACGTAGCTTTCGTATGAATGAGCAGGAATATACAGATGACTGTACACACAGAACTGTCCTGCCCTGTTTACCCCAGCTCCAGGATGTCACAATCTTTCAGTTCAGCATGGCATTTTAAATAAGAAAAGAACTCTATATAATCCCCTGCTTAAAATGTATTCTAATTTGCTTTAGTGTAGCTATTCACAACAGGAACTATGAAGACCAACACTGCTTTTACTTGTTCCTCACAAATGGTTAAGTTATGTTGTCAGCAAACCTCTTCAGAGCTCATATTTACTTGAGTTAGCATTTGGCAGCTTATTCCCCAATCCTAACTTTGGTTACACAAAAACAAGACCAATTGATTTCTGTGTGACTGTTTTACAAGTGTTTGGAACTATAATCTCAGGCCTTAAATATCAGTGATACATACATACACTGTATCACCATAAGAGAAATGGGATAACATTATATGTTCATTACATTGCTACATTTCTATTTATTTAAAATGTCAAGTTACTGGTTTCATATGTAAAACTGAGATAACAGTATGACCAATTCTACTTGTGTTAAATTCTATTTGGTTCCTTCATACTGAATCTATAATATATAAGGTCTACAACTACACATATTATATTTTTATTTACAAAGTGGATGACTGTACATCACCTACATTTTTATTACTAATGTGGCTATAAAATACTGTGATTCAGTAATGTTTTCAATTTCCCACTGGAAATATTATACAGAGACATGTAAACGACATTTGGTATGCACTCACTTAGCGTGGGCATATGGAAATCATATTGAAGAAATATTAAAATTGTCATTCGTGTTACTTTCCTAAGTAAGATATGAGAGCTGCAGAAATCGCAGGTGGGAAATACTATTCAATCAAACAGAACATCATAGAACTGGAAGGGATGTTCAGTCCAAACTGCTGCACTGGAGAATGATTTTTCATACCTAATAATTGTAATGGACTAATCCATGGGCTATTAGAATACAGCTTTTGATTATCCAAATTACATATGAGAAATAGAGACCAGGGGAGAGGAAGGTGAATTATTCCAGACATTCAGGAGGGGGGAGGGGGAATCATAAAACTAACTTGGATGACTCAAGACCGTGGAAGTAAAAAACTATATCCTATGAATCAAAAACCTCCAGATGTTGTTGGACTCCAACTCCCAGCATGGCCAATGGTCAAGAATATTGGGTGTTAAAGTTCAACCATATCTGGTGGGCCACAGGGTTCCCAACCCTGCTATACAGAATTAGATGTGCCTCAGCCCATGGATTTCAATTAACTTCAGTGTGCCTAATTCTGCATTAGATCATGCTCACTAGGCATCAACCATATGACCAAACAGCAGTGCATTTGTTTAGTTCTACAAATGCCATTTTTCTTAGCAATTTAGCTCAAGTCTGCCCCACCAGTATCCCATCTACATTGGTGGCCTCTTTCCATCTTTCCTTCTGTGATATGCTTATTGTTCGTTAATAAAGTTGACAGTTGCAATTTGCAAATATATATTTAATAGGAAGATACGTTGCACCACCCAGCTACATCCCTCAACAAAAGTAAGACATGACAGCCCAAGTGAGATAACATTAGCAAAGTTATGCAAAATTATGACAGCCCATAAATGTGTCACTTAAAAGCTAACAGTGCGGATGCCAGTAGGGAACAGAAGGGGTCTATTGCCTTCATGAGTCCTATTTATAAAATGCATATACATATGTATGAGGGTGCATTACCCATTGTGCTCTATCACTAAAGAGACAGAAGTAAGGGTTGGCACTTTCAAAATGGTGTCATATGGGTACAATGTGTATGCAGTACCATTTGAAAAGTAGCATTCCTATTACTACTAAAGAATTGAAAGATCAAGTTAGGAGCAGAGGAAACATCAGCAGAATTTTCAGTTTGGACAGCCAAAAATTTATGGCCAGCCCTAAAATGGGATCACCCTTTGCCAATGTTCGCTCACAGTTCGGAAAGCCTTCTGGGAGAAACGCGGGTGGCTTTGGCATTAGCAGTGTTATAGCAGTAGTGTAATCTATACATTTTGTGGATGCAGTGCTAGATAAGGACTACATTTTCAGGGTTAGATTTAAAAGGGAGCAATTGTAGAGTATTCACTCTTGACACATTTATTTTTACTGTCATATAAAGGAGACTTCCTTGTTCTTCACTTCATGCAGAGATACATCTTAAATTACACTCCCAGAAGGATTATTCTTTGGCCAGGACCAAAAGGAGGAAGAGGTAAGGGGTGGGGGTGGAGGTTAGGATTGTGCATGCAGTTAGAGCTTTGCTTCCTTGTTTTGCTATGTCAGTTCCCACAGCTCAACAGAGAAACCACTGTGATGTTAAAACACAGAATGTCTCTTCAGCAGTGAGAAATGCTGCAGCAAAATCAGGCAGCAGTGTTCCTGACATATGCACAGATCTCTTCCACACATACATATTTTGTCTCTGGATGCCAGCCTCGCTTTGAGCACCACTGTCTTCAATGCTGGTGGCAGAACTAGAATACATTTCCTCAGTTCTTAATGGACCATATGTACTAATGTTGTATTTTCCACCATTGATGAAACAAGTATTTGGGATCTACTAAAGTACACATCAAACACAAAGAACATACTTGAAATTCAATTCAGCCTAACTGTAAACCTTTTGATGTGCTAAATTATAGCCAACTTTATACCAGGACTTGCCTTCTTCTATTTGTAGTAGTACAGGGGAATTAAGCTTTTTATAAGGGGCAAAGAGTATTTGCTAGGAGAGCCATCTCCAGGTTTTTGAGGGCCCTTGGGAAAGATGCCTGCAATGAGCCCTTTCTCCAATGGGTCTACCTTATCACTGTCATTGTCATCAGCTGCTATTGTTCCTCCTCCTCCTCTTCCTGTTCCTCATCATTGCTACCACTTGCTTACTTGTCAGACAGAGAACCAGTGAGCAACTAGGCAGTGGTATCTTTTGCTCTTTCTTCTCACCACCACTGTTGTCTGAGACAGAACAAAAGGCAGAACAAAATGGGCATTTATGAAAAACAACGAGCCACCATTTTTATGTAAAATGGCAGCTTGCTGAGTGATCGGGTGTGTGCACTGGGCACCTGCGGACCACACAGCTGCTTGTCCAGAGAGCTGAACAGGGGTGGATAAATGGCGCTGTCCACGGATTAGAGCCTGGGAGGCTGAGCAAGTGGGGGGGGTGTCTGCTAGAATTGACCCCCCCTTCTCAAACGCCTGCAACATGCTTACAAGTTGCTCACCTGGAACTTCCTTAGTGCTGCAACTACCAGCCCACTTTGCTGCCTTGGCCCATGGACAGGGGGACACTTGGGACAGATTGCTAAAGTTCCCAATTTGAGACCATCTAGTGGCTTCCACTCTGAACATGGAAGGCTCATTTAGATATCAAAGCTAATATCACTAAAAAACATCTATCCTCCACAAATTTATCTAAACTAACACCATCATCTCCTCTGAAATGTTATATTATTTGCAGGTTGTCTGTCCTGAACATACTGCCAGTCAATTTCACTGGGTGGCCCCACCTTCTAACAATATGAGGGAGAGGCAAAAATCACTACCCTCTCTTTCACACATTGTCATGCTTTATAAAACTTCTTTCATGCTTCCCCTCTCCCCTCACTTACACATTTTTTTCTACACTAAAAAGCCCCAAATACCTTCAATGTCCCTCAGATCATTTTGGTTGCCCCTTCATTGTTTTGGTTGCCTAGCTCTATCATGTCCTTTTTGGAGATCAGGCAACCAGAAAAATCCCTCAAAATTTTAGAATTTACATTTTCTGTAGATTTTCAGTAGATTTACACATTTTCTTATCATGCACACTGATAATGCGCTCTCTTGATTCCAAAGTCCAGTTTCACTGCAATACTTTTGTTTAAATACTCTTCAACATCTAGAGGACTAAATTGATTTAAATCCAAATTCTGTGGCATAATTACATTTTGGTTTGTATATCCATTGTACATATAATTGACAATACATATAAGCCCTGTTCAGGTGTTCACTACTGCACCCTAGACATTAATACATGTGCTGGTCACACACCCCAGCCAGGGCACAATCGGCATCAGTCTAAACAGGGCCTATGCAAGTATGGTTGTATATGCATAGGTCCCCTAAAGCCAATCCAGCAGCAATGGGTAGAGCTAGCCAGGCACATCCCCAGAAGCTCCTTCCAGCATTTGGCACCAATTGGACAGAACACCTAAAGAAGGTTTATATGTAACACTAAATGTTATATAGTGTAGCAGAACACATTCTTTTTATGGACAATGATAAACCACTGTGTACATGACAGAATTACATCACGTAACATTCCGTTCCTATCTCCTGAATTTAACTCTGAATAGATCAGATAATGGGACCTGAGGTTTTATTCTTAACTTTTCTGAAATATGTTTTAAAGTGTGCAGGGAGAGAGGCCTATAATAAATTGATAGATGGGAGGCATATTCTATATATCTTTTGAAATATCTTTATTATTTACAACCAATCCAACTTTTCTTTCTTGTAGTCATACCAAGAGAAAGCGGAAATAGGCCCTCATCAGCATGTTTGAACTAGGCTAGCATGCACACTGAAGCCAATCAGAAGTGTCTTTCATTGTGTGATGGGACACAAAAGACACTCTGTTTGAGAACTTCCAAAGAAAAGTTAAATGCTTGCATGCTAGTTCCCCAGTAAAATCTGAAACTGTGGCGAACAAAGGCTTGATCTGAATCCATGGAAGATATCTACCGATTACAGAAATGTAACGTTCTGTTAACAGAACGTATCTGTTAAATTCCAGCAAGAATCTCCCATCTTTCCTATTACCTTAACCTCAGTTATACAAAAGTCACTATTTACCATATTCTTTACATCAAACACATATACAAAGAAACAGAATTCAACATGTTTCTACAGATCCTGCTGGTTGGTGATCCTGCTGAGTGTATGAATTTTGGATTAACTCAGAATTTTAAATGGCCCATCTCTGCTAAAATAAAGGGGTGGAGGGACAGACGGTTTAGCAGACAGTGGGCTCCAACCCTCAGAATCTTTCACCTGCAGAAAGATCATACCTTTCAACAGAAACTGCAGAGAGCTATTCTGAGGATCCATGTATAAGTAGCCCATCTTCATACAGTCACCAAAAGTCAAACAATGGGATCTTGTCCTTAGTTGAACTTCCAAAGAGTAGCAGTAGAAACCTCAAATCATTATTATCAGTCCAGTGTATTTTGGTCACATATTAGACAGAAGAGTTTTCACAGGATGAGGTGATCTGATGTTATCAGACAGGCACTGCAACATTTAGGGTGCGATCCTATGCATTTTTAGACTGAAAGTAATCCTACAGCTCCTAGCATTCCCCAGCATTTTCTTTCTAAACATATATAAGGCTGCGCCCTAAATGACTTGATATTTTCCACCAAAGGTACCAGTTATAAAAAGCACAGCTTGAGGCAGTTCTTGTAAGTCTTTAACTGCTCATATGAAATGATTTTTTTTTTTTTTTTGGCCTCCACTTACATCTGCACCCACTTGGAATTTACCATAAAAGGTGTTAAAAATACATGTACACTCCCCACACACAAATCCCTAAATTACTAAGAATGTATTCCCATTAAAAAGACTAGAGAAGATTATAAACAAACAAAGACCTGTAATAATAAATAAAGGAAAGCATAATTGAACTCGAACTGTTTAAAGGGCATGTCTATTTTAACCCCCCCAAAAAAGGAATTTACTTTTTTTTTAATCATCTTCATTTAAAACCATATATCAGCACCAAACATATAATACAACTTCTCCTGCAATGAATTACAGATACCTCTCTAATATAGGTGGTTCTGCTAAATCTCTTTCCGCACATTGCTGGAAAAGGAAATTAATGAAGCAGTTGCAGTAAGCAAATAATGCTCGCTTCTTTTTTTATTGCATAGATCCCAAATGAAGGCTTAAGATGTTTTGTCACACCATTTCCTCATTGGAGTGCATATGCAGCACGAACATGTCTTCTCAGAAGTAAGTACCATTGTTTTTCAATGGGGTTTCCGCCCAAGTAAGTGTGTCCGAGATTGCCACTTCAGGCACATCCCTCACCAGAAAAAACTAAGGAAGCACTCAGAAACGGACAACCCAGGACAGTAGCATAATTACCTTAAATGTAATCATCATTATTGCGGTGGATTTATACTTGACTGCCATCTGCGTGTCTCCAGAAACTTTCCTGAAAGTTTCTCTTTCAATTTCTCTCTCTCTCTCTCTCTCTCTCCCCCCCCCCCCCCTGTTGTTGGGATATTTCATATAATGAAGCAGAAGTAATCCAAGTACAAGAGTCAACAAAGAGTCAAAAACGTCTATACGTTGAGGGGGGATGGGGGGAGTTCACCATTTCTGCTCTCTTTGCTTAACAAAATGCAACTGCTAGGACATGACATCATTCCAACCATACGCTGACATTTAGCTCAGAATAAATGCTACAGAAACACACACAATTTGAAAAAAGGAAGGAAGGAAGGAAAGAAGGAAGGAAGGGGAACGTGAACGTTTTCATTACCTGACATATAAAGTAGTTTCCTTTCCACGCCATTCTTGGTTTTGTATTTCCCAGACAAAAGCGCTGCCCTATTAGCTGAGGCACTGGAAAACTAGTATGGCTTGGCGTCTAATACCTGCTGTGCTTCCCACAACTCCTTCACATGACCTTTCACAGCACAGATTTCAGCCCAAATGATTGTGGAGAGAGTCCACAGACTGGCTGGGTTAGTTGTCATGGAGATCACTCTCACTCGCCCTTTCCCTCACACCCGAGCGCTCTCGCGCTCTCTCTCTCCCCACCACACTCACACACACACAAGTCACAATTCTGGAAGGCATCCATGAAACAGCCTGCCTTTTCATCCAGTTCACCCCACCCCCTCCACTACTTCTTCTTCAAGCATTCCGCCCCTCCTCCTCCTCCTCCATGGCTCACTTCAAGCCAGGCCAAGGAAAGGCACTCCGCTCTGGTTTCAAATTGATTATTGCAGCTAGAGAAAAAGATAACGCCTTTTCAGTCGATGACGTCATGCTCAAGGTACTTTCCACTGAGGAAGGGAACAGGGACAGGTTGAATTGCAAAATCTTATTATGCAATAAAAGAAAGGCCTGCCGCTGCCTGTGTGTGTGCGTGTGTGTGTGTGTATTATCTGGACTTTACGGATTTGACATCTCTAGCTCTAAAATCGAAAGGAAATATAATAGCAAAGATTACAGGGCTGGAAAATTACTTTTGAGACAGGACTTACCTTGTTGCTTAACACCGTATATTTTGCGAAAGACTTAATTTCTGAAGATATTCCTTGTCAGCAGGCAGGGTGGCCTGCGTCCTTTCATCCTTCTGTAGTTAAGAAGAAAAGAACCAGGAATGAGACAGAGTTGTGAAATGAGACGCAGACATTTTTCTCCCCAAAGTTTTCTTGTTTCCAGGGCATATCAGTCATTGCAGTACAAATGTTACCCACACATTCCACACAAATTAACCATCCGTTCACCTTGACTGTACTATACCTGGTTATGTTTGTTGCTTGTGGAATTTAAGGTACAATTCTCTGACTGCTTGGATAGAAAAAAGTCCTACTGCCAGTATCCATGCTGGCTGGGGAATGCTGGGAGTTGTAGGACTTTTTTCTGTCTAAACATGCCTAGGATTGTGCCCTTAATCAATGAAGTAAATGTGACCTGGGTATGCATAACAAGTCACAAAAGGTTGTCTTGTCATCTTTTGTCACTGAGAATTAGTTCATTACAAGTAAGCAAAAAATGGGTCCCTGCTGTTTTTGCTACACAGCTTTTGAATGAAACTCCTCTCTTGCTTTTTTTAACTACATGAATTGATCTTTCCATCTCGCATAGTTTTCATTTCTCACATTTGACAAATCCCCACATATAACTACACCAACTAAGAAATGCATACATGCATCCAAAGGCATGTATTAAATAGTGTAATTACTATTTGTTTGAACTGGGCTTTTAATTACATTTCTTAGTTTGTATCCACCACTGGATTTTACAGTAGGCCTTGGCAGGATGGGATTTCTCTGTTTACAGTGTGTATTTTGGATATAATTAAGTTTACTGGATCAACATCATAAACAGTAGACACAAGGGTATTTAAGGGTCTATTCTGTAATTTTCTAGAAAAAGCATTAAAAAATTCCATTTAAAATGCAAAATTCAGTACATAACAGAGGGACAGATCTCATAAAATCAGATACAAACTATGTAATTGTATGGCTACGTTCTTAAAAACACTATGAAAAGATTTTTTAAAATGCCAGTTTCATGATTATGGAAGTAACATACAATATTCTAGTTATGAATGCAGCAGTAAAACAAACATCAGGATATATAGAACACTTCCTACATTGAGATCATAACTTTAAGTCATTTATGTCTATCCCACTCATGTGCAAGAACTATCTCAGAAAATGTAAAAATAGTCTTGATGGCTATTATTATTTTTAGTTGTAAACACATAAAAACATATTGTTTCCTAGTGGTACCTACTTAAATGTCTGGCAGCTACACACCATGATAACTTGGGTGGAGTACTCAGGAGAAAACCTATAAAGAAAGGTTATTACCATGGAAACAAAAAAAGGACCCAGTTTAGTCTTATTGAACTCAATGGGAACTTCGACAGGAATTTAAATGGGAGCAGAAGCAAGCTCAAACCCTTTAAACGTTCAGATAGGGCCTTGGAGACTTCCTCCTTTGGAAAGTTAATTGAAGACAGTCGTTGAAGGTTTTAAAAGCTCCATATAAAGCCTCAGAAAATCTGCAAGGTCCTTGTTTGTCCTACATGAGCAACACACGCGACACTCCCCCTAGTGGGGATGATAATGTGGTACAGCAACCAAGTTCTGAAAGACCGTCTCTTGCCTTTTTCTCTTTATTTGTATACCAACACTGATAGGATCACAGGAGCATACAGCATTTCATACAGCATACAGCATTTCATACAGCATACAGCATTTTTAAGAAACGTAGATTATTACAGCTCCCCTGGAATCTTTGTTATCTGTAGCATTTTAAACTGGATCCTTTCTAAGGAAGGATTACCCAAAGTCCCAGGCTGCAATCTATGGTGTAGAACAACACAACTCCGTCTATCACAGACTTATTCCCAACGTCTTCTCCTTTTGTTACTTTCTAACATATAGACTTGACTCACCACCTCCCCCCTGTCTTATGAAGGGAAATAAGGATGATTCATCTCTGCCACCTATGCTTGGGTCATCTTTGGTCTCAACTGAGCATCACCTCAGTCTTATGGTCTTTTGTCAGGTCTTAAGAGACATTGCCTCAAGCCAGCACAAGCCAATACCTTTACTCACAGAAATCTTAGAGTCAAGAATCACAGAATTGGAAAGGATCATGAGAAGCCTTCCAGACCAACCCGACCCACAAACATGCAATAATATATTTGTATTTCCTTGTCACCAGAGGAAATCTCCCATGGTGACTAGCTCCTCTATTCAGACAGGGGACCATACAGAAAAAAAAATACAACAGGAAAACACCCTGCACCATGAACTATACTTCCATTTCTCAATGCATTATGGGTGAAGAAAATATAGTTTGCAATTGTCACATCTTGGATGGCATTGTTCTTCCTTTCTTGCTTGAACAATATATCTGTACCCCATGAAGTAAAGTTGCACCATCCAGCCACCACCGAAAAGAGCTATGCTGACCCTAGCCCTCAGATCATCCCACATGCCAGCATCAAACAGCAGGCCTAGAAGCTGGGGAAGCCCATTCTGGGAATTGTGGGAGAGACCTTTTAGGAAGGGAGAGGAGATGAGGATGAGCCCTTTCTTTCCTATTTTTGAGACTGTAGTGAACCGAGTTTAATGGGTCTGGTATAACCACCTCCAGCTCTCTAGCTGTCTTCACTGTTCTGGATCCCACCTCAAAAAAGAAATCAGCATGTTTCTTCTTTGTCCTATAACAACCACATATTTATTTTATTTAAAATTATTTTAAGCCAACTTATAGGTAAAGACCTCTCAAGGCAGCATCCAGGATAAAAAACATACAAATACATATATGCAAGGTTGGGGGTAATGGGGCAATGGGCACACCAACCCCCACCCTGGTTCTTTATATAGAAAACAACTGTGTTATTGTCCGTTGTGATGTGGATGGATTGCTCCTTGACATGTGATTCGATCACCCTTAGGAATTTGGCAAGAGCAAGGAGCTTGAGTTGAGTAATATGCAGGTTTCTCTCCTGTTCGGACCACAACCCCCTGATCTTGAGTGAACCACAGCGAGCTCCTGAGGTGAGATGAGTCCCATTCGAGAAGATGTCTCTATTTTGTAGATGTAGTCAAGGGTATAATCTGTAGATGCACTGAAAAAGCTTTCACCATTGAACAGTAGGTCCTCCAGACTTCATAGAATAGTAGAATTGGAAGGGGCCTATAAGGCCATCGAGTCCAACCCCCTGCTCAATGCAGGAATCCACCCTAAAGCATCCCCGACAGATGGTTGTCCAGCTGCCTCTTGAATGCCTCTAGTGTGGGAGAGTCCACAACCTCCCTAGGTGACTGGTTCCATTGTCGTACTGCTCTAACAGTCAGGAAGTTTTTCCTGATGTCCAGCCGGAATCTGACTTCCTGTAACTTCAGCCCCGTTATTCCATGTCCTGCACTCTGGGATGATCGAGATCTAGCCTCCTGGTCTAACCCCACAGTATGGAGCCAACCATGACACCTCAGATATATAGCAGCTGCCATGCCCAGACCACATGCAGAGGAAGCGGGCAGGACTCCCACCAAAAACTCTGTTTAGCTCTAGAGTGTTCTGAATGACTGTTCTGCACAGGTGCATAACCCATATATTTGCATAACCCATATGTTTGAGACACAAAGACCACTGAACAATCATTTTTCAAACTAAAACATTCCTCATGATTTCCTTTTCTAGATACATCATGGAAATGCAGCAGGCCACCAGGTTGCTTGTCCAATAAGATATCACTGTGTTTATTTACACAGGATGATTTTACCCACCAGCACTGCAGTTCCTTTGAAGAGAAAATGCAACACAGAGCTATGGAATTTTTTTGTGGTTCCTTTTGATATTCAACTATAAATGTGAGCTAGGAAGTTTACACAAGCTGTGGTGACCGAGCAGATCGTTATCATTCAAAGCTCATTAGGCAGCAGGCAATAGAAGTAAAATGTCCGGCCAGTATTGCTGTTTCTCTGTAAAACCATCTCCTTTGTGTGG
The DNA here is from genome assembly GCF_023053635.1 of Elgaria multicarinata webbii. Taxonomy (NCBI): domain Eukaryota; kingdom Metazoa; phylum Chordata; class Lepidosauria; order Squamata; family Anguidae; genus Elgaria; species Elgaria multicarinata. The sequence continues at coordinate 96,542,338 of NC_086172.1, forward strand.
GGCACCTCAAATGCTTGGATTCTTTTATTCTGCACATGCCTCCAGCGGAACAGGCGTGTATGTTCATGTGGACTGCAGGGATCTTGCAACAAGACCGTGCCTGACATTAAATAACAGTGAATTCCCATGACATTTTCCCAGCTACGTGCAATGAGAATTGAATTCTCCAAATGGTAGAGTCACGTGGAAATAGGTTAATTGGACCATGGAAGCACTTGCACCCTAGGAACAGCCAGACTTCATGAGGTGGCTTAACTGGCACGTTTATTTTGGAGGAAAAAACAGCCCTAGGGCCCCATTCCAAAACATGCTCCCAGTCCTGAAAATTGCTTCTTCCTGAGTGTGTTTTGCCCCCAAAATGCTGTTTACAGATGATGATGATGATGATGATGATGATGATGTTTCTGATAGAATACTGCAAGAAAGGCTTCATAGTGCTGCTGTGCTCCTTGTCTTCACACTGAGCATTATTTCAAAAGCCCTTATGTTGGCAAATAATGGGAAATACTACTCTCACGTTCCTTCTCTGGCACAGTGGATATCTTAAGATTCATAATCGCCTAACTGTGGTCTTGTACATTCTGTCATCTATTCAGATTTTCCCTACCTGTAGCCTGCTTTAACCATGGTATAGCACTTCCACAGCATAGATCCTCTAATCATAGGCAATATTAATCAGATTATCTCATAACAAACTCACTTCCAACTCTAATTTTAAACTCTGCTTGCCAAGCCAGTCCTGGATAGCATGAACAATGCTGGTTACTGCCAATGCAGACACAGCATTACACAGTACTTAAAATAAGGGAAAGGAAAAAATGTCAAGTCAAAGAAGCGAGGGGACATTTGCATAAGAAAGGGGAAGAGGAAGGCAAGAGTATAAGAATATAAGAACCACCATGCTGGATCAAACCCAAAACTTGTCTAGTCCACCACTCTGCTTGCACAGTGGCCAATCAGCTAGCTGCCTGTGGGAAGCCCACGAATAGGACATGAGTGCAACACTACTCTCCCCCTCATTTTCACCAGGAAATCACATACAGAAGCATACTGCCTCTGATTAGCCATTGATATCCTTACTCTCCATGCATTTGTCTAGTCTGCTTTTAGAGCCATCCAAGTTGGTGGCCAAAGCTACACCTTGTAGAAGCAAATTCCATAGTTTAACTATGCACTTTCGGAGGGGGGGAATACTTCCTTTCATCTGTCCTAAATCTCCTAGCATTCAGCCTCATGGGATGACCCCAAAATCTAGTATTATGAGACAGGACGGGACCCGGGGGGGGGGGGCTTCTCCTGTCCATTTTCTCCACACCATGCATAATTTTGTACACCTCCATCATGTCGCTACTTACTCACTATTTTTCTAAGCTCAACAGCCTCAGACTTTGGCCAGATCTACACCAAGCAGGATATTGCACTATGAAAACAGTATGAAAGTGGTATATAAAAGGCAGGAGCCACACTACTGCTTTATAGCAGTATTGAAGTGCACTGACAACTGTTGGGGGCCATTGACACATACCATAAATTGCCTTCATACTGCTATATTCTGTTTGGTGAGGCTCCTGCCTTTTATAAACCGCTTTCATACCACTTTCAACCTGCTTGGTATAGATTAGGCCATTGTAACCATTTTTCTTAGAGGTGTTGCTGCAGCCTCCCACGCCCAGATATTTTAGTTGCCCTTTTCTGCTCTTTTCCCAATTCTACAATATCATTTTTGAGGTAGATATCCTCTTTCATGAGCACAGTTGCAAGGAACTGAAACCAGGGAGCTTCATATTGTTTGTCAGAGTTGGGCAAGCGTGATTTTCTCTTCCCCTCACTTGTCAGGAAAGGAGACAGGTTGAGGCACTAGCAGCTGCCTTTGTCCTACATGCAAGTCGATTCAAGTGCTAAAATAGCGAGTTCTGCTTCAAAACTGTGTTATCTATCCTCTGACAGCCATCTTGTCCTGCTTTTGCCAATTTTAACTCCCGGAGAGGCTCACCTGGTGCCAGGGTTATGCTCTTTCCGAGGCCAGGTGACTATCTTTTAGTCACAGTTTAGTCTTTCAGTTTCTGTTATTTTAAATCTGTTACGGTATTTTAAACCTTTATATTGCTGCTAGGTTTTATTTGGGTTTTTACTTCTATTTTATATTGTAGTTTTACATTTTTAAAACTTTTATGGTGTTTCTGATGTTGTATTTTATGGTTTTAATTGATGTGAACCGCCCAGAGAGCTTTGGCTATTGGGCGGTATAAAAATGTAACAAATGAATAAAGAAACGGTGCGTGGAAGCTCCTCTGCTAGAATGGTATGTTGATCTGTAAAAACACAATGTACTTTGAGGCATCCCCAAACTTGGCCCAAAATAGCTCTGGGCTAGCAGGAGCTCTGGTATACCCTTCAGAATATATATGTGGCTTATCTAGCAGCTAGAGAGATGTGTAGGTGTAGGGACAACATGGAAGCCTTTAAAGAGATGCCCACAATTTCCTTAGTGCTGGAGGTGGCCTTTAGATGCTTTCCCAGCCACATTGGAGCTCCTTTTCCATGAACAGCTCTCACACCCCAGATAGAACATTTCAGGCCATAGCTAGACCTAAGGTTTATCCCTGGATCGTCCAGGGTTCAAACCTGTTCATCTAGGTGACACACAGGGGATCCAGTGCTCAGGCAGGGGCGAACCCTGGATGATCCCAGGATAAACCTTAGGTCTAGCTGTGGCCTAGGTGACACACAGGGGATCCAGTGCTCAGGCAGGGGCGAACCCTGGATGATCCCAGGATAAACCTTAGGTCTAGCTGTGGCCTAGGTGACACACAGGGGATCCAGTGCTCAGGCAGGGGCGAACCCTGGATGATCCCAGGATAAACCTTAGGTCTAGCTGTGGCCTAGGTGACACACAGGGGATCCAGTGCTCAGGCAGGGGCGAACCCTGGATGATCCCAGGATAAACCTTAGGTCTAGCTGTGGCCTAGGTGACACACAGGGGATCCAGTGCTCAGGCAGGGGCGAACCCTGGATGATCCCAGGATAAACCTTAGGTCTAGCTGTGGCCTAAATGACCCAACCACAAGAGCAGGACATGGAGTGAAGGGTGAATGGAAGGGAGTGATAAAGGGGGGAGGTGAAGGGTACTAGTTACTGTTGGATCTATTGAACAAATATTGTTATTATTGTACACACTTATTAATAGAACCAGAACAGGTATTTGAACAACTTGATACTACTTGAGTCGACTTCAGGAGCAACTGAGTTGCTGACACTTGAAAATGCTGCTTCAAGAAAATGATTTATCTAGAAGATGTAAAATCTCCAGATTAAAGACATTCTCAGTGCTATTTTCTCCCTCTTGATGTATAAGCAGTAACTTCTGAAAAGAAGAAAATGTACATTTCCCTTTTGGTTGGATTGCAACAACAACAACAACAAAGATGGAAGTTTAGCAAATAGGATTAGGTGAGTGTACTAATGGTCAACTAAAGATTAGCCCAAACTTGTGCAAAACTGGAAGCAAATTCAAAACACATTTCTTCCTGCATTTCCTTTCCTCTCCACTTCCTGGTTAGAGTTTATAACCAGGAATTAAACAACTAATCTGGCACTATGTAGTCTCTTGTGTACTGAGAAAAGTAGAGGTATAAGAACACCGACCCACAATGTGTGTTTAAATCAAGTGCAGTTAGTACAATGAAGACTGAGCTAGACATTGCAGAGCATCTATTTTAGATTATGCATTGTTTGCTTTCTGAGTATGCACACCCACGGAATTTCTCTCTGTGGGTGAGAAGGAACCAGCCCAGATCAAAGTTTTCATATCATCTGAAACTGCCACAGACCCAATCCTGTACAATAGGAGCAGTTTATCTACATTTCACAGAGGCCCAACTTTACTTACGAGATACTAGGGTGGCATACTTAACATCTTTCTGTCTGGATCCTACATAACTCTGCTAATGTTTGAATAAATGAATCACATGGGAAGCACAGATCACCTAGGAAAGTGTCATCATAGAACTGCCAAGTCCCAGGAAGGGGCAAACATAGGAATTGACAGGGAAACCAGATTAGTATATTATTTAAACCAAATGTAGGCAATGTGATGCCCACCTTTCTTAGTAGCCAACAAGGTGCCTTAACTTTCTACTCCTTGTGCTATTTTTTGAATTAACATGTTTTCTTTCTGGGAAATAGGTTTCTTCTTTGCTGAAATCTGTGGGTTCAAAGGAGTTGTTTAGTGTTGAGGCTCAGCCCCTACCTCTGCCTTGTACACAGTCTTTTGGGCAGGTTACTTGTCCTTTGCCTTGCCTCCCATGGCAGCCATTTTGTGGTGGTGCTCGGGACAGTTTTCAAATTGCCAAATGTGCCTACAGCCGGATAAGGTTGCCTACCCCTGATTGAAACATTACTGGAGCAGCATGGGATGTACCCATGGGGAAAGGGCTGCCAGCCTGCCCTGTCAATGTATGAATGAACTCAATTCCTTGTAATACCATCAAGAGACATGACATCAAGCAATGTGTAATTCAGCCCTAAGCAGTTTATTACAGCATAAGTTGTCATTTGCAAGAACCATCAGATGCATGAAGTGGATTAATGGAAGACCAACTAAGAACTGTTCAGTTTTCATGTGACTAGTATCCCTTAAACCAAGGATACACAACCTGAGACCCAACCTGCACCCCCAAGGCCTTAACTGTGGCCCTCCATGCTGCCTTGACCACCTCCACTGTTTCTGCCAGCACTGATTGTTAGCCTGTTGTCCATCCCCTCCCCTCAGCAATCCTGATACAGACCGTTCTCACCCCACTGTAACAGGATTGCTGGGACGTGTACCTGTATATGCGCGTACATGAGCACATACGTATGCATGTGTGTACATGCAGCCCCTGATCTCTGAGTCAGCATCAAATGCAGCCCTCAGCCCCCAAAAAGTTGTGAACCCCTGCTTTAAATAGTGCCACCCGCCCAAGTTGTAAGAATCATAAAGCTTCAGGCATAAGTAAAAACCAATCCAATGTTAGAGTCCTCCGGACTACTTTCACCACACATACAAATAATATACTGAAATGTATTTCTTTATTGTACTTTTAACCACCCAATAACCAAATTTCTCTGGGTAGTGTACAATACATTAAAAACGTAATACAATCATTAAAACAAACAAAAATAAATAAATTAAAAACAGAACAGGATTAACCAGTTTACTTCTACCTGCTTAATGAAAAAGTACGTCCTTTAATGAGAGTGATAGTACATGCACTATCAGCCATAATGCACAGCTTAACAACAACCCCCTTCCCAAAGCAATTGTTATGAAGCACAAAGCTGATGAGTCAGAAGCTATAAGTCTCGTCCATGAAAAATGTGGCAGAGTTAAGTTGTTTGACAATGTGTGTACATTCCCTAGAGATTTATAGCCGCTTACTAAATCATCTGTTTCTGCTAAAACTGAACAACGTATACGCTCATCTCTACTATCCATTAACACAAACTAAATCCCAGCCATTAACACAAAATCTTTGCAAAGAGATGGGTGGTCTGCTTAAGATATTTAAATGAGTTTTTCCTTTGTCATTAAGAAAACTGGATTCAAGGAACTCCGCTAGTTTGTAGCACTTGGCAGCACAAAGCCCTTTGAGCCACTAGCAAATGTTACATTACAGTCAGAAATATATCTCCAAGGAGAACTTCTGTCTAGGCAGTTCATAAAACTACAAAGTGCCTGAGGCTTATTTTCTTCTGCATGTGCTGAGGAGGGGTTACTTCTTTGATGCAGTCAAGGAAAAATGAGTTCCTAAAATCACCCAAGCATTCAAATTCAATATAATGGCAATTCGGTGGGGGGGGGGGGGGAGAGAGAGAGAGAGAGAGAGAGAGAGAGAGAGAGAGAGAGAAACAGTTTCTAAGGAAATGCTGTGCCTGAACAAGACGTTTTGTCACCTGGGAGTAGCAAATAGTGCCAGCCATCTAGACAAGTCAAGGTAAGGGACAGTACTGAAAGCGAGGCAACTTATTTTGGTACCTGAGGCAGAAAATCCCACAAACATCTCTCCATATCCCTGACAGTGAAAATATAATAATAATAATAATAACCAATTAAGAGCCTTAGAAGGAAGCCTCCGATGAGAGGCTTCCACGTATCCAATGGCCTGCTGGGCTGTTGCTGGCAGGGCAGGAGGAGGATGGAGGAGATTTTTGCTTCTCCATCTTCCTTTTTATATTTTTCTCTCTAGACAGGCCTTAGAGCCTTCAAGCCCATCTAGAGAAGGTGCTCTGGGGAGAATTGGGATGGGGCTGGAGAGGCCATAGGATTTCTCATATCCTGGCCTCTCCCCCCTCTTCTCCCTGCCTACTGGAACACCCATTTTCTCTCCCTCTGCGGCCGCATTGGTGACCTCAGGAAGCAGCTGGCATGGTTCTTTCCATGATGCCTGCAAGGGTACAGGGGCAGGGGATTGGAACTTAAGAGTCCCCCTTCTGCAGTCTTAGCAATATGGTCTCAGAAGAGGGATTGCAAACCATCCTGTGGTCCCTGGGACTCTTTCCCAGGGATCATGGGATTTTTTCTCTCCATAGCTAACTGTTTGCTGCCCTTTCATGATACTTCAAATCTGCTGCCTGAAGCTGCCCCCTCACTCTGCCTAAGGGTAGGGTCAGCTCCAGGGCAGACATTTCAACAGATCATGAAAGGTCAAGGGGAAACATACATTTCTCCAAACTTTCCCTGGATAAAACAATTGAGCTTTTCACCCTGAAGTCACCACAGGCTTACCTTTCAGTCCTACTAGGGCTAAAAGACAGGAAACATAACAAAGTGAAGTGGCAGCAGCAAGCCCCTTTCCTTCCTATGTGCATTATTAGAGTTCGCCCATGGCTTGAGTTCCTTTTCATAAATAGCAGTTCTGCTGCTGTTCTTACGTGCCTGCCCCCAAAGACTAAGCAAGCTGGTTTTTAAAGAATTTTTAAATTCAGCTTATAATTATGTGTGTGTTGAGCGGGGAGGGGGGCTTGTTCCTCAGGAAAAAACATATATGAAAGCCTCACTGCTTAATGAATCTCCCTCACATGATTCTCTGTATTAAAAATGCCAACAGCAATAGATTAAATGGAAGACACCTATCAACAAATACTGTTTTTAAATCACCCCAAATAAAGTGGCTGCAACTTCAAACTTATACAGAAGTGGGTGACTGTTCAGCAGAATTTTCCACAGCAAATAGGTCAAGTGTGGACACTAACCTAACAGCTTTAAAAACCTCTCTGTTCTTGTCTAATCCTTGGTTGATCCAGAATTAGCAGGCATATAGGCATGCATGTTTAACGATATATATAATAAAATATTAATAAAAGAAGATACACATGATACCTATGATATTATGTCTGGTACAGGAAACACTGTTGGACACAGCAACTGGACTTGACAAGTAAAAATGTGGAGTTGTCCCAACTTAAGACTGAGCAGGGCTCTTTAAGAATGCTTGTTGCCAAAGAATGTGGGTCTTATTCTGTAACACAATAACATTGCTTCCCTGAATGAGTCCAGAAAGGAGCCCTATGTTTTTAAGAAGATGGAACCTTGCTCTTTTGGTTTGGTTTGAACTATGTGGTATTTGTTCGTTTTCTCATAGACTCTTAAAGAACACATCTGTAGGCACCAAGTGCTGAAAAATTCCTTCCCGCAGTTTTTTTCTCCCAGACAAATCCCATAAGGCATGTACAATTCTTCCTGCTCGGAAACTCATCTGTTATTAAAATCAGTCCAGCAACAAACAATCCTACTCTCAATGGTTTTGTTCCTGCTGCCAAGTGTCTGCAAGACACCGAACCTCAGGCTTTGGGGGGTGGGGGATCCCAAGTCACTTGTTTATTTACGGAATGGCTTCCTGGCAGTCTCGCTCCCTCTTAGAAGGCCTCAAGTCTGTTCACATGAATAGGAAGAAGTCACCTTCAACATTTCCCCAGTGACATATGTGTGTGTGTGGGGGGGTGTAGAATAGAATAGAATATTTATTTCTTACCCGGCTCTCCGTCTGGATCGAGGTGGGGAACAACATTAAATACAAAATCACATTAAAATACATAAAACTGGTTAAAAACATATAAAACTGATACAATATTAAAATAACAATTGGACATGTTAAAAAACATCTGGGTAGGCCTGCCGCAAGAGATCAGTCTTTATGGCTTTCTTAAATTCAGCAAGACTATTAAGTCAACGACTCTCTCCCGGCAGGCCATTCCACAGTCCAACAATAATGGACTATATTAAAGGGATTGCATAAAACTGCTCTTCATGCCTTGGGAAACTGTGAGAAACAAGCTGGCTCCAGTCCAAAAGGCCTGCAACATTGTGCACGACTATGGAGCCCCTCTGGACATACCAAGGTTTCTCAACTCACAGGAGCGAAAGGGAAGCTGCTGCAGACACAACTTCTTGAAAGACCACCTCCTCCTATATGAGCCTGCACCAAATTTGTGTTTGTCATCTGAGGCCCTGTTACATGTGCTACTTTCCAACTTCTGGATACAGAGCCTTTTGTACAGCAGCACCGCAGTTGTGGACCTCTCTCCTCAGGCTTCCCTTCTCTTTATTGTCCTGGTGAAGACACCATTGTTCTGCTGTACTTTTAATCGTTAATGCCACACTCTGATTTTCTGATTAATCCCTGGTTTTGTTGCATAGCTTGTACTTTATTGTATACCTTGTATTGTACATCCATTTGTAGTTCAAGTATTCTATTATCTTTTAATTGCTTTTATTTATACATCACTTTGAGCGCTCATTGAGCAGAGAGGTGATCTAGATACATAGCTATCTCAATAACACGCTTACCACACAGACAGGCAGGAAAGCTTGTGGGAGTAATAACAAGGGAGTTGACAACCATGGCTTAGGCAGGGCACATGGGAGACCCTAATTAGGAGAGAGTGACATATGTCTGGAGAGAAAGTTATTTATTGGGTAGGATGACCTGGCACTCAAATGCTTGGCTCATAACTGGCCCACTGGCAAACCTTTTTGCCAGCAAAGAACCTTATATAATTATTAATTTATATAAACAATTTGTTAGGAACTGTTGAGAACAGACAATCTTCTTTTACAGCAAATAATTTAAATAGACTGTATTTATTTATTTATTTAAAATATTTCTTGGCCACCTTTTAGGACAGAGGCCGTCCTGAGGTGGCTTACTGAAATAAAATACATAAAAACAGTTAAAATGTTAAAAACCACTCCTGGATACTGCATCCAGCTGGGCTTCCCTGTTAGCTCAGAGTCCAGGAAGATCCCCAGACAGTACACTTGGTCTTTTAAGGGGAGTGCAGCCCCCCATCTAAGACCAGTTGTAAACTTCCATCTGAAGTAGTTGGTTTCTTACATCTGTCTAGTCTGGATTAAGTTTTAGCTTGTTCATCCATCCCAATACAGCCTCCAGACACTGGTTTGAGAGTTCCACAGCCTCCCTGGGATGTGCAGATAGAAACTAGAGGTAGAGCAGAGTATCATCTGCATACTGATGACATTTCAGCCAAAACCTTCTGATAACTTCCCCCAGCAGTTTCATGTAGATGCTAAAAGGCACAGGGGACAAGATAGAACCTTGCAGCACCCCACAGTCTAACAGCCATGGCGTGGAATAGAAGTCCCCCAGCACCACTTTCTAAGACCACTGGTCCAGAAAGGACCAGATAAACAATCCAGAAGGATACCATGATCAATTGTATTGAAAGCTGCTGAGAGGTCCAGAAGAACCAACAGGGTAGCACTCCCCCAATCCATTCCCAGGTGTAAATTATCAACCGGGGAAACCAAAGCTGTTTCCGTCCCATAACTAGGGCTGAACCCTGATTGGAATAGATCTAGATAATAAGTTTCATCCAAAATGGCTTGGAGTTGTGAGGCCACGGCATGCTCCAAGAATGGCAAATTTGACAGAGGTAGGTAGTTATCCAAAACCATAGGATCTAAATTTGGTTTCTTCAATAAGGTCCTCACCACAGATTCTTTCAAAGCTGCAGGGACCTCACCATCCCTCAGGGAGGTGACAGAGAAGTAGGATTTCTTCGTCAACATCACTGCCACAGAATAAGAATGCAAGTGGATTCTTAACTGTGTTCAATCATATTTGTGACTTCTGCCATTTCCACTCTAATCATCAACACAGTCGTTTCCTCACCCTCAGCTCCTCGGAATACCAAGGAACTGACATAGTTCTATGACAACCCATATTCAAGGTTGAGTATGGGTTGAGTGTGGGTTGTTGGATCGTGAGTGGATGTGTTGTGTGAACCCAGCCACACTAACAAACCATCGTTTGTTACTAAAAACACCCCACAAAGAGAACCATGGTTTGTTGCTGTGTTGTGAACAACAAACAACCCACACCCAGCCCCTATTCAAGTTTCAGTATGGGTTGTTGTGTTGAACCCAGACATAGCATAAATTATTCTGTCCTGCATGTACAGCTGCATAATTTACCTCCCAAGAAAAAGCAAAGATGCATTCTGACACAGAGCAGCTTCCTCTCAACTTCTCCTCAACCTTCCAACTGTGCAAAAGTGCTGTGTGATCTCAGCCTCGCTTGTGTTCTTCCAACACAAGACCTAGCTTGTGTGGTCTCTGAGCTAGGGCTAACAGCACAAAAGGTCATCGCAGCTTTTAAAGCTCAGCTAAAAACTTTTCTTTTTTCTAAAGCTTTTAAAACTTGATTTTGTTCTGACTTTTATACTGTTAGTTTTACTCTACCCTGTGCTTGTTTGGTGCATTCTCTTCCCCTTCTTATTGTTTTATTATGATTTTATTAGAATGTAAGCCTATGCGGCAGGGTTTTGCTATTTTATTGTTTTACTCTGTACAGCACCATGTACATTGATGGTGCTATATAAATAAATAAATAAATAAATAATAATAATAATAATAATAATGTGCCAAAAGAATGCAAGAAAAGCTCATCCCAGTCCCTAAGAATAACATTTGTGCACACCACAAAAACCTTATAGAGAATACAATGGGGGGGGCGGGAATTTGACTCAGGATCTATGAAAGGCAGATGTAGAATGCACATCACGAGACTGTGCATACATTCTTTCTTGAATGCATAGTTTCCTTTGACTATTTCTTCTCTTAATTACACTTGGCTGCCATGAATTTGCACACATATGCATTGACAGAGCTTTGAAGGAGGAGATCTCTACATTACTTGCCTGTGCCAAAGCAATTTTTAATATGATTGAGCACTCTTAGCTTGAGCAATGTGGACTACTGGAAATCGTAGTCTCAGCAATTGCTGAATGGGAAGTCATCAGAGTTCAATGGACCTTTGCACTCCTCCTCTCTGGCCTCTAGTGCCTCACTGTTCAGGTCAGAAATGCTCTCCCATAATTGGATTCCAGTTCTGGTCTTCATCAGCAGTTACATTTTAGGTTAGAAGGACAGACATTAGTTGAACCAATGTTTCATGCCAGCTTTAAGACATATGCTTTCATCAGGACCCGAAAGCAATCTGTTTATGGAATAAAACATTCCTCCTTCCTGCATGTATAACATTCTTAAGACCAGGCATGTGGCTGATATGTCAATACAAACTGATGGTGATTTATGATAAACCAGCAGCACAATGAGTTTCCTATAACACTCAAGCAGAGCCAGGCTTTCAGCTTAAAAACTCCAAAAAGAATATTGGGTTAAACCACAGAGTAAACTTGAATCAGCAGCAGTTGTTGTTAGATACGTATCCATGCCTATGGCTAGTGAGAAGCCAAAATTACTCTTTTTGAAGTCCCACTCTTTATACCTAAGCAAAATGGGACTTGTGGATGAAATCACTCACTGGGATGGACATTCTGCAAATACTCAGAGGCAATCTGCAATCTCCCTACAACTGACTGCACTTATTCCTGAAACGAGGGGTGCACAACCTGTGGGTCATATGTGGCCCTTGGCTGCTGCCCACAAGCCAGGAAGCCTTTTTCTGTTCTGAGCAGGGAAAAGCTCTTATCTCCAATCAGCATCTGATTGCATTTCCCCGGTGAGCATTCCCTGAGGGGTTTCCCTTTAGGGGCTTCACTATGAATTAATGCAGCGGGGAATGCATTGGAGAAGACATCCTGTACAACCTCAGAGAGAGACAAACAAAGACCATGTTACATAATACAGGGTAGCATTTAAAACATCACTAAAGAACTGGGATTATTATTTCCCTAGAGCAGGGGTAGGCAACCTTGTGCCCTCCAGATGTTTTTGGACTACAACTCCCAGAATCCCTGACTATTGGCCATGCTGACTGAAGATGATGGGAATTGTAGTCTGAAATATCTGCAAGGCACCCAGTTGCTTACCTCTGCCCTAGAGGTTAAATTCCAGGAGGAGAAAATTCTCTTTGGATACAATAAAAGGGCTCGAAACTTCTTCAATTAGTTTAAATCATCAACAGATGGAGCAAACAGGAAGCACGTTCCATTCCAAAATAGAAGCTATCCATTTAACGGAGATAGTGTGGCATTCAGATGTATTATATTCGACTTTGAAAGGGGCCAAGGATAATCCAGTTAACTTTATTAAGCAAATATCAAAGTAAGCTTTTAACATAAATTTGAATTAAAAACTAAATATAAATTCTTCAGTTAGTGATTCTCAAAGAAAAAAATCATCTAAATGCTCTTCACTGGTTCCAATGTGAAAGGAATTCCTACAATGGTAAATATAGGACTGGTTTACATATAGCTACTTTCCCTTCCATTTGGGTAGTCCCAACCTGTGATCAGATATATGCTGATACAGACAAAATCAGCTCTCTTTAGTCTCATGTTAACCACATGAAGGGGGTCCCATGAGAAGACCAGGAACCAGGGCCAATGGTGTGGCACTGCCCCCTGGATGTCCACTCATCAACATGGATGGTTGCCTACATGCAGCAGCTACTTGTGTGGAGGCTTCCAAATAATCAGGGCCATAGCTAGATCTAAGATTTATCCCTGGATCATCCAGGGGTCAAACCTGTTCATCTAGGTGACACACAGGGGATCCAGTGCTCAGACAGGGGCGAACCCTGGATGATCCCAGGATAAACCTTAGGTCTAGCTGTGGCCCAGGACTCCCAAGCTTATGCATGAACAGCTATTCATGCATAGGCTTCCTCTCTACAGATGTGCACAATTTCCAGGGGGCAGGAGCAGCAGCACAGAACCCTTCTCAATTATCACATGAACACATTGAGCCTGTTCAGACAATATGTTAAGCCATGGTTAGGCCGCTAACACTTTTGCAGCAAATGGTTAGTGAACGTGTTTAAACCATGGTTATGTAGCCACCATGATTAGGAATGGTTCACAGGACACACTAAATCAGGGTTCATACAACGCACTAAGCCATCATGTTTAACTCAAAATGCTCAACCACCGTGGCTTAGTGTGTCGTCTGAACAAGGTCACTAAGGGAGATGTCAATTCTCAAAAAGGCAGCATCGTTGATGGAAATATCCTCCCGCCATTTCAAAGAAAGTGACTGAGCAAGTTAAGTGCTGAATTTTAAAACATTTCTCCAGAGAAGCCATTTCCCTAACAAGCATTATTCCTCAAAATGTGTACACATCCAATATTTTGAAATAAATAAAACATGTTCTTTTTTACATCCTTGGTTCCCCCCCCTCCACTTTTTTGTGAACTGAAATACCTGTAGCACCTTCCCCAAACCTACTGCTGTAGTGAGGAACAAGTTTAGTTGACTAATTGTTTGGTTGACTAGGGCCACAGCTAGACCTAAGGTTTATCCTGGGATGATCCAGGGTTCGCCTCTGCCTGAGCACTGGATCCCCTGTGTGTCACCTAGATGAACAGGTTTGACCCCTGGACAATCCAGGGATAAACCTTAGGTCTAGCTATGGCCTAGGTTTGGTGACCTCAGGTACCCAGTAGCCATTCATTCCACAGTTTGTGGGTCCCCTTGATTCTCTGAAAATAGATGGAGATTCCTTTTCTCCTCCTCATACTTCCCTAGTTGTTGTTGTCTCTAAACAACCATTAGGAAAATAGAACCAGGGTTGGATCCAGACTTAGTCATCCTGACTAGCTAAATTGCTAAATTGATTTCAATGGTGTACTGTAAGTACGACTAGGTCTGGATCTAATGCACAGTGTTGGAAGAGACCTCAAAAGGCATCCAGCCCAACCTTGCATGCACAAACAGTCAAAGCACTGAGAAATGAGAAAATAATGGATAATTGGCTTTATTTACTATTTATGGGACTTGTAGTTTCTAGATCCCGTTAGGTAGGAGAGCACAACCTTCCTCTCCAGTGGGGAATAGAACTGTAACTTTTAAATCCTTCCCCTTCTCACAGTTCCTTCTCTAGTTTTATTACCAGGTTGTTTTCTCATGTGTGAGTCCCTCGAATTTTCACCTAACTTTATTATCAGTTTTTTCCCCTCATGGCTGAGTCCCTTGATTGGTCACACAAGCTTCTTGTACTTTTACAAAATGCGCACAGGAATTGTTCAACGAACCTGAGGTAGCTGTGAACTTAAGGAAATACCCCCAAGCTTGCAGCAAGATTCCAACTCTGCAATTTAGTTTAGTCAAAGTTTGGTTTGTCATTGCTGAATATTGTGTGCAGCCATTTAAAATGATGGCAAGGAGCCAGAACCACATTACGAATTGGGGGTACAGCTCTCAAATTATGGAACATTCAGCTACTCCATGCATTGGCAGAGCAGAACAAATAGGACACAAATTGGCCTCAATAGGATACTATTGAGGCCAAAATAGCATGATGATGATGATGATGATGATGATGATGATGATGATGATGATGATGAATGTCTGGCCACAGTTGGGAGGAGCTACAGATAAATGGCAGAGTGCGTACTTTGCATGCAAAAGGTCCCAGAATCAAACTCTTTAGTCAGGTAGCAGTTCTGGGGAAAGACCTACGTCCAAGACCCGGGCGTAGGAAGAGTCACAGCCAGCCAGAGTATCTCAGCTTCCTGGAGCCATCCAGAGGAGTTGGTGCCCTCTAGACGTGTTGGACTACAACTCCCACCATCCCCATCCATGCTGGCTGAGGATGTTGGGGGTTGTAGTTCAACACATCTGGAGGGCCCAAGCTGGGGGAGGCTGGAGTAAACTGATGGACTGACTCAGTTTAAGAAAGTTTGACAATATTTTATTTTAAATTAGTAATGAGCATACAGTTGACGGATTGGGATTATAGATCGTACTACAACTAGTAGAGAATACATTGTTTAATTCAACCCACCAAAGCAGTGTGTGTGTGTGTTTCCTTTTGATTCATCACTCCTAAGAAATGTACTGCTATCCATTATTTTGAGAAAGAACTCATAACAACAAATAGAGTCAAACCTCATCCACAACAAATGTTCTATTTGCTCTTGACAGATGGATAAAAATTACAAGCAGGCAACATCAGCAACTCTACCAGCAGGGGTGATAAGAGGCAGGCCTCAAGCTGATTGTTGAAACTAGCAATTTAACCTACGAAGATTGGTTGAAATATATTTCTATCAATTATCTTCCTTGGGGCAAAGGGCCTTCTTAGTCTGGTACACCAGTTGAAAACACACTTTAATCGATGGGCTTTGGGAAATTTGATAGTTTGCCCCAAGGAAGACCATTAATTCAAACACATTTCAACCAATCTTCATAAAATATGTCACTTTCAGATATCAGCTTGAGGCTTGTCTCTGCCTTTGCTTTGAGTTTTTCTCCGTGGTTTTGTGGTGTAATCATTCTCTTTCTCCAACGCTTCTTGGAGGCAATCTCCCTACTAAAATAAAATGACCACACAGAAGAAAAAGCAACAGAAACAGGCCAAGAGTTCAAGGTCAAAACAGATCCCCAGTTAGGTGCTGAACCATCTTCCCTAACTACTTTTCTTTCTTCTCTCCATCCCATCTCATTAGGTTCATCAAGGCAGGTTCATCAGACACAATTCCTCCATCCATGTGCTTAAAATGAAACTACCGTTCTGCAGCAAAATGCTCAGTGAGCACAGAGACTGCAGCTGTATAACAGACAGTGGCTTCCATATCCAGTCCAGGATTGGCTCCAAATGGTTTTGCCCTCTGAGAACCAGCTTTCTGGATAAATGGAGCATTAATCTAAGGTGTTTATCTCAGCACTGCAGCCTCATGTGCTTAAGGAAGGATAATTATCCTCAGACTGGCAACATATCCTGGAAAATACTAAGCATGCGGAGCAAAACTATCAGTGGTTCAGGTTTCTCAATGGCAAAAGCAGAAAGGCTAGGAAGATACGGCAACTCATGTTCCCCAGACTATGTTTATTAGGCTATTTATTACTCACACTCACTCAGTCCCTCCAAAACATTTTGTGGTATACCCAATTTTTCCCCCTGGGAAAATGTTATGCATTTATGAGTTCTGGGGTTTAAATTTCATTTTTCTGTATTAAAGCAGCATGCATTAGCAAAGTATAGAACAAGTACTACTATTATCTAGACCCTGTTTATCAGAAACCCATCATCATTATCTATTTAGATTTTATCACATTTAATTCAATCATTTATTCATTCATCACATTTCTATACCACCCAACAGCCAAAGCCTAAAAATACAATATAAAACAACATACAAAAATATAACTATTTTAAACAACTATAAATTCCAGGATGTGTGAAAACCTTACCATATGCTGACAAATGCTTGGGAACAAAGGCAAGTCTTAAACTGGCATGAAAAGAGGACAATGTTGGAGCCAGGTGGGCCTCACATGGGAGAGCATTCTACAATCTGAGGGGCCAGCACTGAGAAGGCCCTGTCCCTTGTTGCCATCCTCCAAGCCTCCCTCGGAGGAGGGCCTCAGATGATGGGCATAGTAGATGGGTAGGTTCATACCAGGAGAGGCACTTTGTATGGGGGTGAAGAACAGGACAGTAGAGGGAGGAAAGGAGGGGGGGTGCGCGCACACACTATTTCTTCACTCCCAAAACAGCTTTTTTATTTATCCTAAACATACTGGGTTGGATCCATACTTAGTCATCCCAAGTAGACCCATTGAAATCAATGGAACTTTAGTCAGGACTAACTTAAATTTTATTGATTTCAGTGGATCTACTCTAGGTATGGTTAAGTCTGAATCCAACACCCTAGGGAGGCTTATCAACCCACCTCATCACTGCTGTTAGAGATGATGCCCTGCCCTACACATTTATCTTGGAGGTTTGTTTTATTTCCTTGGACTATTAATAATGTTTATATGGTTTATAAACATTATGCTTTGAATGATTTTAATTTTTGTGAACCGCCCAGAGAGCTCCGGCTATTGGGCGGTATAGAAATGTAATAAATAAATAAATAAATTGTTTAATTGCAGGATCACCTTGAGTGACTTTGGATAGAAAGGCAAGAGATTTTATGAATACATTAAAAAGCCAGGATTTAAATACACTATTTACAAAGCAACAGCATGAAGTCACAGTCTTGATACCACCGTGAGCTCACACTGTCTTCATTCCTGCCAACTCTGCTGCTTTCTTGGTATGTCGAAAGACTAACTTACAAGAAGTAGGGGATGCAATCGGCAGATTAGCATGATCGGATCATATTTGTGCAGGACAGGAGACCAAGAGCCAAGATCGGATCACTGCCATTTGCTGATTGCTAATCTTCCTCTAGGTTAGCCCTGTGGTTTACTGGTAAGCGACACAGACTGTATCACTTTCTCCAAAATACATGACTCAAATATGAACAGGAGACTTTCCCTCCAATGTGGTTTCTATGCCTCGGTTTTAGTTAGGAACACAGAAAGCTGCCTTCTACCATTGGCTGTCTAGACCAGTGTTATTGACACTGACTGGCAGCGTCTCTCCAGGATTTCAGGCAGGATTTTTTTTTCCAGTCCCTGGGACCTTCTGCATGCAAAGCAGTTGCTCTTGCCACTGAGCTATGGCCCCTTCTCTGAGTTCCTCATCTGCAGAAACAGGAACAATACTGACCTGCCTCACAGCAAGATTGCAAAGAACTTTGTACGCCAAGGCTGCAATCCTATTCCCACCAGTATGTGTTATTGAATTCAGTGAGTCTTATTGCTGAGTAGACATGTATAGGATTGGGCTGTAGATGATGCCAAATATGAATATGCCGACTTCTTTGGGATTGAACAAGTGCTGTTCTTGCAGGCAGGTAGACGCAGAGGATATCAGCTTGGAGCAACCCCCTCCCTCCTGCATTACCGGTGAATGGGGTAGACATGGGCCTAAAAGATGCACGGCAGTTCCATCATGTCTAGTTTGGCCCTATGTTTTGCAGTGCAGACATAGCTTGTGAAGGAGAAGAACAGACATAATATACAGAATTCACAGCACATTCAGAGTGCTGTGACAAGCAAGCACATCAAATCATGTCTTATTCCTGCCCAGCCACTACCTCCCCGGCAGAAGCAGTAGATGCTGCTGCCTCCTCCTCCTCCTCCTGGTGAATAAAGCAGTCATCTGGGGTGCCTGGCAGCCTTTGTAAACTTGAGGAGCAGGAGGACAACCAGGCTGCAGTGAGCAAGCAAAAGAAGGAGCAGGGGAAGAAGAGACAAGTTTGACAGGCGTCAATCAAATCAGCATTCACCATTATACTCAGTCAGCTCAGTCATGACAGGAAGTTCACACGGAGACTGAAGAATGAGCTCCAAGCCGTCTTTTTGTATGATGCCTGTCTTCTCCCAGGGGGAAATTGTTGGCAGCAGAGCAGCAGAGCTAAACTCTCATCCATTTTGCCAAAAGCAGGTGATGTTTTGTGTCGTCTCTTTCACAAACTGCTGGTTTTGAGTCCTGTCATTAACAGAAGGAGCAAAATGGAGGCTCTCCCCACAGAAGTTTAGGGCAAAATGTAAAAAAAGGAAAAGAAAAAGTATCCTGTAAAGGAAGAAGCGCGATGGGATTTGATAACAGTACCATTTTCTGCTTGTTCCTTTTGTTTCTTTTCCACTGTACAGCTGCCCTTGAATAAAATTTACATTGCTCAGTGGGGGAAATGCTGCTTGATAAGATTTAGCTACTCTTTCAGTCAAGCCGAGATCACTACAACTACTTGTCCAAGGACAAAAAGAGCAAATGATTTCAAAATGGTCCTTCCATAACTTGGAGAACCGATAAATTAGAGAACTCCATGAACAAAGCTCACTGGACTTGGTAACTTCAGGTGCTTGAAATTAAATGTCAACTAGATCATCATGTAGGATGAATGCAATGTATTCATTACAGAGAAAACGTTCAGTAGTTAGCCGGGTAGGCAATTCAAAAGATATACAGCAAAATTTGTATCACAACGTTGATAATAATATCTATATGCAACTTCATATGGTTGATAGTAACTGCTTGCCAGTTCAGTGCCCATCCATATTTATTACTAGCTGGAGCTGTTTTCAAGATATATTGAAGCTTTAAGCAAATGCAAACGTTTGCCATATTTCAGATCACGATAGCCTGAATCAAAATATTTTGCATTTTGGGACTGGACTGGTCAAGATGTATTACTTTCTAAGAGAGGGGCAGCCAACCTGATTCCCCGCCCCCCGATATTATGGACTACAACTCCTATAATCCCCAACCATTGGCCCTACTGGCTGGGGATGATGGGAGCTGTAGTTGAAAACAGATATTGCCTTCCCCTTTAATGTATGAAGCAACATTAAACACATACAACTTCATGTGATCTTTACAAGCCCTTATGGGAATCCAACCAATCTTGTCTTTGGACCAATCATACATATATGA
Organism: Elgaria multicarinata webbii; assembly: GCF_023053635.1. Classification (NCBI taxonomy): domain Eukaryota; kingdom Metazoa; phylum Chordata; class Lepidosauria; order Squamata; family Anguidae; genus Elgaria; species Elgaria multicarinata. Next base: position 96,562,074 of record NC_086172.1, read on the forward strand.
ATCTAAAGGAGGAGGAGGAGACTTAAGGCTCTCTAATTCAACTATACCTAGAACACTTTAATTGGATATTGAATATTTGGGAAAGAAATTATCCTTGACAGAAAGTTTTAGAAAGCACAGAGCTGAAGATTTTTATTTTAAAAAAATAGTGTTTTGTTTTGTTTTTTAAAGTCACTGAATATAACAAAGGAACTGATGATCAGGGGACTGGGCAGCAACTGGGCTACCATCTGGTAACTACACAGTACAATCAATTTCTTTTCATGGTGGTCTCTAGGCAGATGCTCTCCAGCAGCCTATTTAGTTAATCATCAGTAATGACTGCCATTCTGAGGAAGATACTTAAATGTTAGATAGAATGAGGCCCACACTCCTTTCTATTCCAGTGTGTACACATTTCACATCTATGGCATGGTAAATGTGTACTTGAGGGACATAGGGAGGGTCATTGGTTTGACTCACAGTCATTTGTAAACAAATAAACCAGGCTCAGCTGCAGAAACAATTTTCACTGTGAGGGCAGAGCCAAGAATATGTGATGACTTACTTACTTACTGTGCATGTTCAGAGTGCTTTTCTCCTACCATCACCCACCCTTACATATCTAGGAGTAAGGAACCAAGATTGCAGTGCAGACAGCCTGTCTCTTGGGCAGAGAAATGCTGTGTGGCACCTATCTTACTAGAAATGAAGCACACAGCAAAATCCATACCGACTTGCATAAGCATATCTAATCAGTTTGGCTCAAGAAGTCAATGGTAGCTGAATGTGGTTGTATTGCAAGCCATCCAATGGTGATCACGGACAGTATAACATAAAAAATATGATACTGGATAGTACTAACATCAGAAAGATGATGATACTGCCCCATTAACCTGGAATCCAGCCCTTACGGTAATTCTCCTGTTCATCTCAGGGTGTTTCCAAACAGAGGGCTTCTAGTGCTACTAATAATTGCTCTCCATTATAAGCTGCAAGTGGGATTGCAATTGACCATTCACATTTTGGGGATTTAGTGCTTCTTCTTTTCTTATGTGTGCATCTCAACATGTTCCAGCCACACAGCAGGCATTTATTTGTTCATTTGATTTGGACCCTGCCTTTTAACTAGGGTGACCATATGAAAAGGAGGACAGGGCTCCTGTATCTTTAACAGTTGTATTGAAAAGGGAAGTTCAGCAGGTGTCATTTGTATATATGCAAACCTGGTGAAATTTCCTCTTCATCACAACAGTTAAAGCTTCAGGTGCCCTGCCCTCTTTTAAATCTGGTCATTCTAGTATAGCTCCTGAAGCTTTAACGGTGGTGATGAAGAGGGAATTTCACCAGGTTCTCCATATATACAAATGACACCTGCTGAAATTCCCTTTTCTATGCAACTGTTAAAGATACAGGAGCCCTGTCCTCCTTTGCATAGGGTCACCCTATTTTAACCAAGAGAAATGGCACTAAAGACATGACACAGCAGTAGGGGTAGTGTTGTCTCTTCTCCTTTCCACAGCCCTCATTTGTCTCCAAGTACACCCTTCTCCCAACATTCTGACGCATGTGCTTTTCAGGGTCATTTTAGTCACCAATTTTGTGGGTGAGTGTTTACCCTTTTTAAAGCAGTCCTATTGAAACAACAACAAAAATCAAGTTGCTTTTAAAATGAGTGCTTGCAGCATGGGGCAAGAAGATTGCGGCTAAGCTTACTTCTAAGTAACATAGTTATGGATCAAGCCATGAGTCCCATCAGTTTTACCTGAGAATAGCCAATCTCTAGTCCAGTCAAGTTCAGAATCGGATCTAATAGGCAACCTGATCTAGTCAATTTCACAACCAGGCTGACTTGCAGTGTTGATCTTCCCAGCTACTCGACCATAGCACAATTGTGATTATTATTATTTTTAAAATTTAAATTATGCCAGCCGCACAGGGCTAGACGATTGCAGTCATACAGGATTACAGCTGGGACCTGGAAGTAAGCAACCAGAACTCGGAAATAAGTGCGGCTGTTTTCAATGTAATCTACTATTTAAACAGCTAATTGAAATGTGTGGGTGGAGGAAACCTCATTCCAGGAAGCAATGAATTAAACCTAAGAGCCAGTAGATCAGGGGAAAGGACTTGCTGTGCAGAACATGGAATGGCTCTAAGACTGGAAATGCACTGCAAGCAATAAAGGAAAGAGGGACAGTGCCAACATGCCATCCACCTTCCTGAGGGGGACTCCTCCCACTGGCCTCAGTCGTGCATCTTCCTATACTCACCAGCAAAGAGACTGTACTGCCATTTCGGCTTTTTCTCTCAACAGGTTTTCTGTAGTAATTGAAAAAAAGGATGGAAGAAGCAGTGGAAAAACACGGGAGGATTACAGTCTGCTTACAGCACAGGTGGCTTCTAGATGAGACTTTTAGCGCACTGTTGCTCTGACTCATTCATGGCATTGGGTTTTTTTTTTCCCAAACAATGTAATCCTCCTGTGTTTCCCCACTTCTTTTGTTTTTATTCTTTAGAAAAATCTAAAAAGATCAAAAACCTACACAATACCTTCTAATTGGCAGTGCTAGGAGGAGCCTCCATCTGGAAGGTTTTCTGGATCCCCGTAAAATTACATGGAGGAGGCACAGAAACTGCATATTGAAAGCAATCTGCTATGCCTCAGTAGGAGGGGCAGTGATGCAATGTGCTTAGCTCAGTACATAAGGAAGCCATCCTGACAACAAGCCTCCCCAGGGATCTCTCTCTTGGAGATGGAGACATTTTTCTTTCTCATCCCCTCCCCTGTACAAATATAGCATCACTCCCTTCTATTCTATTTCCAGACCTGGTGTGCCACATATAGTTTGCTATTAGATTTCTGAATCTTGTTTGTTTTATCTCAGTGTCTTAATTTCAGATTCCTATTCTTTTTCTTCATCATGGCTTGCTTTCCAACTCCTTCTGATTCCGGAGGTTAATCATCATTGTGGAAACTTCTGGCAAATCATGCTTGGCTTCATGCCTTCTATCTCTCCAGTGGCATAGGATTTAACGCTTGATTTCCAATTGGGCAATCCCACAATTATCAAATTGGTGTTTAGAGCACTAGAAGAATGGCTTGTTACTCTAACCTTTAACTTTGAGAATCAGTGGAAAATACACACTTTTTTCTTTCTTTCTTTCCCTAGTGTTGGTAAGAACCCTATAATTTGAACTCCAAAATCCATATCAGTGTAATACCTTTACTACGCCAACCCAAAAGTCATAAAAATGTGCAAGTTTCCAAGATCTCTTAATCAGACAAGATGAGCACAGGAAATACAACAACATTGTGCAATTTTCCTTCAGGCTTCCACAACTCGGTTTAACAAAGAGGGGGGAAACTGTAGCTCCAGCATCAGGCTGCAATCCCATACTAAAAAAAAGAGATGACTCAGTATCAGGATCCCTTTCTCAATGTTTCACCAGAAAAGGGCAACTGTGGAATCAACAATGTCATCCCATTTTATTACTCAAATGTGGAAAGCATACATGACATTGTTGCCATCATTTTGGTTTACTTTAAAACAATTGAAAGAAAAGAATGAAGTCAATCAGAACTCTTCATTCATTCTGAAGAACTATTTGTTCTCCATTTTGAGAAGTAACAGTGTCTAACAGGGAGAGCCTCTGAGCGTATTTTGCAGGTGTCACCTCCTGATGCAAAGAACTAATTTGAAACAGCTTTTGTTTGGCCTGGAACAATTGCCTACCAAATTCTCACTTCTCCTCTCCTGTTTTGGTCTTAACTGAGAGCAACGGATTAAATTCATGTTTGTGCCCTTCCACAGCAATTTGTATTAAGCATATATAACTCTGTGAAAAGGCCACTTAAGCTAAAGCCCACTCCTTTTCAGGTTTACTCTGTAATAAGCTCCATAGGATACAATGGCACTTACTCTCAGGACAATATACCTAGGATTGCAGCCTAGAGGATTTTATGCAATGGAAGTGATTCTGAGGCTGCAATTAGTGCATGCTTATCTATTGGACACAGAGACCTGATTTGCACATAACAGTAACCCATAGTTTATTTAACCCATGGGTTGTTGAATTCTGGGTTGTCATGATGTGCAAACCCAGCTGCACTAACAAACCATGGCTTGTTAACCATAAACAACCCATTGATTTGGTTCACACATCATGATGGCAATTCCTGTTGTTTAGACCAGGAATTGTGGGGAGCATGAAGGCTGCACAGTAGTCATTTCTCCTTTAAATCAACAACCCAGGAACACCCCATTCTGGGGTTGTTTTGTGATGTGCAAACCCAAAAACTATGGTTTGAACAATCCAGCGTTAACCCAATAATTACCCATGATTTGTTGTTGCATTGTGAACTCTGGGTTGTTTAAATCATGGGTTGCCATTACATGTGAACCCAGAACTGTGTGTTGTTCATAAGTTGTTTTGCCAGGCTACAGAGGCAGCAGGAAAAAATAGAGGCTGCTGTATATGCCAATACTATAGTGCCATAAAGATATTTGGGATAAGGGTGTGGGTGAAGGAGGAGGAAAATAAAGAAACCACAGTTTGTTCAAACTTCCGACAGATAAGCCCTGAATAGGGCAACAAAACATGTATTAATCATGGGTTAAATAAACCATGGGTTAGTATTGTCTGTGAACCATGTCAGAGGATTTACTTTTGTGTAAGCATACATAGGATTGCACTGTAAATCTGTCTTCTGGGACAGAGACAGCAAAAGTTCATTAAGGCAATGAATCTTTTCAGAGATAAAAAAGGTAATAACTGTTATATTTTCCAGGGTGATCCTGTCAAAACACTGAAAAGGAGAAATATTGACAGCGCTACCCACAAGGGGATTTTCACAATAGTGTAAAAGTTAGCATGTCACATGCTTTTATTCAAAGATTCACTTTCCATTCTGGCACCAAAGCGAGCATAAAAACATTCACACATCCGGCATTGTTCGAAACACATGTTATGACAGGCAGCTGCTAAAAGGAGATGGTGTAAGGATCGGACTGGTGACCTCTGCTCCCCTGAGCCAGAGCAAAACCCCAAGCCCAGCTCCAGAACAGGCCCAACTCCAGGTGGTGACAGTGGACCTTGCCACAGTGCCGCTGCCTTACTAAAGGGGTGCTGCTGTTCCCCCTGGCAAGGGCAGGGAGAGGACAGTCCCTCTCTGTTCCTCCAGCACCGACTCTTATGGGTCTTTCTAGCCTTTGGGAACAATAAATAATAGGAGGGCTGCAAGGACACGTTCCTGGCAACCAGAGCTCAGCGAGTTGACACTGTTCCACTTGCCAGGAACAGGCTTGTGTTTCACAGCAGCGGTGCAAGTTATTTCATGAATTGTTAGCGCTAAAGACAGCCCAGACGATAGGCTTGCCTGACTGCAATCCTCAGGACACCTACGCTAGAGACATCTTAGCGGTATCGGCTATTAGCTGCTGGGACACCCCAGGCAAGTGTTTACTTTAATCTCTCTCTCTTTCCCTGGCCTGGTTCAGACAACACGCTAAACCATGCTGCTTAACCACAAAATGGCATTCCCGTAACTATTTTGTGGTTAAGCAGCATGGTTTAGCGTGTTGTTTGAACCAGACCTAACTCTCTTTACACACCACATTTCTTTTTAAAGGATTTCATAGTATAACACAGAGATATCACCATTCTTTCCTCAAACACTTCTGCTCACCATTCCCCAGACCCTGCCACTTGATGGGGCCCACTGCAAATAGCTTCACCTCACTGTTCTAGAGCAACTCCAGCCAACCTTCCTCTCATCAGCCCTGAAGAGGGACGTGCCACACACATGCCCCGCCCCCAATTTCCCCGCCCCTGCAGGAGGGAGCTTCAGCCTTTTGCTTATTTACCATGATGGTCTGAAGGGAGCTTCTCATGTTAGGCTGAATGCCCTTAAAAGCCTCCATATAACAAAGGACCCTTCCTGGTCAAGCTTTATTTATTATTTATTTTATTTATTGCATTTTTATGCCGCCCAATAGCTGAAGCTCCCTGGGCGGTTCACAAAAATTAAAACCATTCAAACTATAAAACTAACAGTCTTAAAACATGATATAAAATACAATATAAAAGCACAGCCCAGAAAAAATTAGCAGCAGTGCAGAAATACAAATTTAAAATACAAATTTAAAACAGCCAAGTTAAAATTGAATTTATAGACTGTTAAACTGCTGAGAGAATAAAAAGGTCCTCACCTGGCATCTGAAAGAATATAGTGTAGGTGCCAGGCAAACCTCCTTAGGGAGCTCATTCTACATCTGGGGTGCCACAGCAGAGAAGGCCCTCCTTCTAGTAGCCACCTGCCTCACTTCCTTTGGCAGGAGCTCACGGAAAAGGACCCCTGAAGATGACCTTAGGGTCCCGGCAGGTACATATGGGAGGAGGCGTTCCTTCAGATAGCTTTCTGGGCACAGACAGGTTTCTAACACATTCAGCTGAACAAGCCTCCCCCCCCCCCTTCAGACCTTCATTTTCAATGCACAAAGGTATGAAACTCCCTCCACCAGAGGGGAAGGGAGACATGACAGCACTGGAGGCACAACTAATGTGCACCCCTCTCCTTATGTTCATTTTGAATGCCTCGAGGACACTATAGACCAGGGGTATCATGCCACCATTCACAAAAAATACCAGACTTTCCTTGTTGGTGGGGAGGGGGGAATGCTCTAAGGGTTGCAAAGCACAGGAGAGGGCCTGGAGGAGGATGACATTGTGTAAAGCACCCACAAACTACTGTGAGGGAGGGATCACAATCACTCACATAGAAATGCTCCGCATTCTTTTCTGTAGGTAGCAAAATATTCAAACATTTCCTCCAAGATCCGTGATGGTCTATTGGAGCAAAATTGTCCATCGGCTTTGGCAAGATGTTTACTGAAGTTTAACATTCCATTGAGTGTTTACAAGTTGAGAGAATGGGGCCAAGGGGAGAATGCAAATATTTGGATTCAATCCCCTTTTCCATAGCCAAAATGACTGCCCAAATGCAACTACCAAAGAAATTCAAAACAACAGTTATGTAGGCTGCAATCCTGCACACACTTACTTGGGAGTAAGCCGCATAGGATTGCACTCTAGGTGGACCTTTGGTCTGTAGGTGGACTTTTTATGTTCTTAAGTCTTTTCCCCAAAACCAGAGAACTGCTATAGTTGGGTTTCTACACATCCACCATGTTGTGGGAGACAGCACTTTCCCAGTATTGGGGCTACAGTATGTGTGTAAATACTGCTGCTGTCCACAACCTGGTGCTCTCCATATGTGATGGACTATAACACCTATCAGCCCCAGCCAGCATGGGTGATAATGGGAGCTGTAGTGCAAAGCATCTGGGGAAGGCTAGAATAGTGGTACACCCAGGCAGTGCAGACTGTGGGGGCTTCCTACCAAATTGCTATGCAGCCGTCATTCGTTCTTGCCTGAAACCAACTAAGAAGATGCAACATAAGCCAGCTCTTTTGCTTCACACGGCCTTTTGAACCTTGCAGCCCTTCGTGCGTTTAAAATTGACTTCTTCGTGACAAATGGTTAGCCTCATTTCATCAAATAGCCGATGTCTTAAAATAGCTCTAATTTCTGAACTGTATTCCAGCCGTTCCAGTCCCTCTGATCCCATTCATGTCAGCTGTACTTTAATGGTAACCTTTGTTTAACCAGCGCAAGGAGGCTCAGCCTCCCCAATGCTTCTTCCCAGAGGGTCCTAGATGTTTAGAGAACACAGCGCAAACATTACAAGGGATAAGGATCATGCAGCTCCATCAAGCCCTTGGCACAGCTCCCCAACGCAGAATCAATTGGCATGCTACATTAGCATCAATGCATTACACAATGGCTATGAGTAATAAAGGGTCATGCACCTCCTTAAAAAGATGCTTTTGCAGAGCTGTTTGTTTTAAAAGGAAAACAACACCAAGTTTCCGTTAATGCTATAGGAACAGTCTGTGCCAAGCCCCTGGGGTACAATCCATAAATGATAATAAGCAAAGCCACCATCAACCAGAGAGGAGGCCATGTATCCTGTTTTACACAGGACAGTCCTCTATTTGAAGGAGTCTTCTCTTCAAAGGGCTGTCCAGTCCGGGTTTGAGGCTAAAGATCCATAAGAAGGGAGCGCAATGGGCTTGAAGTCACCCATTAATAGTTAGCACTGGGACAGCAGGCTCACCTGGTCACAGTCTTCCCTACAAGGGAGAGACACATTTGTATTTCTAGTAATTATTTTCAGATTTGCATCTGTAAATATAAATTAGCATGTGCAAAACCTATGCAAATGGGTGCCCTCTTTGGTCCTCATTTTTGGTGATGCATTTCCTTTTGTTTGGCAATGCAGAAGCAGCCACACTAAGGGTAACCATCGTGTAGACACTGAGTGATGAAGGAGAGTAAATGCATTATGCACTAGAAAGGTCCTTCGTCCCTTGTGAAGTCAAGGCCTCTTAGGGGAGAGGAGAAGGCTCTGGACATTCATTGGTCAGGTCTTTTGCATTGGGACAGTTGCACTGAGACACCTGGATGAAAGATAAGTTGAAATTGCAGGCCAGAGAGGCAAACTGAGGCCAATTCCAGAAGACAGTCCAGGTAGGTGGATGCTTGGAGAGAAGAAACAGGCAGGAGTGGCAGAGCTAAGGACCCAGAGGAAGGCTTGTAGGGCCAGGAAGGAAAGGAGGAGGAGGAGGCAGGAGGAAACTAAGGAACAGGATCTATGAGCTGCACACGTATGTGGTTTCTTGCATTTATCAAATCTGTTAACAGGAAGCAGAAATTTATATAAGGTCAGAAAAGGGCAGTCACCCATCATAGTGGGGAGGGGCGGAGCAAGGCAGAGAGCAGACAAAGCTACTTGGAATCCAGCCACTGGATTCCAACAGAAATGTGCTATCTGTGGGATCAGGTCTTCTATCCAGCCCAAGTCTCATGAGGTTCACCACAGTTTGAATCTGCCCATGGCTAATGGCCTTGACACCACACCATCAGAGTCAGAATAATTCTTTGCCTCCAGCTTTTATCAGAGATCCTAAGCACACTTGGCCCAGTGATTCCAAAGAAAAACAAGCCAAGCAAATCCCAGCTGCAGCAGAGCTATATATGAGCAATTGTGCACAGCGTCCTCTAATGTGCACAACACATTCTGGTTGTGGAATGAATTTAGTCCACAGAATTCTTACAGAATGCCATTTATTTTGGCGCATGACTCATTTAGGGCTTGTACTGAGACTGCGTTGTTATCGCTTCTCTAATAACAGAAAATGGCCCCCACTTGCAGTCATAGTAAGGGCCAAATTACATGTGAGGTTTCTCATGTGTAGGAACAAGCATGCTTCACCCAGCCACTTCTATTTTTCTGAAAAAGCAGCTGTGGAGCGCCAATCTGGATCAAGGCCGCACACTGATTTTGGATTGAAAACCACTTCCTCCTGGTTACTTTTTGCCCTCAAAGGTGCCACTCTCTGCAAAAAGTTACTGACTGACTCAATAAATAGGGAAGAACCAGGGTGAACTGGACTTCAAAGTTCCACTGAATATCCAGAAGGAAGAGAGGGAAAGTGAAAAGGAAAGATGGCATTGTTTAGCACCTTTTCCCAACCTGGCACCCTCCAGGTTACAACTCCCACCATTCTCAGCCATGCTGATTGAAGATGTGGGAGTTATAATCCGAACACATCTGGAAGGTACTAGGTTGGGAAAGGCTGGTTCATTGTGTCACTGTTTGGCCCTTAGAGTAATGTCATCCTACCTATACTTTAACAGCCCTACCTATACTTTAACAGTAAAACTGACCCTACACAGAGTTAACTAAGTGATAAAAAAATCAGTAAAAACTGTTGCTGGGAAAATGTGCAAGCTTTTGAGCTACACAGAACCCTAGATTGAACTATATATACTTCAGTGTTGGTTGAAGTAGTGTTCCATCAACTAAACACTGCATAGCATAAGCTGATCTGATAAAAGATATCTACTTAGCCTGAAATCAACACAGTGGTGCTTCTGTATATATTAAAACACATGTATGCAGAGCTAATGGGACTCTCAGAAGGCAAGATAGCATATACAAATTAAGATGGATGGCATTTCCTGTTCCATTAGTCATTCCCTAATGATATGGCTATTATAAAAAAAATTTTTTACAACTACATAAAATAATAATTAATTTTCTGGCAAGTAAAGGGACCCTAGCTGCTGCCGTGACAAAACCTATTATATGTAACTTTAACTATAAACTGAAGTTCTTCTGTCTCTTGTCTATCCTTGCAATGACTGAAAAAAATGAATAATCATGCAATAGGTATGGCCTGTCACTTCAATTTTACCTACTGGTCCTCCTAATCCAGAAAAGCACAAATATAGCACAATGAAATATTGGGCTCATGTTCTGCTTAAAAGTTGATCTTCTGCACTGGGGAGAAGCTTCACACCCCAAGGGCAGTAACAAACCTGATTTACTTTGGTAGCAGGGATGTAAAGGCTGCAATCCAATATTTAGTTCCCTGGGAGTAAGTCCCCTGGAACACATAACCTGATGGTTATGTGTTACCTCCAGACAGTATCAGAAGCAGTAAGTCTATGCACTCTGTTCCTTCAAACACTGTTACTGACATTATATCCAGGATATGCATTGATATATACTGAAATATCTAAAAGGGCGTTCAGTGATAGGGGAAGTCTGAAAGTAGAAGGAACTGGAACAGTTTGTAGTTTTTCTTTGGGTTTGGGTGACCTGGTTGCTCCTGAGACTGAATGAGGCAAGCACTTGAATACAGTCCAGATTCAAACCAGGACATTTGAATTTTTTCCCACCAAGTGAAACTGCTGGAGAAACTCCCTCAGTTCTTTAGCTGAATCTATCATGGGTCTAGAAAAAGAGTTTTCCCCTCTTTCAGATCCAAATGGCTGCACTCAACAGAGATACCAGATTTACAGTGTACAGGGTGCTTACGTTGAACCACACTTGCCATTTTCATGCTTGTTTGGAGAGATCCTTTTAGAGCTCTTTGCACTCTTATTTATTATTATTATTATTAACCTTAAATAATTCCATATCATTATCAAATGTAGCCACCTCACTGCTCACCCCTAACGCCCTTCCTGAAGGTATTTAAGATCTTCAAGCAGAGGTAGGATGGCTATGTGTCCTCTTTTACAGAGGACACCTCTCTATCTGAATGTTTGCCAAGGACTGTCCTCTGTTTCAAAGCCGTCCTCTATTTGAAAGATTCCAAGTCCAATTTAAAGGCAAAGAACTATCAGAAAGAAGAGCTGAGCCTTGAAATGGCCCATCAAGAGCACCTGGAGCATCAACAGCACCTGCAAGGCACACAGGTCACAAGGCACACTTTCTTCCACATTATCATGGGATGTACTGTATATCTATTTAAATTATAATAATTATTTCTAAATTTGCAGCTATCACATACACGTTTTATGGAAATCAGCATCCTCTTTTGTCTTATTTTTTGATGAGGTGTATCCTCTTTTCTGGAGATTCACAAATGGCTGCCCTAAGTAGAAGCTAGATAGGTATCTCTTGAGGATGTTCTAACTCTGGATTGCCTGCCTTGTGCATGGCCTACAACGCCCCTCCAACTCTATAATTCTATCTCCACATGAGGGCTAACAAATTATGGTTTGGATCTTCATTATGGATATGGGGATGATTTTGCTGAAGTTTCAAAACCCATTTTTTCCTGGTACTGGTTCTATACCTCCAATGTTTGTTTTGTTTTGTTTTTGGAGCAGACTCCTTATTTTCTACTTAGCACTAACCTCCAGAAACAATCCTCCATTCCTATGCAAATCTACAGTTCAATGGCAGAACTCCCAATGCAAAAGAAACTATGGCAGTAGAGAAATAGCTAAATTCAACATGTGCCAACGTTACCCTATGTATGTAGGCAACACTCCGAAGTATTTAAATGCCCAAGTTTTTCAAATATTCTCTATGATCCCTAGACTATTTTGGAAAGAAGAAGAAAAAAGGTTGTGTTGAAGTTTCTCCAGTATATACCCTGTTTCCCCGAAAGACATCCCCCGAAAATAAGACCTACTTCCAGTTTTGCCTCTCGCTGTAATATAAGGCATCCCCCCGAAAATAAGACCTTTTTTTTGTTCAACAATAAATGTGTACCATATTCTTCTTCATGGAAAAATAAGACATCCCCTGAAATAAGACCTAGTGCATCTTTGGGAGCAAAAATTAATATAAGACACTGTCTTATTTTCGGGGAAACAGGGTAGTTAAATACAGTTTAAAATATAAAAATAAAAGTTCACTTTAGTGTCACGCTCAGTCATTTGTAAACCTGCTTAAATAATATCCAGTAAGTCCAGATTCCGCTCATGTAAGGCCGACAGAAAGAATCAAAAGAATTTGACTAGACTTAAAAAAAATAAAAAATAAAAACCTTTCCCAGACGAAGTATTAACGGTGGGAAATAGCGGGGCAAAAACATTGGTATAGAAGCGCCACCTAGCCTTCTACACGAGACAGGACAAGTCGATGTATGGTGAGGGGGAGAGAGATAGAATACTCTCCTTCGCGCCCCGTCTCGAAACTACACTAAGATTCTTCCAAACGAATAGCTGGAAAAAGCTGGCCGAAAGCAAAGCAAACAACGACACAAAAATGAAGGCATGACATCCAAGGGAGCGACAAGGAAACCCAAACGCGTGAAAGATCTGAGACCGCCCCCACCACTACACACACACCTCTCTCTCTGAACTCTACCGAGTTTCCTATTCTCTTCGTACCTAGGTCAACCTATTGTTCTTCCCAGCCAACAGCCGGGCAGTCGCCCGTTCAAATACACAGGCACAGACTCTTTTTCATTCTCTCTCTCGCAGCCAGACCGATCTTGCCTGCGGTGTGGAGAGGAGTGTGAGAGAGAAGCAGCAGCAGCGCTTCTGGCTAAACGCCTCCGTTCGCCCCAAGCCTTCCCGATTCAGGCTGGCTCGCCGCGATTTCTCGGAAGTCAAGCAGGGGCTCCAGCCTGCCCCGCTCCAATCGGCGCGCCCAGCCTCTTCTGCTTACCTACTAGGCTGTTGCCCTGCGCCGAAGGAAGGCAGATGTGGGGATTCCAGCTGTTGCCGCGCGCTGGACGGCGCCTCCAGGCGCCCGGCTCTCTTCCCACGGCCAGATGCAGCTCTCTCTCTCGCGCGCGCGCGCTCTTTTGCTCCCCTCTCTTTTCTTTTCTTCTTTTCGTTTCTTATTTTAGGGGGAGGGGGGAGACAGAAAGAGACGCCGAGAACTCGTCGAAGACAGGAAGTGGGGACGGCGAGGAGGGCCGGCAGCGTATGCGGGAGATTAATGGAAATCCGCGCCCAACAAAGAGCCTTGCGCCCCCGGGGCGAGCTGGCTTCTGCTGCCGGGAGCTCGCCCGCTGCTGCGGCCAAGGCGGCGAGGAGCGCTACTGGGCAGGCTTTCCAAAGAGGGGAGCCATGGACATCTCCAGACCTCGACGCCCCCCCCTTTCCCTCCCCGCACGCCCCACGCTCACTTCCTCTCCCCTCCAGCCTCTGGTCCCAAGAAGACGTGGGACGGGCGGTTCGCTCTAGCAGTCCTCCCGTCTGAACAAGGGGGAAGGGTCTGCCTGCTCATTGCAGTCGCTTTTAAAGTGTCGTTGCTTCGAAGCGGATCTCCTGATGGAGGGTCATCAGTCGTGTCTAGAAGCCAAACTGAAAGGCAAGCTTGCGTTTTACAAGGAGCAGGAGAAAATGCTCTTTTTCGATCCCCCCCCCCCGGATAAATGAGGAGCATCTGGTTCCGATCACTAGAAAAGTGGGTTTCTTCTTTGGCGTGAAAACTGTGAAAGCTTCCCGGCGGATTGGCGTGTGTGTGTGTGTGTGTGCGCGCGCGCTCGCGTCTGTCGGCAGCTTTGAACTTTCTTTTCCCGTCCCATCACTTATCGTCTGGGGGTGCGTGATTCCCACCACCATCACTACAAAGACGAGCTCCGGTTCTCACAATCTGGCAACCACCCACACACCAGGCTAATCAGTTCTTTAACTGCTAGACTGCTCTATCTCATATAGATTACTATGAAGCCAGGCATCTTTTGGTCATGCTCCAGTGTGGCCAAGTTATAGGGTGAGAAAATGCAAAGCAAAGAGATGGAGGAGAACCCGTTACTATCTCTTTAGCCCTAAGCACTAGGCTTTTAAAAATGAGAAGTGAGCATCTTGGCTTTCTCACTAGTATCTCAGATCAGCCCTAAAATGCCACAGATTAAAGCATATAAACTTTAAGCCTCTCTCTCTCTCTCTCTCTCTCTCTCTCTCTCTCTCTCTCTCTCTCATATACACACACACACTGGTTTATGTGGTCAGTTACCCTGAGGAACAGATATTATTCAGGAACCAATAATTAATAAAGGACCCAGATTATCTCCTTGATCACACACAAAAATTGAAAATCAGAGACCGAAGCAAAGGTGTTGGTACATTATGATGACTAAGGTGCAATCCTATGCAAGTGTAGACAAAAAAGGGTTCTCAATTCCCAGCATGACCCAGCCAACCATGGGGCATGCTGAGAGTTGGAGGACATTTTTTGTTTAAATATGCATAGGATAGTGTTCCTAAATGTCACCACCACCACCACCACCCAAAAAAAACACCAAAGCCCATATTCAATCAAATATTAATGCCATTATAATCACCAATCACAAGTACCTTGCCAAATTCTAGTTAGGGAAACAGTCAAATTCCACTCAGGAAAACAGACTTATGCATGCACACACACAAAGACAATAAACACACTGTGCTTGCATACAAAATGGCAGTTTTTGTATGATGTGCTGTTCATAACTGGGGCAGTGGGCTGGCACAATCCTCACTGTATCCTGTTATCTGCCACTGTTATTCTGGGCTCATCTTTCTACCATACTTTCCACCATGATTGGTCTGCCTGGCTGGCGTTCATCTCACAGAGGTCATCTTCATGGTCATTTTCTGCCCTTCTTTTTATCGTGGTCATTTTCTGCCCTTCTTTTTTCAAACATCCCCCTTTCTCCTTCCCTTTCATGCAAAGTTTGTCCCTTTATATGCACCACAAATGATACCTCACTAAATTCTTCTAATTTCTTTCAAAATCTGAGTATTTCACTATACCAGAACAAGGCTGCTTCACAAATCCTGCATACTCCCCAACATTTTACAAATGAAAACAGAGACACCTTTGGGTGTTTCCAACGTCACTATTCTATCACCAATGATTGCTGCTTGACCACATGAACACCCCCTCCACTCACACTGGATGTTTTCCTTACAGTGAATGTTTTCTCTGAAATTGGCTGTCCTGCATACAACCATACAAGAATGCTGAACAGAATATATATCAATCTCACATTGGTGCTGGCTGTACTTCTTACAGAAAACACTTGCAACTTACAAAAGTTTAGCAACATTTACTGCTTGGAAAGACAGTTATTGGTGTGTGGGAGCAGAATGGAAGCTGGTGCATGCTTTGGCGTGAATATCCACACTGATATACTTTGCTCAAAAAAGAGGGGAAAATATCTCCAAATTTTCTCCCAAAGTCAAAATAGGAATGAAAAAGGTTGTTGGTGGTGGTGATGGGTGATTTACCAAAGAAAAAAGAAAAAAAAGCAGGCCACATCAAACTTACTGGAACATGTAGCAGTATATGGATACATCAGCAAATTTAGTGTTACTCTTTGGGGAAAATGTTTCAACCATTTCCCAAGCTTGCAATTCCAGGAGAAAAGCACACCTACGTAGGGGACACACAGAGATTCATGCCAGGGCACAAAGGGACTTTCAGCAGGTGTCATTTGTATGCAGGCAGCACCTGGTGAAATTCCCTCTTCATCACAACTGTTAAAGCTGCAGGAGCCCTGCCCTCTTGACCAGATACAAAAGAAGGCAGAGCTCCTGCAGCTTTAACTGTTGTGATGAAGAGGTAATTTCACCAGGTGTTGCATGCATACAAATGAAACCTGTTAAAATTCCCTTTTCTCTGTGACTGTTAAGGATACAGGAGCCCTGACCTCCTTTTCCTATGGTCACCCTACTTCAGAGAAAAAACTACTGAAACTACTGGGAATTCCAAGTAAGCATGCATAAAATTGGTCATTACAGTATTTCAGAATACCAATTGTGATAGGAACACTTATCACCTATAGAAACAAAATAAATCAAAAGATATATGAATACAGGGAAGATCTTTGGGTTTCAATGGAGCAACCTAAACGTACACACAAAGATTTGTCCAAAAATGGCTGTCAAAATGCTTTCAAAAACCAAGTTCTTTTAGGGGACCTTCCTTCCACAAGGGTTTGCATTATAATAAATATTTCAACAGAGGTTCTGTTTTTAACATCAGGTGTTCTGAATTGAATCCTATTTTGGCAACTAGTTAAACATGGTCTTGTGCTTTGCAGAATTTGGGTCTTGGCTGACCATATTTCTCCCCTCCCTCAAGCAAGACAGGAAATTGCTGTTTATTATAGAATAAATCTCTGGCAAACAGCTGGCTGCTGCTCTAATGAAGCAACTAGGGTACGTTGATAATAAAATGTAAACAGAAAGTGGGTCATATTCTTTGCTTATTAGGAAGATTACAAATGATACTAATGAAGACCCCAGGTTGCCTGATTGTATGTTGCAGCTTCAGTTCATGGTGTGTGTGTGTGTAATAATAATAATAATAATAATAATAATAATAATAATAATAATAATACTATCCCAGTTTTCTCTTTTCCATTAATAATCTAGCGTTGCTTCCAATACAAGAGGGAAGCTTCAATCTAATTCCCCCACAAAAGGCTTCATTCTGGCATTGAGATGAATCACAGCAAAATAACTGATGAATTGATCCATACCTGGCATCATCAGAGATGAAATTGAGCAATCAATAATCAGAAGATTTGTCTAGGGTCAATGGAGCTGAGGAGGGACATCAGAACTGGGGAGGATAACAAGAGAAGGAGTAGCCAGGAGACTATCCGAGGAAAGGGTATGTTAGAGCAAGTGCCATCATTACCTGTATTCAAACAATGATCTGGAAAGAAGTCCTGAGTCCTCAGAGGTGGGGTTAGCCTGAAACCGTCACCAGAGAATACAGTCTCCTGCAAATCATGCCTCCTGACTGCCTTTCATGTCCCAGCAGCTTCCCATTGAAAAACAGTTGTTTTCAATACTATTGATTACTATACGTAACCATTGTGAGTGAATATCACTTAAAACTGGGATGGGGAAGCTGTGACCTTCCAGCTGTTCTCGGACTCTAACTTCCATGTGTCCCAGGCCTGGAGCATGGTCAATGGTAATGGGGATTGTAGTTCACCAACCTCTGGACATGATAACAGGCTGGCCAGAATAAGCATATTATACCTGCATTGAAAGAGCTTCATTGGCTCCCAGATTGTTTCCAGACAAAATTCAGAATGCTGGTTTTAACCTTTAGAGCCCTTCTCATATAAACTTATCTTGCAGGTGACATTATCTTCAAAATTCCTTCTCTGGGCACTCTTACCTGTGGAGGTAGATGGGTAGCTACTTTCTGGGTATGGGATCACATTATGGAACCCTCCACCAAAGGAGTTCCATCTGGGACTTCGATTATCCTTCAGGTGCCAGACAAAGTTGGGCTTTTGGTGGTACATTGATTTCTTGGGCTGATCTATCCTGTAAGAACATAAATCATGCACATCTCTTATCCATATCCAAAATGTGGCAGGTAAAGGATAACAAACAAGCTTCAGTTAAACTTTGCTTTGTGGGGTGGCATGGACCTTGCATCAGCTCTCTAATTTCATTTAATCCAGGTGAGTTAATAGATGTCCTGAATCGATGATTGAGCAGGTTAATGGACTGGATGAGAGCCAATAAATTGAAGTTCAATCCAGACCAGACAGAAGTACTGTTAGTGAATAGTTCATTTGGCCATTTGAGTAGTATTCACCCTGTTCTGAAGAGGTTTGTGCAGTTTGGGGTGCTCCTGCATCTATCACTGTCACTTGAGATGCAGGTGGCCAAGTTTAGGCTGAAGTACCAGCCATGAGCCTATCTGGACAGAGATAGCCTGGTGACAATTATCCATGCTCTAGTAACGTCCCAGTCAGATTACTTCAATGTGTTGAAGGTGGTTGAAGAGGGTTTGTAAACATCTATTAGTTCAAAATGCAACAGTAAATGGGCATTTTATTGTCCTTCTCTGGGATCAAATCTGTGGATTGGCTTTATACTCTGCTCACATTCAGTTACTTGCAGGGATTTCTTGTCTTTTGACTAGCCAGACCCCCATGGCAGCCATTATATGACTAGCCACATCCTCTGTGGGAACAATTTTGTGCGGGTGGCCACAGCATTTTCTCAAATTCCAAATGTGCCCACAGGTCCAAAAAGGTTGGGGACATCTGCATTAGACCCCCTCCCTCTCTACTTCTGTGTGCTCAATGGCTGTCAACATTCTATTGTCAGGCATTTTAAAATAATATTTAAATGTCTTTTCTTTTAATTCACAAACCACAGCTGGCCCATGAGGATGTAGGGGCCACTTCTTTATGTGTGAGTGGCCCCATTTCACCTCTAAACCAATAAGGACTCAACCATCTGTGTTTACCATTGGAGGGAATGACTGCTCTAGATAGTAACACTCCACTGATCACACCTTCGTAATCCAGCAAGAAGCCTTGCATGTGTAGGTCCCAGCCTTCTGAGGGACAGAATAAAAGCTTGTCTGCTTCTCATAAAAGGCAATGCCAGGTCAAGTAGTTCTGCAGTGCACTGCATTACACAGTCAGCAGTTTGAAAAGGACCAGACAACAGAATTGCTGACAGTGTGGATTGTTATGCAGGGATGCAAGTCCTTGCAAGATGGGGCAGAGATGTACTTTCACAGTCAAAGGAGCCTGTTGTTAACTAAAGGAAATTGTTCTTGGAGAAAGAGTTGTCTGTCTTAGCACTCTTCAAATATGATAGCACTCTTCAAATACTTGAAAGTTTGTTACATAGAGAAGGGCCCAGATCTCTTCTCGATCATCCCAGAGTGCAGGACATGGAATAATGGGCTAAAGTTACAGGAAGCCAGATTCCGGCTGGACATCAGGAAAAACAGTATGACAATGGAACCAGTTACCTATGGAGGTTGTGGGCTCTCCCACACTAGAGGCATTCAAGAGGCAGCTGGACAACCATCTGTCAGGGATGCTTTAAGGTGGATTCCCACACTGAGCAAGGGGTTGGACTCGATGGCCCTTCCTACTCTACTATTCTATGATTCTGTTCTATGATACCATGGAAAATCTATAGATTTCACAGGTTCTGGTAAATATAATCCTGTTTAAAAGCATCAGGAAAACCTAGTATGACAGTATATTTGGAAGCAGCACTAAGGGCCCAATTTTGATAGGCGGCAAATCTAATAATAATAATAAAAATTATTTCTTACCCACCTCTCCATTTTGATCAAGGCAGGGAACAACAGTAAATACAAAATACATAAAACTGAATTAAAACATAATATACATTGTTAAAACATCCTAAAATTCCGTTGGATAGGCCTGCCGGAAAAGCTCAGTCTTTATAGCATTCTTGAATGCTAATAAACTGTTAAGTTGACGAGTCTCCTCTGGCAGACCATTCCACAGTCTGGGAGCAGCAGAAGAGAAGATCCTCTGGGTAACAGTTGTCAGCCTAACTTTGACTGACTGAAGTAGATTCTTCCTAGAGGACCTAACTGTGCGGGACGCTTTATACAGGAGAAGGCGATCCTGCAGGTAGCCTGGACCCAAACCATGTAGGGCTTTAAAGGTGATAACCAACACTTTATACTTCGCCTGGAAACTAATTGGCAGCCAGTGAAGAGATTTTAAAAATGGTGTAATGCGGTCATCCCTAGGTGTACCGGTGACCAGCCTGGCTGCCATATTTTTAACTAGCTGAAGTTTCCAGACTAGGCACAAAGGTAACCCTATGTAGAGTGCATTGCAGAAGTTGGTGCACTACTGTCTTTAGGTCTTCCAACTCTAGGAAGGGGCACAGCTGGCATAATCAACTGAAGCTTAACAAGCCATCTATGATTTCCAACTTGGGTGTGCTAATATCCTCTTATAATTCTGACATACAGTTCTACCAGTTGAAACCTATGGTGTTCCAGCCAATGAAGCCTGTACAAACAGAATGGGGATAAGGCAGTTATAGTTGCGAGTGTACTAATTGTTATCAGTATAGCTCATGAATCTTATTTCTATTTGCATAATCAATCTTATTTCCACAACACAATTCTACATGTATCCATATACTATATGTATCCATACGAACTGCCCAAGTCCGAGCCTGCTTCCACATGATCTCCCTTGCTAAATTGGGTTCAAGAGATTTAATGAGAACGTTGGTTATTGGGTGGTTTAAAAATACAGTATATAAAAATAAATATATTTGTTTATATATTTATTGACTGCAGTGCATTGCACAACACCCAAAGTTAAACTGCTGATAACCGAACATGGCCTTTCACAGTTCACAATAGTATTTATTTATCAACCAATACTCATCTCTTTTGTCAAGTCTATGGCTCTGGCCAGGTATTGCCTCAGGTACAGTCTTGGTGGGGGGGCATAGCAATAAGAAGTGGTGGTGATGAGCTCCTTCTTGTCTAAGTTCATCAGTATAGTATTGGGTGGAGTTACACATGATCTATCACCTAATTTGTTTATTTATTTTGTTTATTGCACTTGTATACTGCCCCATAGCCGAAGCTCTCTGGGTGGTTCATAGAATAGTAGAGTTGGAAGGGGCCTATAAGGCCATCGAGTCCAACCCCCTGCTTTAAGGAATCCACCTTAAAGCATAAGATCAAAACACTTAAAAACAATATACAAAAATTAAAAACCACAAAAACATGCCGTGGATGACATATTGGTTAAAGGGACAGCTACAGGGGCCACTTCAAAAGTTGGCAATCCCACTTATGGTGCATTCTTATATATGTCTGCTTAGAAGTAAGTGCAATTGAGTTCAATGGGCCTTAGTCCCAGCTAACTGTATGTAAGTCTCCCTTATTTCTTAGAAACCATATTTAGAATTGTAGCCGCCTTAGTTGATCGAACGGCACCGGAATCAATCGAGGACTCGGCTTTAGATTACTTATTTCCCTCCTTTTGTTTGGGTTTGGTTCAACGAAACAATAAAAAAGTTTCTATTTGTTACTGGAGGTGTGCTGCTACATTTCCACTCCCCACTCTCCTCCTTTGGAGATGACAGCAGCCACCAGAGATGCAATAGCGCTTGCAATCCTCCTAAACAGCACACAGGAAATAAGGCTCACCTATCACTGTGGAAGTTACCTCCGAGTAAACATGCATAGGGCGGCACTGGAAATATGGGAATCGGCACCTGTGCACCCCGCCCCGAGAGGATTGGAGCAATGCCAAGCGCCTCCCTTGCCTGTGTGCCCCATTTTCCCGCAGGCCTTCCTGAAATAAGTTCGAGGCTGCCGTCTAAGCACAAGCGCAACAGGGGCCCTGTGCAGCTTTACTCAGAAGCAAGTCCGGCTAAGCTCAATGGGTCTAACTCCCAAGTAAGTGTGCGTAGGACTGCAGCTCGATGCCGGCTCCAGAAATAGTGCCCCGCTGACTTAAATGTGACGGATTATTACAGAATGAGCACTGCCTAGGTTTACAGCCCCGAAAACCGCGCCTGTTTACTCAGAAGTAAGCCTCACGGCGTTCAATGGAACTTCACTCCCCAAGTCGGCGAGAGTTGGAATTGCCGCCTTAAGGAGAGGTCAGCTTCCGAGAGGAAGAAGGCGGGCCGTGACGCACGCCCACTGTGACGCGGCGATTCGCCGTTCCACGAAAAGACGCCTCCTCCACCCCCGAAAAGCGGCTCCGCTCGTGTGGTTAGAAGTTCTGAAAGAATTAGCGGCAACCAGCGGCAGCCGGGTTTTGTGACGTCAGCTGCTTCTCCATCAATAAATGGCGCTTTAAGGGAAGCGGCTCCCTCGCTTGAAAAGATGGGCTGGATTTTCCAGCCAAGGCGGCCCTGAAAGGCAGCGGGCGGTCGCGCTTTTCCCTGGGCTTCAACTTTCCGTGCCAACTTCTGAAGTTACGGTGAGTTCTGTAAACCGCCAGTAGGGGGCGTATGTGTGCCTTTTGAGTGGAGGTGGCTTAAGGCTCTAGTCCTTTACGAGGACTTTGCTCATTAATTCCACCGCGCTCTGCCCTTCCCCCACTTGGTGTAAGTTTTGGGATGCGACTTTCGTTGGTTGGCCCTAGGGAGCCATGCATCTGGTGTGCCCTTTGTTGGATAATTAGACAAACTATAAAGCAGCGAAGTTGCTTCTCTGCTTCAGGGCTTCTGTCGCTTGGAAACGGGATCTGGTTAGGATGACGTACACATTTATCTTCTGAAACCATAAGGGCTAGCAATATATCTTTAAAAGAAAAAAGAAAGCTGTGTGACTAGTGCATCAGGGTGGGAGTCTTGCAGATCTGAGTACAAAGTCTGAATAGCTGGTCTCTGCCAAGTGTCTATAATAAGTTTTGGAAACTTCTGTTTAAAAGTTTCAAGCTGCTGTTCTGGTTAAAGCTGTAGAATTTCTTTACCTTATGAGATAATTGGTACTCCCTTGGATGTTTGTGAATGCCAGCCAGGTGATTTTGTTTGCAGAGGGAATAAAGAATTCTGGGGTGGGGGCAGATGGCCCACAACATCTGCTTCACTGCGAACACTAGCTCTGCTACACCACTGGCTGTCATTCCAACAATGTTGTGAGGGAGGCTAGGCTGAGCAAATATGACTGACCCAACATTACCCTGTGACCATCATGAGTAAGGGTAGAAGTAGAGGAGTCTGCAACCTTTATGAGTTGATGGTCACATCTGGGATTTTGAGGCTGAGTTTGGATGACATATTAGGCAAAGGAGGGGGTAAAAACATACTCACCGTTCGTTATTATTCTCCTGGTACTCCTCACACAACATGTTGCCCCTCTCCCTGTCGCATAGCTGAAAGTCCCACCATCCTTCTGGGCACTCCACCCTTCCTCAGTCTTCCTGGCCGCATCCTATCAGACATTGCGAGTTCTGCCGGCTATATAGGAGCAGCAGGGGTGTTTTCGGCCTCTCCTGCTGGAGAACTCTATGGCCAATGGAATCGTGCATCTCCGAACAACATCTTAATCAATTGATTATTTGATAAGCAATGGAGCAGCCAGTTGTTTTTCTCCATTGCTTAAAATGGCGAAATAGCGTACTCTTGGTTGTGTATGCGTTGTGTGTCCCCCCCATGACACAATGAATTTGACCAACAGTTGCCTCCTTCCCCCTCCCCCCATTGATTATCATGTCGTCCGAACCCACCCTGAGTGTTGCATGTGCTTTTACAAAATGGCTGCTGGAGGGCTTGCCTATTTATAAAATGGCTACCAGGGTGGACATGGCTGCTCATTTCCTAGAAGGCAAAATGGTGGGACTAAAAGAAAAGTAACTTGTCCAAGAGCAGAAGTACAATGTAAAGATGTGGTCTGAGCTCCAAAACACAAACCCACTCTTTTAACCCCCACCCCCAAAAGATGGTGCTGGATAGCAACAGCTCACTCTGCAGGCATGCCACTTCCCAGTTTAAATAAATAAATAAAAATTGAAGAAATACAATAAAAATCAGGAGAGGAAGGGAGTCTGGTGGGTGCCGAGGGAGTTGTCTGTGGCTGCGTTAGTGCTCATAGGCACCAAGTTGGAGACTCTAGATTCTAGAATAAGACATGGAACCACTTTCATTTCATGATTCTGATTTGCTCTCTCTTCCTTTGCAATGTGTAGTAAATTACAGTGTGCGACTTCATTACATTGTTCACCTTCTCATTCCTGCCTTCTCATTGCTGGTGGTCACACTCAGTGTGCACTACCAACATAATGCCATGGAGTATATTGTAGTTCACCTTGCAAAGAAATGGAGGAGCAGCAGCTCTGTATCCCTCAAAACATCCAGTTCTGCCTTGAGTGGGGTATTTGAATCCAGCTCTTCTAGATCCGCCTACACTGTGTCCACTTTGCTACACTAGCTCTCAAACCAAGTGTGCACAGTGTAATAGACTTCAAAGCTTTACAGATATGAAACTGCTGGGGATTTTTTATGAGAATTCAAAAGTGCCCATTACTTCTGACACCTCTTTTCAATATCAGTCTTAGCTCTGCAATGTGTAAGCCTCAGACAACATGGCTAGTGATTCTGAGAGTTGTAATCAAAAACATCTGGAAGGTGCCAGATTACTTACCGCTGGTTACCTACAGATTACCTACTTTAGCATGGGACCACCTTGTCTTCACTGCCATTGGCCTTATTGGAACGTAACACTAAACTATGGCCTAGCATTACACAAACAAGCCCTGCTCTCTTCCTTGGTATAGGTGCAAGGAGGAAATGGGAAGGTTTTCCTTCAATATTCAATTACCTGCTATTTAGTATTATGTGTGAACTTGGACACTACAGTTAATTTTAACTATGGTTTAGGAAAACAAGCTAACTTCACACCCCAGAGTTTGAAGCTGGCTTGTTTCCCTAAACCATAGTTAAGATTAATCACATTTAGGTTCAGGTGTACCACTAAACTATGATTAATTGAAAATGGAAGCAATAATTTTCAGTTTGAGGGCTGCACCAGAGGGGAGGTTGTGTGCCTGAGTACAGGGCTCATTTCTATAATGCTAAAACATAGCTTAGCATTGCATCTGAACTAGGCTGTTTATCAGCTGTTCTTTTCTTCCTCACCTCTGTTTCTTGACTGTTTGCTATGGGGAGAGCTAGTGAGGGGGCATGTGGAAGCTGCTTCTTCTCTTTCTTACCATTGTTGCTCACCTACTCTGGCTCAACCACTCTGGGCTAGAGAGAAAGGGCAGGTGAGGTGAACTAGTAGGAATAGTAA
This sequence comes from Elgaria multicarinata webbii, assembly GCF_023053635.1. Lineage (NCBI taxonomy): Eukaryota > Metazoa > Chordata > Lepidosauria > Squamata > Anguidae > Elgaria > Elgaria multicarinata. The sequence goes on from NC_086172.1 coordinate 96,586,949, forward strand.
GGAAGAGCAATTACATGAATCAGGGGGGCCTTATCAGTGAAACCCCCGCAGAGTTGTGGACCTTGCCAGGTGCCCATCCATACCAGCCTCTGATGCCAGTCCTGTGGAGAGCTGTAGTAAAGAAACCTGTGTCTGACACAGGTTGACACGTAATAGCAACCCAGAGTACAGGTTGAGAATGCGTTATTGAATTGTGGGTTGTTGTTGAATCCTGGGTTGTAGTTACATGTGAACCCTGAACTATGGTTTAACTATAGTAAGGTAACCATGAACAACCCAGAGGACATAACCCAACAACAAACCATGAGTGCAGAGTTTGCACATAATAACAACTCACAATTCAACCCATACCCTGGGTTGTTGTATAATGTGTGAACTGGGCCAGTGACCTCCCCCTTGCATCTGTAGCCCTAAGAAAACTCTATGTAACAGTTCTTAAAGGAAAGAGCTTCCAGAGTTAGAAGACTGGATTTGGTGCAGACTTACACCTTGGTACTTCTTCATTTCCAAGGACTTGAGCCAGTTCTACACCAAGCAGTATATAACACTTTGAAAACAATTTGAAAACTGTATGTTCAATGTGCCCTGGGCCCAAACAGTTGTTAAAACTGTTATAAACTGTCATAAAGTAGTAGTGTAGATCCTGCCTTGGAAACAATCCAGATGCCATTTGTATAAGCAGAACTGTACAAAGCAAATGGGCTGGACCACTTTTGGGAATCTAAAAACTACTAGGAGTTACTAGAGAGATGGGAATGCCTCATTCATTATTGTTTGTGACTTTCTCTGAACAAATTTGCTGGTTTGTTTGTTTTTTAATTCAGAACACAAGAAATGGAGTCCCGTGCCCTAAGTGTGAACCATCGCATGCAGCGCACAGCAACTCTTGCTCGGGAGGTTCTGGAGCGTGCAAAAACACGGAAATTGAACTGGCCGATGCCTACTGCACTCCAAAGGAGGACCTTTCAGGTAAGAGTTTTAACAAGCAGCTCTCATGGTTGGGGTCAAGTACTTTAAATTTGCGGAAGGGGCTCATTCAAGGAAGGAGAGAACTCCCTGCCTCACTATCAAGTCACGCAAGGATAGTGGGGGGCTGCTTTAAAAAGGTATCACAAGGAGCAGCTAGAGCTTTTGGGTGTCTACTGCGTGGCTATTGGTTAAAACTGCCAATGCCTGAAGAGCCAAATATCTCTGGGCTGCAGATGCATAGCGAGCCAAATGCTGCTGGCAGTGCCTGTGCTTTTCTTGCTGTGTGGCTTTGGGAGCAAGGGAAGGGCCATAGCTCAGTGGTGGAGCAAATGCTTTGGAGGCACAAGAGCCAGATCTACACCAAGCAGGATATAACACTTTGAAAATGGCATATAGAATGTGTCTTGGGCCCAAACAGCTGTCAAAACTAGTACAAACTGTTATACAGCAGGAATTTAGATTCTACCAACGTCTCAGGTTCGATCTCTGGCATCTTCTGATAGGCTGGAAGAATTCCTGCTGGAAATCCTGGACAGCCATTGGTGCTAGTCAGGGCTGGCAATATTGGGCTAGATGGACCAAGGCCGCTTCCTGTGGCTTCAGCCTCAGTGCAGACCTATAGATTCCCAGCTTTCCTCGCTCTGGCCATTCTGTGCCTTTTTACATAGCAAGGTGGCGACAGACAGCCTGCTGCCCTTAGATGTTTTAGACTGCAATTCCCATAATGCCTAACCCTTGGCCAGGGACGATAGGAGTGGCAGTCCAAAATGTCTGACGGGCACTACCTTGCTTACCCCTGCAGCAAGATATTGTCTGTTCTACCCTATATCTTGCAAGCTTGTCTGTATGATGGACTAGGGTAAGTAATTGGCTCATAACAAAGATCACTAAATATAATTGTTATTCTAGATACTTTCGTTTTTCAAAGGCCCACCCCACATGTAGTACACATGAGATTGTCCCATGTACTGTTTGTCTTGTCTTCCACCTGCTACCTTTCTACCCACACATTCTTTCCTGAATAGACACAACATTATTTCTGGTAACCTTGAACTGTGAATAAGATGGAAAATATCAAATAAAAAAAATGGTAGAAAAGTGTTCATTGTGTATGTTAAAGGGGCGCATATTTAATTCACATCAAAGTGAATTAAATCTGAAGCAGCAGAAATGGAGAGGAAAGCAAAATTGGCAAACAGAACTAAATAAAACACAGGTGGTAGTATCCAATATTCCCTGTGCATTAATGGGACCTACAGCAAGCACAATGGGAACCTAGTGGTTCCTGAAGCAATAAAAAAAATGAATGAAAACACTAATTTTCAGAATAATGCCGGTCAGCAGAGCTTGCAGAACGGAGCTCTGTTGGGTTGTCCCATTTCAGAAATGAATGTTTTTATTCAGTTCCAGAGTTTCTTTAGGAAGCATTAGTTCTATTGTGCTCATGGTGAGTCCCGTGAGCACAATGGAACTAGCGTAGATGCAGTGGTAGTATTGAATACTGCCTCTTACCTATGTTGGAACTGCATTTTATGGGGCCCTACATGCAGGGAATTATATCCTCTCTCTCACTCCTAATCTTCATAGGCCACAATCCTACGGAATTAGAGTACACCCCATTGAACACTGTTGGACTTGGTTTTGAATAGTCATGCACAGTCAGTGTGGGTTGTTGCTGAACTATGAGTTAGCATGTTGTCTGAACCCAGGACATTTTCTGCGGGGTGGCTTCTTAACCATGCAGTGTGGCTTATTTTTTTTGAAAAAGCCGCCTTGAGAACTCATGATTTGTTGAATGGATTGTTCAGGATGGTTAACAAGCCACACTGCATGGTTAACAAGCCACCTTGGAGAAAATATCCTGGGTTTGGACAACTTGCTAACCCATGGTTCAACAAATAACATCACGGTTCAACAAACAATGCCACAGTTCAGCAAAGAACCCAAATTCAACTACTTAGTTTGGGTTAGCATGTTGTGTGAACCCAGCCACTCTGCAAGATGATTTGATGCAATGAGGTCATATAGTTTGCTTCTTTCACTGAAGATACAAATATGATCTGTTGTGTTTTTCTCATTTGCTCTTGGACAAACGGACACTAAGAAACAATCTTGATTCAGTGTAACTGACTTTATCTTGGGGGTCATCTTAGGCCATGGCTCCCTGTACACTAACATGTTAAACTTGTTGATCAGTTTGGCCTAGTCATCCCACCCAGGGGACAGTTGATTTATTGGCAGTTTATATGGTGTTGGGACTGGAAAGGGTAATAATTTGGGGGTATATGTACTGCAATGCCTTTTGAGACCCAGCTGGCTTATTGTGGTGTAAGGTTTCATCAACAATAGCCTTTCATTGGCTGCATGAAGTGGTCTGAGAAGATAATCATTAATGGCAGCCTTCTGCCTCACTTTTCACTTTGTATAAAAATGACTCTTTAGCCAGAGTAAGGTGTTGCTCGGAAGCCTTTCCCTCCTCTCTCTCTCTCTCTCTCTCTCTCTGTATATGTATAGTGTGAACACACTGTTCAGCCATCATGAAACAGAACTTTTCCACAACTCTCAGGGCCAAACAAGACATTACTGTAAATCCATATCTAGCAGCAACGACAATTTCATTTTTACTCTAGAGTAAAATGAAAACAGAAATAGCTGTTAGGTATGGATTTAAAGTAATGTCTCTTTCGGCCCTAAATATTCAGTTTCCTTGGTTACCTAACGCTTCATAATTACCTGTAAGATAATGCATTCCCCTTTTGTCCGTACATTCCTGGGGGAGAGGAGGGCAGTTCATAGTGACAAAACATTTTGTTTCATCAAAACAGGAAGGGGATGATGAAGATGCATATCTTGCTGCTACTTTTGCTTCAGTTGCTGAACACATGGGCCGTATCTCAGCAGAATGTGAGGTAAGCGGCCTTGAAGTGGAAGCAATGGCTCTTGTGCTGGGACTCCTATATAAAGAGCGTCATCATACAGGCGGAAACTGCATTTGCTCACCATTGCTTCTCTGCCCACACATTTGTCTCTCAACGTGCATGTGGCTCATTCAGTGGGCTATTTTGATTGCGTTGCTTCTCCTGCACACAGCAGAAGATAACATCAACTTCTGTCTTTAAAATAAGTCAGACTTGGTGGGGTGTTTTTTGTGGTGCGAACAAGGGTAGAAGGAGTGGGAGGCATGCGGGAGACAGATGACGTCATTAGAGGGACCTGCAAAAATCCGTGAGTGCCCAGTAATGAGCGTGCAATAAAACACTCATCTGATGAAACTCAAAAACTAAATGGGTTGTATCCAGACTCCTTCCATTGGTAGAGGAGACTGAGGTCCCCTGGAGACCCCTGCTGGAGGAAGAAGGGAGGAGCAATTTTGCCAATTCCCCCTGTGTCACCTCTCATGCTGTTGTGAATGGTTCCCCAACTCTTTGGGACAGATTTTTGGGAGGTACAAGGGCTGCAGAAGAAAGGAGCTATTGGTGAACATTGCCTACTCCTCTTCCACTGTTCGGACTGTGACCCATGAGCTGAGTTAGGCTCACAGGAATGCTGGATCCAACCCAATGATAGTTACTAAGGTGTTATGATAAGTGATTTTTAAAATTTTATTTTGACATATTCATGCTAGAGTCAAGGAGGGGGTGTTAAGAAGCCATGCTGAGCACTGTAGACCTACCATCCCCTTTGCCTTGGGTTTCAGAGATTTTGCCATGTGTTCACCATACACTTTCAAGTCATAGACTGGGTTTGTACAATCAACAGGCAATTAATGAATTTGTTAACTACATTTTGCACGCTGAGTGAATTTGCGTAAAAACCCTTCGCCATGTGGCTTGTTGTGCAAACTCAGCCAGGATGGCTTGTTGCCATAAACCCATGGGCTGTTGTAGTGTTCTGAGTAATCCATTACCCACATTAACAAGCCACTTTGGCCGAGTTTGTGCGACATGATGAGCTGTGCTTCTGAGGGTAATTATGTGAATTTCTACGGCACACGTGGTGTACTTAACAAGCCACCAAGGTTTGTTAAACTGCCTGCTGATAGTGTAAACTAGCTTTATATCTAGACATAATTTATGTTTGTGCTTTTCTTTTCTTTGCATGTTTGAGCTTGATGGGTTGTATTGGACATGACTGTAGGAATGAATTCCCTCTCCCTGCAGGCCCTTGCAGGCCCTCAAATGGGTTGGAGGATCCTCTGGAGCACATTTAGGGGGCACAGGGAAAAGGGGAATTCCTGTTGCATGAGCTGACTTCTACTCGTGTGCAATGGATGGAGCTCCCTTCTGCACTTCTTCCATTACTCCAACACTCCCAAGTGCTAGCTATAAGGGCAAGTGATTAGTGTGGACCAAGGGTTGGATCTGGATTTAGACATACCTTAGAGTAGGCCCATTGATAGCAATGGTTAGTCACAGTTTAGGCCCATTAGTTTTAATGGGTCTACTCTAAGTATGCCACTCTGATTTCAACCCCAAATATAAATCTGGAGAGATGGCTGGGACTTCCCATCGCCAGTAGAGAAACTCCATAGAGTAGAATACAATAAGCATGGCTAGTGAGTCTGTTTACAGAAACGAAAAGCAAACTTCTGGTCTAACAAAATTCTTCCCCATTTGCACCTCTGTAGTCAGCAGGTGGCAGCAAAGACTTAACTAGAAATTTTTGAGCATGGAGTAGGGATGTACAAGAATTTAGTTTCTTTTCACAAAACATGTCCTATTTGTAATCCCAAAGGCAAGTGAGGGTGCTTTTTTGAGAACAGTTCACGAATTCTTGAATTTGAAAGTGCACATTTTTGAAAAATATGCACAGAAATGCACACTCCCCATTTAAAATGTGTACCTTTTCCTGTTTGAACAAGCTGGAAAACAGGCTGGAAACAGGAGTGAGCCAAAATGAGTTTTGAAGTGGTTTTGGGAGAATTTAGTTGAGGACGAAAATCACTAGGAGGAACTTGCTTGCATTTTTATGGGACATGGTCCACTCCTTACATCCTTTCCTAATCTGGTGCCCTCCAGATGTGTTGGACAAAAATCCCAGCAGCCCTCAGCCAGGCTGGCTGGGGTTGCTGGGAGTTGTAGTCCAAGATATCTAGTGGGCACCAATTGGGAAAGGCCCGTGTGTGTGTGTGTGTGTGTGTGTGTGTGTGTGTGTGTGTGTGTGTGTGTGTGTGTGTGTACACACACACACACACACACACACACAGAGAAAGAAAGATTTTGAATGAAAAGGTGAACCTTGAGGGTTTGTTTGCAGTCCTACATAATATTTTAAGGAAATCCTTTATTTAGTCATGTTTGTACTTGCCTTAATAATCCTGTCCAACTCTCTTGTAGAACTACTATTGCTGTGTGCCCCCATTTCAATTCAAAGAGTATGAAGTTGCACATATTTTTAGATATCACGGCAGGCAAGCCTCTGAAGACTTGCTAAAAGCATTTGAAAATGAGGTAAATGTACAGATTTTTTTTCTTTTAAAACCAAGACAACTTACTGAAAGTAATCTCTTGTGGTGTTCCCCTTTCCGTTGTCCTTTCTGTCAGTCTTCAAAATAACATAGCACTTCAGAAAAGACTCAAGAATTTTCCAACACTCCCTGCTCCATAGAGGTGTTTTGTTATCTGTATGGACATCCTCCTACTATACGTCCTACTCTTATTTTTATTTTATTTATTTATTTAAGGATTTTTATGCCGCCATTCAGCCAAAAAAGGCTCTCATGGCGGCTTACAAAAGTCTTTCTTGACAGTCCCTGCCCACAGGCTTACAATCTAAAAGACATGACAAAAAAGGAAAGGGGATTGGGAGGGAGGAGGAGGAGGGGGAAAAGGAAAGCAAATTCAGGCACTACAATCTTAGTTGGAAAGTTCAGCAGCTACAGGTGACAGCAGGAGGGAGGGGGCTCTCAGCTGGAGCTGGACCCAGGCACAGTGGAGAGGTGCCCGGCCGCCGCTTCCTCCCTCACCGGTGGCCTCTGCAGAGACAGTTGGTAGCAGGAGGGAGGGGGCTCTCAGCTGGAGCTCTTAACACATTGGAGGGACCCAGGTTGGATACAATTCCCATCATTCCCCAGCCAGCATTATTCCCATCTTTCCCCAGCCAATCTTGCTGGTTGGGGATGATAGGATTTATAGTCAACACTTTGGGAAAGCACCAGGTCAAGAAAGGCTGTTTTGGAATTATTAAGGCTCTGAGAACCAAGTTCACATGAATAGTAACTGTCTTTCTCTGGAGGCTTTTGGTTGTTTGTTACTAAATGTAGTCAGAGCTTTAATTTCATGTTTTATTCCTGTTCTTGTTTACTCCAATTGTCCTTGTTTTTATTTTTTTATCCATTCGATTTTTATACTACCCAATTCCTAAGGCTCTGAGCATTTCACAATTAAAATCATAAAACACAGCACATCAAAACATAATATAAAGCTCTAAAACTTAAAAAAAATATATGTAAAACCAAAGTAAACCCAGCAGCAGTTACAGTCCAGGAAAACCTGTGTAAAAAGATGTGTTTTCAGGATGTGTTAAAAGGATATTCCATTTTCCACCTCCTAAACATGGTTACTTTCAACACAAAATCTTTTATCTCTAGGAAAGTAAAGCTGGTCCAATAGTAGAAGAACCCGGATGTCCCGATGCAGAATCATCTGCACTGGTTCCGGTTAAGATCTCTAAACCAAAAGCAAGTATCAGTTCTCTTAATATTTGAAGACCTCTGTGTCATCATGCTCCTTTAAAAACATTGGCCCTGTTCAGAAGACACCTTAAACCATAGCTTTAACCATGGTGAATAAGGCAAAAAGCCTTACTCACCATGGTTAAAGCCATGGTTTAAGGTGTAAGGTGTCTTCTGAACAAGGCCAACATCTTACATGGGCTTTTTTCTATGGGTTATGTTGAACTGGGTGTTTGCAGGCAGAATGGACACTACCGGTGAAATGGATTCCCTTTCCCCTCTGCACCTTCCCCACCCACCCAACCTATTCCATTGGGTTGGGTGTGCAGGAGGAGGAGAGGAAGGTGAAGTCTGCTCACATGATGTTTGTTGAAACCTAAGGTAGGATAAATATCATAAAGCCTAGTGAATGCACCCTTTTTAAAAAAATTAGGAACTTAATATAAAGGTGCTTGGTTACACAAAGAAGTGGAATGTGTGGTGAAATTGAAATAAAACCAGGTATATTTTAAATGGAGCAATCCACAAATGCACTCACCAGGGCGACCACTCTTCCCAGCCATGGGAAGCCCCCAGGCCCACTTCCCCAACAAGTATCTCTTGCATATCAACATAATTCTTTTTAGCAACAATATCATCCTGTTGTAAATGTTTTTATGGGTTTTGAAGCTGCATCTCTATATTCATGTACATCTGTACTATGGTTTTAAAAATAAGGTAGATAATTGCTACCCAAAGAGTTAAATGAACAGCTTCAGCTGGTAAATATCAGCTTTCTCTCTGGAAGAATATTGACCTGCAAGTTTTACACACAGGATATCTGCATTGAAGTTTCTCCGGGCACTTACACAGTCTCTGCAACTTCATATGAAGACAGAATCAAACAAACGCATCTGGTACAGATTCAGTCAGGACAAAGTGTAAATTTGACTTTTGATTTATGAATTTTTCCTAATCGAGGTAACAGATGAAGTAGATTTCAATGACTTAAGTGTCTTTTAATACATTGTCTTCTCAGGCTATATGGCTTGAGCATTTGACTATGCTTTACCCTATCTGTATATAAGTGTCTGAAACTTTGTTCAAATTTGCCTCAACCTGAATCATGTAGATGTATTTTCACTTTTATGTTGTGCAATCCCCTGTAAGCAATAAACTTGAAGTGTAAATGTTGCTGTTTTAAAGAACGTATTTATGTTTGTAATCTGGTAGAAGTTATTGAAATGGAAAGTACAGAGCAAAAAATGAAGTTTTCCTTTTTGCTACAACGTACCAAATACAACAAAAATGCACCAGAGCTATTAAGTGTCTGATGGCCAAGTCTGATGGCTCTAGTCTAGAGCACCTTGACTTGGTTCAGTGGGAATCACGACATCCCTTTTTTGTGACCTAGTTGGTCCCAAAGTTCAAGGAACTTATAAGTGTGGTAGGAAAATTTCTTGTAAACAATGCAACTTATATAAACCACACACATATGCACACACTGTGTGTGTGTGAGAGGATATTTTTTAAGAACTGTTAATGACATTCCATTATTAAATTTAATGTGTTTTTGTTTAATGCTGGATTTACAACTAGAATTGCTGTCTGGTCACTTAAAAGCAAGCACAACCTTCAACTATGATTTACTGTAGCCTTCCCCAACCTGGTGCTCCCCAGATGTGTTGGACTACAACTCCCAAAATCCCTAGCCTGTATGACTGGGAGGGGATGATGCTTGTAGTCTGATACATCTGGAAGGTACCAGGTTGGGAAAGGCTGATTTACTACATTCATTAATCTCCCCCTGATGATCGTTTGACATCTTTGTGAGTCAAGACATCCTTCACAGTAAGTTGCCTTCGAGGAGACTGTTCAATGGTTTCAAACATGGCACTCTGGTTGATCAGTACAGTAGGAGACATGTCCATATATGAAACTGCTTTGGTTTCAGCTCTTTCATTTCTGCAACTGCTGCTGAAAATGTTGGCTCCTGCAGATGACAGTTTAACATTGAAGTAGTAGGTTTGTCTGGCAAAGTTTGAAAGGGGAACTTGAGTATACAAAATCCCATAACTTATCATATTATAGATGCCTGTATCAATAGGCATCTACTAGCAATTAACAGCAATTGTTTCTGGCCTGGGATGGGACTCAATGGGTTAGAAGTACTCCAATGTCTGGAAAGAAGGAAGATGGGAATTATATATACTGACCCTTGCATGCTACTAGAGAAATTGAACTCTGGCCAGTCATGGAAATGACAATTGACAGCAGTGATATTTTGGGATGGGGCTATGAAACATTGAGAGCTGTAATTTTGGCAGAATTTTGACACAGAAATATTGACACTGATGAAAAGTTGCTTCATTGCATAAACCAGAGACAAAATAAAATATATTGTATGCATAGCTCCCCTCCAACTTCTGCCAGTAGAACATAGAAAACTTTTACTGACTGACTTATGGCTAGATGAAATTCTAAAGTAATGTCAAGTTCCTTCCAGCCTGGCTCTGGACTTGAGAAGGAATGCCACTCCCAATTCTACACGACCCCCAACCTGGTGTAGTTGAAAACATCTGGAGGGCAATTCCCAGAATCCTTGACTATTGGCAATGCTGACTGGGGCTGATGGGAGTGGTAGTCCAAAACATCTGAAGAGGAGCAGGTTGGGAATCGTACTCTAGTGTGCCTACATATGCACTGTCAAGGAGACCTGAACTCTACATTTCTGCAACTGCTAGTTTTGCACCTAAATCACAAACCTGACTTGTGATTTAGCTTGGCGGTCATTCCTCTGGTGCAGCCATCTTTGACCTGGCCCTTTGTAGTACCCACTGAGGGGAAGTCTGGCAAATGGAGGTAGGATGGTGGTACAGGTATAGGATGCACTCTTAGTCATAGCACACATTCTTTGCACTGCTTTTGCTGTAGATTCATAGAACTAGCATTCTTAGCATGTTGGATTAATAATAAGGGGTAGACTAAAAGAGATTCCATAGAACTAGCTAAAGTGTGAGACAAGTGGTTTTATAATAATGTTATGCCCCTTTCTTAAACATGTAGAGGGATTGGAAGTGGATTTGTGCTGAAATACTCATGTACTGTCTGTGGAATTAAGCTATCTCTTTCCCCAACTCCCGTATCAGCAAAGAACAAGATTTAAATTTCTAAGTATGTTAGCCTCTCTGTGACCATACCTGCAGAAAAAGCAGGCCATGACAAATTCCTTCGCATTGAATCTTCCACGGAAGATCAGTCAAGGGAAGTGTTGCGTACCTTGGCTGTTACAATGGGAGCTGGGATGGCTTCTTTTCCAGTACTTCCAATCTGGTCTCCTCATCTCCTGCAACTTGGGCTGGTCAAAAAGGCTAGAATCGGTGTTCACTGCATGATCAACCATTGTGCTCTTGGTCAGACATGTTTGCTTACCACTTTGGGAATCTGAGGAGAATGAAGAAGAGCTGGACAGGGCATCATCAGCTGCTTGTTCTTTTGGGGGACCTTCCACAGCTAGCAATTGTGTTGTGGGTTTGCTACTGAATTCTTCGTTAACATTCCCCTGGGGTATTTCAGCTAAAGAGGGCTGCCACCAGCAGCCACTGCATTTAGGGCAGCAACAGGAAGTATAACCTGTCTGTCCAAACAATGAGCATGTGTGGTGAAAGCAACTGTAGCGAGGATAGATGAAAGAGCAATATGGCTGCTGGAACCTCCAGAGGTCACCTAAAGCACACGTATATGTAGATCCTGTTACAGGCCCACATGAACAAGTGTAGTAGTTTGCCCTGTGAACCTGCCCTTCAAATGTTTTCCTACTGGTGTAGGGCACATGGATCATCTCTATAATCCTCTCCCACTGCCGTGGTGAAATCCACAAGGCTACACCTAATGAGACTTTGGCTTTCTTGCCATTCCAAAAGCTGACTGTAATTACTTCATCTTCTTTCTCTGTTGAAGAGAAAATATAAAATATGTTTCAAAAAAGGTGTCATTCTCAAGCAAAAGTATTTAGCCAACCATACTTGATTAGGGTGACCGTATGAAAAGGAGGACAGGGCTCCTGTATTTTTAAAACTTGCATAGAAAAGGGAATTTCAGCAGGTGTCATTTGTATATATGGAGAACCAGGTGAAATTCCCTCTTTATCACAACAGTTCAAGCTGCAGGAGCTATACTAGAGTGACCAGATTTAAAAGGGGGCAGGGCACTTGCAGCTTGAACTGTTGTGATGAAGAGGAAATTTCACCAGGTTCTCCATATATACAAATGACACCTGCAGAAATTCCCTTTTCAATACAACTGTTAAAGATACAGGAGCCCTGTCCTCCTTTTCATATGGTCACCCTATACTTGATACCTGATTAATTATTTATTTATTGCATTTCTATACCGCCCAATAGCCGAAGCTCTCTGGGCGGTTTACAAAATTAAGACAATTCAAATATAAAACAGCAGTATAAAACCATAATATAAAATAAAATATAAAAGCACAATCAAGATAAAAACAGCAGCAATGGAAAAATACAAATTTAAAATACAAATTTAAAACAGCAAGTTCAAATTAATTTATAGACTGTTAAAATGCTGGGAGAATAAAAAGCTCTTCACCTGGCATCTAAAAGCATATAATGTAGGTGCCAAGCGAACCTCCTTAGGGAGCTCATTCCACAGCCGGGGTGCCACAGCAGAAAAGGCCCTCCTCCTGGTAGCCACCTGCCTCATTTCTTTTGGCAGGGGCTTGCGGAGAGCCTGTAAAGAGTGGTCTCTGTATTCCAGGCTAGAAAACACTTCATGATGACCAACTTACCTGTCTGCATTTTTCTTTCAGTAAAAAAAATTATTCCACTACACAAGCTGTGTTTCCTGTGTGTCTCAACCAGATGTGTAATTAACAAAGTAAACACTAAGAGAAGACTAAACATTGGTTGTGTATAGATCAATGTATGTGGTTTGAGTGACAAGCTCCCTTTCTGCTTTTGGCCAGATATCCAACCTCCTTCAGAGAATCAAGCTTCGGAGCAACCTCTTTCCAGCAGAAGAAGACTCCTTGTGGCAATCATGAAGCCATTCCCCCACTGAAGGCAGTCTTTAAAAAAAACAACCTTAAAGTGCCACAAACATTTAACTGGATGAATAGGCCAGACACATGGTGTTTGTATGTTTTTTCAATGAAAAAAACTGAAGGCTAAATAGAAATTTTTGCAGAGAGGCGTGCAGGCAAAGAATATCTGTAGAAATAGAACCAGGTGCATGCGTCATTAGGATGGAGAAAGTGACTCAGGGAAGCGGAGTTAGTGCACAGCAGAAAAATAAATGCTCATTCTCCCATATGGCTCTGCATTAAAAGTCATACCACTCTTTCACATTCAAGGTACTACTAGGGAGTTCTATGAAGAGCCACCCACACAGCTGTTTTAGGATGGAACTACCTATTTTTCCTGGATGTATCTTGGAAAATAATCGTGGTTTTACCTCTCAGGGGATCCCTGGTCTCCATGCCTAGAATGACAGTGCCAGGGCCATATCTCTTCTGTCCTGGTTCCCAGGGTGCCAAAACTTTGTCTCCTGGCAAGATGGAGTGTCTCAGTCCATTCACATACTCAAAGATGTCACTCCTGGCTGTTTGTTGCACACATGTTGTGTCCTCACCCACTGAAAATGGTGTGGCAAACTGTACAAGGAATGTTCCTTTCCCTCTCTGTTGCCAGATACAAAAGAAGAAAAAGAACAAAAATGAAAATCCTAAAACTTAATTGATTAGTTGTGAAATAATCAGCAGTTTCTTCTATGATAGCTTTAAAAAGTGTCAGAAATTAAGGACAGCCAAAAGGGAGGAATTGAAGGACACTAGCTGTGTTTGATATGGAGTTCTTGGTGCAGTAGGAAATTGCAAGTTCTCTCTGATTTTCAAATATCTAGTAGTATAATCATAATCTTCAGTAGAACGTTAGACAGTCATGAGGAGAGAGTTGCATTTACTGTTAAGTGAAAACAACACCAAAGCTGGCATACAGCTCGAAAACCACACACCCAAGAAAACTCTATTCTGCCATGGTGAGTTGGTAATAAAATGCTTAGTAAACTATACCAGCCCAATTCAACAGGAAGAACATAGTTCAGTAGCAAAGCACATCATTTTCACGCCGAAGGTCCCTGATTCAATCTTTAGTGTTCGCAATTAAAAGGGGATCAGCAAATAATGGGAAAGACCTCTTCCTGAGACCCTGGAAAGCTACTCACAGTCAGAGCAGGCAATTGGACATTCATAGTCTGACCCAGCAACTTCCGATGTTCCAATAGTTGTTGCCAGCAACAAGAACTTCAATGTACACATAGGGTTTCTCCATTGATTCCACAGGAAAAGAAGTGAATAAATGCACACTCATCAAAGCATATGTGGTATTCCATCACAATGATTTCCAATAAAATCATTCCAATAAAATCCATATCTGACTGATATTTATTCATCTGACTGGGCCCAGCAAATACCTGCAGTATTAGATAAATTTGATAATGGTGAAGTCACTCCCTGGAGGGATTCTCATTGCAGGTGGAGCTCCCTGAGCTGAACATCCCAAAGGAGCAGGCTGATTCCAGAAACCCCAGGAATGATATGGGGGGTCTTACACTCTTAAGGACTGGCACTAGGAGACCCATCTCAGGAAGTCAAGAACCCCCCTTTTGACACAGAGATGGCAATGAGTGTTGTCCATGTGGTCCCCGACTGACCCAAGAATGGGAGTTGTTTGCCCATCACCCTTTTCAGATCAGCAGCAGTTCGGTTCCATGTTTCCACTACCTTAGGAAGGCTTGACTGGTGCTATCGGTAAGGATCTGACCAGTTTCAGCTGCTGCATGTGCATGCAGTTGAATGGGGGGGGGGGCGGTATTCTGTGAATACTCAAATATAGAATTTGGCTTAAATTATGAAGGCCAACCTAAGCACATCTGTAGAATTTGCATAGTTTATTCTGCAGTACAATATTTTGAGTTTTCATAGCATAGAAACTACTTGTTACTTCTTTTTGTGTACCTGTGCGGAGTTCATCCTGCCCCACCTAAATTTCCAAACAAGAATGTTGATTTCACGCATTACACTGTGTGTAGTGATGCAATCAAACAATACAAAGCAAAGACATATTTTGGATTCATTGCAGAGTCACTCCCCTATTATATTCTGAATATCCGGCATTTCAGATCTGTCTGTCTTTCAGAGACTTTGGTAAATAAACAACCCTGCTTCTTGCTTACTCTTCAAAAAAAGAACATATAATATTTATTTTTAATGTTTCAAGTACTAACAACTAATGAATTGAAGGCTGGTGTTCCTGTGCACAGAGGACTAACATTGTCTTTATTTACATATATATATATATATATATATATATATATATATATATATATACACACACACACACACACACACACACACACACACACACACACACACACCACATTTCCAGCAATAATTCTATTGATCATTTCACTCACATTACCTGATGAGATACTGGCCTCAAATAGCACAAATCTGGTATTAGCATAAAAGCAACAACAAAGAGCCTGCTCCAACAAGGTGGAGAGCGATTCACAGAGCAATCCTATGTATTCAGAAGGTATAGGATGGCAGCCTTAACCCTCAGTGTAAGCTGTACATTGTCATGATTCAATAAAAATCCCAGAATTGCTCAATCACTATGGGTGAAAGATGAATGACAATGTGACTACTGCTAAATTTTTCAAATAAGTATTTTAGTGATTTCATTGGATAACTTATAATAAACGGCTAGAAAGTGATCCCCAGTAACCATCAGTCTAGCAGGGTATCTCATATGAAATGGTTTGCTCTCCCTGTCAAATGAATTTCATGTTGAGGCAACAAATGCCAACCTGAGCTGAATGCAGCAATTCTGGAGTCAGAGTGCTGGGAGCAAATGGATCACAATAACCAAGAAATCATCATTACTTGTGACTGAACCCTCTACATTTCTAGTACAGAATTCAATGGCTTCACCAGGATCCAGGATAATCCGTTCTCTCCCTCAAGTTTGATAAGAGAACCAACGGCATAATTAGAGGGGGAAAGAAAGGGCATTCATTCCCCATTCAGACCAAATGAAATTATTCTGCAGGAACTCTGCTTTTGCACCCTATCGCTACTACCAGTTGAATACATTTATGTACTAAGTAGAATGCCAATGGCTGTTACCTCTGTACCTGTATTATTTATTATTTATTTATTGCATTTATATACCAACCCATAGCTGAAGCTCTCTGGGCGGTTTATTAGTTCAATAATCAACTGAATCAACATAATCCTGTGAATAAATCCCTTGTTGTGCTAAATCTGGGACAGCAATGACCTGGAATAAACACTTACTTGAATTACTGTGTTTTTCAAATGGCCCAGTTTATCCCAATGAACTTCATAGAATGGTCACAGAGTGAATTTAATAACATCCATCTACACATGTTAGAAAACAATATAGCAACTTGCCTCTATACCCTTTACTATAGTGCCGCGGTAATAATATCCATCTGTTTCCCTTCTTGCCAGAACAGGAACGCCAGCAGTATCCAATGATCCCTCCAAAGTCTTTGCTGCCTCATGTGTTGTAGTAAGAAAATGGGGGCAGTAGCCGAGACATGAGCACCTTTGAATAAAGTGAAAGGTTCAAAAAAGAATTTTCTATACATTTATTTATTTATTTATTTATTTATTACATTTTTATACCGCCAAATAGCTGAAGCTCTCTGACAAGAAAAATGTATCAATCTTCATCTACTAGATCCTATCCCACTGTTTCTGCAGAGGCAGTGCCCCACCCGTTAGCAAAATCCAGGGAAGGATGCACAAGATGGCTCCATGATTGAATGCCAGACTGTAAGTGGTTATGTGGGAGCTGGCATTTCAATGTGGAGAGCCTTATTGAATTGGGCAGGTGTGGGGAACCTCTTTCAGCCTGAGGGCTGAATTCAGTTTTGGAGAAGCTCTCTGAGAGCTTCATCACACCAGCAGTTTAACACACTCTTGCCACGTCTGGGAGCTGGCACTGCAGCATGGGACTCACATGACATCGTCCTTATCCTGCACCCATCTCACCTCTTTTGCTCCATTTTGCGTATTATTTTGGTGCAAGGAAAGTTTGGATTATTTTCCTCAAGTGACTTTAATGCCCCTTTAAGCCTCCATGTTTTGCTGTCCTCTCGCATTTTCCTCTGTTGGGGCATGTGTTTTGAATGGAATCTTGCTGATGAAAGGGTAGGGTAGGGCAGTTCTCCTTCAGCAAGCCATGTCCAACGGATGGTCTTTTTGCTGCTCAAACCCCACCCTCATCACCCGCAGAAACAGAGCCCAAGCCGATGAAACGTTAAATTGGTAAATCACTAAACAACAAAGCCAGAGTGAGGGGGTCGGGGGGAAGGAGCCCATGTCCTCGAGGACCCCAGCAGATCTCTATTTTTATGAACTGGAGATGCACAGCTGTGCACTATCAAAGTAAAGAAAAACAAATGCAAAAAGGTGGAATTTCGCATTTGTGGAATTGGAGAGGGGTGTGTGTGTGTGTTAATAGGAAGGAATGGGGGGAATTAAAAAAAGTCTTTAAAATCAAGGGATGAACTGATTTGATCTAAACTTGGCATGCCTAAAGCCCTACTAAAAAACTCCTATGGTCCCAAGTTTCATCTCTTTATCTTTAAAAATGAGGGAATTTTAAGCAGTTTGGTTAATTCCCATAGGAGCTCCAATGAGCAAAGGGGAGGGCTGCCACTTGATCACAATGTCCATCAGTGTCAACCAATGAACTGGAGGGGAAGAGGCGGGGTGGGTACAAGTGAAAAGAGAGTTCACCAGAATAGAGATGATTGTGAAAGGTAAGAACGCTTGCCACGCTTATGAAACGGAGGTAAAAAATGTGGAGGCAAACCAGGGGGAAAAAATGGGTGTGATGGACATCTGAGGCTACATTCCTGTTGTGGAGGAAGCTGAAGCAAAAGGGGCAGAGCCAAAATGCCCAGACTACTAGCATATTGTAGTTTAAAGCTCTTACTTCCAGCAACTAGGCCATAGGAGAGGCATTTGAAATTTTGAGAAGGGGGGGGGGAATTGCGCAAAAGCCAGAATACACCAAACGATGGGTGGTTGGAGAAAAGGGGGTGGAGCTAGGGGAAGGGGCATTGTCATCTGGGAAACCCTACAGGGCAAGATTGGGGTCCCAGGAGGGCTAGATGCGGCCTTTCCCACCCATGAACTATAGTTTCAACTAGTTTTGAAACTCCAAATACGCTTTTTACTACCTTGTTGTGAGGAGTGGTCTAACCACACAGGTAGGATGTGCTAAGATGGAACGGGGATGAGCTATGATGTGGCTGTGTACTGATTTAGCTTGTATTGGCAATGCGCAGCAGTGTTTGTGATTCAAGGACCATGTGCAGTCATCCATTTCTTCAGAAGCACTCCCCTACAAAATAATAATAATAATAATAATAATAATAATAATAATAATAATAATAATAATAGGTTCATTAGCTGTTCTTAAGTGGGGTAAAATATGTTACCAGGCTTTAACATAAATATAATCACTATCATTGCTCCAGCTCATGTCTTTGGCATGTGGTCTGGATGTTATCCGCAAATCAGTGGTAGCAGTTTAGAATCAGGATCCAAACTTTTCTCCTACACAATGTCTTCTGAATGTGGAATGAACGCCTGTTCTGCCCCATGGAAGAAGTCTACTATGCACACAACTGATGTGTATTCAAATGTGGAATACTATGAAGAGGCTGGACATAATTTATTGATGCATCTCTTTCCCAAGCCACTAGTTGTTGCATGTAACACTATTTGCTACTATTGGGTTACGGCCCATAAGTATCTGTTAACTGATTTAAGGTGCCATCCTATACATATTTAGACAGAAAAAAGGCCTACAGCTCTCAGCATACCACAGCCCCATAGGATCACATCCTTAAGCTGATTTAAAACATTAAAACATGTTTAATGCAGAGCTGTTCCCTCTTCCACAGTAGACTGACTTTCTGCCTGAATTTCTCATGGATTTGGGAACAAGGATTATGAAAACTTTACTAGGATTATAAGCTATTTGACATAACTGAACAATTGATCTAATACCATGAGTGTGAGACTGTTATTAACAAATATAATCATTAAATCAGGTGCACTGTGCTGCACCTGAGAGTGGCAGACTAGCTTAGGGAGCACAGGGTAAGCTACGTGGGACATACAGCTCTATCCTCCCAGCACCTCACTGCTACTTTCCATCCCGCAGCATCTGCTGCCTCAGTCTGCCTAATGGGAGGGCAGGCACTGCAAGAAACCAAGAAATGTACACAGCTGCAATATAGGATGTGCCTCCAAAGTACCTTGTGATACAGAAAATACCTCATTCTAAGGGTTTCTTTACAAGAACAAAATAAGGCATGCTCGTAACTGGCAATCACAGAAGTATGAAGGTCCTTTTGATGATGTTGGCAACCTCCTGGATGTCTCCTGGTAATTCTGTTTAAAAACAACAAAACCCTGCGATATCCCGATTCTGCTGAATTATCTCGGGATTTCCTACTGTATATAGGGGAAGTTGTACTATAAATAATGCACTAGAAGGTGTTGTCCCATTCAAGGCTGTGAGCAGTGAGAGGAGGGAAAGTTTTCCATTATAGACCACTCTCCGGCTGTAATGTAGCCCATTACGATTGTGTAAAGAGAAGCAGGAAGCAAAGCCCCAGTAAAGAAATGTAATTTCCCCTTAATCAAAAGATGCCCAAAGTCTTTGTTGTCTAAATACGTTTGGAAATAGACGTTCTATTCAAAGAATACAATTTAGGATGAAGAAATATTTTGATCTGATAATAACTGGCTTCTCAAAAAAGCAAGGAAATCATCACGCTCAGAACTGACTTGTAAAGAGAGAACTATTCTGTGGCTGTCAAGGTAAGATTTGCAATGTCACAGAAAACTCCAGACATTTCAAGATTTACAGTCAAGCCATCAAAAATATTTTTATCACTTCCAAGATATACACAATCTGTCTTAATTCAGTGTGCCAGGATTAAAATGGAGGTGACAGTTTAAGTGTGCACTCTTTTCATAAGCCTGGCCTTATTATTTATTATTTTTTTAAAAAAATTGCAATGTTTTAAGGATTTCCCAAGAATTAAAAAAAAAAAGGGCTTGAGGGCTTAGAGATGAGAACCCCCACAACAGAAGTGCTCCCTTGAGATAAGATGTCTGGAGCCCATGTAACAACTGTGCAATCATTATTACATTAAATCATGTGGAAAGGCTCTGAGTATATAATGCTAACATGCTCATTTAAGCAAAATGGATCTCTGTTTTATCTGCATCGCTCTGGTATTTTCTTCTAACTAGGTCTGCCAAATGATTGAAAAATATTTACTTGTTCTGGCTTGATTAAATGGTTTTTATTGATATTCTGATTTTTTTTAAAAAATTGATATGTTTTTAATTCTTTTTATCTTTTTACTACGTTACTCTTATGTCCACTCTTCCAGAATCTGTTTTAGCAGTATACAAAAACTGTAAATAAATTAATAAGCATATGCCAAAAGCTGTGACATGGAGCCTATGGAGAAGTATGAAATCGCTTTTATTTATTCAAGGATAAAGTACCATTCATTGTTCTGAAAAGCCAGCTTTAATATTTTCCTTCTCTTTCTCCATGACAGTGACAAACCAATGCCAAAATTGCTTTAAACACATAAGCAAATGTATGCATCCATAACTTCAAGCCAAACAAAATAAACGGGCCCCAATGATTAATCACCAAAAGCTTGGTTTGATTAATCTACTGATTAAACCAGTATGCAGCACAATCCTATGCAAGTCTACTTGGATATAATCATACTATCTTCAATATGAAAATTGGATTGTAGCCTAAAGTTTATAGCCCTATGTTTAACAATGAATGATATTTTTTTTAAAAAATTTTTTTTAAAGAAGTTCTTTTACATGTGAAAAAGTTACCTAAATTGAGGTATTGTTAAGATGTGGGTGGATTTAAATTTAGTTGACTAATAAAATAGCAGTTAAATAGCAGACAACTAATCAACTAAAATTCTATAATCCATTTACAGGCTTAAAATCATAAATGAAATTGCACGAGTACGTTCTTCAGTTGCGCCAACATCCTTCAGGAAGTTTGCTATTGTGGAAAAGTCTAAGGAAAGTCCTTAGAACGACATTTGCAGTGTTTGAAATTCTTCATTTACTTACAGGACATGCTCAATAATGATAGAAGAAAGTAACCAAAAGTGACTGAGGTAAATAGCATTGAGCATTATTTTGAAAGTTGAAGGCATTAGAATTTCCTTTAAAAACTCACCAAAGTTTGCAGTGCTAAATGTCACAATTTTGAATTGGCTTGTCTTCAACAGCATTACACTCCTATGCTGCTGAGGAGAGTTATTGGCTAATGTTTTCTGTTACTAAGCAGGTTGCCATAGAGCCATTGCTAACAGGAACTTACGACTGATTGCCAAGCAAGTGCGCTCTCTCTCTCTCTCTCTCTCTCTCTCTCTCTCTCTCTCACACACACACACACACACACACAAACACACACACCAGCAATAACTTTTTTTCCAGGCATATTTTATTTCTAAAGCCACTGGCACCAAGTATTGAAGCTAAAATAATGCAGAAGATGCACTGAAGATTAAGTTAAGAAAATATTCAGCGTTCCAATGCCTTTTGGACTATAAAGCCCTTTTTCGTGGGTATATTATATATCCGATGTAGCTACTTGAAAAATAGCATTTGACAAGTTGCAAACAGTCCACTTTTGACCATCACCTCATTTCTCATCTGTAGAAATTTCTTAAAATAAATACTTTGTAAACATATATTAGTTAGAGCCATGTGGAGTAAGACTTTATGAAAAAACTCAAGTATTGTGCTATATTCGAGTTTCGTTCCCAGTTGTGATAACTGCCAATCCTGTGGATCAATGGAACATCCTTCCTTTAAAGATGGAACTTCTACTTCTATAAGGTCTCTGGGTTTTTTTATTAATTAAATTTTTACATTATATAACAGACATCAAATTAATCTTACACATAAACACAACTAATAATAACAGTAAATTATATTAACAACAACAACAATAATAAAAGTGCACCCCACCCCCAGGACCATTACTCTACTTTCCAAAATTGTAATGACTCTTGTGAAGGTGTACATCCGTTCCCCTTTTTTTAAGACAAACTCTACAAATAATCTCCATATCTCTTCAAAATCATTTCAGTTCAATAATCCTCTTTTAGCTTTAATGCAACATGTTAACATCATTAATAGCAATATCCCCTACTTCCTTATACCATTCTTCTATTTGATAATCACCTTGACTCTTCCATTTTTGAGATATCATTAATCTCGCTGCTATCAATAAATTTGTTATTAAGTCTTTAATAGCTTGCATACAGTTAACCTTATCATAAATTGACAATAATGCTATACTTGGACATACTTCTAGATTCAACCCAGTTATTTCATTTATCTCCTTAAACACCATTTGCCAAAATTTCTGTATATATTCACAACTCCACTACATATGAACATAGGTGCTAGTTTCCTGGCATTCCCTCCAACATCAATTTGATTTAATCTTGCTGGTGTTAAGTACCACCTCCAGACCAATTTATAATAATTTTCCTTTATTCTTACAGACATAGTTTTCAAGATACACAAATCCCATATCTTTCCCTAACTCCTTGTTAAATCCTGGTCCCATATAAGGTCTCTGTTGCTGAAACCCCCCAGATACAAAATGGGCCAATATGACCCACCTTCACCCAAGCATAGGAAGAAAGTCTCTTGTTAGACAAAGTGCCTCACATCACTACCAACTGACAGACAGATTTTACCACAAAAATAAAATGAAATATACTACAGCATGCTTCAGGCCTGCACAATTTCTTATCCACCAAGCAGAATATTCAGCCCAGCAGGAATGTGTGGTGGTCCACCATGTTGTGGCTTACTGAATTTTCAGGAGTTCTCTGCAGAATGCCTCATTCTGGTGCTGTTAAGTTAAAGCAGTTTTTCAGGCAGTAGTTGTTGCATCATCATCTCAGGGTCATTGAAGACACATTGAGAGAACCCAAGATAACTTTGTTATTTACATTAGAAATATATTTATATTTCTGGCAAAGTCGCAGGGGATAACAGAATAATGCAAAGAAACCTCTCCTCTTTGCCCTATTCTTTCCACCCACAATGAATGATCCACAATCTTCTAATCCCTTTGTTAAAACATACCTTTATTTAAAACAATACAGCTTGAGAGGACATTCCCTTTTTAGAAACATTATTAACATACTATTGATCATACCTAGGATTCTTTTCACCAATTACAGCCATTTCAATCATTTGAAACTTCCACATATTTTTAACTCAGTTCATCTCATCATAACCACAAATGCTGATATTAAGATATTGTGAAGCCAGGTCTATATTGCAAGTATCTTTGATCCTTACAGGCAGGATATCTGTGGACTTCTCAGATACAACTGTATTTGCTGGGTAGCAGACTATGAAGTCCTTGAAACTTGATCATTTTGAGAGCTCTCTTGAGAGAGGTGTTGAACTTCCCTGCAATTCTTCTCTGAATCCTCGTACAGAACAGACTGGAGATATCTTATATATTTAATTGCAGCTCGGAGTGTTTCGACTTTGCTGAGCCGTTTCTCTAAGTATTCAGCAGGTAGGTGATATCTAAGTTTGGCATATCCTTCATTGACACACTTAACCCTCTGCCTTTCCCTTTCATTTCTTTTTCGGATGAACGCTGGGCCGCAAGAGTACTCACATCTGCCAAAATTCCCACAAGGGACTTGAAACGGGAAACCACAAGGATTGCTGTAGAAATTATCAGCAGTCAGCTGTTCTGGTGTTAATGGAAGCAGAGGCAAATCTTCAGGGCCAGCAAACTGGTTTGGGTGCTCTGGGTACAACTGAAATGCAGCATAAGGGTCCCTACAGCAAAGCCTGGACATCTGTCCGGTGTGGGAGTCGCTGAAGACTGGCAATTTGTCCATAGCATCACAGGAGCTTTTCCTAGCTGTGGTGTCTCAGGTACAATGCTGGAAATGCAGAATTGTGTTATCAGTTTAGTGATTCATGCCTTGTAACAGGCTAGGTGCAACTGTCAGTATTTTTAGAGCACTTGATATTATGGGAATATGTGGGAGACTGGGATGATTTAGTACTGGTCTATTTAAATACAATGTTCCATATGGAAAGAAGGCATTTTAAAATTATCAACATACGCAGCAGATGTTTGCCACTAGGTAAAATCTCTTATTTTGTCCTACAGCTGGGATTCGCACATCATAAAACTGGCCTTTCTAGAGACGCACATGCAGTTGGCAGGCTGGGTATGAACTTCTCTATTACTCCTCTTTCCCGTACCCACTTCAGTATGTACCTCGTTTTCCCCATCACTTATGTCGATTGGTCCTGAGGAGTGCTACCTATAGAACACTTTGCAGCGCAAGGAACTCTTTCACTGAAATCAATGGGACCTAAACATACTTCATCCTGACTGGACTGTCTTTCAATGGCCACATTCCTTTTTGGGCAGTGCCTGATGAAATACTCTGCCATAATTCAAAGCTGCCAAACTCTTCGAACTCACCTATTCTGTATGGCTTGTTCTGTGACACGGCATAGCAACTACTTTGAATAGTAAAGAATGTGGACCTTTATTTTAGGTCTCAAACATTGGTATATAAAGAACGTTTTTTGTCCTCCTCTCAGACACATTATTGGCTCCTATTTATAATAAGAAATCACATATGCAGTTGTTTTCTTCCATATACTTGATAACTTCATAGCAAACATTAAAAATTTACTCAATAAATACAATGGCCAAATGACATCCCCTCAATCGATTGATGTTATTAGGATTTCAGTGGGGAAATGCTGAGCAAGAAATTTCCCTAAATGAACATGAACTGATTTTTGGAGCATATAAAGGGAAGCAAGTTGGCTTCCCCCTCCTCATGTATGTCAGTGCCCACCAGGCTGCCCTAGCCCTGATGTGCAACATATACAATTCCTTCATTATTATTATTTTTAAAATGATATCTAAACAATTGGTTTTACTATTTGAAATATGATATAAAGAGGTTTTAAAATTCATATTGCTAAAGAACAAGGCCAATTTCAAGAAAGCATGTTTACTAAGTATGCAATAGGAAAGTTCAATTAGCATATTAACCTAGAATAAATTAAATTATTTGCTTAGGAAGGATCATAATCTGTTCTCTTCTTTCTAAAAAGGACTTTGCTGCAAAGTTGCATTTGATAAAGTTCAAGTCTTATCAACAAATCAAGATCTTATTTCCTAGACTCACCTATGGTGAAATGAAAAAGAACTCCCAAAATCACCAGGGTAAATCTAAAATATTAGAAAGGGACTGAGCTCCAAAACATCACACATTGAAGTATGTTAGTATGTCAATCCTTATAGCACTTTCCCCTTATAAATTAACTCTTATACAAAGTACAATCTACAAAGTATCTATTAGTCATATGTATCACTTACAAATTTAATAATCCAGGATTAATATTAATAAAACCCATGTAACACTTTGCTATTCCCCTATATCTTCCTTATGTTTCTTACCTGAGTCCCACAGGTCTTGTGCCTGTTGGATTGTGTCAGACAGACCTAAATTTATAGTCAATTGTCAATATGCAAAGTAGCTTATGGTTAGATCTGCTCTTTTCTGGTTTAGCTTCTTCCACCCACACAGCAGCTATAAAGACAATAAATATTAGAATTATGGGTCAGAACATTTAATGCATTAGATGTTCTTTATGGCTGTAAAGTTCTTGTCAGCAGTTTATTTTTACCAATGTTTAGCAATTTGCTAATTTTCATCAGATCAGTCTTATTACTTAAACTGTAGAAGTATTTGCTAGATCTCATTTACTTTTTCCATAGGTATGTTAAATACACAAATGAGAGCAAATTTATATCAGAATATGCATATAACAATATAATATCATTGACTTAGGGGATGTTGATATTTACTGGTTAATCCTTACAGTTGTAAGCGGCCAAGGTAGTGTTAGGAAATGCTGGCACTGATCAGTTATGCGTCTGCAGGCCCTACCACTGTTTAAAAGTGAGAAGAGGTAATAGAAGGGGAGGAGTTTAACCTTTTATCATATCTATGTCGCCCCACACCACCAACCCCATTCAGCTTGAACTCCGAGGGGGGAAATGCCCTTCTCAAGGTAGTTGGGCAGATAAGAGGAGGCAGTGAAATGGTGAACACCACTTCTCTAAATTCTCCTGTCCAACTTGGTCAAGGCTGGATGGTTCCCTAATTTTCTAGTGAACTGTGGACAATGAAACAGGGATGATAGCTATATCAGTGATAGAGTAAAAGCTAATGACTAATCTGACCAAACATGGGCTAGAGCTATATTACAGCCTAGTCTGTGGTGGTAACATAGCTCTTTTAAAAAAGAAGAAAAAAGAAACTAACGAATGAACAATGGAAGGAGGATTACACAGCCTTCAGAAACAGAAAAATAATGGCAGAAAATTATGAAATGGTGGTATATGTGGGAGGTGAGGGCATTCATAAGAACATAAGAAGTGTCATGCTGGGTCAGACCAAGGGTCCATCTAGTCCAGTACTCTGTTCACAGTGGCCAACCAGCTGTTGACCAGGGACCAACAAAGCAGGACATGGTGCAACAGGACCCTCCCACCCATGTTCCCCAGCAACTGGTGCACACAGGCTTACTGCCTCAGATACTGGAGGTGGCACATAACCATCAGGACTAGCAGCCATTGATAGCCTTTTCTTCAGGAATCTATCCAACCCCCTTTTAAAGCGATCCAAATTGGTTGTCATCACTACATCTTGTGGTAGTGAATTCCATAATTTAACTTTGGACTGTTTTTGTTCTGAAGCAGCAAGATAAGCACTCCCATGCTAGAGTGGTATAGGTAGGGAATATTCAGCCGCTAAAAAATTTAAATATTGAAGAAAATTGGATGAGCTTGGAATGAAGGAGAGCAGAATTATATCAGTTATGGATGTGATGGACACTATTCTAAGAGGTGTCTGCTGGTAATCATGTACCTACATTTCAGCCACAATGGCAAAGATACTAGCCAGGGAGGGGAGGGGGCAGATTGCATGTCCCAACTTTCAAGCAGCAATAGACTGTCTCTAGGAAAATGCAATATCCCTACAACAGAAATATTGCCTGGAAAACAGTTATCTGGGACCTCCACAACTAACCACTGAGTTTGTTGCACTTTTAAAAATGGCTGTCTGCAAATCCCAGAAGAGATTTAAAGCAGTTTCCTATTTCGCTACTATGAATGCCTTTAAGGCTACCAAATGTATTGACAAAAAGCCATGGGGTAAGCAAAAGAGGCATTTTATTTCACAGAAATAAACACTTCAATATGTTTCAGACCACACACAAGTCCTTCTTCATGGAAATCTATAGAGCAATATATTACAGAATTTAAACATGTCCCTGTATTTTTAAAAGCATGCATATACAACTTAACTACAATACAATTGTTTATCAAAAGTAAAAAAAATCTGATGAAAAAGAGGATTAAAGTTTTAAGCAATGCATAACAATAGCATATCTTGAATGATAACATATCTCAGGAATAAACAAACTTACTCAATGTGACCAAATTTGATCAGGCTTGCTCTTAAGAATCCAGATCTTAAGAATCCAACTGGCAGATTTTGAGGTTAAATACAGTGACACCCTTTAGCCACAAGTGAGTCTCAACTTTGCAACACTGCTCTAAAATACAGCTCTTTCCAATCAGGATTCACGCACATATTAGCTTGGCTTCTTCTCCCCGATGCAGTACACCACAGTGAACTAGAGGTTTGAATAGCAAGCATGATTGATTTTGTCACACGAAGTTTATTCTTGGGGTATGTTATCATTCAATATATGCCATAGTAATGCAGTTTGTAACTCTGAGCCTATCTTTCATCACATTTTTTTACTTTGATAAACAATTATATTGTTATTGTAGTTAAGTTATATAAATATATATTTAAAAAAAATATGTGGACAGGTTTTGATTCTATAAGTTTTATACATTATTCTATAGATTTCCCTGAAGAAGGACCTGCATGTGGTCTGAAATATGGAACCATTTTATTTCGGAATGCCCTCTTTCCCCCCCTCTCTGAGGTCAATTTTCCAACCTCAGAAAGGCAGCTAGCATGGTTTTCAATGCACTGGCAGTGAGAAGACGGGGGGTCCGATCTTTGACTCCGTCTATGATTCAGAAGGAGTTTTCCAAGCCATCCTATGGTCCCTGGTATGCTTGCCTAGGGATCATAGGATTGCTCTCGAAGGTGTCATCTACACCAAGTAGGATATTCCACTATGAAAGTGGTATGAAATCAGTATATAAAAGGCAGGAGCCGCACTATTGTTTATAGTGGTATTGAAGTGCACTGACCACTGTTGGGGCCCATTGACACATACCATATACTGCTTTCATACCACTATATCCTGCATGGCGTGGCTTCTGCCTTTTATATTCCGCTTTCATAGTGCAATATCCTGCTTGGTGTAGATTTGTTATCTATCAGCTTATGATAGGATCAGAATCAGTTTTTAAATAACAACTCCCAAAACAAGAGAATATTCTGAAGAATTTATTTGCATTCCATATATCAAGCTGATTTTTAAAAATAGTTATTGTCCACCAAGTATTGAAATTTACATGAATAAATTTTTAGATATCGCACAACCTTTAGCAAGCAACCTAAGAAGGCCAACATTTTTCCTGTTGTGTACTGCACAGTTCTTCAAGCGTCTAGTTCACCTACTATCTCTGTCCACTTAAGCTTCACTTTACATTTGCAGAGGTCAGCTAACAAACTGTGAGTTCAAGCAACAAAATGATACAGCCAGGCAGTTTTAGATGTGATAATTATACTGTACAATTTAAGTTTTTGATACACAGCAGACCATAAGAAAATTACAAATATATTTACAAAAGTTCTATATGCAGAATCATTTGTAACAGAAATGCTGCACATCTTCTCATTTCTCTACATATTAGTGAAAACTGAATTTAAGAACCATAGTCAATTATCTCTTGATTTTAAAATTATCACATAAATAATTGCTTAAGTTTTGTTAGTAAAAGCAATTTAAGAGTGTTCAGAAATGTTGGCTTGTTAAAAGATCGTAATATCTTCCTTCCGCTTATGTTTGTGCTTCCTTTGCTATTAGTGAGCAAATATCGTGTTCTAGTGAAGTGGCATATCAGGAAGACAGAAATCAATGCTGTGTACTTTAGTCCATTTCTTTTCTTCCAACACTGTCTGAAGAGAGTAATTGTACTTATTAACTGAGCACAACATGACGGTCAAACACAGATTTGCGCTGTTCTTGAACTTGGCGTTTCCAACGTTGCTGGGCATACTCCACCTTGTTCAACATGTTAGCACGGCTACGGGAACGAGCCAATACATCATGAGCATTTGCAAATGGCTGGTGATCCTGAAATGTAAAAGGGTTTTATTATTGTTTATTGCTCAGCATGCCACTTTGGCAAAGTAAAAATACACTGCTAGTAGTCTAGTTTGCCTTGTATACAAGACAAGAATCAAATCAATTACTTTCTGCAGAAGGATGATGTGTAAGCTATCCATATTCTCTCCAATAGTGACTACAAGTTTAAGTTCTTTCCGAAAGAAACCAGTATAGCGAATTCATTGCTACACTTACAATCCTCTCCACCTAGCATCAGTAACAATCAAATTTAAAAAACTAGAGTTGCAAAAAAGGTGTGTAAGTAATCTGCAGGGGTGTAAACAACTGTAAAAGATCCAGGTGTCTATCCTCCAGGTTGCTTTTCTGTTGCTCGGATAGAATGTATTTAGATTAGAAAACCAAGTACACAAAGGAAAAGGGGGAGGTCATGACAGCCAGTGGGAATTTACTGAATATTATCTTGTAACGTAAGATAAGTATAAAAACAAAAAAAGAACAGCAGAGGCTGAGGGTATGCACAAAGGGCTCTTCTGAACCGCTAAGATATTTTATTATATTCAGCAGTATATAAACGCCACAAATAAAATAAATAATTTGATGGGATGGAGCAAGAGATACTGCTTTGTGCTGCTTAGACATATGAGTATTTTGGGATGTTGAAAAGGTTATGAATTCCGGCAATTTTATCCTGAAAAGCAAGATAAAAATATTTCTCTTCCAGTTTTTGGATTCAAAGAACTGGGCACAGTGTTCCATGCATGCAATGAGGCTTTCCCACCCACCGCTTTCTGATGCAATCTCTTCCACTACCTCCCTGCCCTGCCTCCAAAAGCCACTACTGAGGTTCAGAATATAGTCTGGCACAAGGGCTGCAGCCAGAGGGGGGAAGAAATAGGTGAAATTGGTGGTTTCCCATCTCCCATTTCTTCCCTAATATCATCCACTAATAGCCAATAGCAAAGGCAAGAACAACAAGTCTAGTAAAAAGAATCTTGTCTAGTCATACAGATGACTGCTTGAAGGACAGTTGCCCTGGGACTATAGAGCTGAACGGCAGCAAATCCTGGTCTCATCCACCAGCCAGCGGACCTAGTGCTCTCAGGAATAGCATCATGGCAAGAGAAGAGACCAACCTGGTCCTGCACATAAGCCAGTGAAGGATCAGATGCAGGGAGCGTGCCTCAACCCTCCCTGCTAGAAGGAACGCCTATTAGAATAGAGTCCCACCTGGTCTTATCCATTAGCTACAGACGAAGGAGCTGCTGCCCTAATGACTGGCTTTCTCCTTTCCTCCCCTTTCCTTTTATGTCTATTGGATTGTGATCCTGCAGGCAGGGACCATTTTTCCTTTCAATGTCTGTACAGCACTTAGAAAATTTCAGGTGCTTTGTAAGTAAACAACAATAAAAATGTTCACATTGTAAAACAGAAATTTAAACTGCCAACTCTATGTTTAAGTCTCTAAAATACTAATCAGCAATAGGTATTGTGAAGCTGTTTGGAGTACTCACTTTGAGATGTCAAATAATGCAAACACACACATGTTTATATTCAATATCTCAAAATAAAAAGCAAAAATACAGCTGGTTAGGTGACAAAGTCTAATGACAACTGTCTGTTTATGTTAAGCATTCAAGTCATCCTATTAAACATACCAATGAATGAATGCAATTCATAAACACAGACATTCAATATCAAACCTATTGTTTATATTTAAAGATGTTTTGGACACTAAGGTGTGTTTTAAAGATTAGATTTGGAGAAGGTCATGTATGTGATATATACTAAGGATTAAACAGCTACGTTATGAATTGTTTACCATGTTAACATATCGCATTAAAAATAAACACACCGAACTAGGTATCTGAGATTATGTTTTAAGAAACCATCAGCAAGAACATTGGGCATAATTAACCAGAAACAGCAAACTGTGCCCTTTTTACTACTTGAAGGGTTTTTCAAGAGCTGTTTTGCATTTAGAACTTAAAGGAAACCCAGGTCTTCCAGAGCAGATTTTGAGTATGCTTAGGGGGCTACAGGGGAAGGTGAAATCTAACGGTCATACTCTAGCAAGTGGATAGGATAGAACACACTGGCAGCACATGGTCAGAGTGACACATGATACTAGCAATGGAATCGGATTTCCCCCAGACATTCACTGAACTTACTATCCATTAACACAAGCTAAATTAGAAGCCGAATGGATGGGTGTATTCCGCAATTCCATGATTGCACCACCCAAGCAAAGTATTTGACATAGTTTGCAAAAAATCAGGCTCCTGAAAATCTCAGCTTTCATTTTCTTAAAGCAAATTGCTAGACCTTAAGGTGGCAAAGACAGGCTTAAAAATTATAGGGGTGACACTTGCTGAAATCTCAGAATCCAGGAGGTGCTGAGAAGGATTTCAAGTCATCAGAGAGCAGGTCTCTTAGCACATGGCCTAACTCCTTTTCCCTTATCACGACTAGTAGAAACAGAATTTATGCAAATAAATCAGATGCATGCAAATGTGCTTAATTTATACAAGTCACAATCCAGTTTTTCTTGGCACTTGTCTTTCCTTGATGCAGAACATTGTGCTTTTAATGCCCCAAAAGGAGTTAACATGGAAGCACGGGCTCCCCCAGATTCAGATGGACTCTACCTCTTCTCTGAGAGAACGGGCATTCCAGAAGGGGTGTAGATGACACTGGGTTGAAACGTTCTTTTCTTTAAAGCATTATGAAATCTGTACAGAACAACCATACTGTACTCAAGAATTTAAATTGATTTTAAAGTCCACTTATGAATGACACGATAAAACTTTGAGATAGTTCAGGTTATAAAAGAGTCCAATTAAAATTTCTGAAGAGCTTTGATCTGGGTAGCGAGAGAAATTTAAACGAACTCCGGAGTAAATTCTAACAGGCTAAGCTACTAGGCGCAAACCACAGGTCTTCCATAATAACTGTTGTGGGTTTTTCCATCATTTTGAATGGCACATGCAGAAGCATTCTTAGTGGCTGTTGTGCTGCTGTGAAATACCTGTTAATGGAGTGTATGCAAAGTACAAACATTTTACAGCAGTATTATAAGATCTTTCAGTTTGGATTGGCATTGGTGGCTATTAGGTATTCAGTTGGCTTAATTACTCCAAAAATATGTTCATTCATCCACTCTTACTTTCAATAAACTATTTGATTCAAATCCAAAGTTGTTTATTATAAGCTAGCTGCCACGGGAGGGGGGGAATGTCCAGATAAGTGTGATTCAAGTACATAGTGGACCACTTCTAGTACACCATCTTAAGGAGAATGTTCAGATAGTTTCTGCATTTCTTTTCAAAAATCCCTAACACTGCAATTATCTTTTTTCCTGGCAGCCTCTCCTTTGTGACTACTAGTAGCCAATTCAGAATTTAAGAAGAAAAAAGTTTTATTTCTCAAACTTGCTTCTTAATTTTCGACATGCATTTCAGTAAGTCAACAACCGTAACTCTCTGGCAAGCATCCTTCTTTCCAAGCTATTAAGGGTGAGGTTTTAGTTCACAAATCGTGATATGTTTATCTGGTCTGTTTTTCAACTGAGATGCACACACCTTTCAGATGTATACATTCTTTGGCCTGCCATATGTTCTTCCATTTGAACTTTGTAGAATTTTTGCTCTGTTTCACTTTCCTCAACTGCCTGAAGATACTGATATAAAACTACACGAGCAAATAGTTGGCACATGTTTTCTCGTTAAACTATAACAAGATAACCTAGAACTGTTATGACACACATAAATATATCGAATTATATTCAACATGTATATCTTTTACACAATCACTTCAGTTATTAACTTGTAACCATATTTTTAAAAGCACAGGTCAGCTGCGTCAGTGTAAAAGTGTTTGAATATTTGCTCACATATTGTATAAAATGGACTTTTAATAATCTGGTAATCTAAAGAGAAAAGGCTACCAGATACAGAATGCTTTTAAACAGAGTTTCCCAAAATATGCCACACATATTACTTTAAAGAAGCCCTTTTAGTAATTAGATGCAACCCATCAAGCACTGGGGTTTAGGGTGACCGTATGGAAAGGAGGACAGGGCTCCCATATCTTTAACAATTGAATAGACAAGGGAATTTCAACAGGTGTCATTTGTATGCATGTAGCACCTGGTGAAATTCCCTCTTCATCACAACAATTAAAGGTGCAGGAGCCCTGCCCTCTTTTGTATCTGGTCACTCTAGTATAGCATGTAATGTTCTAGCAAGACCACAAAGTCTCTTGGAGTCCTCTTTCCTGGACTCAAAGCTTGCATTTTCTATCTATAAGGACTTGGTTTTGGAAACTGAGATTAAACCAATTAATGGTCAAATATCTTATTTTAGTGCCATGCAAGTTCTTCACTGGAAACAAAAGGGGGGGTGTAGACATCTAATGTATTCTTCTGAGCTATATTTTCAGAAGATACACTTTCAAACTGCTCTTTGAATTACAAAATTCAACAAGTAATTTGGCAATAACCAACTTTTAACAAATCAGGGTTAAATATTATTCAAAACAAAGAACTTACCCCAACATCGTCATCGCTTTGTATTAGCTGTGAATGTCCGAAGAGGTGTCTCTTCAGAATAGGTTCTACTAAGGTGAGATACACCATGTACAGCAGGAGGAAACCCAAGATGGACAAATATATGATGATGGTAATCTATACAGCATAAGACAATATTTTAGTTTAAGCCACTCATTTGGAGCATACAGACTGGCAAAGTGAAGAAAAATACCTACAGCAGTAAAAACATTTAGGCATCCTACTCTCAGCAACATATCCAAATTAAGTGGTGTGTGTGCAAAGGACAAAATGCAGAAGCAAATGGACTTTTCCACTACTTATGCATTTATCCCGAAGAAAGGAAGACAAGTGAAAAGGAAACAAATCTACCTTCTTCTTCTCTACAGGAAGGAATGATAGAGCATGAGGATGAAAACTCATTTTTTCCAAGTAACTTTGTTTTAATAATTTCTTAGAAAATGTATTCTGATTGATGAGAGTTGGATGTTGGAGGCAGCTTATGGCTTCATTTTATTGTTATTTACGTAGTGCTTATAGTATTTATGATATTTGAAGTACTCAGTGCTCAGTAATGTTGCCTCAAAGTAAATCTGTGTTCCAGTGATTTTAACCTAGCGCAAATGACACCAAAGTGGAAATTGAACATACTTAAAACTAACTGAAGGAATATCATTTTGGTACTTAGTACTCAAACAACCTGTAGAACCTTTTAAAAAAAAACAGTTAGACACTGACTTTTTGCCATCCTAGCTCACTGCAGACAGTGCATTCCAAAAACACTGAACTCAGTTTGGCACACAGACCCCTCCGTTCAGTGCCGCGGGCAACCACCAGGTTGCCCATCTCTGCATGGAATAGTTTCAGATGGAATAAAGTGGAACTAGTGGGAGCCAAGATAGACAAGCAAGTCAGAAGACTAGAGTGTTCCAACGTAAAGCTTGTCACACTATTTGCAGAGGGTAGTGTGTATCCCAGCTCTGAATGACATCCATTAAACAAACTGTGGCCCTTTCTACACCTAAGGATTATCCCAGGAAAATGGAGGGATTGTCCCTGCCTGCTCCCGGGATCCCCTGTGTGGCATTTGGATGCACAGGGACGATCCAGGGGAAAAAGGCAGGTGTAGAAACGGCCTGTACATATCAGTTTCAAAGTAACAAAGATTAGTTAAGCTGGATGATCCAATTAACCAATGTTCTCACCTTCACTGCATGTTTCCCCAAAACATTAAGCAACTCATGAACAAAAAAAGAAAAAAGAGAGAGGGTTGTTCAGAGTTCTCTGCAAGTTATAAGAAGCTCCATTTTAGTCTACGCTACTACATCTGACCTTTTAGACACAATATCTCTTTGCGCTTGTTATACCAGTTCATTATGTATATAAATAATTTACCATCTTGACATCATAGGACTTGGATGCTATACTCATTTTTAAAAAATCAAGCTTGCTACGTTCTATTATTATAGTTGCCACATATCCTTCACTTAGGTTAACTGTGTAACACACACAATGCCTGGGAATTATACTTTTATTATAGATTTTACATGGAAGGGTTTTTATAGAATAACGGTCCTATTATATGAATCTGTATTTTATTATTTTGTATACTGTTCTAGAATATGTAGATTTTGGAAAAAGCCAAACAAATGAGCATTAGTTGAACAAGTTTTTTAAAAAAATAGTAATCAAGGGTTATTTTTACCTTAATTGTTTTAGAACTTCTTTCCTCATATTTGCATTCACAACGTAAGCAATAGGCCTCCACATCTGGCCCAGGAACTGGCATAGGCTGCACAACATGAAGGCAATCACTGGAAGGGGGAAAAAAGGTGCTTAGAGTACGTTTAGGTGTATGTATACCATTGCAGAGAAGTGTTAACTAGTGAGAACACATGCTAAATGTACCGAGAGCTATCCAATCTATTATTCATATTTATGAAAATTTGAAATACTTGACATTTAACCCACCTAGTGATCTACTTAAATATTTAATTCACTACACAAGAACTTAGTTTCTTGGTGAACAAAGGAATCTGAGTACAAATGCCAGTACTAGAACATTCAGAGAGCAGTTGCCTGGAAACCCGAGTTGGCTCTAACAAACCAGGTCCTTTCCCCAGATCTACACTCCTCCCATCATCACCTCTCCTCAGTGGAGAGGTAGCAACTGTAGTGTCTGGAAATGGTAGTCCCATCAGGAGTGAGTTTTAAAAGCCCAGAGAAGAGGCCCAACATACTACATGGGCACCAGCGGCCCCTAGCAACAATCCATTCCGCCCAACATGCCACTACAGCATCCCTTTCCTCTATCCATATTCCAAGGTAACAATCGTGTTATAATAATATGTCAGTTGGAGTTCAAGAGCAGGGCCTTCCAATAGCTTCGGAAAGAATCTGTAAATCCTAGGGTGGGAAATCCTCCCCTTTTTGATGGCAAGAACAACTGTTAATTTGAAGGAGGTGATAAAAGAGGAGTATTTGCAACAGGCAAATGATCACAGAAAAGTAGGAGTGATTGTTCCAGTTGTCATCTGTTTTTCCTCCTACTTCATGTTGTCAGAGTTCTCTCACCATATGAAATACCACACACTCTTTTTAAACATGACAATCTTGCCTTCTTTCTCATCCATAGTATACTTGAGAACATTTTAATTGTATATAGACAAGACAGGATTTGTGAGGGAACCTTTCATGTCTGGTTTCAAGCACAGCATGAGGCTTATACAGTGAGGTAGAAGGAGCAAATGTGTGGAACCATCCCCATATCTTCAAAAGACAAGTGTTTTAGTAAATATTCCAGGACACAATTGGTCTAAATGAAAGTGACTATGTGCATTCAAACACAGCATTAGAACTCCTCTGAAAATTGCTAGTAGCATAGGCCTTTTTTTTTGACACAGTTGCTTCATCAGTTATTTTATTCATCCTTCCACTAATTTTTTATCAATTCCTGCATCATTCAAGCAGAACACACAGCAAAGAAGGTAACTATCCTGCTATACTCATAAAACCTTCTGAACTAGTATCTGCTTGAGCAAATGATAGAATGCTTGTAAATGAAACCATACTTAATGAAGTTAATCTAATCTAATCTTAGGAACAAGCAGTCATACGGCCTCTATGACAGCATCTCTGAAGGGCAAGATATCCATCATGGCGGCTAGCCACACAGAAAAGCTGCCTAATGGAAGCTCATCACAATGTGGATATTGCAGCAGGGGCCATGAATGCTTTGGCACTCTATGCCCCGATTTCTCCCCAGGGAAGCTTGACATACACTTTGAATGACAATATGAAACCTACTGCTACAAATTCAGCTAACCTATACTCAAGGGATGTTAGAGTATCAGAATTAGAGTATATTACATTGCTGTAAAAGTAAATGGTGAAGCTTTTTCTTTTATAAGTACTTCTGCATTTCACTCCAGTCATCAAACAGGAAGTTACATTTATTAGCAATGTCTACAAAGAGAGCAATCCTATGGTCGGAGACCATCTCTGACCTAGGGGAATTCAGAGATCCAAACCCCCTAGGGCACCCCTTACAGCCGACGCAGAAAGAACCATGGCAGCTTCCCTCCGAGGTCAGAAAAGCGACCCTGCAGGAAGAAAGGGGCATTGCAGTGTGCTCTCTTCCAGCCTCCTTCCCTCCCCCTCCAAAGCGCCCTCACTAGACAGGCTAAAAAGCCTGTCAAGCAAAAATCACCCAAGACAATGGACAGGGAGGCAAAGATCACCACTGCCACTCTTCCTGCCTTGCTGGCTTCAGCCCAGCAGGGCAAAGAAATCTTGGAAGACTGCAAGTTCTGAGGCTTCCGAGCAGCGAGGATGCAATCAATAGGACTGTGCCCTAAGTAACCCAAAATTCACCAGTTCCCTAACTTCTGAATCCAGTCCATCTCCAGGTAGAATAAGGGTTAATTTCCACATTACAATTTTCAGTATCCACAACAATATTTGTGAAATGACAATTAAATTGTATTTCAGAGTACAGGAATAAGATAAAGTGCTGTATACTCACCAGTCTTTTTGTGAAACATTTTTACTGAAAATGTCGCCAGCATGATCTTTGTAAGGCGGACAGATACATTTACATCTGACATCCTCCGAATTCTGAAAAATAAATTCACATTTATAATGAATGGGTTATCATTAAGATCAACAACAACAAAAGATAAGCTGCAAGAAATAAAATTAAGGGCAAGAATAGATAATAACAGGGTATTTAAGATTTTCATACTGTAAGGATTTACAGTACATTTCAAAGAAAGGTTTCAACTCATGATCAACTTAAATATTTTTTCACTTATGTAAATACATACAAGTTACCCTTTTAGATTAGATACCTAAATCTATAAATGAAACCAGATTAATTTGATTAGGACTGTAAACAGAGGTATTCAACTAAAGAAGTTTTAAAGCAAGCTTTCAAAGTATTAGTGTTTAAGACAGCACAGCAGGGTATTTTATTTATTTATTTATTCCATTTCTATACCGCTCAATAGCCGAAGCTTATTTAAAAAGGGGGTTGTTGATAAATATATACCACCTGATACATGGGGTTAGAATTTTGGCATATGGGTTACAATAGCCTTCCCCAACCTGATGTCCTCCAGACGTTTAATGCCCATCAACCCCAGCCATCATGGCCAATGGTATTGAATGCTGGGAGTTGTGGTCCAAAACAACTAGAAGGCATCAGGGAGGGGAAGGTTGGCTTACAGATCGTCTAGGAAGGCAGAAAATGTGTTTAAAAAGTTTGGTTATGTACTTGTCAGCTGAAAAAGGAACAACATGTAACTAGATGTACATTCAAAGTATATATGAAGCTGGGGTAGCTACCAATCTTAAACTCTACTAACAAGATGACGAGTAGATAATTCCTTTAAGTTGGCTGACTTTAAGT
This sequence comes from Elgaria multicarinata webbii, assembly GCF_023053635.1. Lineage (NCBI taxonomy): Eukaryota > Metazoa > Chordata > Lepidosauria > Squamata > Anguidae > Elgaria > Elgaria multicarinata. Next base: position 96,625,578 of record NC_086172.1, read on the forward strand.
AAAATACCTTAACTATAAAGAGCTAAAATACACTTGTATGTACGTAATAATGGAGAAGCAAATCACTCTCCTAGGATGTCCTCCTTTGATAGTGTATTAATGTGAATCCAATAAACCTCAAGAACATTATGATGCCTTCCAGCAGCTTTAAGAAACAAGGTAAACTTCTGTATACCCTTCAAATATTTTCATATTAAATGCCTGGAGTCTTATAAATCCAGGAATATAGCACCATGCCCACCACCACCCAAACAAAATGCATCCCATTTCACACTCTCAAAAACCAAACATATACATATAATTTCAGCTTCCACTTGCTCATACATACACCCACCCACCCACACCCACACACACCTTTGTATCAAGTTCTAGGAAGGTAATACCAGACCAACTCTTACAAATCGACTTATCACACAACACCTATGGATAACCAGTTGGTCTTAGCTGTAAAACTCTCAACTCCCACATGTTCAAACACTCATGATGTCATCCTGTGTCTAAACAAGACCTAACAAGAAAGACAGCAGCCAAGAGTTAAATACTATGATGTTAACAATGGATAAAATGTCCATTTATATAAAAAGCCATAGAACCTGTACTGCAGATGTATATGGGACTAAAGGTGGCCACTTCAACTCTCAACATGCATAAGTTACAATTAAATCATATTAACTGAATGTATTTCCAAGTTAAATGTGTTTATGATTACAGGCTTAAGCAAAAGATGCTTCCCATAGCATCAAAAACGAGTAAGAGACAAACATTTCTGGGGAAGGGGGAGAAAAACACAACGAAATTATAAATACATGTCTAATGGAAGAGTGATTCTTTCTACTATGCCTTACAATCCCATTGCCCACCAGCACAGCCTTTTAAAAGAGCATTCTCTAGCTACTTTCTTCTTACGGATATTTTAAAGGCCCATTATGAAGACATTTTCAGAAGCAAAAGTCGTTGCCTAGAAAATGAGAAAGGGGTGAAGCAACAGAAAGAGCCGTGGAGTCGTCGTAAAGGAAATATAAAAAGTGCTTGAAAGAGTTATTCACTTTATTATTTACGTCGTGGCAACAAAGTGCCCGAAGCTTTACTGAGTAATACGGGCAGGAAGCACAGATCGCACACCACCCTCTACTCTTCCCCAGAAGGTAAAGCGAGGGCCTTCTTGCCTGGGCCTTCAGGCTCCGGAACGAGGCCCCTCGGGTGCCACCCTTGTGCGACCTGCTTTCCCCACGAGTCGGCGAGATGCCCCCACGCCCCATCCCGCCCGGACTGAGAAATGCTCAGACTAAGGAGGAAAACAGGGGGAAGATAAACAGGGCCGGGGAGCGGGAGACGAAAACCGCAGGGAGTGGCGGGGGACGACGGACGCTCACCTTTTCCCCGTCCACCTGTCCCGCAAACGCGGCCAGGGCGAGCAGCGCCCACAGCGTCGCCCACGTTCTCCCCGACACCGCCATGCCTGGCTTCCCCCCACTGACGGAGCCCCTCAGCCGCCGGTTTCGTTATCGCCGCCGAGGCGGGCCTTAAGCCCGGACTCTCGGCAATGCCGCCATCCCGTGTCACGTGACGCTGCAAAGCTTCCGCTTCGGCCGGAGCCTTCCCGCCAGCCACATAGGCGCCGGCCGGGCTTTCAGTTCCACAGACAAGAGCTGCTGTTTATGCGTGTGTGTGTGAGAGAGAAATTAATATTAGGCTATAATTAAGCTGGTTTATATCCTTCGTTGAAGGTTAGCCCCATCGAAATCACGAGAACCTGCTTCGGCGGAAATATGTTTGGGATGGACGTGCGAATGTGAAAGTCTCAAGGGTTTCCAGAGCAAAATTGAAATTGCAGCCCCACCGAGGCCGATGAAAAATAGACGTGAGATCAGTCACAAGTCCCTGACTCCATTTTACTGGTTAAAATCCTGGCTTGCGCCAAATTGCTATTTGCCCCACAGGGGGAAATACAGGTACCATACTAGTAAGTAACAGGACAATATCCACTTAGGTAATAGTGGAATTGCCCAACTCACACTCTTCATGGTATTTAAAAGCCTACAAATATGGCCAAAGAGAAATCTGCAAAGCTAGCTGGATACCATGACTTAAGAACATAAGACTTAGGGTCTATCCAGGGTGTGAACAGCTGTGGGAAATCCACAGGTAGGATGTTGAGTGTAACAGTACCCTCCTGGTCAAGTATTCCAGCAACTGGTGTGCATATGTGTACCACCTCTGTTACTGGAGATAGCACGTAGACATCAGGACTAGCAGCCATCGATAGCATTATCCTTCATGAATTTGTCTAATCCGCTTTGTCTAATCCACTTTTAAAGCCATCCAAATTGGTGGTCATCACTACATCATGTGGTAGCAAATTCCATAGTTAACTATGCACTGTGTTAAGAAGTACTTCCTTTTATTTGTCCTGAATATCCCAGCAATTGCTTCATGGGCTAATGCTAGGTTCTAGTATTATGAGAGAGGGAGCAAACTTCTCCCTATCCACTTTCTTCATACTATGCATAATTTTGTGCACTTCTGTCATGTCTAGCCTTACCTTTGTTGCTACAGGCCTTTTTGCACTTTATCCCAATCTAAAATATTCTTCTTTAAGTGTGTGACCAGAATTGTGCACACTATTTCATGTTTGGTCACACAAAACATTTGCCTCACTAGCTCTGGGTTTCTTAAAGCACCCATCTTGGGGTGTTTCCAGATTGACAGTTCCTAGCAACATCAACTAAAATACATTATATAGCTCTTCCATTCCCACCTCCCTCCATCATATTTTGTGTGGGAGGAAAAAAGATAGAAGAACTGGTGAAAAACCCTGGAAGGTTACAAGTAAAAGGTGACATTAATTTTTGTGAACCGCCCAGGGAGCTTCAGCTATTGGGCAGTATAAAAATGCAATACATAAATAAATAAATTTGTTTAGATTCCCATTATTTGGCACGGAGATTGCACATTAATAGCCTTGTTTGGAAGTACTCTTGATACAAAAGTGTCTTTAAATCTTTGTGATTCCCCAAAAAAAACCTTAGGCATCATGAGATAAACATATTAAAGCCTGTAGATTTCTCTGGGTATGATTCATTACCTGCTACTAAATGTGTGGCCAGTTTCAAAGGAGGCTCAGAGGGAAGGTTGCACACCCCCTGATTTTTAATCAGTTGCATTATGGCCATTTCCTGCGTCTGCAAATTAGTACTGTTATGCCAATTTCACCAACCCACTCCCCCAATCTGTCGGCCACCTGCCCGCTTTTCATCTGTACTGAGAACATTGCCTTTGTATAAATATTCATGCCCCCAAAATGGAAAAGAACAGGGAATGTTTTCTTTTGTATTTACCACCTGAAAAGCAAGTGACATCTCCCATGCAGAAAAAGTAATTTAAAACAACCCTGTTTTCATGTGGATATTGGTCACAGCTAAGTATAATTGAACAGCTTTTTTATTTTGGTAGGTAGGCAAGCTTTATTTAAAAAATGTGTGTGAAAACAAATTAACTTCACATCAAATTTGTTAGAGAAAATATATCTTTTCGCCCGTAGTTTCATATCATTTGACTGGATGTATTTATTTGCTGACCTTCATTGCATATTGATTTATTGCATTTTTATACCATCCAATAGCCAAAGCTCTCTGGGCGGTTCACAAAAATTAAAACCATTCTAAGAATAAAACAAGCAGTATAAAAACATGATATAAAGTACAATATAAAAGCACAACCAGAATTAAATCAGCAGCAGTGCAGAAACACAAATTTAAAATACAAATTTAAAACAGCCAAGTTAAAATTACATGTAAATACTGGGAGAATAAAAAGGTCCTCACCTGGCGTCTGAAAGAATATAGTGTAGGTGCCAGGCAAACCTCCTTAGGGAGCTCATTCCACATCTGGGGTGCCACAGCAGAGAAGGCCCTCCTTCTGGTAGCCACCTGCCTCACTTCCTTTGGCAGGAGCTCATGGAGAAGGACCCCTGAGGATGACCTTAGGGTCCGGGCAGGTACATATGGGAGGAGACATTCCTTCATTTAGCTTGCTGGCTCCAAGCCATTTATAGCTTTAAATGTTAATACCAGCACTTTGAATCGGGCCCAGACCTGGACTGGCAGCCAATGAAGCTGGAATAGGACTGGCGTGATATGGTCTCGTTGGCCCGTCCCTGTTAGTAAACGTGCTGCCCTGTTTTGTACCAGTTGAAGTTTTCAAAGGCAGCCCCACATATAACACATTGCAGTAATCCAAACGAGAGATTATGAGAGCATGGATAACTGTAGCTAGGCTATCTGTGCAGTTGGTATATCAGCCTAAGCTGGGTTCACACAACACACCAACCCATGATAAGCCACCATTACTTGTTTTATTGTGGGTTGTCACGTTGTGCAAACCAGATCAAAGTGATCATCCACATTTGCTCCAACTATTTCATTAGGTCTTTGGGATAAATTTATTTTAAACTAAGGCTGCAATCAGCCTGATGCCTTTGGAAGTTCACAGGTGAGGCATGAAGATGTTTGTCCCCAGCACTTCGACCAGTCAGCAATCTTACCATTTTTGGCTGTGAATGCAGAGATTCCATTTAACCCTCACATTCCTGATAAAGGAGCCTCAAGTACTGACCATCCCAAAATTTCTAGTAACATATTGATTTTATATCATCACCCTCACAAGGTTTTTGCAGTTGATGAGAACACGGGAGGTGCCCTAGTTGCTCTGAGTTTCCGTGACAACTATTAGAAAAAGAGGTCTCCTCCCCACTGCCAATTTCTTCATTACATCTCACAGCTGTACTCAGAGTGAGATTTTCATCTCCTTAAGGTGTCTTTTCTTCCAATTAATCATCAATGTTCTTATTGAAATAAAGCACAACTGAAATGCTTCTGGCACAGAAATAGAGCCCACGTAATGAACTACCTCTGAATTTGTGTTACACTGAAAGGACAACCATATTATCTTGATGACCAGGACATTTCTGTTGTTCCCCATTTTTTCCCATACTTTGTGGGGGGGGGGGTCCATCGGCAGACTTCTGCAATTTCCCATTCTCAGGGGCAGTTATCAAGTTTACACTACCTCTAATGTAAATTACATTGCACTAGTGTAAATGACCTCTAGTGCAACACCAATAGAATTAGCTGGTACACTGGGTTTCCCTGAAAAACCCACTGCGTCACCTAAGATTATTGGCGTTTTGCTAGAGGTCGCTTATGCTAGTGCAGCATAATTTCCATTATTGTTCCATAATTTCTAACTGTTGTTGACTTGGATGCTGCCCAAAATGTTTTCACTTTTGTTGAAGCAAATGTGCATCTGTGTCCCTAGTTATGAGCGAAGAGATCTTGGCTGTAGCTTAGATCTGTTCACTCTTTTTCATGCTGCTAAGCAAGGTCTTCCCAGATAGGGTGAACATATGGCCTACTTTACCTAGGACAGTCCTCTAGTTGAAAGGCTGTCCAAACCATGCCGAGTTTAACGGTAAAGAGCCATCAGATGGGAGAGCAGGAGCATTGAAGTTGTCTATCCACAGTTAGGACCTGGACAGCAGACTGAGCAGGCACACGAGACACCTGGCCCCTGTCTTGACGGCTGCACTTTGGCACCACGAGGCCTCCGGCTCCCGCACTAGCATTCCTTCCTGGCATCTACACGGGAAGGAACACAAGTCTGGATTTTCCGCTGCTGCTGCCGCTGTGCTACACACCAGGAGAGATGGGGAAGAAACGAGGCAGTCAGAGCATGTTGCCCAAACCACCTCTCTTCCCTCTGAGAGGTGACGCATATTGACCTTCCCTCCCCCCTGTTTTTAAAATTATTATTATCTGTATCTGCACAGCTTTGCAGGTACAGGTTTTTTAAAAAAATTGGGGAGAAGAAGGGGAACAGGCCCGTTCCTCTCCTCCCCCCCTATTTTTTTTAATTATCTGTATCTGTGCAGCTTCACAAATACAGATATTTTTAAAAAAAAATGGGGGAGGAGAGGAACGGGCCTGTTCCCCTTCTTCTCCCTCCCCTCCGCCCATTTTTAAAATTATTATTTACCATGGGTCTCTCCTGAGCTCCTGGAGGTCCTCCTCCTTCCCTGTCCAGCCGATAGCAACCAATCAGGATGTGCCATTGGCTGTGACATGCCTCTGCAGACAAAAAAGTCAGGGTAAATGCCTGACATTTTTTCAGCTGAGTTTCTGGGTTTTGCCCCAGGATGGCTTCGCAATGGCAGCTGTGTGATATAGATGACCTGACCCTACTGCGAATCCACCCTGGGGCAAACCCATCATCTAGGCAAGTCCCAGGTCACAGTTTTCCCCTCTATGGTGAGATGTACTGTCTCTTTCTATTTAAATTATGGTTAATATTTCCAGATATTTACATGCAAATAAATATTTACATGCAAATTAGCATGTGCAAAATTTATCCAAATCAGTGTCCTCTTTTATCCCATTTTTGGTGCTGTGTAAGTTTGCCACACTACTCCAAGGTGGCTTAGGCTATAATCCTATGCACATAGAGTGCCCTTTGATGACTGTGGAGCCTTACGTCCAAGTAAAAATGCATAGAAGTGGGCTGCAAGAATATTGACCTGTGTACCATCTCAGCTTGAGCTATAGGCTGCAACATTGAACCTTACTTTGAAATGCTACAAGGCTCTTCAGTTTGTAATTTGCTCTAATTGGAACACACAGAACAGGACATTTGCAAATGACTCATGACCTTATTTTGCTAAGCAGAGAGCAGCAGGCAGGCAGCAACAGAGTTCCCAGGCTCCTTCTGCCTCAGCTCTTGAGCCCAGTGTGTGCAACATTACTATGAAAAAATAATGAAGCTGACACTGCAAATGCCAAATTAATTAGCTGATATGTCAGTAGGCCATTTTATGTTGAAAAATGGAACCGTCATCTCCATACCAAGGAATAAGCTGAAACCTTGCTTTCTTTTTGTCCACATTACTGACCATGTTAGCTGAAGGGGTATGACCTTACAGCTTTCAGAAGCCAGATTTTCCAGGGCTGTCGTCTTGAGAGGTGTTGGTAGTTTGTCCAAGGCGATGCCACTGAAAAGCATAGGTTGCTTCTTTGTGCCATGGTTTTGAGATGCATAGCTTGCTTTGTTTTGCTGTGGCTTTGAGAGACATTGGTAGTTTGCTGGTGCTGTGACTTTGAGAGGCATAGCTTGCTTGCAAAGCAAAGGTTTGGTGAAGGGTATCCAATAGAACAAGACAAAAGTACTCATTTGAACCCACATTTCTCTGCTCCACAGTAGGAACCCATTGCACAGAAAAAAAAGGCAAACTGTGGCATGCAAGTTAAGCAAAACAAAGCAAGGGGGTGAGATCCACATTGCGATACAGGAACACAGCCCTTTAAACCCAGATTTCTCTAGTCCAGCAGGAACCTATTGCACAGAAGATAAATTAGGGAGGGGAGGATTTGAAGGGAGGGGGCAAAAACAGAAAAAGAAGAAGAAAAGCTTGTAAAAAAAAAAGAATATTTGAAAATAAATGTTAAAATAATTGGCAAGGACACCTCACTAGTATGCTCAATCCCCCTCATCCAGGCCATCAATTTTAAAAAGAAAATACTATTTTATTTATTTATTTGAATGTAAAAAATTGTGAGTAACTCCCAGGACACTGTACAAAGCACAGCAACTTGCCTGTGCAGTGTGCTGCTTCCCTGGTGTCTCTGGATTCTGTACTCCATGCATGTGTAAAAACACTGAGAGAAGCACAAAACCCAACGAACAAGAGCAAAAGACTGGTGCTGTGTGCAGGCACAGCAATAGATGATGAATGGCTATGGGTGTTCCCCGTGGATGCCCTATTTCCAAACTGAGAGCTGCATCCCAATTGGCTCTGGAGAGCTGATCAGGACCATATTTGGGAGTCAGGCAGGTTGGTCCTCCCAGATGCACTGCCTGCTCTCCCAACTGCATTGCCAACAATAGAAGAACCTTTTGAGGTTGCAGCGCAGCTACAGGCCACTTTTAGCATGCGCAGTTGGTTCAACACAAGAACAGAGTGACGGATCTGACTCTGAGGGAGGGACTTAAAGAGGAGGCAAGTGACAGCACAATGCACATTTAAAGTGCCAGTAACTTGCAGGGGGGTGGGCGCTAATATTTGTGGACAGGGACAGACAGGTGGGAGAATGCAGACAGGTGGGAGAAAGGAGGTGCTGCCTTGCTCCTGGAAGGAAGAGGACTAATTGTGAATATTGGAAAAAGCAGGGGCCAGGGCTCTCACTGTGGCCATTGGAGCTTATTTCCTACTCAGTGTGTTTAGGATTGCAGCCTGTACAAATGAAAGTAAAAGGTTTAATATCTTATTAAATATTAGGTATCTCAACTCCTGCTTATCTAAACTCTCTGTGTGTCTCTGGCTGCACCTATTCCTCTTTTCATTTAGGGCTCTTCCAGACAGAGGGCTCCTAGCATCACGAAACATTGCTTTTCTGCTGTCAACTTCAAGCAGAATTACCATGGAATGTGCCACACTGTCAAGGGAAATTGCCACGACAAATACTTTTAAAAGTTTAACATTTCGTAAGCACAGGAAGAGGGAGGGGAGAGAAGAGAAGTTTAACTTCCCCACCCCAACATATTTCCCCCCTGTCTAAACAACTTGCCTCTTTCTTCTGAAATGACACGAGAAAAGGGAAGTGGTGCAGATGGCTGGAGAGAGAAGCAGAGAGATACTGATTGGGCCCATAGCCAGGGGTGGGTTACTGGGTCCTGCCTCCCCTAAATTTTCTCTTCCCCCTGCAAACCAGTTAAACTGCTCCCCTACTTTTTTGGTCCCCCCCCCCCCGAATGTTTAGGCTTGCTACAGGCCTGATGCTGAGCTTCTATCTTGCCGCTGCCTGGTGCACTAAGTTAAGTGGGGCACCAAATTTGAGGAGGGCGGAATTAAAATTTAAAAATGCAATAACAAAGATGTCATTATTTCGTCTAGCTGTCATGTACAAATCCTGCAAACTAGGCAAGCCGATAGCATGTTAAAAGCCCTGCCTGGAAGAGCTGTGTAAAGATGTCATTTTCATTCATCCATATTTCTCATACAGCCGTTTTTTAGAAGTAGTTTCATATCGTTAATCATTTTGACAGAATCTTAGTTTGCAAATATTTTATTATCCTTTTCCTATTCAGCAACAAACTCAGAGATCGTCATCAATATTCCTGTGGTGGGCTGTCACCAAGTCTTCTCGTGAAATACAGGGCTCCATCACACCTACTTCCCCCCCCCCCCCCGTTTTGCATTCGCAGAGTGACGCGCTGGGCACTTTTACATCTGTGCATTGTTGCACTCATGTATCTTTTCACCTGTATTGCCACTATGTCGGCGAGATCTCCTGCCCCGTACCCTCCATTCTCCTTCTCCCTGCAGTTAATGTTTAATATATTTTTAATCTAATATAATTTTTAGAGAACGAGGATCATTGAAAAAAGCAGCTTGCTTCCTCTACTGCTACCTTTAGAGATGGTCCCAGTGGTGGTGACTGACTGAGTTGCGGGCTCTGTACCAGTGCCAGGGCGCCAGGGAGCGATGGAAGGGAGGCTGTTTGTAGCAAGCAGGAGGGAGCACATTGGCCGAGACTGTTGCTGCCACTACCTGTTTGTATGAAGAGAGGATGGGTAGCTTGGCTTTAGGAAGGTTTACAGGGGAGGAGGAGCAAACATGCACTGCCCATGCCTTGCTCAATTTAAAAAACAACAACAAGTCTTTAACTGCAAAGCTTTGCTGTTCTAGGGAGACGCAGGGGTGAACTGCCACCCCACCCCCTGCCCCCCCGTGCTTAGCTGGAGTTTTCCCCATTTCTTTTAAGGCGAAGCTTCGCAAGTTCATCAGGGCGCAGATGCAGTCCAGCGGCCTTCGGTGGACCACCCCTCCTGGTGCACCCATACCACGATTCATTTTGTTTTAATTAATTAATTTGTTTGATTATTTATACAAAACTCCGTTATGACCTGCCATCACTGCAGATCCACCCCAGGGCTTTCCCTTGTCAAGATACACCCCTGTTCAGGAAACCTAGACATGCCTACTCAGGAGTAAGAACCATAGTGTTGAATGGGACCGAGTCCTGGCATGGGCAGCAGCGGTCTTGCCCCTCTCTCCTTCCCCCTTCACAGTTGAGCAGTTGAGCAGAAAATTGCCCCACCCTCCTCTTTTGTCAGTGAGACTGCCCTTGGACACACACGCCTCCAACAAAAAACGTGATGGTCCAATATAGTGCAAAGACAGCAATACGTGGGAGGGAGGAGCAGCTTTGTTGTGTGCGGAGGGGGGGAACTGGATTTTCCTTGCTCCAAAATAAGATGGAAAGTGGAGGGGAAGAGGCGAGAAGAGTGCAGGACAGGGATGACATCATGTGAGTACTGAACTGCAAAAACACCAAGCATGGCATGAATGCAATAAATTGCTGGTGTGATGGAGCTCACAAACCTGAGCAGGGTAAATTGTTGCCGTGGTTAACAAAGCACCCACAAACCATGAGCAGTTATTGGGTCGTGGGTGATTTGTTAACCATACCAACAACATACCCTGTGCTGGGTTCGGACATCATGATAAGCTACAGCACCAACCACAGTTTGAATATTCAAAATGGCCACCGGTACATACCAAACCCACCATACCTTAAATAACCCACAGTGGGCTGAGGTAATTGTGTGAACCAGCCTAGTGTCAGAGAACATAATGAATGATATACCTACAGTTTCTTTTCTGGTTTAGAAACTTAAAATATGAATGTCCACTTTGAGGAAGCCATCCCACAGGTGGCATGGACAAACAGGAGCCATGAACCGGACTACAGTTTTCTCTTGCTTTGGACTTAAATTGACAGGCTGCACACTTGCCCAAAAGTTAGCCTCTACTGACTTAAAAGGTATTGGCCAACTCCTTTCTGAAGTAAATGTAAGCTTCTCTTGCCTTCACTTGTTCCAGGACTTTGCCATGTTTTATATTCAACTGACCTGGAGTACAAAAACCTAAACTTGTTTGAGTTGTTCCCTCAGTGCAGACTACAAGGAGTCCAGCAAAGAAATGTTTGTAGTAATAGAAGCCAGCTGCTATAAAGGAACAAATGTAACTGAAAATAGGGAACCAAGGTAAAAACAAGGGGGAAAGTATGCTTAAAACGATATCCACAAAACTAGGGTGACCATATGAAAAGGAGGACAGGGCTCCTGTATCTTTAACAGTTGTATTGAAAAGGGAATTTCAGCAGGTGTCATTTGTATATATGGGGAACCTGGTGAAATTGCCTCTTCTTCACAACAGTTAAAGCTGCAGGTGCCTTGCCCTCTTTTAAATCTGGTCACAGTATAGCTGCAGTATAGCTCCTGCACTTTAACTGGTGTGATGAAGAGGGAATTTCAGCAGGTTCTCCTTATATACAAAGGACACCTGCTGAAATTCCCTTTTCTATGCAACTGTTAAAGATACAGAAGTCCTGTCCTCCTTTTCATGTGGTCACCCTACACAAAACCAAACGAAACCAAACACTCGAGCATATATTATCTCTCTAGAATGGCAAGTGCAGAGTCTAAAATGGCAGGCAGACTTTCATGCTGATGAAAGGCCAGCACACCAAAGCATCCACTCATTACATAGAAGAACAAAAGAGCTCAGGCAAGACATGATCTGCTTTCATCGTGATACATTTACAATAATAAGGCTACCAATTAGTTGTTGACAAGAATCATGAAAGGAGCTGCCCTTGCTATATTCAAACATCTTAGCACTTATATCAATGCCACAAATAAAGTCAGGACAATATGCTGCCAAAGGGGCAGGATGATAGAGAAAACTGGAGAGAAGTCTGTAAATGATCCCAGGGGGAGTCTACCCAGAGTCTGAACGCAAAATGTTTCATATAAATGTTTCATATAAAAATAAAAATTTATCTAATTTATCTCTCAGGCATTAGTTTGTAAGACTGTCTCTTATCCAATATGGAACACATTAAATAAAATATTTTTTAAAAAGTTAAAATACTGGTTTTAACTTTTTTTAAAATGTAATTTATGTGTAGCACATCAATGCCACCTGTCATTGACATTCTGACATTAACAGCAATCCAAGGGGTGTGTGTGTGTGAGTGTGTGTGTGTGTGTGTGTGTGTGTGTGTGTGTGTGAGAGAGAGAGAGAGAGAGAGAGAGAGAGAGAGAGAGAGAGAGATTGAGGTTCTGTTGTGGTAAAACCTTCATTTCCTGTCAACTCACACTAGTGGGGTAGAAGGTGGGTAAGGTGGGGGTGGATTTTCTGTCCCACCCCTCAATTTGCCCTTTAATTTTTTTTCTCCTGGCTTTGGACAAATCTCACAGATCCTATGCATATTTACTCAGTGATATGGACCACTAAGTTAAATGTAGTTTACTTATCTTGGCCTTTTCAGGGTATACGAAAACATTCTGATGAAAATGAAGATCAGACTGCTCTTCCAGAGGTAGGACCGTGGGCCTCATATTAGCTGCCCCCCTCCATCTCACTAGCCTCACTGATGTCTGAGACTGTAAAATCAGGTAAGGACCCTTTTAATAGTGCAACCAGCTCCTTCTGAGAGGGTTAAAGCTGTTCATATTATAGATCATGGTTGCATATATAAGGCTTCACTTTGCTGCTAAGACATCTTTGTATTTTTCTAGTAGGGGAGAGTTCCAGCCTGCTAACCTTGACCTGAGCTATCCATGGTCCTGGTTCAGATGTCCTTTACACAAGAGGACTTCTGCCTTTGCTTAGCTTGTTCTGCCTGCAGTACTTAGCTTGAATAAATTCTGCTTGCCTGACAGAACCTCGCTCCCTAGACTTGATAGTTCTACTTAGACTGGACTCTCCTTGCTCAGATCTGGTCTCTCAGATGCCATTGGCTTCCCCTGCAGGCCACAGCTCACCACAGAATGGGACAGGTCCCTGTAAAATTCTGTTTAAAGCAGGGTGATTGCAGAATAAAAGCCTCATCTTGAAGCACCATTTATGTTCCAGAGTTTCACATAAAATGAAGCCAAATACCAAGAAAATGCCCATAAGGTGGATGCAATATATTTTAGCAACACTCATTTGAAAGTATACTCAAGTCATTTTTTAGTGTCATGGTGTTATTGTTCAACCAGTGTAGGGCTGTTCCGTCCACATGCAGCAAAGATCATCCCTCCCCCTAGAACTCAGGGTCACCAAAGGAAATTGTTTGGCAGTACAGAAAGAGATAAAGGGAAGTGCCCTTTCAGACACTGCATAGGTGACTTATGAAAATCGCTGAACCAGGATGGGGTGACAGCCACTAGTTTGAAAGAATTTTGAAAGAGGTAGCTGGTCAGATTTACGGAGGGTATGATCATGAAATAGAATGTCCATGTTCAGAGGCAAAACACTGAATACCAAATGCTGGAGACATAAAACAGGGGTGAGCTTATTTATTTATTTATTACATTTTTATACCGCCCAATAGCCGAAGCTCTCTGGGCGGTTCACAAAAAAAAAAGCTTGTGAATTTGTGCTCTGCCTGTAAGCTTTCTGGAAACATCTGATGAGCCACACTGTTAGAAACAGTGTTAGACTGTCTGGTCCAGATGGGGTCATGTCTCCTCATAGCATGCCAGCATAAACAAATGCGACCCTCCAGTAAAATGTTGCAGTGTGAAGCACTTCTTTTCAGGATTCCGGGCTCTACTTTCCATTCCCCCTCCCCAGTTTTCTGTTCCCAACCCAACAGTCCTTCAGCATACCATCACAATTAGCATGCTCATTGGGCTGTTCTGGGGTTTTTCCTGCCCCCAAGATTTTTTCCCCTAAAGGTTCTTTTTTTTTTTTTTTTAATATGTCTGCAAACTTTGAGATTCTCCCAAGCCTGCTGATATCTCCTTCTTGTGTATTGATGCTTCCATTTTGGATACATAAGGATCAACACTAGGACAATAGAAATCACTATTAGTATATACTGTATGATGGGATCAGGAGAGAATTTCTCCCCAATCACTATTGGCTATTGTATTGTTTAGATTATAACCCTGCAAATAAAACTACATTGGTTTATTTTTGTACACTACAGCATTTAATTTGTTTTAGGAAATGATAGACAGGCAGATAATGGCCATTAGTGGTAGCAGCAACGTATTCTTACTTACTATCTATCTATATAAAATGCTTAGTTATGTTTCCGTACAGGCTTCAGTTGATACAGGTTGCTAAGCAACAGTAACAACGTGTAACATCAGCTGATACAGGTTGCTAAGCCCCTCGCCCGACTCCTCCGGGCTTTTCAAGGTAATCCTACCCCCCTTTCTGCCTCTTCGCTCCCCCCCCACACACGAAGGGGGCAGTGCCATGGACCAGAGCATGAGTGAGGCACGGCCGGGGCCCTTGGTGGCCGGGTGGGAGGCCGCTCGCCTGCTGCAAGCCGAGGCCCCAGCCTAATCTCATGCGAACTGGGTGGGCGGCCCAAGGCTGACAGGAACCCCAGGGAGAGGGGGGCACCTGCTCCCCCCGACCTCCCTGCCCCCCAGGTCTGCCAGACGGTGCTGTATCGATGGCCTCCAAGCAGCCCGCGCCCCACTCCAGCCCTTCTGTCTCTCGGATGCTTAATGTCTCCTCGACTGGGCTGAAGTGAGTCATGACTCACTCGAGTCCCGTTCATTTCAGTGGGTCTACTCTAAGTAGAGCTTAGATAAGATATGCTACAACGGCATATGTTACACCGGGTACAGCTAGTTTATTATAAATATTTTAAATTATATTGTAAATATGTTTATTTTTATAGCAAAAAATATACATATTTTTATATCTACATTCAGGAAGGAGGTCAATATGTTTTTTTAGCTTGGCTTTTAAAAATTGTTATGGTTAATATGGTGTTTAAAGTTATTTTTAATGTTTTATTATGTTTTTATTTGAGTATGGTTTGTTTTCTGATTTTTTGGAAACTGCCTTGCTTGGCTTCCTGCAAAACCTATTTGACCAGATGTGCAAAACCAACCAGACAAAAAGTATGTATATGAAACAGTATGTATATGAAGCCCAGCATCTGGTATGAGGACCCCCTGGGCCCTGTCCCATCCTGGTAGCCCCAACCCCCATTATAAGCTTAACAGGTGGTGGCACAGCAGGGATCTCTTTTCTTTGCATAGTTTCAGGGCAACATGTGCACGGCAAAGCAGTGTGGGCCAAGGCTGCAGCTGCCCACCATCTTCTTTTCTCTGGGCTCTGACATAGAGGGGAATCAAAGGATTCTGAGGAAATGAAGATGAGAGAGGGAGGGAGGGATGTCATTGACTATGTCAGCCCTAGAAGCATCCTGGCATTTGCCCACCCACGTCAAGTCCTGATGTTGGGCCTAGGCTATGTATACTATGGGAAGCAATGCCCTACTGTGTTCAGTCAGTGTACATAAGAAAGCCAAATGCCTTTTAACCAGGGCCAGATTAAGACATGCTGAGGCCCCAAGCCACATGAAGATTCAGAGGCCCCATACCATAAAAATAGAGGGAAAAGTTGTATTACATTATTATAGGAAGGGTAATGAAGGGATACCACCAGCATTAGGGGCTGCTTGTAGTTAAACAGTGTTAGCCTTCTCTGAAGATGTGTATAAAAGGACTAATGAAGTAAGTTGATTTGAACTACTTTTAAACTGGCTCTAATTTGTGTTTATTGCTTCCAATACTGTATTGCCACATTTTCTCTCTATAAGGCAACTTTGCTGTAAGTCACACCAGACTTTTCAACATATTTCAGTCAAAGCAATTTCATCTCATTTATCTTACATCTTAGTGATTTCCAATATATTTAAAAGTCCTGCATAATATGAGGCCCTAAGCCATGGCTAGTTCCTAAATCTGGCTCTGCTTTTAATTCACTTAAAAACTTGTCTGTCTGTCTCCTCTGGTCATAAGAATTTATCTAGCTTCTTGGCATTTATAAATGAGACTTCAGCTTGTCTTGTGATCTGCAATCCCACTCGACATTAGGTATTGACTTCATACCAGTTAAATTGTCATGCCACCTGCCCGCCCAACCACCAAGTATTCTGGGAATTGTACTCTGGTCAGAGTAATGCAATTTCTTTGTTACAGATCCTCATCCCACCTCACAGAACTATAGTTCTTAGGGTTCCAGTGAGAGGAAGGCATACTAAACCAGTTTAGGTCTATGGCACAGATATGCCCTGAGAGTTTTCATAAACAAATTCATAATGACTGTTTTAGAAAGAAATTGCATAATCTTCTCATGCTCTAAGCAAAAATGTATGTTTCTTTTTTTCCACAGGAAAGTTCCGAAACCAAATTGCAACTAACATGAAAGCCTGTGGTACCTAGGCAATTCATTTCATTTCATAAACTTTTCTCATTTATTTTGCAATTCAAATCCCCCCTAGAACTCACTTACCTGGGCCAGACAGAGGGCTCCTAGTTATACTGGGAGTTATTCCATGTGGGCAGATACTGGGCAGTTATTCCATCTTTTCTCCTTAACAGATTTTCCATGGTAAGAAAAAAGTCGTAAGAAATGGTGGGAAAGCAAAGGAGGGTTAAAAAGGGCGATAACAATGTCTGGACCCCTGGTAAAATTCTGTGAATGGGTCAGGGTGATGGTGGCACAATAAAAGCTTTATGTGGAAGCACCCTAGGGCTTCCTTAGCTTATTGTGATATCAACCCTTATCAACAACAGGGCCAATTCATGTGTTTCTTTTAAAGGACTTTTCTACATCAGGCTTTTACCCCACCTCTTTACTGAGATGTCTGCTTCTAGATTCTTGGTGAGATTAAGATCGGCTCCTTTACACATGGTTTTTTCTGGTGGTGGGTGGTGGTATGTGCCTTTCTCTGCCTTTCTAAATGTTCCATTACCCAACCTCTAGGTGGTGCTGTGGTGTAACAGAATTGCACAAATACACCGCAGTTTTATGCTTCCATTCACACAAATACCAGACTTCCCTCGTTTGGGGGTGGGGGACACAGGAGAGGCCCTGCAGGATGACAGCATCAGAATGATGACAAGCTACCATGGAATCATGAGTACACAATAAATGCCTCATGTTGAAAGGCTGTCAAGGGAAAGCTCCCATAAATCATAGCGCACCTCACTCTACAAGAAAGAATCAGGTTTCTTAATAACATAGCAAAAGGGCAGTTATTTAAAAAGTTCAGTAAAAAGAATACTTGAGTGCTTCCAGATGTGGCTTTTACAGTGTAATCGCCCTGCCTCATTCATAAGGCTGCTCAATGCCTTTTGACTGGTAGTGCTAGGAGCCCTGAGTCTGGAAAAAACCCTTGAGAGAGTGGTACATCTTACTACCCCTTGTATTGTTTTTATTGTAAGTAGAATTGTTTTTAAGGTTGTGCTTTTAATATTGTATTTTAAATGTGATTTTAATATTTATATGTGAACTGCTGAGGGATTTTATTATATCTAGCGATTCATAAATATCACAACTAAAGCTTATCCATTTGTAATGTTTTGCTTTACTTGTAAAGATAATTAATATGCCGGAAGTTTTTTGTTTTTCTTTCTCCCCCTGTCCCCATAACCTTGAAACTCATTCCTCATATACACATTTCCCATTCACTTTTATGAAGAATATGGTATCTCTTCTGGAAGAGAATGGGAATCACCTGCATATGCAGGGCTTCATTTCTGCAGTGAGAAAGTGGCTGGATACACAGGAGCTCCATATTTACACCAGAACACATTTCACTAGGGCTCTGGATCAAGGTGACTGTAATTGGAGTCATGATGATTGATTGATTGATAGATAGATAGATAGATAGATAGATAGATAGATAGATAGATAGATAGATAGATCAAGGACACACAAATCAATACACTTTCATAGAAGGTTAACATTGTATTTTATTTTCATAGTCATCACAGTAATAAACACTCAGGTAATAAATTAGCCAAATACCACATCAGTAACATATTTACTTAGACAATTATATTCCATATTTCTACTACATGTTGGCAGGTATACACATAGTGCAGTTCATCTTGCAAACACATAAAAGTTTTGCTCTTTTTGTTTTAAATATAATTATATAAATACTATACATGTTAAGATGGGCAATGATAGGCAGAAGAAGAAAATGTCTCCAAACGCTTATTCTTCAAATCTGTGAGCAATATAATACTCAGTGCTAAAAATGGATGTTATCAAATGCCATTGCAGAAAGCCAAACTACAAATTATTAAAATACAGATAATACCAGTCTGTGCATACCAGATGTGCTGCAGCCATAGCATGTTCTTTGTGGTTATTGTCAGAAGGGACAGATCAGATGAAAGAACACTAACTGATGCCTCTCCAAAGGCCTGCATCCCTTTGACATCAGTGCTAATAGTTCTTTCTATTGACTTCAGTGATGGCTCTTCAAGGTGGAAGTGTGTATTCTACTAGATAATGTTTATAAGGAATGCATTGTGTCTAAAACTTGTATTGTATCCTATTGGTTTGACACCCAGCACACACACACACACACACACACACACACAAGTACCCAAGTCTACTGAAGCTCCTTCCAGCAAAGCACTTAATTAAACATTGTAATTAAAGCACATCTGGGATGCTAACTATATAGCCATGGAGTTCAAGACTAATAATCATAGCCACTGGAGCTTCGTATAATGGCTTGAGCTGTGTTATGAACAGAAGCTGAGGGAGAATATTTTGAATTGGGAGTAATGGGAAGCGAGGGAAATTATCTACAAAACAGCCCCCCGTGTTCTCAGAAAGGAAGAGAGTGTGTGTCTAAGACAGTTGTCCGGAATATATTGCCCGCTGCCATTGTATGCATGGGTGGGCGTGCAAGCAGTTTAGATGACCATCTTGCTATGTGAAGATGGGTTAAAACAGTTTTGAGTATATACTGTTGCAGTTTTACGACTGCTTCACTACACTCTTACTTGCAGCTCAACCCATTTGTAGCAGAATTGTACATACAAGTTGAACTGCAAGTTGGGGACATGGCGAGTCAAATGGACAACCACAGGCTACACTATGTACTTTGCGAATCCACTTCACAGTCACAACACACTTATTCTGGTGCTAATTCACACAACTAAATGGGTGATCCAAAAATACCACCCAGAATAATACCACCCAAACAATGTAAGAAGGCCTATTTCTGGTAGCAAGAAAGCTTAAGAAAGTTATAGAAAAGCACTGCCCAGGAAGAATCACAGGACTGGGAAATGACCCAGGCATTATCGGCCTAGAGGACAAAACCAAAGAGTACAGTCAGAAGTCAACAAAGCATACAGCAGCACTAGACCTTGACTTGTGCAGTTCTGGTCACCATGCCTAAAAAAAGATATTGTACAGCTGGAAAAAGTGCAGAAAAGGGCAACTACAATGATCAAGGGGCTGGAGCATCTCCTCTATGAGGGAAGGTTACAACACATGGGATTGTTAGCTTGGAAAAAAGGAGGCTGAGGGGAGACCTGATAGAGGTGTACAAAATTATGCATGATGTGGAAAATGTGGATAGGAAGACATTTTTCTCCCTCTCTCATAATACTAGAATCTGGGGTCATCCCATGAAGCTGATTGGTGGGAGATTCAAGCGAGATAAAAGGAAGTACTTCTTCACATAGCTAAACTATGGAATTCACTACCACAAGACGTGGTCATGGCCACCAATTTGGATGGCTTTAAAAGGGGGTTGAATAAATTCCTGGAGGAAAAAGCTATCAATGGCTACTAGTCCTGATGGCTAAGTGCTACCTCTAGTATCAGAGGCAGTAAGCCTATTTTGCAGCAGTTGCTGGGGAACATAGGCGGAAAGGTGTGGTTGCACCCATGTCCTGCTTGTGGGTTCCTGGTCAACAGCGGATTGGCCACTGTGTGAACTGAGTGCTGGACTAGATGGACCCTTTGTCTGATCAGCATGGCTGTTCTTATGTTCTAAAGACTCTAGCTTGCCAAGGGAATCAAATAAACAATATTGCTCTTCCCCAGCAGCAGGGAAGAACTAGCTCCCTTCTCTGTCTGGCTCAATACCCAATGAGCCCATCTGCATGTAACAATGACAAATCATAGGTTGATTAACCCATGATTTGCTACAGCGTATGTCAGGTGCATGCCACTGATGTGTAACCCATCATTTGCCGCTGTTATGTGTGAACCGGGTCAATGGCTAGAACAGTGGGAAATCTACCTGTATAGCTGGAGATATTATTCCAGTCAGGTGGTGAATTTGCAGTCCCCAAGAGGGCAAGGGAGATGATGATGGGCTAAGACTGTATGATGATGGTTGCTCTTCTTGTTGCGAATCATGCCATTAGGGAGAATGGAGCCAAAGGAAACATGACTAGAGACAAACAATTTTTAAAAGAGAATTACATTGTTTTAAATATATGTTGTTGTTGTGTGTGCTATCTTTTTTTTTGTCCTTACATGAATGGTTTTTATACTTTATATAATGCATTTTAATGGTTTTTCATTTTTTGTGAACTGCCCAGAGAGCTTCGTCTATGGGGTGGTATATTGTTTCCCATGGCGCCTATTATATAAATTCATTTTCTTTGTCTCGCTGTCACCTCTGCCCAAACAGGTTTTGTCCCACAAACACCTGCAAAACCATAACTATATTAAAGAATCAGTCCCAGAACTCTACATTTTTAGACTCTTGGATAGGTTGACTGCTTATAAGATAAATGTAAATATATCTGAAATTCTAGATCTAAATATGAATATACCTAGAAAAATATATATTGTCAGCAATATACCATGGGAGATACAAAGGGATCAGTACATTGGCTTTCAAATGGTATACATATTTAAATGTAGAATTCTAGATTTCTTTCAATGATCCTTAAAGCATCCAGCTTAAGTAGGAATAAAATAATAATCAAGCAGCAATAAAAAATATGTTTGTCCCAGAATGTTTATTTAGAGGTTTGCCTATCATTATTGATAGAGCTAAATTAAACCCCTGGCAAAAATGTACAAATTGATTCTTACGGGATCATCATCATCATCATCATCTATTTAAAACAATATTGCAACCAAGATGAAAAAGAGGGCTTAGGTTTTCCAAATTTAATGAAACAAATATCACTGGTAGATAATGGTTTGTAGACTCTAAAATATTAGTATCAGAGCAAGCAGATACTGCTGTTCTGTTGTATGCTGTATTATGGTTCCAAATAATAAATAGATTTAAAAAAAAAACACCTGAAAATATAATTAACTATGTTATTATGAAAAACTGGATATTTTACAGTTCAAAAATGAGATTCAAATTTCATAATTTTCTGGGCAATATGCACATTTGGAAAATTCACAGGGTTGTCCCTTCTGTGAATTGAAGAGCTCCTTCCTTTCACAGACGGGACTGATATTCAGAGGAGGCTACTGCTGCAGGGAAGTGGGGAGGCAATGGTCACTAATTCCCCCTTCCCCTTATAGATCCCACACACACACCCCACACACTTTTCTAGAAGGTCCTCCAATCCTCCAGAGCAGATTTTCAGGGGGCAGGAGAAATCTGTGATAATCAACACCCTCCTCCTGAATCAAAGCCGTAATATTACAAGCTTCAATGGCTTTATCATACCACCTCCGACCCTCTGAATGTATCTGAGTGTTTTGATGGACTAAGTTCCACAGAAATATACCCTTTTTTTTTATGACCCGGTGATGTCAGCCACTGAAAAATACGTTCTAAAAATCTGATGCCCAAAATCTCTCATTGCAGTTAAATACAATCAGTTCCAAAGAGGAAGTTACAAAATTGTCCTTCCCCCACCCTCCAATTTCACAAGCAGTGATTCATTTCACTAAACCATTCATAAGAAGAGAGATGATTTTCCAAACAGACATTTTCATACTGGAATGGCCGTAAAGTGGACACCATTTTGAAGAGTGGACTCGGACGTGCACTTACAAGCCCGCTGTCCAGACTCTTGGCATGGTAAGTGAATGGCTGAAGCTGAAGCTGCCCTAGGCTCCTGGCAGATGCCTCTTTTTTCATTTAGCTATCGTCCAGCTGCAGTCTAGCAGGGTGGGGTATTGCTGCCAACTTCTGTTTCAACCACTCCGCTTCTTCGCAGCCCATGGGGCAGTTTGCTTCACGCCTCAGAAGAGCTGAAACAAGATGAATAAAGCAGTCTCTCAAAAGTGAGTTGGGTTTGGGTGCTGTTGTTGTTTAACTAGGTTTGATTTCTTAATGCTATAGCAAAGATATGTCCATATGACTGGATGTGCTCATGCAGTGTATCCAACCCACACGCTCTCCACAAGCCCCAGGGGCTGCAACCCACGCTGCTTCCCAGCCTGTCCACTCCACTGACAGGGACGATGGCAAGACCGGCCTGGACTGGACCAGCACAGGGTATCCTGGAGGAAAAAGGTACCTGCCTTTTCCAGGGACACTTCCCAGGCTTCCAGCTGTGTGCTACAGCACTGAACCAGGAGCGCAGGTAGCGGCCTTGAGGATGTGCCCTAGGAAATAACTGTTTAGCAAGTAAGGCACCTCATATTTTTTTTCAATTCTTTGCAAAATAGATTCTTCACCTAAAATCTATGATTTCATAGACTCTCTCTCTCTAATGACTGATCACCATATTAACGGGGGTGGGGTGGTCATATACTTTAAGGTCATATCTTTGGAACAGGACTGGCCCAAGAAATTTTGCTGCCTGAGGTAGAGCAAACACACGTCAAGGTACATAGTTTCCAAGGCTGGCCAAGTTATTCTGGTACCTAAGGCAGAAAATCCCACAGATGCTTCACCCCCACCCTGGAAATAAAAATACAACAAATTTGATGACAACAATTTGCTCCCTTTCATGACACCCCAAATCAGCTGCCTACAGTGGCCGCTTCACTCTCCTGAGGTACATTTATACATCACAACTTGTTGGGTGTCAAGCAGCAATTTGGTCCCCCATCAATATTAAATATGCTGAATGGTATGCCATTCTCTCCCCCTGCCCCCCACCCTGGCTCTCTTTCTGGAAACACATGCCAAGTACTCACTTAAAACAATGACCCAAGGGGGGAAACTGAAAACCCACCAAAAGATCCAGAAAATATGATAGATTTTGTATCAGGACCAGTGCTTTGAACTAGATTTACTCTGATTGCTGCTTTGACAAAGTTTATATCCCAAGGCTTTGGAGCACA
This sequence comes from Elgaria multicarinata webbii, assembly GCF_023053635.1. Lineage (NCBI taxonomy): Eukaryota > Metazoa > Chordata > Lepidosauria > Squamata > Anguidae > Elgaria > Elgaria multicarinata. The sequence goes on from NC_086172.1 coordinate 96,648,688, forward strand.
TACACAAAGGGTCCATTTACACAACCCAATTGGTATGGTGAGGATGTCAGCTAAGGAGTGAATTAGGACAGGGTTCAGAGCAGCTTCAAACGTTATGTGCAAATACGGAATTCACGTACATGTGGTGAAGCAACCACATTGCTATCAGTGGCTATGTACCTTGCCCTGGGAACCTATTCAACAGCAGGGTATAAAATCCTTAAATATATCCACGCATTATATTCAGCTCTTTCCCACTGCTCATTCAGTCTACATATGGCAGTTTTTCAGTGGTGCACTAAATGCACTGTGGATAGCACATGATGAACAATCATAAGACTCCTCCATCATATGCCATTGCCAATGCCAACTGCAGCCAGAATCCTCTTGTCCCACATATTCACCATGCCAATGATCTGATTGCATGTTTATCATCCTAAATATCAGTGCAGCTTTAGAGATAAAACACTCACTTCTCTTCATGTGCAGAAGAGTTACTGACAAAAGGGATTTCTTCCCTGTCTGTCTTTCCCAGGACCAGATGATGCTTCTCCATGTTTATCACACACTAAAGGAAGAATAAATGTGAATATAAGAAAATAGTCTAGAGAATAGTTTTAAGATTGCCTCGGTACTAAGCAAAAGGATATTAAGACCTGGTTCACCCGCCACAGTGGTAATTCCTGGTTTGTTTAACCCAAGAATTGCTGAGGATAAGCAAAGTGCTGAGCAAATTGCCTCCCGTGCATTTGTCATTCTCCTTTAGATAAACAACTCAGGAATGCTCCATTCCTGGGTTGTTCCATAATGTATGAACCCAGGAATGGCTAATGTTTATTGTAATGTTTATTGGCTAAACAACACAGAGTTAAGCCAACAATTACCCATGGTTTGTTATTGGGTTAACTCTGCATTTTTTTAATCCATGGTGTTTTAACAGGGTGTTCCTGGGTTGTTAATTAAAAGCGGAAACAACAAGCACATGGATCATGCAAAATATACCCAGTCATGTACGAACTGGGTCTAAAAGTAAAGGGGGTAGGGATAAGAGGGAGACTTACCTTCAAAGATTTCAGTGTCTGTAGCCCCAGGGAGAAGTTTCTCTCATTATCTTCTGGAAAAGGAGAAGTGAAGAACAAGTATCAGCATCTGCTGAAATTCCCTTTTCCAGACAACTCTTCAAGATACAGTAGCACTGTCTTCTTTTCCATATGGTCACCCTAGCGTTGGGCTTGTTCACAATAAACTTGTCAACAGCATCCTGAGACATTTCTCTCTTTTCTTGCTTGTCACCTCTAGTCAAACAGGTTTCGAGGATTTCAGCAACGATTTTTAAAACCCTTCCAATCCAAACACATTTGCCAAACACAAAAGTGAAATGGAATACACAACACAAACAGTGATCCCTCTTTCAACCCATCTTCAACTCTCTGAAAAAAGCTGTTCTGCTTCAAGAACTATGAGAAACAGATCTCTGCAGCTCAAATATTCTGCGCTTAGAACAACCAAGCAGCTTGAGAAATATTCTAAACAGGTTTTTTTTAAAAATGCAGGCAGTGCATCGGAATGTACAGCCATTATATGGCAGAGGTGCCAAACCTCTTTCAGCGCAAGGGCTGAATTCCATTTCGAGAAGCTCTCAAGGGCTGAATTCCAGTGGTGGGCAGGACCAGAGGCAAAAGTGGTGGGGCCAAAATGCCAGCCTATTTTAGCTTAAATCTCTTATTGCCAGCAACTAAGGACTGTCTATCTGCTCTGGAAGCCCCGGGGTGTCTTCGAATCTGCACTGCATTGGTTATATGATGCAACTGCTGATTCAGAGCCACCCCATGGCAAAGAGCCCAAGAACTGCAGCAGAAAAGTCAGGGACTTACCCCGACTTTTCCTGCCCGAGTGAGGTCAACACAGCTCTTCTGCCCTCTGTCCTCGCTCTGGCACTACTCCAGGGGCGTTCCCGGGTGGAAGGCGACCTCCCAATGGAAGCTACAGGAGGGGGAGGGGTGGGCCCAGCGAGCCTAATGACCACCAGAAAGCCTGCGCTGCCTCCCTTCATCTAGATTACTTGCCACCACCCTGCACCAGTGATACTACAGGGTTTGGCGGGGGAATGGTGCCAACTCAGCATGGTGAAGACAGTCCCTAAGCCTTTGGAGAGGCATTTCAACTTTTTAGAATGGGGAGAAATATGCAGAAATGAGGAAACCATCAATGGATCAGTGTTCAGGGGAAAGAGGGTGAGGCCAGGGAAGGGGACTTGATCATCTGGGGAACCCTGGAGGGTTGGACTGGGGTCCGAGGAATGCTAAATTTGGATCACAGGTCTGAGGTTCAACACCCTGCTCTACGGCACCTGGCTTCCATGAACACTTACCTGCCACAACTGCAGAACAGTCCACGTGGATCGTGCCCATTGTAAGAGACAGATGATCTATGTGACCGATCACTTTCGTATTATGCGGCAATGAAATCTTCTCACTTTCAGACTTGAAGGATTTCATATGCTCCATCAGCCTGCACATGAAAAAACAGCCACTGGGTTTAGCTCTGGAGCTTGCTCATTTGGGGGTGGCAATACCTGTGCTGCCCTATATCCAGAAACTGAGGACAGATCATTCCTGATCATTAATTAACCTCTGATATGGTGAAAGGAGCTATCACAGATTCATCTGTAAAATAACCTTTTCCCCAAAAGAGGCAAGTATTGGGCATCACCAAAATATACAATTAAAAGAAGCATTAGTTGTGTTACACCTCCAGCAATTAGCTGGAGTTTGACAAACCCTTATTAAAGAGGCATTGTGGCATCCAATACACACAGAAAATGAGGTTTTGCTGAATAAGGCATAACCTGAGACCCACCCACCCCTTAAATCCTTTTCCTGGTAGTCTGCAAGTGTAAAGGATCGATCGTTTGATCATGCTAAACTGTGCATTTCCAGGTTTATAAAATAGCGATCTGCTAGTTTCCTTACAAAAGAGTAAAGCCCATTGATTTCAACTGCATTTACATCCAATTCATACTAAAATCTCATGCACGCTTACCTTTGAGTAAACCCCATTTTAGTAAGTCTGTCTCTGTTCAATGGGGTTTACTCAAAGGTAAGCATGCATGGGATTTTTGTATGAATTGGATGTAAATGCAGTTGAAATCAATGGGATTTACACAACCCTGCAACCCTCTCCAGTTCACACTCCAAAGCCTCCAGGCAGGGTGAGGGGAACGGGCATAGCCTAGGCAACAGGGAATAATCACAAAAGTAGGTAGGGGAGAGAGAGTTTTCCCCAAGAGTTCAGTAACTTCCTTGGAAAAAGCAGTGCAAGGCCAGGAGTGCCCCATCTTGATTACTAGGGAGGGCGAGGTGTCCAACTACCACCAACCAATGAACTGTAGGGGGAGGTACAAAGGAGATTTGAGAGTGCATCTCAATGGAACAACAGCGATACACTGGTGCGCAGGAGAGGAAAGGTATAAAGTTGAATGAAACATAAAAGTGCAAAGGGGTAAGTGCTCAGGCTTTCATACACTATGGAAATGAATGTGGATAATTTGAGGGCAAACCAGGGCAAATGAGTAGGTGTGATGGAGCTGATGTGGCTTGGCGTGGGGCTTCTGTAATCCACAGTGCTCCAAGAAAAGAAAACCAAGTTGTTATAATAAACTGAGAGAATATGTTCTCGATCTTATGTTTTTCAGTCCATGGCTTCTGAGCCACTTTTGTAGAAAGAAGGAAGGCACGGATGTTTTTGCTCAATAGCAGATTGTGCCAGTCTGCCCTCGTGGGAAATGGGAACAAATTAGTAACATATTAAAAACTGGCAATCCGTTCATCTTTTGCTAATACACAATGTTCCATTGCTCAGTCAAGTAGCAGTTGGGGATACTTTTAATTCCTGACCTCCTCCCTCTTCCCTTACATGCTTTACACTGAACCAAGTTCATATCTGGGACTTCCGGGTGAGGTGGCAACATAGTCAGATGTGTTTTGCCTTACTCCTATGTTTCTGCTTTATTATATCTGGATAATTGTTTTAATCTCTACATTAGTTGAAAGCAGGTAACTGCAGGGGGGGGTCTTTTTCTTTTTCACTCCTCTCGTTAACTTCATGTTATTGACTAAACTTGCATTTAAATTGACTCGATGGTGGGCAAGAGAAGTGTGAAAAAGAAAAGTGTGCCAGCTTTAGCCCCTCCAAATACAGGAGCCATGGGATCTTGGAAGAATCTGAGGGAGAAGCTATGGCCGTTTCTAATCCCTGGGAAAATCCTATTCTTCCCATGGACTCGGGATCATCCCAAGACCGCGGGAGGTGTGGCCGCCTGTCCTGGCTTCTTCCCTCCTCCGCGAAAGTAGTGGGGAACAGTAGAGGGAAGGAATCGGGGTTAGGGGGGAGCGGGGTTGGGCATTTTTTAAAAAAAACACCTCACTTTTCATTGGATCAAACATGTGCGCAGCTCCTTTACAAAATAAATTTTAAAAAATGGCGGTCGCAAGATGTTGCACCCGCATGTGGACTAAGGGGAGGATCTCGCGATCAGGATATCATGAGATCCTCCCCCCTCCCTCCCTCCCTCTACACCAGGCTGGTGTAGAAATGCCCTTTGTCACTCCTTAAAGTGATGGCTGTGGATCTCAAAAACATAAATGATTCTATTGAGCTGCTGTGAACTTCTATCGATGGCATTTCCACAACATTAAATGCTACAGAATCTAGAAGCTTGCACCTGGAAGACAACACTGCCGCCCATGATTTCTGTTGGCTGGCTTTGCAGGCTAAGGTTGAGACCCTGGCCACAGCTAGACTTAAGGTTTATCGTGGGATCATCCAGGGTTTGCCCCTGCCTGAGCACTGGATGCCTTGTGTGTCACCTAGATGAACAGGTTTGACCCCTGGATGATCCAGGGATAAACCTTAGGTCTAGCTATGGCCTCATTCTCACTGTTGTGACCTATGCATTATTGGGATTCTGGAGAAGCCTGAACAAGGTCAATCTTCATCTTTTACCGAGGCTTTTTTGTGTTTTTATCAAATGATTATCAGCTAGATATTGAGCATGCACATTGCATTTGAACCCCCATTTCATTCACCTGAAAAGCCACACCCTTTTATTGTGAGATTTTCAAGATTTAGTTTGTGAAGAGCAAGGGATGGGGAAAACAGAATTGGTGTGTAATGATCTTCCCACATTATACGAAGGAAGCGGTGGACCGATGACATGCATTCTCAAAATCTTGAGACTCAGATAGGCAGAAGAATCTACAGTATTTCATTCACTTTCCAGTTGTCTTTTGTCTTCGCCATAGATCCAGTCTCAAATCTTTTCAAAAGCCTGGTGCTTCAAAGGATTATCTTTTTGGCATGAACCCAGCTGCTAGGCCAGTAGAGGAAGACCTTTGCTTCTGAACTATACATAATGGGTAGCGATCTGATGAATCAGGAATTAGACATTTTCTTTTTCAATTTGGTCCTCCCACAATTGGATTTGCAGCAAAAGGAGCTACTTGCAGAGTCTTTGTGGGCCAAGGAGGTTAAGCGTGTATTGATAATTTGAAGAATAGGAAAGGTCCAGGGCCAGATGGTTTTCTGATAGAATGGTACAAGCTGCACCTGGATATATTTTTCCTCTTAAGGCTCACCTATTATCTCGTATCAATGAACAGAAGTTATTTATTTATTTATTTATTTATTTATTTAAACTCCTCTATGGGTTGTTTTGGAGTCAAACTACTTGGCACCTCTTTTAGGCTGGATGGCACTAAAATCTAGGCACATTAGAAAGTAAGGGATGGTTCCATCCAAAATTTCTGTGGCTAGAGAAACATGGTATATAAGGTCTCATCAGCCCCAGTGTGACCCTTATTGTCGTGCTAAATTAACTTTATCAGGAATCCTGATTTAAAAATTGAGAAGCAGTCTTTTGTATGTGAAGGAACTGGGTTGTTAGCGGAATTTATACTTTAGTGTAGATCAACTAATAAGATTGGATGATGAGTTCTTACCATTTTCTATATTGCGGAGTGGATATCACTTATCAACTAGTGCTGGGTGGCAATATATTCAAATACAGCATCTCTTGGCATCTATATATAGATGAGTGCTCCAGTACTTTCTATAATGTTGGAGGAATTAACTGGCTCTTTTCAGAAGGACAAGCCTACAACAGTTGTTTATAAATGTATTTGGAATGTAATAAACTGGACTTTCAGTACGTTAGAGAAGAATGGAATAGGAAACTGGAATGTTCTATACAGCTTGATCAATGGGAAATTGATTAAGCTTTGGCTTCCATATGTACTTTTTCTGCAGATTTAAAAATGAGGTTGATTCAACAAAAAGGGAGGTTTCTTGTATATTGGACACACAGAGGCTGGTTAAGAAAAAGTTGTTGTGAGCAGTTATTGTGACTGGATATGCTTTTATTCTTGTGTTTTTTTTTATGTTTGTGCTATCATTGTTATCATTTGCAGTTTCCCTCCTTTGTTTTGTTATGATTGCAAATATGGAACAAAGGAAGCTGTCTTATACTGAGTCAGACGATTGGTCCGTCTAGCCCAGTATTGTCAACCCTGGCTGGGAGCAGCTCTTCTGGGTTTCAGGCAGGCGTTTTTCCAGCCCTACCTGGAGTTACCAGGGATTGAATTTTGGATCCTCTGCATGAAAAGCAGGGGCTGAACTACTGAGCCATGGCTCTTCTCCTATTATCAAGATCTAGACAGATTATAGCCACCACATCTTGGAACATCTTCACTTTCATGCTTATTTTAGGGATCAGATGAGTTCATGTTGGGTATCCAATTCCTGCAGATCACATAAATAAAAGGTTTCAGTCTATGCAAATTCCTTGTCTTCATTATACAACTGACAAGACTGAATTATGCATTCTGGAGAGCCAGCTTTCTGGAGTTGATCTAGAAGTGTTCCAAATGTGTTCTCTAGTCAGGAGCATGGGCAATATCCATGTGTGGACATACTTAAAGCTCCATCTGACGAGCGTTTTATTGCACGCTCATTACTGGGCACTCATGGAGTTTGCTCAGGTCCCTCACATGACGTTGTCTGCCTCCTGCGTGCCTTCCACCCCTTCTGGCCTTCCTTGCATGACAAAAACAAAACCCTCATTAAGTCTGATTTTTTTAAAACTCGGAATTGCTGCTCTCTCCTGCTGTGTGCAGGAGAAGCAGCGCCATTAGAACAGCGGACTCAATGGGCCTCATGCTCATTGTGTACTTCCTCTTTTGATAGAGGAAGTAACTGAGGAATGAAAACATGGGCGGAGAAGCGACAGCAGAGAGTGTGTTTCCCTCCGGTGTGATGGAGCTCTAAGAATGAACATTGCAAAGGTCTCCTGTATGCAGAGCAGGAAATTAAAGAGAATGCAGCTTGACATACAGGAATAAGAAAAACTATAGCTGCTGGAATTCCCTCTGCATGGCTCTTAAAAATTGAGGAGCCCTGTCCCCTTTTACACTGGGTCACCCTAAACCAGCCTTCCGTGGCGTGGTACCCTCCAGATGGCCTGGCCATGCTGGCTGTGAATGATGTGGGTTGTATTCCAACACATCTGGTTGGAGAAGGCTGCCCTGGAGATAACCTTAGAGAAGAGAAAGGTAGGGAATGTACTGCACATCCAAGAAATCTTTTAAAAAGTAAAGTTGTAAAATCTTTGCTATAGAAATGTCTCATCCATTATTCTTACCGTTGTTTTAAAAATCATTTTTAAAATGATTCTGATGTCATAATAAAATGCAAGCTGGGCTCGAACACAATCCTTTTCTTTTCATTTCGTTTCTATGGGGCTTATGCAAGAGGCAAACTCAGTGGATGTGACAATACATGGATTAGAACAAAGTACATCCGAAAGCAATCACAATTCCCTGATGTTTGCTTTTCTCCCCTCCTCCCCCGACAACACTGTTCTGGCTGTGTTTGTGCGCAGAACTGACATGTTCTTAAAAAAAGCAATCTGTCTGAAAGCAATAGTTCCTTTCCTCGTTTCATTTCTGTCTCCTTTAAGGTACTTTTCTACTGCTGTCCTTTGCAAGATGAGTCATCCGTGACCTATGCATAGATGAGCCAAAGCTAAAGGCATTTTGATGCCGCTTCTTTGAAGGATCCATTTTCCTCTCTATTAAAAGTGTTACGAAAGGCAAGGGAAAAGGCTCCTTTTCTCAGTACACTCTATTTATTTATTTACAACATTTATATACCCCTCCACATCTAAACAGATTCTTGAGCAGTAAACAATAAAAAGGTAAAAAGATAAAAGAATAAGACACCAAATTAAAAAATAAACTAAAAACAAAATTCTAGTAAAAAAAAAAACCACGGCTAGTTAATCAATGAAGGCTTCCTGAAATGAAGGTGTTTTCAGGAGGTGCTGAAAACAGCAATGTTGGCACCTGCCTGAGCTCCAGAGGTAGGGAGCTCCCTAGAAAAGGGCCACCACACTGAAGGCTTTTCTCCAGGTGGACTCCAATCAGGCCATTGGTCCATGCAGCGCCACCAGGAACACGCCATCTAATGACCTCAGTGACTGGGCAGGTTGGTAAGGGAGAAGGCACTCTCTCAAGCACCCTTACCTCAAGTTGTTTAGGGTATACACTAGTACCTTAAACTTGACTGGAAAGCGAATAGGCAGCCAGTGTGGTTCCCTTGGCAAAGGAATTGCATGCTGAAAAGGGTCCATTCCTGACAACAGCCAACTGCTGCATTCTGCACTAGCTCCAGCTTCCCGAGCAACCTTAATGGCAGCCTCACATAGAGTGCATTGCAGTAATCCAGTCTTGAGGTTACTAGCACCTGTACCAACCCATAGCAGGTGACGCAGCGGATAATGGTAAAAGGCACTCAGACCTGCCATGGCCACTTGCAGTACTGCCAGACTATGAACCTGATCTTTCCAAGGGAGTGCAACTCCATCCAGAACCGGCAATGAGCCTGCCTCCACTTTCTTGCATGTCCCAACTTCTCCCAATGAGTTAAATGTAGCAACATGTACTCCCAATTCCAAAAGCTAAGATGCCCAATTCTCCTTTTTATGTTCTGTAACTTTTAAATATTCTGATTAACATATTAATAATTTAGATAGCCCTTTACAGCAAAGTCCATTGCAATTATTTAATTTACATTCTGTATTGAGTTGTTACATTTTACCCCCACGCTTCCTCCAAGGAACTCAAAATAGCATATATTTGTCTTGCAGGCAGTCTCTTTGATAACTGGCTTGGCCCAGAGCTTCTACAGAGATGGGACTATAAGCTCCATCCCACGAGCATTTTATTGCACACTCGTTACTGGGCACTCACGGAGTTTGCTCAGGTCCCTCGCATAACGTCGTCTGCCTCCTGCGCCCTTTCTTCCCCTTCTGGCCTTCCTTGCATGACAAAAAAAACCCTGATTAAGTCCAATGTTTTTTTAAACTCGGAATTGCTGCTCTCTCCTGCTGTGTGCAGGAGAAGTAGCGCCATTAGAACAGTGGACTCAATGGGCCTCGTGCTCGTTGTGTACTTCCTCTTGTGAAAAGAGGAAGTAACTGAGGAACGAAAACACAAAGGTAGGGAGTGTGTTAACCCCCAGTGTGATGGAGCTTTAAATCTCAGACCATTACAAACAAGTGAGGCTGAGTGACCATAGCTGAACATGGATTTAACCTGAGCCTTTTGCACCTTAACCCAAAACACTTTCTCTGAAGTTCTGCATGCATCCTGGGGGCTGTCTTCATGGCACCGGCTCCCTTTTCAACCTCGCACTTTCCCTCTCCTGCCACGGTGTCGGGTAATCCTGATGCCGAGGGGGGAGCGTGGGGTTTCTGGCAGCCATCTAGGTCCCAGAGCCAACCCTTCTCCTGGTGGAAGGCAATCAATTGCTGGTCGCCATCCACCAGGCTGCTCCCCCAGGTTGCCCCGGATTGGCTGCTGAGTGATGTTACATGGCAAAAGTGCCATGTTGATGTCACTCCCTTTGAAAAAGTTGAGGTAAATCCTGACTTTTTCAAATCAGAGCATCACAGGGAAGCCCCATGGTGGCTATGAAGCTGCATCTGTATCGTCTAACCGACGAGGCTCAGTTCCACAGCCACTGCGGTGCTTTCCCAACATGTAGACAGTCCCTCAGTGTTCCTTCTGATGAACATCATCTCTGACCATCCTTACGGCATTAAATTATTAATCTCTATGTTAACACAAAAGTGCCAGAAACTCCAAAAATTGTGATAAACCAGTACTGAAAAATGATATCTTGGAAAAACTGGAGTACGACATTTTGGGAGAAACCTAATCTGTTTCCACCCCCCCCCCCCCACAGGAATAAATAAGTCAACTCTGTCAGCAGCATAGAACAGGGATGTAGAACCTCCGGCTTGCAGGACAACAGAATCAGACCCACAGAGCAGGTGGGGCTTAAGCTGCAAGCCCCGCCCCCGCAGGAATTGCCTTGGAAAGCATCTCCCTCTATTATCTCTGATATGAGATCAGGGATAACAATGCAGATCCCAATGCTGGTGCATGCTAGAATGCGTGGCAGCAGGACTCACCTGTGCTGAGATGAGAGGATTGGAAAAAGACTCATATGGAAGCACCCGTGGTCAAAGAGAATGGTGAAACTAGCAACTACAATAGTCAGGCCTCATACTGTATTTCGATAACTCCAATTTTAAATCTTAAATCTTCTGCTGGTTTTTAGACTTTGTGTTGAATTTTTAGCATTTCACTAACCTCTGCAATCCGACAGAAGAAATTAGTACTTCGACATCACAGAAATGATTGCAATGCAAACATGTAAACCCCTGCCTTTTAGTTCAAAAAGCTGAAACCGCATGTGGGATCAGGCGTTATCACATTGTCAAGGAAGAGCACAGCTGGCTAATCTAGACATTCTCACTGTGTTGACACGGAAGCTTGTTCTGTGCTGCCCTGGTGGGTAGACCGTACTTCTGGCTGAGATACGTGGCCAAAGGATTGATCGCCATATGGTACTTACTAGACTCAATGTTCTCTCTCCTTCCACCCCTCCTCCTCCCCAGGAAATATAGGCTCGAATTTCCCTGGCACAAATTAACATCATACCTGCCGCCTGAGCCTCTGAGGTTTTAAGTTAACTTCTCAAATCAGAGAGACTCAGGCTTATGCCTGCCTGCCTGCCTGCCAGGCACAACTTCTGAACTTGAGAACTCTTCCAACACAGACCCAGATTTATGAGCTGGGCTGTGGCAAATCATTAGTAAGAATTATGCACTTGTTATGTACTCAGCGGCACTTCTGTCTTCATTAGCATTTCGCATGTTCCAGAGACTAGGAGCTTCTTTAAACGAGCGCTTTATAGTATGCTCATTACTGGCCACTCATGGATGTTTGCAGGTCATTCTGAAAATGCCATCAGCCTCCTGTGCATCTCCTGCTCCATTTTCCTGTTTTAAAACCTCCCCGACTCTTCTGGATATATAGATATTTGTCAGGTTTTCCTGCCATGTGAAGGCAAAGTTGTGCTATAAAATGCTCACTAGAGGGCGCTGTCCCATTCAACTGCATTGAGGCTGTACAAGCCACATCGTCCCTGTTCTCTTCCTCATGTAGTTACAGCTCATTGCAGAAGTGGAAAAGAAGCAGGAAACAGAGTCACGGTAAGGGAACACGATTTACCCCATCTGAAGGAGCTCCAAGATAACTAACATAAACTCTAGGGCTGAGCAGAAGTGAGTCCATGTTAAAATGGACAGCACCATGTACATTGATGGTGTGACATAAATAAATAAATAAATAAATAAATAAATAAATAAATAAATAATAGAGTGGCACTAGGAGAGTATGGCTTTCAGAGAATTAACTCTATATACCAGTGGTACACAGACTTTTCAACCCAAATTGCCATATGCAGAGTCAGTTGAATTTCCTTGTCAGTTTCATCCTCATCACACCTTCCTTTGTTTAGCTCAGAAGTCCCATATTCTGTATTTATGACAAAGGACTTGTCAATTTCCCCAGCCTCAAAAAGTGCTGCAGTGGGAGATCTGGTTCCTTTTTGGTTCAACAGAATTCCACAGCTATGAATCACTTTCCATCTGTGAGCTGAGCTACAGGCTGTTCCCTGGACTCCAGGAACTTTCTCCCACATTTCTTTTTGGCGGTTCTGCAATGTGCGCAAATGTCTGAGCAATTTTCACAAATTACACCCAAATTTGCGCAAATTACACAAATTCAGCCATAAAATTGCACAAATTGTTCCGAAATTTGCATACAATTGCAGAACTTCCCCCATCCACCCCCAATGCACCAAATTCCCAGACAATCCACAAATTGGTCCGTCTCACTGCAGATTGAGTCAGGTGCCGCAGCGGGAACCGAAACTAGGAAAACCCATCATGCTCCACTTCCCAAATGGATTCTTCCAACATCCCTACAAGTACAACCATGACTTTTAGAATGCCCACCTGCCATTGAGCTGTTAACGAAAGAGAGGTCTGCCTGCCGATCCTACTCCAGAAATATCCCTACAGGGCTCCAGTGGGCTGAAGAAGGGAAATGGTGCCAGCTGCTCTGCAGGAGGGGAGACTATTTTACAGCATAAAACCCCTAAATGTATAATGATAACTTTGTGCAATAAGCAAGTCAATTACTCAGCAGTGATTTGCTCACTAATAGGTGTCGCTCTCCCCTGCCAATAAGAGCTACAGTCGTGTTCACAGAAGTCATTAGAAATTACAGAAAACTGGCATTTATTTACTCAGCATGAGGGGGTGCTTAATGAGTAAATTGTTACTGACTCTATAACTTGGGTGAAATGATCTCAGTACTTCAGTGTCTCTTGCTTTGGAACAACCCAGGGCATTTTAGAGATTCCGTCAAATACAGGATTAGAAGGTGAGGTCAGATTGGATGACCTTTTGGATGATTGTCAAAATGCCTCCTGATGTCCAACACTTCAAATGTGCATGAGGACAGCTTAAAACACAATAGTTTTTTTCAGAGAGTTTGTAAAAAGAGAAAAAGAGCTGTCTGGGGTGTATACATTCATCATGGTTTAGCTCTTTCTAAACAGGTTTTTGTGTAGCTTCAAAAACATATAAAACCTGTTTGAGAGGAGGAAACAATGGAGCAAAAGAAAAATGTGTTTCTACACCATGGGAAGCGGTGCTTCTCCAAAACCAGTTCCAACTCTCTTAGAGCTTCTCTACACTAAGGGAAATTGCATTGTTTACCCGGGGCTGTAGTGTTTCCTGGTTCTTGGCACAATTGATATGAGCTGATTACTAGGGCTGTGCACAGACCCCCGATCCTCTTCGGATCCCGATCCACAAGTTCCGCATCGAGTCTGCTCCGCACCGATCCACCAGTGGTCTGCTTCGCTTCGCTGTGGAACTCCGGATCCAAATCGGAACTCCACAGCGGCGGTGCCGGCGGTGCCAGGTAAGGCCCCCCTTACCTGTGTCTGTCTGCGGTCCAGCGGCAGCTGCAACTGAGCCCGAGGATTCAAACGGGAAGACCAGGCTGCAGCTGCAGCCTGGTTTTCCGGTTTGAGTCCTCGGGCTCAGTTGAAGCCGCTGCTGGACTGCAGACAGATGCAGGTAAGACCCTTACCCCCTGCCCCCTTACCTGGCTCCGCCACCGTTGCCGCACAGGCGGCGGCAGCAGGGCCAGGTAAAAAAAAACCTCGTGCACACCACTTACCTGGTCCATCGCGGCCCATCACCGGATTTGCTAGAGCCCGTGTCTCAACCCAGAACTGTAGGCCCACACTTTTGGGTTGAGCTCTAGTGAAGCTGGCGACGGGCCGCGACGGACCAGGTAAGACCCCCCCTCCCCCCTTACCTGGCTCTGCTGCCGTCACTGCACAGGCAGCAGCAGTGCCAGGTTTTTTTCAGAGCTCCGGATCAAAGCAAAGGATCCACCTTCATCTTGATCCACTCTGCGATGCTCCGCTACCCCCCCCCCCCGGATCCTTGTCACCTCTGCCTTAAGGGGAGGCGAAGCACCCCGATCTGCTTCTGCTTCTCCGATCTGAAGCGAAGCTGAGCACAGCCCTACTGATTACACCAGAGGAGAGGGGTGAAAAGGCAGAAAATCCTGCTGTTTCCCCGGGGCTCCTTTAAAGGCTTGAATGGAGGGAGCACCTCCCTCCCTCCCTCGCATGTGTGCAAAGGAGGGGAGGGGAAGTCTGCTGTACTGTTTCCTCACAGCCCTTAGGAAAGCCTGGACTTACTTCCTTAATAGACGTAAGACCCAAAGCACACATACTTGGGAGTAAGCCCCATTGAACTTTAAGGGGTGCTCCTGGTGGAGTGGGGGGGGATCAGATCTGCCTCCCTTGGTTGCAGGGAGGCATTTTATCCTCTTCTCTCTTGATCACAGACAGGGGAAAGTTGTTCCTCAGGAAATTCATAGCACAACCCCAGCTCTACACACTGCTGATTTTGTGCTATTAGGGTTTATTCCAGCTTTTCTTTGATCTATTTTATAATGGAATAGGGGGTGGGGTGAAGCCGCAGGAGATGTCCTGGCTGATGCCGTCATCATCAAAAGGACACACAGACTTCCAGGAGTGGCCAGCCGCGAGCGTGCTTTATTTCGCTCCTGTGAAGAAGCTCTTAGAAATGATTGTCTGTCTCCAGTCTTATTTATAGAAGGACAAAGACAGAAGATGCTTCAGCACTCACAAATCCAGCACTGGCACAAAGTGTTAGATTCTGTACTATTATAGGCAATGAGAGCCTTGTCAGTTACTCCATGCTGTGTTTTGTTTTGTTTTGGTTCAGTTCTCACAGGCAATCTTTGATCAGCACAAAGAAGAAGCCTCTAAGCTTAGCTCCAAGGCAAACAGACATTTGTGGAAAATATCAGGTAGTGGTGTGTGTTTTTCATCCACCTCATTAGGTAGCAGCGTAGAAAAATACTTACCCTAGTCTCTCCAAACAGGCAGACGATATGATATTGCGCTGACATCCAGTATCAACCACAAGTTGTAATTCCTTCCCAGCACACTGTTGGGGGGAAATAGAGCATTTGAAAGAAACTACCAAAGGTAGGCAAGTTTCCTAATGTTGATTTGCATTGTAGGACAGAAATTTGGAAACAAGACCATCTTACTTTCCCCTATGCCTCACTGGTTTGGAACCCCCCCTTTTTTAATTTAAACATTGGTGGATTTCCCAATGGAACCATACTTTCTCTAAATATTATTTCTGCAGCTCTCAAAGTTTGCACACATTTAACAAGATTTTGGGTTTAGTACTCCATCAAACTGGATGTGCTTTTTGTAATCCCATTCATTTTACTTCTCACCTTGTTAACTTAGGACAAGTTCACACAGTCAAAACTTTCCTTTGTGTGATGTAGCTCAACTGGCCCCAGCCATGCATCAGAGGGGTGACACCCCAGCTCTCTGGGGGTCCATGTGCAACTTCCTGGACGTGATTCCCACCACCAGAATGGATTAAAATATGCTGCTACTGCCAGAAAACTGTGGCTGTCTTAGTGGAGAGCCACATCACAGTGAGTTCTCCATATGAAATTAATGCACCATGCAAAGGAAAAGTTTGTGTATGAAGCAGCCCCTAGCTTTATCTGCCAGGGCTCCTCTCCACTTATGTGTACATTAGGCCTGCATAACTTGTGATCCACCAAGCAAAGGCAGCCCAACTTTTTGACCTCCTGGGTGCTATTCAAGCTTCCTCCCATGCAGTTTTGCAGGCCAAACACTTGCAGAAAACTGGGAGGCAGATCAAGGGGCTATTATACTTAGTTGATGGGCTGCATTCATCTTGGCTGTGTTTCCATCCAGGTGTGTGCCTTCTTCTTCTTTTTAAAGAACATTTTGACACCACTTTTCATGTTTTACAAAAATCCCAAAGTGTTTCACAAGATCATTATGAAATACCATAAAACCAATCAATAATATGATAAAATAGTTAACCCATTAATCAAACAAAACTCATACAATTAATCAACTATGATTTCAGTTGAGAGTAATTACCATTTGAGGCACTTAAGTGTTTCTGATTTATTTATTTATTTATTTATTTATTTATTACATTTCTATACCGCCCAATAGCCGGAGCTCTCTGATTCTGCATAAGAATGCTGGAAAGGCCACTCCAAAATGCCTACCGCACTGAGAAGAGCAGTTGTCTCGTTGCAATGGTAAATGGACTAAAATGGCCGAGTGCAGGCCAAGAACCATACCTGGCAGCATACCAAGATGAGGTCCTCCTCCTGCTCTGTTTTCTTGGGGCCTTCCAGTTTCATTTGATTCAGTTTGTTTGCCTGGGCTGAGGGGTCGTTCTTCTGAGAACATGACCCTCGGTTGTGGCGCAGCCTGGACATGTTTGTCTCCATCAAGCGTTTCTGCAGGACGTTGTGTGGTTGCTTTAAAAGAGAGAGAGAAGTGTGCTATGGGGTGGGTGGGGAGAGCAGGTAAATCAAAGCCAAACAGTTATACTTGACAGCAATTTGCCATTTCAAAGCCCCGGACATTAAAAGTATTTGTGCCAAGCAAGAGGGGCAATATGTCAACAGTGCAATTGGACTGATGTCCGGATCAGAACTGTAAATTGTGTTTTGTACACAAAGTGTCAAGACAAAGAAACACTCATTACATTATTTGTAACCTGATCTAGAACCCAGTTAAGGCGATGCATTTGGGTGGAAGCCAATTATAATCCAATTTGCAGGATATTGTTTGTTCGTTTGAAACGTGGGATGAATTGACTCATTCAGTTCGTGTCTCAGTTTTACTCCTCATGAAATGGTCACTTGATCAGGACAAAATTTGTTCACTGAGGATCTTTCCACACTCAGCTCATCTTGCACTTGCCCATAATGTGAGTTCAGTTAGTCAGTCAGTCAGGGAACTTGATTGCATATAACCATAGAGTCTTGCATTTTATCAGAAAAGAGACAGTGACAAAAAAAAAAGAGATTGAACTATCAAATCCATTCATCAGTGCACAGTTTTTAGGGGCTTTGCTTTAATCCTTTTAGTAGCCACAGCTACTTGATTGGCTACATAAAGTTCTGTACCTACAAGTAGTTTACACATTTGCTCAGCCAAAGTTTTGACATTCTTTCGAAGGTGCAAAAACTATTTTCCTGGAACTGATGCACAATTCACAGAAGAGTATATAATGAATAATACCCTCTAATCGTGGAGCCCCACATATACAAAGGCATTGAAAAATGGGAATATTTCCATATCTCGTATCCAAATATGAAGAAGGCATAGACCTGATTCTCATATAATGCTAACCCATGGTTTATTTGATCATGGTTAACCCATGGTTTGTTGTCTGGCAGACAATTGAACAAACCATGATTTGTTTTCTAAATCCCAGGATTGTTTGTTTCCCTCCTCCTTCACCTGCTCACTCCCTGTATCGCAAATGCCTTTGTGGCACTATAGTACTGGCATGTAGAGCAGCTGTTGTTGTTTTTTGTTGTTTGTTTACCACTCCTGGCCACGGTTTCTGAAGCCTTGAGAAACAACCCATGAACCTATAATTCTGGGTTCCCACATAATGAAAATCATGGTTTAAACAACCCAGAGTTCACAACTCAACATCAAACTATGAGTTCTCTTCATTGGTTATTCATGCTTAACAAACCATGATTTGTTAGCATGGCTGGGTTTGCACATCATGACAACCCAGAATTTAACAACACATGAGTTAAATAAATGATGGGTTAGTGTTTTGTGCAAACCAGGTCACAGTCTGTAAGTGTAATTCCATAAATGCCTTCCTTAGCTCAAAGTGAGTCAAGGATTTAAAATAACGAGTGAAAAATTGCACCCATAATGTGAACTTCTAAAACACAATTCAGCTATTAAGACACAGCAATTTGGTCTTCCTTGTTCTGACAGCATTGGGGTTGACTTGACCTGCATCATGACAGCTGAGAAAACTGCAACACAGGTTAAGTTAACTTCTATGCTGTCCGAACAAGGAGGACAGAACTCCGATTTTCCTAAAACTTTAATAGCTATGTAAGGAGAAAATGCCACTGGGTGCTGCAGCTTTTGCCAGCCCTGCACGATAAGCTGCTGCACCTTCCAAAAATGTCCTTGTGATGGAATGGTATTTTATTTTGTTGCAGGCTTGATTTGATTTAACAAATCCTTTTTATTACAGGCAATGGTAAGTAGCGGGAGGGGGAATTAGAACGTTGAGCTGTTTGAGTGGTGTCATCTGATAGGCTGTTTCATTTTCACTTGAGAGTGAGAGAGAATGTAACAGTCCCTGAGTTTTCTTTGTGTGGTGGATAAGGACTGGCTTTCAGCAGGGCATTATTAAGGAATCTGGGCTATAGATTTGGGGAGTGTTTAGTTGTGTTTAGAAAATGGCAGGCCAAAATTCATGGTAAAGGATCTTCAATTGTCATAGGCTTTTAATATTACAGAGGGTAGTTCAGAGAGATGTCTTGCCATCCTTACCTGAGGAGTGATGAAAACAGTTTAATGGACAAGGGGCAGAAGAGTAATTTGGAAAGAAGCATTACCACTCCATCTTTACTGAACGTGCATATCCCTAAAGAGTGAAGCAGAATCTACAATTCAATAGGTGGTATAAATATGTTGCTAGTATCCTAATCTGTGAAGAAATACAATACATACATCATGGTAAAGATACTGGGGAAATAGTTTTCAATGATGTGGTTGAAGTTACTATGAATTTTAAAGTACCCACCTACTGTCTTCTCAAAATTAGAAAGAACAGATGTAATCACAGGTGTAATTTGGGGATTTTATGGGGGGAAATGATCTTTGGGGGGAATACAAAAAATCTGCACTTTTATGTAAACAAAATGAATTTTGTTTTTCTAGATTTCCTAAGAAGATTTTTAATTTTGCCTTGGACTCTAGAATACTGAAGCAATTTTGGAATGTGTCAAGCCAGACCTATCCATTAACTCTCTCACAACAATGGCAAAGCAGCAGCACTCACCCTACTGCAACTTATCCCATGTTTATTTGAAGAGTGATCTTATCCTTCTTTACTTGGAAATAAATTGCACTGTGTTCAGTAGAACTTCCTCTTGGTTCATGTACATATAGGATTGCAAGCCATAAACTTCTCTTGGAAAATAAGGATTCCAAAGTTGCATTCATTAGGATAGCCGGAATTTACCATTAAGAACCAAGATGTGAGCACATTAATATCGGCAACATTGCTTGTGTTATTTCTCTCTACAGAGTCAGCTCAAACTGTAGGCACATATACAGCAACAAGCTGCTCCAATTGTCTGATATGGGGGTGATGAAAAAGAGACAATTGAAACCAACCCTGGCTCCTCTCCCCAACCCCCATTTTTGCTGGGGTTGGGGTGTTAATTTTCATGATAACTTCTCTGGAGACTGTTGACTTCCCCCCTCTCCAATACTGGCACAGATATTATCAAGTGTTTAAACCACAATGTACATTGATGGTGCTAGCTAAACAAACACACCAATCTTAGATAAAAGGTACTCTCTACATCAAAAACAGTTTCTATCACACTTTCCCAACATACGAGCCCTGTTCAGGCACTTGCCTGAATGCATGAGGACTTCAAGGTGGCAGAGAGTTGGGGCTATACACAACGGCCCCGTCTCCCAGTCTCCTGGCACACTGGCTCCACAGTTCAGACCTTGCTGTGTTGAACTGGCAAGGTGTGAAAAGTAGTTCTACTTGCATTCACTTGAATTTTGAATAGAACTCTCTGCACAATCACAGACCCTGATGAGCCAACATGCTAAGAGACACAGGGGGGAGAGGCCAGCGGGCACAGCCCCAACTGTTTCCCCCCTTTAAGCCTTCACATGTTCAGGTGAACTCCTGAGCAGGGCTTCTGACACAATCCAATATGACCAAGAAACACAACTCAAGAAGGGACTACAGAGGCAGGAGCAGACTTGATTATCAGTGGTGGTCTCAGCCCATTACCTCAGTCATGCCCCCAGTCATTCACCTTTACTTTCTCCTACTCAAGAGAATAAGTGGGGCCGTACTACAAAATTATATTATTATTGTTGTTGTTGTTGTTGTTGTTGTTGTTGTTGTTGTTGTTGTTGTTCCATTTAAGCCATGTTTAAATTGGCAGTGCATGCCAGGCACCAGCCTAATTATCCTCCCACATGCAGCTTGTTATGTCCTCTGGCTTGTTTGAGGGGAAAACATCCCTCAAATAACCCATGATTATTTGAACTCAGTACTGTAACACTGAAAAGCGCATTTGAGTCTCTTCCACATCACTTATGAATGCTGTTAACGGGGAGGATGGGAGGGAGAATTTGAAAGAGGGATCAACCATATGTCTAAGCATCAATGCAGCATTTACATCTGCATAAAACAGGGTGAACATATTTTGGAAACCAAAAAGGAGGACAATATGGCTGCCCTCAAGGGGGTGTGGCCACCCCAACATGCCCACCTAAAACAAATAGTGATAGCTATAGGTCAGAAATGAATCTGATTAAATGTCATGCATATTCGTGGAATCTTGGTCTCCCCTCCTTTTTCTCAGTTCTTTTTATGGGAATGGGAGCTTTATGTCTTGACACTGGAGGACTAGCGGAGACATAAATAATTTATTTTCTTTGTTACTAATGTTGGTGGTTTCTTCTGTTGTTTTTTAAAATTGTTCTTTGCCTGCTCTTCATAAACTGGCAGAACCAAAGAGGTTCCGTACAGTTCAGGTGTTCCTAATAGTTCATGAGCTTGGACCTCCATTTGTTACACAAAAATTGTTAAAGATACAGATTAGGGTGGATTCCTGCACTGAGCGAGGGGTTAGACTTGATGGCTTTACAGGCCCCTTCCAACGCTACTATTCTATGATTATATGAACCATTGCCTTTTTCAAGATGTACAGCATCATTTAGACTTCATAATAGGAGTCCTAGCCCTACAGACACTGAGACACCCGGGGGGGGGGGAGTTTTCCAAGACCAGTACTATGAATGCTGCTCTCTTTCCAGTGCCAGGTCAAGACCTTCCTCTTTGCCCAGCATATAGCTCCGGCTATTGGGAGGTATAAAAATGCAATATTTATTTATTTAATTTCTATACCGCCCAATAGCCGAAGCTCTCTGGGCGGGTCACAAAAATTAAAACCACGAAAAGCATAATAAAACAACCAACAATTTATTGGTTGGCAGGTAAGGGAGCGGAGGGCGGGGGGTTACTGGGCCCTGCCGCCATCGCCGCCCGGGCGGCGACGGCGGCAGAGCCCGGTAACCCCCCCGCCGTCCTATCCCGGCCTTACCTGGCGCCACTCCCCTCCACTGCGGAGCTCCAATTCGGAGCCGGAGCTCCGCGGCGAAGAGGAGCAGAGTATGGGCGGAGCGGCGCGGAGCAGCGCGGAGTGGAGCGGAGCGGGCCGATCCGAAATTTTCGGATCGGCCCTCGGGGCGGAGCAGGGGGTCCTTGCACACCCCTAGTACATACAGCATTCCAGCATGTTTTAAGGCAGTAATTGGGGGGTGTCATTCTAGCATCCTATGAAGTGTACATACAGCATTTCACCATGTTTTAAGGATGTAATTGAGGGGGGGGAGTTCATTCTAGCATCCTATGAAGAGTACATAAAGCATTCAACCATGTTTTAAGGCTGTAATTGGGGTGTGTGTGTTATTCTAGCATCCTATGAAGAGTACATACAGCATTCCAAAATGTTTTAATCCTGTAATTGGGTGTGTGTGTGTCATTCCAGCATCCTATGAAGAGTACATACAACATTTCACCATGTTTTAAGGATGTAATTGAGGGGGGGGAGTTCATTCTAGCATCCTATGAAGAGTACATAAAGCATTCAACCATGTTTTAAGGCTGTAATTGGGGTGTGTGTGTTATTCTAGCATCCTATGAAGAGTACATACAGCATTCCAAAATGTTTTAATCCTGTAATTGGGTGTGTGTGTGTCATTCCAGCATCCTATGAAGAGTACATACAGCATTTCACCATGTTTTAAGGATGTAATGGGGGGGGGGAGTTCATTCTAGCATCCTATGAAGAGTACATAAAGCATTCAACCATGTTTTAAGGCTGTAATTGGGGGGGGGGGTCATTCTAGCATCCTATGAAGAGTACATATACTAGGGTGACCATATTTTGGAAACCAATAAGGAGGACAACATGGTCGCCCCCAAGGGGGCGTGTCCAGTACCAAGGGGGCATGCCCACCCGAACATAGCCTTGGTCACATGTCTGATTTTACAGCACACATTTAAGACAAATCTGTTCTACATAACATCTTAATGTTAAAATCACTGAAATAAAGAACAAGTGAGAGATTCAATGTATCTAAAATTAACTTCACTCACTCCTACTTTTGTAGGTTTTGCTGTACTTTGAAGCTTTTGCTATACTCTGTGTGTTACATTCTCCCCTTCCCTCAAATATCTTTTCTGACTGCATCTTCACTCATTGCAAGCTGCTGTTGTTGTTAACAGGGTTTGCTACTGGCCCCAGATCTGTTTCAAATTTGGTATGGCTAAAGCCCTACCTAAAAGCTATCATGGTGCCAACTTTCAGCTCTTTATCTTTAAAAATGACAGTTTTAAAAATAATAATTTTAAAACCTCATCTTTTAAAAAATTCCTAAAAAATCAATGGATGAACGGATCTGTTTCAAATTTGGTGTGACTAAAGCTCTACCTAAATCCTTTCATGGTACAATGTTTCATCTCTTTATCTTTAAAAATGACGATTTAAATAATAATAATTTTAAAACCTCAATTTTCAAAAAAATCCTAAAAAATCAATGGATGAACGGATCTGTTTCAAATTTGGTATGACTAAAGCCCTTCCTAAGAGCTACCATTGTGCCAAGTTCCATGTCTTTATCTTAAAAAATGATGGAGTTATAAGCATTTTTGTTAATTCCCATTAGAGCTGCTCTTTTTTTATGGTCACCCTAAGACATATACAGCATTCCACCAAGTTTTAAGGCTGTAACTGGGTGTGGGTGTGGGTGTCATTCTAGCATCCTATGAAGATTACATACAGCATTCCAAAATGTTTTAATCCTGTAATTGGGGGGGGCATCATTCCAGCATCCTATGAAGAGTACATACAGCATTTCACCATGTTTTAAGGATGTAATTGGGGGGGAGTTCATTCTAACATCCTATGAAGAGTACATACAGCATTCCAGCATGTTTTAAGGCTGTAATGGGGGGCATCATTCTAGCATCCTATGAAGAGTACATACAGCATTCCAGCATGTTTTAAGGCTGTAATGGGGGGGCATCATTCTAGCATCCTATGAAGAGTACATACAGCATTCCAGCATGTTTTAAGGCTGTAATGGGGGGGGGAGGTTTCCATTCTAGCATCCTATGAAGAGTACATACAGCATTCCAGCATATTTTAAGGCCGTAATGGGGGGGGGCATCATTCTAGCATCCTATGAAGAGTACATACAGCATTCCAGCATGTTTTAAGGCTGTAATGGGGGGGGGCATCATTCTAGCATCCTATGAAGAGTACATACAGCATTCCAGCATGTTTTAATGCTGTAATGGGGGGGGGGGTTCCATTCTAGCATCCTATGAAGAGTACATACAGCATTCCAGCATGTTTTAAGGCCGTAATGGGGGGGCATCATTCTAGCATCCTATGAAGAGTACATACAGCATTCCAGCATGTTTTAAGGCCTTAATGGGGGGCATCATTCTAGCATCCTATGAAGAGTACATACAGCATTCCAGCATGTTTTAAGGCTGTAATGGGGGGGCATCATTCTAGCATCCTATGAAGAGTACATACAGCATTCCAGCATGTTTTAAGGCTGTAATGGGGGGGCATCATTCTAGCATCCTATGAAGAGTACATACAGCATTCCAGCATGTTTTAAGGCTGTAATGGGGGGGCATCACTCTAGCATCCTATGAAGAGTACATACAGCATTCCAGCATGTTTTAAGGCTGTAATGGGGGGGCATCATTCTAGCATCCTATGAAGAGTACATACAGCATTCCAGTATGTTTTAAGGCCATAATTGGGGTGTGTGTGTCATTCTAGCATCCTATGAAGAGTAAAAGTCAAGTCAAACCTCAGGCCTGAATAACCTCTTGTTCTCAGGAACCCAAGGAAGAAGAGGATCTCCCAGGGCACATTTGCTGCAGTCCTAAACCAATTTCATAGCGAATTCTGGGTACTGCATTTCTGTGAGGAGGACTAACAACAGAACTAATACCTAATTCCTGACATTTTTTGGGGAAGAGCCATAACAGTTAAGCTGCTATAAAACTGACAACAAATTTGTAGCATAGCTATGCCTCACATGTGAACCAGTTTCAGGTCTTTCTTCCTGCCATTCCCAGATTTCACTGTACAGGTGTTGGCTCCTCCTTCAAGCTACCCGTACTATTCAGCAATATTTATTTTGTGTCTGCAGCTAACTAACCTATTTACCTGTCATTCCTGGTTATTCCACAAAACATTTCCAGCATAACCATATTTTCCCCCCACTACCCTATCTTTGTGTGACAACTGTTAGTGTTCTGCAGTTCCTCTTGATAGAACTCGACTGCACAATCCTTAAGGCAAGATTTATGATGACTTCTTGTGTGTTTTTGCTGGCATCAACAAACTGAGTCCTCAGCAAATAAGCATTAGATACTGCAGAGGGCAAAGTTATAAATAATATGTCTCTCTCTCTCTCTCTCTGTTTCCAGGCACACCATAGGAACAAAACATATCCATACCAAAAACAACCACTTCTGCTAAATACATGAAAGGGATTTGGCACATTCATTGGCTTCTAGATGGTTCCCTAAAGGTCAGATATGTTGTCCATGCTCTGTAATGCTCAAGTACCAGCTATAATAGGTGGGGGGGCTTCCAGCTCAGCTGGAGTCACTATCCGGCCTCCAGGGTTCCCAAATGGCCTCACACCCTATCCCTGACCCTGACCCCGTCCCCTTCCCCCAACCACTGGTCATTTGGGGTTTCCTGGCTTTTCTGCAGTTTTTCCCCCATTCTAAAAGGTTGAAATGCCTCTCCTATGACGTAGTTGCAGGAAGTAAGAGCTTTAAGTTATAACGTGCTGGTATTTTGGATATTTTGGCTGCACCCCTTTTGCCTTCCTGTAAGGCCTACTCTGGTGAGGTCAGAAAACATCCATGTTATGTAATAAACGGTTGGGTCCACTGAGCTTTATTATTGTTTATTCATGGTAATATTTGTTAGTTAATTGATCATGTTGTTTTTAATATGTTGTTCATGATATACCTGATAGAGACATTGCAATCTGCCTCTCCTCCACAGTCTAAACCCTCACATGTTCAGGTGAACACCTGAGCAGGGCTTCTGACACAACAACCAAGAAACACAACTCAAGAAGGGACTACATTGGCAGAAGCAGACTCAATTATCAATGGCGGTCTTGGCCCATTACCTCAGTGGTGTCCCCAGTTATTCATCTTTACTTTCTCCTATTTAAGATTACAAGTGGGCTCTACTACAAAATTATTTATTTATTATTCCATTTATATCCTGCCTTATTTTTTTCTCTTGTGAGGAACCCAAAGTGGCTTACATGGGCCGCCTCCTCTCCAATTTATCCTCACCACAACCCTGTGAGGTAGGTTGGGCTGAGAGTCAGTGACTGGCCCAAAGTCACCCCGTCAGCATCATGGCCAAGTGGGGACTAGAGCTCAGATCTCTTGAGTCTCAGCCTAACACTCTAACCACTATGACACAATGTCTCTTTACAAAATAGTGTAATGCACTCCTTACACACACACACACACCACAATGGGCATTTTGCTATTGCCCCGCTCGTGCTCTTCGCTCCTCTAATGCCAGGTTTCTCACCTGCCCAAGGGTCTCTACTTCCCTTGCTCGGCTTCGTCCATTTTCTTCCGCTGCCACTTACGCCTGGAACGCTCTTCCAGAACATTTGAGAACTACAAGTTCAATCGCAGCTTTTAAAGCTCAGCTAAAACCTTTTCTTTTTTCTAAAGCTTTTAAAACTTGATTTTGATCTGACTTTTATACTGCTAGTTTTACTCTACCCTGTGCCTGTTTGGTGCATTCTCTTCCCCTTCTTATTATTTTATTAGAATGTAAGCCTACGTGGCAGGGTTTTGCTATTTTATTGTTTTACTCTGTACAGCACCATGTACATTGATGGTGCTATATAAATAAATTAATAATAATAATAATAATAATAATAATAATAATAATAATAATATCACTAGTTCCAGAGTTCCATCACACTTTAGTGTGACCAAGAAATAGATGACAGGAAATAAGGCAAAGCTATATGGAAGAGTTGAAGCCATGCAAATGAAATGAAATCCAAATACTTCACAGCTGTAGAAGTACCATATAAGCAACTAAAATACATATTTTAGGTTATGAGTTATGACAGCTCTCCAAAATCTCATGTTAATTGGCCAAAATCTCATGTTAATTGGCCAATCAATCTTTAAACATTCAATAGGTCCCAATGTAGACTAACTTGTTTTATATACCTTAGAACCCATCTTTACCTGAATCTGCCAATAATATGCAGATACTGCATGTACACATACATCTTGAAAAATACCGCCCAGTGTAAACCAGCAATTTTTTTTGATGATTAAAAAGAAGGAAATAGTAATAAATTAGATCATATATTATGGATGTTCTCCATAATATATAATCTAATTTACCTTTTCCAGGAATGGAAAAGGTAATAAAATGAAGTGGATAAAATGTTTTGGGGAGAAAACACAGACTAGATGCAATAAAGTGAGGGGTGGTTTCCAAAGAAGGGGTCATTTTCCCTGGCAAAAAGAAGAGTCTGGTACCATCTTTTTAGCTAAAGGATACTCTGAGAACCCCGTTGCCACATTTTTGTGCACCACAGCCCTTTTCCAGATGACCTTTTAAACCCCAGGATTTCATTCTTAACACTATGGTAACACTAGTCACTGGGTTGGATCCAGACCCTTCATCCTGCCTGCAGAAGAACACTGCTTGCAGAATGGGACTTCCACAGCCTCTCCCCTTCCATTCAGACCCCTGCAAGTCCTCTAAATCTGCTCCGGAGGGTCCCCCAAATGATTTACTAAGTCCAGCTGCTGCTGCTGCTGCTATAGCAGTGGTAACCTGTTGCATTGTACCATTGCATGTCATCGTAATGGCAGGCCAATGGCACAGGTTGCAATGTCGAACTTATGCGGGAACCAGGAATTCCATCCTTCCTGCTGGCCCAGGCCTAACAGCGAGTGCATCCTTGTTACAACAGCACCAATCAAAATGTCTGGCAAGGAACTTCATTTTAATATCGTCTCCATGACAAGCACAGTCAAAAGTGGTTGTTTTTTAGCATGGGGTAAGTGCTCCACCTTTTGAGGCGGAATATGTGGCTGCATGTTTCTATATAAAGCCGAATCCTAGCCATGTGTATAAATGCCCTGAGCAAGGTGACCCCGTCGAACCGGAGCTTCGATTCGCTGGGCTTTAAAAGCATTTGCTCGATCTTCTAGAGTTGGGAAGGTGACAAGGTGGGGGGCGATGTTCTTAAACTGGGGCATGTGCCACAGTGAGTCCGGCTTCACTGGGATTTGGTGTTTCCTCAGCTGAACAGTACGCGTCTCATACATTTTCCCTCGCCTTTTCTGCTGGTGTTTTTCTTTAAGATATATATTGGATTTTTGCTGCTCCTGTAGCCACAGATCCCGAAACTTATGTTGAAGGATATCAGTGATAGGTGTGGAAGGATGATATGGCTTCCCATAGGTCATGGCGTCAGGAAGACGAGGTGGATCCTTTGGGAACCTATCGCCCTCCGCTCCTTTGCAGCGGACATCATGGTGCTGGCGATACAAGTAGTGTTCCCTTGCAGTGAAAAGACCTGCCTTAATTCCTTTATAATTCATGGTAATGAAGTCCTTTGGCACCTTCTTGGGTTTGATGGTTTTGTGTGGCATTACCTGCCAGTGTCCTATGGCTTCAGGAACTCCTCCATCAGTACCACGTAAGGTTAAGCCATAGACAAAGTCTGTCCCTGGAATCTTGGTACACCGTCTGCATGTCCTTCCTAGCTCTGACTTTAGAATGAGGTGATTCTGGAACATGCTGTCTCTCACCAGTCCAACCCTATGATTTTCTGACCCAGGCAAGATATCAGCTTTGGTCAGTGGTAGTAGTGGCGGTGGGCAAATGTTACTAACAGTTGCCCTCCTTTTACACTTAAGGTATTTTTGTACAAATGAATCCATCACTGATCAATAAATAGTGAAGAGATGCTTTTGCTTCTTGCTCTTTCTATCACAAAGAAATATTTGATACAGGCCTCTGTGGCCATTTCAATGTAACTTGAAGCTTTGGTGTGACATCACAACCCATGCAAAATTTATTGTTGTGATTCACTGTGTCATCAAAGCCTGACCTATTCATTCGTGACTTGCCAGTAAACTTCCTAATACAAGGTAGGTAGTGGGGTGTGGGTGTGCAGTTGAGGAAGAGGGAGACAGGAATTGTCAAATCAAATAGCTCTGAGGGGGTCACTTAAATTTGGTTTTCATTAAAAAGAAAGATTCAGTTGTGTAACTTCTTTTGCTCAGAAAGTTGATCCTTAATTTCTAGATGGTGCTAAAGAAGCCCTCACACCAATAATCCCAGGGATTATTCTGCAACCTTGCCCCATGTTTAAATAATACATTTTAAAACAATTGCTACTATTATAGCATTAAATGTTCTATCCACACTCTTTGAGGCTATATATTCCAAAGCCTATCCAAGCTCCCTTTTGAGAGTTTATGATGAAAAGGTGATTTGATGAGGATATTATAAAGCGCACCATGAAACCCAATCAGGGTAGAATTCAATGGGGTGGGGATGAGCAGCCCACTTAGTTTTTATAACCTTGGGGTCTCAGTACTTGTGTTACATTAACAGAAAGCAATACAAATCTTTTCTTAATTCAGAGATGGGGAACCTGTTTCAACTCAAGAACTAAATTCCATTTCAGAGAAGCTCTAGTTGACAACCTTCCAGTGGTGGGTGGGTGGGTGGGTGGGCTGAAGTCAAACGCAGCAGGGTCAAAGGCTGAAGGGGTAGGGCCAAAAATACAAGTACCAGCATATTTCATCTTAAAGCTCTTACTACCAGTACTCAGGAGAGGAAACAACAGTACAAAATCCAGAAAGCCACCAAATGGTTGACAGTTGGGTGAAAGGGAGTGGGGCATGGTCTCTGGGGAACCCTAGAGGACGGGGATGGGACCTCCGAGGTTCCCCACCATTGTCTTAATTTCTTGATAAAATGGTACCTTCGTCCATGTTACGATTTGTGTGTAGTCTGAGAATGAGATCACGTGCTTGACTTATTAGCCCTGTGTATATTTCAAGTTGGCTGTGTGTTTTTTTCTGTTCGTTTTTTGTGCTTGTGGCATATTGTACTAGTCTGGATTATGGCAGTTTGATAGAGGTGGCCTCATATTATCTGTGGGATCCTACCTCCTTCTTGAGTTAAGAATTCCATCCATGGATCTCCAGCCATGATTCTGCCTCAAGTCAGCCCTGGCTGGCCCAATGGACCCAAGAACTAGGCCCTGGACTGGATAGTCTCCCTTTCCTCTGTGCTGACCCAACTTTGTGTTATCCTGGAATTGTATGAAGAGCAAAGTTGTCTGCTGATTTGTACCAACCCCAATATATCCGGGCCCAATTCAAACTGCTGGTATAGACATTCAAAGCCCTAAACAGTTTGGGGCCAGGTTATTTGAAGGAACACCTCCTCCCATATGTACTTGCCCGGACCTTAAGATCATCTACAGGGGCCCTTCTCCGTGAGCCCCTGCCAAAGGAAGTAAGGCAGGTGGCTATTAGGAGGAGGGCTTTCTCCACTGTGGCACCCCGGGGCTGTAGAATGAGCTCCCCAGAGAGGTCTGCCTGGCGCCTACACTGTACTCCTTTCATCGCCAGCTGAAGACCTTTATATTCTCTCAGTATTTTCACACTTAATTTTAACTTAAATTTAAATTTTACTGTTCTAGCTCTGTATTTTAATCTTATATCAATTTTTGCTGTGTGGTTTTATCCTGGTTGTGCTTTTTATACTGTATTTTGTATTTGTGTTTTTAAACTGTTGGTTGTTTTATTATGGTTTTAATTTTTGTGAACCGCCCAGAGAGCTTCAGCTATTGGGAGGTATAAAAATGTAATAAATAAATAAATAAAATATCCCCCCCCCCCCCCAGCTCTCCTACTTGCAGTGGCACAGGAACAGAGCTCCAGAGAATTGGTCAGATTCAGTACCAAAGGCAAGGTCAGTACCAAACACAGGGTGTTGCAGAGAAAAGCAAGGTTATCAGAGAAAAGGCAGGAGTTTGAAAGCCAGTGCACAGATGTTGTTCCAGCACTGTGAGCCTAGAAAAGAAGACTTTTAAGCCAGAGCCTCCATGGCACAGCTGCAGGCCATCAGTGCCACCTGAGCAATGGTCTATTCCCTAGCAGAGCCTTGTCCACAAGTATACCTTTCCTCATGCTGAGTTCTTATTCCAAGAGGAGGCTACCAGGAGGAGGGCCTTCTCTGCCGTGGCACCCCAGCTGTGGAATGAGCTCTCTAAAGTGGTTCGCCTGTCATCTCTACACTATACTCTTTTAAATGCCAGGTGATGGCCTTTTTATTTTCTCAGCATTTTAACAGTCTGTTAACTTAATTTTAACTTTGCTGTTTTACATTTGTATTTTAAATCTGTATTAAATTCTGCATTGTTGCTTGATTTAATCCTGGTTGTGTTTTTATATTGTATTTTATATTATGCTTTTATACTTTGTTTTATATTTTGAATTGTTTCCATGGTTTTAATTTTTATAAACTGCCCAGAGAGCTTTGGCTATTGGGCAGTATAAAAATGCAATAAACAAACAAACAAACAAACAAATTTATGCCTCAGAGGCACTCCTGCCTCTGGCAGCTGGCCACACCTGAACCTTGAGATGTCTGCTTAACATCTTCTGCTGAGGCTGGAAGGCACCTAACTAGGTCATGAAGTGTAGGGTCAATGGATGTCTCCCACAAGGGCCCAGGATCACCTTGATCAGCCTCAGGGACCATAGACACAGGCAGCTCCTCCATGATGTTTGGCTTTGGGGGCTTCAGATGTCCTCAAGAGGGAGCATGACACTAAACCAACAAAATGTATAGATAGAGGGTTAGTGTTCCAGAGTCAATCCCAAAGATGGCATGTGCTGAGGAACTGGAGATCTGTGCAATGATGCCATCTGGCCCAAACATTTCACTTCCCGGTGGATTGGATGGCCCTATGCCTGAAAACTCATTACTTCTCTGTAGTTGAGTTTTTTTCTCTGAATTTGTTGATCTGGACCAGGGATGGGGAACCTTCAGTGCATGGAATGGATGTAGCCAGTGGAGGTTCTCCCATCAGGCCCATAAGCTTCTTTTGCTGTTATCTTCCATCAGTAATTGGAGACAAGAAGCAATTAACCTTTAAATACCCTGCAAAGAATCAGACTGTGCTTTGTAGGCAAGAGAACTGTTGCATAGAATTGAGACATGGATTTCACGGGCATGGGAATTGCTCTTAGAGCTTACTCCTTTGTAGGCTTGCTTAGAATTGAGCTGTGTTTTGTATGATTGTTGGGAAAATGTCTAAATTCATGAGAATTCTATCTGGCCCTGCCCACTTGGCTTTGTTTGTCCTTGGCTCTGCCCCATGACCTTAGGCTTGCTGGAATGGAATCTCAAAGATCCTTCCCAAATTGGAATTTGGTCCCTGGGTTGAAAAAGGTTGACACCCCTCATCTAGACAAAACGTCTGCTTAGAACAGACTCATCATCGTTAGGTCCAAAACTTAATCCAACACCATTAAAATAGAAATAAAAATACTATTTGAGCTAGCAAGCACTTAACAAACACCCATAGTAGATGGAATAAGTCAATACATAAAGCCAACATCTTAATTAATATTGGAATCTTTGGTTTTGCCAGCACTCGTCCTGAAGCTAAGGACTGATATTGTTTTTAAAGACGTTTCTTGTGCATAAATTGGAAATTGTTATACTCATTAGGTATTACAAATCCAAACCTACATTTTAACAGCAGAAAGACTACACAAAGTAAAAGTTCTAAAAAGCATACAGTTCATGAGATTCAGCTTCTCTCTTGACAAATGTTGTAAGGTCAAATATAGCATGCAACATATAGAGCAAGATCTGAACTCCAAAAGAAACTAGAAATTAACATAGACGTTTCTGCTTGAATAGATTTTCATCCTCAGTTCCAGTGATGATGATGATGATGATTTATATAGCACCATCAATGTACATGGTGCTGTACAGAGTAAAACAATAAAATAGCAATAAAAGGCAGTGATGCCTTTAACGTATGTTTCTATTAAAGAAGCTAGAGAAGATTCGTAAAATGTACGTTCTGGAAGAAAACTCGCTGCCCACTGTGCAGGAGACAATATTTTAGACGTGGAGCCAAAGTGGACAAGCCACAGGAAATCTGTGACAATCAGTGTGTTTATTTTTTCTTTAAAAGCTATGCACCCCCTCCCTGAATTGGATCAAATCCTCGGCACCATAAGGGACAGGTTTTAAATCTTTTTTTCAGACATCCTGAAACTGCTATTTGCTCCTCTGCAGAAAGTGTACAAGGATTGTAACAAGAAGCTGGAACGCATTTACTTGGAAGTAAGTTCCATTGGAACCAGCTGGCCCTATGTCTAAGCACAAGCATTTACATTACTGGAAATAAATCAAAATGGCTAAACAAGGCCATCTTTAAAAACAAAGCCAAACATCACCAAGAAGGAATGCTTTGTTGCACTTGCAAGCATGAGTATAAACCATGTTCAGCTCTGGATAAAACATAGATAACCCCTAATGAGGGCTTAAAGACTGCCCTCAGTGGTTGTTCCTCCCCTTCCCTGCTATGCTAATTTTCTATGGCTTCCAAAGGCAATCAAGCTCATTATTTCCTGAACACAGGAAAAAAATAACACTAGGGCACACAGAACATGTTTGACATTCCTCATTTGAATCTATGCCTCTTTGATTAAAATATGTATATATCTTACAGTATCTTTTGAAGTTCCCAGCTTTTTCAGTCCATCTAACGGGAGCAGGTCAGCCGAGTCCTTGTGGTTAAATTGAACCGCCTGCTTCATTCTCCTCTGCTGCCGGAGAGACGCGGCTTCTCTCATGTCCACGTCCTTCCTCGTTGGCTCTGTGAGGAGCCCCGAGTAAAACATCTCCGGCTCTTTTCTGGCAGCGCCTCGCTCGCTCTCAAGCTGCCGCTGCACTCCAGTGTCGAAATGAATGCCTCAACGGTCTATTGTGTGCACTTTATAATACAATCCGTGGTGTGACGTTTGGAGAGCAGCAGGTACCCCAGCCAGTGCGGCTGAGTAAAGGAGGGGTTGTGCACACACTGCAATATGCTACACATCCCCACATGCCTAACATGGGTGAGCTCCAGAATATGTCTAGGGAAATGAGGCACGCGCCGGCTGCCTTTTGCCAATGCAACCTTGGCTGGCTGCCTCGTCGCCTTCATTCATCGTCGGGAGCTTGCCGAGGGAAAGGAGGCTTTGCACAATGAGCTGGCATTTTCTTTCCCAAACAACGCGCGTGGCCTTCTCCCCTTTTTCGACACGGCAGTGCGGTCCGTGCATATAGATTTAAAACTAAACCATCTGCCGAATATGTATACGCCACAGGATAAACTGCGCCTTCACTGTCAAAAGCAAAAGACTGTGTGTATAAACTGCCCAGTCCACAAAAGGAAGCACACACACATAGGCGTGCACAGCACATTTCATTAGGTGGTTCGGGCAGGGATTTTTAAAAAAGCGTTTCACAGCACATAATTAAGATAAAACTGTTCTACATAACATCTTAATGTTAAAATCACTGAAATAAAGAACGGGAGACTTTCAATGTATCTGAAATTAACACCACTGGCTATGGAAGTTAAAGAACTATGGCAATAGGGGAAAGTTACATGTATCCCGTTAGTCATATTAGTCACCAGCAACACATCATTTTTTAAAATTCTTTTACAGAAAACATTCAGAAATTAGGCCTACTAATTGGTTGCATGAAGGAAGGACTTCTCCACACAGCACATAGTTAAGTTATGGAACTCACTACCACAGGATGTGGTGATGACCACCAATCTGGATGGCTTTAAAAGGGGGTTGGATAAGTTCCTGGAGGCAAAGGCTATCAATGGCTACTAGCCCTGATGGTTGTGTGCTATCTCCAGTATTTGAGGCAATAAGCCTGCGTGGCCCAGTTGCTGGGGAACATGGGTGGGAGGGTGCTCTTGCACCATGTCCTGCTTGTTCATCCCTGACCGATGGCTGGTTGGCCACTGTGTGAACAGAGTGCTGGACTAGATGGACCCTTGGTCTGATCCAGCATGGCTCTTCTTATGTTCTTAAAATACATCCACACCAATATCAGGAAAGCTGTCACACTTAAAACATGTTCAATAGTCAAGAAATTTCTGAATCAGTAAAAGACAGCATGAGTTGGTAAAGCCCATCATGTTCATCTAGAAAGACCACCACTCGTAAGAAAAGAGAGATGATGATGATGATGATGATGATGATAAATAGTAATGGCAACCCTGTTAATTTTTTTAAACAATTTTAAGAAGGATGAACAGTTATCAGCAATTGTTTCAAAATATACAACATCCCAATTATATCAAACAAATTGGAGAGGAAGGTCTATGGGTCAAAATGCATTATTTAAAATGAATTACTGTTTTCTAGCACCAACTAGAGTTACACTTCTTCCTTTGCACTACTCAAGCAAGCGAGCCAAACCACATACCACAGAGGATGACTAAAAACAACTATCTATATCTATGTTGGGGGAAAATTTCCTTCATTACTCAAAATTCCTGATCCCACCCAGCAAATGTTTTGGGAAATCTCGCTCATATTGGCATAGGTTGAGATATTTTGCTGGTCAAATTTACCATCAGTAGAACTCCAATGGAAATACCTTAATAGAAATGTCTTTGTGACTTTTAACAATTTTACTTTGGACTTTCAGTCTAGAGAAACTGCAAGTGGGTGATATGAAATAACTAACAATTACAGGAGAAATGAAAAACCCTTCTCCATCCCACACCCCACCAATTGGCACAAGAGCTAATAGTTAAATAAAAAATATATATCAATGAATTCGTTGGAAAACCTTAGGAAAATTTAAAGCAGTTCTGTGATTTGTATCACTGATACAGTGTGCTGAACTATCCTTGTCATTTTATGAAAGGGGTATGAATTTATTTATTTATTTATTTATTTTTAGTTTCTTCTATTTTATTTATATGGGGAAAATAAATGTAATGAAGTCCAGAACTCAGATGCAAGCAATGGAAGGGGGGAAATCAAGTCAGGGATTTGGCTTTTTAAATTGTTGAGGGGGGAATTTACAGACCCGATAGTCACCAAACTTTTTGGCACCAAGGACGGGTTTCGTGGAAGACAATTTTTCCACGGACAGGTGAGGGGATGGTTTTGGGATGATTCATGCACATTACATTTATTGTGCACTTTATTTCTATTATTACATTGTAATATATAATGAAATAATTATACAACTCACCATAATGCAGAATCAGTGGGAGCCCTGAGCTTGTTTTCCTGCAACTAGGTGGGTTAGGCTGAGAGTCTGTGACTGGCCCAAAGTCACCCAGTGGGTTTCAATGGCCAAGTGGGGACTAGAACCTGGATCTGGCAAGTCCCAGTCCAACACTCAAACCACTATGCCACACTGGATTAGACAATGGCAGGGCCTGTCCCCATAGAAAATTAATGGAGAACCTCCAGCCCACAGGCAGGATGCAGCCCCTGGGGGTTTCCATCCCTGTGCAAGTAAGCTTCTGTGCTGTTAACTCTGATCACTGATTGGAGATAAGAGGATATTTAAAAGCATTTAACCTTTAAATATCCTGCAAAGAATGGGATAGTTGCAAAGATTTTGAGCAGTGCCTTTTGCAGGCAAGAGAGCTGCTGCACAGAATTAAGATGTGCATTTTACAGACCAGAGACCTGCTTACTTGTGAGTAGACATGCAGAGACTTTGAATTTGGGATGCTCTTTAAAAGTGTTGTGGAGTAATTCATTCAGAAGTCTTGTCCTGCTTGCTTCTGAGTAGGGCTAGACACACAGAGAGACGCGCGGGCAGGCAGCGCTGCTTGCACCTGCCCGGCGGCCAGGTAGAGCATGCTCACCCAGAGCCCCCTTCCTCCTCCCTCAGCAGCAGGAAAGGAGGCACCGCCCGCTACACTTGCGCACACGAGGAGGAGCGAGCAGGAGGAGCAGCAGGAGAAAGAAGACAGGGGCAGCCGCGGCTCAGTTTCCCTTGCGCAGCCGCCTTTGGCCTGCATTTTACACACACAGAGACACACACACACTGCAACAGGAAGTTTCCCCGGGCTTGAGATTCGGGGGTTACCTCTTTCCTCCTCAGTTGATGGCCCTGGAAGAGAGGCTTTCCCAAACACATTTGAAGAGTGGGCGGGGCTTCGCAGCACATTAGGGGGTTCAGTTGAACCTGTTGAACCTGTTGTCTGCACGCCAATGCGCGCACACACACACACACACACACACTGAGTTGTTAATGCCTGCAACTTCTAGAGTGCACATACAAGTGGGTACACCGCTCTCCAGGTGCATGCTTGTCATGCCAAACTCGGTGGTTTTTAAGCATCTTGTTAGAAATACTACAAAAGATGAACTTTGCACATGGATCTGTATCCATGCTAGGGAGCGGCTTATAGCTGCCTAACACCACCACCACCACCACCACATCTGTACAAACATGCATACACACATACAGAAAAACGTCCAAATCCAATGTTGAGGCAAAGGCTGAATATCGTTTGCACTGCAGAGTACCTAAATCCATAGTCCGGGGATGAGGACTCTCCAGTCCTGGGGCCAAATGTGGCCCTCCTGGGTTCTCCAGATGGCCACGCCCCTTCCCTTGGCTCCACCCTCTTCCCTTCAACCACAAATCATTGGATGGTTTTCGGGCTTTTGTGCATTTCCCCCCATTGTAAAAGGTTGAAATTTCTCTCCTAAGGTTTAGTTAGTGGCAGTAGGGGCTTTAAGCTACAATACACAGGGGGTGGGGTGTATTTTGACCCCACCCCTTTTGCCTTCCCCCCATCCCTTTTTGTTTGGCCCCACCCACCCAGAATGGGGAACCTGAGAGCGGCTCCAAAATTGAATTTGGCCTATGAGTTGAAAGTGGTTTCCCCCACTCCTGCAGTAGGTGCAAGGTCTTCAGTTCCTTCTGGACCACAAGAGCTATGGGCTCACTTTTGGGACTCATTTGGGCTGTGGGGGTTATTCTGGTAATTGGGGGACTGGGGACGGGGGTGGGGGAGCGCCTAACCTTTTCCAGAATGCCAGCTTCTTCCGTTGTCAGTTGGGATGTTTTCCATGTAGGTGTGCTCTTAAAGAGACAATTGTTCAGATAATCCCTAGGGATATGCAAATAATGTGAGTGATTGTTGATAAGTACAGAAGACTCTGAGCATCTCTACATTAAGTAAAAAAAACAACCCCAAACCCGCTCTCTTAATGGGTTTTCTACTTGCTCAGCCATATTGGCATTACAATGGGCGCAATAAACGTGCCTCCCCCTTTCCTCCCCTCCCCTTTTTGGGCAGTTCCTGTGGTGGGAATGTTCCACATGTTCCATTTAAACATCCAGCAGATGGCGCTGCAACATTACAGGAACATTTCACTATCCAGAAAATACACTAGCTCTTTCATAGCAGTGTATATTTGTGACAGGATTTTCAGTACGTTAAATCTCAGCGGAATAAACTTCAAAAAATACTGGGAGAGGCACCCAAGGATGATGACGTCGTGAAAAGGACCCGGAAAAGGAGTAACCGATCCTGATTGCACTACATATGCTCCATGTAAAGGTGCTCCATGAGATATAAGAGATGTTCAGTTTCCACATACCCAAACTGCACAATACTATGCGTTGCAACACTTCATGAAACCCGGAGCTTTACACATCCTATTTATGCTGTGGTGGCTGCACAGTGATGCTGAGTTCGTTATACAATGCAACCACCAACTCACAGCCATCACGGGGCATTTCCCTGAAGCTGTGCATTAAAAATGACGCAGACTCACTGAGACTTTTCCATTTGTTCTGAGGTCACCACTCTTCTTCCATGTGTTGGTAATGACCTCACTTCGGATTCACACCAGGGAGTAGTTCGCAGCCGTTGGTTGGTTGCCAGAAGCATGGGGAGGCTGGGCAAAGGGCCAGCTCAATGAGCTGGATTCACACCAGAAACCCTGTGCTCCCTCCTGCTATGGGGATTTCCCCCACCCCACCCCACAGCTGTGCAGGGTTTTTATCAGAAAGGAGTGGCAAAACAGCCCCATGAAGACACACCCCTAAGGTACACAGGAGCTGAAAAGCACAGATTTTTTTAATCTATTACTCAATCATCCTTTGCCTGTGCTGAATGATAAACAGCCAAAATGCTACACCAGTGATGTTTTCTCATGTTAGACTAGTTGGCTATTGTTACCTAATGAATCATTTACAAGCAAATAGGACTCTTTGGGGATAAAGGCAACTTGCTTTTCATCTAGGAGCTCTCTGGCACTTTGCCAATTCATTAGATAAAGACGCTTGCTTCACTCTATTTCCTCTATCTCTGGACTAAGAGAGGCAACAGAAAACAAAACATAGCTCTCCCTCCCCACGAAAATGATGTCACTTTTATGTAATAGGAAGAAAGAGCCACGTGGCAGAGGCCTTGCGCCTTGCATTAGCAAAGGGTCAATAAGCCCTACATTGACAGCAAGCCTGGAGGCTACATCAAAGCTGAGGAATAGGAGGGATGCTAAAGTGCAATCCCGCCTATGAGGATGTCTTCTCAAGGCTGAATTTTATTTTATTACACCAAGCAAAATGAAAAAGCATTTGTTAGCTCTGGGGTTTCACATTGGTTGTAGACAAGCTTTTGTCATTGCATCACAGGCTAAAAGAGTTGCATTAAAAGCAATACATCTTGATTTAAAAGAGGGGGGATTTGAGGGGTCAAAATCATTGTTCGAAGAAATATTATGTACTAATGATGAACATCTTATTGGTAAAGTATATAAACTGTTATTACAGCTGGAGGGGGAGAAAGAACAAATGAAGGACTGTATGGCCAGATGGGAAAACAATGTGGGGCATAAGATTCCAATTGAATTATGGAAAAATATGTGGACAAAAGGTTTAAAGTACACATTAAGTACTAGACTAAAGGGAAAAAATAGAAGATGATGTATAGATGGTTTATGTCTCCATCAAAGTTAGTGAAAATGTACAGCGGTTGTTTGGGGGATTGTTGGAAATGTGAAGAACAAGAAGGAACCTTTTATCATATGTGGTGGTCTTGTAAAAGAGCAAAAGCATACTGGGTTAAAATACATGTATTAATGAAAAAAAAATTAAAGATAAACATAGAAATGAAACCAGAATGGTTTTTGCTTGGACTCGGGGATGATCAATTTAAAGAAAAAAGATTGCTATTTCAACATATTGTGATAGCAGCAAGACTACTATATGCGCAATATTGGGGGGAAAACACAAGTACCAACAATGGAAGAATGGCTCCTCAAGATGATGGAACTGGCGGAGATGCGAAATTAACGGCGCTAGTACATGAAAGAACAATAGCCTCATATGTATTGGACTGTAAACCTTTTATGAGTATATACAGGAACAGCAAAAGGATGATTTATTTGTTTGTGGGTTTTATACATAACCTGTACCTTTGCCTTTGATATATATACATTAGCTTGTTGTTATGAAATTCGTACCTGGCAATATAGAAACAATGGATGTTTGCCATCTGACATGAAGATCTCTTTAAATGAAATATAGTCTTATGTATTGTGTTTATTTTACTAGATGTATGTGTGGTGTAGTAGTTTGTATAGTTTGTAGTGTTTCTTTTTTGTTTTTGTTTTTTTGTACCTTCCTTATGTGTCTGTTTTTTGTGGAAAATAAATAAAAGTTAATTTTTTAAAAAAAAGCAATACGTCTTGATGCATTACATCAAATATGATTAAAACCCACAACACGCACACACACACATGTACAAAGAGCAAACTCGTTCTCTGAGCACTAATCCTTATGTAAGCAAAACAGCACTATCCCCATGCAAGAGGTAGGTATCAGCAGGCTTGGGAGAAATCCCAGGTTTATGTATGTATGTGTGTGTGTGTGTGTGTGTGTGTGTGTGTGTGTGTGTACACACACACACACACACACACACACACACACACACACACACACTAAGGGGGAGAAAAACCTCAAAACAGTATGCTCAGTCACCACAGAATGTGGAGCATCTGTTTGGGAAAGAAATAATGGAAATGGGTTGAGGAAGAATGAAATGGAGTCTCGTGGAAGAGGCCAGGTTTGGCTGGCCAGCACCCTGAACACTACAAAAAGTTGTTGTGGGTCCCACATGTTATATTATAATTCACAACTAATCTTTTTTCTCTACCTCCTTCATTGGCTTCTAGGGGAAATAGATGAACACCTCATCTTAGAGCTTCCCTACATGAGTGATTTATTGGACACTCACAGAAGTTTGTGGGTCATTTACATGATGTCATCAACTCCCATGACATCTCCCTCC
This sequence comes from Elgaria multicarinata webbii, assembly GCF_023053635.1. Taxonomy (NCBI): domain Eukaryota; kingdom Metazoa; phylum Chordata; class Lepidosauria; order Squamata; family Anguidae; genus Elgaria; species Elgaria multicarinata. The sequence goes on from NC_086172.1 coordinate 96,689,296, forward strand.
AGTAATCTCACTTATAAAAAGTTTAAAGATAATGCAGTGATTAAAGCTGGTGTTTAAAGCCGGTGTTGTGCTGCAATACAGCCACTAGATGGCACTGTTTCATTGATCGTATTAGAATATTGCTGATGGAAGTTTTCAATTTCAAATTACATGGTCGCCATCTAAAGAAGACCATCATAAACCTGGAAAGATTCCAGAAGAAGATAGGTCAGTAAGAGTGCAAGGTTATTCTTTAATGTAGAGATACCCCTTAGTCAAATGCATTCTAAAACGGACAGCTTTAGCAACATTCTCATTCTGCTGATCTACGAATGGACTGCCCTTTAATGGGAATGAATCTTAAGAGCCCAAGAGCACCCTTCTTACCAGTCTCTGGATTCAGGGTGCAGTATGCTAGTGATCTGGAAAACAAAGTTCGTGTTCCCCCTGGGAGATCTGAAGAGTCTGTTATTATTGTCTTCAAAGGTTTGGTGGAATTAACCCTGAATGATCTAGTCCTAAATTAAGCTAGTCTACATTGATGCTTTAAAAAGAGCTTCCATTGTCAATTCGTAGAATCATAGAATAGCAGAGTTGGAAGGGGCCTACAGGACATCGAGTCCAACCCCCTGCTCAATGGGGGGGAATCCACCGTACATTATATACACATTGTATATAATGTAGTTTAGGTAACCCCCTTTATATATCACAGATTAAGAGTTCACGAAGGATGGCTGGTTAACAAGAGACTTGAAAATAAAAGGACTCTTTCCTAAGTGTCACTTCACCAGAAACTATATATTTCTGTAAGATAGTCTAGGCTTGGGCCTAGCATGTTTATGCTGGAGGAGCATGTTGGTGGCTTCTTAGTTCCATGGATTTTTGGATGATGCAAATTATCTAGATCCGTTTCAATCCATCTTCAGGCCTGGTTATGGGACAGAGAGCGCTTTGGTCTCTGTGAACGATCCTGCTGGGAACAGGAACAGGCAAAGCATGTTCCAGGTGGTTCTGTTGGAACTCTGAGTGGCTTTCGATACAATCAGCCCTGGTATCCTTCTGGGACGTCTGTCTGAGATGGAACTTGGAGGCATTGTTACACCCCTTCTTGGAGGGGTGATCTCAGAACGTGGGGCTTGGGGATTCCTGTTCAATACCGTGACCATTGAAAAAAGAGGAATAGTGACAGAGCGACACACAAGAGGATTTTCACAACAGTGTAAAGCAAGCATGTCACATGCTTTTATGCAAAGAGTTGCTTTCCATTCTGGCACCAAAGTGAGCATAAAAATATTCACAAATCTGGCATCATTGTAGCTCAGATGTAAAACAGAAGTTATGACTGGCAGCCGCTCAGAGTACATGGTGTAAGGTTCAGACTGGAGACCTTTGCTCCCCTGAGCCGGAGCAAAACCCCAGGCCCAACTCCAGAACAGAATCAACTCCAGGTGCCCCTGCTGCATGACAGTGGACCTTGCCACAGTGGCGCTGCCTTACTAAAGGGGTGCTGCTGTGCCCCCCTGGCAGGGGCAGGGAGAGGATAGTCCCTCTCTGTTCCTCCAGCACCGACTCTTATGGGTCTTTCTAGCCTTTGGGAGCAATAACAGGAGGACTGCATGGGCATGTTCCTCGCAACCAGGGCCCAGTAAGTTGACACTGTTCCACTTACCAGGAATAGGATCGAGTTTCAGCAGCAGCAGTGCAAGTTACGGCTTACATTGTTAGTGCTAAAGACAGCCCAGATGATAGGCTTGCCTGACTGCCATCCTCAGGACACCTTGACCAGAGACATCTTATCAGTATCAGCTATTAGTAGTAGCTAGATCACCCTAGACAAGTTTTTAATCTCTCTCTCTCTCTCTAACACACACACACAGTTTTGAAAGCAGTATGAGAGAAGTATAATTGGTAAACTGGTTTTTCAGGTTTAAAACCTGAAAAACTGTTTGATCAGAGACAACAGTGAAACAAAGACAGGTGTGTCAAGGGCAACAATAGCCATCTTCAGGGATTCATAATACCATTTGAAGGGCTTCCACACACACACATACTTGTATTCATTCTTCAAGCTGAGTGAATGCCCGGAAACACTTTCAGCTCTCTCTCAAAAACAAGTGTCTGTCTCTAGATTGATTTCCCCCAAACAGATGCTGAATAGAAAAATTGAGTTTCCTATTGACTGGAGCCTTCAAGAAACCCCAAAAAGGCTGTTAACAGACAGTTACAATGTTTATTCCATGTTGTCATCGTCTAGATTCCGACCATCGTTGGCATGGCATCTGTAGCGTAGAAATTTTCCCTCTGTCCAAGTATAGGCCTGCTAAGTGCCATCTATTTCTGAATAGAACACAGGGCTCGCTTCCTTGAGTAAGCTGCAGGAATGTGAGCAGCTAAAGAACACACGTTTCATGACTGAAAAATATATGCAAAAGACTCCATTCTAATTTTAAAACATTTAGCTTCTGAAAGCAATCTGATTTCTACATTTACTATAGTGTTCTGATGGAACTGATGAGGGCATAAATGGGCAGCAAGAAAGCTCTCAGTCCAGAGAATTTTGCCAAAATACTAGTTCCAAATGATAGTTGCACGTGAACAAGACTAAAGCACAATTTCCTCCTCCTCATAGCTTTCCTAGGAAGACTAAAAGCACCGTTTTGCCATCATTTTCACTGAAGCACCTGACCTCCCTCTGTCGCCTCTACAGCTGACTCATAAACTGCTTTTTAAAACTCTTCCAAATGTAGGACTTCATTTCAAAAAGCTCTGGGGCAGAATGACAGGCTGCTGAAGTAGAAATGACAGTCCCAGCATCTCTGACATGCATGGCCTTGAAAAAGTGCAGCCTGCATTTTTGTTTTCTTCATCTTATGACATGTCCAACCGCTATAACTCTGAGCTTTGTAGATTCACAAATGGGGTGTGGGAGCTCTCAGAATTCCCTGCTTCCTCTGAGCTAAATTGCAATCCTCGCAGTAGCTTGTCATGGTCAGATCACTTCCTAGTGAAGTTTAGGCTCTTGGCAGCTTTTTACCTCCCCAAGGGTGGGATACCAATTAAAATTATCTATCCCAGGAGGCTAATGGATTCCAGAGGGGTCTGGGGGATTTTCCTGTTGGTATGGCTGGTGTTCCTGTCAAAGCCCAGGTTGGTCTGTGAAATGCAGAGATGATTTGGGCGGTTGCCACGATCGTGCCCAAGCACCCTCTTCCTTCCTCTGAGCAAAGCCCAGCCAGCTCCTTAGTAAACACCTGAACTGAAGGCAATGAAGCAAAGAGGGAAGATGGCTAGAATGCAGGTGGAGGAAAACTCACGCTGAGTTTGACTGAACAAGGGTTAGAGCTTGTTATCAAGCCTACCTTGTGGCGGTGAGGGTGGCAAAGAGAGATTTTAGGCTTATGGGAGCTACTTTGTATTTCGCTAGAACTCCAAGGTCCACCAACCACAGCCAGCTGCAAAATAGTGGCTCAAGAAGGCAGACATAGATTTGCAGAACAAGGTGCCTCTGAACTAGGTGTAAAATTTCTGGAAATTTTGAAGCCATGGGAAAAAACAACAATTTTCCCTGGCTTTTTGGAGGGAAAATGTTTCTTCTTCTTTTAGCACTCTAAAGTAACTTTTTTGCTTTAAGATAGCCTTCCCCACCCTGGTGCTCTCCAGATATTTTGAACTTCAGCTCCTATCAGCCTTAGTCCAAAACATCTGTAGGGCACCAGGTTGAGGAAGGATGCTCTAGGAATGTAAAACAGGAGGAGAGGCAGGTAACAAATAAATTTATTATTATTATTATTATTATTATTATTATTATTATTATTATTATTGTTGTTGTTGTTGTTCTGAACCTAAATTACGTATAACTTGGTTTGCTCATAAAATTATTATTATTATATCTGAAAATTTTAAAAAGTGAACTGAGTTAGTAAATTTGTAATTATTGTCTGAATAAAGTATACTTTAAAATTTTAATATACCAAACATGATTAATTTTATGAGCAAACCAAGTTATACATAACTTATTTTAGGTTCCCAGTTAATTTCTGACCAGAGGGAACTTCAGCAAAGCTGTTTTAGTCCCTGAAACAGCTGGATCATCCTAGAAGCCAGAAGAAGTAGGAAGAACTGGAGGCAGAGGAAGACGAGTCCAGAAATAAAGGAATCTGTAGAACAAAAACCAAACTGTCAAGAAGGTATGTTTTCTTCCATATTATATGGTGACTCTATTCACATGTTGGGAAACTTGAGCATGACTTAGAGCATCCAAAAATGTTTATCAGGAAAAGATATAGTGGCTCAATAAGAAATAGAAGAAATAACAATGCTGAGGATCTTACAAAGAGGATTAAAGAACATCCCTGCCCCCACCCCATGGTTTCACTATTTCCAGGCATTTTACAGTTCTACTCTTTCTATTACATATTGTCTTCTTATTACATAACTTCTAGAAATTGTTTAGGAGGGAGTAAAGGCTTGGTAACAATATATAAACAGCTTGTCTTAAATTCTAAAAGAAACTATTTCCTGATTCAAAGCTGTTCAATTTTTTCAGAAAAAACCCAAAAATGGTCCCAGGGAGGACAATGGGGTGTCCCCCCGCCCAAATATTTTCCCCCATTTTTTGTCCAGGCTTTCACATCTGCACACATATTCAATCCAAGAATTTGTTTTCACTACCAAAACTGGAGTTTGTACACAAAGCCTTTCACACACAAATCTACTCCTATTTCCCTCAAGCTTTCTTGGTTTCAGCAGCCTAACGAAGAAGTGAAAGGAATGCACTTCTTTTTGTCACTCTTGTTAAAGCATTGGGAGTTGGAAACCTTTGCTGCTGCAAATTTACTAAAGATCTACCAGTAGATCCCGATCTATCTTCTTCTCATTCCTGATTAAGCAAGTAAATGGTGCTCGTCGCTGCTTCTTTCATTTGTTTTGTTTTTTCAGTCCCCTGATGGAAGAGTTCATCGTTTGAAAGATGCAGGGATTCATACCACCGGGATTAATGAACTGGCCTTCTGCATCTGTGGATTTTCTGTCTGTTTCAACTAAAAGTTAAACCCAAGGAGAAAAGCAGAGCTCCATGTGATGGGAGATAGCAAGCTGCAGCTGAGTTTCCATGGGAACTAGAGCACTCGGAAAGGGAGATGAAAACGGTTCACTGGGCGGAGATCTGCCAGACGTTGCCTCCACATTAGCCTTTTTCTCTGGAATTGTAATCCTTTGTTGACTTACTTTTTATAGAGCATCCGGACAAGTCTGTTCTTGTACTCCAGTATGGCCTGTGTTTCCCACTGCGGTTCCTCCCCCCCACCCCCCCGGCCTGATGTGTGGTCATTTTTAGTAATAACACACAATTGCAACAACATTAGCCTGCCTAATGTGGATAGACAGAGCATTACTGAGGCTTTTAGGGGCTCTCGCCGCACGTTGGAACATTTGTCTGTTTCCAGGAGCAGCTCCTTTTTTGTTTCTGATGAGTGCAGGTGGGGGTACATGATAAATTGTCACCTGAGTAGCCTCTTAATTGCCTCAATGTCAGTTTCTGTTCCTGTGGAGGTGGGTAGATGCTTTAATTATTGGTTTCCTTTTCACCAATTATAGTGAAATAATGTACTGTATCGCATTTCTTTTGAAATTATAACATTTTCTAAATTTGCATCTGTACATATAAATTAGTAAATGCAAATTGGTGTCCTCTTTTTGGGTGAATCAGAGATACCCACCCTGTCCCCCCCACCTGTGCTTACTGGGAAGCAATAACACAGGCTAGGACTACATGGAGGGCTTTAAGCTTAATCTGGGAATCTGATGAATAGAACTTGCTTGTGAATAAACAGTACGGAAGGAGCTTGGCCATGGGGGATGGCATTGATGGATAATATATTGCTACGTTAAGTGCTTGGAAGCTCTGGATAGCTGCATGCTGATGTTCTGAGACTAGGTACAACCAATGTGAAACTGTCATTCCCTGCCTGATCTCCCATCGTATTGATCTTCCTTGGGCACAGACCTTGTAGCTGGCTGTGTGAGAGCAACGCTAACACAGTCCATCAAGAACTATTCCTACCTTTCATTTATTTCCATGGAGTTTGCACGGGAGAACCACATGAACCTCACAGAGAATGAAAAAAAGTTCTAGAGGAAGTGTTTGGCGGACTGCACCTAGTGCCAACTTACCTGAAAAAAATGGACTGACATTTTCCTGTGCCTTTAAAAGCAGCCTGATGTGCAGAAATCATCTGGTGAAGGTTTTAATAATAATGGAGAATGAACATCACCTGTGGTTTCCTGAAAATTACACTGCTATTAAAGGCATACCTATAGAGCTGGCAATTCTAATTGCAACCCTTATCAACACATCTAGGAAAAGGGCAACAGAGCTCTTTGTCCTGGATGAAGCCTGACAGTTATCTTCTCATGTCAATGAGACTGCTAGCAAGTATGGGCCTGTCCATTATTTATGAGGCCAATTAGAAACGCTGTATAATTGATTACCTTCACTGCAAGAGTCCTCTGTGCTGCTGGAGAGCCTCCATTATCCCACTAGAACATGCTCGGGCAAACGTCAGAGAGTCAGGCAAACGGCTGCTCAGTTGGAACCGTTTTCTAAAACACGGGCGGAGAAGGGGCCACAATCTGGCCTTCTGAGTTCCCTGATGGCCATGCCCACCCCCCACCCCCGGCCCCATCCTTCTTTCTTCCCAGGCACCTATTCTTTGGTGGTTTCCTGGCTTGTGTGCTGTTGAAATGCTTCTCTAAAGGCTTTAGTTACTGGCAATAAGCGCTTCAAGCTAAAATAGGCTGGTAATTTTTTGAACCTTTTGCATTCTTTCCCTGGTTATTCCGTTACAAAAAAACAACAACTTGGATATCTTTATTCTTCTCAAATATCTCGGGATTTCCTAGCATATGAAGCTGAAGTTGCACTACAAAACATCCTCTAGAGGGTGCTGTCCCATTCAAGTGGAGGGGATTTTTTTAATTACAGCCCAGACCAGTTGATCGCCTTCTCCTCCTGTGTAATTCAGCTCATTACAATTGCACAAGAGAAGCAGGAAGCAAAGTGCTGGTAAGTGAATGCAATTTCCCCTTAATCTAAAGAAGCCCATTATAAAAGAAGTGCTGGATTCAACCTGAGTGGATTGTGCTCCTTGGGAGAAACCAGGAAGTTGTTGAGGGCAACACTCACTGTTTCTGGCCTGAGGAGAGAGAGGCTTCTGCTTGAGAGAGCTCAGGAGAAAGGTTTTGTTTAAATAAAACTTAGATTTGTTTGTCTGGGTGAGTCCGTGGGGTGTAGTACACCAATCCTGAAAAAGACTTAAGTTCCATGAGAAGTAAATAAATTGATAGACAAGCGAACTGGATATCTAACTATCACCTACTACAGGACAGGCCCAGCAGAAAAGGTAAGAGAACAACATGTGTTGTCACCATCAGTTCTCAGCTCAAACATCTGAGGTACGTCAAGGGTCTCTAGTATAGCTCATCCTGGAAGATTATCCTTCCTTTCACTGGCCTTGGGTGATGACGAGCATGTCTTTGCTTACCAGCAGCCTCTTCTCTGAAGGAGCTCCTGACCAGCAACAATGGGCTAGAGCAACCTAAAAGAGTTACAAACCAGAAACAAAAGCCCGTTGCCAACTCTATCCCCATATCTATTCAAGCGACAGTATTATGGGCCCAGACAACATTAGCCATACCATCAAAACCGCATTCATTTGCACATCTCCTACTGGGATACATGCTATCATCTGCTAACAATGCCCTTCTGACATTCTGTAACAGACCTTAATCACACACACATGCAAAAGCTTCAAAAGGGGACTCCAACATGAAGCCTCCAAATCGGAAGTCATGAGTAGATTTGAAACTATGGAATTTCATCCTAATCCTGGGAATTTCTGGCTCACTCAAGTAAGTACTTGCCCCTTTTAAATGTCAATTTATTTTAAACTGTTGATCTATTCGTGACTTGGAGCTAATAGTCAGGAGTGGCAAGTCACTGCCACGCCAAGTGGATCTTACTCTTTTGATTAGATTGTATATTAATTCAAGATCCGAATAGTACTGAGAAATATCTAAAGCTCTGTCTTCAATTAATTGATCTTTTGGCCTCACTTTGTGAAAAGAAAAGACAATCCCCCCTCCAGGTCCAGGTCCTGTTTTTTGCAAGCCCTGGGCAAGCCACCCTCAATGGGCCCCCTCCCTCTGTGTCTACCTTCTCATATTCAGCAGCTGTTTGTGCTCCTCATCTTCTTTCTCACTGTTGCTTCCACTTGCTTGCTTGACAGGCAGAGAGCCAGCGGGCAAGTAGACAATGGCATCTACTGGTCCTCCTTCACACACCACCATTATCTGGGCCAGAGCAAGAGGCAGGTCAACAGGCAGGTTGCAATGGGGAAGAGGAGAAGTCATGCCAGGGGACTCTTGTCGGTGGGGCCCTCCTGGGGTGTGGGCCCTCGGCAGCTGCTTGACCTTGCCCAACATTGACGCCAGCACTGCTTCCACCCCACTTTATATACACAAACACTTAGCCATTTCACTGGCCACTTCATACATCTGACAAAGCAGGCCCAAGCCTTCAAAAGCTTATGCCACCATCAAGGCATTTGTTTCTAATGTGCCACAAGACACTTCCCTGATTCTTGCTGTATCAGGCTAACATGGTTACTCCTCAAAAATTAAAATCGATGGTACGTACTTCCAAATACATAGGTTGAGGATCTCATTGACAACAAGATCAGTAAGGGGCGAAAGTTTCACATCATGGTCCTAAGTTCTCCTTCATTTGGGTGCTATATCTGTTCTACCTACAGCTACAGTCTGCACTTCTCCACAATCTGAATTTGGTGTAGTTGGAGGTGACTGTCTTGATAGGTAGAAATACATTCTGAAAATGCAACCATTTCCTCCCCACCACCATGTACTTTTGAATGGAGTGCAACTTAACAGTAGCCTTTAGATCTTAGTTATGTTATTCTTTCAATCCACTTATGGCTGCAGTAACATTTAACCCAATGGAAGGAGCAGAATAGTGATATGTGTATGGAATTTCCCATTGTTCTCATTAAATACTTTCTATGGAGGTAAAATAATGGACAAATATACATCAGACCAGTTGTTGTTATACTTAAAGGGTTTATAAAGATTAAAATTTAGTTGAATTATAAGTAATAAAGCTAAGAAGACAATAGCATACTTACCTATGTAACTGTAGAGGGAAAACTGTGCTATATGCTGAAATAGAAAAATCAATAAAAATATTTTTTTTAAAAATACAGGCTTGTTTACAGACAGATCAATGACTCTAAAGATAAAAGTCCTGTTCATGTGCTATCCACATGTATGTTAAAGGAGACGTGGGGGGGAGCTTCCCTTGACTCCACCTGCCAAGTGCAGACGTCTGAAGAGAAACATCGGTGTGTGTGCAGCTGTAGGGTTCCTCGTCAGAGAGCCATGCTCAATGCATGGAATCAGCAGGAACAGGGCTTGCCCAGGTACATATGCATAACATGTGAATAGGGCTAAAGTAGCCACAGTAAGTGATGCAATATGTATTTACCATGTATTGGTAAACACTTCTATCATCCTGAGATTCACAAAATCTATCTTTGGCAAAGCTGAAGCCATTTAAATAAAACTATTGATTTCATGCATTATGCAAAGGGGGGCCACTGGGGGTGTCTGGTAGAACATTTTTACAGTTGATCTGAAAAAATAAACCTCACCAAGAATTGACTGCAAGTGTATTGTCACAAATGAACAAAGCTTGTCAACACCACACTACTATCCCCCCTGCCCCTACTCTGGATACTTCTCCTTATTTAACTGGGCCAAGAAACTTCTTAGTAGTACTTTTTAAAAAAATGAAAAATGGTACCACATGCTGCCCTCTTGTGGAAAATCAGGAATAATAATAAGAGTATTTCCACAAGTCAAGAAATCTGTCCTAATCATAGGGGCAGACCTATGACCAGATGAATACCAAGCTTTGGGCAGGTTAGGAAGCTGATCACACACAATGAGGTGTCAACTGTGGCAATAGAATTCTGGAATGTACCACAAGTCAGAAGTCATTTGCCCCCCCCCCACCTGCATAACATCAAGGAGAAGAGGTAGTATAACTGTATCCTGGCTGTGCTACTTTATTGCATTTATTATATTTATTTAAATTGTGCCTTTTAGGGTAATTCTTACAAGGCAGTTTACAAAAACTTTCAATAGTGAAACGTCACATAATCAATGAAAACAAAGTCACAATATAACAAAACATTACAAATTCTTTATTGAGAAAATCAAGGGTTGAACGTTCAATCTTCCTTTGGTTCTAATGTTTATGTTCACTAGACTGCCTACTATTAAACCGGCTACCTAGAACACTGAGTGGAGGATGCTGTACAAGTACTATCAACCCTGTTTTAAAATCAGTTGAAAAGCCTACCACACCCTTCCTGTTACATTAGCACAAGACTCTTGACTTACTTTAACCCAGTCAGTGCTGCTGCTGTGATGCTTGTGTTTGAGCCTGGACTTGGGCTTTGAATACTTTGAATGGTTTTAATTTTTGTAAACCGCCCAGAGAGCTCCGGCTATTGGGCGGTATAGAAATGTAATAAACAAATAAGTAAATAAGTTCTTCGACACCCAAATCCAAATCTCTTCTTTTGCATCCTTGTATCATTACTCTCTTCTTCACAGAATATGGAAGGACTGGTAATATCTCTAATCCCACCCACTCCACTTCTACAATGTACTTTTCACACTTCTCCTACAATTTCTCCTGCACTCCACAACTTCTTTCTTCTTCTCTCCCTTTCTGTTCTTAGTGAGCCACTTAATCGCTATTTGTTCTTTGAAAACTCCCTTTTTGAAAATGTTCTGATCTTGTCTCTGTTGCCTACTTTTGGTGTTTTACATCAGCACTCTACTACCTGAACTAAATGGTAAAAACATTACCAACACTTGGCTCCCTTGTGTTTTGCTTAGAATGTGCAAGCCTGGGTCAGCTCTACCAGACTGACTGCTGCCTATTCTCTGGCTGAAGAATGCCCAGGTTGCATTGGGAAATGTTTCCCCTCATACATTTGAGCTTAATTCCCCTGTTTATTTGTGGTCTGAAGGGGCTCGTTCCCTGAACATCGAGTCGTCTGCAGATGTATTTACACAGATGTGTCCTGAGCAAGCATGATAACATATGGATGCCTATGTGGAACAACTGAATTTGTAGGACCCTTCTGTAGTTGCTCAAAATCTACCACATTCTCAACAGGTGTGGCCCCACATATGATGTTCCTATTTTTGTACATCCACCACAAAATCTACTCCGACAACCTTGTAAAACATATTTTATCCACTTATACTCTCTAGATCCCATAATGCAGTTTGAAAATAATTCTATCCTTACTTCTTAAGGCAATTTCCCTCTCCTTCCAGCCTCCTTATGAATAAAATTCACCCCATACATCAGGGGTCCCCCATGCATCACCCATGGGGACCTCCAATGACACCAATGAAGCTCTCCACTCCTGGCCCCGATTTCTCTCCACCACCACCACTACTTTATCTTGCTCTTTCTCCCGCTCCTGGCCTCTAACCTTGCTTTTCCTCTTGCTATTTACATAGGATGACCATATGAAAAGGAGGACATGCCTCCTGTATTTTTAACAGTTGTATTGAAAAGAGAATTTCAACAGGTGTCATTTGTATAAATGGATAACCTGGTGAAATTTCCTCTTCATCACAACAGTTAAAGCTGCAGGTGCCCTGCCCTCTTTTAAATCTGGTCATTCTAGTATAGTTCCTGCACTTTAACTGTTGTGATAAACAGGGAATTTCACCAGGTTCTCCTTATATACAAATGACACCTGCTGTAATTCCCTTTTCTATGCAACTGTTAAAGATATAGGAGCCCTGTCCTCCTTTTCATATGGTCACCCTAATTTACACCTCCCTCCCAGCCCCTAGCCTTGCTTTTTCTCTCCCTCTCACCCCTTCTCATGTTCTTCATACAGAGAGCACCTTCCTGGGTGGGGTCCTGACAGTAGAGGAAGTGCTAGGAAGGCCAGGTGGAGAACCGAATGCTGAGGCTGGAGGCATTTTCCTTTCCTTTGGGGTGGGGGAAAAGCATGTGTGGCTATGATGAGCAGAGCAATCATTTGTAGGCCTTCTCAGAAGTAGTTCCCATTGAGTTCCATGAAAGCATGCACAGGGTTGCAATCTTAAACAGGTATTTTCTTGTACTTCTGTGGGTCAAATATGTGGTTTGGCTTTGTACTCTGTTTGTACTCAATTACCTGGGTGAATTACTTGTCTTTAGACTAGCCAGGCCCCAATCGCAGCCATTATGTGACTAGCAACACCCCTGTAGGAGCCATTTTGTGATGGTGACCACTGCAGTTTCCTGAATGCCCAAATGTGCCCATGGGTCCAAAATGGTTGGAGACCCCTGCCATAAATAAATATTACTTATACAGCAGCCTTCTGTCCTATGGTGTCTCCAGATGTTTCAGACTTCAATTCCCATCAGCCCCAGTCAGCATGACCATTTGTCAGGAATGCTGAGGGATGTAGCTCAAAACAGGGTGTCGCTGGGGGAAGATGCTTATATAGCAATGCTGAAATCTGCTTGGACACCACTGGAAACCCTCATTTATCTCTACTCCTTCCTTTTCTCCCTCTCTAACCTCTGCTAGCTACAGAGGGTGGAGTCATGACACCTTACCAATAGGTGCTCCCGTGCTCTAATCACAATTAAAACTTGCAATTAGGGCCTAGTCAGTGCCTTCATCTGCCTCATTCAGCATCACTCTTGGAGACTTACAGCTAAACGCATAAGTTAGTGCCATTGAAAAGGATGAAAATGTTACAAGCATCCTCAGAATTTGATCTGGATAGCTGTATTATACATGCAAGTCATCACTTGAACCGACATAGGAGCACTGATTAGAGGATGTTGCAGAGATACAAGGTTAGGTTGTAGGCTAGAAAGTCTTAAGGCTCTGTCTTTATCTTCTGATTCCATGCCAGATATTTCACACATCTCTAGCACATGTAAACATTAGATCTTACCACAAGGGGACACATTCAGAAGAAATGTTCACAATTGGAGGATGACAGGAGAAAGTCTCATGGTGGTAATTTTACCACATAAAAAATTAAAATGGATGAAGACTGAAAGCTCACATTAACTCTATGGCAGCAGACTGAACATTATGTATTACAAAATACATAATATTTTATGTATAATATAGAATATTTTACTATTTGGAATTTGGCATGCAGACAGTATGGCAATCCCAACATGTTCCTGCTTGACAATCAAATGCAAAATTCTATTGTATGGATAGATGAAAGAGATAGGAGCGAAATTCAATTCACTTAGGCAGTATTTTAATTTTAATCTAAAGGTCTTGGACTTGTGCACTGCTTTCAGGTCTGAAATTAGAAATAACCTATAAGCATCACTGAAAGTGTAATAAAACCTGAATTGCCAGTGATGCCTGTGCAAGTGAATCCTTGGTTCAATGCTCCTTTTATTAGTTCAGAATTAGTTCAGTTTACTAGTTCAGAATAAAAGTGTGCACCTTTTTGTCATAAAAGCAAAATATGTCCATTTGGGGGATCAGGACAAATGAACCCAGACACCGTCTGGCCTCAGTTAGCCACGTTCTGGTAACCTCCAGGTTAGACGACTGTAACATGCTCTTTGTTGGGTTGCTTTTGAATGCTGTTCAGAGACTGCAGTTTGTCCAAAATGCATTCATTTGTTAGCTGAGGTGTGGTGGGTGTCTACTTGAGACAGGGCTTCATCAGTGGTGATGTCCCAGCTTTGGAATATTCTCCCCAGAGAGGTGTGCCTCCATTTTCATTTGTCACTAAAAGCCTTATTTTTCTAAGCTTTTCAAAAACATCCATTGCTTTAGCTTGGTTTGTAGTTTTTGCTGCTTTTTTAGAGCTTCTGTTTTTAATCTTTGTGAATGTAACATTTTAATTTACATCTAGTAATTTGGGCAGTATAGAAATGAAATGAATAAATCTTAGAGGTTGCATATACAGAACCTCTGCATGAGCAAAGCCCAAGAGTTGTGGTCCTACACTTTCAAAACAGCCATACAGGGCATGCTTAGTCTGTGAACCAGTTCTTGGGAGGACATCAGACACATTGACTTGACCATGTAAACCTTTTCAGAAACATCCTTCTAGAGTTGAAGAATCTGTATTATGATCCTGACTGATCCTCTTAATAGTAATTAGTCACTGGTGAGGCAATGCAACAGATGTATACAGTCATATCTAATATTTAGACAGGGGGAAAACTGTCCAGCTTTTCTATAGCAAATACTCATCCAGTAGATAATACAATGAGAGAAATAAAACATCTGGCAATGAAATAATTATATTTTAATTAAAAAATGTACACACTGTATACAATTTACTGGTCAGCTTACTGAAGACTGCCTTATCATAGAGAATATAAAACAAATCTTCTGCTGTACAGTTAGGAACTTTTATGTTTTCAAAATATAGTGTCTATTACTTGTAAGGCCTCAAAAATCTGGAGACTTTAGAACGCAACAATCGAATGAAAGACCTTGGAAACATCTCCCTGGACTCTTGGGCCGTGTACTTGAAGTAGTTTTGTGGGTGTGCCAGTACATCAAACAATGCCTTTATCAGCTTCTTATCCTGAAAGAGTAAGGCAGATTTTTTATTGTCATTTAAGTACTGAAGTTTGAGAAAACATTAGTGCAAAAGCACATTTCATATAGTTCCTATTAAATATTGAGGACAAGGAAGGACTGTGCACATCAGCTTTTTCCAATCAGGTGTCCTCTAGATGTGTTGGACTATAGTTTTCATCATCCTGAATCAAGAGACATGATGGCAGGAGATGATGGGAGTTGTAATCCAACACATACATAGGGTGCCAGGATGGGGAAGGCTGAACTAGGTTATGCCCTGTACCAGCACTTTTCTATAATACTAGCTGTACCCAGCGTAACATGCGCCATTGTAGCATATCTTAAAGTTTATTAATTAAATATCATCGTGGGGGCACGGGCTGCTTGGAGGCCGCCAATACAGTGCCGTCTGGCAGACCTGGGGGGCAGGAAGGTTGGGGAGGGGGAGCAGGTTTCCCCCTCTCCCTGGGGTTCCTGTCAGCCTTGGGCCGCCCACCGAGCTCGCATGAAATTAGGCCGGGGCCTGGGCTCGCAGCAGGCGAGCGGCCTTCCACCTGGCCACCAAGGGCCCCGGCCGTGCCTCACTCATGCTCCGGACCGTGGCACTGCCCCCTTCGTGGGGGGGAGCGAAGGGGCAGAAAAGGGGGTAGGATTACCTTGGAAAGCCCAGAGGAGTCAGGCGAGGGGCTTAGCAACCTGAATCAGCTAACATTACACGTTGTTACTGTTGCTTAGCAACTTGTATCAGCTGAAGCCCTTATGGAAACATACTTAAGTGTTTTAGATAGATGATAGATAGATAGATAGATAGATAGATAGATAGATAGATAGATAGATAGAGGACTACCCACAGAAATGTTAAGGCTCAGCTCAAGCTACTCCTATGTGTCCACTTAATGTTGCTATCATCACTGCTCTGCATCCAGAAGCTGGAAGGGAAGCCAGTTACGATCTGCCATGGTTTGTACCAATTCACAAGCTGGAAACATCAGCATTTGCCTATGCAGTCAATTGTGTTTGATGCAGAGCCAGCCCTACCATTAGGCAAAGTAAGGTGGCTGTCTCAGGCAGCAGATGATCTGGGCAAATATTAATGGTGCCATGTTGTCAATTATTAAATTTAGAATTGCATTTTTACCATAGGAGAGGGCACTATTTGAGTTTTCTGTCCAGCTGCACTGGCTGCCAGTGTTTTTCTGAGCCCAATTTGAAGTGCTAGTTTTAAGCTTTGAAACCTTAAATGGTTTGGGTCCAAGCTGTTTGAAGACCTGCCTTCTTCTATATCAGCCTGCCTGCACTCTGATTTCATCAAGAGAGGCACTTCTCTCCTGCCCCCTGCCAAGCAGGTGATAGGCTGGTGAGAACAAGAGAATAGGCCTTCCCAGTGGTGGACCCCACACCTCAGGAATAAACTTCTTTCAGGTGTTCATCAGCCCCTTCTTTGCAGATCTTCAGGAAAGCTTTGAAGCCCCACCTGTTCTCACTGGCCTTCCCTTCAGCCTGGGCCTTTGTTTTTTTATTGATTTAATTTTTAAGAGATTTTTATTGTATCCACTTTGTGTGGTTGAGATTGTTCCACCCTTAATGGATGCCAGCATATCTGGAGCCAGCATTGCCTCCACCAGCTCTTCAGTCTGGTAGGAAAGGCAATGGAAGCTAGCAAAGTTTTGCTTCTGGTCTGGGAGATATACATGTTTACTCAAATAGCATGAACTATTTATTTTCATGGAGAATAGTAATGTATGTATTTGTGTTTTCTTTAAGGTAAATTTAAAAAACGAAGTTTACCTTAAGGATTTCTTGATGATTTTCTGATGCATACAATCTACCATCTCGGACTATATCTTCTATTAGTTCCTGATAATCCTCTGTTGAAAACACGCAACACATTGCTCACTTTGCTGATTTTGTTACAGAATCATAAATATTCCCTTTCACTATATCAGCTGCAACATATACATGTCGCTTTGGACCATCCAAAAGAGATTCAAGCATATATATCCTCAGATATTTGTGTGTATTAATATGTAAAGACTACAGGTTACTTTTCACATTAGCAGATTTAATATATTCCAAAGGCTTCTAAGAAAGAAATTATACTAAGACACCCTCCTCCCCACTGCAAAAAAGAAGAAGAAGAAAAGACAAAATGTTCCATACTGGACTGTTTACTATTAATATGTCTAAGACATAAGCAGCCTTAGAGAACTTTCTAAGCTCTGGCTATGTGGCACACTTCAAATACATTTTTGCTAGAAAAAAATCCACTCATAATGTTAAAAATATCCCTCCCAAACATACTTCCCTCCCCTGCCTTTTTTCATATAATAAGTAAAGCCATTGTTTAACTGCATCTGCTATTTTTGTACCAAATGTATGATCCTGTTTCCACGGATGTGTTTTCATGATAGGAATCAGATTAAGATCACACACACACACACACACACACACACACACACACACACACGCACGCACGCACAGAGAGAGAGAGAGAGAGAGAGAGAGATTGAGATTAAGCTCACACACACACAGCCCCAAGCACACCAAATTGGAACAAATCCTGTCTCCAGTTAAAAGATTGGAAAGTTGCCACTGGTTGCAGCAAAGCCAAAAGGCCTTTAAGTGATGCAGACTTCAGACATTCGGAGTCCATCATGCCCTAACCAGACTTGTTTGCTGCTTTGTGTTACCCCAGGGTACTTCCTGTTAGCTTAGGAAAACTGCCAAAGAGATCATGTGAAGGAGATGAAGCTGCCACAGTTTTCTTTGCCTCTGCCTGAAACACTAATTAGTCCCAAATTCAACTTCAAAGCAGAAAGTGTGAAAACATTTGTACGTTATGAGAAAAAGGAATTCTTGGGATAAAGCAATAACCTGTGACAGTGTTTCCTAAATCAAAAAAAGATACAAACTAAGTTTCAACAAAGCATCTCAGAGGTGTTGCGATCTCAAAATATCTAGATATACCATCTTGTTTAAAAATCTGATAAACTTGAGAGAGCATTATTGAAAACAGGCACCTGATCTATCACCCCATCCCCAAATACCTCTCATGAGGTATATGGCTTAAATCCATGTCATTTTGTATGGAAATGTGTCCTGACTCAACACACAAATTAATATCAAACCTGATATGATTTTAAGGCATTTTCCCTCAGTCAGACATATTTTTCTAATAAAAGATCCCTTACTCAACTCTTAAGCTGCACGATTGCAACTGGTGCCATTTTGTATTCAGGTATTTTCCCTCTGACTCTGTGTCCTCAGAGCAACGTTCAAACAGACTTTCAGCCATGTCCATAAATGTTGGTTCCATGAACGGGAAAGCTCCATAGTCAAACTCATGAATACCTATACAAAATATTGAGTTCCTCCTTCTCACCTCATGCCTATGTCTTTGATATATAGGAGTATGGAAATGTAAATAAAGAAAAACAGTTTTTAATAGCTGCTTACCGTCATATGTTACATAAGGGACCTGGAATCCTTTGGCACTATTTCCTTCATTTGATTTGAACTGGATCCACAGCTTTTTAGACCTGGAAGTGAAAGCTATAGGGCGTTCGTAGGTTTGGCAGGTTTCATATGTCGTCACAGAATTCGAGGAAGCTTCCAAACAAAATGTACAATGACAGATATCAGATTATTAGCTTGAGAGAGGGAAAATGAACAAAATGTTTCCCCTTTCTTCTCTTCTTTCCTAAAGACCTATGATCACCCCAATATTACTTGCCTTTGGGATCTCTTTGTGCTGCCCTATTGCTAGGGCCCATTGTAGTGAAAGGGGGAAACGATGCATTTGGGTCCACCCTATCAGTCTCCAACACATTCCCCTATTGCGTCCAGATGATCTGAAAGCCCCGTGGGACAGTATTTCTGCCAAGTCTTTCCCAAACCTCCTTTCTGTTGCAGTCAGTGGGCTGCAACAGAAAAGGCCATTGCCTGGGATTGGTGGAGAGTTATAGACTTATCTCAATACTGGAACAGTGGCACAGTGAGTAGCTGCTCAATTTTGCCCAGACCCTATCACTGGATCTTGATTTTACTGACTACAAAACAAATCAACACAAATGTACAACATTTCAAACACATTACTACCCCGAAGTTGCTCTTTTGGATTGCATGTGAAAACCAAAATTGGCTTTAAAAGTTACTATTCCCTAGAGTGAAAAAGCAAGCTTTCAAATATATTTTACAAAAGACATTTTTTGGAACAAAAGACTCTCTCCCAGCCAACATGCACAAAAGGTAGCTCAGCTACCTTTGCAGCAAGGTGAGCTAATCAGCTCATCAGAAGAAAAAGCAGCTTACTGATCAAGGAAAGCAAAACCCTAGACTGTGACAGGGAGGCTGCCTATACGTCTGTTTTTCCTGCTGCGGGGTGGCAGCAGATAATCCAGACGCAGCAGCAAAAGCGCGGGGGTTCCGGCAGCCGTGCCTGGCCCCTGCCTGGGCAGATGGCAACCAATCAGGGGATGCCATCTGCCCAGCCATGCCTCCACCACAACTCCAGAGCAAGGATAGACAGCGGTTGCCCCGTACCTGCTTCACTTGAGAAAAGAGTCAGGGTAAGTCCCCAACCTTTTTGCTTTGCAGCTTCACATGAAAGCCCTACAATGGCTGCGAGGTGGCTTCTGCATCATATAATCAATGCAGCGCCACCCCACAGCCACCCCGGGGCTTTTGGTGTGTATAGACAGTCCTAAGGCTGAAAGCAATCTGTGGTCAGAGAGTCCATGCCTGTGTACATACCACTTTGCTCAATTAAGCTGTCTTTCCAGGTGTACAGCTGAAGTGGGGCTCATGTCCTTGTTTTGTAGCTGGAGTAGGAGGGCAGCTAAGAAACTGAACTGCAAATAAGGAAGTCCCCAGTTCAACAAGGGAGAGGGCCTTTTCAGTGGTGGCCCCTTAATTATAGAATGATCTCCCCGATGAGGCTCGCCTGGCACCAACATTGTTATCTTTTTGGCACCAGGTCAAGACCTTTCTCTTCTCCCAGGCATTTAACAGCATTTAACAACATATGCTAAGTTTTTTTTTAAAATGGACTCCAGAACTGTTGTTTAAATGGATACTGTTTTATACTGTTGTTTTTATATTTTTGATGGTTTTAAATTTTGTATACTTTTTAATGTTCACTGTTTTTAACTTTTGTAAACCGCCTAGAAAGCTTTGGCTATGGGGCAGTATATAAATTTAATAAATAAATAAATCTCATCTCTTCTATGAACTCACAAGGTGGCCTCCTGCAAGCCATTCTCTCTCTCTCTCTCCCTTCAAATGTAAGGACTACAACTAGATAATGCATGTGAAGTGCGTCAAACACATGAAAGCACTATGCAAGTATTTATTTAATACATTGATTACAAGACTGAATTCTCCCATTTCATTACGCTGTAAGAGTGAACTTTAGCTTTGTTGAGGTCACTGGCAAAGCACATTTGAAGATTTCAGTCCAAACACACTATTTGGCTCATAAACGTGATCCCTTTAGCTTTTAAAGATGTTCTGCCAGGGAAGGGAGCCCGAGCCCATCAGCACAAGAATACAGACCGTTGCCTTGGCAAGAACAGGCACCACATGCAGCGAGCCACGGCCCAAGCAGTAGTAACGATATTTGATTATTCCCAATCACGTTTGATTCAGCTGGAGTAAGATCTTCTATGTTTCACTAAACACTTAGCTTACTAGCGGATAAGCCTCTAACTTCTTGCAGTATTCTTTGGCAGAAAAGGCTGTTCTTGTAAGCATATACAAAATGTAATAATGGTGGATAATGTATAGTATGTTTTTTTAAAAAAGTTATACTAAGTATTCCCAAGTGTAACTAAGGGCTGATTCACATGTTGCCCTCTTAATGCAAAGTATGGAATTAATTCCCTGCTGCTGCCACTGGCTTGAGCAACAGCTGCCTTCTTCCAGCAGCTAAGACAGGTAGCTGGAGGTTAGTGTCAGATGGAGGAGGATCTGCTTCCCCATACCTGAGCAAGTCCCTTCAAGTCATTGCTGTGAGGCCACTACATCCCAGGATCTCTCGAGACTGACCAGACCACCGACAGCAACCAGCTGGTGACATGAAGGCCACTAAAACCAGATCCACGGAGCAATACACTGCTGCAGTGAGGCTGCTATAACCTGGGATGCCCCAAAGCTGAGCTATCCCACAACAGCAGCAGCCATCACTGGATGCTCCTACTTGCTACTGCCATGAGGCCATTGAGCCTGAGAGTGAGTTGTGACAGAGTCATTTGCTCTCTGGCTCCACTGAACCAGCTTCAGATGAGGGTAAGGGAAGAAGAATGTTGTTGTTGTTGTTGTTGTTGCTGTTGTTGTTCCTCCTCCTCCTCCTCCTCCTCCTCCTCCTCCTCCTCCTCCTCCTCCTCCTCCTCCTCCTCCTCCTCCTCCTCCTCCTCCTCCTCCTCCCTCCTCTACCCAACCATGAATCATCAGGATTCCACACTAGTTCTGTTCTAAAATGTGTTGCCCCTGTAAGGAAGGGGTTAAGTCATACATGGAATTGCTGTTTTTAAAAATAAAATGGCCTGTCGTTGATTTTAGGAAGAGAGAGATAATCGCCAGCTGCCCGTGGGCGTTGGGCACCTCCTGGCTCCACTTGGTCCAGGCCGAGTGTCCTTGAGAAATTAACATCCAAGAGAAGTGTGAAATACCTCACGGGGGGGGGGGGGGGGGAACCAGAGGGTGGGGGGAGAAAGAGTAGTTTAGTTACTATAAAGGGATACAAAATGCTGGGCCTTTTGTTCTGAGCTGGCGGATGTCTGGGCTGGGTAACGTATGTTAGTAGAAACTATGTATTAGTTTGCTGGTGTTGGGATTCTGTTTCCTTTACAGCCCCCGCCCCCCATAACAGGTGGTATGTTTGCAAAAATTGGTTGTCATTGGAAGCCCTCCTATATACTACATTTTAGAGTTAGATTGCATGGGACTGGCTTTGGCTCATGCAGAATGTAGCACAAACTAAACAGGAGAGAGAGATACCTGACACAGAAATCCAGGCACATGGAACATTTTTATTTCAACTTACAGGTTTTTCTCATCACCAGGTAGTCTCCACATTCATCTTCTATTGGCAAAAATATTTCTGGAACCACAATCAGAATGCGGCGTTTAGGAGGTGGAGTTATAGACCAGGTACACTCAATGTTTGCAGGGTAATTGCCAGGATAGTTTGGGGATTCAATGTATCCAGTAAATTCCCCAAGCTCACCACCGCATTGCCTGTCTGGTGGGAAAAAAGGAAATGTATTATCCATGGCCAGGGCAGAGGGGACAGAACTAGGCAATGCCACCAAAGCTAATAAATAATGTAGGCACAATTGCTCTGGTGGCTCTCTAGGAATCAGGAACGTACTTTCCCCCCTAAAACCATAATTAATGAGTAGCTGCTTCAGATAGTTCAGAATGAAGCAAAATCCACATATTGTACAGCTCTGCCTATGAAAATAAATGGTCACTTAGAGCCACAGACACATGCTGAGCTGGTTCACATGACATGACATCCCACAGTGGGTTAATTTACCCAGTCAGAGTGGTCATGAGGGAGCAGGAGAAGAAACAGAAAGCAGGTGTTGCCTGGGGAGGAAGCAAGAAATGGGCACTGGCTGGGTGCCTGGGAACTGGGTGCTGTTTAATCTCTTTTACTCCAAGACCTGAGAACATCACACCTATTTTGTCCCTATCTATATCTGGCTATGTGATAAGGCAGCCACCGCTGGTCTCCTTGAGTTAGATGCCATTGTGAAAGTGAAGGTTCTTGTATGTGGGAAAAAACAACCTAAGGACGGATTTGAGTGTGAAGTTGGTTCAACCAGATGATGCTCTCTGTCTGTAATACCCAAGTAAAAGCAGTGCCAAAAATCTCTTCCAGTGCATTCTACTCATGTGCGGAGTGCGCACACATCCCAGATTTACCCTCACAAAAAGAGAGAGCACATATGCACGCAGATACATGCGTTCTCTTGGCCTCTTTAGAATAAAGAATCCCATATGCCAAGCAGCTTCTCACTACCATATGGGAAGGTGGACAGGAAAATAGATGAGGATTTGTTAGCACTGCTGCATCAGGGTCATCCTATTGCACCAACTACATGGGCAAGAAGTAAGAAGCACAACTGGGGAGAGGTGCTTTTTTTTAGAAAAAAATGATTCAAAGGTCACAGAAGTCAAAGAAGTATAATGATTCTTATGGGGGTGGGGAGGAAAGAGATCAAAAACCAGCCTGTGACTTTTACAAGAATGCAAGAAAGTTTCTATTGGTCTTAAATTCTTCTGCCACAAAACAGTGACACCAGAACAAAACTTATTCCTGTTATGTGGGAGACAGGTTTTGGTTTCTGCCAACAGAAACGCCTTTCCAGTAGTAGGAAGATTTTGCTCTTGGATGAAGGAATGATAAGAGGCAAATATGCAAGGAAATAAACAGGCACATCAGGGCATAGCAAGGAAAATAATCTGGAAGCAGGTTCTAGGCACAGCTAAAGAGTTCTAAGCAGGTACTGTTGACCAAGCCTCTAGCAGCCTCTTCCTGCTTCTGTTTATAGGGGATGCTTGAGACGTGGTGCCAAAGAAAGCAAGGAAATCAATTAGGCAAGCTGCATCCCAAGGCAGGACACAGATAAGCTACTGTCAGGTAGGTATCTGGCTTCTGCTGAAATATGGAAAGATCAACAGCATCTGTCTCCGCTGCTGGGACTTTGATCTGGTTTGGTGGGAAAGAGAGAGCAAGACAGCAGCTGAAAAACCACTGCAGTAAAAAACACAGGACTCACTGAAGCACCGCTGCATCCCACTTCAGCAGAAGTGGCAGAACTGGGAGCAGGAGGAACAGCTCATTGTTAAACTACGTGGTGCATAACTCCTTTGCACCAAGATTGTTCTCAGCTGCACCGATATCATGCCTGACTTTGTCTGCTTGGCAGAATGTAAACTGCGGCATATTCAAAATGGCACCAAAACCTGAAAACAGACAAGCTAATGCACACACAGCTTAGGGACCATTCTTGTGCTACGGCAGCAGCAGCAGCAGCATCCTATGCCCCTCTTACTAACATTTATATTCAGGAAATCACATGGGAGGAGCCAGTGGAGTAGTTAATCCCCATAATGTCACCAATGCTTCTCCCTTTGGGCAAGCAATGCCCTCAAGGAAATCTCGTATGGTTTCCTATAGTCACAAGTTTTACCAGACCAGCACAAGATGGAACCATGGAAAAGCATGCTCCAATAATGTAAGAAGAGATGTCATTTGGATGTGGTATAAGCAGATCAAGCTACACTGACTTCACAGACTCCCTTGCCGCCCATTTTCAAACATTTGACTGCTAAGTGGTACTGACTGAGACTTTACCTTTGCAATGAGTTATGTTTGTTGATCCATCGTAATCAGTTGTTGTGTTTCCAGGGCATGAAATGCAGTAATTTTGTCCAAACTCAAGTTGGTATGTTCCAACTGGGCAGCGGATACATCGATGTGTTGTAGTGTTATAAAAGTGACCAGGTGAGCATTGCACTATAGAAGAGGATAAGCAAGCAGCAGGTATGAACGCTTTGGTAGGTTATGACATAATTTCCTAGAACCTTTCCACGGAAGGTAATCTCATCCATGACTAATTTATCCATTACACATACTCCATATGCACACTGCCATGTGTGATGAACAAACACATGAATTTCACAAACTGTGAGTACCCATTACACAGCAGGGATTTACAGTGTATGTATTTATGGCAAAATAGATACATGCACATTCTTCACACAAGAAAGTGCATACAGTATATGTGAGGTATATATGCAACTTCGCAAAAGAAAGCTGATGTCCATATAGGAAATTTACTACAGGAAGTAGCCCTGAGAGTTTGTCTTGCTTGCTACCAGTTATTCCCTGTCCAGCAAGCACTTCTGGCCTACTGTATGATAATTTAGTCTTCCTGCTTTATATTTTAATAAGGATAATGAAGACTGTTTTATTAGGTGATATGGAGTTATATGTCCCAATGGGTTGGAACCCTAACTTCAACTATATTGCAGCTGAAAGGAAAGCAATGGTTTCTCCATTAAAAGCTGGGCTTGTAATCAGTATGACTACATACATTTCCTCTGCATTCTTGCCATCTCTCAGTCCTTACCTTTAGTCTCACAATCCTGGAACAACGTTGCACTGCTAAGTTTTGTCATCAAGCCTCCTCCACAAGTAAAACAAGACGTCCGACCCGGCTCAGGCTGATATGTTCCAAAGGGACATGGAAGACAAGGCTTAAATCCATCAGAGGAATATTCACCAGGTGAGCACTGTCCTGGCGGTGCAGAGTGGCAGAAGGAAAGAGACATATTCAGATATTAGCATAAGTCATGAAATGTATGGCAACTGTATAACGTACTATAATCTCCATTAGTATAAAGTCCCATTTACACTATGGGTGTAAAAACCTGAAGTAAATGCAGTTCAAAATAAGGTTAGTAACTTGCAACTAAGTAGCTGGCATAATCAAGTACTGTCCCTTTGTTGCAGCCAAGATTGGCATCAATACAGCAGGAAAATAGTTTATTTGCTTCTAACGGCTGTCAATTCTGGCCACTTACATGCACCTGTAGCCCACTCTTGCAATAAAAAAAACAGAAGCTGCCATTCCACTACATTACGGATTCCTGGAGAGCTCTCATGCTTTCTTTTATAGGTTTCTAATAGATTTATAATGCCTTGTTTCTGCAAAACCCAAATGTAACTCACCAAATTGCACTATGCTATGCATTTACTCTAGGGTGACCATATGAAAAGGAGGACAGGGCTCCTGTATCTTTAACAGTTGTATTGAAAAGGAAATTTCAGCAGGTGTCATTTGTATATGTGGAGAACCTGGTGAAATTTCATCTTCATCACAAAGCTGCAGATGCCCTGCCCTCTTTTAAATCTCGTCACTCTAGTATAGCTCCTGCATCTTTAACTGTTGTGATGAAGAGGGAATTTCACCAGGTTCTCCATATATACAAATGACACCTACTGAAATGCCCTATTCCATGCAACTGTTAAAGATACAGGAGCCCTGTCCTACTTTTCATATGGTCACCCAATTTACTCATTCCAAATTGGCCCAAGAAGGCCCCAAATGTGCAAAATGCAGACAAGTTTCATGATTATTGGGAAATCTCCTTACAGGGTTATTTTTCTATTCATTATTGGAAATAATGAGAGCTTAACACACATACCCACACACCCCACACACATGTAAATAGCAGGCATGGGGTAGCTGATCTGGATCAGGAACAGGGTGGGAGGTAAAAAGTTAAAGCCCTCACCATATGGCTCCAGGCCCAGTTTCTCCCACCCCTCACCCACACTGGCTGTTTCTGAAATAAAAATCTTGCACTCAAGAGCAAACCACTTGAATAGAGTTGTGTGTAGTTTGGCCCTCCAAGTTTGCAAAACAAGCTTCTGAATTAATCTACTTAAAGTGATAGAAATCAAGGGCAATTCACCATGAGTGCATCACTTGCCTGGTGGGAGATTCCCACTGATATTCCATCCAATAACAACAGCAACAGTAAAATACAAAACTTAAAATTCTAAAAAAAAATACAGAATAGCAAGAGTTAGCAGCTCTTCCTCTGCCTAATCGGTTTCCCATTGCTACTTCCTTCTTCCTTTTATACTCTAAGCTGTCTTAAAGGTACACTGCCTACAAAATCGCCACAAAGCCCAGTTCACCCTCGTCCTTCCCACTTCCTGCTTGAGTGCCCAGTTTGTTTATTTATTTATTTAAACATTTGTATCCTGTCCTATATCACAAGGATCTCTGGGCAGCATACAAATAAATTCATACAAACAGTATAAAACAATAAATATACACAGCTAAAAACAAAATAAACCATTGATCAAGCTAAAACCAATATAGAATTTAAAAACAGTAAAACCAATTAGAACAATTGTAACTATGTACAGGCTGTTATGGGATAGAGGAGCCCTGTGCTTGCTTCCCAAAATTCCTATTCCACTCCCCTCCCCTGAGAAGTGGGCAATGCCCCGCATATTGGCCTAGTGTGCTGAATGCCCATGCCAAAGAGGGTGGCAAGTGGGGTTGGGATGTATTATGCCCACTGGAATCTCTTCAGGCTTGGATATGCCTTCAGTGGACTGGATTGATCACCAGGTGTTTGAAGAGATCTCTTACCCAGTCAAATCCCATTAAGTAGCAAATCCACTCAAGTCCTGTTCAGATGGAGGGCATATGCATGGCACTGCTGCTTTGTTTATTGCAGCCATGATCATCATTACACAATAAGTGCAGCGTCTTTTTCAAGAGAAAAAGCTGTGTTGTGCACTATTCATTTTTAACACAAATTGAAATGGAAACCATGCTTTAAATGGCTTACAATAGAGAAATAATGAAGTCCAACTCATATCTTTTGGCCTTAATATTATCTCCTTTGATCCTGAACCGCTTTGCTGCTCATGTACTATATAGATAGAACTAACCTACTGGAACCGATTACATACACGTATCTGCCCCCTGCAGATTCTTTACGTAAATCTCCAAGTAATCTGTCTTCCAAATTTGCAACAAGCTGATTGCAATGACAGGCCAAATGATTAAACTCTTCTACAAGACACAGGATTACTGCTGCAGCTGTTTGGCTGTGCTATGAAGTTCTGCCCTTTTAAAGAGCTGTTAAAACTGTTAGTTTTGGTTTATAGCTCCAATAAATCACTTCACTGAATGGCTGTTTTTGTTAGGGGGGTTAAATTGGCTTTGGCTTCATTTCAAGTTATTTAAGTCTGCAGCAAACAAGGCATCAACTGGTCATGATCAGGGATGAGGAATTTTGTTTACAACTAATGAACTGAATTTAATAGGGAGCACCAGCTTCACTTATGAATAAAGAAGCAGTATGGATGGAGCTCTGTAGGGTCATTGCAGCAAGCAAGGAAGAAAATGGCATGTTAGAGCCGTAGGTCATGACACAAGGGACACCATTTTTGCTCCACCACCCACCTCCACTTAGGGTGACCATATGAAAAGGAGGACAGGGCTCCTGTACCTTTAATAGTTGCATAGAAAAGGAAAATTCAGCAGATGTCATTTGTATATATGGGGAACCTGGTGAAATTCTCTCTTCATCACCACATTTAAAGCTGCAGGAGCTATACTAGGGCGAGCAGATTTAAAAGAGGGCAGGGCATCTGCAGCTTTAACTGTTGTGATGAAGAGGAAATTTCCCCAGATTCCCCATATATACAAATGACACCTGCTGAAATTCCCTTTTCTATGCAACTGTTAAAGATACAGGAGCCCTGTCCTCCTTTTCATATGGTCACCCTACCTCCACTACCACCACTTTGAGCTGGTAAATGACTGATGCATTGTATTATATGAGAGCCTGAATGATAATTCCTAAATGCAAGGCTATTTAATTTGAAGCAGCTAGTGCAGGGGTAGGGGCTGCATTACACACACCCCAAACCCATGGGAGATTTCCCCCCCCCCCAGTAGCATTTTCTGCCAAAATTGCTGGTAGTGGCAGGGGGAAAAGTGGTTTCTTGCTGAGAGCAAGGCACACGGGGAGTGCATGCCTTATTTAGAAGCAGAATTGCGCTTCCAGGAGATTTCTAGAAGCATGATTCTGCTTCCAAACAAGAAGTCCCTCCCCATGAGTTTTGTTTTCAAGCAAAAGTGCCACATTTTTTATTCATTTTTTGCTGCTGCAGCAAATTCAGCAACAGTGGCAGCAGGGGCTGCAATAAAGGCCACAGGGGAGCCCTGCTTGTTGTCCGCCTTACATCCATTGGATATACATTTCTCCTCTTCCTATAAACAGACACAGTCGTAAAGACGTACTATAACAGTCCCCAATATCCAGTTGTGCTATCAAGGAAGAATGTTCAGGTTTTCCTCTTCATTATGTCCACTTTTGTCACACTAGAAAAACACAGGGGAGGGTAGCATTTTTAAAGAGCCAAAACATATGATCAGAAAGATCACATGGTAGAACATTTCTGGGGACTGTTCCATTTCAGAATGGAACACATTCTTGTCTCTCTCTATTTAATAAGTTTTGTTAGTTTGTCCATAGATGCTGTGTCCCAGATTCTTATTAACCAGCTTTTGACATCAGGCACACTTTGATCTTTCCAGAGTCTGGCTATGCATATATATAAACAGCCACAAGCAAACACTAAAAATATTTTCTCTTCTTGACTACTCCCTGAATATTCCTAACAGCGAAACCTCAGGGGAATCTAGTAGTGCATAGCCTGCCCTTGTAGAAAAAGAAAAAGAAATCATAAAATCTTTATTGGGTAAGCTTTGATGTGTGACCTATGTATCCCTTTCTAGCAATCCATGTAAGTATACACAGTTTCCTTTTCTAACAAATACCCTGCCATATTTCTGTCATATTTTTTAATTCTATTGAGTGTGACACCATCTGGAAATGTTTGTATTGACTTTTTTCAGTCATACATGTAGAAAGGGATAAACAATTTCATCCCCAATCACCACATATTCTAATCCCCTTAAAAACCAATCTCAGAAACCAGGTTTACAAATTTTGAAATTCTACTTTTCCATGAAGATTTATTTAGAAACTCTGCCTCTAGTTGGTAGCCTCCTAAATTCAGTATTATGAAATATTGCTATCACACAATGCTTAATTTGAAAGAACTGGAGTGGAAATATTCTGCACGTATTCTCAATAAGGAGACGGTGTTCAGACAACACGATAGTCAACGATGGGGTAATAATCAACTCTACAGTTGTTTATCTAGGGGGTACTCCCCACACAACATGCTAATAATCAACTGTGGTGTGGATTAGGATCAGCATTGGCTTAACTATTAGTCCCTGCCCTCAGTCCTCCCACTAGTATCCCATCAGCCATTGCTGCAAAAAATCTGTCCTGCCAGATGGACTAGAGTGGCAGCCGCCACTTTGACTGCTCTTGCATTGCAACTCTGTGGCTGACAAAATAACCAACAGCGCCCTCCACACAACATGATAACTAATGGTGGTTCAAATAGCCAACTCTGCACAATGCACAAAGCTTTTCACGGTCTAGCTCCTTCCTATCTCTCCTCTCTCATCTCACACTATTGCCCCGCTCGTGCTCTTCGCTCCTCTGATGCCATGTTTCTCGCCTGCCCAAGGGCCTCTACTTCCCTTGCTCGGCTTCGTCCATTTTCGTCTGCTGCACCTTATGCCTGGAACGCTCTTCCAGAACATTTGAGAACTACAAGTTCAACCGCAGCTTTTAAAGCTCAACTAAAAACTTTTCTTTTTCCTAAAGCTTTTAAAACTTGATGTTGTGCAGACTTCTACTGTTACTTTCTACTGTTAGTTTTACCCTACCCTGTGCCTGCTTACCCTACCCTGTACCTGTTGGCATTCTCTTCCCCTCCTTATTGTTTTACTATGATTTTATTAGATTGTAAGCCTATGCGGCAGGGTCTTGCTATTTACTGTTTTACTCTGTACAGCACCATGTACATTGATGGTGCTATATAAATAAATAAATAAATAAATAAATAATAATAATAATAATAATAATAATAATAATAATAATAATAATAATGTTGGTTATATGCGTTGGTTATTTCAGCCAAATAAACAACTGTTGGTTAAAAAAACCTCCCTCCACACAATACGATAACCCACGGTGGGGTAAATAACCAACCATCAACTATTTAAACCACTGTTGGTTATTGAGTTGTCTGAACCTAGTCTCTGTTAGCTACTAAACTCTCTATTTTCCATACATCTTCAATCTTACTGGGTTAATCTTTTCCTGATCTAGGAAAATTCTACATAGAACCATCAGAATTAATGTCTTGTATAAGGATCATAACTAAGTGGTAGACCACATGTAGGCAGTCCCAGGTTAAAATCTTGGCATCTCCTATGGCTGGGAAAAAACCCTGGAGAGCTGCTGCCAGTCACTATAAGCAATATTGAGCTAGATGGACCAATAGTTTGACTCAGTACAGGGCAACTTCCTATGTTCTTAAATTTTTCAATTTAAATTTTAGACCCATCCTGCCTACCTCCTTACTTACTACAACTTAAGGGGCCTTCAACCAAAAATAAATTGACTGGTGGGGGGGGGAGGCGCAGGGTGAAGGGGGGGGAAGGATTGAAAATGGAAAGCCAGAGTTAGCGGGACAAGCTTTACCATTCCTATGGCACAGAATGGAATGGAGGAAATAAAGGCTATGCAAACGCACACCTGGGCTAGGTACAGATTGTGAATATTGTGGTTAAATGGGGGAGCGGTGCCTTCTCTAGTCTATTTCATTAATGTGGGGTTCTTTGTTTTTGCAAGGGTCTGAGGAAAAGTCTGATCCAGTGTTAAAACAGATCCCCTTGCATTTGCATCCTTTTACACAGGATTCTCCCACCACCATCACATTAAAGCTTACATTGGTGCCTATTGATAGCACAGTAAAAATTACAGGTCCAGTACCTTCTAGTGCCACCATATCATAAAACCATGTGTCCTCACTTTTAAAAAACAAACAAAAAACAAGGGCTCTCCTTGAAACGACCAACAAATCATTGGCCATATCTGTGTCTGCATTTGTGAACTCTAATTTGATAGTTGTTTGGGAAAAGATCCTATGTTAAGAGGATCCATGAGGGTCTGTCCCTTGGATCTATGTTTTTGTGCTAAGGTGGCAATTCAGTCCATGGAAATGGATGCAATTTCATGGCGGTTTGCAAGAACATTTAATTTTTGACCTTGGCATTCCACTTGTCACAAGAGGCGTAAGTCACACTGGCCTTTACATATGTGCTATAAAACCTTCTCTTGAGCCACTAATAGGAATGTGCCTGGACTGCACTAAGCACAAGCTCACACTTAGCACAGTGTCTGCTGTTCTGATTTACTGGAAACTCATGTGCAATGGATGGCACAGGTTATCTTCCTTAGCCCATTTCCTCTAATTTTTATTTAATTCCACTTTCCCCCCCAAGTTGCAGCAAGAAACCACCACTAAACTAACCAAAGAGAAAAAGTACCATGAAGCAGGAATCATGATTGTACTGGTAGCCAAGAATGTTGCCTCTCTTCAGGCAGATATTCTAAAAAAGCAATGCAACCATCTCCCTCCACCCTATGCTTCACTGAAAAAAATAGTGAGAATATGTTAGGAATATATCTAATCTCATAGCCACCAGCACGTTACTGTCTGCTCCAAACCTGCATATACATGCAGTGCAGACAGTCTAGATTGATATAAGCATGGCAGAGCAACATGTAAGAACATTTTATCTAGCTGATCTCTGGCACTTGCAGGCTTCCCAATGCCTATGCTAAGGGGGTACTTCAAAAATGTATGACGGAGGAAGAGGCAACACCAGTTCATCTTTTCAGTGGCTCTGTAGGGTGTAACGTCCTCACCTCCACATTCAGATATATTGCGCGCTCCGGCTGTTTTTTGGTTTCCGGGATTCTGAACATTTGGGCAAGGTTCACAAGTTATTTGACCTTCATTGTCTTGGTAAGTTCCATTAGGACATAAAATGCAGCCTTCTTGTTCCCCATCATAATATGTTCCAACACTGCAGCTAGCTAACAACAGAAGACAAAACAGTCAGTCACACTAAGTCAGTGAATGTCTTCTATAAGGGGTGAGAATTAGGCATGTTGCAGCCTTCAACCTATGTGAGGTTGCTTCTTTATAATTAGATATGTACTATCTTATTGAATTGTTAAATACCACTGTTATCCCTGAACGTATATTGCTTTAACACAAGATTAGCTGTACAGTCTCACCATATAAAGTGTTCAGATGTTATGCTGGTAATTTGTAAATGGCAAATTAACCCTTCATTCACTTCTAGCACCACAAGAACATAGATAAAAAGATGTCTGTTCTGAGAAATGAGGAATTTCCACAACTAGAGCAGGAATAATGAGAAACATGGAACTGAGCCCTGTTATTATTTCCTTTGAAAAAAAATGTGCTCATTTTGTGAATCTGATAGCCACATTTGGAGTCAAGAAGGAATTTTCTGCCTAGTCAGATTCGCTAGTGACTCCAAAGAGGAGAAGCCTTCAGCTTTCCCTATAGCTAGAAATATTTTCACAAGAAAAAATGCACCCTCAGGGTAATGCACCCTCATACTACTTGATCACCAGCTCTGTTTCTAGAAGACTGGTCTGGACTTTTTTAAAAAAGCTAATCTATAGGGGGCTGGCAAATTAATGGTCTTGTTCATCCCCAACCTGGTACTTTCCAGATGTTCTGGGTATCAATTCCCATCAGCCGCAACCAGCATAGCCAATGGTCAGGAATGCTAGGTGTTGTAGTCCAAAAAAATCTGGAGGGCACCAGGCTGGGGAAGGTTGGACTAAATGGCCTTTAGGGCTCTTTCAATGTCTGTGATTGTGGAAGGATCAAAAGTCAGTGGTAGTAAATATGCTTTGCAGCTAGAACATCCTGAATGTAATCAATTGCCAATATCTCAAGTTGCAGATCCCTAATGGCAGAACTGGGTAAACCCTCTTCCTGAAACTTGGAGAACTGCTGCCAGACATAGCAGACTACACTTAGATAGTTAGATCGATAAACTAACAAAGTATAAAACAGGGGGGTCAGGAACCTCAGGCCCAGGAGCCAATTCCAGCCTTTCTGTATTCCTCAGATAGCCCAATGCCCCAGGCCCCATCCCTTTCCCCCCCAACACCATTTGTTTCATGGTTTCCCAGTTTTCCCCATTGAAAAAGTACAATGTCTCTCTTAAGGGTTAATTACTGGCAGTAATTGCTTTAAGCTATCATATACTATCATATATTATTAGATTGTAAGCCTATGAGGCAGGGTCTTGCTATTTACTGTTTTACTCTGTACAGCACCATGTACATTGATGGTGCTATATAAATAAATAATAATAATAATAATAATAATAATAATAATAATAATACTGATTGTGAAAGGTTCTGTAATACAGTAATGCAAAGTGGTGGTGGTGGTGGTGGTGGGACACACATAAGGGAAATACCAAG
The DNA here is from genome assembly GCF_023053635.1 of Elgaria multicarinata webbii. NCBI lineage: Eukaryota > Metazoa > Chordata > Lepidosauria > Squamata > Anguidae > Elgaria > Elgaria multicarinata. The sequence goes on from NC_086172.1 coordinate 96,722,964, forward strand.
GACTGAAGGGGCAAAAAATCAAGTCTTTTCAAAACAACAACAACAACAACAGGTGGGCACTACCAGTACTAAGTACTGTTGTGCTAATTTTAATGGGGAAATTATGTATAAGCTTAAGGTTGCAATCCTATGAAATTGGAAGCAAGTCCTATAACTGGGACTTCAGTTTTTACACAAAATGTATAGTATCGGACTGTAACTCTCCCACCAGTATCAGTGGATGTTTGTTTATTTATTTATTTATTACATTTTTATACTGCCCAATAGCCAAAGCGGTTAACAATCTGGGATGTTCTTTGATTACAACGTCCTCTCTATTTTACCACTGCATCCACTACTACTGTCTTGGTTTTAGCACACTTGAATGTTTGTAGAGAGGCAACAAAAAAGCAAAAACCCTTTGGTATATGTGACTAAATTGGGAAAGTTTAACTGCAAATCAAGCAGCAGATGGGCCCTAAAATCTTATGGCTCTTACATAAAGTAGCATTCCTCTACATCTGTCAAAATAAAAGCTATATATGTGAAACAGCAATGCTATACATCCTACCAGATGACTGAATCCTAATCAGATATTTTTTATAGATCCACCCAAGGCTGAAAAGTATACATCTATCCATCTTCATCTTGTTAAAAGAGATTCTTGTGTACAGTTCATTTGTTTAGATGCATTACAAATGACCCAACTCTATTCGGAAATATTTAAGATTTAAGCTTGCTTCTGGAAAGTTATCCTCTGTGATGTGACGAGGTCCCCTAAGCCTTCCATGCACAACTGATCCTTTTATGTGGAATAAACCTTAACAATATCAGGGCTTCAACTTTTTCTATACCCATATTAGTTTAAAAATGACACTACAAAGTATATTAGTCTCACAGCATAAAACACAAGGTGTTTTATGTTTTTTGAAAGCAGACAATAATGCCTGCTTTCAAAAAACAAAGACCAAAAACTTGAAAATAATGACCCTGCATTACATCAAGCATTCAGTAAGTTTTCTTTGATTGCTTTTTTCATTTCCCCCCACCACAACTTGCTTGTTTTACTTCAAGTAAAGAAAAGAACCAATTGCCTTCAGCCGACTTCATTCCTATAACCACTGTCTTTGTATCTCTTCAGTGACTATTAAAAACCTATTCCTAACTCACACAGCTGTGTGTGTTGGGGTGGGGGAGCTATTCTGATGCAAAGCAGGAATGGGGGAAAGGGGCCCACAGGGAGACAAGATTAGTTGTTATAAAGACACTTAAAAGGCTCTTTCCCTCTATTCAACACTTTTAGCCTTTGAGTTTTTGATGCCATGGACAAATACTATAGTGTCTCAATGGCTTAGGGTGGTGAACCTCATAAAAGAGGTCACGATCCACAGCTAACCATTCCCTTAAGAGTTACACCCTGACTTCATAAGAAAAACCACAAAGAGACCCTAATGGAAACTTATTTCTAAGTGCCCCCCTGTATTGTTTTAGGGTCTTTTTGTTTTGATTTTTACTGGTTCACAGGCTGTGGTCATATGGGGGAAATTATGCACATTAGGACTTAAGTCTATTATTCCTGAAGCAGCAGGGTTGCCAGAATAGCTAACTATCTACCTCTGGTTTGGAAAATTTATTTTCTCCCAATGAACTTCATTCAAGAACTTCTCATTAGAAAGGGGGGAAAGTTGCAAGGTGTTGGGAACCAGCTATATATAAGAACCAGTAGGAACAACATTCAAGACAGAGAGTTCTTTGTGTGGCTTTTTCTTGAGTTTTGGAAAATAGCATCAGGACCATAGTCAAAATTAATGTGCTTATGTTTGATGAAGTGTCACTTCATACTGCTTGCAATACAGTTATATTGGAATGCTGACTTATTTATTCAAAGCAACTTTTGCCCCACCATATACATTAAAAACAAGAATAGTTAACACAAATTAAAAACAAACAAAATTCAAATGCAATCATTAAAAATATCATCCTTACATCCTGAAATAGAAAAAAATATATAACATAAAGCAACAGCATCAAAATTACTGAACATTATACAAACCTGAAGAAATGCAAGCCTTAACCCAATTCACACTCTATACGGCAAATATGCTGCCAGAGTGAACACAATGAGCCTATTTGCATGACATTACCAGCTCATTGTGAATTATTTAACCCATGATGAACCATGCAGCATGCTGGGCACTTGCAGCCACCCTTTTGGATACACAACCCCCAATCAGGGCGATCAGAACTTGTGCCATATCGCACAAACCTGTCCATCATAGGTTATTCAAGGGTTAAACAAGCTACTTAGCCCAACTATTAATTGAGGGTTATGTGAAAGTTGTTTCACCCCTGAATAACCAACAATGGCTGGGTTCGCATGACATGGCACCCCAATTGGGAGTTGCATACTGAAAATGGCGGCCGCATACACCTGGACATATCATAGCTCCATGTCTCCTTCTCGTGCTATGTCATTTGCCAGTAGACATATAGTTTGGCTTGTTTCAAGCAAACCACAGTTAACAATAACCACTTTATCTGATTGGATGATATCACAAGATATAGTTAAGCAAAAACAGAAGTGAAAGCTTCCAAACTCCTCCTCATAGTTGTTAAATTATGGTTTAGCATGAAATCTAAACTGAGACGAGTCAGTATACAGCAAAAAATGGTAAAGTCTGAATCAGCCCTGGTAGTCTGCTACTGGAACATCTGGGTCAGAATCATATTGTGTTTTGGGAAGTGATTCTGGAGCAAAAAGGAAATTCCTAAGGGTTCACAAGGACATTATTTGATTTTTGTCACCTGCTGGTTCATTTTATATCCTTTGTTTTAAAGTGAATCTCAAGGATTTCACTGTCATGCAATACTCCCTGGTCAAGGAAGTTATTACAACTATTTCTAAATGAACATATTTTGCATTCATTACTTTATTTAGTGATAAACAGGATAAGCAATGTAAAACACTAAGTGCTATGGAACTGACAGATAACAACAAGCTTATGGTTTCACATAACTGAACAAAATATAATTATGGGCAAACCAAAAACAATGGAAGACGATAGAGATGGTCATGAGGACAAGGCTAACCCTGAAGAAAACAGTTTTGACATCAGATTCATGAACTTTCCACACACATTTTTCTGGTGCAGTGGAGTGAAGAAATTTGCCCCTTATCAAAGTAATTCAACATTTGGTGTGATAATGCTGTAGCCAAACAGCATCAGAGTTTCCAATGGTGCCAATGAATTTGAGGCAAATCCGATGTTCTCTAGAGTACAAACAAGAAAGGCCAAATGCAGCTTATATATGCATCAAATTAATGCATCAGATTAACATTGTGCTTACCACATCTGTTATCCACATGCCTTTGTCCTAGGCCACAAAGTTCCTGTGAATCAAGTACCCTGGGAGATTTCCTGGCCACATCATGATCCACACCAGATAGGCGAATATGGAATTGCTCTTTGTTGATCACCTTCCGCAAGGTTCTAATTGCTTTGCGAAGCCTCTTCTCTGTTCTTTTACGTGCACAGCTCAAATTGCATGTGTCTAGAAAGGTACAGGTGGTGGCGATCAGGAGCAGAAAACACTAAAGTGCAACACCACAAGGTTCAAAAGAATAATCAGTGCAATAACCAAGAATACAGACTGCACTAGTTACAGCAATAAATATTACTCTGAGAAAATCTTCAAGCTACCCAAGGTAGATATTAATAAAGAATAGTAAAGATTTAGCCATAGTAGCTTTCTGACCTTAGGAGAAATGGATATAAAAGCTTCAAAACAGGAGATACTTTTTTTGCATAAAGATAAAAGCGAAAGGGAGAGAAATCAAGGAGCAAACGTCAACAAAACTTCTTCAGAATTGGAACCTTTCAGTTGTTTCGTGTGTTCGTTTCCAACCAACCTGTCACCTCCTTTTGGTTTGTTTCAAGTTCAATGTCCGCAGTTATAAACATTTCTTTAGCTGCCTTCAATCTGCCGAAGTCTCCAAGAGCTCTCTTGCCAGAACTGCATGTTAGGTTTACATAGTAGAAGTTCTCCATTATTGAATTATGTTTCTCTGTGTGAACAAAATTAAAGGAAGCAAGAGCTTGGCCATCTATACTATTGGGTGTTTGCTAAAGCTTGATAAATGTTACTGAGAAATGGTTATGGGGCTGTATGATTAATTCCAGATGCTAACAAACTATAAGGAATTGCACTGGCATACTCTGGTATGCGGGCATAGTTTTAATTATATCTGTACAGTGGCTCTAAGGAAGAATCGCAGCCAAATGAGTGCAAGGCAAAAGCCACTGCTGAGATTTTAACACTACTAAAATGAGTCTACTTAAAATGAGCTCCATACCTATTCCTTTTTAAGCCTGCTATGACAAAAAGCTACACATTTAAAACAGTGGTGTAATGGTCAATTTTCAAATGCAGGTGCTCATCATGACAGTCCCGAAGGCCATTCCCCCCAAAGTGAGTCCAAAAATGCAAGCAGCTGTGCTGACCTATGTGTGTATGCACCTCCTCCCACCCCACCCCACCCCACCCCAAGCAGAACATAGCAGAATACCCAATTTATTAGTATCAGCTGATAGTAATAGAATAGTGAGTTGGCAAAAGTCAGTGTAGTGGTTCACCAGTTGGACTTTGGTAGAAGAAACCTGAGACTGCATGGAAAAGAGAGGAACACAAGTTCCCAAACAGCGTAAGACTACCAGCTCATGATTTTTCCAGTATCCCCACCCCCACCCCAATGCCAGAAACATCTTTTCTCACTGTCAAACGGATTGTAACAGTTTTTATCTCCATTAGGAGCAGGCCTTTTGTAAAATTAATAGTACTTTATTGCCTCTTCAAGATCAAGTCACCGCAAAATACTTTGCACTACAAGAGGGATAGCTCACAGCAGGATATTGTTGCTTGAAAAAATCATTTTTCACCAGCTACTGTGTGAATTAAGCTAAAATCAGAGGGGAAAGGGAAATCTGAGGTGGGTGGCAGATTGTCATTGCCCATGCTAATCAAAAGGTGGCAGCAATTTGACCCTGAAAATCCAGGCTCCGCCATACCACCACAGCTAAAGTTAATAACGAAGCAATGGTATAAGATGCAATAGCCAACAAGTTAGATGGCTTTTAAAGGAGATTAGACAAATCCATGGAAGATAAACCTATCAATGGCTACTAGTCATGATGGCTATGTATTACCTCCAGTATCAGAGGTTGCTGTATACCAGTTGCTGGGATCATGTGTGGGAGGAGGGTGCTGTTGCTCTCATCTCCTGCTTGTAAGCTTCCCCTCAGCATCTAATTGCCCACTGCGGAAACAGAATGCTGTACTAGAAAGGCCTTTGGTCTGATCCTGCGAGGGTCATATGTCCTTAAAGTTTCAGAACTATACAGGCTACCAGAACTATAGTCACTTTGACACTAAGGTATTTCTATGACTACAGTTTCAAGGATTCGTTCACATAATTTGTTCTTATTGAAGAATGTGGGTTTAAATGTATTCAGGTGGCTCTAGACTGTGATGAGGTGTTGTGTGTCACCATACACTTAGCTGCCCATTCAGACATTTAGCATGTCACTCACCAGCAAACAAAACTGGAAAACCTTTATAGTGGCACCTGAAATGTGGGTTCAGCTGTGGACGATTGCATCAACAAGCCAGTCAAGATATGTTCAATGCATACCCTGGATACAATGGTCACATACATCATCCCTTGCTCTTGAGGAAGAGCAGCCTGTATTGCCCTTTTTTCTCTTACTTGGCCTGCTTTTAACTCTTCTGAGTTACAATGGGGTGCACAAATTGGGTTTGTGTAACCTAGTAAGGGCCGTATGAGAAAAAGGGTGCTTTCCTATAAACCCCCTCAGTTCTATAATTAAACTTGTGTTGGTATTACTCCACCATACAACGCAATCAGGCAATGTAATTTTCATTTTCCAAGTTAGTTAATGCTACTCATAGTCATTTAACCACTCCACCACTCTACTTTTATTTATAAAAGCTGTGCTTCTCTGTGCTTCCTTCCTTGTGGCAGCAGAAGCAGTCAGAGCTGGCATCAGAAAGCACACAGTCATAGAGCCCCTCTGACAGTGTCTGGCAGATCATCCCCTAGGAGAGGAGACGATCTGGGAACCGCTTTCTAGAGGGCTCTATGGTTCCTGTCATAGAAGACCCCTCCCTTGACTGTCCTCCTAGCAGCAGGAAGACACTGTACAATAGCAAAGAGAATGGCGATTTGCAATTGAAAGAGATAGAGGTAAGTTGCAGATTGTTGGTCGTGGCAGCATCTGTGTGTATGTGTTTGTGTTCCTTTTTTCAATCCAAATGAAAAGAGAGTACTCAGCACTGCAGCACAGTACTTGGTGGCAGTTTTTGCACTGGCTGGTGGTCTGCACAAGAGGATTTCGGGGGCCACCTGCAGGCCATAGGTTGTGCATCCCCGATGGCTAATCAGAAGTTCACCAACAATGGTACATGAAAATGTGGAGCAGACTGCCATGTAAAAGAGGAATCAATTACTCAATGAAGTGCAAGCTTTACCCTCATGTCTGGTCACAAAATGCCCAAACTCCATGTGTGGCTACCAGGTTTGAGGACCACCTCCCTCAGGATCAAGTATCTGTCTCTCTGGAGGATCAGAAAGCACTAAAAGCCTTGCTTTCTACCTAGCTTCTTTGAAAGCCCAAGGTTCTGGATTGGGCAACCACTGAACTACAGCAAAGTCAGAAATACTTCCCTTTATTTACAAACTGTTATTGTCAAACACTTCCATACTATCTGATTTATAAGCCTCCCTGATAAGCATCTGATGAACAAACTATTATAAGGGTTCCTGTCTCCTTTATTCCATACCTCTGCCTTGCTCTGTCCTTTGAGACACAACACTCCTTTTTTCCATTTGCCTCTATGATATAACCAAGCCTCTACTTCTGTTGGGCAGTGCAGCCTTGCTCCATCCTGGCTGTTCGGTATCAGTCCTTGGTAGAGACTGCTTTGCTCTGCCTTACATGGCTAGTGAAATGCTTTGAATTATTAAACTATATAAATAATCTTGAGTTCCTTTGATTGGACACTTCTGTAACAGGAACTGAATGCTACCACAAGCCTCACTGCATCCCCAGCCACCCAAACCACTTCCATGAGCCATCCATGTGTGCTGTTTCATGAAGGGTTCTAGCTCCTCATCACAGTGGGTGAATAGGGTTGAGGGTCTGGAACTGAGTGTAGCAGCGCTATAGGAAGGAATCCTGGACCTCTCTCGTACAATTGGATGGAGGGTTTGCATGGAAGAAGAATGATTTTGTCTGGTCCAATCACGTGTCTGTGGTACATGATCATGACCGAAAGGCACCAAGGTCCTTGATAAAAATTGCAGATCACACCATTATTTGGGACTTAATGATCCATAGCAGAGGTGGGCAACTTCCAGAGTTTGGGGGGGGGGGCGTTTTGCCCCACCACAACCCCAGGATAGTCTGCAATCTTCAGGGTGCTGTGGGGGCGCCTAGAGGGGAAAGCTGAAATTGCCAGTCCCAAGTGAAATTGAAGCCTTTTGGCACTCCGGAGACATATTTAGCTTGTAAGCAAGCTACATTTGGTTGTTTAGGCACTCCTTAGCCACCCTGAGAAAAAAAATGTTTTTATTTGGGGGGGGGGGCAATGGGGAGTGGTAGGTACCACATGTGGCCTGGGGGCTGCATGTTGCCCACTCCTGATCTATAGCATTAGCCAGTTTTAATCACAGCTATTTATCCATACCTGGCATGATACGGTGAAGAGCATCTTGAAACATCTTACTCTTTTTCAAGTTACATTTTCCGTCATTAAACTTAAAAGTTATGCTTGTCCTGTTAGTAGAAAAATCTTCAGAAAGAAACAGTAAAATGGTTACTTTCAAATGCAAGAGGTATGTAAACATTTGCAAACACCAAGCAGGTAACTCAGATAAGTTTCAAACAACAGTGTATCATCAGTGTTTAAATAGATAAATAAAATAAAGGCAGCAATCTCTTTCTTCAAGAGAGAGCGAGAGCAAGAGATCATAAAATGAAAGCAAAGCAACAAGCCAAGACAAAATCTATAGATAATAAGGTGCTATGCTGCCATGTGACGAACTCTATTTGGAGCAGTTGAGGAACTGGTAAATTATATAGTAGCATCTCTCATCCACCTAAATACCAAATGCATAATACACCTGAGTCCGTTCTATTAGGAACTATCTTACATCGAGTCTAGAACAACATTGTACACATTGACAGCACTAGTTGAGATCCCCTTGCAACCACGCTGATCCGAGATCATTTAAACATAGCCTCCTCCAATGGACCTGGAACCTTCCCATGCAAAGTTTGTTCTCTACCACCAAACTATGGACTCTCTCCAGGGGCTTTTCTTGATGAAGGATTTGCTCTGGGGTGGATTCAGAGTGGTGGCAGGTCATCTACATGATGCAACCGCCATTGTGAACCCATCTGGGGGCAAATCCCAGAAACCCGCCTGAAAAGATTGGGGGATTTTCCCTGACTTTTTTCGCTGCGGAGGTGATGGCGCCCCCTGATTGGTCGCCATCGGCTGGGCTGGAAAGGAAAGGGGCAGAAGGGGAGTTCCAAGTCTGGCTCCCCACTGTAAATAAATAAATAATAATAATAAACAGGGGGAGGAGAGGAATGGGGCAGCAGGGAGGCCGCCACTGCTGCCAGCCCCAGCACTGGGGAAGGGGGAGGAATGGGGCAGCTGGCTCTCCTCCTTCTGATTTCACTTTGGCTGCCCATCTACAGATTTTAAAAAAAGGTGAGGAGAGGAACAGGTGAGCTAGAGCCAAGTCAGAGGGAGGAGGGCCGGCTGCCCTGTTCCTCCCCACTCCTCGGTGCTCAGTCCGGCAGCAGCAGCAGTGGCAACTCCCCATTAGTGCTGTTTCCCGTGCAGATGCCAGGAAGGAGCACCAGTTTGGGAGCCCGAGGCCTCACAGCGCAGAGCCACTGCCATCAAGACAGGGGCCAGGAATCTACACAAAGCTGGCCCAGTTTGGCTGCCTGAAGAATTGGTATTCAATTACCTAAAACCTTCCTTCAAAACATTTTTTTTTACAAAATGAAAACCAAACAACTATTGCTGCAATGTTTAGTCAAGTAATTGATTAAAGACCCTTAGATCAATTAAAAAGAGAAGCATTTTTTTAAAAAATTATTTTGTAAAACTGCTTGCAATAGCCTTCCCCAACCTTGTGCCATCCAGATGTGCAGAAGTACAATTCCCAAAATGCTCTAGCCAGCATTCACCATGCTGGCTGGGGATAATAGAAGTTGTAGTTCAGCACATCTGGGTGGCACAAGGTTGGAGAAGGCCAGTTTATGAAGTCCATGGGCAGCAGTGCCATCTTAAAAGAAACATTCCTCGTTTTTCTCACCCAAGTGGTGGAATACTTCTTCTAAGATGGTGCCTGCTGTGACTCATGAAACCATCAGATGAAAATTGGAGAGAGCTTGTTTTCTAAAGAACTGTTTTATTCATATGCAAATTTAAACAGTAGCTCATTACTTGTCCAAGATTTATTTAATTGGCTGACAGCCCAATTAAGAAAAACAAAATCCAGCCCATAACCCAACTTGAAAGCATCTATATCAGATAATTACCTAAAGCAGCTGACTCATTTGTATTTTGCTTCTTTTTCTTAAGAGAAGAAGGGCTGCCACATTTTATAGTGTATGAATCTTCCAGGCCTAAGAGACAGATCATAAAGCTATACAATAAAACAGAAACACATGCAAGAGCACTGGTGAAATATACTCCTGGAAACTCACTCTAGTGTCTGTATAATCTCTTAAGGTTACAAAGACACGAATGGCCATCACCAGGTCTGGGAACCAATATTTTATTTATTTAAAAGGAAGTTATAGCTTCTCTTTCACTAAATCGTGGTGGTGAAAGGCCCGCCTGATGCTGCACATGGTCCAGAAACACTCTCAGGTTGTGAGTCTATATGACCAATTAGGCAACAAAGTTCCAATCACACTTATCCTCCCCTAGATGACCATCATTTCCTCAGACACATCTGGCTTCAGCCTCAACCGGCAGACTTTCTTTCCTGATGTTTTCCCCCCTGGGGAAAGAAATTGACTTTTTTAGGAAATACTGAAATTTATGTGATACTTACTTTCTTCTCAAAACTAAAATTATTTTGCTGCATTAACATAAAATGCATTGCACCATTTGGCAGATATGAAATTCTGCTTTTTTTCCCAGGCCATCACATCTACTCTTGTCTGCCAAGAATAATAAGCTAAACCACTGGAAATTTTCTGTGACAAATTTGCAAATCAATTTGTGGATAAAAGAGCATGAACCCCTCCAGTGGGGGTCATGGCTTTGAGGTACTCCCTTCCCTTCTGGCATTGCTTTTCGCTATGCAGATAGTGCAGTGGTTGTGAATGCTTTTTACCAACTTTAGCTGCTGTGCTAGCTGTTCCTGGGGAAACAGACCTCACAATGGACAGGCTCTCCAGACTGGAATAGAGACACCAGTGAAATTCTCCCAAGGCAGGGTTAGAAGATAATTTCACAGGCTTTTAAAATCTGTCTCAAATAAGTGTTGAATTTTTAAAGCCATGTGATTTTTCTCCTGCTCATTTAAAATCAAAGAAAGTTATCCAGCCCACATCTTCGCTATCCTCCTATCACCAAAAGTCCTCCTTGTGAATCCCACATCCCCCCAATCACATCCCATCTTCCTGTTTCTTACCTTTCAGCAGCAGCTTCAGGAGCAGCAGTGAATGTAAAAGGGGGAGTGGCAGGGCAGATAATTTGTTTGCCTGCCTCACTGACGCATTAGGTAACAGTGTGCCAAAGCCTGAGGCCCACATGGTAGATATAGTACTCCAAAGGGCTTCTGTAATTGCAGAACTACATTCTCCCAGCTGCCCTGCACTGTTGAGAATGGGCATCAGTGTAATATGCACATTGTTAACCACAGAGTGCCAAAGCCACCCTCTGCACTCTTGGGCAGATCTGACAGTTGTTCCATAAAAAGAACACAAGGTTGATGACTAAAATCCACCGCTTTCTATACTTCATAATCCATCAGGATTATACATGACTGCTATTTTACATTTCATTGGCTAGTGCCAAAGCATTTTTGCAAGGGAAAGCTAGTATGAATTTGTGGAACAAGTGATAAATAATACTGAATGCTATAAAGACAACTGAATTTGATTTACTGACTGATATTTTCAAGACTTTCATAACGTTACTGTTCTTGTATCCTTTACTTAGCGTGAATAATTATACATTTACTCTGTTCTGCATGACTTACCAGAGATTAAATGGACATCTGAGGGGCAGATTAAAAAACATCTATCACTTCCACCAGTCTTAATGCAATGCAGAGATACTTTGGGTAAAATGACATCAGGTAAAGACCTTTCTATAGGGCAGAACAGAGACACTCACAAGAGAAGAAAATGAAACGGAAAAATAAAGCTACGCATGTTACACAATCAATTTCAATCTGCATTAGTAATGTACAGATGGAAGGCACAAACATAACATTCTATAAAAACCTAACACTTTTTCCCCATACAGACAACCACAAAAGGAAAAACATCCTAGATTAAAAGCACAGGAAAGAAAGCACCAAAGACCAGAAAGTATCTCCTGTTTTTGTTTGTTTGTTTTAGCCAGCTTTAACAATAACCGTAACAGCCAATTAGAAGCAATGTAGTATACTGTATGCTGGACACATACAAGAACTTTTTCAGAGAACTGAAACATGAATTTTAAAGTTATCCCACTTTTATCTCTAGTAATGGTATTGTTTCTAAAAACCCTGGTTGGCCAAATATAATGATGAGATAAATGAAATATGTATTTACATTATGGGACATACAACTTCTCTCAAGTTGCTTTCAATTCTGTTAAAACATACTGTCTCTCTTCAGCCAGAATGAAGGGGAATGCTGACCCATGCTGTTCTGCTCAACAGATCAATGCTCTCAGAATCCTTGGAGATGCACAGCCCTCAACCAGGTAAAAGTAAAAGAAATATGTTTTGAGCTCTGAATCTTACCAACACAGTCCTTTTGGTTCCAGTGTAATTTGTGGCCAGCATTACAGTGGCACTGATAATCCCCCAGTGTGTTTACGCAGGTATGTTGGCAGCCACCGTTGTTAATGCTACACTCATTGATATCTAAAGAAGAAGAATGTGGGGCGGGGGAAAACATTTTCAAAATGGTACAATTCTGATTCTGGTCAATATAGAACTGCACATGCATAACTATTGCGGAGTACATAATAAATCGAGAGCTACATAAATTAGCTATGCTATATAGCAGGAGTGGGCAGCTTCTGGCCATCCAGATGTTTTGGCATACAAATCCCATCTTACTTTACCATTGGCTATTTTGACTAAGGCTGATGGAAGTTGCAGGCCAAAACACCTGGAGGGCCACAAATTGTCTACCCCTGCTATATAGGAAACTGGAAAATCTGACAATGTTGTTATTATTATTATTATTATTATTATTATTATTATTATTATTATTGGTTACATTTCTATACCACCCCATAGCCAAAGCTTTCTGGCATGTTTACCAAGATTAAAATATTAAAAACTATATACAAAATTTAAAAACACACAGCAGACAATACACACAGAGACAACATACATCTAAAAACAACTTTGAGCAATCAGTCAAAGCATAAAAACAAATCCAGGATAGATTAAAAACTCATCACATGCTGCTAAATGCCTAGGAAAAGGAAAAGGTTTTGACCTGGTGCCGAAAAGATAAAAATGTTGGCACCAGGGAGATCATTCCATAATTGCGAGGCCACTATTGAAAAGGTTCTCTCCCTTAAGGCTGTCTTCCGAGACTCCCTTGAAGAAGGCACCTGGAGGAGGACCTTAGATGTTGAGCCATGATCTTGGAAGCTCCATGGATTTAACTGTACTTTGGGCCAAATAAGTGAGCTTTGCTCTGGAGCCTGGGCACCCTAAACATATACCTAACCAGGTCTACTTAGAAGAAACTGTTCTGGTTTCAATCTTGGAGCACCAGATAGTATCAATTGCTATACAGTCGTAATCAGATCTTTGACACTCTCATCTTTCATTCAAAACTGATTATTGGAGGCGGTGGTGGTGAATCACCTTGAACACCAAGCTTCCCCCAAAGGAATAATTACAGAGATTGGATAGAAAAGTAGGTGCAGGTTGGGGCAAACCTGTGTCCACAATACAACTTCCACTGCTTGTTTCATACTCCGCTTGTCTGGCTATTCCTCCTTCCATTGAGGTATAGGTAAAAACCTCCTGAGCAGCTCTAGACTGGAGGTTGTCTCTTCGTGTAACATGCATCTAACGTCTCTACAGCCAGGCTCACAACAATTACAACAAAGGGACAGACCCCCTGTTTTTATAACCACAAGAGAATAATTACTTTAGCTCAGCTTGACACACCCATTTTCTACTTTTTCAATTGAACAAAAAGCCCTACTGAATAATCAGTTTTTGGATTAGGACCCAGCTTTGAAGGCAGTTACCATGCACAATACCTAGTGCAGCAAAGGGGTGTTTCGCAAGCAGCCATTCTCCAAAATCTGGCTATTAGTACCCAAGTGTGGAATGCAACTGTTTGTTCTAACACTCACAGCTGTTCTCCAATAAAAGCGAGAAGAGAAAGTTGCTTAAGCAAAAGTATATTACATACCCAGACAGACTTGTACTTCAAACTGGCCAAAAAAGAAAGAAGGCAAACATTTGAAAAATTTGCAGCACTGAGTTTAAAAACCACATTTCCTATTGATGTAAAGATCAAGGAAGAAGCACTCTAATAAGCACACCAGCAATAACTTTATACATACTCACCTCCGCAGTGTGTGAAGCCATAGAGTGTGTATCCTTTGTTGCAAGTACACTCAAAAGTGCCTGCATGATTGATGCACATATGGTCACATGACCTTTCGAACGAACATTCGTCAACGTCTGCAGTTTTTAAAGGGATATCAAGAAGACATTTATGAACTAAGAAAATTAGATGAAAAGCAAAGGCTAAACAAGCTTTTTGAAAAGCCACTGGATTTTGTTAGTGGCGCAAAGCAATTGTCCTATCAAATGTTGCAAACTATTGTTCTTAAAGTTAATTCTTATGCTTTCTTAGACTGTTGAACAACAAATAATTTCTCCATTGACCAAACAATGGTGCAAAGTCTGGTTTCGACAGCACTCGCACAGTCCTATGCTATAGGACTGGTCTACTGATGTAAATACCACTTACTGCTGAGAAACAGAATGGTTCTTTGTACCCCTGGTAGGTGAAGGATAATTGGCAGTTAGCCAGCAGGTATTTTTTCCAAAAATAGAAACACTGAAAGTTCAGCCTGTTTAGAAGCTACCTCTTAACAGCCTGTTAACCCTGGTAATAATTCAAGCAAGGAGACAATAGTGAAGGGAGAAGGTGCAGTTACTCACTGGGAAAAGAGGGCAGTATTTATTCTAGAATGTCATTATAGGGTGACCCTATGAAAAGGAGGACAGGGTTCCTGTATCTTTAACAGCTGAATAGAAAAGGGAATTTCAGCAGGTGTCATTTGTATATATGGAGAACCTGGTGAAATTCCCTCTTCATCACCACAGTTAAAGCTGCAGGAGCTATACGAGAGTGACCAGATTTAAAGGAGGGCAGGGCACCTGCAGCTTTAACTGTTGTGATGAAAAGGAAATTTCACCAGGTTCTCCATATATACAAATGATACCTGCTGGAATTCCCTCTTCATCACAACAGTTAAAGTGCAGGAGCCCTGTCCTCCTTTTCATATGGTCATCCTACAAACACAACACTACACACAGATGCATGTGACAGTATTCTGACTGCCCTGTTCAAACTTGACAAGCTCACACTTCCTGGGCAGGGATGGTAGGATCAAAAAGTGGCAAAGATGGGTGCTTCTTCCTCCCATCTACCTCCTAAACAGCTCATTCACTTGTGGAGGCTTAAATGTATATTCTCCTCGCATTTAAGGCAGGTAAGCTACTTTGGAGGGAATTTGAAAAATAGAAATTGCATGTGGGAGTGGGGCAGGGGTTAAGCATACCTCCTCCACCAATTCTCCAACTTCAACCAATCTCTGGAAGTGGGCCTTATAGTTTTAACATGGCATTCTGAATATACACATTGGTATGCACCATCTAGTTTGTCCTTATGTCTACACAATCTCTTTGGTAGTAACTACAACTGCTGTTGTAGAGGAGAGAGAGGCAGGTGAAAAAGGCTTCAGGGCCTGCTCCAGCTGGACTTCCCCCTCCCCACAGGGCCATCTCCCATCAACAGCTCTGTGGGAAGGATTTCAGGAGAGAGGGAGGACTAACACCAGGTGCCTGCTCCTGTTGCAGCTGGATTCTACCTGCCACCAGGGAGGTGATCTTCTACCAACTACTCCAAGGGAATGACCACTCACAGGGCACTCCCACCAGAGAAAGTAGGGAGACAATTTTTGCTGACTTCCCTTCCTCTTGCAGACCCAAAAGTCTGCTCCAGTGGGCTGAGGGAGCCTCATGAACAGTGTGGGGAGTCACACGGAGGGCTGCAAATGGGAGAGAGTATCAGTGAAAATTGCATCCACCGTTTCTTCCTCCAGCAGAAGCATCCACTGGATCCAAGTCCCCTCATGGGCAGATGTTACTCATTAGAATCCAAACCTAGATCTTTTTACAGAATCCACCACCCAACTCAGAAGGCCTAGAGTGAGGTCAGGGATTGAAAAATAAATACTGAGAAAGGGATGTACAGAAGAATGTCATCTTGAATTTGCAGTTGTGATGTTTAATTTTTGGTAGTCAGCATTAGGATTTTATCAGCATTGAATAAAAGCAAAATTTAGTAGGAACAGAGTTGGGTAACAATTTAGAAAAAAGAGGAAAGGCTGCAATCCTTCAAAAAATCATAGCCCTAGCATAGTTTTACTTAAAGTTGTGTTAATTCTACATTTCCTCTGCAAGACAGAACACATAAATATTTGTCCTGCTAAATCTGTTAGAACAATGATAAAGAACCACAGAGAAACTGATTCTTTTTGATCAGTTCTACTTTCTGAAAGATAATGATGGTTTCCAGAAGGTTGTTATGAAATGGATTAATGCTTTTGCTAAATAGATTGGCTAGTGATTACTTTTGCATCATGATTATCTTGCTAATTATTTATAATCTATGGAGCTCACATTGCTAATGATAGAACAGTGCAAAAATTACTTTAATCTCTCTCATTGAAATCAATGGGAATTACAATTATTCAAAGAGCTCAGTCACTGAATCCACACACACAAAAGAGAAGAAGCCATTATATTTTATCTGTTTTTATATGGTGGCATCACTAACAACTTCCACAGAACAGTTCAGTGCAGACATGCTAATATTATATGATTTCAAAACACTGTGCCAAACAATTTGGAACATAGCCACTTTAGAGAAAAGAAATTAGACTCCAGAACATTATTTCTGGAATTGCTGAGTACTTCATTATTGTCTACATGTCCAAACTATTCCAAATACATTTATTTTTTATTGCTTCCCCCTGCACATACCTTGACAAGATTTTTCATCAGTTAATAATTTAAAGCCTTTTTTGCAGCTGCAATCAAAACTACCAATCGTGTTTCTGCAAAAGTGATCACATCCACCATTACTGGCCTGGCATTCATCAATATCTGTAACAAAAAATGAACAAGAAGTTATTTAACTGGCTTGTTTTGCTTTTCTTGATAAGTCTCAAACATACAAGTGTCTTAAACTTGAAAGCTGCTGCATTAAACAATAAATTACAATAAAATAAACTCAGGCTCCTATGAGCCCAGTGTACCCACCCAAAAAAGAGGCTGCCTACTACATCTCTGAAAGCATCTCTGGAGCAGAGAGGAAGCGGAATTGCTTGCCCTCAGAACCAGCAACTGATGCGAAAACACAGAAGATGAGTTCCTATAGAGGTTGGGTAGTTCATTCTTTTTGTTTCCCATTTCGTTCTAATAATGAAGCATGTCTTCCATTTTCAGGGGGCGGGGAATATCTGCCAGCTATCCAGTGGGAAACAAAACATTTAGTGATTTAGGGCTGCTTCACATGTTATGGGAAAATTAAACTGCCATTTGTTCAACATAATGTCTTCAAAGAACATACTGCAACAAGAGGAGAGACACATGGAGGAAAATGAAAGTGGAAGACCTAGACCAGATCTACACCAAACAGGATATAACACTTTGAAAGCAGTTTGAAAATGGTATAGGGAATGTGTCATGGGCCCCAACAGTTGTCAGTGCACTTCAATACTGTTATAAAGCAGTAGTATAGATCCTGCCCTAGTCAACTGCTACTTCTGGGGCATGTTTACCATGTGTATTAGATTTGTGTGATGCCCTTCATACATGATCAAATGGGTCCTCATCTTTCCCACAGCATGTGAAGTAGCTGCTATCCACTTAGAGGATATACTTGCACAAACAGTATCACATAAGCTTAGCTGAATATGTACAGAGATGTTCCTTGTTTTCTCCTGTATTCTATCAGCACAACACTATCTGCAGGTTAGGAAGTGAGGTCATATGATGGAACTGAATGCAAAAAGCCAACCTCACTTCAGAGACACAATCCAAACTATTTGCCAGTGGAGACCATTAGAGAGGCCACAGCTGAACTTTCCCTGTTCCCAGATTCTATTCTATTCTCTTCATACCTTAGAATGGCATGGCGTTCTTTGGGATGCTACCTAAGAATCACTTGCAAATAGCAATTTCTGTATGCATATTGGAAAAAAGCCTAAACTCTACCTTTGCATGTCTTCCCGTCAAGCTGAAGATTAAATCCAACAGGACAGCTGCAGTGAACTCCTGTTGAGGTATCTTTACAAGTGCGATCACAGCCACCATTATTTACTGCACAGGTTTCTAAAGAAAGGAAAGACACAATCAGACATTTGCAGAAGAAAAAACTAAAACAGAAATTGAAAACTAGTTCATGGTATCTGTTCCGATAGAACTGAATTACTTCTATGCTAACTTATCCATTTTATATTAAAAAATTAACACATCTTTGTTAGGTGAACTTAAAGTACAACTTCAGGGGTTTTAGAATGGAAGATGCGACGACTCCGTGGTGCGGGCAGTTGACTACAAACCATCCTAGGATATAGATCCACATTTTATTTCTTTTCATAGACAATGAACATGGGTACATAGTCTATGCATTAGGAGAGTCAAGTCAAGGTGAATAGACATATTAGTGTCAAAGAAAATTATGTGCTCACTCACATTATCTCCATTGGGCCTAAGAATTTGGGAGCAGAATAGAGACAGAACATGGATGGAAAACCATCTTTAAAAAGGTCTGCTAAACATCCCAGGGATGCTCCATTCCTGTGTTGCTTGACTAATTCCCCCCCCCCCAAGCCTGATCAGCAATTGCCCTTAAACCTCCTTCTGTGGAAAGGAATCACAGTCCCAGGAGTCTGTATTTTTGGTATCTTTAAATGCCTCCTTATCTGGGATACCACCTGAAATTAATTACTTAAGAGTAAGCCCTGTTTATGTCAATGGAATCTGATTTCAAGCAAGGGTGCTTGACCATTCCCCAAAGATGCTGTTTCCTAGTCACATGCCTGGGGAATAATTTTCTCTCATGACATACCTTAATTTGACAGTGGCTTCCTTTCTGGGGGGTGGGGAGTCTTAATTCTATAGGATTCTGCAAATTTGAAGCAGAAACTCCAGTTGCAGTTCAGCACAACTGAAAAAGGCCCCATGTGCTTCCAGATGGAGGGCTCCTAGCACTAACAATCAAAAGGCATTGTGCATCTATCCCATCTTTTCTTCCTTAATGGACTTTTTCCTGGTAAGAAAAGATGGAAGAAGTGGTGGGAAAACACAGGAAGGCTACACATTGCAGACGTCTGGACCTCCCATAAAATTCCATGCACGAGGCAGGATGATTGCAGTCTCCTCTGGAAGCGCCTATTATCTCTCTGTGCAAAGGCATGACTGCACTTACACACCTCTGCGACAGTTGACAAAAGGAGAAAGCGTAACATATGGTTCATATAGGCACCACTCAAGAGAATATAGTTCAGCATTGGCAGAAACATTCCATGCCAAATTGTTGTGGCATGAAAATAAATTGAACCTCCTCTGATGTCATTCAGTGGCATTGGTAAAAGTGTGTATAAAAACTAAAAATGATCACGTAAGTTACAGCACATCCCATTGGGAAATGATATTTCACACAGCAAGGTTAGGAAAGCCATTAGAATCAACCATCAGGACTGAGCACTTTTTACCCATGAGCAGTCGTCGTTTCACCCGTTTGTCTACATCAGCGCCGAATGTGGCATTGTTTTCAGAGGTCTCAGTTGTAGCCTCCTCTCTCTCTTTAGAATTGAAAAGGGGAAAAAAAGACAATTGGTCCTCCATCCAGTGAAAGCAAGCTTTTAGGCCCAGAATTAGGCCACCTGGTTAGGGTGACCATAAGGAAAGGAGGACAAGGCTCCTGTGTCTTTAGCAGTTGTATAGAAAAGGGAATTTCAGCAAGTGTCATTTGTATGCATGCAGCACCTGGTGAAATTCCCTCTTCATCACAACAATTAGAGCTGCCTATACAACTATTAAAGTTACAGAAGTTCTGTTCTCCTTTCCATATGGTCACCCTACACCTGGTCCCCTCCTGATGTCCCATCATCCCTGACCATTGGCTATGCTAGCAGAGACTGATGGGAGTTATAGTTCAACACATCTGGAGAGTACCAGGTAGCCTACCCCTGCTCTGGGGAATACCGTTTCCATCTTTCTTCTGTAGTCCAAGATAGCAACGCTTGCTTGAGCCATATGTTAACATATAGGCATCTGTTTTACATTATGTCATACAAAAAAAGAAAGGCAAACCTCAAAGTTATGGTTGGTAGAAAGCAACTTTTATTCTTGAACAATAGAAATAATAGAGTAGTGAACATGTTTTGACTGGTCCTCATGGCAAATGGGATCCCCTTTGCTTACAAAAATTGATCCTCTTTGACAGCTTACCTGTGTGGGTCTTCAAATACAGTGCACTCTATGGTTTCTACTCTGCCAAAATAAAACTTCGTTCTATCAAGCACAAATTTAAGGATGCCTTTTCTTTTGGATTTCATTTTTAGCCCTGTTCCCTCCCCATCTACCTGCTGCCCTTTTGCTGTCTAATAAGATGGCCAGTTTAGCTCAACAGTATCAAGAATGACTGGCAGCAGTTCTCACAAGTGACTAGGAAAAATACTCTTAACACTCGCTGACCTGGTTTGCCTGATCACTGTGGCTTAAACAAGCCATGATGGCCTGTTTAAGTCATGGGCCATGCCTACTTAGGCGCAGCTTATCCAAACCAAGGTGGCATGGCTTTTTAGAAGAGTAAACAAATAACCTATGGTCTGTTGTTGGGTTATTTGAGGGTTGTTTTGCCCTAAAACAAGCCATGTGCCTGGGTTTGGACAACACAACAAGCTGTGCCTGTTCAGGCATTTAGGCAAATGGTGCCTAGCATGCACCATAGCTTAAACATGGTGATTGTGCAAACCAGGTCATTTCCTTTCTAATACAACTGCTATAGTTAACAAGCAGCATAAATCATGAAGTGCATACATAATAAGCTAATGCGACTAATTGCCAGTGGAAGTTGTGATGACCAGATAGATCACCTTAGATCCCTCAACTGAAAGAACCTGCTGTGTTACATATTCAGTCATTATGAACCATTACTATGCTAAGCATTATGGAGGGTTTATCTTCATTCCATTTCTGCTCTTTGACTATGAAACACCATGGATTAACTGATGTAAAGAAGTATTTTGTTTTAATATTATTAATTTCATTTTTATCCCACTGTTCTGCCAAAAAGTTCAGGATGAAGTACACGCCTCCCTTCATTTTATCCTCACAACAACACTGTGAGGCACATTAGGTCGAGAGACAGTGACTGGCCCAAGATCACCCAGAGAGCTTCATGCAGGTCATCTTGGGAAACTGAACACAGGTCTCCCCAGGCAAATTCCAACCACCAGCCATCCCACCACACTGACTCTCGAGTATTGAGTATCCCATCTCAAGTGAGGGTTTAAACCAGAGAATACTGGCAAGGGAGTAACCAAGTTGTTGGTCTTTCATAGGTGATCTGCCTCAATCTAACATTACCACAGTGCAGGATCCTTCTTTTTTCATCCTGAAACAAAGTCCCTACTAGTGCAATTGCATTATTTCACTATATCACAGCACCACCTAGAGGTTATTTGGTGGGAACTATAGAAAGGTAGGAAAGGAAAAGCTCTTTGTGTAGTGTGATCTGACCTCTATTCTATGACGAAGCCAGAAGCAGATACAGTGGGTTAACAACCTCATCTAGAAACGCTTGTAGATAGCTAGGTAGATATCAAAGCAGAACCACTCCCTCGCCCTGCCGAATCCTAAGCATTCAGTGTTCTCTGGCCAGATATGGAGACCTGCTTCTTATTTAGAAAAGTGCAATTTGGGCTTTCATCAATTATTAACCAAAGATCATTGCAACAAATCATGCATCCAGTAATGGCTAGAGGCTGATCTTTAACATTGCCACATTTTAATCTAACTGAAATAATTGAAATGCTTATGTACCAAGGCAGGTTTTCCCATTCAAATGCATTGTGTACTCTGGGTGACATCCACATACAGGTCCATCATCTGCATCTTCGCATGTGTGCTGACAGCCACCATTACCATGGTTGCAGGTCACTGCAAGGAAAACATACAACTTCAGAAGCATTTACAAAGCCTAGGAAAATCTGCAGCTCAGGGAATCTGAATCTTGAATACTACTTCTTTGCCTTCTATACCTTTGGCAGGCCTTTGAGCTATTTTAACAAACAATTCATCGGTTGCGTGTGCACTTTGACATAGTTGCCAAACCAAAGTTAATTATATCCAAAGGCAGCAAACAGATTAGAGAGTTTTGTTCACTGGCATTCTTGCTTTTAACAATTTAATTTAATGCAATTAAATTAATTATACTATTCATTACATTTTAATTGCTTCTGTTTATATGATTGATGAGCCTATGAAAAGCAAGTACCACAGTAATTCAAAAAGCAATATTTCTCAAAATATTTGATTTAAGGATAGCTTTTCTTGGTTAAACAGCATGGGCAACTAACAGAACAGTTCTATACATGTTTGTTCAAAAGTTTGTCCATTGAATTCAATGGAATTTACTCCCAGGTAAGTGGGTATAGGACTGCAGTCTAATTTTCTGTCTAGAAAGTCACCTTAAAACAAAAGGGACAGTATCCAATGCTGCCACTCCATTGATATAGTGCGAGTGTAAATGATCGGGGAAACACGTTGCACCAGCATACACTATTGGTGTTGCACTAGAGGTTATTTATGCTGGTGCTACATCAATATCAAAAGCAGAGTGGGGTCACAGGATACAGTCCAATATTTGAACTCAAAGCTAGATGCAAGTAGTTTACAGATGTATCTTTGGCACAAAAAATTCACTCACACAAGATAGCTCTGATTAAGACAGAGTTAAATCTACTCTGTTAACTTAGTATTAATGGCAAAGGTCAGTATCCAATGCTGCCTGTGTGCTAGTGGGACCCACTGCTAGCACAATGGGAAGCTAGCAGGTCCTGCAACAATCAGAAAAGAGACGAAATGCTTGTTTCCGGAATAGGATAGGTGAGCGGAGCTCGCAGAAAGAAGCTCCACTAACCTGCCCCATTTAGGAAATGGGCATTTCTGCTTGTATTTAGGGTTGCTGTCAAAGCAATTTCCTGTTACACTCATAGTGGGTCCTTCTAAAGCAACAGAAACAGTGAGAGTGCAGCAGCAGTATTTGATACCACCTTAAGGATTAATAAATTTATGGTGGCATGCCCTTGTACATGCATGAGCCTACTTCATTAAAAACTCTCTTTTAATTTGTTCATCTTTAAAAGTACCTCAAGACTCTTCACCATTTTTGCTGTAAGAGACTATGGGCATGGCTACACAGAACACACACCATGTGAGAGCAGCCCAGAGTTTCCCTGGGTGATGGGAGGCAAATGAGCTGGGGAAAGAAGACTTTAAGGAGAGAGAGAAAACCAGATATAAAGAAGTGATAAAAGGTCATTAGCAGCTGCTCCTTCCATGTCAGGGTGCATACAAGTGTGAGAGTTTGTGACTAGGGCCGTGCAAGCCCCCCCGAACCGGATCGGATCCCGATCCGGACCTTCCAGATCAGGCCCGAACCGGTTCGGGTTGATCCGGACATCCCCCAATCTGCTCCGGAACCAGATCCGGAGTGAGAACCAGAGGTCCGGATCGATATTCAGACGCCATTTTGGGGGTCCCTTCCCCACTTACCTGCCTCTGCAGCAGGCGCTGGAGGCAGGTAAGTGAGGAAGGGGGGACAAAATGGGATCCAAATAAGCCTCCCTCCCCCCCTTATGCGGCTCTGCCGTCCACCGCCACACAGACCACGGTGGCAGCGGACGATGGAGACAGGTAAGCCCGCCTCACCATTTATCTGGCTCTGCTGCTGTCGCCGCACGGATCATGGCAGCGGCGGAGCCAGGTAAGCCCCCCTCCCCTCTTCCCCAGCTCCGCCACCATCACCGCACGGACTGCGATGGCAGCAAACAGGGGAGCCAGGTAAGCTCCCCTCCCCACTTACCTGGCTCTGAAGCTTCGGAACGGTCGGAATCGCTTCAGACCATTCCAAACCACTTCAGAACGATCCGGACCTACCCCAAACTGCTCCGGAACCAGGTTTAGGAGGTCCAGATTGGCCCGCTCCACTTCAGATTCAAGGATCTGAAACAGAGTGGAGCACACCCCTAATTGTGGCCCCTTCCAACTTTCTCTGGCCTATAAATGGGGGAGCCTTCAGAATTCTTAATAGGCAGCACTGGATTGTTCTCATGTGGTGAGCAAAGCATGTAGCCCAGCTGCAATCTGACTACTATTCTAGGATTACTGATGAATGAAATAACCACTGTATAACAGCATTTATCCAACAAGGTTTTGTGCCAAAATGCTAACTTTGTACAGTGACATTTTGAAAATTTACCAGTATTATTATTATTATTATTATTATTATTATTACAGTATTTCTTTGATTCTAAGACGAACTTCCCCCCGCCATATAAACATCTCTAAAAACAGGGTGCATCTTAGAATCGCGGGTGTGTTTATTATTTCTTAGAATCAAAGCTTTTTTTCTGTTGGTGGTACTCAAATTAGTGTGCGTCTTACAATCGATGGCGTCTTAGAATCGAAGAAATACGGTATTATTATTATTTTAAAATGGAAAAGAATTTTCAGTATCATCATTCTTGTAGAGGAAGCCCACATTAGCAATCAGTTAAAGAAATGCCAGAAGTCTACTTGCTCGCTTTGAAAAACCATAAGTATGTGTAGAATGTTGCATACAAATACAGTCTCTCTGGTTTCTGGCCAGTTCAAACCCAGGTCTGCATTCACAGGTCGCTCCTCCTTTTGGCATTTCTTTGCAGATATGGGCACAACCATGATCTTTATTCATGCAGCTCATGCCTTCTGTAAAAAATTAAACAAAGAAGTAATGCATCCATGTTCTGTGCAGGTGTCACATTCTCAATACAAACTTCACCACTATTTAAGCAAATATCAGGTGTCCTTGATACAAACTAACTTATTTGAATAACAACAACAACAACAAAACCCTGAACAAAATTTAAAGAGCAAGAGTAAAACCTAATATGCAACACAACAACGTACATTATATATTGTCTTTTCTCATTTTGTAAACCTATTGCTTTTGTGAGGAACACAAAATAATACAGGTAGAGTGTGACTGTCTTGTGAGATGGGCAGGGCTGAGTTAGTTAGGGTAACCATATGGAAAGGAGGACAGGGCTCATTTATCTTTAACAGTTGTATAGAAAAAGGAATTTCATTCGTAGCACCTGGTGAAATTCCCTCTTCATCACAACAGTTAAAGCTACAGGAGCCCTGCCCTCATTTTTATCTGGTCACTCTAGTATAGCTCCTGCAACTTTAACTGTTGTGATGAAGAGGGAGTTTCACCAGGTGCTGCATGCATACAAATGACACCTGCTGAAATCCCCTTTTCTATACAACTGTTAAAGATACAGGAAGCCCTGTCCTCCTTTCCATATGGTCACCCTAGCTGAGTTGAGGAGTAGTGGGGGGGGGGGAGTAGGTAAGTAGATAAGTATATAGATGTTTATGGCACAGGAGAAGCTAGACCAAACATTCTTAAAGCAAACAGCCAGCCAATAGCACACAAAAACCTGAATAAAGCTTGCAGATCAACATGGTCACCCAGAACTCAAGCTACATTTGGAACAGAGAACTAGGTAAGCAGGAAGGCCTGCAGTGCCCTGGAGAATTGTGGGCACCTGAGCAAGACATGTCTGATGGTGAACTGAATCCTATAAGCATGCACATGGGTGAGGCCTCCCCTCTACCATTTCTTGCATCAGACCCAACATGAAAACAAACCCTCCTGAAAACTCTGCTTCTTTTGAATGTCTGAATCAGACCCAAGGAACTTGCCTAAGAGGGATACAGGAAGTCCAGATAAAGGAACAAAACATTTATCTCATGGACCACCACAGCCACATTGCCTCTTGTCCACTAATCTGCTGGGTTAGGATATTCACACAGCCAAACTGAGGCTGGGATTGCACCTAGCAGTGCGCCTGAGGGAGACGTTAATGCACATGTTTTAAAATACCTAAGCCTTGTGTTATCTATTCTGTGTAGTTTCCCAGTTTCAAATTACATTTTTAATGGTGCCATTACTAAGTATTTAAAGGCTTAATAAAAGTTCAGATGTCCATGCTTTCAATCTCACTGGCTAAACAGAATTCACTTTAAAGAAATCTGTTTTGGATGATGATGAATAATGTCACATTAGCTGACTTTCTGCCCATTTGGGACAACTTATAAAGCCATTTGGTACTTGGTCTTTGACAGTTACAAGCTGTTCACACTTTTAGCATTCGGTCAACTGGCCATGGCAGAGATCTGCCAGAATTATGCTGCCAAAAGCTGGTGTCAACTAGACTATGAATAACCAATAGGTAACAGTTGCAAAGTTCCTCCTTTGGCTGGGTTCAGTCTCGAGCTACCTCATGAGTGTTCCACTAATTAGCAAAATCTATAGTTCTCTTTTGTACTTTAAATTCCAAATCTTAGTTTGATTAACCCAGAAGCCAACATTTTACTAGCTAGCAAAAAAATAATAATCTGGGTAACAATAGTAGCCAATTAATGGTTTAAAATAAATGAAAGGACATTTTTGTTGTCCAAATCACCTGCTTTTTAAAATTCGGAAAGCCCTTTTAGGATACTTTTAGGATGTTTTTTAACAGTGTATACTATGTTTTTAATTAGTATTTTATGCTTGCTGTTGTTCCCCGCCTCGATCCAATCGGAGAGGTGGGTAAGAAATAAATTATTATTATTATTATTATTATTATTATTATTATTATTATTATTATTATTATTATCTGTATCCAGTTCCCTGGCAAGAAATACCTGCATGTCTTGCCACTCAATCTCTGCACTCTACAGGGCATTCTGTGGCATGTTTTAGGCAATGTCAGTTCACAAGAAGTGTTAACTAAATCTATATTTAGGTATATATCAAACAATCTACTTAACTTGCAACTAAAGATCTAGTACATGAATGCGTTTTCCCCCCTGCCTCCCAGTCCCCTTTCCTTTTGTGTCACAATCTTTTAGATTGTAAACTGTGAGCAGGGGCAGTCTTAGCCTTGGCTAAAGTGTGGGATAAAAATGCTTTGAACAACTAATAAGCCCATATCTGACAAAACAAGTAAACAAAACAAATGAACCAGTAAAAGACACTTCTAGACCCTCTCTCCCCAAATGCAGCTGCGATTTGCACCTGTGCAATTTATTAACAATCACAGTACCTCATAGATGTTGTAGTCTACAATACTCATGACACAACACAGGACAACTGAGTTTACATCCCAGTGCACCAATTACTGCTTGTTAGATTTCACCCATCTCTTTTCTGCATCCATATTATTATTCCAAGAAAATAAATGGAATTGACAACATGTCATCGGAAAGTTCTGTAACATTTTAATGAGCCATACTGTTTTCTTAACACCTCTATTTCTGGCTCCAATAGACTTCCCCTAGAAGGCACCTTTTAGCAACAAAGGAGTAGTAGCTACATTGCTTTTATTATTCTGCTCTACTGGCTTCTTGATTCCTTTCCCACAGTGAGAAAACTAACAAGACAATGATGCCTTCAACCCTCCAGGATACACAAAAGATGCAAAGATCTCCACATGAAAACTGGCAATGACTATTATGCTGTCAGTCAGGCTCTTTGCATCACAGACGATCACAAATTAGCCTTATTAACTCTAGTATTCTGTGGCATTTGGAAGCTTCAACACGCCATGTGATCTGTCTGTTAGCTGAGGTGTTTAGAAAGCATTAAGAGAATTAACAGCTAAGCTTCTGCTAACAGTGTAACTTCTTTGTGCACATTCAGAAACAAATGGAGACATCATTCAAGCAGGTACTCCACTAAACTCAAAACACTTCAAATGCTGAACTGAGAGTTGCCAACTTCTATATATGAAGAAAATCTTGAACAACGCTCCTGAAAGCTAGGGGGAGGGGGGGATGCATTGCAAAAGGCAACAGCAGCGGCAACAACAACACACTTTGCATAGTTAAATGCACTTTGGTTGAAAGAGAATTGCTTAAATAAAGAGGTTACTTAATCAGGCATTTAAGATTTTTCATTATCAGTGAACAAAATAGAAAATAGAGATAGAGATAGAATAAAATTAAAAACTAAAATTAGAATAAAACCTCAAAATTCTGAAATAGAGATATATTATATTTTTGGGTGGTACATTATGATCAGCAAGAAAAGATGATTCTGCTAATTAAATTATGTCCTTGTCACAATCTTGGGCTTCTGTATAATTATTGAAAGTCCTGTTTTCAATAAGAGGTAGGAATATATGGTTAAATTTGTGTGTGTCAGCTAAGCAAAGACTTTGATTCTGGGGGGGAAAACCACACTATCAGCTTGTCTAGACCATGAGTTCACTTAGCCAGAGACTGTATGGAGTTCATTTAGCCAGGGACTTTAGCCAGGCACTGGTGAAATTATCCCTGCAAGCTAGTTTTGCACAGATCAAGCTGTATGATTTTGAAGAACCTTCTGTAAGTATTAAGTTACAAAAACATGGGGAGACAGAAGTCCTGATTTAAGGCAGGTATGCAGTGAAATATGCCAAAATACAGAGTAGGTGATAAAAGCTTTTTACAGAGCTCTTTCATACATCCCCCTAAAAATGGCAACTTTTGCACCAAAATTGACTTCCAAAAATTGGACAGACCTCCAACCTAAAAGCAAGCCAAGGGCAAATCGGGATTACCCACAACGAATGTCTCAATTCTGACCCAGATTCTGTTCCAAAATTTAATCCCCCTACAGTTAATTGTCCCATTCATCAATCAACATTAACTCCTTAAACAAAAGCAAAAATCGAATAAAGTGGTACACAATCCCATTAGAAGCCCCCCCAAAAAATGTTGAGTGGGTGGTGGGAGGAGTGAGAGCTGTAGTGTGGGGCAGAGGAGGGAGAGGAAAGAGGGCAAGGAAGAAGATTAGGCAGGAGAGCCGAGAAGGAGGGTAGAAAGAAGAGGAAAGTTTAAGAGTGGGGGTGAGAGGGAAGGGAATGATGGAATAAAGACAGAGCAGTGCAGAGGAGACAACGTAAAGAGATGGTGGAAGTAAAGGCAGGGCAGCCCAGTCCTGCCGGCCCAAGGTCTCCTGCCACTGAGATGAGAGAGCACATGCACCACCATGCCTCCCAATCCCTTTCCCCTTTACCATGTTGCATCCCCCACCTTCTCCTTCTCACCGCTGTGTCACACCCTCCCATCCCTTTATCACATCACACCCCTCCTACCCTCTTCCCACATCACATCCCCTTCCCTCTCCTGCCTCCACCCCTTCCCCTTCCCACATCATGCCCCCCACCCCTTGCCTTTACTGCATCACACCCCCTTTTCCACCAAACCATCCAGTGAGAGGAGGAAATAGCTGGCATGGCTCTTCAGAATCCACCTGGCCAAAATGTCTGGCTTGGGTGTCCAGGTGTTCTTACTCAGGGTTAGGCATGGGAGGGGTGGCCCAAATGCCATGGTGGGAGAGGGGCTGGCAGGACTCTTCAGAGCACCCTTTGTAGGAGGAGGCAACAGTGGGCTTTCCTGGCAGGGACAGAGCTGCACAATTCGCCCCTCCTCCTGCTCTACCTGAGGTAGGGGCTTCAGCCTGCTTCATGGGTTGTGGTAAAGATGGTTCTCTCCTGTTCTCTGCTAAGCAATTTCTGCAGTTGTCTCTCAAAACCATGAATGGAGAATCTGTGGCCCTCAGATGTAGTTTTTCATACAATGCATAGTTAAAATGTGGAATCTGCTATCAAAAGACGTAATGAGAGCCAGCAATTTGGAAACCTTTCAAAGGAGATTAGCCAAATTCATGGAGGATAGGCCTATCAGTGCCTACTACTCATGCTGGCTATACATTTCCTTCAGGATCAGAGGCATGATGCCTAGGAATATCTGTCACTGGGAAACACAGCTGGGAGGGTCTTTTGCAACATGTCCTGTGGGCTTCCAATAGGCTGGACTTGATAGGCCTTTGGTCTGATCCCAGCAAGGCTCTTATGCTCATACGTTGTTGGACATTAATGCCTATCAGCCCTAGCTAGCATGGCCAATGGTAAAGGGTAATGGGAGTTGTAGCCCAAAACTTCTAGAGGGCCGCAGGTTCTCTATCCCTGCTCTAAATCATATGGAGCTGTGCCTTTCCCCACACCCTGCAATACACACACACACACACACAGAGGAAGATAGGGCTGGAGCAAGTTAGAGAGACCCACACTTACAGCCACCTCTCCATGTACCACACTGTAAGGCACGGAGATGCACAAAGTCCAAGGGGAGCTAACAAAATCCAAAAACCCACACACAACCACACTAATAATAATATTAATTTATTTCTTACCCGCCTCTCCACTTGGATCGAGGCAGGGAACAACAATGAATATAAAACACATTAAAAAAAGTTATTTAATTTTTTAGGAGGACAATGAAGACATTTTCTTTCTCTCATCTGTCTCCCCTACTCCAGGAGAGAAATTCACCCTCACCCCACACCATTAGGTTTAGAAAGAGAGCTTCCATTGACACCAATGGGAGCTGCTTCTTCTGCTTCTGTTTCTTTGCCTAATGTCATGTTCACTTACAAGCAGGATTTCCACCGAGCCAGGATTCCGTTTTTTTCAGCTATTTTATTTTTCCCCATTGGCTATTTAGATATTTGGAGTTGAATTGCCTCAGCACACACGCGCACACATACATACTTTAATTGAAGTTCTCATGCTATAAAGCTGGCCTCTTGGCTTGTTTTCCTTTCTTTCTTTCTTTTTTAATGATTTGGTTTATCCAAACACAACTTCATTCTATATTTATCCTCAGTAAATTTGCAAACCTATAAAATTTTCACTGCGTTAAAGCCATTCAAGCCATACTGACTAACCACAGTCTTAGTGGAAACTCCCTGACTTAAGACTACCACTTTCAAGTTATTGCTCCAGGGTCTCTATTAAACTTCCATTCACTGAAACCTCTGATCAGGCATCCGGTTTCATTTCTGCATGGAGGAGTTACTTCACTGCCTTAAAATTAGTATTTCTAAATCTCTCTCCTTCTTCAGATGCTTAGGTCTATTTGGATGGCTTCATGGAGACAGACAATGACAGAAATCCCCTTCTGTTCTTCATTGCAATGGGCATTTGGAGAAAGCCACCCCTCTCCCTCCCAATTCAAGCAGAAACCCCCTCTTACTGGCTTGTTTCAACCCTTCACCATTCCAGGACCTTTCCTTTACAATGGAAAGTTCTCAGTTTAAGACTTGCCATCCCTTTTGGCACTATGAAAAAACAGCCCATAGCCAGTGGTGGTTCATGGTGTGGGTGGAACACAGATTAAGTAACTGACCTATGCCGAGTGGTGCTGGGCATGCCATCTAGTCAGGGCCGGCACTACCATTAGGCCAACTAGGCAGCCGCCTAGGGTGCAGACCTCAGAGGGGCGCAGTAATGCCCTTTAAGGGTCACAGTTTTATACAAATTAGCTGTTTTAAGAAAAAAACATAATAAAAGGGAAATATAATAGATCAGAAGCTCCTCTTGAACAGCTGAATCGAAGCTGGCAATTTGGGGGGGATGCAAGTAGCTCACCTTGCCTAGGGGGCAAAATAGTCTGGCATCAGCCCTGCATCTAGTAAGGACTTGGGACCTCTCACCACTTCAAGAGTGGCTTTTGTCAGTGGTGGCTGGTGCACAATGGGGCTGGTGTGGCTGAGGGCAGGGATTGTCAGGCAATATAAAATGATGCATGGCAATCCCCCTTCAGTTAATTCTCCCATTCATCAATCAACATTAACCCCATAAAGTAAAAGCAAAAATCAAATAAAGTGGCACACAATTCCATTAGAAGGCCCCCCTAAAGTGCTGAGTGGGTGGTGGGAGGAGTGAGGGCTGAAAAGTGGGGCTGCTTGGGGTGGGATTTCTCTGCCACAAGTGGGTGGGGAAGAGGCAGAGTGTTGCCACCTCATTCAGCCCAAATATAGAGCCACTTCTGTCTTTTGCCATCTTCCATCATCCGTAGAGCACTAAGGCCGCACATTTTTGCTCCAGCAACCAAGTTTAAAAATAAAGCTGAGTTCAAGAACCACCACACAAATAAGTCTAGATGGTTTTGGTGTTAAAGGTTGTTGGGGAGTTTTACTCAACCAATGTCACATTTAAACTAGTATCAGACAAGCTGGAATTACTCTCTGGATTTTCAGCATGCCCAATACGACTTATTAATAGACCCACATATGAGTCCTTTCCATCTTACACTATGACTCATGAAAATGATATGCAGAAGCACCCTTAAGTACAGACCATAACCTAGCAAACCACCCAGAGAGCTTGACTCAGAGTGTTTGGAGAAGGGAGGGGACACTGTCTACTTTGGTAAAAGAAGAGAGAGGCTTTACCTTCTGAACGGTGAATGCAGGTGTGCTGGTTATCACTGAGGAAGAATCCAACATTGCAACGACATTCATAGCTCCCTACTGTGTTGATGCAAACATGTTGGCAGCCTCCATTGTTGAGCAAGCACTCATCTGTATCTGAAAAATACAGTACTGCAGATTGGCATCAACTATTTTTGATCAAGATAGTAGCTTGTATCAACTGCACAGGAGGAGTTAATTAAATCATGATAATACAGCATCCAACAGATTGGGCAGTTGGCCTTACTGTCAGAACCAGTCAGAACTCTAAAGAAGCTATCCAAAGTCCTGAACCCAATCCCAAAATGGGGTTAGTACCTTGGATAGCTCCAGAGTTCTGACTGGAGCCCAGAGCGTATTTACAGCCACAGCCCCATTGAAATCAGAGACACCAGCCACCACTACACTAAATGTATGCTTTTAAACTGTTTTTATTAGCACACTTATATAAAAATATTTGAGCAGTTTTCAATATTCCAAATGATTCCTCGAAGCCTACTTAAAACAGCAACCTTAAACTGTAGTTTCCCTTCACTTATGTCTTCCCCACATTAGGACTTGATCACCGGTCAGTAGAATAAAAAAGCAGACTGAACCATCACCTGATCTACAGCATTTGCACAATACAAATTTGTACCACATTTCAAACCCTGCTATCTGAACTGATAAATATGGGAATCAGAAAGTAATATAATGCAATGTTGTAGTGGTGAGCACTGTACAATACTATTCAGCAACTAGATTTGCTGGAAGACCATTTTGAGGATAGGTTGGAAGCTGGTGACCTAAGCGCCAGAGGAAGGGACTCAGGTTCTTCACCAGGCTTTAGGGATATGTAGATTTTGCATCTAAAAACCAAATACAATATTATTGCAGAGTTTGGGACATCTATCCTGAAAGAAATGGTGAGGGGGAACTCATTTTCTGTTTCTATATTTTCTATATTTTCTGTTTCTATATTCTGCATTTAAAAATGCATTGTTTCATAAAGTTAATAACATAAAAAATAACTGCACTGAGTGGGTATTTTTCCTAGAAAGGGAGGATGTATATTTTAATGTGAATAAAATAAAGGTTTCCAATGCCAGTTAAATTGGACATTCGAAGTTGTATTTTCCTGTTTTCAAGTGACCATCTGAAGGAAGTATATATAATATAAACATATATTTCTTCTGGCATGCTAAAATTAGCATGTTAACAGTTTAACTTCATGCTTTTGTGATATTTATACAGCATGTAAAATTAAAATAGCATATATATTTTATTCCCACTTACTAAATCAGATTTACAACTGAGTTATAACACAAGAAAAATGTCCACTTCAAAGTCTCTTGAAACTCCAGATAAATGGGACCAAGTTTGGGTCAGGAAGCTGTAGGGAAAGTGACAATCCCATAACAGAATGTAACTATCCTGACTTGGTCCCCAAGAACCAGAGTATCCTCTGTCCAAAACAAATGGGCAGAGCAGAGCAGCAATTTGTCCCTGCATGTCACTGCATCAAGGGACAATCCCACCCACAGATCATAGCATGTACCACAAACACTCACAGTTTGTACCAAGAATGCAACAATCAATTGTGAATCAGAACAATTTACCACAGATAACATTTATTTTTCACAAATGCTCAGTATGAATACTATTTAGTCTCAACTAGATATTTACATGTTTTTTGCAGGATTTGGATTTTTATTTTTTTAGCAAGGAGGCAATATGATAAGAGAGGATGTGAATGGCACAGTTGTTTTATATGGATCAGAGGCTGTATTTGGAAACTAAGAGAGAAGAGAAACAATTAGCCTTACAAGATCTACTAACTTTAATGACTAGTGCATCGTTATGCAGATTCTGCCTGCACACTTTCAACCATATTCCAAAAAGAGGCAAGCACAAGAGGCTTCTTCTCCCTTTCAAAAATGAGAGCTGATATTCCCAGAGATCTAAATTACATACAAGGAGGCATAATCTGTTCAGAATTACACAGAATAAGAGTAAATTAATGTTCATATTCTATTTGGCTTCTCTAATCACCAAGCCTAGCCCTCCCCAGGCGGTGACACTTGCTTTAGGCAAGTGTCACCACCTTTTGACTCTTTGGCGATCTCCTCTTGAGCTTCCCACATACTTGCCTCAAAGCTGGTTGGCCACACCTTTTTGGCTTCCATTAGGAAGTCGCTAGCCACAAACTCTGTGGCAAACCTTAGGGTCTGGCACTGAAACAACTCCAAGCTGCATGCCATTACAAGCAGCTCCAATCCTATAATGTATTCTCCCTCAAAATATCCTTGTGAAGTAAAGAAGAAGATGTGAGCTATGAAATTAAATGAATCTCAGAGAGAATATCTCAGGAAAAGAATCGGGACCGTCCTAGTCTTGAGCAATCATTCAAACCAGTAGACATCCATCTTTGAGAGAAAAAATCCGCCTTGCATTTTCCACCAGGGTCACTGCGATTTTTTTCTGACAGGACTTTGAAGTGCTGCATGACAAGCAGAAATTCAACAGGTGACATCAATTCCATGCCCACCCAGCAGCTCTTAAATAGGACTGTCATAGTAGACAGGGAAGAAATGTGGAAGAAAGGACTGTGGAGCCATGGAATGGGAAGCACAGTGGCTGAGACCTCCCAGTGCATTTAAAGATTTAGGAACCATCTCCAGGCAAGATCCTGGCCATCCTACAGTTAAAAGCACAGAGTCCCTGATAGAAAAATAGCTGACTTCTTTTCACACAATTTTCCCAGGCATTTTGTAAAAGTAAACTAGTTTAATGAAAGAGAAGGCTATTGATGGCTGCTAGTCATGATGGCTATATCCTACCTCCAGGATCAGAGGCAGTATGACTCTCAATACCAGTTGCTGGGAGAGTGCTATTTCCCTTATGTCCATCCTGTGAGCTCCCCTTGGGCATCTGGTTAACCCCTGTGGGAACAAAATGCTGGACTAGATGGAGCCTTGTTCTGATTTAGAATGACTCTTCCCGTGTTCTTATGCAATTATGTTCAAATGAAGGATACTACTTAAGCCTTGGAATTGGATTTGATTATCTTCTGTTTCCTTCCAGTCCTATTGTTCTAGGTACATACCTATGAATACTAGCACTACAATTTCACAGACAGCAAACAGCAAATGACCAAACCAATGTCTAGATTATCTCATTAAACATTGCTTTTATCCAGCCAAAGTGCTTTGCATTGTGGCATTTAGCACCAAAGCTAGCACGTTTTGCATCACACTCCTTACCGAGACAATTATGGCCGTCCTGAGCCAACATGAAGCCATCATAACATGTACAGCGATAATTGCCTGGAATGTTGAAACATTCATGCACACAGCCTCCATTGAAGTCATTATCACATTCATCAATGTCTGGGGAATAAAGCAAAAGTCATTATGATGGATGCCTGCTTGTTTGCCACAAACAGGTCATGACATGACTACATTACATACATGCTAACTGTCAGTGCTATCTTAAATCATCTTTGCCTTGCAAATAAAGAAAGTTTAACAAAGTATTGATGGTTTCTCAACAGTAACACAATACATTCACCTCTTTATGGGCTCAATTATATTTTAAGTATTTTATATGTGCAGATGGGAAGGTCCTGCACCTGACCCTATTATTTGCACATGAGTTACTGCAGTGCAGCGATGGAGAAAAAGAGGTTACCATGGCTTTATGCTGTAACAACCCTTTACCTACCTTCCTTCCAGCCCAAGAAAGATCTTGTACAAACCTCTGGATAAGAATAAATCCTTCTCCATACCAGCCTACGACACAAAGTATGCAGACAAGGTAAAAGAGAATCTGTCACAGCCAAAGTTACAGGACTGATTCACTTTTATAACCTGAATGCAGTGCTTAGAAGATGACCATGATATCAACTAAGTTATTAACCTAAGCTGAAGACCCTGTTTGGCATAAAGACTTTCTCAGTAGGACAGTTCACATGATCAAAAATGGTGGATCACAGTGCGTGCAGGCAGCCATTTTTAATATTCAACCTGCAACAACAGCTTGCCATGTCATCCGAACCTGGAGAGGAAGTTGGTATGATTAACAAATCACCCACAACCCCAAAACAGCTCATGGGTTCTGGGTGGTTTGTTAACCATGCCAACAACCCACCCTCACTAAGTTCAGATGACAAAACAGGCTGCAGTTGTGGCTTGATTTATTGTTTTTTTAAAAAATAAATTGTTAGTCACATTGAGTTTTTAAACAATAGAAGTGGGATATAATTTAAATAAATAAATAAAACCACTTTCTTAATTACATTCACCAACAAAACCCAAATAGTGGAGCTTTTCACACTTTTATTAACTGCCTCCAGAAAAAGGAAATACTTCATACATTGGAAACACCATCATCTAGTATCAAGCAGATGCAACTCCACAACGGCTAGCTTGGGTGTTTCCATGCAAGACACTAAGGGCACAATCCTATGCATGGTATCTTCAGAAGGGCTTCTCCTGCAGCTATTAACAATTGGACAGATTCATAGCAAGATAGGCAGTCCATTAGCCATTTAGGGCACAATCCTATCCATGTTTAAACAGAAAAAAAGCCCTATCACTCCCAGCATTTCTCAGCCATCCATGCTGACTGGGGAACATTAGAAAAGGTGGTGGTGGTGGGTGTTTCATGCTGGCTGGGGAATGTTGGGAGTCATAAGTGTTTTTCTACCTAAACTTGCAAAGGGTTGCACCCTAAAGCACATCTGATTTCTCTGTGTTCTGTAATCTGGATGTAAGATACACTGGCTAGAATGAGCAAAAGATGTTAGTATGTGTCTTGTCCACTTGCTAAGCCATATTAATAATCAAACATAGAATAATAACCAGAAGAGACACTGAAATGCAATTTTTAGAGTGTTATGAAAAAAGCCTGAAATTAACTAACCACAATGTAAAACTATCTGACTGCTGTAGCTAGGGCTAAATGTATGCTCTGTGTTAAAAGAACTGTACTCTGCAATGTGTATAAATAATGAAAATGTGCATACATTTGCTTCTTTGGCATTGTTTATTCAGCTTCAGCAAGAAATGGGAAAAAGCATACTCAAAAGCATACACAGTGCACGTACCTTCACATGTCTTTCCTTCTCCACTGTAACCTGGTTTACACATGCACTTGTACAACTTTGGAGTATTTTGACAAATTGCATCTGGGTGGCAGTCATCAATCCCTTGAGTACACTCATCAATATCTATGAAAGGACAAAGAGGACGCAAAAGAGTGCAAAGACGTACAGTAACATGTACCAATAGTGGTCAATTCAGAAATTCACAGATACAACACTTGAGCATGTTATTGTAGGATGGCTTACTTATATATAATTATAGAAGAATACTATTCTCAAATAGAATTACCTAATAATAATAATAATAATAATAATAATAATAATAATAATAATACATTTATTATTTCTTACCCGCCTCTCCCTCTGGATCAAGACGGGGAACAACATCAAATATAAAAATACTATAAAATATATAAAACTGATTAAAACATATAAAACGAATACATTATTAAAATAACAGCCAGACATTTTAA
This sequence comes from Elgaria multicarinata webbii, assembly GCF_023053635.1. Classification (NCBI taxonomy): domain Eukaryota; kingdom Metazoa; phylum Chordata; class Lepidosauria; order Squamata; family Anguidae; genus Elgaria; species Elgaria multicarinata. The sequence continues at coordinate 96,760,667 of NC_086172.1, forward strand.
AATTTGACTGGGTAGGCCTGTTGGAAGAGATCAGTCTTTATAGCTTTTTTAAATTCAGAAAGACTATTAAGTTGGTGAATCTTCCTGCCAGGCCATTCCGCAGTGTGGGAGCGGCAGAAGAGAAGGTCCTCTGGGTGATGGACGTCAGCCTAGTTCTCACTGACTGAAGTAAATTCTTCCCAGAGGTCCTGAGTGTGCGGAGTGGATTGTACAGGAGAAGGCGATCATGTAGGTAACCTGGACTCAAACCATGTAGGGCTTTAAAGGTAATAACCAACACTTTATACTTCACTCAGAAACTAATTGGCAGCCGGTGAAGTGATTTTAAAATTGGTGTAATATGGTCACCCCTAGGTGTACTGCTGACCAACCTGGCTGCCATATTTTGAAGTAGTTGAAGTTTCCGGACTAGGCAAAAGGTAGCCCTATGCACAGCACATTGCAGAAGTTGAGTCTCGAAGTTACCAGCTCATGCACTACCGTCTTTAGGTCTTCCAACTCTAGGAAGGGGCACAGCTGGCGTATCAGCTGAAGCTGATAGTAGGCACTCCTGGCCGTTGCATCTATCTGGGCTGTCATTTGGAGCTACAGATCCAGGAGCACCCCCAAGCTGTGAACACAGTATTTCAAGGGGAGTCTAACCCCATCCAGAACTAATTGACACACCTCCAAACCCAGATTGGGGCCTTTGACAGTAAGCACCTCTGTCTTGTCTGGATTCAGCTTTTTCTTCATCGAGCCCATTACCGTCTCCAAGCATTCATTCAGAGGAGACACACTATCCTTAGCTGATGCTGTTGTCGAAGGCATAGAGAAATATATTTGGGTGTCATTGTCATACTGGTAGCGCCCTGCCCCATGCCTCCAGATGATCTCTCCCAGTGGTTTCATGTAGATGTTATTCTTATTCTGTCCATTACAAGGGCTAGTATACTATAATCTCAAACAAAGGTCACCCGAAACAATCTTGATCACACTGAGACAGCTTGAAACTATATCTGCATGAGGCTGCAATGGGATCAGCACCAGTTAGAGACAAGAGCATGGGGTGCTAGCATAAAAATGCTCTTGGTGATGAAGGATTACTCTACGTGTTGAGGCAGCAGTTAAGCATAAGCCATTGTGCAGAAGCTGTTTCAGACAACCTATAGGTTCTCTCTGAAATAGGTAATATAAGCTAGCAAGGAAAACTAGAGTTTAACTGACATTAGAGTTAGAAAAGACCCAGATAGATGGTTGTCTAAACATTTCATGCTGATGCCTAAAGATTTCTTTTTCAAGCATGTACTTTAGTGCACTAAAATTCAAGGCTGGCACTTAGGAATACTATACAGTAATGTCCCACAACTCTGTAAAGTTGTCTGTCCATCTCCTACCCTAAAATGCCTAGCCAACAGAAAGACACTGTCTGAAAGCCAAAAGGGAAGTGTTGAGAAAGAACCTACAGCATTTCACAAGGGAAAGACAGCCCGCCACACACACACCTCTCCTTCCATCCTTAGTCCCCAAAATTGCATAGGGAAATAACACTGGTTTCTTTTAGTTTGGGGAAAAACAGTGCCTCTGTAACATCAACAGTTATTAGTTTGTCCATCTTCTCTACTGAACAGCTTGGCAGGAGCAAAGTACTGTTGGAAAGCTGAGAGGACAAATTACAGATCACAACCTTTAATGTGGAAAACTATAAATATCAGTTCTCTTAAGAATCGTGTAATATTGTTGTGACATCTGCTAATGTTATTATACCACCACCCTATCTTTGTTTTAGACTTATTTCACAGACAGCCCCACAGCTCTTCCATGCATTGCACAACAGGTCCTTCTAGTCCAGCCTTCTACTTTCTCAGTGGTCAACTAAAAGCCTCCAAAGTTTACAAGAAGGGTACTAACGGTAAGAGCTCCATCCTGTTGCTGCTCTCCAGTAAAATGGCCCCAAAACTAATGTAGTGCTAGGAACGTGTTATCTTCCCCCAGACCAAAATGCTCAAAGTGACCTTGAGATGGAGAATGAAACCAGGAAGGCCTCCAAACGAAGAAGTGTTGTAATAATGGGTGACTTCAATTATCCTCACATTGACTGGATAAATTCATATTCCAGTCATGACAAAGAGGTTAAATTTCTTGATGTCCTAAATGACTGTGCCCTGGAACAGTTGGTCATGGAACCGACCAGAGGGGAGGCAAACCTGGACTTAATCCTAAATGGTGCTGCCCAGGACCTAATACAAGATGTAAATATTGTTGAACTCATCGGCCACTGAGTAAACAGAATGCTGGCCTAGATGAACCCTTGGTCTGTTATAGCATGACTCTTCTTATGTTCTTTTGTGCATTTACTTACAGATATGCATTGGATTAGGCTTTCCATGGACTGCAACTAACATTTTAAAAAATCTCTTTGCAGTTGCACAAAAGAAATTCCACACATGTGGGAGCAGGTGTATGTAACTGGCTGGCTATTTAGGAATTCAACACATGCAGTATTTTCAAGCTAGCTACCCTATACTCAGTGGTTATGTGAACTGGCACACAGTTCCATACAAACAAGGTTTGTAAAAACTAATCATAAAAATCTGAATTAAGGGGAAATTCAGTTTAAGTTACGCTACTGAATAAATACTTTTTTTATGACCATGACATCACTCTCATGAAATCTGACCTTTTTAAAGAAAATGAAACACTAACAAAAAGGTTTTTACAGAAATAAGTACTTAGGCATGTCAAGAATGTCAAAGTCACAACCACAGGCACATTAAACCTTTCATTAAACAGATGGATAAATAGTGTGTGTGTGTGTGTGTGTGTGTGTGTGTGTGTATTTAAAACTCTTCGTTGAGTTGCTCTTGAAGACAACTCGGAAGTTGCATGTAGTGCAAAATGCAGCCACTAGACTGCTCACCAGAATATTCTATTAAGACCATATAACACCGGTCTTAAAAGAACAACATTGGTTGCCTATATGCATTTCAAGGTGTTGCCAATGACTTTTAAAGCCCTAAACAGCTTAAGACCTCAGTACTTGAGGGAGCCTCTCCCTATATACATGGCTGCCCGAGATTTGAGATCTGTTGGAGAACCCCTCCTCTGCATCCTACCATTGCAAGACATACATTATGGTGGGACATGGGAGAGGGCTTTCTCAGTTGTGGCACCCCAGTTGTGGAATACTCTTCCCTTCGGAGGCCCAACTGGTGCCAGCACTGACTTCATTTTGGTGCCAAGTTAAAACATGTCTCTTTATCAAAGCCTTTGAACACTAAATTCTCCATGGTCACATATAGTTTTAATTGTTTTTATTGGTTTTTTAAAAAATCTACTGGTTTTAATTAACAATTTAACAATAGCTGTGTATATTTATGTTTATATTGTTCTGATTTTATCTGTATGCCACCCTGAGATTCCAGTGATTCAGGGCAGGATACAAATGTTTTAATAAACAAACAAAATAAAACAGTTCCAAAATTATTATTTTTACACTGAAAAGCAAATGTCACATCTGGTATGAAGCATCATTGCAGCACATAGCCAGCAGTCACCTTCCCCCCAAAAATGATTGACATACAAAGCATGTCTATAGGTAAAAGGTCCAGCAGAAATTTCAGAGCAGGATAGTTAGGGAAGCTACAGTTCAGGCAATGCATAAACCCTAGGAAAGGAGAAAAGTGTATAAACAGCACAGCAGGGATGGGGAACCTTCAGCCTGCAGGCCAGATAAAGAGGAACATCCCTAGCTGACCCCTGCCCTTAACTCTCATCAGAGATAAAAGATTTTCCTTCCTCCCTCCTTTTAAAAAAACACCTCCATGGGTGACAATGGAGGGTTTTAAAGGCCTAATTACAACATTTGGGAGGGGGGACTTTTCAAGGGTTCACTGTTGTGAATGAGGGAATGGCTAATGCTCCCCAAACTGTGACACTCCCCAAAAAAATAACCTCTCCCCAACTGCATTTAGGCTTTCTAAATTCTCCATTGGTGCCAATGGTGGCTTTTTATAAGTTAGGGTATTTTTGGGTGGGGAGTCGCTGCTGAGAGGAAAGGGCTAACCCTTCCCAATGTTGAACCAACCCCCCAAAAATCACCCTTCTTCTGCTGTCACCAATGGAGACTTTTTAAAAGCCTGGTTTTAGTGAGAGAGTGGCAGGGCTGTGCAATGCTAGGAATTCCATTCTGTTTAAGCCTGGCAGGATTCTACCGGGTTTCTGTTCCAGTAAGTTACAGAGGACTGTAGTGGATTTTTTTTCCTAATTCCAGAAATGGTTTGTGCATATTTCTTTTCAGATTCTGCCATTTGTTCAAATTGTAATTTGCACACATTTGGGAGAGAATATTGAAATTTGTGCAAATGGTATCATATATTTTTTTATAAAAAATTGGGGAATTTGCACAAGTTTGCATGATCTCAAATCCGCCTTTCCACTAGGTATCCCCATAGGGGCATATTCCCATCTTGTAAATATCCTTGTCAGGTTCAATCTCTCATCATCCTTTCCACACACTACTTCCTCCAGCAAAGCCATATTCCCTACTTGTCAAAGAACATGTCAATTTCACACATGACTTCATTCTATAAGTGCCAAAGTGGAGGATAAAACTGACAAGTTCTCATCCATCCCTACAGAGAGGGGATGTGTGACTGAGTGAGCATAAACCGGTGAGTGTTTGAGTAAATGGGATCTGGGCAATCACGTTGGGGGCCACATGCCAGCAGTGCCCACTTTGGCATGGGCCTCCCAACATGCTGGCCCAGAACCAATTCAGCCCTTGAGCTGAAAGCAGTCCCCCACCCCTACAGTATAGGCTGAAGAAAACAATGGGGATGCATGGAGAAAAAAATAATGTATAGGACTGAAGTGACATATGGTAACTACTTATTGTTATTGGATGGCAATACTCCAAAAGCTCCTGCATAGCTATTACATTCCTGAGCTGAACCCTGTCCTTGATATGGATAAGAAGCAACTAGGGGATTGGCTATTTTGGATAGATTCTAGGAGGGATCTGCAACTAATTAAAAACTCTAAATTCTCCTGGTGGTTCCCTCTTTTGAAAACAGAACATTTCAGAGCCAGCTATTTGTCCAAACTGAGGCCACTTTCCCTAAGAAATGCTTTTATTGAACTGAGTTTCCAAGTGATGCCAACTGCAGTTCTCGATGGATGCTACCACAAGGTGCCATTTGAATGCAGACTATGCATCTGTGGTCAATATCAAGTGGAAGACATTGTTCACTACATGTTAATTTCCCTCTGTATAGGGACCCAAGAGAGAGATTCCTGAAACCCTTGTTAACACACGGATATAGGAAAGCCCTTGCAGAAACAGTTCTTTTTCTTCTGAGTGATACCAACAGTTATGTGACACATAAAGTGGCTTTGATTGCACTGGCGGCAAAAAAGTTAAGGAAGAAAGAACTAGACAAAATTGCCATAAACTGCCATGGAGATTCAGATTGCTGAGTGAAAGCTGAGTTTTAGTTATAGTAAATTTCAAGTTATCTGTGTATTTTTGAGGTATTTGTATTACTGTATATGTATGGATGCTTTCTTTTGATGTATTTGTCATGGCCTTTGGCTAGTACAATAAACTTTGGATTGATTGATAAAAAAAAACTAGTGTTGTGCCAAACTTCTGCAAGTTTGATTTTCAGTATTTTAAAAATTACTCTTTCAATTATTTATTTTTACAAGCATCCAGCACTATTTTGAAAATCAGTTGTCATGACAAAAATAAGGCAACTGGCTAACAGAAAGATGGTCTTCTCAGTAGTGGCGCCCCAATTAAGGAATGCTTTCCCCAGAGAAGTCTACTTCATTGTCCTTTCAGCAAAAAGCAGAGAACTTTTCCCACCATGCCTTTTAGACGTTATTTTTTTTAACCTCTCTTTTACTGGCTCATTCATTTTTGTGGTTTATATTTGCTTTACCTGCATTTTCTTGCTTTTTGTATTTCCTTTTACATAAACCACCTTAGGAACTTTTTTGAAGGGTGGTATAGAAATTTCAATAAATAAATAGAGTCACTTGCTCTTGTTTTGAATAGTTGAGGCTCTCACATAGTGCAAGTTCCAGAATATTTTAGCTTTTTCATTAGCTTTTCAATGTTTCACATTTTTCCAAACATGTTCTCCGAGTCAACTATACTTCAAGGTTTGCGTAGGTATATTTATTCCCTTTACATGATACTTAGTGAGTGTGCTATAAATTTGTATGATTATGGAATTATAGTCTGATGTCACATATACCAGTTTCAAATTAACACAGAAAAATATGTCAAAAGGGATCACACAAAAAGCACCAGAAAAAGAAAAGGCCCAATTCAGTGGACTGTTGAAGATCATAGAACCTGGGGTTGTAGAACTTAAGACACTATTGCGAAGAAGAAGAAGAAGAAGAAGAAGAAGAAGAAGAAGAAGAAGAAGAAGAAGAAGAGGAGGAAAGAAAAGTGTAACACAATTATTAAAAGGGACAATCCTCTTGTAAGCAGCAGGAAAATTCCGGTGCTTACTCACTAGAGCTGCCTAAAAATGGTTGCTGAAATCCAGGAATGTACACTGAGTTGCAAACTAAATGTTCATGGAGCCACATTCACAAAATGCTGAACCCAACTCAAACTACATTTACAACATGCCAATTTGGTCAGGTGAATTTGCCCTAGAACTGTCACTGACCAAAGAGTCTGGAGGTCTTTACAGGAATAAAAACAACAACAAAAAGGCTGTATAAAAGGGATGGTAAAGAAAGGGATGAAAAAGACTAGCAGGAGACAATGTGGTTTGCATATGTGTCATATATGCAAACTGCAAATAGCTTTATACCAGATAAAAACATTCATCATTCGTCATATATCCTGATGACTGGCATTCTAAAACTCAGTACATTTATTTTTTCAAATAATAAAAATGTACTTGGAAGTATTTTCCCTTTAAACCCATAAGACCTGCTTCCAAGTGATTGTGTTTAGGCTCAGAATACCATTCTGCTTATAACATATAAAAATAACTTGCACCAGCATCCGTACTATAAAATGGGTGAAATGGTCTGATTCAATTTCAACTTTCCTTCTAGAGAAAGACTCATCCTTCTCTAGAAACTAAAATTGATAGATCACAAATGTAAGCATTTAAAAGTGTTCTTATAGACACGTCTAAACAAAAAGGCAACACGCTAAGGCACCTGACAGAGCAACTGGATTGTTAGGTAGCATACAGCCCATTTGATCAGATCCAGCAGCCTCTTCTCTACAAAAGCTAAGAGGACTACCATCCCAGACGTGCGCGCCACAGCTTTTTTAACTGACAGGTCTCCTCTTCTGAAATTTCTCGGAAAGTGAAATGCACTGAAATCAATGTGAATCGCCCAGAGAGCTTCGGCTATTGGGCGGTATAAAAATGTAATAAATAAATAAATAAATAAATAAATAAATAAATAAATAAATAAATAAATAGCCTCCAAATGTCAACAGTGCCTAGATGAAAGGCTCTTACGACTGCCACTAACGGAACTACTCGTGTTGTTCGGCCAAGGAGAATGCCCATCCAATGCAAAACTGACCCAGCTGGATTTTCCCAATTGTCCCACAACCGCGGTCTGCTGATGGCCGTTAAAGCCGAATGTGAACTCCCAGGCAGCAGGCAACAAGCCCCGCGCCTACGGAGAAGGAGCGCGTTCTTACGCAAGGCATGGCTTCCAGCCGTCAGCCCTATCCAGAGTCGTCGCCCCAAACGCTCCTTTCGACCCTAAGCGAGCGCCGAGAACGGAGCTGCCTTCACGCACACGGCGGCGCTGCTCAGCTCTGGGAAGGAGGCACCCCGCGAGAAGGTGCCCGGCTCCTCCGCCGGAGAATGCCGCGCAGCGCGACCACCTCGCGTTTGTTGGGTACTAACCCGGGAAGAGGAGCCCGGCTGCGCGGAGCTGTCCTTGGGGAGGCGCGGTGAACAGCAGGAAAGACGGCAGCGGCGGCAGCAGCAGCAGCAGCAGCAGCAGCAGGAGGGGCGCCTCCGCCACGGAGCAGCAGTGCCTGGACTCCATCGATCAGCTGGCGCTGGCTTCGGTGTCTGCTGCTGCCGCCGCCACTGTGCTAGTGCAGAGGAGGAGGCGGCGGCGGCGGCGGCGGCGGCGGCCCTGCGCGCGTCCACAAGGGGAGGTGTCTGAAAGGCGGCTGACCCGCCCCGAGCCTCGGCCTCCCCTCACGTGCGAGCGCTGGCTGGCCGGCAAGATGGGCAAGGAGCGCGCACGCGCCAAGGGCGGCTGTGGGGTGGGGGGACTCCGCTGTCGCTGCCGTTTTCCCGCGCTTATTTCAGATGCCTTCGAGTAAAGTTTCCTTTGGTGAAAGAACACCGGGGGGGAAAGGTGAAGGGAAAGTAGTGCTTCCCGCTCCCTTGTATTCAAAGTAACCAAGCTCACATAAAATGGACCACACTGCTGATGCCCTGGTATACTTGTTTCCCTCAGCAGTTGCTGGGAGTCCACGGGTGAGGTGTTGGAGGACAGAGCTGCATGTGCTACCAGCCCGCCCTGCACATCCTAAACTAAGTTGGTTGAGGGTGCTCTCCCATCGCCAGTGTTGAACTTGGATTCAGCTGTCAGATGGGCTCCTGTATGTGGAGCAGGAGCTGCGATTTCCCCCTCCCCCCTGCACCTCCGGCAGCAAAATGTCTTGGGCCAGCCCTCCTCATCCCGCGCCTACATCTCCAACTGCCTCTCCAATCTCAGTTTGGAAGTTACTTTGTCATCTCAGACCCAATATGTCCAAGGCTAAATTTCATCTTTCCTCCCAAGTCATCATGTACAGCACCATGAACATTGATGGCACTATATAAATAAATAATAATAATAATCATGGTACACTTTTCTTATCCATTGACCACCAATTCTCCCTGTTTAACATATTCAATATAGCTGAGTTCTGTTGCTTTTCTCTTCATAGCATTTTTTAAAAAATGCAGCCATTCCTCTGCCCCCTTACTAAAAAGTATTGCCATCTGGTCAGCTCTTGCTTAGGCTACTGCAATCTTCTCTTCTTCTATTGTCTCACCTTGGTCTGCACACATCCCTCCAGTATTCGGCTGGAATCAAATCATTCGCCGCTCTCTCTCTCTCTGCTCCAGCCCATGTGACACCCCCTCTCCTTAAATCCCTATACTGGCCTTTTATCCATTTCCAGATCCAGCACAAGCTCCTTGTCCTTACCTTCAAAGTCCTCAATGGCTTTGCCCTCCTTACTGAGCAATCAATACATCCCGCAGCCTGTGACTTTCATTCTTCCACTACCTTTAGCCATCCAAAGGTCTTCTATGCTCTTTCTCCTTGCAACTGCATCCCAGAGTACCTCCCTTTCTTCATATGCCTCCTCAAATCCCACTTTCACCATGAAGTCTTTGGTGCAACTCCCTAGTTTCCATTTTATTTCATTCATTCATGTATGGACTTTTAACCTGCCTGCCTTTCAGGGCACAATCCTCCCATTTGTAACTGAGCAGAGACATGTTCCTATAGAACTGTAAATTGCTTTCCTGTTTATACCTCCTTCACCTCTTTCCCACTTTCTCTGTTATTTTACCTGTGTTGAATTTTAGGCTGTAAGCTCCTCAGGGCAGAGATGTGTCCTTTTATACTTTATAAAGCACCATGCACAGTAATGGTGTTATATTTACAACTGCAACACACATCATTTTCTCCACTTAGACCATGGCTAGACCAGGTCTATATCCTGGGATTGTCCCAGGGTCATCCCTGTTCATGTAAATGACACACGGGATCCAGGGATCAGCCAGGGACGACCCCGGGTCAATCCCAGGATATAGGCCTGATCTAGCCATGGCCTTAGAAACCACCAGAACTCAACTCACTTACATTCATTTTTAATTTTTAATATATTTTTGCACATACAGTGCTTTAAGGCTGTAATCTTATACCTACTTATCTAGAAATGTGCTCGGTTAAAATCAATAGGAGTTTCTCTTGAGTAGACATGTATAGGGTTGCATTCTGAGCCAATTTCTAGCCACTTTGCTTGCAGGTATCTTTGAATTTGTAAAATCTCAATGCCTAAGCTCCTGCAAACTCCTGACTGGCTGCTTTTTTCCAGCTCAACACATGTATTAAATGCTCTAAACATAACTGGGTTTTATAGATGCCTTAGCAGCTTCATCCTATCCAGAGTTAGTTATGCCTAAACCTGTTGAAATTGGAGAGTTTAGGGATTGCTCCTAACTGCATATAGTTAGGCTGTCAGTAGCAGAATTATGTTCCTTTCTTTTCTTTTCTTCCCCAGTGACCTTTCCATCTCCACTGGAGGAAGGCAAGTCTTTCACCTTCCCTTCTCTTTTGTTTTTCTATGGGAGAAATACCAGCCGATTTCTAGAGATTCAGACACATTTTGCCAAGTGAAAAACTTTCCATGGTCTATTTTTCTGCTTCTCTAATGGTAGCCATAAATTACATATACATCTTTCTCACTGGTGTATCAGGCTTCATTGCTTTTGAAACAATCCAGGTTATTTTCTTTTAAAAACCAATTAAAGACCATCTTATTGAATGTGATGGACCTTTTAAAGTCAAGTTAAAGCCCTCTATAATGCTACAAGATGCCAATTACTTCAGAAATTCTCCCAGCTCTGTTTACAGATTCAAAAGCAGAGAGAAATAAAACTAAAGTTGCTCTGTAATTGTTCTGTAGACACTTGGACTATGGAGAAATTTGTTGTTAAGCTTACATTTTTATAGCATCTTTCCATTGCAGACCTACAAAGTAGTTTACAATCACAAATATATTAAAACAAAATATATAGGAACAAAGTTTTCTTTGGGTATTTTAGATGTTAATTGAAAAGCAATATTGCTTTCTAATTTTGTAGTACTTTGCTTCAAAGCTTCTCAATTGGTATTTTCAAAGCCCTTTAAGTTTCATTTTGGATTGATGAAGAATGTATGATACTATTGCCCTGTTTCACAGGTAAGGATCTGACACATTGAATAATCTCAATAATCCCATTGATGTTTTCTGAAAGAGATTTAAGGGTACAATCCCATACATATATAAGAAGTAAGATCTAATAAATTCAGTGGGGCTTACTCCCAGGTAAGTGTATATAGGATTCACAGCCTAAACTAGTTATCTTCTACATATTTGTGCTTTTGAAGGCTTTTCAGCATACAGTATTTAGTATCTTCCCATTACCTCTTAGAGGTTCTTACTAGGGCTGTGCATTGCCTTGGGCCGAATCCCTGAAACTGAACAGAGGTGGGCTGATTTGGCTCGCCTCGGTTCAAAGTCAGTTCCAGGTCAGCCCGAGGCACTCCAAAGCTGAAGCCAATTGGCACCGAAGCTTCGGGTCACCTCGGGCCACTTCGGAGCGGCACTGGGCCGCTCTCCCTGTTCACCTGTCAGCATCACCACCGCTACATCATTCCTACTGCTATCGCCACTGCCACATCTGAGAACCAGGCCACAATTTTAAGATATTGCAGGGGCTCTGATTAGCACCTCTATGGCCACCATAGCTTGTGGCCATAGAGGTACTAAACTGTTTAGTCAAATCAGGGCCATTTTGGGGGCTCCAAACCGGCCTCCAAGGTGAATTGGGGAGACCATGCACAGCCCTAGTTCTTACTCCTAAAGTGTCATCTCATATGGCTTGTGCCACTAAAAAGGCATATAATGTTAATAAAATACTGTATGGAAAAGAAAGATAGTTCTGCTTTACTTCCTCCTAATATTTCCATCCCACTTCTCCCCAAAGCCATAAATTGGCAGCATAATAGCCATTGCCAATATTGTCCCTTTTGATACCACAGCATAAAGAAAGTACAGGAAATTCAGAGCAGTGAGTTTTATAGTGCATCAATATTATCTAACTAGATGTCCCTTCAGCATAGTAACTTGCAGTCTATGATCTGACAGGACATTTCCATGAACTCAGTGCAGAATTTACCACTTTATACATCTGTTTTATAAATGATATCTTCTATTGTGCTGTCCCTAGCTGTTAAAATCTGCTGCAACTCTCAGATCACACAGGGATTTTTAATCAAATGTTTCTTGATTTATAAGCCTGGCTCACACAGATCCTGACTTGTCCAAATGAAGGAAATGTGTCTCATTTGCTCTTGACATAGCTGGAACCATGTCAGATGCTCTGTGCTGTGCTTTGCATAGCAAAATGGAATACAATTTCTTCTTAGCTATATCTCCTATTCAGCAACATTTTCTCTCTTCAACAGCAGTTCTAAAAATATTCCAAGCCCCGATTAGAAAAAGATTTTAAATTACTCAGAACTTGTTTACTTAATCCAGTGGTTCCAAGGTTGTTTGTATTAGCCTATTATCTAGAATCAATGTCACCTCTGATTTGTTTGCATGTGTAGTATGTTACTGACATGGTTCTTCCAGAACACTGCTTCTATTCAGATCTCCTCTCCTACAACACAGGTCATATTGCCATTGACAAGAACAGCAATGCCATTCACATACTGGGGAAGGTTGGAGAACAACACTGAAAGAGGTGAGCAACAGGGAGAGGATCCTAGTGGCAGAGGTAAAAGACAGATGGATCTCAGTGGTTTGAGGACCAAGAGTGGATGGACAGTAGTAGCCTGGCAAGAAACAGGACAGTGGGTACTCAAGACAACAACAGAGACTATCTCACATGGTTCTAGTTATGTCAAGGGCAAATGAGATACATTTCCTTCATTTGGACAAGTCAAATGGCAAAACAGGATTTGTGTGAGCCAGGTTTATAACTCAAGAAACCAGAGGAGGACTAATATTTGGTCCAAAGTGTGAAAATAATACGCTAGCAAAACAAGCAATTTAATATAAGTGTGATTAAAAAAATTAACAGTGTAAAGTACTGAAATCTCAGAGTTCCTGTACTTTAAATCCCCATAATCTGAACAAGCTTCTGTTCACAGCACCATCTAGACAGAACATTTTCCTAGCTAAATCCAACCATTCTGTAACCATGTTGTAGGATGCCCTGTATTTATATATGCTGTTTGATATATGTAAGAGAAGCTTAATTTTTTTATCCCAGTGGATTGAGATGCCTTGAGCACTTGTGGTAGAACAGTGCTTAGTTTTTCTCTGAGATTCATTGGTAAAAGGAGCCTGTGTGCTTTGCCCAGGATAGAAACATGGCTAACAGTGGGATATTTTATTTCCAAAATGGGGGAACCAACATTTTTTCCTTTCTGGTTCCCAGCAAGTCTAGGGGCAGCTCAAAGTCCAACCTTGTAACTGTTGCATGAACTGCAGAGCCTAATCGCTATTCCACCACATCATCTCAGGACTCTGAACATGCAGTCACTGTGGATTCATGATCAAGGTTTTTTCTCCTTGTTCCCCACCCCACTACAAACCTACTTTTTTGTAACATTTTGCAATCTCCAAAGTTTGCACATTTTTGTAAACTTTTGGTTGGCCCAATACAGGTATTATTCTAATATGGATTTTTCTTAAGGTCAACACAACTTTTTGTCATGTCCTCTGGTTCTGAAGCTCCATACTACACTGAGGAAGACTCATATTCACATGGGTCACAAATAACCCCACTTTAGAGGGAATCTTCAATGACTTTGAGGTTGACTCCCCTGCAGCTTCCCGTTCCACAGCCATGCAGATTGTATGAGACTGCAGAAACTGACACTGGTCCTTTAAGAACAGCAGGAGCAGAACCACTTAAAGACCAGGCTCTGCTAGCCTTCAGTTGACTGCAGTCCTTTGCTGGAACAACAGTTCCTTATGGGAAAACTCTCCAGTCAGCATTTCATGTATGGCACTCTTGAGGTCCAGCACTGTCTAACATGGATAGGGTAATTATATGAAAAGGAGGACAGGGTTCCAGTATCTTTAACAATTGTATAGAAAAGGAAATTTCAGCAGGTGTTATTAGTATGCATGCAGCACCTGATGAAATTCCCTCTTCATCACAACAGTTAAAGCTGCAGGAGCGCTGCCCTCTTTTGTATCTGGTCACTCTACAAAAGAGGACAGGGCTCCTGTAGCTTTAACTGTTGTGATGAAGAGGGAATTTCACCAAGTGCTGCATGCATACAAATGACACCTGCTGAAATTCCCTCTTTTAGGCAATTGTTAAAGATACAGGAGCCCTGTCCTCCTTTTCACAAGGTCACCCTAAACATGGATCCTGCCTTGGTTAGTGTATCTCAAAACAAACTGTTAACACTGATGCAGAGTGCTTTCCTTGGGCCTCATGTCTAGCCAGGGCAATAACTTTGGGTTTCTTCCCCCCACCCTTTTTTTTTGGCAGGATATTTTAAATAAATAAAATATTTTAAATGTGTAAAATATTTCTGATGCATACACAGAGCTTTGTTTTCCCTCAGAAAAGTGAATTGGCTTTTGGTAAGCAAATTAAATATGTAATTCACATACATTCTGTACCGTTCTGCACAATTAGTGCATACTGCCATATAAAATCACAACACAAGTCTCTAACTTATAAAATGCACTTTCCCCTCTGCCAGCACAAATATAGCCTCCATCCTCATCACATGTGTGTTTGTGTGTGTTCATGTCCTGAGTCAAACTCAGTCCTGAAGCAAACTATGGGGCAATTCTGTTCAGCAAAGTCAGAAGGCAGGCAAAAACCAGAAGAACAATAATATCAGTCAAGAAGAAGGGTAGTACAAAAGTAGAATCTGAAGTAGAGCTGAAGGCAAGCTGTCCAAATCAAGAACAATCCAAGGAACATGGTCTTTATCACCCTGTTGACACCTCTACAGGGGTCAACAGCACAAGTCCAAAGAAGAAGGGTCAGTAAAGCAAGACATTAGGAGCTGAAATAAAGATAGTGTGCTAGCAGCCCACCCTGCTTAGGACTGTAGTTTATAAGCTGGAGTTTCCAGAGTCCCATCAGGTGCTTCTGAAAGAAGTCCTCCACATAAAGAGGGCCCTATTCACAATAATTCCTTTCCTCATAAGCAACCTTCCTTTGCAAACTTCTTCTTTTGGCACTTCTTCTCACAGGGTTTTTCTGGCCTGCCTCTTGAGACATCGCTGCTCTCAGGGCTCGGTGGTCACTCCGCCTTTTTTTCAGAGGCAGAATAGCTCTTCTTATCTTGCAGGGATAGACCTGTGGCCATCTCCCTGAGACTGCAGGTTCATCCTAGTTTTCTGCCATGAGCTGCTCTTCAATGCTTTCCCCCTCCCCCACGGGGAGCTCTAGCTGTCCTCTGGATTCTTCAAGCAGTATATGACAATGTATATATACATACACACACAAACATTTGCATGGTGAATTTGAATCTGCTTCATATGCAGCCCTATCAAATAGAAAAAGCAGCAATGCTGGGAAGGATAGCTCAGGTAGTTCTTGAGATGTCAATTCAATATATTAAAATAGCATTTTTAAAAAATATACTGACAGGTATATTAATGGCTTTTGAAAAACACTTTTCATCAGTACTTATGCATTGTAAATTGTGCACTACATAAGGTATGATGGTGAAATATTTAAAGAGAAAATGAAGTCTGATTAGAATAAGCTACTGCCAGAGCTGGCACATTAAATTGATCCTGATGGTGATAGTAGAAGAAAGCTTTATTGCAGTTCAGTAAAGTAAGCTGCATCTGTACAATGTTTAAAATTACAAGTTACAGTTAGGAAATGATAAAATACAGTACCTGCCATTTCTGTTCTGGTGCTGTAAACTTCAATGACTGATCTCAAAACATGCCAAGACTTCTTCCCATTAAAATTATTAAAATTGATGTTGCATCTTGTTGTAACCAACCAATCTCTAGTTATAAAAGGAACTATAAAGATGAAAAGTAAACATACAACTTAACAAAAAAAAAAATCAAGTATCCAGATATCTTGAACTATGGCAACAGAAATCTTGCCAAATATGCTCAAGAGTAATTCATTCTTGCTGAAAGCTTCATTGCAAAAGCAATATTTGTCTATATTCTCATACACACTGCACACAGAAATTAGGAGCACTGGAATACTATTCTAAAACTTAAAATATTCTTCACAATAGAAGAATATTACTCATAAAATACTCTTCTAGATATCAAATATGATTTTAAAAGGCTTTATGCCAACAAAGAACTTCAGTTTTACAGAAAACTGGCCACTACTACCTTCAAAGTTATTAAATAAAAAAGAACCACCCTCTTAGCTATGGGATAAACTTTTATATTCTGATGAACCAATAAAACAAGTGAATTAAAGAAAATAGAATGTGGTATTTGGGTTCTCTTATAAACCAATGTAGAGGTTTTGTTGGGAATGGAACTTTTAGGAAGAATGTTGTTAGCCTTTATGTTTCAACACTAATACTTTTAGACTACAAGAACTGTGTATCCTTTGAGCATTAGTTTACCTATGTCAAGTGAGAACTCAGCTTTGCCCTAATTGTACAGGAAATATTATATGTATATATTAGTCAACATAGTCTGAATCTGCTTATTTGTTCACTTCAGTATGGTTTGCTATGCTCTCTTCTAACACATAATTTAGAATAAAACATTAAAAGTTGGGCTGCATTGGTATTGCCACAAATTCAAGAACTGTGATATTTGGCTGCAGGGACATGGCTTACTGGGTAGTTTGTTGACCACCACAACCACTCACTCTCACCGGGTTTGGACATCACAACAAGCTGCACAAGCAAGGATAATTATGTAAGTTTGCGGGCATACAACAAGCACATACAGGGTGATTAACAAGCCACTGTGGCTTATTAAACACCCTGTGATCATACAAACTGGCTAGCTCAGTGAATATCTCCTGGATCTATTCTTCCAGGCACAACTGCATTTGTAGGGGCAGAAGTATGTTGGAGTCCATTTTGTTTCTATTATAATAAATATGCAAATATGTGCACTTCATTTGAAACAATTTCCTAAGTTCATCCTTGTTTTTTAACAGCTGACCACCCACATCATCAGAGACTCCAAAAATAGGTTGTGATATGGATTAGATTCATACAATTTGAGGGAAAATAAGCAACGGTGGCTTATTATGATTATGTTTGTGGTAGGATCAAGTTGTAGGATAACTTTATTTATTGCAAAATTGGCACGCCACTGTTTAGGGCATGGGTGCAGAACTTTTTTTAAGGTGGGGCTGAATTGTCCACCACCAGCCCTTCGCAGGATGACATCAGTAGATATGGCCATGGTCACTAATGTCATTGCCTCACCTAACTTTTTCTCTCTCTTCATGCTGGGAGAGGCATGGAGACAGGGACTCAATCAGCATTGAGAGTCCCTGCCCTAAATGGTGGCACGCAAATATTGTCAGAAACACTGGCTGCTCTTCCCAACACCAGTAGAGTCTCCTGCTGCCCCCCCCCCCCCGTTATCTCTGATCTCAGATTGGAGATAATGGGATGCCCCAGGGAAGAGGGATTTCTCCAGGGGACTCTGCAGGTTGGATTGGGTAATCTCGCACACAAAATTAGGCCTTTGGGTTCTGCACCCTTGTTTGAGAGAAAACTCAGCAATTCTAAGTGGGGTGTGGGTAGTGAAATAGCAGGTGAGACACCATTTTGAGAGCCCTGTCAGATTGCACCAGATAGGGCAGGAGGGGTGTGTGTGTCAGTCTCCCAAATGCCCAGTGGATCTTGGAATCTTCTGAAATTCACCCCAATGAAACTTCCAAATCATACAAGGTACTGGTTCCCCTCTATTAGGCACTGGTTAGGCTTCATCTTGAGTATTGTGTCAGTTCTGGGCACCACACTTCAAGAAGGATGCAGACAAGCTGGAGGGGGGTCAGAGGAGGGTAAAAAGGATGATCAGTGGTCTAGAAACAAAGCCCTATGAGGAGAGACTGAAAGAATTGGGAATGTTTAGCCTTGAGAAGAGAAGGCTGCGGGGATTCATGATAGCACTCTTCAAATACTTGAAAGGTTATCACACAGAGGAGGGCCAGGATCTCTTCTCAATCATCCCAGAGTGCAGGACACGGAATAATGGGCTCAAGTTACAGGGAGCCAGATTCCAGCTGGACATCAGGAAAAGCTTCCCAACTGTAAGAGCAATACGACAATGGAACCAATTACCTAGGGAGGCAGTTTGCTTTCTCACACTAGAGGCATTCAAGAGGCAGCTGGACAGCCATCTGTCATGGATGCTTTAAGGTGGATTCCTGCATTGAGCAGGGGGTTGGACTCGATGGCCTTATAAGCCCCTTCTGACTCCTACTATTCTCTGATTCGATTTTCAC
This sequence comes from Elgaria multicarinata webbii, assembly GCF_023053635.1. Classification (NCBI taxonomy): domain Eukaryota; kingdom Metazoa; phylum Chordata; class Lepidosauria; order Squamata; family Anguidae; genus Elgaria; species Elgaria multicarinata. The sequence continues at coordinate 96,778,867 of NC_086172.1, forward strand.
TGGGCACGGGTTGTCATGATGTCTGAACCTGGGGAGGGTGTCTGGCTGTGGTAGTTTACCAACCACCCTGAAAACCATGCCTTGTTTTAGAGTTTTAGTGTGGTTTGTAAACCAGCCCAGTCACCCACCCTTGTTAATGATGGACGTCACAATGACTGGTAAGGATAAGTATCCTATTTAGGTAGTTCCTGGTCCGTATCACAACCTGTTTTTGAAAAGTCCCCTCTATTTCAAAAGCATTTGGCCTTGCATCATGGGGTGATGTTGAAAGACTATACATCTAGAGCTATTTTAGGTTCACAGAATTAGTGGGGGGTTTTATACATCTTCCTTGACAAAGCAATATTGTTTTACCTGCCTTTAGCTGGTGTTTTACCTGGAACAACCTGCCACATTGTACAATGAACCCCAAAAATGTGGCTGTTATCAGTACATGGCTCCTTTGTGGTTGGAAAAAGCCTAGCAACTTTAAATACCGTATTTCTTCGATTCTAAGACGCACTTTTTTCCCTAAAGTAACAGCTCTAAAAATTGGGTGCGCCTTAGATTCGATGGCGCCTTAGAATCGAAGAAATACGGTAAAATTGCTTTGCTGGCTGATTGGAGCCTACAGGGCACCCCGTGCAGCTCCGGCCCTCGTCAGCTGCGCCGGGACGACACAAGAGGCTCCAAGAGTCAGGAGGCTCACCCCCCCCCCCAAGCACCGGGTCCCCCCTCCAGCTGCCGCGCTGGGAAGCGCGCGTCCTGCCTTGAACCCCTCACGCCCGCGGAAAAACCTGTTCTGCTCCACCAAAGCTGCTCTCACACGGCAGCTCCAGCTCCATTGTCTCTCTCCTCCACGTGCAGGCAGGCAGCCAAAAGAGGAAGTTCCTGCAGCAGCCGCAAGCCGGGACGAGGAGCTGGGAGGGTAAGGGCCTGTTTTTTGCTAACCCCTAAGCCCCTCTCAGCCCAGTGGCGCCAAAATCCAGCTGCCCAATAAGAATTGGGCAGTCTCTCCCATTGCTCTGCCTGCAATCACTTCCTCACACCCAGGCTATGCCGTAGTCCTTAAAGTGGAGCTTGCTCAGTGACAACTAGGGTTTTCTGTTGGTGGTACTGAAATTAGTGTGCATCTTTTCCCCCCAAATAAACAGGTCTAAAAATGGGGTGCGCCTTAGATTCGATGGCGCCTTAGAATCGAAGAAATATGGTAGTACATGTTTGAAATATGATGGAGCAGTACCAACTCCCTGTCTAATGTAGTTGTTGTTGTTTATTCGTTCAGTCGCTTCCGACTCTTCGTGACTTCATGGACCAGCCCACACCAGAGCTTTCTGTCAGCCGTCGCCACCCCTAGCTCCCCCAAGGTCAAGTCTGTCACCTCCAGAATATCATCCATCCATCTTGCCCTTGGTCGGCCCCTCTTCCTTTTGCCTTCCACTTTCCCTAGCATCAGCCTCTTCTCCAGGGTATCCTGTCTTCTCATTATGTGGCCAAAGTACTTCAGTTTTGCCTTTAATACCATTCCCTCAAGTGAGCAGTCTGGCTTTATTTCCTGGAGTATGAACTGATTTGATCTTCTTGCAGTCCAATGTACTCTCAGAATTTTCCTCCAACACCACAGTTCAAAAGCATCTATCTTCCTTCGCTCAGCTTTCCTTATGGTCCAGCTCTCGCAACCATAGGTTACTATGGGGAATACCATTGCTTTAACTATGCGGACCTTTGTTGTCAGTGTGGTGTCTCTGCTCTTAACTATTTTATCAAGATTTGTCATTGCTCTCCTCCCAAGAAGTAAACGTCTTCTGATTTCCTGGCTGCAGTCAGCGTCTGCAGTAATCTTTGCGCCCAGAAATACAAAGTCTGTCACTGCCTCCACGTTTTCTCCCTCTATTTGCCAGTTACCAATCAAGCTGGTTGCCATAATCTTGGTTTTTTTGAGGTTTAACTGCAACCCAGCTTTTGCACTTTCTTCTTTCACCTTCGTCATAAGGCTCCTCAGCTCCTCCTCGCTTTCAGCCATCAAAGTGGTGTCATCTGCATATCTGAGGTTGTTAATGTTTCTTCCTGCGATTTTAACTCCAGCCTTGGATTCGTCAAGCCCAGCACGTTGCATGATGTGTTCTGCATACAAGTTGAATAGGTAAGGTGAGAGTATACAGCCCTGCCGTACTCCTTTCCCAATCTTAAACCAGTCCGTTGTTCCGTGGTCAATGGACTGGTTGTAGTACAACATTTAAACTGTTGGAGAGTTATTCTTGCCTCCTTTGGAAGTACAACCAAGTAAAGGAAGTGCAACCTTCCACCCCCTTTCTCTGTAGAAAGAAATGTCAACAATAACGGAGGTAAAACTAATGATGTATATCCACATTAGTTTCTTTTTCAGTCACAAGCTGTGTCAGCTGCTATCAGGAGCAAGACTAACATTAGGTAGATACCTAATATAGAAGCCAACATTCTGGTTATATGTAAGCTTAGGAAATGTGATGTTGCAAAAGGAAGCCATGAAAAGAACATGTAACAGCTGTGTTATCTTCACAAGATGTGTGTGTAACTGTGTGCTATATATTTTTTACTTATACAAGAAGAAAAAATATTGTTAACTTCAGGCAGAGTAACCTCAGTAGAGCCATGCAAGCAAGACCAGCATGAGTATTTTCATCCATCGAAAGGATGAAGTAGTGTGGATTGTGTATTCTTACAAGGAGAACCAATTGAGATAAGAAAGAAGGATATATAAGCAATACTGAAAGCCTTTCAAGGCAATAATGAAATAAACACAAGAAAAGTAAAAATAGTAAAATTTAATACATGTGCTATAATTTTAAGTTACGGGAATAAAAATGTCCACAAGATGTAGGAAATAAAGAATAATGCTACTTGTTGAAGAGACTGACAATTGAAAACTCCTTTATCATTGCTCATTATGTTAAAGAGCCTAACTTCTGAGTTAACATTTATATAGCAAAGGCCTCCTAATATAGAGGCCTAAAGCCCTGTACAGTGTATCTTAGTGCTCCCTCAATTAAGTATGCATCTCTTAGGGTTTTTAGTCTATCAAGAACAGTTGCTTCTAGGCAGGCATTCACTAGGTTTTTCCAATTGAAATTTTACTATTTAAAAAGTCCACAAATTCTGAACATTATGGGGTAAGCTAATATTTTTTACACAATGTTCACAAGCATCCAAGAAATCACAAGCATCCAAGAAATCTAGTCTTTTAACAAAATACAAAAAATTAGCACATGAACGCTCAGCATTTCAAAATATAATCTTACATGTGTTCTGCTTGTGAACTGGGGTTATCAAGAGAAGGACCTGAAACCTGACATGGCATTAGGTTGAGTAGCAGTGCAAGTCACAGTAATACTGACTTTACTCACACCCAACCTCAAGTATTTGAGCCAGCACATGTGCTTATGTTGCTGCTATAAAGTTGTGCCAGCATTGAGGGACGACACGCAATTGTGAAACTTGCTATATTCAGTCCTATAGTCAGCAAGTCTTGGATTAGACAGTTAGCCATTACATAGTGCATATAAGGCTTTAGAATGATAACTTCATATTTTTATGATTTGGAGTGTTGTAACATATAAACAAGTTGAGTTTGAAAGGCAGGTTCATGCTGAGATACATTTTGCTGATACACATTCTTATTCTGGGCCTTCTGTTCAAGTTGGGCTGTACTCTAATTAGGTCCTGATTTGAAAACATAACAGACATGTAACATGGCCTATTAAATATATAAGATCCGTTTCCCCCCCCCTTTTTTTTTAAGACAAAGACATTACAACATGATGAAAAGTTAAATAAATAAATGGCAGTTAAAAACACACTTATAGTTTTCTCTGTGCAATATCGTACCCATATGAAAAAATATCACTGATCTCTGCACATCTGCATGGTTCACTCACTCTTCCAAAATCTGCTAAAAAATAATACTGTCAACAAAAAGAAAAGAAAAGTGATTTGCTAATTAAATCAGTGCTTTCAGGCTATTAATAACAATATTTAAACTTTTAGTTTTCTTGCAGCACAGCATTGACCCAAAATGGAAAGGCCAGTGATGATAATGGAAATATATAATAAAATATTAGTTTTAAATTGCTTAATAACCCTTAGCAGAAATGGAATGTGTTAATTATACTTTGCAAGACTCAGTCTGAAGGCAATTTCAGAGAATGCCAAGAGCTTCTCACTGCACCATTTTCTATGGCAAAGAAATATTACAGCTTTAAAATAAGCTGCACAATACTCATTATCTAACTCTTTCACATGAAAGTGTGTAAAAGCAAATCAGCAAATAAACGCTAAATGTGATTTATAGGTGTATATATATATATATATATATATATATATATATATATATATTCCTTTTGCACGTTGAGTGTACAGCTTCTATCCATATTTTCTCACTCTGTTTGGAGCTTCTTCCCAGAAGAGTTGTGTTGAGTGACGTTAAGTGAATGTTTGGGTGCAATGTATTAGCAGATAGAATCTTCGTATACTAATAATGGTTTGTTTCTTGTTGCTTTTTGTTTCGTTTTTAAAAAAAACAGTGCTTGTAGACTGCGACAGATCAGATGTCAATTCCTTTAACAAGAGATGCCTCCAGTGTGATGTTGAACTCCTGCAAGGTCTGCAGCACACGGATCAAGGAATTCACTAGGGTATGGTCCTTTATGAGTGCTGTGTCTTCATACATCTGAGTGGTAATGGAGCAGTCTGCCAGCAAGGCAATCCAATGGTGCAAGAGGTGATCTCTGCAACAGAAAGAATTGTTAAGTATATGAAAAGAAATACTTGCTTAGTCATTAAAATTGTGTGTGTATGGCTATCTCAGGGTTAAACAGAGAAAGTATATCTGTGGGCAATTACCTTGAGATAGAGGCTGTTCTGGGAACCTTGCCAAGATTCTAAGTTAGCCTCATCACAGCTGTATGTAATGTAGATAAGAATTGTGTAAGATGTGTATATAGTTTCTCACTTGTGTAAAATGGAACTGATCACTGCTTACTGATCACTGCTCTATGATCACTGCTCTCTGTGTATGCCTCAGTGTGCTGATCTGAACTGATCTGAATTGAACTGCACAGAAGCCTGAAGGAAATAAACCAGCTCTGCTGTGTAAGACCTGCGTGATGTGTGTTTGTTTCTGAGCACAAACAGAGTTCCAGAGAGAGAAAAGTTCTGGCACAATAACCCAACAAAGGTTATGGGCCCAGTCCAGTCCAGGAAGCCTACGCCAGCCTAACCCAGGCAGAAGAACCAGAACTTGGTGGGAATGGTGCAGTATCAGAACCAGGAGTCTGCTAAAACAGAAAACTGTTGATGAAGGAAGACATCAAGCTAAAGCCAGTGCTGCAAAGTGAGGAAAAATCTCAGTCGGCTGACTCTGAGGAGGACTCTGAGCAGGAGGACGGTGAGATACCAATTCCTAAAGCAGAGGAAATGGCAGGAGCTAATATGTCTGGTTTGCATCAATTGTTGGAAAAGCTGAATGACTCTAACTATGCATTATGGTCTTACAAAATGCAAATGTATCTGATTCAGGCTGAACTGTGGTATGTAGTCACAGAGGATCCACCAGATAGAGCAGATCCACAGAATGCTAAATGGTTTAAGGACGATGCAAAAGCAATGGCAGTTATTGCATTAGCTGTGGAAGACTCTCAAATTTCCTTCATTCAGTTTTTGAATACATCAAAAGAGTGCTGGAATGCGCTACAAGCTGTATATCAAAGAGAAACAGCGGGCAGTAAAGTAATTCTAACCCGGAAACTGTATGGAATGAAGCTGAAACCAGGGGAGTCTATGTCAAACCATTTGAAAAGCATGAGAGAAATCTTCAATCAACTCAGGGCACGAGGGATGGAGTTTACAACTATACACCAAGTCTATGTGATTTTGTCAAGTCTTGATTCATCGTACGACGCGGTTGTCACCATGATGGAAAGTCAAGAGGAGAAAAAATTTAACCCTTGAGTATGTAGCTGGAAAACTACTGGAAACCTATGAAAGAAGACAAGCTTCAAAACAACAGAGCCTTAAACATCCTGTGGCTGAATTTCAACAAAGCCATAAATCTTCTGATGTGGTGGCTGCATTAAAGGCAAGGAAATGCTTTAACTGTGGTTCCGCAGAACACTTAAGGCGGGATTGCAACAAGAAGAAGAAGAAGCTGTTGACAGCAAAGTGGAGAGAAGAAAACAACATGAATGAAGCTGAATCAACAAAGAAGTGTCTTCTAGCAAGAGTCAAAGAGACAATGAATCCTTGGTTTTTGGACTCTGGGGCTTCAATAAGTATGGCAAAAGACAAACTTTCATTTGTAACCTTGGAAACTTCTACTTCAAAGCAAAAGTGTGTTACCCTTGCAAATGGAACAAAAATCCAGATTTGTGGTGTGGGTAATGTATATTTTGATTGTCTGGGAGTTGAACTACAAAGTGTTTTATATGTACCAGAATTAGAAACAAACCTTCTAAGTGTGTTTCAGTTAACAGAAATGGGGTATGAGGTTTGTTTTACTGAAGAAAATTGTACTATAAAACAGGGAAACAAGGTGTGTGTGCAGGGAATAATGAAAGAATCTTTGTATGTGATCAATACTTGTACAGAAAATGAAGTTGTAGCCAGCAAAGTCACAACAAAAACAATAGCCAATTGCAAACCACACCAAGAGTGCATCCATTTAACTCATAAAAGGTTTGGTCACGCTAACTATAAAACAATTTCTAAGATTCCAGAATTGTGTGAAGGGGTGAAAATCAAACCATGTTCTAACTATGTAGAATGTAATGTATGCAGTGAAACCAAGTGTCATAAGTCAAACATTCCAAAACATAGTGAGAGAACAACAAAAAGAATTTTTGAATTAATACATGCAGATCTTGCAGGTCCTTTTGAGACAAGTCAAGGAGGAAACAGATTTTTCTTGTCTATTGTTGATGATTACAGTAGATTTGGATTTGTGTATGTGTTAAAACAGAAGAGTGAAACTTTTGGAAAGTTCAAAGCCTTTGTTAAGTGGAGTAAAAATAGATTTAAAGAACCTATAGCTAATCTAAGAACGGACCGGGGAGGTGAATTTCTTAGCAACCAATTAAAAAAAATTCCTCAGTGATGAAGGTATACAACATGACCTTACTGCTCCATATTCACCATTTCAAAATGGAGTTGCAGAAAGGAAAAACAGAACCTTGCAGAACATGTTAAGAGCTCTATTGAAAGAGTCAGGATTGTCTAACCTGTTCTGGGCAGAAGCTTTGTCCACCTCAAATTATTTGTTAAACAGGCTTTACCACTCTGTACATGAAAAAACCCCATATGAAATGTTTTACAAAAGAAAACCTAGAGTGTCACATATAAGGGTTTTTGGAAGTAAATGTTTTGCTCATGTTCAGAAAGAAAACAGACCAGGAAAGCTAGCTCAAAGAGGTTTGGAATGTAAACTGTTGGGATATGATACACAAACAAAAGGCTATCGTTTGTGGTCTCCATATCACAAAAGTGTAATTGTGAGCAGAGATGTAGTTTTTCATGAACAAATGCAGGAAACAAAACAGTATGTAAGTTTGCCTGTAGAACAGAAAGCTGTAGAAACAGAAGAAATTCCTGAACAATCTCAGCAAGAGAGGGAGGGGGAAGAAACTGTAGAGGAGGAAACTATGCCTGTAACTATGCCAAAGCGATCAGAAAGGGAACGCAAAGCTCCAATTCGTTACTCAGATGAATACCAAAGCAAACAGGTTTCTCATAGAGCTTTACTAATAGCCTATGAACCTACTTCATTTGAGGAAATTCAGGAAATGGAACCTACAGAAGCTCAGGGCTGGCATGAAGCAATGTCAGAGGAAATCAGAGCAATGGAAAAAAATGAAACGTGGGAGCTAGTACCTTTACCTGAAGGTCGTAAAGCCATTACCTGTAAATGGGTATTCAAAGTAAAACAAAATGAGAAAGGACAGGTGGAACGTTCAATGGTAAAACACAAAGAGATGTTTTAAAGCTGGGTCTCAGATTGTAACACAATTTAAACAACATGCGCAAGAGGAGGACTGTTAAGTATATGAAAAGAAATACTTGCTTAGTCATTAAAATTGTGTGTGTATGGCTATCTCAGGGTTAAACAGAGAAAGTATATCTGTGGGCAATTACCTTGAGATAGAGGCTGTTCTGGGAACCTTGCCAAGATTCTAAGTTAGCCTCATCACAGCTGTATGTAATGTAGATAAGAATTGTGTAAGATGTGTATATAGTTTCTCACTTGTGTAAAATGGAACTGATCACTGCTTACTGATCACTGCTCTATGATCACTGCTCTCTGTGTATGCCTCAGTGTGCTGATCTGAACTGATCTGAATTGAACTGCACAGAAGCCTGAAGGAAATAAACCAGCTCTGCTGTGTAAGACCTGCGTGATGTGTGTTTGTTTCTGAGCACAAACAGAGTTCCAGAGAGAGAAAAGTTCTGGCACAATAACCCAACAAGAATTCCAAAACAAGGTATTAAAGAAATATTCTTCCTTAATAAAGAAACATACCACATTAACTGGTATCATCATTCCTCCGCATACCAGACTTGGTGGCCCCATGCCTATCAGCTAGACAGTGAAACTGGTCCACCCACACATAAGGCAGTGGTTTCTGTAAACTCAAGGGAATCCCCAGGTATGCAGAAAAATATTTGTTTTAAATATGAAGGGGGGGGGAGAGAAAAAGCTTCTAAGAACAGCCTAATGTAGATTGAGCATGCTCAGCGATGTACAGGAGAGACAGCATGTTGAATGTGTTCATTAAAAAATGATAATGAAAGGAAAGAAGAACAAGGGTAGCAGGAAATTGGCCTGGTTGAGCCCCTAGTAGCATATGATATCCTGAGAGATGGGATTAGCGTCTGGAGATGTGCATCATGAGGTAGAAATCCACAACCAGGATGCATCCAGACAAAACTTTGATTGTGCAATTGCACTGCTCCAGTCACGAAATTTTAGTGGGGAAAGATCCAGATGACATTGTCTTCAGGTTGTAGCCTTCCTATGTTGTCATGTTGCCTTTTTTATTAAAAGAAAAAATATGTAAAGAAATATGTCTGAATCCTATTCATTAGGTAAGCTTTTAGGAAGATGGAACATAGGATAGGAAGCTGCTTTATACTCAGTCAGACTATTAGTCTGGTCCAGCTCTCCAGGGTTTTTGTGCTTCTAAAAATAACCCCAGAAACACTTGTTTCCAGATTAGCACAGGTCAGTGGAGCTCCCTTCTGTGGGGTCTGCTGACCTGCCCCACCTTGGAAATGAGTGTTTCCTTTTGTTTTGTAGCCCTGTTGTGCAAGCGATGGGTCCCATGAGTGCATAGGCACAATATGTGGTGCAAAGCATGTACAAATGAATCAGAACAGCCATGTAATACCTGGCTCCAAGGCACACCAGCATCTGAAACTTGCCATCTTTTCCAATGTTTCTAGGAGTGTTGTTGATGGCTGTGACAAAGCGACAAAAACTCCTGGCCCTTTTCTGCCAGTTTTCCTCTGGGACCATTTCATTCTGATCTAGAGCTTCGTAATACCCTTGTGCTTTTTCTGAATAAGGGACAGAGACATTGAACATAATGATCAAATCAGTAAAAGGTCTCAACGTCTCTCCCATATGCAGTTGGGAAAGTTTGGTGCCAGTTTCATTATTTTCATGTTACAAACTTAATAAAAACATATCTTGATTTGATTCTGATCACCTACTTCATATGAAATAATAGCAAAAGCTTTTAAAAGACTGATAAATGGAAGCACTGGACCAGTTCACATGTCACGACAGCCCACCATGGCTTAATTTACCTGCAGGAGCTGCCAGGGGCTCATGGGGGGCATTTTTGCATGGCTCCTGCAGACACACAGTTTACAGTGTTGTGTGAACCCAGGCAACAGGGGTTGTTTGAAGGCTGGACAACCCTGAAGTAACCCTAAAACAAGCCAAACAAGCCTGCTGACGTGACAAGCTACAGGAAGTTGGGGGCCCACAGTGGGTTGTCTGTCATCCGAACTAGGTCAATGCGTAGGTAACAGCAGGCACTACCACCACTGAAAGAACTTGAGTCAAAGAAAAGTGCTATCACACAAGCACAAATGCATAGCTGTGCTTATAAAGAGTGAGTCGATTCATTAATTCTGCTGATTTTTTTCCATATTTGTAATGATGAGTAGTGAGGATAGAAATATACTTAAGTTTTGTTTACTCTGATCATTAAGCAAAACAAATACACCACACTACCTGACCTCAGAATTTCAAATTGGGCAACTGTTAAAAGACTGCTCAGTCTAGCACATTTTCCTCCAAGGCATTGTTTTGATACCCTTTAAGAGCCAAACTGGATGTGATATCAGGTAGATCCATGCATTTAAAATGAAGAAGGGGTTCAGATGAAGAAGGGGTTCAGTTTTAATAGCAAAATGAGCACACAGGTGAAGGCCACCAAATCCTCCCTCCAATTGCTGCATGCCTTCCTGCAGCCCCTCACTCCAAGGTTCTTTTATCATCAAAGTCACTTCTGGCATCAAAGGTGGGTTGAAGGAAAAAGCATTGGGAAGTGGGGGAATAAAGTACAGGATGGAAAGCCGCAGAAGGTTTGGCGCCCCTCATCCGTGCACAACTTTGCTGTTTCAATTGGTCCCCCACTATCCCACTTCCCTCTTCCTATGTTATTAGAGGAGACCTGTGTTTAAACACATGGATCTGCAACAGCCACATGTAAATTTGACCCTATATGCCCAGTCCCAAGGCTGTGTATATCATCACAAACATACAGCAGACATTATTTTATCACTTTCTCACAATTTGCTCTTCCTTTTCAAATATATAAAAGGCAAAGATCACTTCATTTAGGAAGGCCTTGGCCTGGGTGGGTGCTGTTTTTATTTTTTATTTTGTAATTGCTTTTTTAAAAAATTGTATTTTAATGAATTGTTTTAATCAGTTTGAACTGTGCCTGTAATCTACCTTAAGTGCTATTTTCTTTTGTAGAAAGGTGGGGTACAAATCAAATAAACAGCAGGAAGACCAAATTTCCAAGTGAGCATACAATTTTTATTTTAAAAGGTGTAGAAATGATTACACTTCTAACCCTTCTAATTAGGGTTAGAAGTCAGTGATTCTTTCAGTTACAAGGATAAGGCACATTTAAAGGTGGCAGCTATGTAGAAAGTAGGCATATACAGGATGGCACGAGAGGAAGGCTGTCACGACCCCCACTCACCTTGAGACTCCTTTTTACCTTTCTCTTTAAAGGATCCCAACCATGAATGCAGTCAGTATATGGATGCCCACTCTGTGGATTACTTTTCCTCTCTGTTCCCACCTCTGGGCATCATCCTTTTACTCTTCCACTGGTTCTGTGATTCTCTGACCCTTCATGGTCCCACAGCAACCAGCTTGCCACTCTGTGCTCCTTTTTATTTACCCTTTTACTTTAGCACAGCCACCATATAACTACTCCGTACCTTACCTCAGGTACTTAAAGAATCCAATCCAGGGTGAAACAAAGTAACTTTTATTTAACAAAAACTAAGTTCACAGATTTCATTAAGCTTATGGTTTCATTTGTTTCAGTACTTGGTTGTTACAATAAATATATCATGTATTTGCCTACTCTAACCTCTAAAGTTAAATCTAATTCCTCCTTCTCCCTCTTATTCCCAAAACAATAAAACGCAGGCCTTAAACTGATCTAACCTCTTCAGCAGACTAATCCCGACTCTCTTTCACTCCCAACTACTAACTAACTCTCATTCCCCTTCACACACTTGAATCCAACAGCCAATCAGCATTCACTCCAACATTCCATTCATTCACTCCCCCTCCCAACAGAATTAACCACTTATCAGTCTTACCCCATGAAGTCCAAACAGCATTTACATCACAGATAAATAGCATAAATAAAACAGTGAATCATCACAAAGGCTCTTTGTACTTACCTAGAAAGTCCCAAATAAAGACATTTTTGAAAAGCCTGGGAGATTTAAATCCATGTTGAAACACTTGCTCAAGAGCTGAGACAAGCCCACATTCTCCACATAGCAAAACTGTCAAACTGCCTCTCTGTCAGTGGAATATAAAATATATTTTTATGTTTAATAAATACGATATGAATATACTATCATGAATTACTATTTTTAACTAACTACACACACACAGTAGGGGCTTTCCCTAGGCTACCACTACTTTGCTTTGATTTGGTTTATCAGTTAGTGGAATCTATCAAAAAGAGCTTCAAGAATAAAGCTTCAACAGCAATCAGATCTTACAACAATTATAATTTTATAATTTCTCATTTCTACCATCCAATCCTAGGGAGACAATGGAAATGGTAAATCAGTGTCAGGCATAAATTCAGAGGAGGATCATCTGTGAGTTATGTTATTCATGATTAAAATGAACCTAGTCTATGGGTTCTAAATTCCTTTGAGAATTCTGATTAAAACTAATATAAAGGATAAAGTTAGCTACAAGACTGTGTATTTGGCCATGTGCAGCTTAACTCCAGTCACTAATTCTATTTGTTAGTCACATATGCATATCTGTGTTACCCATTCTTCTGAACCACTGTTCTTTCAATAACAGCTGTTGGCTTTTACAAAGTAACTAGTGTGCACACATAAATATCAACAAAGAAATATTATCAAGTTCAGTTATTGCTAAGAATGGCAATTCTCACCTCTTTCTCTGGCTTGTGGAAGTGTTTAACAATTCCATTTACTGCTTCACCAATGGATTCTTGTATCTGACCTGTGTTTAACTCTGTGCAAAAGGGAAAACATGTATTTTTTCAATTAATACACATACAAATCAGGATTAAAATTATCTTTCTAGGTAGAAAATTATCTTTCCCCTTTCTAGGTAGGGGAAATGTTCCACACACACACACACACACACACACACACAATATATATATAAATTTCAAGGTCACCTTTCAGTATAAAATTCCCAGGATAGTATACAATCAATAAATTACATTATAAACAAAAATACCAAAAAAGCACTAAAACAAAAGCCATCCAACTAAAACCACTTATAAAACATGATGAAGTACCTGGATAAATAAAAAAGGCTGTGCCTAGAGCCAAAAAACACCATGGTTGGTGCTAGGTGAGCTTCCCTGAGGAGGGCATTCCATATATAAGGCACATCAACTAAAAAGGCTTTCTCTGCACTGCCCACCCATCTAACCTCAGTTGGTGGGGGAAGCCAGAGAAAGACCTTAGATGAATAACATGGGATTCAGGCAGGTTCATATGGAAGAAGGCAATACTTGGTGGCCAGGTTCCACCCTATTTAGGCCTTTAAAGATAACAACCATCACTTTGAATTGTACCTGGAAATGGACTGCTAGTCACAAATAGCTGTTTTAGAAATAGCAAGATGTGTTCTCTATAATTGCTCCCAGATAGCTGCCTAGCTGCTATGTTCAGTAATATTACATTTCTGATAAGCCTTCAAAACACAGCCCCACATACAACAGACGGCAATCATCCAATCAAGTGCAGGAGCAAATGTGACCAGGCTATCTCTGTCCAGGAGGGGTTGCAGCTGACACACCAGTCACAACTGGTCAAAGGCACTGCAAGTAAAATCAGGGCAGGAAGCACCACTCATCTCAAGCTGGCCTCCCATCCTGATTATACTTGTGCATAAACACACATGCCTTTTTTCCACACTCAACATGGAGGAGAGGCTCCCTCTGTGCAGAGTAGCAGAAAACAAGGCATCCTGCCCAGGAAGCAGCATCTTCTCTTGGGCAGAGCACCTTTATTGCTCTCACTCCATGAAGAGTGAGAGAAAACAAGGCACCTTGACTGAGAAAGGACACTGCTAGTGGAGACCTTTCCTGGGAAGGGCACCTCTTTTTGTTCTTCATCATAAGATATCAGGGTGGTACAGAAGCAGCATAAACACCATAACATGACACAATATAATACACCCCACCCCATCCAACAATATTGCAATGAAGAAAGCATAACACTAGCAGAACAAACTAAACAAATAACATAACACTTTAAAATAGCTGGGGCCTGGACAAATAAGTAAATTTTAATCTGGTATCAAAATTACAGCAGTGGCAGCATCAATCAAGCTTCAAGGAGGAGGGCATTTAGAGACAGATGTCTACAAAGCAGGCCCTCTGCATAGGTCCTACACAGCAAGCTTCCACTGATAAACCTGGAGAAAAGCTTCCTTTAATTATGTTAAGACACAGGCAGGTTGGCATAAGGGTTGGCATAGGATAGGGTTTTGGAATCTATGAACAGTGTTATGCTGGGGCAACCAAGCAAGCATATAGGGGACTGAGCTACCGCTATAGTATTCAGCAAATTATGTTTAAAGACAAAAAGGAAAAACATAACAAGTTTGGTGCAATCTTTATTTAGAACAAGTCAACCTCTAGCGGTAAGCAAGTGCTTACAGCTTCATATAATTGAAATTTGTAACATGTAGGGTTGTAAGTTTTAATTTAATATGTAGATTTTATTAACTAAAGTATTGCTATCCTCCCTCTCCCCTCAATCTATCAGTAAATCAACATGCTGTTGTACAGACAATATTTAAGGAATCCAATGCTGATTCAAGAGCAAGATCAATTCTATGACTCCATTTCATTTTAATGGCATAAAAGTGGAAGTTATTTTCCAGTGATAAATGTAGAAAGTATTTAATCTTTTTTTAGAGGGGACAAAATGTTGCAGTGCAAAGTGCTCCTGTTCAGGATTCCAGCCACACCATTTTTCAGAATAGTCCATTCCATTAGTATAATGGATTACTAATGAACAGTAGCTTACTTTGTTTGTTGTTTGGCGATATTGTAACAAATCTTCTGATCATGCTTGGGGACTGCTGCAAAGGAGGCGTCCTGCATTGCCTTTCATCCACTTCAGTATGGGATGTCAGCAATTCTCCCACCAGAATCCTCTCTAAACTGCCATCATCCATCCCTTTTCCAAGCCACCTCCCACATGGAAACCTAATGACACGAAATAAGAAAAAGAAAGCATTGTACAGGGCTTTATTCCCAGATTTTGTCTTTTAAAAAGCCAAAGACGACACATATGTGACTCAGTAAACATGGTTTTACTCTATAAACTTACCATACTTCATTTCTTAACATTCCCTGATCCTACGTTGCCTAGTCAGTGCAAGGAGGGGAGGGGGATATAATTGGTTACAAGCAGAGAGGTTGCAACAGGGAGCCACACAGACTTTCTGCTGGAAATAGAAATTTGAAGATTCTGGACCAGAAGCATATAGATACTTCAGAGGGCCCATAGACCGAATGAATTACATTGGCCAAGTTTAGATGACCAAATCCTGGCTCTAAAAGCTCCATGCACCCACACTTAGCCCCTTTGCTGCCACTTCACTCTTCCTTTTGTGCAACAGGGGAAACAACCCAGGAAGCCACAATTAACCATAGTTTCCCATTATGTGTGAACTTAACAAGCCAGGATTCAAATATTAACTTTAAATCGTGATACACAGTTTATTTCCACTTTCAGCTAACATAAGCCTATTGTGGTTGACTTACATAAGAGGGGCACTAAACCTGGTTCTCTAAAATAGTGTGATTATTATTTACTGATGCACTTTATGCCAAAAACATTTTGTGTAATATTATGTCAGTAGCTGACCTAGACTCATGGAGCAACCAATTGATGTTTAAAAATCTGTAAGTAAACATTAGAGTCACCACTTAGAAGCTTTTAACAGCTTTCACTGTTCTGAGCAGCAACAAGTGGATTTTTACAAAGAAGGAGGAAATTAATGCAGTCGCTACATTTATTACAAAACCTTGCTCTGGGATCAAAACTTTTAAAATTTACAACACATAAAAAAGCTGAAATTATGCTTACTTGTAAGTGTGACCTGTTACTTCATTTCTGACCATAACATATTCCACTAACCACTTGGCATACAGTCCAGAATTATCATGTCCTATTTGTACTGTGGTAAGCTTTCCCAGGTTCTGACACTGAAAATCAGAAAAGAAAAAAGACACATCTGCTGGATCAAAACAGAAAGAAAAGTCACAGAGGAAACAAAATAAGGTCTAACTGTTAGTCTAATTAATAGAGCACTAATATATAAACTTGGCAATCACCAAACACAGTAATGCTACATTTGAGAGCAAGAAGGAGTTCTCAAACAAATGCTATGGGAGCTTCAAAAACAACAACTAGAAATGTAGAGAGAGGTAGACTTAATTTTCTCTTTGTACCACAATATGTTTTGATGATCATAATTGTCCACATTAGTTTTCTGGACGCACACAAAACAAAAGATTCCACCCCCACCCCTCAAATATGGACTTTATATTATAGGTACACATTCTCATCATTTCCTATTTTGTGTCCTCCATACCAGTCTGGTGCCCTCCAGATGTTTTGGACTTCAATTTCTAGCATTCCTGACAATTGGCCATGATGGCTGGAGTTGATGGGAGCTGAAGTCCAAAACGTCTGGAAAGCACCAGGCTGGGGGAGGGTGCTTTACACCATTAACACGTACCTCAAACGTCATCTCCAATGTATTCCTTGGAATCTGTAGGACTCCTGTTTCACCTAATTCTCCTGATATGCATATCCATGGGTTGGCTGTGAACATTGAGCCACCAAGTTTTTTGCTAGGAACTATCAATATATGGTATGGAATCACTGTAAAACAAGAAACAACCTGGCTAAAATGATTAAGTCTCTAGGAACAAGTGCAATTACCATTTATACAGAATAATAAGTACCTATTATATTGTACTAAGGAATAGGATCAAACAGCAAAGTATAGGAGATAAGATGGTGGAGGGAGCAGGTTTTGCTCTCATCCTTTATGTGCTTCATTTGGTGATAACTGCAGACAACACACATCTGCTTTACAGCCAAACGGCAAGCACAAGTTTAGCAAACACACTCACATCCGGTTTGTCTCTCAGTTTACAGGTAGGTCCAACAATAAGCACTGCCTTTAAAAACTCATTTAATAAGCTCAGTTAACAATTACAAGTAAGACAATGATATTTTAGATGTAGGGTGAAATCAGAAAATTGCCCAGGCTTACCCACACAGGCACATGTTTCACAGTAAAACCTTAAGATGCTTAAAGTTGAGAATAGTTTAATCAAGCCGTACCCTTTCTGCTTGGCCCCTGCTCTTCCCAGAATAATGTCAGCTGTAAGTCTGCTACATGTTTTATATGCAGTATCCCATATGAGCCTGCACTGTTTGTAAGATCCTTTCCAGATTGCTGCCCTCAGAGGCACGTTTGGTGGTGACCCAAGAGAGGGCCTTTTCAATGGTCTCTCCCAGGCTGTGAAATTCCCTCCCAAGGAAAGCTAGTCTTGCTCCCTGTCTGCTGTCTTTCCAGCAGTAAGCTAAGACCACTTTATTTAAGAAGGTCTTTAGCTTGCAAGTGGGTCTGTTAGGGTGGGTGCTGTTTTTAATATTTTTTTTCTTTAATTATGTTTTAATTTCATTTTATTGTATTGTTTTATTGTTTAAATCAGCTTTGTTTCCGTGAGCCTCCTTCAGTGCCATTTTGTGGGAGAAAGGGAGGATACAAGTCAAATAAATAAATAATATATTCCACACAGTCAATATCCTGCATCGAACTACTTTTCATCAAATAAACTATCAAACTATCTTTCACTTACAGCACAGAATCATGACCACAAATGTTATTAAATAACTGTTTAAACTATATTTAGTTCATGTTTAAAATATATTTCCTGGTAACAAGAGGAAAAGGCACAACCAGAAACCAGAAGAACACACAGAGCTACAAATATTGGGCAAAATCCAATGTTATGTTAGCAGACTTCCACTTTCACAATGGGACTTTTCTCTCCTCTCCAACACCCAGCTCTGCTGCTCCACCCACCCCCAATCTGCTCCAGAGAGTCCCCTAATCCTCTGGAGCAGATTTTGAAGATGGGTGAGCTGCAGTGGGGGAGGGAGAATCATCCCCTTCCACTGACAGAAGCCGGTCTACAAGTGGGAGGGGCTAAGTGGAAATCACCTTCTATTACCTCTCAAAAGTTATATTAACGATGGCTGTCTCCTAGCATGAGATATAGGATGAGGTTATAAAATTAATGGAGTTATATGAAAATATTAAACAGGTTGTGTTATCATCAACACTGGTTTGTGAACAGTTACTGTAATTAATTTTGCATCTAAGTTTAATACAGTCTTATTTCTAACATTTCATTACCGTCTGACCTGACTGTGAACATTTCTTCCCTCTAAATACACATGTATACTGAGGATAATATTCCATGCATTTGATGAAGTAGACACTGATCCATTAATGGTGCTATATAAATAAATAATAATAATAATAATAAAAACATATGCCATAACAAATGCGCTGGTGCCATAGGACTCTTGGTTATTGTTTTTCCCAATAATAAAAAGTTATACTTACATATTGTTGTAAAAACATTAGTAAAGCAAAAGTAATCAACAGCATTGAAGGAAAGAAGATGATAAAGGAACTGTTCTTTCTCGTCATCACAGCGGAGAAAAGCATAGCGTTTGTAGAGTTTCCTGACAAAGAAAATAAATCATCTGCAATAAGACTTTCAGGCAAAGAGTTTCTGGCACTCACACTGACAAAATCAATATATGTACATTACAATCAAAAGGTGTCAGTAAAGCATTGTTTCAGTTTCTAATTTCCTTACTCCATAAAGGTTTTATGCACACATGCAGCAGGGTCTTGCTATTTACTGTGTAATCTGTACAGCACCATGTACATTGATGGTGCTATATAAATAAATAATAATAATAACAGACATCTTCTGAACTGCCCAAATTTTAGTTATCAATACATTTCTACACCTTTGTTGTACAAAAATAATTGAAGTTTTCTTTTGAAAAACTCGTGTTTCTAGCCCCCTGGACTGTGGAGAATAATTTGGAAACATTAAAGTGGTGGGTTTTTTGTGAACCGCCCAGAGAGCTTCGGCTATTGGGCGGTATAAAAATGTAATAAATAAATAAATAAAGAAGGTTCAAAACCTTTCAAGAGATGTAAAATTTCCAGAAATGTTGACTCCATTGGGGAAAAGCTGGTTTTTGTTTTGGAAAAAACAGACAGAAATTTTGGGGAAAACTGAAATATATGCAACACTTACTGAATAGCCCTATACATATTTACTCAGAAGTAAAACTGACTATGCTTAATGAAACTTACTTCCAGGTAAGTATGCCTAGGATTGCAGCCTCAAATATATAAATTCCTGACTGTTAGAGCAGTACGACAAGGGAACCAGTTACCTTGGGAGGTTGAGGTCTCTCCCACACTAGAGGCATTCAAGAGGCAGCTGGACAACCATCTGTCAGGGATGCTTTAAGGTGGATTCCTGCATTGAGCAGGGGGTTGGACTCAATGGCCTTATAGGCCCTTTCCAACTCTACTATTCTATGATTCTATGATAAATGCCTTAGTTTTGTACAAACAAAATTCCAATATAATCGATACTAGAGTAAGAGTTGAGAAACTGCTCCATCTATGCTACTTAAGCATAAGTATTTTTTTTTTACTGCTCAGATATCTAAATGAAAAGCAGTGGGGGGGGCCTTGTTTGCTCCTTTCGTGAAGATGGCAGTAGAAATACATTTGGGATTCAAGTATTGTATATGTGTATAGTACACACAGACTTTTCAGTCCCTCAGTTTTGTTTAGACAGAAAAAAGTCCTACAACTCCATCATTTCCAAGCCATCATTTTTTCTATCTAAACATGCATGGGATTGCATCCTAAACATTTTTAGATCTTTCCCTCCTGATGGTTTTTACTTTATTTTACATGTGTTTTATATTATGTTTTATCATGTTTTATTTTAGGCTTTTAATTTTGTGAAGTGCCCAAAGAGATTTGGATATTGGCTTCACCTGAGTCCACCTGAGTCAAAGTCCCTGTAAAGATCCCTCAAGCTGCTTCACTTTTGTCAGCTCTCAGCTGTCAAAAGCAAAGCAAAGACAGCAATCCTTAGGGTTAACTGGGGACAACCATGTTGTTCTATGGGATGGAGTGGGGGGCACCCCGAGAAGAATTGCACACTTTTGGCATGAAGAAATTTTAAAGAAGAAGTGGGGAGGGGAGGGGTGAAATACAGTGAAGGGTCCACACCATATCCCACCCCTCCCAGAGCCCACCTCCCTGCTTCTACAACAGAAGCTGGGCGTTTTTGCCCTTCCCATAAAGATTGCTCTCCCAGCTTTCTTCTGACAGCTGTGGAAATTGTCTCCCACCCCTGTTTATGCTGGGCTCCCCATTTCTTCAAAGGAAAGTGGGCATTTGCCCACCTCCCCATAAAGATCACTGAAGCTGCCTTGCTTTAGACAACTGACAGGTATCAAAAGCAAAACAGGGAGAGAGACATCTTTATGGGAACTCGATACAGGCTATTTTCACCTGGATGTTTGGCAATAGCAACATGAAGGGGAGCTAACCGGTATCCTTTGGTTTTGAGCTGTGGCCCATGGGCATGAAACTGAAGAAAAAGAAAAGCCCCATTCACGCAAAAATGGAACCAGGATTTTTTTTTAAAAAAGGATCCAACCCTGATCAGAGCTGGGAAGGGGGGATTGGTGGGGGCGAAGGAGCTGTCACTGGCAAGGGGGAAAGGGCATGGATAGCAATTTGGCTGTGATCATGAATGGCAAATGTGTCCCCTTGGCAAGAGTGGCAGGGAGGTCTGCCACTCTTGCTGAGCAGCTGGTTGCCCAATGCCCTTTACCCACAATGGATTGGCATGTCTGGATTCGCACAATATGTCATCCAATTGTGGGTAAAACAATCAATTGTGCGGGGTGGGGGGAACCACCCTGATAAGAATGGTCTTTTTTGTGACAGCCCACTAACCAACAATAGTTTGTTTCGGAAAACAAACCATTGTTGGTTGGCATGTTGTGCAAACCCAGTCTTTAACTTTTTCATTTTTGACTTTCTAACCATAATAGCTCAACATTTTAGGACAGCACAGAATATGTTGGATTGCACACACACCTTTATTTCAAGCCTATCCTGTTTCTTAAGCTGCTGCCAGACTCAGCAAGTACCTGTTAAGATTGTGTGTAGTTTTATTTATTGGTGCTACTAAAGACTTTGGCAAGTCTGTTTAAAAAGAAACACAAACCAACATATCTCCATTAACCTGAATGTCACTGCATCTTGACTGAACTTACTTTGTGAGTTCATGATCTGAAAGAAGGTGTTTCAGATGTCTGGAGAGTAATTTCTTCTCCATAGAGAGCCGAACCCAAGCTCTAGCCTTACCAACATCTGTTTTGATCTCACTAATATTCTGGATATGCCTGAACAGAAGGGGGGGAAACAGATTACAATGTTAGCATCCTACCTTTCACTTTGTTAGTAAAGTAGTTTTACAAGAATGTGAAGTGTTAAGTGAAATGATTTAACACATTTATAAAACAAATTTCTTGACTACCTGTACTATTCAGTTGCTAAAAAAAGGTTATTGGGGGGGAGCACTAATTGTTGATACGGTCCGTATAAAAGATTGCAAACCAGTCTGCTGCCAAACATCATATAGTTTGGTCCTAAGAAGCTGTGGAAGCAGTTTCCATCAATGGATATGTGTACACATCCTAACGCTTCAAGCTGTAGTAATATATCCTTCCCTGTAGGGAAAACTCATTCTGCAGAGCTCTTGTGCAAGTGGAGAAGGAAAAAAACTTGCAATATATGGGTTACATTCAGAGAAATGCTGCCAGAAGGGGGGTGCCTCCTCCCTTCTCTTCAAAAGCCTCACCCGGGTGAGAAAACCCTGCTGAATAGGGTGGGCTGTTGCATGACAGGCTGAGGGCGAAGGTTCATCTGGGGTTTGAGGAGGAAGATGTGGTTGTGGAAGGTGCCACTGCCCAATTTTCAGCAATCCCCCCAACCATGTCACTGCCTACTGCATTCATGAGGGTCCTGCCCTGACCCACAGGTGAGGCTTTTGGGGAAGCCGCTAGAGGAGGAGGGAATGGGAATGAAACTTTCCGCTCACTCTCTTCTGTTGCTCTGGAACTAACCCTCTAGAATGCATTTTAATAAAACAACATGGTTTAAGGTGTCTTCTGAACAGGGCCTAAGTCATGGTTCACATGATACGCCAAGACATAATGTTTAGCTCAAAATGCTTTACCACCGTGGCTTAGCATGTTGTCTGAATAGGATCATTGTGGCCAGGGTTTGAAAACTATTAACCACAGTTCCCAGTTCAGACGTAATACAAAGGGATGGTTAACTGTAGCTTGCTGGCTTGTTTCCCCACTCGTGTGAAAAGCAGCTGCATGTGGATGCATAAAGCTTGCTCATATCTCAGCTTATTAAATTGAGATTTGATCATCCAAACACAGTGTGTGTGTGTGTGTGTGTGTGTGTGTCTGAGGAAGCAGACTTGCCTATGAAAGCTTATACTAAAATAATCTAGTACATCTGTTACCCACAAGCTATTTTGGCTTGGTTCACATAATAACTTTCCATCGTGCATGAACCAGGCCTTTATCTTATCTTATGAAATAAAACTATTACATGGACTTATTTTAAATCATTTTTTAAATGTTACCACTTAGCTGAATTTTTGCAGAACTTGCGGTGCACTCCTGAACTCGCTTACTAGGAAGTTAACCCTTTGAACACACTTCGACTTACTTTTGAGCAAACATGCTCAGGATTGTGCTACACATCTTAACAGAGGAGAAATGTATTAATATGAAAATGCTTACAGGAACTATTTTAAATTTGGCTATTCTAAAAATATGAGTGAACCTTTCTTTCAAGCCTTTAAGATTTTAAAATCCAACCTCATGTCTTGGATGAGAGATACTCTTAAGGGAGACATTGCTGGACTGGCATCTGACTTTCTTCTTTCTGCATCTAGAAGAATTCCTAAAAGAAACATATTACACATTTTTGTGTTGGTAGTTAACAGGGTAAATCTTTTTTTTTTTTTTTTAGCAAATAAATAAATAAATAAGCCGATAAACTTATATTTGAGCTCTCTGAAAATACCAACATGAACCTATTTGGAAACTTTGCTCAGCTTCTGTAGCCTTTCTTATGGTCCCACCCTGGACAGAGTTTCAATTGGTGGGAACAAGAGAGGACCCTTTTTTATCATGGTGCCCAAATTATAGAATGACCTCCCCAAAAAGATGTGTTTGGCACCTTCATGGTCCACTTTTAAGTGGGCATTTAAGACAGTTCTGTTGTAGCAGGCATTTCTTAGTTAAGACCTTTTAAGGTATGTTGTTTTTAATTCTTCCATTTGCCCTGCATTGTTTTAATTATCTGCTCTTTTATTATAATTATTCTTTTTCTTTTATTGTTATGATGTCATATGGTTTTATTCAGTTTGTAGAAGGCAGGATATAAATTATTATAAATAAAAAAGAACTATAAATAAATTCTAATTTGAACAGCAAAACATACCCATATAATATGCAAACGGAAGAAGAAAAGTTATGAATTGGAACCAATTCAGTTCCAGTAGCTTGGTTTTCATATCAATACACATTTTGATAGTGGAAGGGTATTTTGTTTTGCTTCTTTACCACGTAATTGTATGTGGTGTGTCTGACTTTGGCATCCATCTTCTTGCTGAGACATTCATACAGCTCACTATATATTCAGCTTAAATATTTGTTTATATGCTTTATTATAATCAAGGCTGAGAATTTTGATGAAAAGGGGGGGGGAGTGACAAAATAAAATTGTTCCCCTCTTTGTACAGTTTCTATTTGCACTGGTAAGTAGGAATCCTACAGAGCCCCATAGCTTGGCACAAAAGTGGTGGAGAACACTTGGAAATCATTGCAAAAGAAGACAGCAAATTCCTGAAAGACATGACTGACACATATTCAGGACCCAAGCATGGAGGCATGGGAAGGTTACACTTTACCTGAGCCTTGAGATTGAGAAGGGTCAAGCCCAGGCCACAACCCCATTACTATGAGGAGAAAAATTGGAGACTACTACCATGATTTGAGGATATTTTTGGGAAGTTATTTCTATGTACCTACTGTCCAAATCTTGTGAGAGTGGCTCCAGGAAATCCAAAATAGTGTCAGAGGCAGCAAAACATTTTGAATAGTGAGTTGCTGGTACAGGCATTCTCTAGAACAGGGAGAGTTTGATTGTGCAGTTAGAGTAGGACATATAGTTTGAGAGATGGAGAGGTTTGTGATTCCCTATGGGACATGATCTGTTAAGAACTTCCAGTCTCAGAGTTACTTGTGTACAGGCAGGAGGGAGAGATAGCTGGTAAGATAGACAAAACATCATAATATTGTGAACACACACTGTGAACACACATTGTTCACAGATTGTAAATCCTACCAGCTATTTATTTTATTTATTTATTTATTTATTTATTACATTTTTATACCGCCCAATAGCCGAAGCTCTCTGGGCGGTTCACAAAAATTAAAACCACAGTAAAACACCCAACAGGTTAAAACACAATTATGAAATACAATATAAAAAGCGCAACCAGGATGTACCAAGCTAGTACATCTAGTAGGATTTACAGGTACAACATGTGTTATTAAGTATCTAGTTCACAAGTGTCCCTCAGATCTTTCTGAGAACTTCCTTTGCGAGATATTGTATCTGGGAAAAAAATCTTTAAGGGAACAATCCGATGTCTCCCAGACAGTATTTTGTTTGGTTTCTGAGCATTGAGATTGGAAACAGGACTCTGACCCTTAAAACCCCAAAACCACGTGTTCCACTCCCCCCATAGCCAGTGCGGCCGTGGCTATGTCTCCACACCTGGAAATGGAGCGTGGAGAGAGGAAAAAGTGACTTTCCCAAGGGTGGGGTGGAGAGGAGACCAGGCTTGGTGTTCATACAACATTTCCTATGGCCACCCCAGCCTCCTTCCCTCCAAAGCTCCACTAGATGGGTAAAATTGTCCATCTAGCAGAAATGCAGGGTGGCTGGAGCACAGAGACAAAGATTGCTTCTGTGCTCCAGCTACCTTGCACTGGATAATTGGGAGTTTCCGAGCTCGGCAGCGGCCAACTACCTTGATAGGCTTTTGCCCTTAGACTATTTTGAAAGAATATGAACTTCTCCCACTTACTTTAATGAGTTTTAAAAACAAAACAAAACGGCAACTAATTTTCTGTTAAGTGTGCATAGCTGTATAGTGTGTGCTTTTAGCACATTAGTACTGACAGTAGCAGAAGCTGAAAGAGGTTTCAGCAAGCTAGCACTCATCAAAACTGCAAGTGTTCTATTATAAAGCAAGGATGGTTATCCTACCATATATATTTTTATATATCAAATGTGAATTTGCAAGACAAAGTGACTCTGGGGAGATAACATGATTTTGCAGTAAAAAAGGCCAGAAAAGAAGTGAATTGATCTATTAATAAAATGATTGGAGCTTTGTTGGCTCTGTATATACTGTATATACAGTAAATACTGTAGTAGATTATTGTTGATTTTTAACCATGGCTCCATTCCAGAATGCATTTAGAGCTAGTGAAATGCATTCTGGGATCTAGTATATCCTGGCTCAAACTAAGATTTGTTTATGTTGGTTCTGTTTCCAACAAATATTTCTACAAATCAAAACAAAACTTCAGCTCAACAGAAATACAGTCTTTTTACTAGTATCAAACATCCATCCCAATATTTTTTTTAATCTAAAATTGTGTAATACAGTCACTTCAGAATTTTAGTTATGCAATGATTTGGCACAACAGACTAAAATTTTATTTCAAACATTAGTGGCTTTCTGAATGGACTGTTTTTCATTTAAGACAGTAGTGATGCCAAGCAGAATGCTTCTCTTCTAGCTACATCTGGTAAGCAATATTCTGTTGAAGGAGAACTGTATAGCTCAAAAAAGATTGGAATTGTGGATATTTTTGGTACGTGAATGTACCTCTAATAAAACTGCTTTGCATCAGTATTTGGTGCCAAGGCTCTCTTTTGTGACCTTTTCCTCCTGAACATGACAATACCATTCATAATCTTTATGCAAGCAAGCCATACCTGAGGTACTGAAGCTTCCAGATGTAGGTTTTCGCTGTCGATTTTCTTGGTAATGTAACAAGTGTGACCACAAAGCAGATTTCCCCTAAGATTAAAAAAAGATTATTTGTGAAATGCAGCATAAATTACTCATTAGAAGCAACAGTTTTATTTCAAAGATGTTTCACATTAAAATTAATCATTAGTTACAACTGAGCCAAGAGAAAATGACACAACGGTACTGAATTTTAAAAAGAGAAATAGCTGTTTTGAATAAGATGCACATACTTTCTGAGGAAAATTCAAACAGGTATACTTGGAAATGCAGCACATTAGGACCACTCACATGCATAAATTCAAATCAACTTGGCTTTTTCCACTACATAGGTTGTGATGTGAGCATATTCATCCAGGCTCTTGTATTTTGGAGTGCTGTCCCCAATCTATAACAAACTGATTAACCTATAAACCTGTACATGTACAGAAATTACCCTCGTTTCAACATAGCTATGACCGTGATATAAACATGCAAGCGCTACGTATTAATCTTGTGAGAAGTGTGTGCCATCCAGGTTATGCTATGCTTTGTCTTTACCATATCTTCATGTTTAAGCCTTTTTAAAACTGTGCATTGCAGGTTAATGGCTTTTTAAAGACAGGACTGTAATGTCATAATATCTTCACAAGGAAATTTGTCCTTTAGCAAGGAAAAGTCTTATTGGACTAAAGATCATGGTAATCGTAATTTACTAGCTTGAACCCTGCTGCTAGTTTCTGCCATGCTGATAAGAAGGTTTACTTTTGCTCTCTTAGATAGACTGCTGTTAGAGATTCTGAATTATTCTTTCTAACTCAAAAGGCGGCAATCTGATGCACACTCACTTCGAAGTTAAACCCACTAAATTCAGTGACATATGCCAGGTAAATATGCATAGGACTGGGCTGTACATACAATCCTGCCCTATGACATTACATATATTGTAGGTCAGAGTTTTAATTAGAATCTTGTTTTACATTACTTTTTTATATGCCAGGATTTAGGTGTTGTTTTTTCTGAAAAGTCTGTTTTGTTTTAAAAAGAGCTTGTTTGCTCTGGGTTATTCAAGGCTCTGACCAAATCTCAAATGCATTGTCTGCACACTTAAATTCTATATAATATAACTCAGAGGAAACACAGATACATAGTCCTACAATAGCTAAACTCCTAACTCTTTATGGAACCGCCATGAGTGCCATTTTTTGGTAGAAAGGCGGGGTATAAATTGAATAAATAAATAAATACCAAATCAGGATTGAGACACCATTCCCTTGCTGCAGGTTCTTGGGATCTCATCTGGCCTTTAATATGGAGGAGAGAGATTTGTATTTCATCTGTGTTGCCTCCTCCAACCAATAATCAGTTAAATGCCAGGGGCATGTTTTGCCCTACCTTGTCCTCTAAAGCTGTTGCCAACCAGAGTCAATTTAGCAGATTGGGGTGCAGTAACCTGGCACCCCTCATCAAGGACTAGACAACCCCTCAAGAACCCGTCCACATTTGGTTCTTATTTTTACTTTATACTGTAGTTTAAAACTTTTATATTATATTTTATTATGTTGCATTTTATGGTTTTAATTGTTGTGAACTACCCAGAGAACTTCGGCTGTTGGACAGTATAGAAAAATAATAAATAAATAAATAAATCTGGGCAGCAGCTACTAAACAGGGCTCCCAAGTAAGAAGTGGCTAGCCTAGGGCAGGTTCGGATATCACTTTAAAGCCATGATGGATTAATAAACTACGAACAGTAGCTTACTTTTAAAATAGTACATGATGCCTGTCCACACCAACAGGCTAATAAGCTACTGTTCGTAGCTTGTTAATTAATTTGATGTAACTCCCTCCCACCCACCCTGTCTCCCTGCAGTCCTCCCAGCTGAGCACACTGGTACCCCATCTTCCCTTGCAGAACTTAAGCCCATGTAAGTCTCCAGCCTAAGCATGCAGTAGCCGGTTTAAGCTTTCTCCCATGCCTCAGTAGCTCTCTTTTGTGGATTCACTAAAGCAGTTGCGCATTTCACCCATACATGCTACCGCAGCAGCTGTTTAAGCTGTTTCCCATGCACCAGTAGCATTATTTTACTAATTTGCTAAAGTACAGTTGCACATTTAACACATGGAAGCTACTGCAATAGTCATTTATGCTGTTCCCAAAGCTGCAGTAGTACTATTCCCATTACACAGAAATCACCTGCAAAGAACAGAGCAACAGCAACAATCTGATCTACTCTCACCATGTGACTCTATAGGCAAGTAAATTAACCCACAGTGCCTGACAGACAACACAATAACCCATGGCGGGTTAAAAAACCCTTACTGCAGACTGTGGGTTATCAAAGTGGTTTATTTAAGGCAAATTAAGCCCTTATGGATTTAAAAATTCCTGACAGACGACACGATAACCCATAATGGGTTCAATAAACTATTGTGTCATCTGAACCCAGTCCTAGTCTCACCAGTAGTTTTGAGAGCAACTGGTTCCCCCAACTCTCTAGTTTAGATTATAATAACTATTACTTGGGAAATATGGCATCTACCTTGTACAGTAGAATCATAAACAGACAATTTATTTGTTTGTTTTAGTAGGACTCATTTTGTATAAAGAAAAGGATCAACAGACTGGCAATACTTAAGACTCTTTTCACCCTTACGTAAATGATCATGTAAATAATAGCAGGGTGATTATATGAGATTCTGGTGATTATAAATTTCTGGTTCACAAAGATACCACCACCAAAACTAAATTATGTGAACCAGCTATAGGTAAATGAAACATACTGAATTCTGCTCTTGGAAGAGTAAGAATCAGGATAAATTCATACATAATTGATTTCCTACACTGATGTCATGGTCATATAAAAAAATTGTGAAATGCAAATATTAAGCAAATATTAAAATTAATCTTATATAGGCCCTGTTCACACAATCGCTGCAGCTTTTTTTAAAAAAAATTAATTGTGGTTTTAACAAAACAATGAATTAAACTTGTATATCATTAAAAAGAAAACTAACCACACAATTCAAGAAGAGGAAGAGCCCGAAAGGCAATTCATCTCTCAGCAGAGCTGATAGAGTGGCCTTGCTTCATTCCTCTCCCTCTGTTGCATTAATAACAAGATTATGGACCAACCCAGATTCACCACAAAGAACTTAAGAAGTATTAGGGGAACTAAAATATAAACAAATTCTATCAGTACCAAATTACTTTATTCTGAATAAGTTCATCCAGTTTGATAACAGTATACCAAAAGCTACCACAGATTTACAGCAATGGCTTTATTTACTTCAAGTTCTTTAGCCAACGATGCCTTAGGCCACAGCTAGACCTAAGGTTTATCCTGGAATCATCCAGGGTTCGCCTCTGCCTGAGCACTGGATCCCCTGTGTGTCACCTAGATGAACAGGTTTGACCCTTGGACGATCCAGGGATAAACCTTAGGTCTAGCTATGGCCTTAGTTGTTTGCAAAATTCAAAGTGCCTATCACAGCTGAGCACTTATAATAGAGGGTAGCATAGTGGGGTGCGGAGCTTTTAGTCCAAGAAGTCTATGGACATAGACAGTGATAGCTGGTGTATGGTTGGCAAACAGAAGATAATGTTTAATTATTATGTGTAAAGTATTCTGGTGGACGTAGAGAAAAAGACATGGAGGAGTTTGCAGCAAGCCTTGGGCTTGCATTCTCCCCCTTTCCACTTCTCCTGTGGTGCAACCATGAGGAAGAGATCAGAAGCTTTTACTTCTGTTTTAAATTAATAACAATTCGAATATTTACCAAACCTTAAACTGTAGTTGATCTTAACTATGGTTTGTTCAAACAAGCCAGCTTCATAATCCATAGATTGAAATTGGCTTGGTTAAACAAACCATATTTAAGACTAACTAGTTTGTCAGGTTCAGATGACGTGTCAAGCTGTGGATAATCAAAAACTAAGTGAAAGGTTGAGAACTCCTTGTGTCCACACTGGAGGAGGAAGAACATGCGGAGAAACATGCACTGTCCCCGCTGCAGAAGCAAGGTCTTTGAAACAGTGTCCTTGTGTGTCAGGGCAAACAATCCAGCTTCCGGCAAAGGACGCGTCAGCACCAAGTGACGTCATCCCTCACAGGAGATCACATGGCTCAGCAGTAACACATCCTTGCCCGTCGGGGTCATGGCAAAAGGGAAGTGGGCGGCTCTAGCAACACTTTCCCTGTTGCCATGGCCCCGATGGGGAAGGATGCGTCGAAGCAGAGAGAATTTCTCTGCTGGGAGGGCATCAGTTGTCTCAGTGGTGCCTCTTCTGTCCCCATCTAGGTTTGAGGAAGAGAGCGAAGAAATCTGACCATCACAGGTCTCCCTGCTCTCTGCCTCAAAACTAGATGGGGACGGAAGAGGCCCCGCCAATACCACTGATACTATCTCAGCAGAGATGTTCTCTCTGCGCCAATGTGTCCTTTGCCCCCATCTCCCTAGCAACAGGGACAGGGGTGGCTACAACGCCACCCACTGCCCCATTGCTATGGAAATGATGGCGACGAAGGGGCGTGCAAGGATCCGAACTGCTGCTGTGACGAGCAGGAAGAATTTTTCCATATTGTGTTCCATCCCCATTTACGAGAGCAGAAGGAGAATCCTTTGCTGAGGCAAGAGGGGTGCAGGGGAATCAGACACACAAGCATCCGCCTGCCTCAGCAAAGGATTGCCCTTCGAAGGGACTCGATGAGGAAGAATCCCTCCTGCTCGTCACAGCAGCAGCTTAGATCCTTTTGCGTGCACGCCCCGCCCCAATGTTGGCTGATGAGTTACTCCCGCGGTTGAACGTTTCATGTCTAGCCACGGGAGGCATCCTTTGCCTGCCCCCCGCCCTGATCCATTTGGGAATCAGCTCGAAGGGATGGAAGGGGCTCCTTCTATCCCCTTGAGCCTATCTCCAGATGGATCAGGGGTGGTAGGAGGTGGCAAGGGACGTGCACAACCCTGGCAACACATGGGATGACACCCACCTGGGGATGGCACGTGCCCATGCTGGGAAGCACGTATAGAGCTGAGGATCGCTCCACTCTGCCCCACCAAGGGATGGCATCATTGGCAGCTGCCCAAGAACTTGCCAGCATGGGATTATTTCCCCTGCCAATGGAGCCCCACTGGGCTAGAGTGGCCGGGGTTTCTGCAACTCTTGCTTTGCAACTCTGTTGGCAGGGGAAATAATCCACGGAACCCGCCACATCACACGATAATCAATGATTGTGCAGAAAAACAACTCTGCAAACTGGTGGTTATCTCCATTGGTTATTTTTTGGAAATAACCAACCGTGGTGTGTTTTTTGCTCTACAGACGACACGTTAGCCAACGGTTGTTGCAATTTCTATTCTGGCATCTCATTTGTGATACAAGTGGAGCTAATTCATGAATATGAAGTGAATAGGTGCAGCTCATGTTCAGGTACCATATTTGGCTCCAAAAAGGGATTTTTGGATATTGAATACTTTTATTTTTCCTATAATCTCATTTTCTGTGTCTTTTCAAGAATTTTATTTCTTTAGTGAGCACCTTCTATAATACACCTACCTTCTGCCTTGATTTGGATTATCATAACTCAGTTTATTAAGCCAAAATATTCATGAGTTTATTGCTCATACATGGAATTCCTACAATCCAGCTGTAATTAAACCAGTAAGTCTCCAACTAGCCATAGTTTCCCCTTTTGCCCAAACCCAGAAACTATGGTTACCAGTTTCAGAACAAGCCAGAGTCTTAAGCCAACTTCTGGGCATTATATGTTCCATGTCTCATAATCATAGTTTCTATGTTCGGACAAAATGAGAAATGATGGTGAATTAGAGATTTCCTGGTTTAATTACAGCTCACAGAAACAGCCTACATGTGCAAGCAAAAGACTCATGCATACTTCGGTGTAGTAAGTCGAGATATGTTTGTCTGAACACAGCTCTGGCCTGTGGCACATTGTGGCCTAGATTTCACAGCCTGACCTGCAAACGATAAGACATTAAATTGTTCTGGCCAGAGTGTGAGGGTGGAGGTGAGGGGTGGCATAAAAGGTCCTTTTAATTCTTATTATTTAGGACTTTCATACTGACGGCCCTATAACAGCAACTATTACTACTACTTTCACAGCCCAGATCTATCTATCTATCTGGGTAAATACAGATATCATTGTAAACAGATACATCTCAACGTAACACATGTATAATTATCAACATGTATGCTGACTCCAGTGCTGGAACAGATCATATAAAGATCACAAAAGCCTAAGGGAGCTAAAAGGAAACGAAAATTACAGTATGAATAAATAGCTCACATTGCAGGTAACTAGTCACTTCCTGGAACTGCATGCCAAGGGAGAAGAAAAATGGCATGTGTGTACAACAGGAATAACAATAAAGAAAGAAAAATGCTCTCATCTTTGGCAGACTAAACTCTCTCATACATCTCACAACGACACTGGATTAACAGGGTTGGAAAATATGAGGCTGAAATCACAAATGGAAACTGATAAGTAGGTAGGGCTAAGGTAGTCTAGCAGCAGGAGAGTGGGCAAAAAGCTGGGTGTGGTATGGAAGAGGTTGAGGGAAGCTATCTTCACACAAATTTATGATGAGGCATACTGTTCTACTGAAGATTATTCAATTAATTTATTTATTACAAAACTAGGTTTCTGTAGTTGAAACCAAAGTTAATCTTACAAGGAGGAATGGCAATTTTTTTAAAAAACAACAACTTTATTTCAAAAGTCTTTGGATGTATTGTACTTCCTCTATCAGATTCCTAAATACTCTACCACAACAGACCGTTCAGCACTGTTTGCCAACAACTTGAATCAATCCAAAGAATTAACCTTATGTAGGGTTGGCCTCTTGCTGGTCTGAAAGGCCCAAATCTGAGTTGTAGCAGAGTATACTGATGCTCTATCTTCTAGGATGAAAGTAGTACAGCTTCTATCCTATGTAGCATATAAGAGGGAAGGTAAGAGTCAGACAGTATATACCTTCACACACAGAAACTGATACAGTCTAGAAGTGAATTCAGGTAATTCTCATAGGTACTCATACCTATCAAACAAGGTTCTACATCTTCACTTAATCACCTTCTAGTTAAAGTTCACAGTAAAGGTAAAGGGCAGGAAAAAAGAAGAGTTAAGACTTATTGAGCTAGATACAGAGATACTGTGAGCAGAGCTCTGCTCACTGAAAAGGGCACCCTCATATTCCCACAAAAAGAAAGGGGTGGGGGATATTTTGCAAATTCTCCTTTCCTCTGAAGAAACCTGAACACCCCAAAAATCTGTTCCAGAAGATTGGGGGACTCTCTGGTACAGACTGGAAGGTGGCACAGGAAATTTGAGAGGTGATGGGAAATCTGCAACAACAACAACAACAACAACAAAAAGTCTTTCACCGTTCTGTTCACAGAAGGCTCCACCGGATCAACCCTTAGCGTTTAACTAAGTAGCTCTACATAAAAGGTCAAAATTCAAGAAAGTATGTCTTGCATTTTAATATCAGAATTTAATATAGAAAGATGATGCATTTTAAATGATCAGAAAACACTTGCCAAATTATAAAACCACCATTTCATTTCTTACCTGCTTCACCTGCAAACCATGGCTCCATATCCTTTCCAAAAGATCACAGAGACTGGCTATCAATGTATTTTCTTCTACACCTGTAATGTTCACCTCACCATGGCCAAGTTCCACTGCTTCACGGCCCATTTTTTCCACTAGCATCCTCTTTGTCTTTTGAGACAGAAAGAAGACAAAGTGACAATTGCTTTTTTGACAAATGAAAAAAAACACCCAGGACATTAAATGTATTACTTCATGTGTGCAACAATTTAACAGAATCACTATATTACATTGCTCAGTTAACTAGTATGAAATACATTGTTTTTAACTTGGATTTTTCCCATTATGGCACTACTAGCATCGCTCACTTGTCCTGCCTTACATTTTTCTGCCAAAATCAAGGTTGAGGAACTTGTTCAGCACAACAGAAAATTGTGGTATTATCAGAATTGTTTTATTATTAGAAGCACATGTCTTGATTCAAAACCTTGCTTGTACTTCATTGTACCGACAAAGTTCCAGTGTAAGGGTCCTTTTCCCCATCTTTTCAATACAGGAAGAAACTCTGATGTACATCCCTTTATGTGTGTGGAGGTACCCCCTCAATCTCAATATAACACTTCATCAAGGGAACACAGGAGTAGGATAGAGTCTACTACACTGCTCCATTTAATTCAACTCCTTTCAGTAGCTATGGTACCTCCAGAGTCTGGGACAATAAGTAAACAACGAATAGCACAATACCTTATTTCGGCATTCCTTCAGCAAACCTTCCACAAATTTCCAGTTGGTTTGGGCAATTACTGATGGTGAGAGATTAGACAATTTGGGCTGCCGGATTGTGCTGCCTAGATTCCGAGCTTCTTGGATATACTTCTATAGAAAAATAGAAACAAAATTCATACAAATTCGCAATGTTAAAATGCTTACATTTCCCTCTCTTGCCAGGAAATCCCATCAGAAAGTATATAAAAAACTGAAAGGGTACATGTGTTTTATTTTATTGGAGGTCAAACTCAGTTTTACATAGCCTAGCTACTACTACTGTATATAAAAAAAACCCTTAAGATTTTATTGGATGAATATTAAAATATTCTTGCTATAATATAGAAGCATTGCACTAATAACACTATCGAATATATTTGAAATAACACAGTAACTAGACAATCTGGGTTTATGCTAAATAAAATCCTTTTCGACTGAATATAAGCACTTTTTGGCCTTTGCAGAAGGAAAGTGTCTTTAGACTCTGTGTATCTTAACTCTGTATCTTTGTTCAGTACCATAATCATATATCATTCTTTCTTATAATATAGACATACACACAAACATAATCACAACCAATGTATATATACCTATGTATATACACAAACACAACATACCAGGTAAAGCTCTGAAACAGATTTAATAGAATGCCTGAAAAGCCAATCATGCTGGTCCAAGTCTAAACATAAATGCAACTGAAGCTCAGGCAAAGGAAAATCCAGCTGCTGGCGAGACAGGAAAGTTAGCAAAATAAAACAAAACAAAACAAAACAGGAAACAAAACAAAAATCAAACCATTCATGTTAAGTGAAAGCAAGGTAGGCAGGCATGAAATCATAAAAGTATACATGCAAGAATAGAACAGAGGCCATTTAAGACAGTTTGTGACTTTCCAAAGAGAGAAAGAATGATGATATAGTTACAACATAATTTATAATTAAACTAAAATTTAAAATAGAGAAAGGAATAAAATTCACGCATCAACACAAAACACAAGATTTCTCAAGAAGAAAAATGTTAGGGGCTTAAAACTCAACTTACTTTGTTTTATGTGTGACTATTTTCCATAATTGTGTTACAGACATTTTTTCAGTGATAATACTGATACCTTTGGCTTTCTGCTTTTACAAGATTCCTCTGTTTTAGTAAGAATTGTGAGAATTTTCATAGTAAGTAATAATAATTTGATGGACAGTAACAGCAGAAATTAATCCCTGAGAACTAATTTACTGAACAGGTTTGAGCGTCTGTACTCTGATATTTGCACAAAAACTCATTCACACCCAATGACTGGGTTCAGATGATAGTAGAGAAAAAGAAGCTTCTTTTCCCCACCCTGCATGAGTTGTTTATGTGCCTGCCATTTTCCTAATTACCCTTGTGAAGTGTGGGTTGCTGTGTCATTCAAACCCAGAAAGGTGCGTGGTGGGGATGCCTTCCAAACCATCCTGTAACCCCTACAACAAGCCATGCATTGCAGGGTGGTTTGGAAGTCACCCCCTCCACACTCCTCATTGGGTTCAGACTATATGGCAACCTGCACTGCAACAAGGGTAATTAGGGAAATGGTAGCTGTGTGAGCAGCACTCGTGGGGTGGGGAAAAGAAGCTGCTATGGCTTATTTTCCCTACTGAACATCCAAACCCAGCCAATATGAAACAGTCTCTACACAACTAGAACCTCTGAAGAAATTACACAGAACAATGCATTTGGCATAGCTCTTGATTTCTGTAAGAGGTTATCACTGAAGATCAGATAAAGACCTGGGCCGTGCATTTTTGGGGTGGGAGAAAACGTCTTACACATAAGGCTGCGTTCAGACAACACAATAGTCAATGGTGGGTTAACAGAACTCCACAATTGATTATCAAGGGGGTACTCCCCACACAACATGATTATAATCAACCGTGGTGTGAATTAAGACCAGTGTCAAGTTGACTATTTGTCAATAGTGTGTTTGATTGACACATCCCCCACCCTCTCTCCCCTCAGACCTCCTGCTGGTATCTCATCAGCCATTGCAAGTTCTGCTGGCTGGACTAGAGTGGCACCTGCTACTTTGGTCACTCTTGCCAGGGAACTCTATAGTCACCCAAAATAACCAACTGTGTGTGACAAAATGGTCAATGGTGCTCGACACACAGCATGAAAACTAACGGAGGTTCAAATAATCAACTCTACACAGCATTGGTTATTTGTGTTGGTTATTTAGGCTGAATAACCAACCATAGTGTGAAAACCATAGTGTTGACTATTTAACCCACCATTGGTTATCATGTCGTCCGAACCCAGTCATGGTCAGGTAACCTACTATATCATCTGTAGAAGAGAGATAGACATTAAAATTGTATATTGTTATAATATATTTTGCACCTCTCTCTGATCATTGTCAAGACGAAGGTGCTCTGTATGCTGTTTCTGTCTGTCCTTTCGCCTCCATTGTGCAGGTGCATTTCGCTTGGTCCATCTAGAAAATCAAAAGTGGCATTCTTTAGCAGAGTGGTTCTATCGCCTACAGACAATACATCCATAAGGACTAAACAACCAATTAGAGCTGTCTGCATTCCTCGCCTAGAGTAATTAACTAGCCCTATTAACAGCAGTATAAAACTGATGTTGCTAATCAGCCCCCAGCTGTATCCAGTAGCCTTGAGTTTTTGGCCAGAAAAATATCGGGTATGTTCAGAATGGAGCTAAGATTATACACTAGAGATAATGGGATGTTGTTACTTGCCGATAATAACAATTATATAACATATTTTTCAGAGATTGTATATAGTGGGAGACTGTATGAAAGGCCTTGGCTAATTGTCCCAAATAAGGTAGGAAACAACGCCAGATATTTCTGTTATCAGTAAGATAACAGAAATTATCAATAATTTCTTGTTTTCAATAAGAATGTTAAGGAGAATTGCTGGTCCTAAATAGTATGTAAGTAATGGTTATTCTATATGTTTTTATGTTCTATATAGCGTGTTCCCAAGGAAGCATTCCCTGGCGAAACAGGTTAAATGTACCGGACTCCTGTTGAATTATTTCACACTGCTAAATTGTTTTTATTATATGAATGTCATTACCAAACATTGTATAATTGGTTTCAATGTACTTTATTGTGAGCATTATTTATGTATATATTACACGCCACGTGTGTGTGTGTGTGTGTGTGTGTGTGTGTGTGTGTATATATGTGTGTGTGTGTGTGTGTGTGTATATATATATATATATATATATATATATATTTGAAATAGAATTGAGGCAGTGTAACGTAACTTGCCAATGAGAACAAGATATATACATTTATTTAAACAGTGTTTATGATTATTTGTTTTTCTTGTTTGTGGTTGGCGGGTGTTCACTCCAGCTTTTGTCGCAGTATTTCCAACCACCGCCTCCTTCTATTTAGGTATTCTTTAGGTACACCAGTTCAGAAATAGATATGAGCATATATATCAATTCTGGACTATAACCAAAAACAATTGCTAATTAAAATAAAAATATCAAAAATGGTGCAACATACAGTTTAACCATAAGCATATGCTCAGCATAATTTTTGCTAGTAATATCTCAATACTGTGGTGATGCACATTTATTTCTGGGGGGAAATTACCAGCAAAAAAGTTGTGCTTATTTGTTTCTCCCTTTTGCTTGCTGATCTAGTTCCAAAAAATAACTCTTGTAAGGGCAGTATGTTGCCTGTAGAGTCATATGAGGCCCAGTATTGGGCAAAAGGCGGGATACAAATAAATATAATAATAAGATGTAGCTGACAGACTGTTACTATATGATACTCAAATTGGGTGAGAGTTGATATTCTGCTCTAAATTGTCCTTTAGAACAGAGGTGGGCAGAAAACAGTTCTCTAGATGTTTTTGAACTTGACTTCCTACCATTCCTGACACTGGCCACGCTAGCAGAGGTTTCTGGGAGTTGAAGAACAAAACATCTAGAGATCTATCTTCGGCCCACCCTACCTTGGAGACAGGAGAACGTGCGCTATCTCTTATAGTCACTGCTGCCAACTACAGCTTCAAAGGCTATATGGTCCCCAAATTGTTTGATATTGCATGCATGAGGTCTTCCCAATACAGCATACTCACTTGTTGCTTGCTGGTCCCGTAGAAAGTACATCAGACTGAAGCTTGGGGAAAAACCCAGGTTCATATTTTCCTTGTCCAATCTTCATATCGAGCAAGTGGGGATGGATTGCAGTATGATCAATTTTTGCCAGCCTTAACTCAATAGCTTTCTCTGAAGGAAAACAAATCCATTACACATATCTCTTAAAATATTGTTCTGATAGTATATTTTCATACTAAGTTGTGAAATAAAATAGGGAGAATAGGAATGCCAAGTCTATAAGACACAAGGTTGCTCAGAGTGTTAGAGGAGGAAGAGGAAGGCAGAATTCCCTTGATATGGTTATATTATGTGCAGTTACATTGTTAAAATGTACTGTTCCAGCATCACCCTTCACAATAACAGTAAAGCATTGTCTATATTTCCATTTGAACTCCAGTCTCTTAAATAGCATCATTTGTTATTTCCATGGAAAAACTGATAAATTTCTCAAAAGCTCCATTTTATGCAAATAATTCAGTTTTATTAGGAGACATTACTACAGCCTCTTTAAAGATATGTTACTACAGCCCTTACCAGCCTCATCAATGGTATTGCACTTTTGATACATGGATGTGCGCAAGGTTGGTGTTCGGACATTTAACAATCTAATTTTATCCACTCTAGAATCAAACACTCTCAAAATAGGATCTTTATCATCATCATCATGGCACATAATCTTGTTGTCGATAAAAGAAGCAAACATCTGTGTCTCCAAAAATCTCGAGAGGAAAGGCAAATAAGGTTCTG
The DNA here is from genome assembly GCF_023053635.1 of Elgaria multicarinata webbii. Classification (NCBI taxonomy): domain Eukaryota; kingdom Metazoa; phylum Chordata; class Lepidosauria; order Squamata; family Anguidae; genus Elgaria; species Elgaria multicarinata. The sequence continues at coordinate 96,818,117 of NC_086172.1, forward strand.
GCTGATCAGACAAGAAGGATGCCTAATAAATTGAAAGAAAATGTGTTTATTTAACTTATGGAGACTTTTAAAAAAGGATACAAAGGCTTTCAATAATCTATACAACCATTCAAATTGTTTTGTATTTTACTTTATTTTACATTTACTTATTTAGATATTTATTGTAATGGACACTCCATTCTGAAATAGAGATATACCAGCTACATTGATTTTTTTTTGCTAGGCAAACCTTCATATCATTTTATTTATAAAAGGAGATATAAGTGGTTAGAATAGGCTTTGTAGCTATGCAGACAATGGGACTAGGAGCCCCTACCCTCTTAAGAATAGAAGAGTTACAGAGCAATCCTATGGTCCCTATGTCCCAGGCACCATAGGATTTATTGCAGATTCCCCATTCTGAAGTCACAGACACAGACACTCCTATAACCTTGAGAGGGAGAATCCAAGATGGGCTGTTCCTCTTCCTCCTCCCCTTCCCCTTTGCAGCTGCTGCGGAAAGCACTGCAGCGGTGGTTGCTCTTCAAAGGCCACAATAGCGACCTCAGATGACCTTGGAGGAGTCAGGAAGGGGATGCTCTGATGGGTGGCGGGAGTGAAAAAAGATACAGATCCATAGGATCCTATGGTCACTCATTTCCTGTCCCCAGTTCACTAAGTGAACTATATGTGCTCAGAAGTCCATCTAGCTGAATTTCATTTTGTTTTTTGAGGAGGAACAGAAGGAGGAATCACCTCTGTCATTCATCCCATCCTGCCTGGCTCTTGCTTTCTGGATTCAGGCTGCTTCATTCAATTGCTTCTGTTAACAACTGCTACTAGTGCTAAAAGCAGCTAACTTCCCATGGTCAAGAAGGGGGGATCCCAATCAAGAGGGTACTATTTAACAAAAAGCACACATCTAATCCTGCATCTTATTTATCATTTAGTTTGTCTCTTAGCAGACAAGATTATCAGAGAGAGGAACATATGTGAAAGAAAGGCCTCCCTATATCAAAGAGAATAACCAGTGGCTTCTGAGACATAATTTACACAGATATTTTGCTATTCTTTTAACCATCTTTGATTTGCATTATCCATTAAAGATTCCAATGTGTTATTGTCACATAGTATTCTACACACAATTTACCACACTGATCTTAAAATTAATTCTGATGTGAGCTGCTATAAAGGGCTACTTTATAAAAGAACATTCTTTCTGTGCCTCAGTTCAGACATCATGTATCCAATCATGTACCCATTTTTGGAGAATTCAGAATGTGCCCTGGACACCCCTTCCTCTCCTTCCTTTCTTGCATGAGAATTCCCTTTTATTTCCATAGTCTGCATTTTCATACTCACTTTATCAAAGTTCTGCATCTGCTCCCTATTGGTAAACCACGATTCTTTGTCTTGGCTGGGCTGAATAACAAATACTTCATAATCTGCAAACATCTGAGTGAAACGATTAGCAAAAACCTCCCGTACTTGAATGTTGAGCTGGTAAACCTTGAACTCTTCTTCATCACACTGCACTTTGAGATCCTTCTTACTACCAGTATCTTCTCGAACTTCAACCTGTAAGGGAAGGGATGCTCAAATAGCAGTTCTGCATTTCACGGATGAGGCATCAAGACTTTCATAGACCAGAGACACATAAATAATTATCATCCACTATAATTATGAGAGCTTATGCAAAATGGTACTGTGTTTTCCTTTCACCAGGCATAATATAAAGTGGGACAGCATCAACATCTGTGTAAGAAAATACAAATGTCTTGTATTCCTGATTTATTTTGAGTAAACACTTTTTAACGTGAAATTGTCTTTGCACACAAGTCTATCAAATTCATGGCCAAAGTGTTTGCTCATATTTAAGGAACATGTCCACTCCTTTATCAAAACTACTTCAAAATAATGACTAACATTAACTGCCAATGGGATGGTAATTGCATATTACTGGATGGAGGGAAATATCCATGTTCTGTTGCTAAACAATTCCACAGAAATTTGGAGCATCACTATAATGTCTGAAATCACTTATATTAAAATTTGGGATAATAAGATTTGAAATTTGTTTTATACAAAGATTGTCATTGTTCACCATGTCTTATAGGTTTCATGATGATGCAAGACCATACGTTTTGTTTTCACTGATGTGGCTTTATTTTTGTAAGTCTGGAAAAAAATAGTTTACTGGCATCACCAGCATCCGATTTCCAGATATTATTCCATGTCAAACTTCAAACATAACAATTTTAAATGCAGAACAATCAAGATAAGGAAGATTTATACTATATACACATTTTATAGCTTAGCCTACAGAGGTCTGCACCTCTGCCTTGGTGGTACAGCAGCCAAAAAGGGCTGATTTTCTTTCAAACCAGCTGCCAAATTTGGGTGGCAAACTTACTTTAAAAAAGGGGGGGAGAAGGCCCTTTTTTCTTCTGCACCACCGAATTTTGGCAGCAAAGAGCCACCTTTGGGGTGGCAGTGGGGACTGCAAAAAAGGGCAGAGGGGCTACATGCAGCTGCAGACTGTGTTTTGTCCATCCCTGATCAAAAGCTTACCCTTGCAATTCTCATGCAGATTGTCTTTACTCCTAAAAAAAACTTATGGGAATAATATTCTGACCATACAAGCAGAAATCAGCCTTATAGAAGAAGAGTTAAAAGTGCTACAATTCAAACAGGGCAGTGACTACATAATTCCCAAAACAATCTTAACTCAGTCATATACTGTTCTATTCTGAAGGTCCCATAAGCATTATGTAACTTACCTTTTCTAGGCTCACGCCTGTTCTTTTAACAAGTGCTTGAAGTCTTGCTATGGTTTCATTTTCTTTCAATAGTTCATAAGAATTTAAAGTTGGTCCTCCTATGTTCCCATTTCTCTTATCAGAGACTATATCGCATGTCCTGAGACTTTTCATTTTGGAGGCACTTTCACTACAATGTAAATTTCCCTCAGGGGGAATCCCAAAAGCCATAAGGACCTCAGAGACTTCCTGAATAAATTCAAGTTTATTTGGAAATTGAGGCAAGTCTTCTGGCAGCTCAACATAGTGGTTGTCTATATCCACAAAGCACAAATTTGCCTGAAATGAATGTTAGAAGAGACATAAAAGCAACCATGAGCAGAATTAAAACTTCTAATGACATACTAGGCTGACTTGCATGATCACCGTGGCTTTAAAAATCCAGGCAAAATGGCTTGTTAGATGGTTAAACAACCCTCAAATAATCCAACAGCAGCCCATGAGTTATTTGAGGGTTGTTTAACCCTCCAAAAAGCCATGCACCGTGTCTTATACAAGCCACCGTGGCTTGTTGAAGCTGTAGTGATCATGTGGACCAAGTCAATGTGCATATAATATTATATTATAATATAATATCATATTATGATATTATATTATAATATGCCCATATTGTCTTTATTTTGTACAGTATATAGAAAATAACAATAACGAAGCAGCAGCTAGAACCTGAAACAGAAAGTGGAATAATTGCCTACTGGAGAGGATTAAATTATAATCCTTTACATGGGAGTAAATTCCACAGAAATCAAAGAGCTTTACTTCAAAGATACTTCCTTGACTCCCTTATAAAATGCTCACTAGTGTTAATATAGCATAATGCTTGGTCACAATGGATTAAGAGGAAATACACACATCCCTTTCCTTTCAGCTTTACTTGAAACACAGGAAGGAAAGTAGTCTGCACTTTCCAAAAGGACACTTGGAAGACACAGAAGAATTGTTGATTACCACAACAATAATTCTTTGCTGCAAAAAAAATCAAAATCAGACAATTACAAAGGTTAAATTTATTTATTTATTTTATTTTTATTTAAGCATTTTTATGCCGCCATTCAGCCAAAAAAGGCTCTCACGGCGGCTTACAAAAGTATTTCTTGAATAGTCCCTGCCCACAGGCTTACAATCTATGTCTTTACACTATGAACATAACCCATATCCACTGGGTTGACTCCAACACAAGACTACACTTTTATTTCAAAACCCAGTTTTATTTCAAAACTTCCTATCCCACCAGATTTAACACAATTATCATAGCTTTTTTAAAAACAATAATTGAAGTGACAGGAAGAAGCATAAGGCAAGATGAGAAATGGGAGTAAACAAGCAAAAAAATAAAGGAATCAGATAGAAAAGATGGGAGATTTTCAAAGACAACTCATAAGCAGAGAAGATGGACCACTAAGCCATTGCTGCTGTGTTATTTTTAGAAGTCTTATTCTCCAAAGATAGATATGGGCTATTTAAATGAAAGCTGGTGTTCCTAATTATTTCAGCAATTATTTATCACCAAAATCCTACAAGCAATACAAAAAAAACCATTTAAAGATATGTTAGGTCTGTACAGCAGTCACTTCTGCTCACCATCACTTCATACAAAACATTTAGAAGATTTAGTCCCTTCACCTAGTGTGACTGTAAAGCTATATATTTATATATACACACAACTCTCCCCCATCCCTGGATGAGCTCTGTTCTATTTCTGTGAACATAATATTGAATCAATATTCCTAGCAAAAGGGTGGGCTACAAAACTTCTGTAGATGAATGGTGACATTGGGATGTATCTAGCAAAGCAAAGGGCCCCTTTCCATTAGCAGGGGGCTTTTCATCTAATGGAATTGGATGAATGCAGGAGAAGGGAATCTGCCATTTCCTTCCTCCCCCCTGCAGTCTCCTATGTCTCCCAAAAATGTGTTCCACAGGGTTAGGGGACGATCCAGAACAGTGGGGAAGGCAGCACAGGAAGATGCAGAGGGAGTGAGGAATTGGCAGAGATTGCCTCCCACTCCCTTTTCACCAGCAGGAATATTCTGCGCAGAACTCCACTTCAGGACACTCTCAATAGAGTAATCCAACCAAGAATCTCCAGTAGTTGGCTTAAACTGTATTTGGTATTGATCAAAATGCAATATCCTGAGAAATTACCTTCCATTTTTAAAGTAAGTTACTAGCCTTTATAGCTAAACAATAGACTTGGAAGATTGTGGACAATATTTCTGGAAACAGTTTTATGCCTATACCAAATCTACCCCAGACCAAACCAAGGATTGTTCCAGAGACTATTATATTGCACAGGGAGGTCTAAAACTAATTCAGCTCTTTCTCTTTGTAACTTGTTTAGCCACTAGTGAAATCTAGCTCTAGTAAAACTTTTCTCACCTCTTGAGGGAGCTCCAGCTTAGACCGGTCATCCAGTCCGTTGGAGTGCAAGCCCATCAAATAAGGGACGGGAGCATCTAGAAAATGCAGGAGAGAGGCTGGAAGGATGGGAACATACACATGCTGCCACTGGAATGGAAACATGAGTGCCGTGATTGTCTCTGCCACAGTCATCAGTCTCTGGTAATCTGAAAAGCAGGAAATCAATTAGAAAAGGACTTGAGAACCATCATGAAAGCATGATTGGAATGAAACTTCATTCAACCCCAAGGTGTTACGCAAGGCGTTACACAATACAAACCCAAGGCGTTACACAATACAGTGATTCTAAAAAGATCAGTTAAGAGTTTCTCTGTGGCAACTAAAGATAAAACAAAACATTTTTACTACAAAACACCATGCAGAGAACAAAGTTTATTTTGAGAGTACCTATGAAGAGGATATGTGAAGCACGTGCCAACTTCCCATTCTCCTTAACACTATTGCATTTCCACAGGAATCCACCACCTTCAGTCACTGCATCCTGGACAGCCATCTGTCAAGTGTGCTTTAAGGTGGATTCCTGTATTGAGCAGGGGGTTGGACTCGATGGCCTTATAGGCCCCTTCCAACTCTACTATTCTATGATCCTCAGTGGATGTGTTTGTGCACCTTTAGTTTTTATATAGCACTTTTTCCTCATTATATCAAATTATTTCAATAAAGTACAGCAGTGATTTATTTATACACAGAGGTTTTATCACTTCAAACCTACTCTGGCCAAAAATCCAGTTTGCTTGACTTGCCGAGCTCACTGTGGGTTATTTAATCCATGATGAGCCATGGCACTGCCGGGTGTGTGCAGCTGCCATTATGAATATGCATCCCCCAATGGAGTTGCGACGTGTCAGCTACCATCCAAACACAGCTACCAAAGTCTAAGGATTGGACTGTAAACATCTCTAGAATACTATAAAAGTCTCAAGAATCCTCAACTCCTTGGTTCAGTTCTGATAATTGCTAAATGTTTATATGGTTTAGTGGACTCAGAAAGACTATAAATTCTCAAGCCTTAAGATAATTTTAGCACTTTGGAGGAGGGAATTAGAGCAAGAACAAGAAGACCCCAACCCCAAAGAGTCTCAAGATCCTCTGAGCTCTCCAGAAGGACTGGCAGTCTTGATGCCAGAACATAAGAAGAAGAGCCATGCTGGACCAGACCAAAGTCCTAGTCTGCATTCTGTGCCCACAGTGGTTAACCAGAGGCTTTTGGTAAACCCACTAGCAGCACGTAAGCACACTGGCACCCTCCTGCTTCTGTTTCCCATTGTTTGCTGTAGAGTCCACAAGTGGCCCAGGAGCACAGTGATAATACAAGATTTAGCCCCACAAAATATTGGGGGGAATGTCACTAGAGTAAATTTAAGTGACTAGACCCTCCTGGGTGGACTAGAGTCTGATCATTTTGATGATGCCAAAAAAGATAGAGCACAAACATCTGTGAGGTCAATGTATGTGGTAAACCATGCCTCTAGCCCTGGATGACAGCCTGCAAAACAGTGTCCTTCTGCACAGAACATTGGTTGGATTAGAATAGAATAAAACTCTAGAGAACAAGCTGGGTACAAAAGCACCCCAAGATTTGCAGACAGGAAGGGTCAGATATAAATGCATCTAAAAGCCTGAAATAGGCTTACATTTTTGGTGTACATTTTCTATTCAAGTCCTTTTATTGCTTCAGTTTAATAAGCTTTTGTCTGGTATTCGAGAAAGAATCTGCCATTGCTTTATCTAACACACATAAGGAGGTTGGCAATGCTCTTCTTCGCCAGTCATGTCACAGTACTTTCTACTCCCCTAGCCCCCTCTTTTCCTCTGAATTTAAAATGTATGCCAGTTCAGATTTAATGGTTGCCTTCACACAAGTGCCTTAGGACCACATAAGGCTGCTGCCAATTCCAATCTCTCATGCAGGCACCATTTTATATGAAGCAGCACATGCAAATAGAAGTTGTCATTGTTTTCACAACAGCAACAGAGGTCACATATATAATCCCAATGCAGAAACACTGTAGGAATAGAGCAGCAACCCAGTGCCTTCCCTAGACACTGGCATGGAGGTCATCAGTATATTTACTTACAATATACAGAGATGTATGGATTTAGTTTGGCACACTTTAGCTATTATTCTTTCACCTTAAAAAGTAATCAAGGGCATATTTGCATTTCATTATATATTGTTTACAGAAAAAGGAAGGAGATTCACAAGTAGGATTCCAACACTGATGGATGTGAAGGAATAACAGAGCCATGTATACCAATCCTTCCATTTCTTGTCTAGCAGCCAAAACTTCTTGAAAGTAGCTATACCTTGCTTATTACTCTGTGAGCAGCTTTTTTTGCCTAAGAGAGGAGTAGCGGTTCTTTTTTAAAAAGTATGTGCTGTAGGTGCCAGCTGGGACACCTCCAAAAGCACCGATGGCTCCTCTACTTCAACATGAAGCAAAGCAAGCAATAAATATGCCAATACCTGTGAGTCTTTACAGCTCTCTCAGATTATACTAGGCACATAGGAGGGACTTTCCTTCCTTCCACAGAATTCTAAAACAAGCAGGGGGTGACTCAAATATATACATTCTGTGTGACATGTGAAACAGCTCTGAGACAAGATCAGATCTACATTCTTTATTTGATAAGAGAAAAGAAGAGAGAAAAACAGTTATCTTTTTCAATCTGGGCCACTAGCTTACCCAAGACCAACAACAACAACCAATTTCTAGCCCACATTTTCCCCACCCATTGAGATAGCTCTGGAGACTATACTCACGCTGTGAATAAAGCAGTATCTGAAATTCCAAAAGAGCACAGGTGAAGAGTTGAACCATATTCTCCACTCCAAGTAACTCAAAAACTTCTTTAACTGGGAAGTCAAATAATGGCAATTCATTGGTGCTCGGCCTCTGGCAGATAATTGGTCCATAAACCCCTGAAAATTTTAGGGATCTCCCTGCTGGAGGGAGAGGAACTTCATAGAGTATGTTGTAGATAAAGCTTTCCAAAGGTAACGGTGGTGGCTGAGGTGAAGTTACAGCTTGGTGAAGTTGCTCAAGGACTTTCCTACATGCCTTCATGAAAGACATTGGAGTTATCAGACAAATGCACTTAGAGACATAGAGAGTGTCTCTACTAATATCATATGAATTAAATCGCTGTAGCTTTGATACAGAAGTGCCATTACAGTCTTCTATGGTGCTACAGTTATCTTTATCATTTGTAGGTGGAGTATGAAGAATATCATATTCCGCATTGTGCATATGATACAATGTCTGCATTGCACTACAGATTTGTTTGCTGGTAACTTCCTCATAAAATGTCAGAGAAAATCCAAATGTCCGTGAGCCGTCTTCACGGGTAATTATAAACGAATGGAACTGAGGTTCTCTGGCATCAGCTTGTGTCTTGAAAGATAAACCCTTAGGCATACAGAGCTGTGGGAGTGGAAAGAGATTGAAGAACAAAATTAGGTATTGCTTACTTTAATAATTTTGGCACATATTTTCCAATAGGACACGAACTATACTTAATGTTATGAATTTAACTTGGGATCTTCATTGCATTAACTAACAACATCTTCATTGAGACTTTTTGTAACCATTCCTGTTTTGGGGAATTCTTTGTCAATGCGTGGCAAGAATTAACCTAGCAACTGGTCAAAGAATTAGGACTAATTTATGCAATTTTTCATGTTATACAATATTAAGGAAACATGTATTATTAGTTATTAAGTTTATATCCCACATCTTCAGCATACAAGTGCTTCCAGGGCAGCTAAAAACAAAAACAATATGATCAGTACAGTCAATACATATTTGATATCGTTTCAGTTATCATTTTCCAAAATAAAGAAATAAAAAAATGCCAACTTTAATGCATAATGACCACAAGATAAAAAGGCAACCATTAACACTCAGTTATGTATTTTCAATATTTTCCAAGGATGACAATTGTGTGTCCATTTTATAAGAAGTTTCTTTTATGTTCAAACTAATTATAAATTAGGATATAGTGGGCTGAATCCAATTGTGCCCTTTGCTTGTGATAGCATTTCTGATTGCAAGAGGGAGGCACTTTTCACCAACTCCCTGTTTCCACTGTAGCTATCTGTGCCACCCTCCATACTGTTCTGAGGAAGGGTCCCCCAAACCTGCTAGAGCAGATGGAGAAGGGCATAATTGGATTCTAACTTATGCCTGCAAACCTGTACCCACTTACCTGGGAGTAAGCCCCATTCAACTCAATGGAACTTACTTCTAAGTAGTCTTATATAGAATTGTTCTGTATATTAAATTTTCAAAATCCAATCATATTTTATACTACAAATTTTCTCCAGTTTTTATATATGATTTTTGATAAAAACCTATTTTCACAATTTATAGTAAACTTTTCAAATTCTTAGAATACTTTTTCCTCTGCAAATAAAGGAAAATACTGATAGAAGGAGAGATGTTCTTAGTTTGTCTCAGCAATAAATTCTGAAAAGGAAATAATGCTATCATTGAGAAAATAGATTCTGCAACAGCATAATTTATACTTCCCCCTACAGGTAAAAACTGCAAAATTATGCTCTAAATTGCCACATGTATTAAAAACAAATTTTGGCCCACTCATGTAGAAGACGGGGTGGAGTCTTCAGTCTTAACACACAAAAGCAAAGTACAGATGGAAGAGTACAGAGCTCTGCCCACCACTACTGATGGCTAACCTCTCTGAAGCCCTGTCCTTAAGTGGTTTTCTCTCAGACAAGCATACTTCCAGTATCGGAATTCAGCTATGGAGAAAAGCACCTAGCAGAACAGATTATAGGCAAATAAGGTCCAGACTGATGGGAGTGGATTCTTTACTCATCCACATGCTCTTTTTGCTTTTCAAAATGGACCGCTCTTCCCCTTCTCTATGTGACTGGAGTTGATCTATATTTTAATTGACAAATCTGCTGCCATAATGTAGTTTGGCCCTAGGTGTGAAGCTTCAAGCTCAAATATCTCAATGTAGCTAGGTGGGTGGATGGGTGGGTAGTAGTTTGAAGTTTATGATATAATAGCAGCTAAGCCATCTTGTGCCATACACTAGCAAGAATAATATAGTCCAGAGGATAAGGCTTTCAATGTCTACTAGTTATGATGGCTGTATATTATCTCCACTATCAGAGGCAGTATGCCTCTCAATTCCAGTTACTGCAGAAAACAGATGGGAGGGACTGTTGCACATGTGCCCTATTTGTAGGCTTCTCATTGGCCCATGGTTGGCCACTGTGGAATGAGAATGCTGGACTAGGCAGGCATTTGGTGTGATCCAATACGGTTGTTCTTATGTTCTTTGCCTGAACTAAACCATAGTAATGCAAGAGCAACAATGGAAATGAAGAATATAACAAGTTACCAACCATTCCTACTGCATCCTGGTCAAAAGGATTCCATTCCACATTTTCAGGATAACGAGCAAGAACTTTGGACTTGAACGTGCGCCTTAGTGGAGTTTGTTCAAAATTTTCCCCTAAAATTGAAAAATGAGTGCAGTCAATCAGAATATTTTAAGTCAAGCTTCTTTGAGTAGATGCGAGAAAGCACATTATTAGGAAGCAATAGGATTAAGTTCAAATATTTCCTTTAGAGAAACAGGAAATGCAAAGTACTGATTAGCAAGAGAAAATAGATAGAATGAAGTTATAGTACTGATAGTAATTTGCATACAATTATCTATCTGTGCATTTCTTTAAATAAGTACAACTCAAGCTATTTTATTGCCTCCATTTGTTTCAGAATTTTGCTTGTTTATTTGCTGACCAAAAAAACCCTGTTTTAAAAGTAATCTAGGAAATGCAAAGATAGGTAAACAATGCAAAAGCTAAGCAAAAAGTTTGAATGCACACAACACCAATGTTAATAGCTTTATTTTGTATTTAAGCTTGGAATCCATCATCTGTTACAGAGATCAGCTGTGAAGGGAAATCTAGAAGGCACAAAGTGGTCAAGGAATAGAAACACTAGAAAAGAAATATCCATCTGAATCAAAGTTTTGATTATTTTTCCCTGATTTTGTTTTACCTTCTGCTGAACTTGAAATGAAACGGCCACCACCATCTTGGGCTTTAGAGGCCTGTATATACTGGCATAATGCTATATAACAAATAAAAAGAACACTGCATTATAATTTAATAGTAGCGTAAATGCTTTTTATAAGTACAAGTATGTTTAGAAACAATTCCTTCAAAAACAAAAAAACGAAACAAAATGAAACCCAACAGGTCTGACTCAATCGTATTTTCCAATTGCATGCTTCAGCAGATTATCAAAAAAAAAAATCAGACTACAGAATGATTTATAGTAATGATTAATGGAATTCACAGAAAACTACTAAGCACTGGCAATCCCCATACATGTGGGCAAAACTATTTACCGCATTTGTGATGTCAACCTAGGTTACATAAACGCTCCTTTTAAAAAGGTGGATATTATTTTTTTTAAAAACCCACAGCTGTTTAAACACCAAATGAGAACCATCTAAGTTAACCACATAAATAAACCATCATTACTCTCATAACTGTAATTAGTTAACTTATTATAGATATATTGTTTTAGATGTGATGGTTTTATGTTTTGGGTGCGAAGTCACATGAAAAGTTTCTTGTGGGATCCTTTTCCTGATACAGTATTTCATGCTCCATAAATAAGGTGCTGTTCTCATAGTGCAAGAGCCTAGCAAATCCATGCAGATATATTCATAGAATGCTGGCAGCCAAAACTGATCAATTTGATATACCCTATTTCTTCGATTCAAAGACGCACTTTTTTCCCATATAAACATCTCTAAAAATGGGGTGCGTCTTAGAATCGCGGGTGTGTCTTAGGGTTTTTTTTTCTGTTGGTGGTACTGAAATTAGTGTGCGTCTTATAATCGATGGCTTCTTACAATCGAAGAAATATGGCATTTTAGCAACAGAATCTGGTGTCAGTGTATTTGCCACTATTATAATGGTTGCACTGGCTAAGCAGAGCTAATATTCAGGGAAGCTGCTATGGTGGCTTTTTTTCCCAAATGCAAATGCTGTTCTGTGGGTACATATTATTGAATAGCTCAGGATTCGCTGTGCTTATAATGCACTCAATCAATCCATAAAGTTGTAATTATGGGAGAAGAAGGAGGAGTCTGAAAGGTCATGCATTTTATCTTTTGTGTTTATACCACTGCAATTGTGGGAGAAGTTGGGAGGTCATGCTGCCATTTCAGGTTTCTTTTTTAAAAAAAGAAGTCAGGAACTTGCATGCATACCTCTGCAGCTGTGCAGGAACGCAGGTTGAAAAAATATATAGTGTGGTTATTCATAGCTGCACAACTTTTTTAAAAATCAAGGATTTCCTGCCAGTAAATCCTCCCACCTCCCACGTGAGTTCAGCTCAAATCAGAAAACATGGCTCCCTAACAACCCTGAAAACTCTTCTTTTAGAATTCAACCCTTTGCAGGCCCTGATCCCACTAGGCAAAGAAATTCCACTTCTTTTCTTTTAATTTCATTTTCCCTCCTCCTTCCTTCCTTTTTTCATGGTAATCCTCCACAGCACTCAATGGAGACGTAGGAACCCCAAACCTGCTAGCAGTCAAGCTGTCCATCCATCTATCTAAGCAGCTGGAAGTTATCAAAATCTGTGGGAGGAAAAAGCAGGGAAGGGGAGGAGGAGGAAGGGAGAAAGCGAGGGGGAGAATGTGGCATAACAGGTTCTACAGCTTGAAAACCATTCTCATTACTAGGAGTTATACTGCTGTAGATTAGCACACATGACCTGGTAATGCACAGAAGCAGCAATCACTGAAAAGAGTTGTTTCAGGAAAACTGGATATTTAGGAAGAAATAGCATCAGGATAACAGGTTGGAGACTGCATCATATGCTGTGTGAATGAGTGAGCCAGACGTTACAATATTGGGAGCTTGTCTATATGCCGTTTGGCCTGTGGGGGCTGAGAGTTGGAGCTGCCTTGTTTATACGATGCAGCCGTCAACTTGCAGTCACAGGCTTTCCTCCCCCAAACTGCACTTTTTAAAAGTCGCTGACTTTCCACGACTTTTTCCTTTGCACCAAAGTCACCACCTTCTTTCTCCTGTCAGTCAGTGTTGAGGCTGAGGGCGTTCTAAGGGCGGATTGAGGCCTAGGAATGGTCAGGGGAAGCATGAGAAGGCCGGGCAGAGGGCAGGCTCAACTAGCTGAATGGCTGCCAGCGCTGCTGACTGCAAAAGCTATAGCTTTTCAGTCAGAAAGCCCGTGCTCCCTCCTGCTATGGAGATTTGCTGCTCCCGCCCCACAGCTGCGATGCCACAGGGCTTTGAGGGAACAAGCGGCAAAGTGAGGTTGTCAAGACACCCCCTGGGATAAAACACTAGTGTACATTGGCCCCCAGACAACATGCAGGTTTTTTGTTTTTTTTAAAAAAAAAACACTAAAAAAAGGCTGAGTAAGTTTTCTATATTTAATGTTTTGTTCTGAAGCTGAACACCTTGCAAGAAACATAGAAACAGTGAGTGTTCTGCTATGTAATTTATTTTCGATATTAACTTGTACGTTGCATTCAGCTGACAGACTAAGAATGATCAATAAATCAATTAACTGTTGCGGAATAGAATTCAAGATAAGCCTCTTTTCAACATTTGCTTTTCTGTGTAAAAACGTTTTAAGCTAAAATGTGAACGACATGTCTACAGTGCTGCTTTCAGGCTTTGGAAGGCCCTTGGCCAAGAAGCTCTCAGTGACCGCCCCTCCTCCCTCAGCCCCAAATATGCCCACTTCGTCCTTTTCATCACTGTTGCCACTGCCTATTCTCTTGCCTTTCTCTCTGGGCCAGTCCACAGCAGCCAAGCATGCAGATTATTGTTCTTCCTGATTCTTCTCACTGCCTGCTTGCTTGCTTTGAGAGGGCTGGGGAACAGGCAGTAATAACAAGGAGCCGGCGAGCCAGAACCCTCATGCTGGCCCTGTTTACCAACATCCCAAAGGATTGACTGTGTTAAAGTTCAAATAAAATGTTCAAAATATTGCTATGCTGTGTCACACCACAAGTTTATCTAGCGTACATTCTTCTACAGCAGCTACTATACACCCTGGGAAAGCTCACCCTCAGGACATTAGAGAGAAAATCATCTGCATTTCCTCCCAGTATTTAGCAATCAAAAAGGTATATTGCCTGTGCAAATGGAAGTTTCAAATTCAATACTGAGAAAAGCCTCGAACACTATTTGAGAATTTTAATCAAGAAATATACTGCAGGGAATTTAATAAAATCGAGGGCCCAATAATGATGGTCTAATAGGATTTTATGGCATTAGAAGCATTTATATCTTATGAATGCAAATGCTTTCTAAATAAGGACATTTTTTACTCCAAAGATAAACTTTGTCACCTTCATCAAGTGAATAGGAAAATAAGTATGTAAAGGGTGACAGCTGCTATAACAAAGTAAAATTACATAAAACAACATGCTTCAAACAAAATCAAAGCTTTTATCACCACCTGCTAAATGGAATCGTGGGAGAAAGCCATTTCAATTCTTCATTTACTCTCCAAAACATTATAATTACGGGTAAAAGAGACTAATTTTGGAATTGTTGCTGAGTTCTGGGTACTCTTTAGTAATGTAATGTTATTCCAGATTACACTTCTTGTTTATTCAAAAAATTCAAAAGAATTTCCTGGGCATTTACTGTTTTTACAAAAATGTTTGTTACCACAAGAATGGAAATACATGATACAAATCTACTTTAAAAACTAGTTAGAAAAATGAAATGTTACAACTATCTTCAGAGATTTCCTGACCATGGTTGGAATTCCCTACTACTCTTACAAATTACCGTTACCCTGCAATCCTAAACACGCCTCTTCAGAAGTAAGTCCTGCCTAGTTCAATGGGACTTACCCATTGGTGTGTAGGTATAAGGCTGAAGTCTTCGGCTGCAGTCCTGTATTGACTTATCTAGTATTATGCCTAGTGAACCCAATGGGTCTTACTTCTGAGTAGACATATAAAGGATTGCGCTGTTAATGTCTTTTGAATATATTTCAAGTGGATGACTTGGGGTGCTTCCGAACAAGGTTTTATCATTTATTTATTTATTTATTTATTACATTTATATCCCGCCTTTTTTTCTCCAAGGAACCCAAGGCAGCATACATAATCATCATCATCCTTTCCATTTTATCCTCACAACAACAACCCTGTGAGGTGGGTTGGGCTGAGAGTCTGTGACTGGCCCAAAGTCACCCAGTGGTTTCCATGGCCGAGTGGGGACAAGAACCTGGGTCTCCCGACTCCCAGTCCAACAATTTAGCCACTACAACTACACTGAGGCAGGTCAATTGCAGATCACGCAATTGACCTGCCTCATTCACAGAATTATATGAGAAGTTCAGAAAACTTGTAACCTTTCCCCACCACTACACCCATCTTTTTTTCTTTCCAACCAAAAATCTGTTAAAAAGGAAAAGTTGGGATGGCTGCACATGGTCATTTAATTGGTAGCACTAGAAGCTGCCAATCTGGAAACACTCTTGGTGAGTAAAGAACTGGTTTCACAAATATATCAGATAATTCTCAGGAAATGCAGGGTACTAAAACAATCTATATGACCAAAAAGGAACAAAAAGCGCTTTGGCTATGGGGTGGTATAGAAATATAATAAATGAAATGAAAAGAGATATGGTCTGGCATCTTTAAGTCATTATCTGTCAATATAAAATAAATATCTTGAAGTGTTAACTTTTTGTTATTTAACAAACAAGACTTATTTTTAGATGGACTTATTCTTAGATGCAGAATTTGAGAAATGATACATAGGATGTAACCTATTGAATTCAACACAAATATTACAAAAATAGCTAAGTAGGAACTGAGTTCTGATCCATTAATAATGCCGCTAGAATATATAAATGGTGATAATTAGCTGCTTCCATTTTAAAGAAAACCTAATTCAGAACTTACTAACAGCAGCTCACTTGGTCATCACTTCAAAATGAAAGATTACTGAAATACCTAAAAAGGTGGATTAGGACCAGAGAATCTGAGACTTATTGATTATGGTTAAACTGTCACAGTCTCACAATAAATTTAAACACAACAGGAAAGACAAAAGATTGTAGTTTTTAAAATGTCAATGAAAATAATGGGTTGTGTTCAATGGGTTCATTCAATATTAGCCTAAGTAAAGTCCCATTCATTTTAATGGGTATACTCCAAGCAGAATTAACGTTGGATACAACTGGTGTTGAACAGAAGGATGCTTGCAAAAGACAGGTTGCTTACCTGTAACTGGAGTTTTTCAAGTGGTCATCTGTGCATTCACGCATATGGGCTCTGCGCCTGCGCGGAGCCTCATTCAGGAAACTTCGATTGCTGAGGCGTTTGGGGTGAGAACCCCTCCCCACACAGTACTGCACATGATCAAAGGGGTTCCCACCCTAATCTCCTCAGTTCCTGGAGACCGTCATTGTGGCCTCGGAACCGAGAAGTTATCTCTCGGCATCAACTGACACATTGACACCACGAGGGGATGGTGGGTGGGTTGTGTAAATGCACAGATGACCACTCGAAGAACTCCAGTTACAGGTAAGCAACCTGTCTTTCTTCTTCGTGATCTCTGTGCATCGCAGATATGGGCGATTAGCAAGCTGACTTACCGGAGGAGGGTCAGTGTCAGTATTGAAGACAAAACCACTCTGCCAAATGAGCAATCAGCTCAAGCTCTTGTGTCCAAGCGATAGTGCCTCACAAAAGTTGATGGTTTTGACCAAGTCACCACTCAACAAAGATCTGGATTTGGTACGCCCTTTCCAAAAGCAACTGATGTTGCCACTGCTCTGGTCAAGTGTGCCCATACTAGCTCTGTCAGGGAAAGGTTAGCTAGTTGGTATGCAAGGGTAACGGTGCTAACTATCCAGGTTGCCAGACGTTGTGATGAAACAGGCATCCCTTTCCACTGTCTCGACAGACAAATATACGAGATGATTTCCTGAATGAGTTTGTCCTATCTTTATAAAAAGCTAAAGCCCTCCTAACAGTGAGCATGCGTAAAGTGATTTCAAGCTTTGAGGAAGGAGAAGCAAAAAAGGCAGGTAAAATAATGTCCTGGTTTAAATGTAAATCAGAAACGACTTTAGGGAGGAAAGCAATATCAGGACGTAAGACGACTTCATACCTGTGAAAAGTTAGATATGGAGCGTCAATGTGCGGAGCCAAGAGTTCACTAGCTCAACGAGTGGAGATGACTGCTATTAGAAAGGCAGTTTTCCAAGAGAGCAAGCGGAGATCCACTGTCACCAAGGGATCAAATGATTTTGATAACAAAGCCTTCAATACACCACCAAAATGCTTCAAGCTGGTACAGGTGATCGAGTGGGCAATGCTAAATTATTCAGTCCCTTAAGAAAACGTTTTGCTAAAGGGTGTGAAAAAACTGTGAAACTATCAGTAGGAGGGTGGAATGATGAGATAGCCGATAAGTAAAGTTGAATCAAAGATGTAGTCAGCCCTTTTTCAGATAATTTTAACAAAAAATAACAAGATTTGTTACAGAGCAGCAGAACTGGGATTAAAATGGTTATCCCAAGCACAGGCAGTAAAAACTGTCCATTTACGATCATATGATTTTCTTGTTGCTGGCTTCCTAGAAGCATTCAAGACTGTCTGTAGACTATGGGAGATTGGTACCAAATGACAAGTTATGTTCTCAAAGCCATTAGTCATAACGTTGACAGGTCGGTGTCAGGGGCTGGGCCCATGGTCCCTTTAAGAAAGCATCTTTGCTTTATCCCAGAGAAAAGTAGATGGGTTTCTTTGTGTCCAGAAGGGAGTAGCAAGCTAAATGCCAAGGCCAGGCTTTCACAAGAAGTGCCTGGCATCTGATAATGCCTCCTCGGGCTGGTACCGGGGGAGAGTAACAAGTTGCAGCTGTGCAATGTCTGGGAGCATTCCCCCCTCCCTTCAGGTGAGGTGCGGGTTGCTAAGGGGTTTCAATTGGTCAGGGTGGGTCTGGTGATCAAGGGGGTCCCAGAAAAAGAAAAAAGCTTGGGCACTCAAGGGTCCGGTCTCTTTCCTGTGGGTGTGTGAGCAAGGAGCACGCAGGCCAGTCTGGCTGGATGGTGGAGCTCCGCATGGCACCGAGGGAAGGAGTTTAGTTCCAGTGGCGGATAGCCGAGTCGAAGTGAGCATCAGAGGTTGAGTCGCAGTGCTAAGTGTTTGTTTGTTTTAGTTTAGGTTTGGGTACTGGGGCAAGGGACCTTGCGGATTTACAGCTGGTGGGTGGTTAGTGGAGAGTGAGTGTGAATCCAATTGGTCTGAGTGTTTAAAGGGGGAGGGGGAGATATTAGTCCCTCCTGTCCGGAGTGTGTCATTCCTTTGTCCGTGTTTTTCCCCCAAACCTCTTATGTGTCACCTTAATGTGTGGACCCTTAAGGAAGTGTGTTTGTGTGAAGAATAAAGGTGTTTGATCCCTATCTCCTGTGTGGTGTCGTTCCTTGAGAACCTAGACTCCCAAAGGGTTAAAAGTGGCAGTGAAGGGGCGTGTGTCTGGGCTGGCTGAGTCAGACCCCCACTTCTCTGGCCAGGGAGTCGCTGAGTCAAATGGAGTTATTCCACTACAGTGTGCAGGAAAAGCTTTCCTTTCCTCATTGCCTCCACCAAAATTGGCTTTTCCTATTTGACTTCTGTAAGCACCTTGAAAACAATGCAGTGATTACTAGAAGCCAGCATGGATTTGTCAGGAACAAATCCTGTCAGACTAATTTGATCTCATTTTTTGATCGGGTAACCTCCCTTGTAACCTCCTTCTCTAACCCCGCACGGTTGCAGTGGAATCACTCTGTTGGTTTCCGTCACAAATAAGTCTATGTCTGGTCTTTCCCAGATTTCAAAAAGTTCTAGTAGGACTGTTTTGTCGATCTGCCACTCGTGAGAAAGGTGTTGAGACCAACTGAGTCGATCCGCTAATATATTGTCGACCCCTGTGATGTGGACCGCAGTAATCCTTATTCCTCTTCGTATACACCAATTCAGAATATCCATTGTGAGTGTCCATAGTTCCCTTGACCTGGTCCCTACTTCCTTGTTTAGGTAGGCTGTAACTGTTGTGTTGTCTGAGGCTACTTGTACGAAGTATAGCGCAACCAATAAGACTGCCCCAATAAGACTGTCTCAAATGCCCTAAGCACTCTTTGGACTGCTCAAAGCTCTAGAATATTTATATGGTCCTTGGCCTCTATATTGGACCATAGACCATGAATCCTCAATGTCCCAGAGTGGGGGCCCCAGCCGCTCATTGAGGTGTCTGTTGTCAAGGTCCTCGATGGTTGACACTGATGGAATGGTACTCCTCCTGTCAAATTGTCTATTACGGTCCACCAGGCAAGAGAATGGACTACGTCGGGAGGTAGGGGAGGCAAGTCTTTCTTGAATCCGTTTGCACATTGAAATGCTGAACCATGACTGCAGCGGTCTCATTTGGAGATGTGTGGCCGTAATGGATGCCATAAGGCCTAGGAGACGTATTTTGAAGGCTGACGTAAGCGGTTGATGCTGAAGTTCCATTGCCTGATATACTATAAGTCGAGATTGATCGGCCAGTAGGAATGCTCAAGCAGCTATCAAATCTAGTATGCCTCCAATAAAGTGGATCACCTGCAAAGGTTGTAATTGTGACTTCTCATAATTAATATAAAGACCCAGGTCCTGCAGAAGAGAACAGGTGGCATCCATCAATTCCTGCAGCCTTTGCCTTGTTGATGCCACCAAGAGTCAATCATCCAGGTAAGGATATTTCTCAACACCATTGAGTCAGAGGAAAGCACATACTACAGACATACACTTCAAGAAAACTCTCCGGGCCGTAGAAATGCCGAAGGGAAGAGTCCTGTATTGGTAGATATGATGCCCAATTATGAAGCTTAAGTACTAGCAATATGAGCCCTCCACTGTGATATGAAAATAGGCATTGTAGAGATCAATGGATGCAAGCCATTCTCCTCTTCACAGGACTGGAATAACTGAAGCTAATGAAACCATCCTGAATTTTCTTGGTTTCAGGTGAGTGTTGAGAAGGCGTAAGTCCAGGATAGGATGAAGCCCTCCATCCTTTTTCAGTACCGTGAAGTACTGTGAAAAAAAAGTACTGAGGTGATTACTCCTAGGGACACCTTCAATAGCCCAGTGTTGCGCTATAATTATGTCATTCGATAGTGCTGTTTCAGTAAAGTCAATTGAGCACATGGCTGCCCATGTAATGCTGCAGATCACATCAAAGAAAGAAAGCGAATGCAGATAGCCTCGGTAAGGTAGCGGAATTAAACTAAGGGAGCTTCGGCTATCGGGCGGTATAAAAATGCAATAAATAAATAAATAAATAAAAATTTAAATGTAGAGAAGCCCTACTTGTCTCTTCCTCTATACTTCTTTTCCAGACACTCCATTTCATTTTCTCTTCCACCTACTTTTCAGGGGTTGTTTTGTTTGTTTGTTTTTGTCTTAACAGTCATTCAGCATTCCGTGGGCACCGAATATACTCAATCCTCATTGGGCTGTTTCTCACCCCACCACTCCTGTTAGGGTTCTTTTCTAAAGTTTGTTTTGTACTTCTGCAAACCTCTGAGTTCCAAACTTTGCTAATTCCTCTCTTTTGTGTGTTTGTGTAAAGATTTTGGCTAGATAAGCATGGGCACGCTCCCCTGAAGATCGCAAATAAAATATAAAATTTACTTGGAATTATTTAGCAAATGTAAAGACAATTATAGAATTTATGTTTTTATGCCAAAGTCTTACTTAAACTATCAAAGACATTCCATTTTATAATATAAGTAATACCCAAAATAACTCAACTGTATTATCAAGGAACCATCTTTCTTGTGGGGGAAGCCACTGACACAAAATGACAACTTTACAAGAAACTTGCTAGATGGCATCTTATTTGAGGGGAAGAGCTAAACAATTTACTTTTTAAAAAGAGAATAGTGATATCTAGTCAGAGCACAATTCAGAAAATCTTCAATTCAGATCTGACACGACAAATTGATGCACCATATGCAGTTAAGTAACTCATCATGACAGTCACATCATATGAATGACTTTTCCATATGAACTCCTGCAGGCAAGATTAAGTATATATGGCAATAATATAAAAAGTATTCACATGGACTTTCCAATTTGGCTGGGGGAGGGAGGGACAATTCTGAATATTTAACTAGTTATGTTTCACACAATTATTATAGTATAAAATGTAACCAAGAAAAGTCTAACATTAAACATATAACAGCTTTTAAATTTTAATTCTTCCTCTGTGGGTTAAACAGTCTAATATTTAAACATAACTCTAAATGTATTAAATTAGCTATAGTTCAAGTATTCAAAATTAAGCAGTGTCTATTACTCCTGTGCAATTTTGTGTATTGTAAACACATGATGGATAGCTAACAAGCAGACTTGTAGAAGTTGCTCAGGGAACCAAGGGAGTAATTTGTTTACTTGAAGCATAGCTTTTCTACACCATTTATAACCTAAGGTTATAAATATAACCCAACACAAAAACATAGTATCACAATGTCAGCTATCAAGCAGCCTATCATATTAGTCTGCCACTCCGAAGTAGGTTCAGCAGAGCACAGCTGCTCTTACTTACATCAACCAGTCCATTCTTCACTGCAATATCAGTTCCCATAGCACGTCTACCTCAGTTCCCAAAGAAACAAAAGAGCTCTTTGGTATTCTAAAACATGGCAAACAACACCAGCTTCTTTTTGGGGGGGCAGAGAGGAAAACTGGGTGATCTAGGACAACCAAATGTACAAAGGAATTCTCAAATGCCATTACAAATCTAACCTCAAATTCTTGTTGTCCCCCTGCAGAATAACCAAAATGAAAGCCATTTCATGTTACACAAAGGCTTCCCCATTGTCTTTAATACCACAGTAGGACATTTATAGTATTTCCCCAGAGCAGCTCCTATCACTAAAGTAACTCAATAATTTAACTCACGAGAGAACTTCATGTGTGCTTAACAACATCTGGAGACAAACTAAAACAGGGTGGGGGATTTATATTGGTCCAGGGGTTGGATTGCTCCCACCCGGACCAAGCCAGCAGACCAGATGATGTCCACCCCAAAGTCCATCCCCCTCCCATAACATCATCCACCCTTGCCCACTTTTCCTTTCACTGTGCAGAGAGGCACAGAGCTCCGTGCCTCTCACTACACAGAGAAATAGACTAAGCAGGTAATTGCAGAAACCAGTCCTGCAAGCATTTGGTGAGTTCCTTTCTTTCACACACGTCTCATGCCGTAATTGGAATGTTATTTATTTATTTATTTATTTATTTTATTGAATTTATATACCGCTCCACAGCCAAAGCTCTCTGGGCGGTTCACAAAAGCTAAACACAGTAAACATTAAAAGTATACAAAATTTAAAAACCATCAGAGACATAAAAACAACAGCATAAAAACAGCAAGATCCATTTAAAACAACAATTCTGGGGTCCATTAAAAAACAAACTTAGCGTTAAATGCCTGGGAGAAGAGGAAAGTCTTGACCTGGCGCCTGAAAGATAACAATGTTGGTGCCAGGTGAGCCTCATCGGGGAGATCATTCCACAGTCGGGGGGGCCACCACTGAAAAGGCCCTCTCTCTTGTTGCCATCCTCTGAGCTTCCCTTGGAGTAGGCAGTGTCAGGACCCAGTTTCAGTGGGGCCTTGTAGTTTTTAGATAAGATTTAATTAGAAGTAGTCTGGAAGGTTCTGGACCTATTTCAGCCTTACCTGTGTAATGTCAGAATCTGTGTGAGTTTATCTCTGTCAGTATTCTCAGAGTAGAGCAGGTGGGAGTCGCTCTATTCCCCCCATTCACCTGCGGAGTTGGCCTTTACAAGCTGGGAGTCTGGAAGCTCTCCATGAGAACCTGATAGAAGCGGGGTGGGGTTTGCAGAAGAGTCATTGAGATTGAACCATCATTGCACAAGGCCTGAGCAATGCTGCCTTGTTTGGACATGGGCGTTGCTGAAAGGCCAAAAGCACTTGTCTGTCAAGGCGTCTGGGCTCTGGAGGAGGTATCTTACAGCTGCACCTTCCCATTTAAACTAATGCAAAAGCGAGGAGCCTTTGCTAGGAACATCACATCTGCATTGCCCATGTGATGGTTTGGATCCATCACCATCTGAGCCTCTGGAGGCAGACACTCCTAATTAAAAGTTTGGATGGCTAAGGACTTGCCATGAAAAGTAGTGTGAGGTGTTCCATAGACTTGAACATTTGCTGTGGATTATGTGTCTTTGCTTGTCATCAGCTTACTGTACTGACAGACTGAGTTTGATCTACAACTTTTGGACTTTCCTCTGCCTGGACTCATGCGGCATCGAATTGTGAAAGAGGTGGTATGGCATTCCTTGCTTCTGTGGGTTTACCCTTCCCTTGGTCTTGATAGGCCTTGACCATGTAGCCTAGAGTTACCAGCAAAAGACTGAACTCTCTGTGGGTGTGGTTTTGTTTAAGCATTTAAAGAATTTACCCCTTTGCTTGCTGTTGGGATTATGCCAGGAATCATTCCCATTCCTTGTCTGGGGTTTGGGACACCATGTATGGATTGCCTGGATTGGATTTCACTAGAAATCCCGAGTCCCTTCCTTGTGTTCAGAATTGTAGAGATGTCAATGGGGAAACCACGTTAATGAGGATCCCAGTCACAGTTGCAGTGATTAGCTTTTGACTGTTCTGGAATTTGTTAGAGCCTATAGCTACTGATCATCAGCTATATAATTTCTGAAGCATGTAACCATTAAGCTTTTGCAGTGAGATTTCCTGCAATAAAGAAGTCTCACTGATTTGGGTGTCCCATGTCAGTTTGTCAGAATCAGCATGTTCAGATGTCATGCTAAGCCATGGTTAGGCTGCTAACCCTTTTGCAGCAAATAGTGTATTTAAATCGTGTTTATGTAGCCACCATGGTTAGGAAAGGTTCACATGATACACTAAGCAATAACGTTTAGCTGAAAATGCTTAACCACCATGACTTAGCATGTCTGAACAGGGTCAATGTGTGATTGCCTGATGGACAGGGATTGCCTGACAAGAAGCACATGAAGGAGGAAATCCATTGTAATTTCTGATCTGTGGCCAAATATAACAAGGGTCATGTGCATTACTCCCCATCCCCATTAAGAGAGCAAGCAGTGTGCAAGGGAATCCCTTTCTTACCTCTAAACACAGATTAAAGATAGTTACCTTTACCTGCCTCCTCCCCAAGCCCTTGGTCACCTCCAGGCCACCAGTAGCAGCCTGTGGAGGATGCCCTACTATCCATGGGCCAGATTAAGGCTTGAGGTTCCCACCCTGGGCTACAGAGTCAAGCTTGCATGTGGGAAATACATGTTCAAATATTCCTGCTTAAGGCCAAGCTATACATTACATGCAGATATGTACTAGTAGCCCAGTGGCCCATTTAAAATTAGGAAAAGCCAATTTTGGTGGAGGCAATGAGGAAAGGAAAGCTTTTCCTGCCCACTGTAGTGGAATCACTCGATTTGACTCAGCAACTCCCTGGCCGAAGAAGGGGGGGGGTCTGACTCAGCCAGCCCAGACTCACGCCCCTTCACTGCTGCTTGTTAACCCATTGTAGTCTAGGTTCTCAAGGAAACACGCCACACTCCAGAAATAGGGACCAAACACTTTTATTCTTTACACCACACACTCCCACAAGGCTCCACACATTAAGGTAAACACTTAAGAGGTTTGGGGGGGAAACACGGACAAAGGAATGACACACTTAGGACAGCAGGGACTAATACCTTATACCCCCCCTTAACACGCTCAAGTCTAATAGGATTCGCACTCACTTTTACCACCCACCAGCCGTAACTCCAGCAAGGTCCCTTGCCCAATTGTACCCAAACCTAAACTAAAAACAAACACATATAACTCTGCGACTCAGCCTCATGTTGCTCACTCTGACTTGGTTTCACGCCACTCAAATTAAGACTCCTTCCCTCAGCAGCCGTGTGGAGCCTCCGCAATCCAGCTGGCCCGGCCTGGATGCTCTGACTCACCATACACATGCTGGACTCCTGACACCCACAGGAAAGAGACCAGACCCCTAGGTGCCTAGGCCTTTTATCCCTTTCTGGGACCCCCTTTGTCACCAGAACCACCCTGACCAATAGAAACCCCATAGCAACCCACACCTCTCCTGACGGGAAGGGGGAATGCTCCCAGACATTGCACAGCTGCAAACTGTTACTCTCCCCGGTTCCAGCCCAGGGAGGCATTATCAGATGCCAGGCACTTCTCGCCCAGCACAGCCTTGGTATTTCTCTTGCTACTCCCTTTTCAGACACAAAGAAACCCCACTCCCTCTTCCTAGGATGAAGCAAAAGATGTTCTCTTAAAGGAACCATGGGCTCAGCCCATGACACCCACCATTTTCACAATTCAAATTTAGTCTATTATTAGAGGTTGTATCCTACTTTTCCAAGAAAATGTCACTTACAGTGCAATAAAACACTAAAATATAATATAAATAAATAATAGCAAGGGGTAAAGAAAACAGATGTAAAATCTGTAAAAACCAACATTCTATGGAGATTAAAACTAACAATTTGACTGAAACAAAGAAAACCCTTCACCCAGCAACGGGAGGCCATCAGAGAAGGAACAAGGTAGGCCTTCCTAACTGGGGCTTCCAGAGTTTCTGTGTGGTCACAGAGAACGGCCCTCTCATTGCCTTAGCCAAACACAGCTCAGTTGTTGGTGGGACATAGGAGACATCTTAATGAACAAGTAGGCTCATATAGGAGAAGGAAGTCCTTTAAGCAACCCAGGTCCTAAGCTGTGTAGATCAACATGAAGTACATTGCAGAAATCCATTGCATAGTTGGAGCATCAACCCTTAGTTGGGCAAAGGCACACCTAGCCACAGCTATCACCTGACTGTGCCCAGATGCAGTCTGAAACTGTGAACCTGAGGTTTTGGGTTAAGTTCTACTGCATCTAATTCCCCTGGATTAGAAATTCTAAAACTTATTTAATATTTTATGCTATATCCATTACAAAAAATATCACACTATATTGAACGTGCATATGAGCCTCTTGTGAATTATTTGTCCAACATGAATGTTGGCAATGTGGAATAAGATGCAGACGAGATGTCCAATATACATTCTAGGTGATGTAGGTTTTGTATTCTTATATTAAATAGTCCACTCCAAACTTTTGTAATCCATTTAGGGTGCAATCTTATGGTCCCTGAAAGAGTGTTCTAGGGATATAGGATTTTTCAGATTCCTCCTCAGAAACTGTAGACATTCCTACAACTTCAGGAGGGAGACTTTGGCCCCATTCAGACAACACGCTAAACCATGCTGCTTAACCACAAAATGGTTAACGGAATGCATTGCATTCCATTAACCATTTTGTGGTTAAGCAGCATGGTTTAGCGTGTTGTCTGAATGGGGCCTTTGAGATCTGATCGCTCACAACCGCTGTGGAAAGAACCATGGCACTTGCTTTCCAAGGTCACAAAAACAACCTTGGATGATCTCACAGAGGTCAAAAGGGGGGCATTCCAGTGGATGGGGAGGGGAGGGAAAAAGCCAGGATCTGCAGGATGCTATGGCCTCTAAAGCTCCAGCCCCAGCCGCATGATTCCTCTAGATGGGCTCAGAGACCTGTCTAAAGGAAACTTTAAAAACAGAGGATGGAGAACAGCAGCCAAGTAGTGCATAGGAATCTCAGAAGCTTCTGAGGCCAGAGGCTTTGATCTAGCGGGCATGAATCTAATAGGGTTGCACTTTTAGACTTGTTTTTAGCAATTTATTAATAGGACTGAATTAAATACCCACCACCAAATCCACCACTCCATTGGCAGATGGTGGATTTTGGGAGAAATTTCAACACTTTTCAAGAATGGGCTCCCCAAAATTGTTTAAAGTGTTCCAAGTACCTTATTGCAGAGGTGAGTGGCAATGACTGCTTCTTCCCATCCTCTATTGTTTAAGTGGAGGGAATTTCATTTTATTATATTTGAGGCAAAACCTCATCAAGGTGGTTTACAATATGATCATTTTAAAACAATAAAAATATAAAATACATTTAAAATAATGACAACAAAATCTCAAGTATAAAAATAAAAAGGGGTATACATTAATTCAAAATCTGTGTAGAACATCCAGTTCTTTAATGCCTGTTAAAAAACAGTCAGGGAAGGAACCACATTCACATCCCATGGTAGGGCATTCCATAATGCAACCACACAAAAAAGACCCTATCACTTGTGCCCATCAACCTAATAGATCTTGTTGGCTGGGACAATGATTGCTCTATTGACAATCATTGGGTCTGGATAGTTTCATATAGATACAGGTAGTCCTTTAAATAACCTGGTCCATGAGGCAAGTGCAATAATCCCCAAGCATCACCTTCTGGAATCCACCATCCAAGTAGGAGTACAATCATTGCAATATAGTGCTGCCACATCCCAATGCAAACAGCTTATAGAGAAGGATACCATGGTTGATGGTCTTGAAAGCTGCTCAAGGATCTAAGAAAACTAACATGATTGCAAACCCATCCACCCCCACCATCCCTGTACAGGTCATCATCCCTGCCCTGGCATAGGGCAACCAAGGCAGTTTCCATTCAAAATCCAGGCCTCAAACAGGATTGAAATAGATCTGGAAAATCAGTTTAGACTCAGCTGGGCTTCATCTGATGGTATGACTTCCTATCTCTAACCTTGTTTTTATTGTTTTCTTTAATTGCACCCCTGTTCAACACCCTTTATTTTATTTTCCCTCTCCACCTTCCTTTTTATTTGCTTTTTGGTGTATTTATGTTCATAAATATTGCGAAAATTGTTCTAAAACTTTAAAATGCATTCAGTGAAAAGTATAAATAAAAAAGGCAGTCCCATATAGAATGCATTACAGTAGTCTAGTCATGATGTGACCAGGGCATGGATGGCTGCAGCAAGGTCTGTTTTCTCAAAATCAGGATGCAGCTGGAGAATCAGCTGAATCTGATAAAAGACATCCCTGCTAGCAGGTGCCAACTGTTAGATAATGTGAAATCTAAAAGAAACCCCATGCTGTGTACCTGGTCCTTCAGAGAAAGGGCAAACTCATCCAACACTGGTCTCAGACCTCCATCTAGGTCTTCAGGTTTTATTGCTTTCTATAGTGGCAGCAACAGTAAAAGCATTGGAGTTTATCTCAGTGGCAACCATTCACTATCACTCTAGAATGCTCCTAGAATTATGCTATGCCTTCTGGAGAGAGGACATGGTGGTTATAAGAATTCAGGGGTCAGAATACCTGTCCGCCCACCCCCTCCAAAATCACCAAAACATCAGCTTCAGTAACTTTCAGCCCAACTGTAGTCCTGAGACAATAATGTTAACTTTGTGCAGGAGCTTTGATGCATACCATAAGCTTCATATCAAGAAGCTCCATTTCCCCAATCATTTAAAAAACAAACACATTCACATGTGTGCATCCCTTTGCACACATATTTGACTCTATTGATATGAATGGAGCAGCACATGAGCACAAACAGGGTTTTGGACTGGATTCATAATCCAAGATAAAGAAGTATATGTTGGAACATAGGTATAAAATTTGTTGTGATCTGAGACAATTAACAGAGGCTCAAGAGTAATTATCTCACTATAGAAAGTAACTGTGCCTCATTAGATGTTTATTTTTGCTATTCATCTAGCTATGCTAATTTATAACCCACTCTGATTGAATCTTTTCTTAATTTGTGTTCTGCATATTCATATGACATGTTACTGTTATCTTACACTGCTTGGACATTTGACCTCTTTGTTAGAAAAGAAAAGAATTCCTTTCTTCGCACTCCTAATCACTTCATGCCTCTAGCAAAATAGACTGGCCTACAAAATATTTATGCCACAAGAATGTCAGTTGGTTTTGAAGCAGCAGTCTAATATAGTTAAACTTCTAGTTTGTAAATACTAAGTTCTGAGGTTTCTAGACCACTGAAAATAATGCCTTGTTTCTTTTAATCTTCTGCTTTATGTATAATACAACACCTGGGGGGGAACTATTTTTATTTTGTTCTTTTAGTGAACTCTAGAATTTTATTAGGGGCATATGTGTATCCATATAGATCTATATTATAGATCTCTACGTGGGGCTGACTTTGTAGAGTGTTTGGAAACTTCAGCTTGTTCAAATGGCAGCAGCCAGACTTCTGACTGAGGCTGGTTACAGGGAGCATACAACTCTGGCTTCCGGTCTGTTTCCGGGCACAATTTAAAATGCTAGTTATGACCTATAAAGCCCTACAGATCTCAGGTCCAGGATATCTGAAAGACCGTATTCTCCCTTACAAGCCTGCCTGTGCCCTGAGATCTTCAGGGGAGGCTCTTCTCTTGGTCCCATCACCATCATAGGCATGCCTGCTAGGAATGCGGGAGAGGGCCTTCTCGGAGGCTACTCCAGGTATCTAGAACTCCCTTTCAAGGGAAGCTAGACTGGCTCCCTCCTTGCTATGCATCCAGAGGAGGGCAAAAATGTTTTTGTTCTGACAGGCCTTTGGGGGAATAGACCTCTGTTTATGCACTGGACTTTTTAATTGTTATTTGTATTTCAAATATTTTAAAAGTTTTAATATTTCAGCAGGTTTAATTACATTTTTAACTTTTGTATATTTCTATTTATATGTTTTAATTGTATATGTTTTAATTTTGTAAAGCTGCCTTTTTGGGGAAAAGGCGGGATACAAATAAACATCATCATCATCTATAGAATACTCTGAGGTAACTAATATCACTGGCAATGTTTATCAAAATAAAAATGCATAGAAATGTGTTGTGTTATATTGATAAACAACATTTGTTATTCCTGAATAAAGCTTATAAGAAGGCACATTATTAGTTTTTTGCTTGAACAAATCTGCCTACAGCTTTGCTAGGAATGCAAGCAGAAACTGTCAGTTTCCCATAGTGAATTTTAATTATTATGAGGATTGTGTTCAAAACAGACTTGGCCCTGGGGAAAACTGCAGTGTGTGTACCAATCAGGTTACTGTCAGTGTTTAAAAACTGTTTTGCTTTATTTAGGAATCCCGTTTCCCTCCTCCTCTCTGCATTGTAATGGCAAAGCTTTATTTCAACTATTGCCACTTATTAGACAAATTGTTTCAGTAGCCCAAAGATCTCTATAGCTAAAAATACATTTAGAAGAGGAAAAGCTACACAATACCCTTTTCACTTTAGTAAATGTATTTTTCCAGGAAACACCAGATGAGCAGTACACTGAACTCAAACCACAGACCTCAGAAGAATTTGCAGTAGGGCCTGTGTAACAAATAATTCTAAGTTCCAAAATACAAAAACTGGCAACCTTTTATTATTTAACACATATCATCACAATTATAGTTTGCACAAAAGAACAAAAGAGACAAAAACTATCCCTCCCACTAATTTCTTTGTACTTTATTTATGTTCATCCTAAACCCATTATTAGAAATGTTTTTGGGTGTTTTTTTTAAAGTATCAGGTTTCATCAGATTACATCACTTTGGTATTCTGGCTTAATTCATTTGTTGTGTAGTTAAAAACAACAGCACCCCTCACTTTATTCCCCCCTCCCAACACATTTTACACAGCTACAGTCTATATTTCAATAAGAATCCGTGCCCCACCCCCTTTCCTACCACTCTAAACTCTAACATACAAAGAGCCAAATTCATTTCAAATTCTCTAAATGTTCAAACAAGGGACAAAGTAGCCAGGTTTACATTATCAATTTGGGCCATTGTGGGATAAATAAGTCACTATGACTTGCGGCCCATGCTGGGTGCCCACAAGCTGTTTTAGGGCTGTGGATGGTTTAACTATCCAACAATCCAACCTCACTGGGTTGGGACAACACGAGAAGCTACACGTGGGAGTTGAGTTATGGAACAGGTGCCCACATGTGCCTGGCATGTTCCGCAACCCATGTTGGCTTGTTTAAATTAATCATGTGAACCAAGTTGGATTAAGTCCAACTGGCAGTTAGAGTGCATAGGATTTGTCAGATCCTCCTTCCAGAAGCCATAAAAACTCCAAGTTCAGGAGGAGTTCAAGACCTGATCCCTCCCTCTGCTCATTTCTCCACCCCTCTTCCAGCCACCACAAGAAAAAAAAACATGGTAATTGCTTTCTGAGGTCACAAAAGCAACATTTAATGACTTTATAGAAGTAAAAAAGGGAGCACTTTCATGAACGAGCAGGGGAGAGATGCTGAGATCTGCAGAAGCATGGCCTTTCCAGTCCCAACCTCAGCTCTAGCCCTTAGCAGCGTGACTCCTCTAGAAGAGCTCAGAGGCCTGTCTAGAGGAAAAGGTTTTTTTTAAAGGACAATAGGAAGGCAAAAACCACTCCATTGCTCCTCCTTCCCTGCTGGCAGCAGCCCAGGAGGGCATAGGATACTTGGAAGCCTCTGAGATAAGAGGGTTCCTTCTAATGAGTAGCAACCTAATAGGGTTGCACCATTAGAATTTCTTCAAAGTAAAAATATACAAGATTAGACGTTAAGCTTGCAATTCTAAGCTTAACTTGGAAGTCACATGGAAATCAGGGGACCCTACATCTGAGTATACATGTTCAGATTGAGCTATAATCTATAAGGCAACTAATACATTTTAGAAATAAATATTTTTTTAGAAATAATTTAACAACTTTTTAAAAAAGAATAGTAATTTAGGCAATATCAGAGGACACAAAAATAACTACAGGAATGAGTGAAATAGGAGGTATTAAATTTCACTCTGAGCAGTTATTAGATCAGCATTATAACAAAAATATAATACAGCCGAAAACTATGATGGATAGTATCGCTTGGACACAGAGTTCCTGTGTGTGGAATTCTGTTCACAGGACACTTCCACTGGAGGAAGGTTGGGAGGTGATGTTGGCCAATTCTTCCTTTCCACTGCGATTTCCAGTGCCCCTTAGAAGCTGCTCCAGAAGGCTGGGGAACCCCTGGAACTGTGTAAAAGGTGGCACAAGAGGAATCAGCGAAATCCACCCCCCTCCAGTGGGAGCCTTCATTGGAGCCTCCCTTCCATGAATGGAAGCAGACCTTTCATTTGCAGAAGGACAACTTTGGATCAACGCTATAAGTTCCAGGAACTGAACTTCAACATTATTTGTTTTATTCTTATTTCAATTTAACACCCATCATTCTGTTGCTGTTAGCAGGAATATGACTGAGCATGCAAACCTTTGCATATCAACTTGGAAAAATGTCCCATAACATTCAATGTAAGTAGCAAGTGGTCAGTGCCTGGATGGGAGATACCTGGGAATCCTCTGTGTGCTATCTTGAGTTACATGATGGAAGAAAGGTGGGTTATAAATATATTAAATGATAATGTGATTTTAGCATTGCAGGTTAAATAATGAGCACAAACCGGAGATGTTACTGGAACGGCTGGAGATACCTCATAACCCCACATCCCCAGCCTCCACCTCTCCCCATCCCCGGGAATGCCTCTTTCCCCCCCATCTCTACACTCTGTTTTGCAAGCGCAGAAGGGTAGCTGGCGTGGTTCTCTCCATGTCAGCTACTGAGGGAGAGGGAGGGGAGCATGGTTTCCTGGCTTCCAGCTTGGAGCCAGGAAACTGAACAGTCTTATGTCCCCGTCCCCCCACCAAATGTTGTCTAGGGGGCACAGGATTGTTCCCTCCAAATGTTACTGTAATAACTAAATAAGTGAATTTTGTCAAAACAAACTAACTAACAATATAAATGTTAACTATGAGTGAATCTGACTTAAGAAAAAGTGTCAGATTTACAACTTACTAAGAAAGTAATCTAAAATGTTTATGTCAAGAGATACAACTTTTAACTAGTGTAATAAATTAGTATACATTATATATTAATTTAACACAAAGTAACTCTAGACTTCGGTGATGTTATTCCAGATAATCCAGAGATAAGTATCTTCATAGCTCTGTTCACGTTGAGCAGCACACTGTATGCCTGTAAGGAATAAGCTGCTACCAAGGTCAGTACCAAATACTTATCATTCTATATGAAGTCTATGACGTTATATGGAAAAAACAACAATAGGTAGTAAACAATAACCGAACTCCCAACCCTGCAAATGTGCTTCATTTTTAAAAACTTAAGTTACAACTAAAATTATGCAACTACCTAAATCCAGCATGTATTTGCACACATTATAGAGCAAGTGAACTAAAAGATTAGCAGTACTTTTTGCTATGCAACCCACCCAATCAAAAAAGTTCTAGAAAACGTTAACGTTCATCTGATAAGAGTAACAGACAGCCAGAAAACTGCACTGTGGCATATACTAGAGCCCATTTAATCAGATATATGAAATACGGTCTTCAAAAGGCCATCAAAAGGCCCAGTTTTGCAACCATTCCTTACACTTCTACAACAATCTTTCCTAAACTGCTGCTAGTTTTGTCTAGTTGTGAAGTGTTTTTTTCCTTCCTCCTCCTTCTCTTTACATCCTACCCCAACGTTTTTGTTTATTTAGAGATTAACATTATTTTGCAGGCAAACTAAATACAATAGCCTCCACTAGGGAAGGGTGTGTGTGTCAAGAATACATGAACAGAAGGCTGTTAATCTGGAGTGAAGGCAGAATTTGAGGAACATAGGTAGATTTGAGGAAAACTAGAGTGTACTAGAGTCTCCTCTCCCGGAATTAAAACCGTGATACTGCTGTGGCAACCACACCACCTGATCCTTAAAAGCCTGCTTTTGCATCCCAAAGCGACAGCAAGATGCAGCAACTTATTATGAAGACCAAATGCTCTGGGAGCAGGATGAAAGGAAAGGAGACGGCTAAGGGAGAGAGGAGGGGTGAGGGTCCTGTTGCTGCCATAACAAAGCAGCGGCTGTTTCCACCACCACTACCGAGCTCCTCGGTCCTGAGCCGGCGGCACGAAGCAGGGAGGACCCCAACTGGGTCCTACATTTAGCACCTCCCGTCTGCTAGTCAGAAATAAATCGCTTATCTAAAGAGACAAACAGCCTCGCTCTGTTATTTTGAACGAGGTCGCACAAGCCCCATAAGACGCAAGTGGAGCTTCTCTCCTTCGCGTGGTGGCTGTCAAAAGCGGCCCCCCACACACACACACTGCATTAAATACACACGCGTGCACAAACACACACACACACACACGTCTCCTATATAAAGTTTTGGCAGCCCTAAAGAGACAGCAGTGGTTGCTTGACTCCCTCCTCTTCCCTTCCTTCAGGACACCACAAACCGACGCCGAGCATCCGGCGAGAGAAAAGCCCCGGGCAGGAGCGGCGGCCGCCTCGGCAACGGCGACACCGTTTGGCTCTCTGAGGGAAGACTGAGTGGCGGGCGCCGACCGACCGACTCACCGGAGAGCTCGTCCGGTTCTAGACCAGTCTCGGTGTCCAAACCGCAGATGACGAAGTAGTCAGCGAAGCGGCCGGGAGCAGACGAAGAGGAGCCGCCGCCGCCGCCGCCGCCGCCGCCACTGCCGTCGCCTCCACTCATGTTGGAGGAGCCCCTGCGAGGCAGGACGACTCAAGCTGCCCGGCTGGAAGAGGAGAGGTTTGGGGGCGCCGGCGCCGCCACTGCCGCCGAGGCTCCTGCTTCTCCAGCTGCGGCTGCTTCAGCGGCCCCCACTGCTGCCTCCATGACGGAGCGGCCAGGGCCGCGCGGCGTTGTGGGTAGCAGGCCTGACAGACGGGCGGACAAACACACATAACAGGACGCTCTCCTCCGCCCCCCTCCCCTTCTCGCCCAGATGTTCCAGAGTCGGGATGTGGGGGGAGGAGAGGGATGGAAGCGAGAACCGCAATGCTGCGCATGCGCACTGGGCAGCAAGGATGACGTGATTTTCTTTGCGGTTCGGTTTCTGAGGGAGGAGCGAGGCGATAGGATGAAGCCGCTTCTCTCCGCTGCTGGTTCTTTCTTCAGTACCAGATAGGCTTAGAGATTGAGCTGCCCACCAAGGGGCGTTTCTGCCCTCTGCGTGGTTGCCCTCACTAGCCCTGCACGAAGTACTTGGGACACCCCCCCCCAAAAAAAATTCTTCATTCTACACACACTACACACATTATCTATCCCTCTTCTCGTGTTTCTTTCCTTTGTTTCTCTCCCACCATATGAAAATAGGTTCTTTTCAGCACCCCATCCCCCCCATTCCTTATGAGTTCAATTGCAGTCATGACCAAAGTTAACGATATCCATAGGCTTTAACCCGGGTGACTGGGTGGGGTTGGATAAATTCCTGGGGAAGAAGGCTATCAATGGCTACTAGCCCTGATGGTTATGTGCTACCTCCAGTATCCGAGGCAGTGTGCACCAGTTGCTGGGTAACATGGGTGAGAGGGTGCTGTTGCTGGACCCTGGTCGACAGCTGATTGGCCACTGTGTGAACAGGGTGCTGGATTAGATGGAGCCTCGGCCTGATCCAGCATGACACATTCTTATTAGCAGGTCTCTTGCTGGCCCAAAGTATGAGCCTCAACAGGTGCCCAGTGATTCTGATCTCCATCACAGGCCCTGATAGTTGGACACAATTCCCATATCATGTACAACTATTTCCAATGCAAAGGTTATATCCCAATTTGTTCGAAATCCTTGTAAGGAATTCTGGGGTTGTACCTTTCCAATTGCACAGAACCTTAGCTGCATCTGCCCCTAAACCTAGTTATGTCAGTCTCCCCAACTAGCCCTTCTTAACCAGACCTTGAGACCTCTCACAAATCCAATCCAGTTTTGCTCCATTTCCTTGATAACATTGTTACCAGCCTTTCTTCAAAGTTCTGTTACCTTCCTTCCAAGGACACATCCCATTTGTTTTTAGATGTTTTTACTTTTATTTTTGCTTCATCACATTAAAACCTAAAATTCATCATGTATTCCTCAACTCTAAAAAATATATATGTATTTATCAGACCATGGTCCCTTTCTGCCAGAAAGGTCCACAGAGCTTTCTACAGCCATTTCATATCCTCACCCAGCTCTGCTATGTTTCCACTCCATTCTTTGCCATCTTTGGCTTCCATGTATATATAAACTTTATTTGATCAAGAAAACTATTTTATGACTAGTCATCAGTAATTACAAGGCTGAACCAAACAGATTTTTATTTTGGACTTTATAGTCTTTTAATTTATTATTATTATTATTATTATTATTATTATTATTATTATTATTATATTTAGTTGTATCCTGCCTTTTGCCCAATACTGGGCCTCTTCCTATGCTCCCCTGTAACTTCAGCCATTGAAAAAAAGGTCACCTTTTGCATCTTATAAGAGGCTGGGTATCCTGGCACTTCTAAAGGTTCAGAAACTCAGCATGCTGGGGAGACGGCATTATACATCACAACTTAAAATGAATATTATATGCAGAATATTTTACATGGCTATATAAAGACTACCAATAAGAATTATATTGCTGTCACACCATAATTATACCTTTTTGTAATCACCCCCATGCTCTCTTGATTCATAAATGATGGGTCCAGCTTATTGGAGCTAATTCATTGGTGTTTATCTTGGAACATTCTGCAAAACTACAGCAGGGTTCTTTTGGTGTACTATTCCCTTCCATATAATTGTGTGCAACTTGTTACAATTTATTGAGCAGGCTCTACTGCATCTGTATGGGAGAGTATGACTGCCAGCCAGCATCCTGGGCATCAGGGAGTATGTATGTCAATCATGGACATTACAGAGACTCTAGAATAAGGCCAAATGTTAGCCCTCAGAAATAATTCAATTTTCCAAAAACCAAGAACTGTAAGACCATTTTATGGGTCACTACTATTTGGTGTTTATGTGACATTTTAATATTTTAACGTGTTACTTCATAATGGCAAATAGCCCCTCAGAGAATGTTTGAAAACTTGTAGCTGAAAGATCCAATTATGTTTATACTTCTTGATTATTGACTCAGGCATAGAAATGATTTAACACAAGGGGTAGGGGATAAAGAAAAATACACTCAACCTAACTGGAGTTCTCTTTGATGATAGTAAGGGAAACAACTTATTTACACAAGGAAAAAGAGAAATAATTCTTTCTCAGCGAAGAATTAATAGATACTAAATAATGATCAATCAGCACACACACACACGCACACACACACACACACACACACACACACACACACACACATCTTTAAGAAGTGAAATCAATTTGGGTCTGATCTGGATACTTGCATATAATGCCATAGGTTTCAACCTGCATGCACACTTGCACTCTCCTGTTAGTTTACTTCTAGAACTATAAATGAAAGGCCTCCTACTTGTGTAGGGTTCACACTTCAATGGCAGCTATGTGTGAAAACTGTTTGAATTGCTGCAAGAATATTCTCCACTTGTTCCAAGTGTCCCAAAGGGCCAGTATTAAAGAAATGGTACATGAGGCTCTTGGCAGCATTAAGCTGAAACAGATGCAAAGAGTTACCATGGTAATTACCACAGGAGTAGAATCGAATGTAGCCCACAAGGGCTATGGTTGCTGCTACTTCAACAGACCTTTTTCTAAAAATAAAAATATCCCTCTCTCTTGGTGTTACAGGCTTTTCTTGCTATAGTAATCAGGAGGGAAGAGTAAATTAAGGGCACAATCCTATGTGTTTAGACAGAAAAAGTCCTACAATTCCTAGTATTCCCCCACGTGCATAAACATTCATAGGATTGTGCTGCAAGGGACTTTGGGAACAGTGGGAAAGAAGTTTCCATTGCAACACACTCTGCCTCACTATTCCTCCCAATTCCTAAACAGAGAGGGGATTTCAGAGCTTAGAATCTGGCATCTGCAATAATTATGAATTAGGATGTCCAGTTGGACAAAAGGGATACAGTTCCTGTATCTTTAATTGTGGTGTACAAGTTTAAAGGCACAGGAGTCCTGTCTTCTTTTGCATCTGGCAACCCTAATATTAAAGTATTTCACTTGCTATTCTCTTCCAAAAGCAGTGCTGGGTGGAAGCCTCAACAGTTGGATATCATCTGACTACAACAGGGGATAAATTAAAACCTTTATCTGTATACCAACTTATCTCATGAACTACATCTTGGGATATTCATAATATGGTGGAGTGTGCATTTGTGCCAAAAATCTAACAAATGGCCACAATGTTCTCATATAATACCACTAGGTATGAAAGGACTGGTAGCTTCAAGTCTTCGGTCTGTATGACATAGGCCCCAATTTGTCCTTCATTATGTTCTTTAACCTATTATCTCTTATTTCAAATAGGCAAAGATGACATTTTACACCTGCACATGAGAAGATGGGAATTCTCCTGGGTTATTACTTCCCCCTTGCCAGCCAACTCTATTGCTTCATGCTCTCTGCAGATCACTGCATTGATTTGCATTCTGAAGGTTACCTGAGACTATAATAAAAAAACTGTTAAAAATGTATATGACTCCAAGTGCTAGTACACATGCAGCAGCAGCAACAAGAAAAGACTTGTAATATTTGCACTGTAGAGGGAAGAGGGAGGAATGGTGTGTTTTAAACCGCCTTCAGACTGTTTAATAAAGATAAATATATTCTGTGTAAGCCCACAAGCATGAAAAATGTGAAGATTAGAAGGATAATCCTGAGTTTAATCTATTTGGTTCGTATCCCAAAGAGCCACACAACTAATTCCATGCAAGCAGAGGAAATGTGTGTTTTCCCCCCAAACAGTAGCCCCTCCACTGCATGGCAACACTATTTTGAAACAGGAGTTCCAAAAGTCGTCTGAGATATAACATGGCCGTTTGCTGTTTAAAAGGGGAAAGTCCAATTTTGGTCCACATGCCCAAATCCTTAGACAGCTATTTGATCCCATCCCACAGTGTGTTTACCTGTTACAATTGAGCAGAAGGGGAATAAAACTTCGAACACACACCCTGACATACACAAACACTGAACACGAAGATCAGAACAATAGTAGTAAGGGGCCTTACCTCTGAGGTTGTAATGCACCCTCCCATCAATGTTTATTTATAGCCTGAGTACAGTAATTGAGTGGGCGAAGGCCAATAAACTGAGCTAATGTGGTGTAGTGATTAAAGTGCTGGACTGGGAGATCCAGGTTCTAGTCCC
This sequence comes from Elgaria multicarinata webbii, assembly GCF_023053635.1. NCBI lineage: Eukaryota > Metazoa > Chordata > Lepidosauria > Squamata > Anguidae > Elgaria > Elgaria multicarinata. The sequence continues at coordinate 96,857,425 of NC_086172.1, forward strand.
CACTCAGCCATGAAGCTCACCAGGTGACTTTGGGACAATCACTGACTCTCCACTTAACTTACGTCATAGGTTGTTGTGAGGATAAAATGGAGAGAAAGACCATGAGAGTCATCTTGGGTTCCTTGCAAAAGGGAAAAAAAGATATAAATGTAATAAATAAATAAAACAAAAGTACTGTTAGTGGGAAGTGTGTCTGCTCAGCTGAGTGGTAGTTAACTTGTATTTCTTTAATTTCTGTCCTGCATTTCCACCCAAAAAATGGCACTCAAGCCTACTAGCAATAACATTCAGATTAAAAACATCTTAATGAAAATACAGCATAAGAACATAACTTAAAAATTTTAAACACAAGAAATAAAAAGCACCCAGTTACCCTTTCAATAACCAGTTAACATGCCAAAGGCCTGCCTGAATAGAAATGTATTTGCCTGATGACAGAATAGGAGAGAGGGAGCCAACCTGGCCTTCACCAGAGACTTCCAAAGATGGGACAACTGAGGTGGCTCTCTTATGCCCCTACCAAAAGTGCCGCTGATGGTGGCTGATGGTAAACACCCCCCACCCCCATCATATCTTAAAATCTGGGTAGGCTTGTATGGGAGAGGGAAGTTATCAAGAACTTGGGTACTCTAAGAGGCTATGTCAAAAGTTTAGTCTTGTTGCTCCACCCATCAGGCCAACCCATAATGGCACGTAGTGATGTAGCCACCTGTCTCCAGACAGTCCTGGCAGCTCTAGCACTCAAGTCTAAATAAAGGCCTCATTAATTGGGCTGGTTGATTTTAGCTGTGTTCCTCTGAGAAAATACTCATTCCCTTTCAGGGGTCAGGAGCAGTATTGAAGCTGGCTAGGACTGGTTGCCAGAGATTGCCTCCGGCTTGTGGATTCATGAATCCTGTTTGGGTCCTGTCCTGTTAGGAAACCATTACTTCAGTAATATTTAGCATAGGCCTAGCTATTGTTATCTTGTTTGGGGCATTGTTTCAGAAATTCTGTGATTTTCTGTATAACTTTTTATCCCTTTGCCCATTTCCTGTCTTCATAAACTACATACATACCCCTAGAGCTATGTGTGCCTCCTTCCAGGTAAATCTCAGTACTAATTTTAGTGCCTTTTGGCTGGCTGTTTTGCTACTGTGTAACGTTTCAGGATTGGGGCTTGAACACCTATTTTAGTAGTCCCAAATATATCAGGGAGGTCCAAGAATCCCCTGGCTCAGGCTGAGGTGGATGTAAAAGGGGTGGTGGCAGCAGCCTACTATCAATAGGATTTGGATCCAGCAGTTGGTGGTAGGAGCTGGATCCAGCAGTTGGTGGTAGGAGTTGGATCCAGCAAGTGCCATTCGGCAGTTTAGGTTAATATACCAGCTGTGACCCTATCTAGACAAAGCCAAGTTTATTATCTAGGCTCTGGTAACCTCTCAATTGGATTACTGCAACACATATTTGGTGGCTGTCTAGAAACCTCAGCTGGTCCAAATTAGAGCAAGATTTTTAACAGGCACTGGCTGATATATTACACGAGTAGATAGTACTGGCAGGACTGCACTGAGACCACAAGAAAGAGCTTCCCTTTACAATACTTTTCCTATTGTACATGTCTGGTATTTCCCAGGAAGTACAAAGTCTCTAACTAAAGTATGTGGAAGTGAGTCTGCTTATATTAATCCCTCGTTACCTTTGTGTCTCCCCTTCCTGTTTTCCCTAACAGCAGATTGTTTGAAAGAAAACCAAAAGCTACAACAAAAACAATTGAAAGTAATGAAACAATGATCAGACGGTGTCTACCAAAAGAAAAGTTTTAAGGTGGTAAGAGAATGCCATCAGGGATGGAGATGGCAAACGTCTCTCAGAACAGGGAGTTTCAAAAGCAGGATACTTTAATAGAGAAGGCCCTCTCCCATACTCCCACCGATCACACCTTGGGGACAAGACATGCAGAACAGCCTCCCCAAAGGACCTCAGTGGACACACTGGATTGTATGGGAGAAAGATCCTTTTTGTTTATGTTGCTCTGTAAAGTTGAGTGTGTGTGCGTATCACATCACATCAATAAAAATGATAGTATCAAATGAGGGGAAAAGAAATAGTTCTTATTCTTACTATAAGGCTGAGCTACTGATATAAGCAAAGGAAAAATATGTACATCTTAGCATGAAGAGACTGAAAGAACTGGGCATGTTTAGCCTGGAGAAAAGAAGATTGAGGGGAGACATGATAGCACTCTTCAAATACTTGAAAGGTTGTCACACAGAGGAGGGCCAGGATCTCTTCTTGATCCTCCCAGAGTGTAGGACACAGAATAATGGGCTCAAGTTAAAGAAAGCCAGATTCCAGCTGGACATCTGGAAAAACTTCCTGACTGTTAGAGCAGTACGACAATGTAATCAGTTACCTAGGGAGGTTGTGGGCTCTCCCACACTAGAGGCCTTTAAGAGGCAGCTGGACAACCACCTGTCAGGGATGCTTAGGGTGGATTCCTGCACTGAGCAGGGGGTTGGACTCGATGGGCTTGTAGGCCCCTTCCAACTCTGCTATTCTATGATTCTATGAAGTGTGGGATGTCAGACTGATAGAAAACAATGAGGCAGCTGCCATTAAGTAGTAACGAGTTTAATTTATTGCGCTGGCCTTATTCATCCTATTCCAAATGCTCCGCACAGGTAATATTAACCAAAAATAGTAAATTTTTGAGCCACCAAATGCCTAGCCAAGAAAGAACGTATAGTGTACTTTACTAATATGTCAGAAAGACTTCCTTTTTCCCATTTAAAAATGTTTGTGTCTGTACTTCACACACACTTGCTACATTTTCAAGTCACACTTCAAGTAAAACAAAACTATTTGAGGTCTGTTTCTTCCCCCACCCCTCCAAAACCCCACCCTCATATTTAAAGTGCCAATATAATACAGCCACTTAACATTTATGAAATTGTTTTATTGTCAAATGCAAGAGACATGTAGTCATGTTTTCAGAGTCATACAACTCCAGACAATGTTAACAGCTCAAAATTTTACAACAGCTGAAAATCTTAGGATAGCTATTTTTAAAATGACTGCTTCCCTAAGAAAAGCTATTGTGTTTGCTGAGCCAACTGCATAACCAAAATGATTCCATTTTCAGTTTATTAAATAGGATTAAAACCATACAGCTCTGTAAACTCTAAGGCTGTTATGCAGTGCAAAGAGATATTTAAAAACTTGATCAGATCAAATCAAGATATACTTTATCCAGAACAGCGAAGACAGAATGGAAGATTAATTCTATGTTGACACAAATCAGGAAAGATATGACAAAACTCAAAGGGTTCAGCATCATACCACTGGCAGTAGTTGTTACAGATGTATTTTGAAACATTTCTGAACCCAACCTCTGTGAATAGATCTAAAAGGTATAAAATTCTACCTAGTTAAACATTTGGTTATGTCCCTATGTGGTTTTATTATAATTTAACTCACAACATAAAAAATAGTAAGGAGGCAATGAAAACCGCGTATGTGGAATACAGATGACGAAGCTTATTAATGTTTTTCCTGTGCATTTACAAATAATACTGCAATAAAATGACAATCCACATTATGTTACAAAAGAATAAAGTTGCAGGTACCAGTATCCTTCAATATTTCCCCATACTCCTATATTTCAAGAATTCCATTCAAAAGAAGTGAAGTAGGACAGAGTTACATCATAATAAGGTTGCAAAAACATATTAGGACTTTTTATTGTTAAGTTGTAACCCAGTTTAGTTAAGCATTAAGTGCAGTGCAACTTCAGCCACAGAATCCCCAACAACATCGATCCCGTAAGGGCACTCTTCCCTTTTACCGCTGTGTTTAAAGCAGACTATGGACACAATCCAAGTTAGGCATGACTAAAGCTCCATTCCACTGCTTTCAATTGGATTTGGTTACAAGTAACTTCTTCTGGATTGTGCCTAGTATTTTTTTTTAAGTGAACCATCATTGCTGTATTCTAAACATGCTAATATTATCTCTTGTAGATCTGATTGCTTGCCAACCATACTATAGACCTCAGAATCTTTTACTACTGAACCCATTATCCACTGGCTTTCACCCATGTGCACTACTCCCCATTCCTCAAAACAGCACAGCAGAAACCTGTAATGTTCTACAGCTTAGAATTAAAGCTCATCTGCTGAAGAGAAACAGCAGAGGACTTTTGATTCCAAATGCAAGGACACTGTGCACCTTAGATGGGTTGTAGACCATGTAGCAAGGGAATGCCATTTAGGGAAGAAAAGGAGTGCATAAACATGTATGGGGATGGAACAGGTACTATATGGTAGTTCTTCAGACCAGCTGGTAGATTGTGCACAACTACCTGCACATTAGGCTTTGCATGCTGGCCATGATTGAAAGAGGGACACAAGAGGCTGACAAGTAATCTGGCCTTGCTTATAACTATAAAATTGCTGGACTGGCTGTTGAGTTTACTGCATATATCTAACACAAAAAAATAATAACCATACAGAATAATCAGGACTAGAGACAGGCACATGCTTGAGAGGCGTTCTGAACTGGAACAGTATAATGAAACGCACAAATAGGGGGAAAATACTCCTAGGCAACAATAACAGTTATTCAAGAAAGGTATCATTACCCTTGGGGTGTAAAACCCTAACAGAGGACTTCTGAAAATGAATTTTAGCTTTGGAGTCAATTACCAGTTAACCATCCATCAGAAGAAGGACACATCTCCCTAGTACTAAGAACTATTTACAAGATGTACAGTTTGTACATGATAACCCTGACCCAGTGGATGTATGCATGCATGCTTCCTCTGCTGTGCAGACACAGAGCTTCCTTATGCTTAGGCACTTCTCATTCGTTTCAACTGCAAAGGTATGAAAATGAATGAGTTTGTGCTTGAATGGGCAACTTGTGGGCAATTGGAGCACCCCTAAATCTTTGGATCAGAGGCAATGAATTCACATTTTACACGGCCGTATTGTATAAATAAAAACCCAAACACTACATATGTAATTAACCTTAAATGATTTTTTAAAGAATTACCAGTTGCGGTTGCCAACTTTTTAAAAAAAGCAACTCCCATCTTTCTGCACTTCAATGTACATTTATAAATACATTCTGATGCTTTTTACTGTGTTATCTGTACAGCACCATGTACATTGATGGTGCTATATAAATAAATAATAATAATAATAATAATGTATGTGAAATACTGGCCAAAAAAAAAAAAAGCAAAGTCAAAACTCTAGCATTTTTACATGCCATGATAAAGCCTGATCAGCCCCCTCCCAAGTAAAGACATTAATATGACATCCATAAATAGAAAGTCACACAATACGTTTCAGCTTTTCCAGTTGGCATAACACAAAATGAAACCCAGGGACTTCTGAAACAATGGTCAAAGCACCTGTCCCTGCTCGCTAACAAGGAGCTCATTAACAAAGATACGATGCAGTCCATTACTCCACTGGGATGTAAAATCTGCTGTTCAGTTCATTATTATTTAGGGATTATAAACAATAGTGAAAAGATGAGAGTGAAAAAGGAATGAATTATTCACATTAAGCCATCACAAACAAAATCTGATAAGGCATACATATAACAGTTCAAATTAAATATTACAGATTAGTTAAAATTAACAATGCTTTTCATTCAAAAAAGAAGCTATGATTCACCTTAACTTTATTCCCGCTGTAGTTATTTTACCTTTGTGCCCTATAAATAAAACTGAGCAAGAAGTCCAGTATCATTTTTATCTCTTACAATTCTCTCCTTCTGAATTGAATAGATTGAATAGATTCAATAGAAAAGTGATCATAGAAATAGTGCTAATCCTGAGATGAAATATGGGAAGTGAAGATCCAGGCTGACCCTTATTCAAACTTTTGTTTAAGTTTCTTCTGGAAAACAGCAGGCAGAATGGAGAGAATAGCTAGAATCATAAGAATAAAAACAGAGTTCCAGGAAACTGCTTCACCAGCTGTTGTAAGCTGATAAAGTGTTGTACCTGCTTTAATTGCTACAAACGATGGTGGTGCGACACCTGAAAGACAGTTAAGAAAATGTATGAGAAACAATGGAAATCTTTCAACACAAAATGATATTCTTAGTATCACCAAAACTCATAGACCTTTACCCTCCATGATCCAAAAGTTTGGAAGGAAAAATCTATACACCTGCATGTCCTCTTCTGTCCTTCCTGTGCTTTGTTTTTAAAACATTTTATACATCTTTTTAAGCTGCCACGCTATTATTTATATCCCATCTTATAACAAGCATGCTTTGAAACAAGATGGCTTATAAAATGAAAATATAAATGCAGTATAAATCCTAAAAAAAATGCTTTTAAAACAGGCAGGTAAAAACAGCAGGAAGCCTGAAAAGCTTGTCAGAATATATTTTTTTTCTTTACCTAAAAGCAGGCAGTGATGTAGCCAGGGGAATATCTCTTGGGAATTTGTTCCATAACTTGGACACCACTATCAAAAAGGGCCTTTCCCAGGTACCCACCCAACGCATCACAGCCAGCAGCAGGACCTGAAGGAAGGCCTCTGTAGTGGAACCAAGGTCTTGGGTAGATTCATAATAGAGTAGGAGGAAATGTGGTTCTTGAGATATCCTCATCCCAAACAATTCATGGCTTTAACAGGGCAAGCATTTGAAATTGTGCCCAGGAGCAAACTGGTAAGCAGTGAAGCCATTAGAGAATTGTTGTAATATGTTCCGAATGGACAGCTCCTTCACAGCCACATCCTCAATCAGTTGAAGCTTCTGGATAGTCTTCATGGGCAGCCCCATATAAAGCACTTGACACTAAACTAATCTGGAAGTGACGAGGTTATGAATGACTAAGGACAAGTCAAATTTCACCAGGAAAGAATAGAGCTAACATATTTGACAAAGCTGGTAAAAAGCATTCTTGGCCACTGCCATTACCAGATACAGGTTTGAAATTGTTTCAGGAGGAACTCAATCTAGAACAGGCTAAACACTTAATCCAGGATCATCAGAACCACCAACAACTGTATTCTAATTTTGCCTGAATTAAATTTCAGCTTGCTTATCCTCATCCAATCTAAAACTACTGTCTTACTTGATACACACTGACTTGCTTGGATCAGAAGCTGCAAATGACAGAGTGGAATATCTTAAGTAAGCAGATGACATCACAGCTCAGATCTTCAGATAACCTCTTCCAGAGGTTTCATGTAAATGTTAAAAAAACATGGGAGGCAAGATGGTACCTTGTGTCTTCATGCAGGCCAACAGCCATGGCATGAAGGAATAGTCTCCAAGGTCCAACGTTTGTAATCTAGAGCCCAGATAGGACCACAGCCACTTCATAACAGTACCTCCCACCCCAGTCCTGACCTAAAGACACAATCCAGAAAGATACCATGACTGAAGGTGTTGAAAGCCATGAGAAGTTCAGGAGAATGAAGAGGGTTGCTTTCCCTATCTATCCCTTTGTGAAGGACATGCACCAGGACAATTAAGGCAGTTTCAGTTCCAAGCTCAGATGGAAACCAGATTATAAAGGATCCAAATAATTCAACAAAAACATAAAGATGTTTCACAACTACACATTTGTTCACCTTGCCCAAATAAGGCAAATTTGATAATAGGCAACAGTAATGTTAACCCATCAGCTCAAGCAATAACTTTTCAAGACTGGTTTTGCTACCACCTTCTTTAGGATCATTAGAACTGCCCCTTCCTGCAGTAAAGCATGTATTACTAGACCTGCCTTTAATAAGCCAGAAAGGGCAAGTGCCTCAGTTCTCTGGGTAATTTTGCCACATACTCAGGTTGCACAAACTTAAATGTCTTCAACACAAAGTGACCAGTTGGGGCCCCTGTGACAACTGGAACCAATTCTAAAATAACCATGGTAAGAGTGAATGAGAGTAGCTTTATGTGAAAAGTGTCTTCTGAAGTAGTCACATTCCCCTGCTGGCCAGATTAAAACAGACCTTTTATCTCTTTGAACAGATCTGCTAGATAACACTGGGCAGACACAATAGTGGTGGTGAAATAGGATTTCTTCACCACCATCACTGCCATGGGAGCTAGCCTGTGACTGGTTTTCAGCATTTCAGCTAATTTTTATTCAGCTATAAAATGCATTTCTTGACAAACAACTAACATAAAAACATACAAGAACAGAATATGCAAGTTATTCAAAATTTCTAAAGTTGCCCAATAGATGGGGCTATGTACTAACGAATCAAGCAGGAAGAAAAATAGAAGCTTGAATATTAATCGGAATTCTTACCTAGAAAAGTACCAATGAAAAATACTTTCAATGGGACATTTATTACAGGAGAGGTTATATTGATAAACCAATTAGGAAGGAAAGGAGTTATTCTCAAAAATATTATGTAGTTAATGAGGTGTTCTCTGTGTCGTTCAACCTGTGGGATATAAAAATCCAAATTAAAAGGATCCTATCCTAGAAACATAGCAGTTTAATAATCTTAATTGCATAATAATTCCTTTTGGAGGTGAGTACCATTCCTTAGGTAGCTAAACAAGCACTATCCACGCACATGAGGGAGGTATCAGCACTATGGGGAAATGCCAAGGTTTGCAGAAGTCAAATAACATTTAGGAAAAGAACATATGGGAGGGAACCCAAAGTCAGTCCAGTGAGGACTGAACATGCCCAATGACTGCAAGGGGAGCAGGATAGGGGGAGACAACCATATGGGAGTAGGAACATAATGACATCTTGCGGAGGAGAGCCATGGCTGACTGACTACAACAATGAACAGGAGCACTCCATACTGTAACATTTTGTAGATCCGATTTGTTCCCTCAAATAGTGCACACAGGAAGTTAAATACCCATCAGTTTGAAAGTGAAATAGGGCCATCTCAAATGTTTTGTACATGCTCAGGGGGCTCCCTATGTACGTAGATGTACATTTAACTTTTTAAAGAGCAACATTCAAATGACCCAGAAACCTGTATAGTCAAGGGCCCCCATGGAACAGCATATGATGGGGAATGGGTGGTTGTAGTGGGACAAGGAAATGTTGAGAATTTGGCAGGGCTGCCTTGTGCAAGCAGAAGTGCCTTTCTGCTCATCCATGACACCTCTGAATCCAAGCTACAGTGTCTTTAACACAACTACTATTTCGAGGAATAAAATCAATCCCTGCCCTCAGAAGCAGAAAAAAATGGGTGACATGTGCATTCCTTTCCTCTTATACTTTTAAAAAAATGTAGGACAGATGTTCCACCAAAGTGACCTTACCTGCTTTGACCATTTCACTGCTTTCTCTGTTAAATATCTATACACAACTGGCCTTCCAACTAAATAGGACAGCATATAACAGAAAGAAGCCCCGAGTCCAGAGCACTGCAAATGAATTGGAAATTTATATCTTATATAGATATCCTCAATATAATTGACATGCAATAATGGTATTTCAAATTATTTCTATAGCTAAGAGCTGACTGAAGCATGCATCACTATTCCATCTGAGGATTACCTTCAGGGTGCTGTACCATGTTTTATTTTGTTTTGTTTTTAAAACTGGGAGTGTAGAGAGCTAGCACATCTGGGAGAAAATTAGCCTAGAATATCTCTCTTCTCAATGTGATAATTTTCTACATGAAGGATGTTAAAAACAGAGCATGAAAGAGCATTCAAAGATGTGATTCCTTGCAAGCAATCTAGAATGGTAAAGTACAGGGACTCTACAATGTGATTTGGTTGAACTTATACTTCAGCTTTTGTGTAGTAGTGGATACACATTTTCCTAAAGATGTGTGAATGCATCTGCATCTAGAGCCATTGGTTGTTACGAGTGATGGGTTGTCCATGACTAGAACTGTATTGGGATAATTATTTCCCTAATACAAGAGCTTTGGCTATTGGGCAGTAAAGAAATGCAATAAATAAATATATAATACTTTCACATAGATGGTTCATTTGGAAAAACTGCCAACCTAGCAGCCCTTCCCCATTTTTTGGAAGTTTTTTCCAAGGCTGCAATCCTATCCATACATTGGAGTAAGTTAAATTGAACTGAATAGGACTTACTTTTGAGTAGGCCTACATAGGATTGCTATTTAAGTGAATGGATGTCATGACTATTGAAGCTGAACAACATTAGAGAGATAACATGGGTTGTAGCCAATGCCTAATTTAATTCTCATTCATTTCAATGAGCCTACTCTAAGTAGGACTAACATTAGTTCCAATTCCTAATCTTCAAATTACTGTATTTCCAATTGTAGTGTGTTGCTTACTTTTATAGCAAGGAAGGGGTATTTCTGTGAAACTAGCTTGGCCTTTACGGGATAAACCCTTTAAAAAACATTGTATGCAATACTGGTTGTTTGCCAATGGAACGGATTTCCCCTCCGCCATTGCAGCCACTCAAAATCTGCTCTTGAAGGTTGGAAGACCCTCTGGATAAGGTTTGAGGGGCAAAAAGTGGTGGGGGGGGGTGCAGAAAGGGGAAATCCTGATTCACAAGTACAAGTCTGCTTACATGATGCTGAATTTAATCCATATGCTAGGATTTTTGTAATAAAACCTCATGGATCAGAAGTTGCGAGATTCTGACACGAACCATCTAGTAACTTAAATGCTACTAATAAAATTATTTATTGGTACAATGTTAGCAGAATGATCAGCAGATATTAGATTATATAATTCAACACTCATTCAGAAAGTACTTCATTTCAGAAAGTTGGCCTCTTGACTCATCACCATTTCCATTTAAGTAAAAACAAACCAACCCCAAAGCCAATATCTGTCTCAGTAGTAGAAGATTGCTACAATGATTTGGTTCACACATGATGACAATCCATGGGTTGTTTAATTCATGGGTTGTGAAGACTGCATGCAGTGAGCAAGCATACTACCTAGCGACTGCTTGACATTTCTGCTTTGTTTCCTGATTCAAGTAATGTCCCATTCTTGGATGTGTTTACTGTGATGCCCAAAACCAGAACTCTGAGTTGAGGGAGAAACAACACAGAGTATTAACCCATAGTTTGTTGTTGGGTTAAAATACTGGATTGTTTGTCCCTCAACAATCCCAAGTACCAGGTTCATATGTCACACCAAACAACCCAGGAAATGGGCGTTCCTGAGTTATTTGCTAAACTGGAAATGAAATTAGAAGATGGGCATGTATTCAACCTGCTTTGCACCAGCTGCATTACTTGCCAATTTGCTTCAGGGTCAAATTCAAAGTGGTAGTTATAACCTTTATCTTTAGACCATCTCTTCTTTATGAATCCATCTGCCAGTTAAGGTCTACTTAGGAGGCCTTACTGTCTGTGCATTTCTGCAGTAGCTTTGAACAATAGCAACTAGAAATCAGGCCATCCAATAATTGGCCCATATTTATGGAACATCATCCTTCAACAGATCAGAAAAATGACACTTCAACAGTGTTTAAGAAGTGCAAGGCACACGTCTTCCATCAGACTTTTTGATTGCTTTTAATATTGTCAATTCTGTTGATTAAATTATGTTATTATTGTGTTGGTTTCAAATTGCATTTTGAACTTCCTGGAAAAGTGTTATAAAATTATTATTTTTTCCCTGTGCAGTAGTTCAATATTTACATTTGAATCATTTCGTAGCACTCAACATCTTCCGCTTTTACAGAACATATCAAATAGTAATTAATTGTAATTCATACTTACCAAACAAACAAGAAACAGAGCTAGTGGGAAGGGGTAGAGAAATCCTGAAAGTATACTCAGGAATATTGATCCAGGGATAGCAAATGTTTGCAGGCTGGATGGTGGTTTTAGTTAAGGACAAAATGATTTAGAAATTATATACATGCAGAACAAACCTACACGTTTATCCAGCAGTAAACCCCACTGTGTTTAATAAAGCTTTCTCACAAGTATATGTCCATAGAATTGCAACTTTAAAAATGTTAAATTAACACAATTTCTAAGAACAATCAAATAGACTTGTCAGCTTGACAGTCCTTTAGCATTCAAGAAAGCTATCAAGACTGATCTCTTCTGGCAGGCCTATCCAGTGGAATTTTAGGATGCTTTTAGGATGCTTTTTAACATTGTATACTATGTTTTTAATCAGTATTTTATGCTTGTTGTTGTTCCCCGCCTCGATCTAAGCAGAGAGGCGGGTAAGAAATATTATTATTATTGTTGTTGTTATATAAAAAGTATTATATGTACAAAGCAATTTACACTGTAATGCCCACTTACCTCAGAGTAAGCTCCACTGAACTTAATGGGGCTTATTTCTGAGTAGACATGTAGAAGACTGCATTGTTAAACATTGTTCTTCTACTATCTGAGGTGTGCATATACTGCTTAAGAATGTGGCACCCTAAGATTCTCTACACAGGGCCTCTTCATATGTTTCAATGGCAATATCCTTGGTTTTAGTTGCTAAAAGTTCCTCATATGGAAGTAATTATAGCATGACTCCAACAACTTTTAAATAGGTAATTGAGTCAAAGGCTCATTTCTCCAAGTGTTTTAACAGTATAGCAATAGCAAATTAGCATATTTTATCCCTACAGGAAATACACACCAATAAAAATAAAGCTGGTTGTTTTAGCAAGCAGACTATGTGTTAAGAATTGCTTTCAGAAGTGACTTCACAGCATCAAAATATTCCTTTATTTGAATAACTAAAAGCTTGAATGCCCTTGTCCCTACTGATTTCTTATGTGCAGAATTTTCAGATTAAAAACACAGGATTAAACCAGTTCATGTTAGCTTTCAACTTCTTAGAACACTATTTTTTTCCCAAATGTTAGTTCAATTATTGACTCCTATGGCATTCCATCCACATGCTTATACAGTTGGTTAATGTTCTGTTAAGAGAGACAGAGTTTATCCATTTTAAATGAATAAAGCAAGAAAGGATAGTGCTGTGCGTTCTGGGTTGACTTGAAACCCTGCTCAGACTTCATTGGCATCGTCACTATGTCAGCTTCATTCCTTCTTTATTTATGAGGGGGAAATGGAAAGAGTGGCTTCCTGGTCTGCCCAATCTTCTTCTGTCCACGCAGACCTTTCCTCTTTGCTTGCTCTCTCTCGCTCTCCCCCCACTCCAAGCCTCTAGCCTTGCTCTCTCCTGACCCCTTTCTCCACTTTCTCTCCCTTTCCCATACCTAGCCTTCTTCTTTCTCTCCATTCCTAACCTGTGGCCTTGCTCTTTCTATCCCACTCACCCTTCTCTTGTTATTTCTCTCCACTCCCAGCCATGCTTTCCCCCCTCCCTCCACCTCTTTACTACACTGTTTCTCCCCTCTCCTAGCCTATAGCCTCACTCTTTCTCTCGCCTCTCCCTTTGCCTTGCTTTTTCTTCCTGCCTGCTGCAGCAGGTTCAGGAACAAGAAGGAGAACCTGGTGACTTTTGAAGTAGTTTTTGAATGGTGCAGGGAGTGAAGAGCTATGTGGGCACCACTGCAGGCGCACACAGGTGCTACATGGGGACTTCTGATCTGGAGGATCTCATGTTCCTCACCCCTGATCGCTTACTTCAGTGAGGCATTCTTCTTAGTAAGTATATTTAGGATCACAACCTTAATCTCCTGAATTTAATTCCCCATTAATCCAATGCACTTCTATTTTTTCTGCCTTTCTGGTCCATTTTTATGAGAGAAAAATCTTAAATTCTCAAGAGTTCAGTATTCAATCCAGTTTCAAGATGGAAGCAAACTGAACGTGCGGGGGAAAGCCTTCCCATACAAGCCAGGGAGGTATGCAATTTTTAAAAAATCATATTAATTAAGAACACTTCTGGGTTGTATCCAATGCACTTCCTTTTATGGACAGACAAAAGGAAGTTGTGGTTTTAAGCTTCTGTCTTATACTGTCCAGAGAGCTTCAACTAGTGGGTGGTACAAAAATGTAATGAATAAAATAAAAAAATATTTCTTCACACGGTGCATAGATAAACTATGGAATTCACTTGTACAGGACGTGATGATGGCCCCCAGCTTCAAAGGGCGATGAGACAAATTCACAGATAATAAGGTTATCAATGGCTACTAGTCATGCTGCCTCCAGGATTAGCAGTGCCATGCCTCTGAATACCAGTTGCTGGAGAGAACAGCCGGGGGGGGGCAGGGTACAACACCCTTATGCCTTGTACTGGCTCAGATTCTGCATAGCTCTTGAAAAAGCTCCTCCCTTATGTCTTGCTTTTGGGTTTGCCAAAGGTATCCGATTGGCCACTGTGGATGCTGAACTAGATGAGTCCGTACCACATTGTTTATGGGTGGGGGAGGGTAACTTTCCTTATCCTAGGAGCCAAACCATAGTAAGCATATGGAGCACCACCATCGTGTAGGAATAAAAATGCCTAGAAACTATTTCACATCACATTCCATGGAACCATAGCTTAAAAGGATACAATACATAGGTAGCAAAATAGGCCACTAATACTTGAACATAGAAGTTATCCTTGTATTTAGAGAGAACTGTTCCTAAGGCTTTGGCATCATCCATGTCTCTAGGAACCTTTATACATTGTCTCTCCTCTCTGTAAGAAAAAAACAAATGTTACCAATAGATACAGCTATCAGTCTCCCCAAATAGCAAAGATTGGTGTTTGGGGAAAATGCACACAAGCCACAAATGACCTTATTGCAAGTGAAATATCAATCACACTATTTTGAGGTATTGACTTCTGCAATCCTGCTCCCCCACTGTGTACCAGTACTTTAATTGGAGCCGGCCCTAAACTACCACCACTGCTGGTTTGTAACCTGTTCAGGTTTCTGAGTCACTCCAATAAAAATCCAGTAGTGCAGAAATTACCAGATCATTTAAATAATCAAAATCTTTACCTCGCCTCCCCAGCAATTATTAACCAAAATTCAAAACAAAGCTCCTGCATCACATTCAGCAAAATAAACACTCAAGTATTTTAATAGTTCACAGCAGCAGATGGAACACTTTTTGTGCTTTAAAATAACATCATTCATAGTTTGCCATGTTTGAACTTTTTATCTAACTTAACTTTCAGATTAGACAAGCTTTTTATTCAAGGTTAGAGAAAAGCTAGTAAGGAACAGCCCAACCCTCTGTTTGTTTTCTTGGAAGCACGTAATTATTTTCAAGTATCTGTAGATATATCTTGGAAAATACTTACGGGACTCTTAGCAGAAACAAAGAAAAACTGCACAGACATGTTTATATTACAAATATAAACCAATTTTACACAAGTAATCTCTTAAAAATTCCCAGCAATCTCAAGCCTACAACATCAGGGTTCTTTGTGGGGGTAGTTTTGGAGAGAGGAGCTCTGACAGTTAAAAACCCACGTTGAAACCAGTATCAGCAGTGTTTATCTGTAGTGCAGATGTGCGCAGTGAAATGAATATTTGCTGAAGTTTTGCCTGATAACAAAAGCTTAAAGGGAAATAACTGTTGAACACACAGGATTGTGTAATTGACAGGAGTGAGCAACTCATATAGACATTTATTTAATCTCCAATCTTAGACTATGACTACCCACCTAGGAAATTTATAAACTCTGACCTATGGAAACAAAGACCAGGGTTACTCAGAAATTGATGTTTTGGTATGATATTTATACTGGAAACAATAATAGGGTTGCACAATGTATTATCTGGAGGGAAAACGTATTCTAATACTCTTTAAACTACAGTTAACTTGCTGATGGGAGGGCACAGGTAGAATACCTTGTGGGGTATTAGGAATTCCCAACAACAACACAAGACACTTTTACATTGTCTCTGTCAGGATCAGGCCCAGTCTCCCTGGTTTGTATTCCAAATCAGACTCGGAGGCTAAAGAAGAAGACTAGCCAAGACAGGGAGCGGGGGAGGAAATTCTCCAAGACTCTCCAGGAGTTTAGGAGGAATCTTCCCAGGAGCTTATCAGGCTGGATGCTCAGGGATCATCCTCCCTGCCTGTGGGAACTCAGTCTTTGTCAAAGGGGGAGGGAACATCAGAATTGACAGAGCCCAGAGTCCGCAACACGGTCAAGCAGGTGGAGTTGAGAAGAAGTAGAAGGCGGTCTGCTAGATTAGCCACTCACGAGAGGTTACAACTTGAAGACCCACGCTGAGGGAGGGGTTAGGTTAAAGCTTGTCGGATACTGTGGAAAACTGTCCATTTAGTTGATAGGCAACTGCCTTGCTTTGTTGGGCTAATTAAGCTTAGAGGATAGCTCTTAGCATTCACACTCTCTTCAGGTGTGAAGAGGTGTCAATTTATTGAATAAAGCTTTTGTGGATTACAGACCTCTTTAGTGTCTCACATCTTGGGGGAGGGCTTGGAATCAGCTTCTTTGTCAGATGGGGTGAACTTCTTCTCCGCCCCACTCCCCAAGACTTCTGTGGATCCATAAGATTCTCTAAATGTATCTGGCAAGAGTCTCTGGAAACATAACAAATTCTCTTTCATATACTTACTCACTAAGCTGTGGGAAGTTTTGATATACCAGAAACATAACAGAGGCAGCTATTAAGAAGATGCACACTAATATGAGAAGTGACATTCGTGCAGATCCACCTTCTTTATGGGCTTTTCCTGAAATGGAACAGAATTATGATTAATTCAAGAGTTTCCATATGATTACTTGAGGGGTTGGGATGAGGCTCTATATGGATTTTCCATACTTTTTTTCCCCTTAAACCATTTTCAAAAGAAGGTATATTAGAAATATGAGATCAAGAGAAACAAGAGTCAGTCCTCAATATTAAACTTAATTAAATGTGACTTTCTGTCTATACTGAATTGTTTAAAATGTCCTTCACCACTAAAATGGAGAGAGAAAACACAAAATGTTATCATTTGAAAACTTCTAAGTGAGTTGTTGATTATTTTAAAAGACAGTTTTGCAGAGGACTCTCAGCCAAAGAGCTCTAGTGCTATGGGTCTATTTAGATAGATAGCCAATTGCGCTAGCCCAGGAATAGACAACGTTTGATATCCATGGTGGTCACTTTTGAATGTTTGAACTGTCTTGGGCACAACCATATAATGGCTCCCATGAGTGGGTATGGCTAGCCAAAAGTCACCTGCCTAGAGGTATTCATCAGCAATCAAAGTCGCAGCAGTTAGAAGCTACCATTTCAGTCTGAAGCAATCCCAGCTGCCAATAAGAAAATATAATCATATTTTTTAATAAAAATTGGGAGGAGTAGGGTGTCTTGGTGGGCACCAAGGAAGGTATCTGGGGGTACATTGGTGTCCATGAACATTACATAGCCTACCCCAGCCTTTGCTATACCCATTTCTTGCATTTGAGAGTCAGAAAACTCCAATTCTTCTTCTGCAGCACAATCTGAAGTAATTACATGAATTTTCAGAAAATCTTGAAACTTGGGGCACACTCTGGCCTCTGCTACAACTGGGGGACCTAATGCCACTGGGGGGAGCAATATGTCCTGCCTCCCAGAACATACTGGCCCCCGTCCATAGGCCAGAGAACAAGCAGCTGCAGGGAGCTGGTTTCCCCTTCTGTGCTAGAAAGAAGACTCAGCTCCAACTGCAAGTTGCCCTGGGACTGCATAGCTGAAGGGAAGTTATATTCTGGCCTCTGACACCAGCCAAAGGAAGAAGGGGTAGTACGCTATGTATCTATGCATTCTTAAAGGATAGCCTAGCCACAGTCATTCATGTACTGGTAACCTCACGATTAGACTACTGTAATGCACTCTATGTGGGGCTACCCATGTATGTGGTTCGGAAGCTGCAGCTTGCGCAGAATGTAGCAGCTAGGGTGCTCACCAGGACACCTAGTTCTGCCCACATAAACCCAGTGTTAAAAGAACTGCACTGGCTGCCTGTTAGCTACCGAGCCATGTATAAGGTTATGCTATTATCACTGGATAGGCCTGCCAGAGAAGATTCGTCAACTTCACAGTCTTTGAGCATTTAAAAAAGCAATAAATGGATTTTTAAATGTATACTGTTGTTTTTATACTGTTTTTGTGTTTTTTAAATTTTTGTATACTTTTAATGTTTACTATTTTTAATTGTTGTAAACCGCCCAGAGAGCTTCGGCTGTGGGGCGGTATATAAATGTAATAAATAAATAAATAAATACTGATCTATTCTGGCAGGCCTATTTAGTGAAATTTTAGAATGTTTTAAGGATGTTTTAATCATGCATGCTATGTTTTTAATCAGTTTTAATGTGTTTTATATTCACTGTTGTTCCCCGCCTCGATCCAAATGGAGAGGCGGGTAAGAAATATATTATTATTATTATTATTATTATTATTATTATTATTATTATACAACTTGGGACCAGGATATCTAGCAGACCGCCTTCCCTTATATACACCCAGGCGACATTTACGATCTTCAGAGGAGGCCCTGCTAATCATCCCAACATGGAAATAATGTCACAATGAAGAACCTCGATGGCAGGCTTTCTCTGTAGCGGCACCCACCCTCTGGAAAACCCTCCCTTGTGCAGTTCGGGAGGTGGAAAATGTATTAACTTTTAAACGCCTCCTAAAAACATATATTTTTAAACAAGCCTTCCCTGGACTGTAATTTATTCTGGTTTTATGTGATTTTAAAGTTTTAATCTGAATTTTATGGTTTTAGTTGTAAACTGCAAAGAGAACTTAGGCTGTTGGGCAGTATAAATATGTAATAAATAAATAAATAAAAATAAAAGGCAGGGAGGCCCACTTGTCCACATCAGATGATATTGCTGAGATTATGTAACTTCAAGAATTAGTAACTGAATTTGCTCCTTCCCTCCCCATTCCTCTTTCTTTTTGTATCATACCTATTATACTGTAAGTCTACAGCCAAGGACTTGCTTATCTTTCAATATCTGCACAGTGGTTGTTTTTTTAGGTGCTTTTAGTCACACAATAGAACTAGTAGTAATGAGGAAAATCTACACAACAGTTTGAGCCAAGACCCAGGCTCAAGTGAAATCTGTTTCTTTGGTCTTAATAAGCAAACAAAGTTCATCATGATTAAACCCATTGATGTCAACGTGTTTTATGTTTAGATCAATTATATAAAGCTCCCGGTATGAGAGTTTAAATGTAAGGACTAATTACAGTAAAATACTATGCATAATTTAATATTTTGAGGAACACACACATCATTCTGACAAAGTGACTCATGCTTGTCAAATCTGCATCCCCAGCTTCAAGGGACTTCTCACCTCTTTAGGGGTGGTGGTAATCAAGCAATAAGTTTATCACTTATTAAGATTGCCTCAGCTGACAAATATAGGAAATCTGTTGATAGTTGATTGCAGTTGTCTATTTTACTCAGATAGGCAACTGTATGACAGAGTTATTGCATAGCAAACTGGCTGGATCACCCAAACCTACTTATCTGCTCAAGAGCAATAATAATCCCAGAGTGTGTATTGCAACTGATGGTGCCATGATTGAGCAATGTGTACAGCATATTCCCTCTTGTGATAGGACATGGTTATGAGTTGGCAGAAACAGATGATGAAACAACCATATAAGTTCTTTAAAAAGTATATGTCAAATCATAATAAAAGTACTGAACCTAGTAGTTTGCCTTAAAGTCAGTATAGTTCTTGTCTAGCATGCTTTTCTATTGTCTTGTGACAACAGAAGGCACAGCATTTGTACACCTCCTAACATTTAAACTTTCATTCTCTCAAAATTCAGAGCCCCCTGCTGATTACATGAGGCACAGAAAGAAATTGTATACTATCATCACTGTCAGGACTTTATAGAAAGGAAGTCTTTATAGAAAGGAAGGAAGGTATTTTTTTTCTTGAAGTGGGCAGAATATAAACAAGGAAAACAAGAGTTGTGAATTATTATGTTCTTAAGTTGATGGTGTTAACTGAAGTATGAAGGATAAGGTATCAATACTAACACTGCCATCAGTTTGAAGTTCAAAAGGAAAGACGTCTTCAGAATTATGATTTTCTTGTTAGTGGTATTTTTAATAGTTTGGTTTCCATTATGCTAGTTTCTAACAACAGCTATTGTACTGCCAGCTAAACAAACTTTCAGGTTTGCAATGCACTATTTTTTAAAAATTTTTAATATGATTAGAGTGTTCCTACACAAGGAGTACATCAAGACGCAATTTGGAACAAATTTCATTGCAAGTATATTTTAAAAATCATTAGGACCACTCAAGAAACATTACATGTACTGAAAGTGTACATTTAATTGCAGTCAGTGATCAACTATAGTAGAAGTCTTTATCTGTAATTAAAATTCAAGTTACAACTACAATTTGGCAAAGGCACTTCAATTACCATTCCTATATGGGGGGGGGGGGGGAAGATTCTATAAAAAAGTGATATAGAGAACACTATTTTGATGCACTTTTGTGATAAGCCCATAAACCGGAACACAGTTCTTAATTTAGTCGTTGTGACATATGCAACATTTTTAATGTCTTTGATCCAAGGATTTCACTTGAAGGGAATTAGTCAGAACAAGTGAAGGGTTAAAGCATTTACTATACTTCCTCAATTCCTCACCCACAACTCTGATAACATAGTTAATTTACAGCACAGGATTAGACACTCCAAGTGAAGCAGTATTTAATAGCTATGCCAGTTTGGGGTGTGCTAATGATTTTCTAATACAATGTAGCACAAAGTAACATTGCCAGTTTAGAACCATTACATATTTCAATACTCTGTCCTTGTAGGCCAACCTTCCCCAACCTAGGGCCCTTCAGTGGGCTCAGAGATGACGGGAGTTGCAATCCAACACATCTGAGGGCACCAGGTTGGAGAAAGCAGTTGTAGACAATAGATGTCAAAGTGTCCTTACTTGTACTCAGCTACTATGGCTCCCAATTTTAACAGGCAAAACATCTGAGTCTTTATTAGCATTATCGGTGTCTGGCCTATAAATCTTTTCAAAGTAGATGTTAGCCAATAGCTAAAACTTTAAGATGGATAAATTAAAAGTATATAAATTAAAACTTCAGATATGAAAACTCTACTTTAAAGTGAGGGCTTTGTGTAGCCAGTTCAATCTTTGTTTACAAATTCTCTGCAGCAGTTACAGAGAGCCCAGTCCTTTAAAAAATGGTTACAGGCTCAGTACTTTCACAGCATCTGCCTTCTATGCTTTGTGAGAACAGGTATTCCATTACCAGAGTTCGATCTACAGTGTGATGTTTTCAAGATATAAGCATATGAAGAAAGTTAAGGGGCCTACCAGTAGGGACAAGTGGGGCAAAGAGAAAGTTGCAAAAAAAACTTTCACTAATATGCTGAGAGAAAACAGTTGTCGGAGAGAAAAAAATGCCTCCTTTACAGAGTAGACCACAGCACCCCCCAAAACATACACACTTCATCAGTATCCTGTACCAGGAAAATGTATTTGCAATCTCTATATGTGTGCTGATAAAACATGACTATTGTAATTCAACAATCTCTCCTCCCCAATCCCCTCCCACATCACATACTACTGTACTGTACTGTTTTTATTGTAATTGGAATTGTTTTTAATGTTGTGATATTCATGCAACATTTCTTCCCAAAGAACCTTTCCTGCAGAGACTAGACATCTTCCATCACTGATGACTTTATTTTTATAGGACAAAAACCAACTGTGTTTTTCAGCTAGTAGAAATGATATTATGCTAGCAGAAACTAGGTTCTTACCTCCACACAATGGGAAAATTCAAAAGTTCCACTTGCACAGCTGCTTGCGCATGAGTTTACACAACCATTTTCAGGACTGGGCCATGTCCTCCACTACTGCACACTCTGCTAACGCAATCCGCAAGCCCTTGCACAGCTGAAAGATTCAGCAGGGCTCTGCTAGCGCTATCTGAGTTTGTGGAGTGACACCACTGGATTCTGCCCATAGGCACCAGGGCTGGCCCAAGACATTTTACTACTTGAGGCAAAGAACCTGATAGTTCCCCTCTCAGTTCTACATACAAAAGCTGACCAGAAAAGGAAGTTGAATCTTACTTCAGTGCTGGTGATAGCACAACATGCTCCACCACACCTAGGGGACCCAGAGCAACCTGTGAGGCACACTTTTAACACCTTGCTACCACCCCTCAGCATCAGCCAACTGAGGTAGCCACCTCATTCTGCCCTAATTCAGCAGCTTTCTCCACCTACCCAATAGCCATGCCAATTGCCATGAGAGTTGTAGTCCAACACATCTGGAGGATACTAGGTTAGGAAGACTAAAAATGATATTGTGGACATCTCTTTCTAAGGCAAGCACAACATCTGGGCCAACTTTATTAACGAGAAGACCTGTGAAGACTTGAAAGAAGTTGTCTAATTGAGCGGTTCAGTTGATATTGATGGTATTAAAGACAATGAACAAGTTTGGCATGGTATGATAACCTGAATGCTGGAGTTATATGTGTATAAAGTCCCATTGTCCTAAGTAGAACTTACCAGCTCCATGTGAAATTAGCTGTCCCCAGTTGACTTGCAAACTTAACACTTGCAATACACAGCTAGTAGCAGGAACTGAGGTATTGGCTCACTTTTCTACGCTGCTTACTCCAGACTATTTTCCTATGCTTGTAGTGAATGTTCTGAAGTCTTCCTTCAAGCAGGAATGCATATTATTATTTATTTTACTTAAGCATTTTGTTGTTGTTGAGGGCTGTCTGTTCTCAGAAGATAGATTGTTTGACTTATAGCAAATTTTCCCAATAACACCCACATAGATTTATGACTAATGAATCTGGGTCACCTGCTTTTAAAACTAACACACCTCATCGTATGTACATCCGTCCACACCCACAAAATCCAGCAAGTGTTCCAAGTAGGGCCTCGGACAGGCCCCAAGAACAGGACTGAACTTGAAACACAGCAAACGCGAGAGTCCCTTTGAGCATATACAGAGTCCCGGAGAAACTACGACAACCAGCCCATTAAGGGCTTTGTGGGAAGGTGTCTTCGTCAGAGGTCTCGATTTCCAGGCAAAGCTGAATCCCGGCGCTTCTGGTAAATGACATTAAGTCATGTTTCTCTGCACAACACTTTTTCCTCTGACTCATCCTTTCTCCTCCTGCCCCGGCGCTTGACAGTGCCTCATGTTCAGAGCCCACCGCAGACATTTCAACCCGTAGCACCTCCGTCGCAGCCTGCTTCGTCCCAGCGTCACCCCACGTTTGCTTACACACAACACACACTCGTTCTCACACACACATACACGAGCTCCTCCTCCTCCTCCTCCCGCTTCTACTTCCTACCTGCAATCAGCTGCTGATGCTGTTCCAAGGCAGCCTCTGCCTCCTTCAGCGCTGCCGTCTCCGACGGCCTCCCCGCCGAGCCCCGGTGTGGCGTACCACGCTGTGCCATCGTCCCTTCCCCACAACACCAACCAAGTCGCCGGCCGGCAATTGCACAGGCCCCGCTCAACCTTCGCCGGCGCCAAAACCCGCGAGAGCAGGCGGGATTGGTCAGGCCACGCCACGCCACGCCACCGCCTGATACTCTCGGCGCAGGCGCGGAGTCGATTCCGTCGGCGGAGCTGATGATTTCTTCCTCCCCTCAGCACTTTTTCCCTCAATTATTGGAGGAGTGATGCGCACGTTTTCGAGCATATACGGTAGGGCTCGGTTTCCTTCTCCACAAGGCGCCGAACCTGAAGTAACTGCGTGTTTAAACGGGTGCCTGCGGTAATACAAAAGTGAGCCGCTTGTAAGCCCGATTTAGCACAACGGGACTTACTTCCGAGTAAATAGGCATAAGCGATGCTTGTGGTTACAGGATAAGCCCGTTTTCTCCTTCCGCTCCGAATGACCCTGGTGTGCAAACACCCTGCGGGATAACAGGACAGTAGATTTGCAGGCCGGATTTGTGTTTGCTTTCGGAAATAAGTCAGACCGTCTTCAGTGGAAAGTTATGCACCTGGTTTTATAGGGCCCGATGTGAGGACTTTTTTAAAAAAATATTTTTCCAAGCTTTTCAATCGTATATATTAGTTGTGTGTTTTTAAAAGATATGTTGTATTCTTTGCTATTGGTTTTATTCTGTTTTAGATTTTATTTTCATGTTGTATTTTATTGTATGGTTTTTATTTATTTTTCCCCTTGTGAACCACCCAGAGAACTTTTGTTCTTGGGCAGTATAAACACTGAAAATAAATAAAAAAATAAAATTGCACAATTGCATTACACTAAGGCTGAGCAAACTGTGGGATGTACTTCTGAGCAGAAATGTTTAAGTCTGGGAGTGCTCAAACCAACCACACAAGCCCATTTTTTCAGACTTATTGAACTTCATCCCAGCGGCTGTAGGGAGAGTCCTAAATGCAATCTGAAACCATCACAGCATCTGGAAGAGTCTTATTGGAATGACTGCAACATCCTCCCACATCCCATGTTAAGACTGACTATAAATGCAAACTCCATGGCTATAACATTAGCTACGTTTTTCCTTCTCTTTCTTGACCCCTTGGATTTTGCTTTATTTACCAGCTAGCCTGATTAAGACTTCTACAGAACTTGAAAGCTTGAATGCTATTATGTGGCCACAGAGCTGGCCTAATAAAAGTATAATCCTAATACAGATTTTAACATTTTTCTTATGGAAAAGAATAACTCCCTTTAATTATTATTATTATTATTATTATTATTATTATTTATTACATTTTATATACCGCTCCATAGCTGAAGTTTTCAAAGCAAGTCTGTGATTCTGCCCAATAAACACAATAATGCCACAGCAAAGCAGAAATATGAAATTTTTAACCCCATTCTAAAAATACACACAAACACCTAAGTCTAAAAATTGAAAGGTGGGATAGAAATAAGGGGCAGGAAAATGTGTTTCAAGGAATGCTGCTATGTAGCACCATCTTATGGTTCTGACAAGACGATTGCTGGCTCAGTGCAGCTTCAGTCAGTGCACATTAGGTCAGCGTAAACTGCAAGATCCAGAGCTCACTCAGCAGGACAGTGCTAACTCAGTTATAAAGCTATAATAGGCTAGCCAGGAACTGCAACACTCTTCACAGAATCCAAGTATTTATTTATATTTATTTATTTAAGCATTTTTATGCTGCCATTCAGCCAAAAAAGGCTCTTACGGCGGCTTACAAAAGTATTTCTTGACAGTCCCCTGCCCACAGGCTTACAATCTAAAAGACATGACACAAAAGGAAAGGGGACTGGGAGGGAGGAGGAGGACACCACATCCAGAAAATATTCCCCACATCACAGCACATCCTTGTGACATTTGGCCAGTGGCAACATAGTGTCACCTGTCACAACATGACATGATAGTGACTCCTAAGTAACAGCACTGCACTGCACTCCTATCTCTAATTATTACACAACAAAGAATGCACAAGTGCGAGACAACACTGTTCTTGTGAGAGGCACAAGAACAGGAAGCAGCAGCGTTTCTTTCCCAGGTTCCGTCAGCACTGATAATTCAGCCCAGGCATCAGGAGTAGTGTAGAACGACAAACGGATAACTCCAAAGTGGTGCAAGCCAATATATATACATGAGGACAAACATGTTTCAGGCCAGAGCTATTTTTTAGGAGAGTTAATTTGTATCTAAAGCAGGGGTCCCCAACCCTTTTGAGCCTGTGAGCACATTTGGAAATTTGAAAAATTCTTGTAGGCATCAGCACAAGATGGCTGCCATAGGGCATGACTAGTCCAGGCCAAATTTCTTTCTAGTTCAGCACCCTGTTTCCCACCATGCCCAACCACTTTCCTATGTGATGCCCACAAGGAAGACATGGGTGAAATAGTACCCTTCTGCTCGTATTGCCCAACAACTGGTATTGAGAGCATACTGCCTCTGACATGTTTCTACTGAATCTCCCACCAATCAGCTTCAGAGGTTGACCCTGGGTTCTAGTGTTATGAAAGGAGAAAACACCTGTCAGCCCTGGCTCCAGGCTTGAGAGGAGCTAAACGAGCTACCTTTGGTGGGTCTGTACCATCACACACACACACACACACACCGCCAGCACCTGTTCCCTGCTACATATTCCTTCCCACTTCCTTCCCACTTATTTTTAGCAGGTAGCCTTTGGTGCCTAGTGATCATGCTAATTAGCACCATGCTAATCACAACACTCTTACACCTGACATTCGTATGTTGAGGGCATCACTAACACACCAGCAATAGCCAGTACATGCGTACATTCCAGGAAGTCCAGTCACCTCTTCTGCCTGGATTACTTCCAGTCCCTACAAGGTGGGGGGCTGATGGCAGCACCAAGCAGAACTCCTGGCCTGCACACATTTACTGGATGGCACCAGCATGCTAATAACACCAACCGCCCAGAGAGCTTCAGCTATTGGGCAGTATAGAAATGCAATAAATAAATAAAATAAATAATAAATAAACCCTTCACCGGGTTGGGGTCAGCATCATTTATATGGTGGCTACTAATATATACAACCTTGTGGGCCTATAGCTCTGCTCAGCACCGGCATCACTCAGCTGAGCCGCATCGGCTGTGGTGATGGTAGCACTGTCAGCCTAGCAGCAACAGCAACAAATTCTCCCATGAGCCCCAGTATTTGCCCCACCATGCCGGGTGCTGGAGCTAGGCTGATGACTTTCCACATCATGCATAATTTGATAAACTTCAATCATATTGCCCCTTACCTTTTTTTCTAAACTAAAAAGCCCCTAAACATATAACCTTTCCTCAAGGAGGAGTTGCTTGATTAACTTCTTGGTCATTTCGGTTGGCCTTTTTTGCACCTTTTCCAGCTCTACAATATCCTTTTGAGGATGTGGCAACCAGAACTGTGCAGATTTTCCAAATGTAGTTACTCCATAGATTTCAGTAGAGGCATTAAGATATGGGTATTTTCTATTCCTTTTCCTAACCCCTTACCCAAGGATACCACTTTCTCCTCCACTGCATACAGAACAGCAAGAACAATAGGTTCTCCAACACAGCTAGTATAATGTATACTAGCTATCAGTACTGGGTATTGTTTACTGACCAATTAATATGTCTTGTGTTTGTTTAAATTCCTGACGTTTTAAATTAACTGTAGCTGAGTTAATATAGTATTGTAATATTGAATAATTACAGCTATTGTAGTTGTTTATTTTTGTGAACCGCTTTGACCACTATGTATTGTAGAAAATGTGGTGTACAAATAAATTAACTATCACTATGGGCCTGTTCAGAAGACACCTTAAACCACAGCTTTAACCATAGAAAATAAGGCAAAAAGCCTTATTCACCGTGGTTAAAGCTGTGGTTTAAGGTGTCTTCTGAACAGGCCCTATGACTACTTACTAGCCAGAGACACATAGAGCTGTCCTACTATTGAAGTCAAGCTAAGAGAGAACAGTCTGGATGACAGAGCAACCAGTTAAAAGCCAGGCAGGCAGAAAGCCTAATTATATACCATTGTGATTCTCAGTTCAGATTAGGGTGACCAACTGTCAGGATTTCCCCAGATTTGTCCTGGTTTTTGTTCTTTCCATGGTGTCAGGGGGGATTTTCTATAATTTTCAATAATGTCCTGGAATGACACACCTTCCCCTTTAAGGCTGCCATTAGCATGGCAGGAGTGAATGACATGCTTTCTTGAGGCACATCATTCCCCTCACCCCGAGCTCCAATTGAGGTCTTAAAGGGGAAAGTGGGTCATTCGTGGACATTATAGAAAAGGCTCCAATTGGAGTGGATGGTGGTGGTGCAGAATGAAATCCTTTCCCCTCCTCCACAACTGGGTTCTTTAAGGTGGCGGGGGAATAACGTACTTTCTGCAGGACTAAGAAAGCTGCTTCCCCACACACACACTAGGTGTCCTCTTTTTTGGTTTCCCAAATATGGTCACCCTAGTTCAGATGCAATTTGATATCAGGGCTGAAGTAACTTCCATCTAGTACTGTATCAAGAAAACCACAACAGGATGTACATGACTTAGTTACTGACGCAATATTAACACAAGTTGTGAAATACCACACTAAAAGGCCAAACAACAGTTAGTTGTTTGGCCTTAGTTGGTGGTGGGTGGAATTGTAAGGCTGGACAGAAATACCTTACAGACAACACTGTAAGGAACGAAAGAACTCTGGCTAATATTAAGCTAAAAGCCTTCAGGTAAGCATCAGCAATGAATATCTAGCTTCTGCACAGTGTCCCAGATGAGAAAAACCAGCAACATCAACAAGTCAGTGTGGTGTAGTGGCTAAAGTGTTGGACTGACAGTCGGGAGATCTGGGTTCTAGTCCCCACTCGGCCATGGAAACCCACTGGGTGACTTTGGGCCAATCACAGACTCTCAGCCCAACCTACCTCACAGGGTTGTTGTTGTGAGGATAAAATGTAGAGGAGGAGGATTATGTATGCTGCCTTGGGTTCCTTGGAGGAAAAAGGTGGGATATAAATGCAAAAAATAAATAAGTTGACTAGACGTTGGAATGTCATAAGACCCTTCCAGTTAATCATGCTTCCTAGGATTGTAGACCAAGAGCTCTGTAGGGCACTTGGTTAGGAAAGTCTGGGTTAAGAGATGGTCTCCTGATAGCTGGGAATTTCACAAGTGTTTCAAAGGTGATACCCATCAGTATCTGGAGAAGGTTACATCCCTCCAGCTGAAGGGAGGGAGCTGGTATGTGTACCTGAAGAAATACCAATGTTTGCAGTTTGTAATAGTGTGAAACAGAGGTGGAAAGATGAGAGTTTGTTGATGGCACATTGGCATAACTCTCCAGGAATTTGATGTGAGGTAATGAATGTACTGCCTCACAGGAGTGATGGCTCTTTTTCTAGGGTGACCGTATTTTGGAAACCAAAAAGGAGGACAATATGGCCACCCTCAAGGAGGCGTGGCCACCCCAACATGGCCACCCCAAGGCGGGGCCAACTCAACATGTCCGGCCCCCAAGGGGCATGGCCTTGGTCACATGTCTAATTCTACACTTTACAATGAAGACAAAAGTGTTCTACAGAATATGTTAAATGTTAAAATCTCTGAAATAAAGAACAAGTGACACATTCAACGTTTCAGAAATTAACATTTATTTTTATTTACTGTACACCCCTTGATTTTACAGTTCATCAGTGCCCTTTATGTCATTGCAGAGTAAGTTTTGTCTAATCACACTTGAGACAGAAGACAACTGCAAGTTTAAACACATCTTTTGCTTAATATGAACAGGCATCCTTTCTTCTTACAATTAAAGCAGGCAAAGTAAAGTAAGCAAAACTGAAACCACAATATGTATTAATCATTTAGTGACTTTTCAACCAGTTCCTTCTCCCTCCATACAACAGTTTCAACAAATGGCTGTTGCTTATTCCAACATCTCTAGCCAAGGAATTAAACTTCACTCCTTTTTAATGAAAGTTCCAAATGTGGAATGTCAGGCTTCCACCCTAATGACTTTGTCTCCACTTCCACCCCGTGTGTGTGTGTGTGTGTGTGTGTGTGTGTGTGTGTGAGAGAGAGAGAGAGAGAGAGAGAGAGAGAGAGAGAGAGAGAGAGAATAAAGCAGATATTACAAAACTCCATACGTCTCCAGACCAGTGCTGTCTTCTGAAAATGAAATGAAACCCAAGTGGAGATTGTGTTTCCTTGGAGAAAAACAGTGAACTAGTGTGACTTAGCCAGAATGAAGTAATCACAAAATGCCTAGTACTATGTAAACTGACTTGGAGTAAACTTTACTGAACCCAGGCAGCATTTATCCAAAATGGTATATAAACTATATAGGAAAGCTGTTTGCTCAGAACTTTATTTATTGAAGGTAATCAGTGTGACTTGCAAATGTGTAGCATAGCCACAACCATTTCCCAACATTTCGTCAAGAGTTGCAAGTGTTCTTTTGCAATATGAACCTCTTCCCATCTTCTTAGCATCTCACAGCATAACACATGATGCTGCATAGAAGTTGAGTGCACTGGCCTAGTAATGGAAAATTGTGTTGTGAATAAATTTATATCCAGCTTTTTTTAGCGGAACTCGAGGTGATGTACTTGGGGTTCCAAGGAGTTCTCCCACTGAAGCAGAGACTAGACCCTGGGGCAGGATCTACACTACTGCTTTAAAACGGTTTATAACAGTAGTGACAACTGTTGGGGCCCAGGACACACTCCATATACAGTCTTTGAAACGTTTTCAAAGTGTCATATCCTGCTTGGTGTAGATCTACTTCCAGATTTCAAAAGCTTCAGTAAGACTACATCATGTGCCTCCAAACCATGGCCCTGCTGTAATCATAAGATCTGGAAGCTGAAACCTTGTGATCCAACATCCTCTAGGTCATTCAAAATTAAAGTTCTGGGCATGTGCAGAACTGTTCCTTGATGTTTATTTCTATATTCATAGAACATCCAGCATAGTATGATTTTCAAACAGCACATCCTAATTTGCCCTTTATAAGTTATATTTAACAAAGTATATTTGAACTGAAAAGATTACAGCTCCTTTCAAATGTGTACTGAAAAAGAAAAGTGTGTGTGTTGTTTCTGATAATGGGGGTGGGAAACAAAACATTCTGACAAATACCAGAGAGCTAATTAAATTCTCAACCACCAAGTCACATCACAGTATGGTTTGTTGGAACATTCTATTTTTATCAAATTAAAAGGCCTTCCCACAGGAATTTCAGCCTGACCAAATATTTGTATTTGTTCTTGGGTAATCCCCATTGAAATTAGTGGAGGTGATTCAAAGCACTGCAGAATGCATTCTAAAATCATAGCATTCAGCTCGTGTGTGTGTGTGTGTGTGTGTGTGTGTGTGTGTGTGTGTACATAACAATGTGAACATGACAAACTCTTCATGAATAACTGCATTTTCCAGATTATTCCCCCCTCCCCAATTTCGTGGTTAAAATGCCCAGTTTTTAGTCATTTCTCTTGTCATCTCTAATGGCATAATAAAAATTATTTTGTCTGCAGATTCTCTTCCCCTTCCCCCCCCCCAATTCTAATCTAATGCTAAAGAAGGAATGGGTAAACTGCATTCAGATATTTTATTATTTATATCCCAATTTTGTATACCTAGATAGCAACACAGGAATCTCATGAAATTATGAATTGTGACATACTAACAGTGTGATCCTAACATATCTACTCAGAAATATGTAACACTGAATTCAATGGAAATTTCTCCCTGGTAAGTGTATATAACAGGAGAGTCAAACTTCTTTGTGGAGGGGACCAGATTACCTCCATAAATACACCCCTCCGAGCTTAATGATATCAGGGGATGGGGCCAAGCTCCCTGACATCATCTATCCCTGGTTTCACTATGTGTGTGCTAAGTAGAGGAACTCTCTTTTCTAATTGGCAGGGGGAGTGACACACAGGGGAATCCCTGGTGTTATCTCCAGTCACTGATTGGAGATAACAGCAGGGAATCCTCTCCCCACCAGCCTCCAGGGGCAAGGCTTAGTGGGGAGGGAACTAAAGCTTCTGTGAACCAGATGGTGAACCTCTGCAGACCAGATTAGGCTCACAGTCTGGAGGTTTTCCATCCCTGCTATATAGGATTGCAGCCTCAGAGCATGTATGCGTCTATTTCGGAGACTTGATGTGCTATGTAAGTGTATCTATACCAATAGTATATATGTGCAGGGTGTTTCAGTCTTTTATCTGACAGTACAGTGCTGAACTGGTTCAAAATAGAGTAGAACAGTGGAAGGCAGATGAAGCATGTGGCAGAGGCTAATGTTGAAGGGCCTAGCAAAGCACATGGTCAAAGTCAAGGTAGGGCAGGAACTAGAGAGAAACATCTACCAACATGCATCAAAAGCCATAATCTGAAGCTGTTCCAAGCACAGTAGGTAGTGGTTGTGTTCAGTATATTAGTTTATTTTCTGCTTTCAAAATAGAGCAATATACAAATAAAACTTGAGAGATTGGCAGCTCTTCTTCCTGAGCTTTTGGATCAAATGGCCCCAACAATATCTCCTTCACCATCTCTTTCTAACCCACCCACCTGAGTCCACTAAATTCTTCCACCACTCACTCCCTAGGCATATCTGACACAGCATTAGGACCACTGAACTAACATATCAATAAAGACATCACTGGCCAAAGGTTTAAAACACAAATCGGTTTGTGGTGGCATCAAGGATGAGAGAGAGCACCTCAAAAGACCTGCTTGTTCGGAAATGTACACGTTCAGGACTAGCTTGTCTTTTGCACAGCCTTATTACCAATGGTTAGCAGCACTCGGGGTCTACATGGATGTAACAAAACAAAAAAAAATTAAGCTAAGGAGCTTTGTGAAGCTTGATCACGCGGGAGTCTTTTTGAAAGTATGGCTCATTGCTGGCATTGGCAGCTTGACTGTGGTTGGAGTTAGGCACTCGCAAATCACAGCAGCAATTCCTGGGTTGTTTAACCCAGGAATTCAGGGATGAGCAAAGCACTCAAGCTGTGTGCTGGTTGTTTTCTATTAACAACCCAGGAACTCCCCATTCCATTAACAACCCAGGAACTCCCCATTCTGTTATTATGATGTCTGATCCTGGAAACTCTGGGGTTGTTTAGGGGTTAAACAACCCAGAGTTAACCCAACAATTACCCATGTTTTGTTGTTGAGTTAACTCTGGATTGTTTAACACCCTAAACAACCCAGAGTTTCCAGATTCACACCTCATGGAAAAACCCAGGAACAGGGTGTTAAAAGAAATAGCTTGTGTGCTCTGCTCTTCCCCAAAATTGACCTGGTTCATTGTGACATGCGAACCGGGTCAATACCATATTTCTTCGATTCTAAGACGCACTTTTTTCCCTAAAGTAACAGCTCTAAAAATTGGGTGCGCCTTAGATTCAATGGCGCCTTAGATTCGAAGAAATACGGTAATTACATTTGTTGAGTCTGCAGCGGGACAGGCGGGGAAAGAGGGTAGGGGGTGAAGAGCGAGCGAGAGAGAAGGGAGTGGAGAGAGAAGGGGGGGAGAGGGGCAACGTCTTGGAGCATCTCAAAAGTTGCCACCGGGAGCCGGCTGGGAGGGACCCCAGCTCTGGCAGGCCAGCGAGCTTCCAAAGAGCTCGGACTCGCCTCTGTTAAGGAGATGGGAAGCGGAAGAATCACCTGAGCAGCGCTGGTTGGGCTCGCCCGCCCACCCCCTCCCGTCCGTGTGAATGGTGCAGACCAGCTTTTGAATGCATGTGTGGCTGTCCGTTCCCAGGCAGGGGACGATTGGTTCCTGATTCCCATTCATGTAACCTGCCTCTATGCGTGTGGGTGCGCGCGCGCATGTCTGTGTCTCGCTCGCTCCCTGTTCCTCTCCCCCTCCGCTGCGTGTATGTACCGTAAAATTGCTTTGCTGGCTGATTGGAGAAATTTATTTTTTCTTCGAATCAAAGCTTTTTTTCCCTGTTGGTGGCACTGAAATTAGTGTGCGCCTTAGATTCGATGGCGTCTTACAATCGAAGAAATACGGTAGTAAATTTAGGATTCCCATGGCTGGTGACTAACTTTGAGGCATATGAACTTTGACAGCATTGTCTCTTCAAGCTCTTCTCCCTACACAAACCCTTTATTTCCCCGCCCCCGCCCTCCATTCTTCCAAACTCCTCTCTCTCCACAAGACTACCTTTCAATGATAGGGCCCACTGGCATTAGTACAGTGAATAGCTCAATGGATTGGGTAAGCTGACTGCTACTTCACCACTACAGTCCCTCAAACCTTTCCATCAAATTAATGAAAATGTCAAATAACCTTCTCCCAAGAAAAGTGTTTATTTTGGAACTATTTACAGAGGGGTAGCCATATTAGCCTATTTGCAACAAAAATGACAAAGGGCCTGTTCACATGTTATGTGGCAGGAACCCCACCCCAGTGGGCAGAATACCCATGCCCACTAACCATCTTCTGCAAGATGGTTAGTGGGCTTCTACGTGATTCCTGCATCATGTGATGGGACTCTGTGGGTTTTCCAGCTCATTTTGGCAGGGGGAAGCAGCGAACTTAGAGTCTGCCAAAATCCATGATCGCCACTTCTGGCAACATTTTCTATGGTCCACAGCCATTTTTTTTCCATTTCCCCAGTGGGCCACCCGTTTGGGGCATGAAGGATGATGGGATGTATGGTTAAACTGCACAGAGGTAAGTGACCTAACTATGGAGGGGGGATAGCAGAACCGCGTGGCTTGGCATGGTTCCATGAACATGTGGCAGTGTGAAACCTCCTCCTCTCTTTGTGATTCCCTTAACCATCCACCCTCAATACATCTGAACAGGCCCAAAGATCTGATGAAGTGGGCTATAGTCCATAAAAGCTTATCCCTGGGGGGGACGGGGACTGTCAATCTTTAAGGTGCCATAATACTTTGTTCACTTTGAACTATTGCTGGTTCATAGGAAATAAGGCTATCAAAGGCTACTAATCATGATGGCATATATTACCTCCAGTATCAGAGGAAGTATACCTCAGTATACCATTGCTGGGGAACACATGTGTGTGGGTGCTGTTGTACCCATATCCTGCTTATAGGCTTGCCATAGGCATCTGGTTGACTACTATGAGAACAGAATGCCAGATTAGATAGGCCTTTGGTCTGATTCACCATGGTTCTTCTTAGCTTCATAAGAACATAGGAAGGTGCCTTATGCTGAGTCAGATCTTGGTCCATCTAACAGCAGCCTGGAGATGCTGAGGATGGAACCTGAGACCTTCTGCTTGCAAAGCATGTGCTCTACCACTAAACTATGTTCCCCCCTCCACCTTCTTATCTGATCTAACACAGCTGCACTTAATATTAATGTTTCAGTGTCAGTGACAATTAGTGTGAAGCCTATAGTGGTATGGAGTCTTCTAGCTCTAGTTCTAACTGTAAATTGTTAGTTGTGAACACATCCCACCAGGCCTTTCACACAAAGCTACAAATAAAATAAATGCTAAAGGACACATTTGCTTGTGTTTTTCTTTATAGATTATTCGTTTTCCTCCCTGACAAATTAGATCAGACTTGCTTTAGAAATCAGGTCTTTTTTGTGTTTTAAATGTTATCTTCATCAGAAACATCTTCATCAGAAAGTTCAAGTCTGTTGCAGCTTTAGTGTATATCAGCACATGTTATAGTTGAAAATTCAGCCTGATATGATTGTTCTTAGTGTTATCAGTGTTCCAGAGAAAATGGGTTCTAAATTAAGATTCAGTGATAGTTATTTTATCTCAGTAAAATAGGTGACCGGAAGATTTACAACCTGATCCTAAGCCAACTAAACTCTACTTTATTTTAAACCAAATTAATCCCTTGAATTCCACTGTCTTAAATAGGATTAGCAGTTGCCACCTTTTTACTGGCCATACTTCACAGTCTTTAAAAACAGCCCAGTGACCAGAAGACTTGATCCTGCAGGGAGCCATGGCTAGAGTCCTTTCATGGCATGACCATATGTGGTTATTGTGGCAGTGGTATCTGAAGCCCTTCTGCATCAACCAAAGGGCCGGTGAAGCAAAGGCATTTCAAGCATACAATCAGTCTTGGCCCTGACAAGGGAAAAATGAGATTCCCACCCATTTGAAACCTTAACTCAAAGGGGCTATTCACACGTAACGACAACACAGCAGTTTAAAAAAAATGATGTGTTGTCAGGATGTACCTCTTCCACTTTAACACATAACCCACAATTGGCTCCTTTGTAGATTGTGCAGCATGATGTGCGAACCCAGACCACTGGGTTGTTTAGGGGCTAAATAACCCAGCAGGTAACCCAACAACAAACCATGGGTTGTTTAGCAACAAACCATGGGTTGTTTAACCACTGGATTGTTTAGCTCCTAAACAGCACAGCACTCCAGGTTTGGATGACACATGCAGCAACCTACGAAGGAGTTGATTGTGGGTTGCTGAGTAAAAGCGGGTGTGCTGCAGGCATTGAGTCCACTCTCTCCAGCTCATGCACAACAGCCTGTAGGTTGTTTAACCCATGGGCTATAGTTATGTATGAATAAAGTTTTCTAATAATTTAGGATTACAACTTTTAAGGAAATGTTAAAGGACAGCAGTGCCGTGGACGACAAAAGGGTAGCAGCCTCCATATTCTGAATTTCAAATACTTTAGACGGAAGCTAGTTCAGGCATCCTAAATCAAATAATACCCATTCAATTTATCCATTTAAAAATACCTATTCAATTTATCTGTTTAAAATAATTTTATAGTGATCAGACTGGGTTCACACAAAATGCCATATTACCTACAAAGGAAACAATTGTTAGTTGTGCCCTAAAGCAGAAGAGGCAAGTGTGCAGCATCAGTCTGGTTTGCAAATTCAGCAGTTGAGTTACAACTATTCTGCTTTTTAATGATGGGCGATTACAGGTAGCGGAGGTGTAGGCAACTTATAGGTCCAAACATATGGGGGTGTCAGGATCGGGCTTGTTCTAGTGTGGGGAAAGGGGTTTTGAGGGGTCAATCAGAAGAAGAAGAAGAAGAAGAAGAAGAAGAAGAAGAAGAAGAAGAAGAAGAAGAAGAAGAATTATTTTACCAGCCAACACAGGAAACGGGGGAGGAGATTCTCCAAGACTCTTCAAGAGTCAAGGATGAATCTTCCCAGGAACTTATCAACGAGAATGCAGACAGCTTAGAGACACCTCTACTCCTGGGAACTCAGCGTCTGTCTGAGGGGGAGGGGACATCGGAGTTGACAGATCCCAGAGTCTGCTATAGGGTCAAGCTGGCAGAGTTGAGAGGAGGTGGGAGGCAGTCCCTCAGGGTAATGGCTCGAAAGACCCTCCCTGAGATAAAGTGCCTGTTGGACTGTCCTGCTTTAATTGAAAGCAACTGCCTAGCTTTGTTAGCCAAATTAGGCTTAGAGGATAGCTCCTAGCATTCACACTCCCTTCGGGTGAGAAGAGATGTTTTTATTTTTTTAATAAAGCTTCGTAGATTACACAGCAGATGTCTCTATTGTGGCAGAAGGGCTTAGAATCAAGACAGGAGGTCCACAACTGCCATCATCCCTAGCCAGCATAGCCAATAGTGAGGAATCCTGGGAGTCTTAGGCTAAAGTATCTGGAGGGTCACAAGCAGCCCACCGCTGCTCTACCACTACCATTCAGAAGTCATTGTGCAGCAATTCCACCTTCCCTCCACCTAGCGCAGAGGTGTTTGCGTCTACGTGTATGTGTGTGCACATGCATGCCCATGTCCAGCTCCCTGACACTGCCTGATGCAGCCCTTGGGGCCAAAATGGTGGTGTACCCCTGCCTTCTGTGGATTTTCTGCAGTAAGGAAAAAGTTGGAAGAAATGGTGGGAAAGAAAAGGCAAGCTGCAAGTGGAAGATGTCATAGTCTGGAGACTGGTAAGATTCTGTGAATGAGTCTGGGCAAGGGCATAATCAAATCTTCACCTGGAAGCACCAAAACACAAAAGCAGGTTTTTCTTTTGCAAAACCCACGTACAAATGTTTAGTGATCAAAAGGTGTTGGTATTGACAAGGTCAAATCAGCAAGGGCTTATGGGTGAAATCTGATACACTGCTGGATAGAAAGAGCTAATGTTGGCCTCCTTAAATAATCTGTAAATGCCACTGTTATTTAAGTATTGTATCTGTGATATATAACCAAACCAGTTCAAAGTAATTAAAATGTCACCATGTGACTATGATAGATTGATTAATTTCCCTTTATTTTACAACAATGCTCTTATTCATTTGTCTCTGCTTGCTTCCTTATCATGCTACTTCTTTCCCCTCTAAGCTTTAATTGCATTAGCTGATTAATACATAAATTACATTTGCATATGTTTTCATATGTGCAAATCTCATAGTTCTGAAGAAAAACACCATGCTTTCTTGGGACATTTAGAAGTAAGTTTTAGATGTTGGGTGGAACAAAAATGAAATAAATGAAATGAATAAGTCTCACACACTGGTTCAAATAGAGCTTTTTTTCAAAGGAAATGTACGGAAATGCAGTTGTACAGCCTAATAGTTCCCAATATTATGTTTTCCCTTGGTAGAGGTATGGGCCAATTGTCCCTTTTCCTTGCTGAGTTCCTCCAAGGGGCAAGGCAACATTAGATGGGGACTGGAAACAGTGCCAGCATTCAAGAGAGGACTGAGTTTCCATCCCTGTATCTAATTCATCCCCATCTTCTCACTGCTAGTGGTTACAAGCACCAATTTAGAAGGGGGGAAAGAGGG
Organism: Elgaria multicarinata webbii; assembly: GCF_023053635.1. Taxonomy (NCBI): domain Eukaryota; kingdom Metazoa; phylum Chordata; class Lepidosauria; order Squamata; family Anguidae; genus Elgaria; species Elgaria multicarinata. The sequence goes on from NC_086172.1 coordinate 96,895,431, forward strand.
AGAAGGGAAACATCTCTCCTAAAATGGTGCCCAATTAACTGAGGGCATTTTGAAAATAATTTTGAAGGCCTTTAATTTATTAAACAATGTGATCAAACCTAACATCCCTGCTTACAACAATTGAAACACTACAGGAATGTAAAATGGAAAGAATAGTTTGGGGGAGAAAATTAAGATGTGGGTAAGAGCATGTGGTGGAGTCTCACCTCCCTATGAATGTATCAGTTTTGAAAAGAATGTGATGCTCCCCTGAGCTTGACTGAAGATGCTGCCATTCTAAACGGATATTAATGAGCCATTTCTGTTTCAATCAATCTGGCATATCCATGATTGCAAATGTAAAATGCAATAAAATAGATTGATGGTTTCCCACTTCCTCATCTATCAGATTAATATGCAGAAATGTTCCTGCCACAACACCCTTTCTCATGACACTTGCACTTCTGGTTAGTTCTGCCAACTGATCTCAGAATCTGAAGTAGTCCGTCAAAGGTTGGGAGTGAGCAAGGCTTTTGGAAGTGACAACTCACTCCGAACTATAGTGCTACTATAGTGCTTTTCGTAATGTAAATGAACTTTGGACTATTGAAAGAACAATGTGGGAAAAGAGGAACTAAAGCTCACACAATTGATTTCTTTAACTAGGGCCACAGCTAGACCTAAGGTTTATCCTGGGATCATCCAGGGTTCGCCCCTGCCTGAGCACTGGATCCCCTGTGTGTCACCTAGATGAACAGGTTTGACCCCTGGACAATCCAGGGATAAACTTTTGGTCTAGCTATGGCCTAGGTGATGTATTATTATTCTGAATTATTATATTTTTTTAAAAAAAATAAGTCCAAGAGACAGGAAATACATCTCATACATTGTGATCAGATCCTGTGCATGTTCTCTCAGAACTAAGACCCACCGAGTTCAATAGGATTTATTCAAATGATATTCCTTTAAATTATCGCCTGCACCCATAACTGAAATATAACAATCTGATTGATAATATTTGCAATATTATATAAGCATTACACATGGTTATTTATTTATTTTATCACTATTTATTTCAATGTTAAGATCATCAGTTGCCATACGTGAACAATACCATACTTGAAATAGGCCATTTGAGGAAAGCATAGTATCACTTACAGCAGTTAATGCAGTGATGAGCAGGCATCATGGATTTAGCTGGTAAACAGGATTAGTGTTTTATTCAGGAGGGTGGTGTGGAGATTACAAGTACAGCTGTACTCATTTCACCATATAAGCAATGACCTGCAAGAGATTATTCCTGATCTTGAACATTGTGGATCCAGATGTTTATCTTGATCCGGATATTTGAATGCTGGTTGCTTTTCACAGCACCTGACAAGTGCTATAAAGGCTTCTTGCAGCTGAAGGTAGACAGGGGAATAGCAGTGACCCCCCAAATATCTTGTGTCAATATTCTGTGGGACTTACTTCCCAGTCAGTATATATACTTACATGTTTTCCTTTGTACATTATAGCAGTAGCACTATAATGTTCTCTCTCCTGTCACATTCCCTCCCCACTCCACTGCACCTAAAGGCAGCAGGCTGGTTTAGGGAACCCAGGATGTACAGCTCTGCTTCCTGGTCTTCACAGCTCTGTGCCCCAACACAGGGGGATGGCCAATGGCTCAACAGAAACAGCCTGGGGCAACTGCTGCTGACCCCAACATCTGCTGCCTGAAGTAGTGGCCTCATTCTGCCTAATGGTAGGGGCAGCCCTGAAGTTTCACAGAAGAGGTGAGCTGTGAGGAGAATTTTGAAGAAAGATTTTCTGGAGGGAAGTTCCAAACTTACATGTAGCAAGAAAGAATACAGAACAGAATATAAGAGAGCAGAAGACTTTGGGTGGCCAAGAGCAGTGAAGGAGTGAAGTCACAGGCAAGGATATAGCAGGATAGGGCAAGTCTGTGGAGAACTTCAAAGGCAAGGACAAATAATTTGTGCTGGATTGGTCATGGATGGGAAAGAGAGTCAATGTACAGATGTGTATGGAAGAGTGGAAGTTACATGTAACTTTCCAATTTAGCTAAATGGAAAGTGAGAGTTAGGATCCATGTACTCACCCGCCCTCCAGAATATCTTTTATGTGCAACTGTATGAGCAAAGGGCTCTCTCTGTGTGATTGGTATTATTATTATTATTATTATTATTATTATTATTATTTATTTATTTATATAGCACCATCAATGTACATGGTGCTGTACAGAGTAAAACAGTAAATAGCAAGACTCTGCCGCATAGGCTTACAATCTAATAAAATCATAGTAAAACAATAAGGAGGGGAAGAGAATGCCAACAGGTACAGGGAAGGGTAAGCAGGCACAGGGTAGGGAAAAACTAACAGTAGAAAGTAACAGTAGAAGTCTGCACAAATTGGTATTCCCGAAGGCAAAGCAGGAATCTCAGCCATGCAGAGAAAACATCTGTGAGCATACAGTGGTTGGGGCTGGGAAGGGGGCATGCTTATTAAGAACGCTTGGGTCTTAGATACACAGAGCCCTGCCCTTCCGCCCTCCATGCATTCACATAATGCCTGAAGACGAACAGCGAATAAACCAGACAGTGTTTTATCTTCCACTTCTTTTTCTTCTTTCAAGTAAGGGGGAGATTTCCACAAAGTGGTAGACGGGGAAGCAGCATGACTTGGCAATAGATTGAATCCGCTTGAACTAATCACTCTCTTTCCTCATTCAAAGTAAATGATCCATGTTGACTGTTCAGGATTTACACATGCATGGTGTAATCACCCAGAATCAAAGCAATTAAAATATCACTATGTTCTAATGTTCCTCTACTTAAAACTCAGCTTCGTGTTGCTTTGTCTTCGGGTTTTCTTTATCAGGCTATATCTCCCCTAGGCTCTCCTGGTCTTAGCTCCTCTCTCCTGGCACAGATTGTTTAAACTCCATTTGCATTGCCGGAAGGCATGTTAGTTAAGTGTTGACTCATCACTTGCAAAAGAACTGCCTACTTCCAACACGTAACAGATCCGATTCCGAGTAGCAGGCGGGGCTGTCCAAAGGGCAGGCATTGGGAAGGGAGATCGCTCTGGCAGCGCAAATTCTGCAAATTAAACTGATGCGACGAAGTAATCTATGAATATACTAGAACAATTTTAGCCTAATTTCCTTTTTTGTTTGGAATTATACCTTTTATTTCACACTCAGTGTCACAACGAAATTTCCAATTAAAAGCAAAGCATGCAAAGGTAGTCTGTCATTCCATTATTTTTTATTTATTCATCTACACGTTTAGATTTCTAAATCTATGCCCAGGCTTGGCTTCTATTTAGTCAGAGCAGAATTCTTGGCAATAGATAACTGATGTTATTACTGAATGTACAGATTTAAGAGCGACTGTGTAGCTCAGGGACCATAACCAGGGAGTGACCATGATCAGTGGTAAAGCACAGGGTTTGCATGCAGAATGTCCCAGGTTCAATCCCCGGCATCTCCAGGTAGGGCTAGAGAAACTCTTGCCTGAAACCCTGGAGAGCTGCTGCTAGTGTCCGCAATACTGAGCTAGTATTGTCTGAATTAGTATAAGGCAGCTTCCTATGTTCCTATGACAGTGCGGTGAGATCTACGAACTGAGTCCAATGCAGTTTACTCTCAGGTAAGCATGTACATAAAATTGGCTTATAATGTAATCATTTACTGAAAATCCACTGGGTGAGTGGCTATGAAGTTTGATGGAAGCCCCACTATACCGGCAGAACAACTGTTGAGATTCCCCAGACCAGTGGTTCAGGATTTCATGGTCTCCATGTCAGACATAGGACCTTCCAAACATGTCATAGGCCCAACACATGTAGCAGGGCACATTCTAGGCTTATTCTTTTCAGTTGGCCATGAGACTGTGATCTGAAAGTGGGGGACTTTCAATCTATTCCTTTGTCATGGTCAGATCACCTCCTATTTAATGGATTGTCTGTTTTTGTTTGTATTTTATGCTTTTTGTGGTTTTAAGTTTTGTACATTTGTTTTTAATGTTCATTGTTTTTAATTTTCGTGAACCTCCCAGATAGCTTCGGCTATGGGGCAGTATATAAATAATATTATTTATAATAATAATAATAATAATAATAATAATAATAATAATTAATAATAATAATAATAATACTTACAGCAGCTTTGCCCCTCTGCAAGGGTTGGGGACCTATTAAGATGGTCTGCCCCCAGAGGCTAATGGATCTGGATAGCTTCCAGACAGCTCTAGGGGGGTTCCTGGCTGAAATACCTGGCTCTTTTGTCAAAACCCTGGTTGATCTGTGGGATGCAGGAATGACCTGGGCAATTGACAAGACTGTTCCTGAGCACCTCCACCAGAGTAGTGCTTATACGTCTCCATGGTGTACCCCAGAGCTGAGCGATGAAACAAAATAGGAGAAGGCTTGAATAAAGATAGAAGAAAACTCCTGATGGATGCAATCAAACTGGTATGTGCCAATGCTCACATATATTCAGAGGCAGTTATTTCTCTGCTTCTATTGAATCCTCTATATGCAGAGTTTTTAGGGTTGTTTGCAGTTGTTTATATGCTGGCTCTAAGGTGTCTGTAGAGTTATCAGTGGCTGCAGTAATATGTTAGCAAGGTATTTCCAAGATAAAATCTCTTGAATCCACCAGGACTGAGGGCATGGCTAGACAGGGCAATATCCTGGTGATCACCCCAGGATCATCCCTGTGCATCCACATGACACACAGGGCATCCCAGGAGCAGGGAGGGAAGATCCCTCCCTTGGCCCGGGATATCACCCTGCAGATTAATTCTGATTTTTCCGCGGTCTAGGGATCATCTCGAGACCGCAGAACATGTGGCCCACCATCACTGGTATGTCCCGGCTCCTCGTGAGTAACCGTGAGGAGCTGGGAACTGGGCAAGGGGCATGGAGCTCCTGAGGAGCTCTGTGCCCATCAGGGGTTGGGTGTGGGGAGGGCAAGGAGCTCATGTGCTCCTTTTCCTTTAAAAAAATATTCCTGGATCTGGAAGAGCTCAACAACTTTAGGCAGGTGACAAATGTTCCTTTCCCAGGCAATGTCTTTGAGTGGGTGGATGCCTGCCAGTTCCATATGCTCTTGGATGAGACTGATTATCTGGATTTATTTCGGTAGGGGTTCAGGCTGGGTTTTGGCACAGAAACAGTTTTGGCTACCCTGTATGATGACCTACTTTGGGAGAGAGACTGGGGGAGTGTGATCTTTTTTATTCTTATTGATGTTTCTGCGGCTTTTGATACCATTGCCCATGGTATCCTTGTAGGATGATTGTCTGGGTCGGGAATGGGAGGTACTGCATTGCAATGGCACTCTTCAAATACTTAAAAGGTTGTCACACAGAGGAGGGCCAGGATCTCTTCTCGATCCTCCCAGAGTGCAGGACATGGAATAACGGGCTCAAGTTAAAGGAAGCCAGATTCCGGCTGGACATCAGGAAAAACTTCCTGACTGTTAGAGCAGTGCAACGGTGGAATGAGTTACCTAGGGAGGTTGTGGGCTCTCCCACACTAGAGGCATTCAAGAGGCAGCTGGACAAGCATCTGTCAGGGATGCTTTAGGGTGGATTTCTGCATTGAGCAGGGGGTTGGACTCGATGGCCTTGTAGGCACCTTCCAACTCTGCTATTCTATGATTCTATGGTTTTGCTCTACATGAAATTGTTGTGTGGGGTCATCAGGAATTTTGTACGACATGCAGCTCTCTTTCTCCTTTTCATTATCAGGTGAGGCTGTGGATGTACTAAATTGGTGCCTGGCTGTGACAGTGGACTGGATAAGGGCTAATAAACTTAAGCTTAATCCAGGTGGTTCTTCTGACCAGATGGATGGGGTTTGACTTGTTCTGGATGGGGTTCCTCTCCCCCTGAATAGCAGGTTTGTAGCTTGGGGTTTCTCCTTAAGTCACTGTTGTCACTTGAGGCCCAGCTGGCCTCAGTGGTATGCAATCCCTTCTTCCAGCTTTTGTTGGTGGCCCAGCTATGCCCCTATCAGGACAGGGATAACATGGCTTCAGTAGTTTATTCTCTAGTAACTTCCAGGTTAGATTACTGCAATACTTTCTATGTGGGACTGGCCTTAAAGACAATTCAGAAGTTGCAGCTTGTGCAAAATGCAGCAGCCAGATTGATACTAGGGACCAGAGAGTCTGAACATATATCACCAATTCTGGATTGCTTGCAATGGCTGCCGGTGACCCTGTTCAGATGGCACACTAAGCCATGGTTAGTCTGTTAACCCTTTTGCAGCAAGTGGCTAGTGAGCATGGTTAAACCATTGTTATGTAGCCACCATGGTTAGGAATAGTTCACATGACATGCTAAGCCATAATGGTTACTCAAAATGCTTAACCATCATGGTTTAGCATGTCATCTGAACAGGGTCTGTATGTTTCTCAGCCAATTCAAGGTGCTGGTTTTGATCTATAAAGCCTTACATTTCATAGGACTGCACTACGTGATGAAGCGCCTCACTCGGTATGAACCTACCTGTACACTATGGTCATCCTTTGAGGCTCTCCTCTGAGGGAGGCTTGGAGGATGGCAACAAGGGAGAGGGCCTTCTCAGTTGTAGCCCTGAAGTCCACTTGGTGCCAACTGTAATTTTTTTGGTGCCAGATTAAGATTTTCCTTGACTCAAAGTATTTGATGGCATATGGTTGTCTTTTTTAATGTTAGTTGTCAGGTCCCAGTATCTTATTGTAACTGGATATTTTTTAGCTGTTTTAACTTGTTTCAAAATTTTGTATGTTAAAGATTTATATATATATATATATATATATATATATATATATATATTGTATTTTGGGGTTGTAATTTGTATGAATTGCCCAGACAGCTTTGGATATTGGGTGGGATAGAAATTGAATGAAATGGGGCAGAATGACTGAAATGGGGCAGAGTTATAAGTGGAATGTGGATGCCATTGGGAAGGAGCGCAGGATTCTGCCCAGCAGGGCTGACCTATCAGGTGAAGTTATCCTGTATGATCTTATATGATCTGCCCTGAATACTCATAAGCCTCCGCAATCGGAGGCTTACAAGTATGCTATGCAGAGTGGCAGGTGCGTCACAGAGTGGCAGAGGTGGGGCCAGGGTCAGGTGGGGACTGTGGTTTCTGACCTTGGAGTTCTTATACTGAACAATCCTATGTCTCTCCAGACATAGGGTTGCTCTCTTAGGAACTGTTCCCATAGGCTGCCAGGGGGAGGTTGATTGGGTCCTGTCGCTGGGCTGCATATGAGCAGTGTGTTCTATTTGGAGTTTCAGACCCTTTCCTGCAGGGCTGCCTGGGGTCTCTCAGGAGTGGTGTACTTGCTGCCTGTGTTACTGAGGCTCATGTGATGGGGGCACTGTGGTTTGTATGTATTATGCATGTTGAGAGACATGGTGTCTCCCAGATCTGCTGGTGTGGGTTGTTTCACTCTGTTTTGGAGCAGTTGGGCATTGTCTCTGCCACATTTTTGGATGGGTCAGCAGTGATAGTATTGCAAAGAATGCTGGGGGGTGGGGTGGCTGGTGCTTCTGTGGCTTTTAACTTTTTATTTCCACCATGTTTCCTCCTCCTGTTGTGGGCTGACCACATACTGGATGCAGCAGCCATTAAACTGGCTTATCTCCGGATCCTCCAAAATTACAATAGAGGATTGTTCTGTTAGTCACATTTGATTATGGCATGGCATTCTTCTCCAGTTCTCTGTAGATTTAATGTGAGATCAATGGTATTTTTAAATTAGACTGCAAATTCAAAATACCAAAGACAGAGAGAAACTATGTGCATGTTGTTCTGCTAATTTCAGATGAACTGTGTAGGAATAATTTTGCAACAGAACCTTAATCTAAAACTCAAAATTAAGAAGTAGGCCCCCACAATAAATTATTGCTTGGGTTTTGTGTGAAACTTTATTTTAATTTGCTACATTTATATCCTTCCTTCCTTTCTTAGAGCCTAAAGCAGTATCATAATCCTCCTCCTCTCAATTTTATCTTCACAACAACGCTGAAAGTCGGTAACTGGCCCAAAGTAACCAGTGAGCTTCATGGCTGATGGGGACTAGAATCCAAGTCTCTCGAGTCCCAGTCCAACACCCTAACCCCTACAGCTACTTCTGGAATGCATAGTGTGTGGGGAGAAATGCTACCCAGAGTAGGAAACATCCCGTTTGAGAAAAGGCAGGTTTTTTTTAGAGCTGTTCGGAATTTAATGTAATTATTAGACTGTGGGCCACCAATATGTGCAAACTAAATACAAAAACTGTTCATTATGCAAGGACCCACTCACCTCTAGATCACATTTCCTACATATTCCCACCATTTGATGGCCATCTTGCTGTTATGGCCACAGTGATGGGCTACAGATGATTAAGACTGGAGGAAAGAGGGAAAGGAGATAGCTGAGGTAAGAGTAGCAGCTGTCAGGTATGGGCATCCTAAGGGACTAAAAGGAGTAAGAAGGGGCCACGTTAAAGAAAGGTGGGACACAGCAAATTGGAAAGAGAGGTTGAGCCTGGAATTCCTAGAGCCTATCTGTTCGAACACATTTCCAGACACATACCTGTGCATTTTCTAATTTTGTGAACATATGTATAAATGAGCCTAAAATCATCAGTGTGTGTGGATGTGTGTGTGAGAGAGATTTATAATTTCTCTTTTATGGACTTATTCATCCTTTAAATAATACTGTTCTCAGATGGGGAATTGAGGCTGTCCAATGGCACCCCATAACCTTGTTACTTAGCTGATATTTAAACCAAGGCCTATGCCTGCTCTCTGCACTTTGTTGTTTTCCCTTTAAACCACAGGTGCTATATACACTCACAGTCCACATATTTTTAAAGATGCTACACATCCAGTTAAGCTTTCAAGTGAATTTTATTTCTCAAAAGTATCAACAGTACACTAGTATAAAACCATTAACTACTCTCAGGCATCAACTAACGCACCAACATTTTGGTTTTGGTGTTTGCGAAATGCATATTTAAACAAACATTTCCTGAATGACCAGCCACTCTTATTGGTTGATTTTAAATATTTTGGTTCTTCCGTATTTTGTTTTTCTTTTCTTTTTTTTACTGCTCTGGTATGTTTTTAGATATAGAGTGGTTTATAGAGTTTGTAAAATAAATACATACACTGTAGGGTTCATATAAAAGTCATGGGATTTTTCTTCCGGTTGTTATATTTGTACACAGGAAGGCACAGAGGGCAGATGGAAGGGAAACCAAGGAGAGAATAAATTACTCCAAGGAGTCACCCAAGGTTCTGCTGTCTCCTACACTCTCCTTTCCGTCCACCTTCTATGAAAAAGCAAAGGAAAAGTCGTTTATGTTTACATGAACGCAGCCAGTGACAGTACGATTTGTCCTGATGGTTGCCTTTTCTACATAGCGTCCACACTGCGCTATGGCCTTTCCTTGATTGATTAGCGAATGGGCCTGAGAGGGAGAAGAGGCGGAGGCTCTCGAAATGGACTACAATTCCCGTGATGCCCGTCAGCGGCGGCAAGAGCAGAGCGGAAGGCGTCGGCCTCCCAGCGGCAGCGAGTAGCTCTATCCGGGGCCTTGGCGCTTCTCTTCTCCTTTCGCGCCGCCGGCTGCCGCTGTGGAGCGGCGGGTCCATGTGCGCATCGAGCGGCGCTGCTGCCCCTGCTCTCGTCCTCTTTGCCTAGCCCAGCCTCGACCTCTCGGCCATGGATCCCAACACCATCATCGAGGCCCTGCGGGGCACCATGGACTCGACGCTGCGGGAGGCAGCCGAGAGGCAGCTCAACGAGGTGAGGGCGAAGGCGGCAACGCGGCCCGGCCCGGCAGCACAGCCACGCCGCCAGGGACAGTCCCCGCGCGGCAAGGCCGGGTGGGGGTTGCGGGACGCGCCCGCCCGCCTCCCCGCCTCCCCGCCTCCCCGCCCGCCTTGGGCCTGCGAGGGGGACGCGGCGTTGACGCGAGCAGGATTGGGCGTGGGAGCCGGGACCAGCCATGTGGGGTTGAGGTGGCGATGGGAGCGGGGCTGCGGGGAGGCGATACGTGAGAGTGGAGAATGGAGTCCAGTGAGGGGAACACCGTGAAGGGTACGGGGGAGGTCACCTCCAGCCTTGGAAGACGCTTCGGAGCGGACGGAGGCTTGAGGGGGGGTGTCACTGGGGGCAGGCCGTGCTCTCCGGGACAGATTGGCGTGCCTGTCGCCGTCTCCGTTTACATACACTTGAAGGCTAGGAGAAGGGCCCGGGCCCGAGCCGCACACGGAGCTGACTCCTGGAGAGCGAAACGTGGGCAGGAAGAGGGAAGTAGGCGGCGGCAGAGAGGGGTGGTGTTGGTGTTGAGGCCTTGTTGGCGAAGTGTGGGCAGGGGCGGAAGGGAAGGCCTCGCCAGTGGTCGGTCCCACTGTCAGGCCGCCTTCCCGCTTCCTCCAGCATTGTCCTCAGGCACATGGCAGCCGCAAACACAGCTGAGGAAGCACGGCTGAGGCTGAAGTCGTTGCCGTCCCACCGGCACTTCCGATTTTTATTTTTATTTTTGGTTTTTTAAACAAGTGGGGTTGGGGTGGCGATGGCGGAGCCTCAGAAGCGCTTGCTCATGGCACCGAGGGAGTTTCAAACTGCCCCTTTCGAAAAGTGATGGCTGAAGCATTCTAAAGCAGCAGCTTAGGATGTCATTATTCCTTATATGGACACAACTTTGGGTTTTCAGGTTAGGCAGCGTGAAAAGGGAGGTTGGTGGTGACAGAGCGCTGAAGATTTGAAATAATCGAGTGATAACCTGTCACCTCCCCCCCTTCTGAATTAACCAGTTCCATAAATAAAACAGTGCAAACTTCAATTCTGTATGCCTGAGCAGGTAGTGAATATGGTAAATCAGCACATTTGGGACCAAGTTTATGGGCTCATATGCTTTATATTAAAGTTTTCCCTTTAAATTTTAAATATGTTAAGCTGGTCAGAGGAACTCTTCTAACAAAAGGCTTCTCATATAGCTCCTGAGGAGCTAGTATTTCCGCATTGTAAACTGGCATCCAATACTTCAAAGTGAAAAGTAGGAGCAGAATGTCAGTATGATGCTATATGTTTGAGTATTCACAACTACTGATGACTTCCTCATGACTTATTGAGCCAAGGTAGAAGTATACAGTTCAATTAGATGCTCATTTTTAGCAAAACTACATGATGGTGATCATTGTTGGAATGTTTAGAAAGATGGTGCCTGCTTTGAAATTCCTGTTGCAAGCAACATGCAAATGGAACTTGAATGCTGTGATGCCATGGAAAGCAGCATAAGAATGAAGGATGAGGCTGTGTTCAGCTATAGTGTGTGTGGCCCTGTTCAGAAAACACCTTAAATCACAGCTTTAACCAGGGTGATTAAGGTAAAAAGCCTTAAGGTGTCTTCTGAACGGGTCTGTAGCTTTCTTAAAATGTAGACTTGCGTGCCATGCTTTCCTTGTGTTTGCTGTCTACAATGCCTATATTTTCTACAGGTTGCTGCAGATGGGATGAAAACCATTTGGAAGAGCTACATTTTAAAGATGAGGCCAGAAGGAGAAAGTAGCTTTGTGAATTAGTTTGAAAGAAGTATGATGGAGGCTTGTTAAGACCTGTTCATTTATCGTTAAGTGCAAGCCCCTGGGAATCATGTGCAGCAACCTTATACCAACCTAAAATCATATTAGACTTGAGATATATATATATATATATATATATATATATATATATATATATAAATTAGACTAAATGGGCTATCTCTCCTTAGATCTTTTTATGAATGGCTGAATGATGCCATCATCGTTCACTTGGGCTAGTGTGACAGCAGTAGTAACACACTGACTTGAGAATTTGGGTTGAGGAGTACTGTTCCACTGGCAGTTTGTCTTATATAGCTGACAGTGTGGAAAAGCCCACTATGCTTTTCAGATAACTTAATTTGCAATACCTTTAAAATAAACATTTTACTAGTTTTCTTGTAGAAATTCATAGTACAATTGACATGAATTACAAAACCAAACCAAAGGAATTTAGTAGGCACATATATCAATGAGATTCAAGATAGTCCATTTGATTATTAAGAGTCAATTCCATTTGCCATACCTAATCTGACCTGCACACATTGTTTAAAAGAGTTGATGGTGCTTGGTGTATAAAATAGTTTATTGTGTACTTACTACTTCTGAAAACTGAAAGAAAATGGTGACATCACACAAGTGAGTCATTAGAACTAACAGTGGTTTTAGAACTCAGAAAATCTAGGAAGTGACATCACTGTGGAGATATAAAGGGGGCCTGCTAATTGACAAATCTGGGCTGGATCTTGGATTTGTCAGTAGATGTGGTTTTACAGTTTGCAGTGTTGAAAATGAAATAATTCCATGGCTCCAAAAGGAGGTGGATTGGGAAAATTGTTTTAGGTTCAGTTCAGACAACATGTGTTTGGCTTTAGAATTTCATGGTGGAGTTTTTATACCACTGTTGAGAAATGTGTTGTCTGTCAGGAAAACTCCATGCAACAGTGGAGGGTTGTTTTTTAAAAAAACATTCCATGCAGAATATCCACACTGTGCAGGGGAGAGTTCTTGCATAGCCGTTGTGTTGGTGTTGTGTGGTGGGCTCTGTGGAGTTTTCCATTGCATTGACTTTTCCCACTAGCTACAGAGTTCGCTGGTGAAAGGAGTGAATGCCGCTCTAGGAGAGCTGCCAGGATTGGTTTTTTTGCAGCAATGGCTGATGGGATACCTTCAAGAGGACTGGGGGAGGAGAGAGGGTGGAGGAACTGTCAATCAAACAAGGATGGAGGAATTATCACTCAAACATCACGATGGATTTTACTCAACTCCACGGTAGCCCACGGTCACACAACTATGGAATTAGAACATGTTGTGTGGGGAGTACTTCCTAAAAATTCAGCCATTGAGTGGAGTTTTCACACTGCATTGGCTAACATGTCTGAACTGAGCCTTACTGGGTTTGTTTGTATCTTGGAAGTTTTAAGATTCTTGCAGTTTGTGAAATCCTTATGTTTTCCCATGTGGGTTAAAAAAAAGTATGCCTTGTAATGGATGGTATAGTATTCTTTCTTTGTTGCATGAAGCTAATGTGCTCTAGTTCAATAACTGGTTTCTGATTTAATAAACAGACAATTGATAAAATTCTGGAAAATACACAGCTATACAATACTTTGCTATTTCTTTTAACTTTTTGGTTTTTACATAAAAGTGACAGCCATCAAAAAGCGCTATATATAGCTGCTAACACATATGACAAATGTACATTTAAATTATAACCCTATTCAATCTAAGTGCCAAATGCCTATATGCTTGAAGTTTTTCCACAGGAAATATTCAGTGGCATAGTATAGTAATATTGCTACATCAGAAATTGTACAATTTACTTCATGTCCTATACTTTATTTTTGTGCAGTGAAACATGATATGTTGTATGCTTTATTAATGTTTGTATCCTGTTCATTTAGAAAGCACAACACATGGTTGCCCTGGCATATGTCTAAACAGCAAATTCTTACTTCATGAACAATTGTCAGATCTCTTGACTGATGGGAAAGTATTACATAACATTGTCATTCAGATATGGTCCTGGTTCTACACTAAAAGTATTTTCAGGACTTTTATCCCATAATGCCATTGAGAAGGTTACAGATAAGCAATGTGTATTAAAGACTGATGCCTTTTTCTCTGGTTTTAATATATACTGTAAAACACTTTTAAAACTTTTTTGTAATTAGGATTTTTGTTTTCTCTCAAAGTTCAGATGCACACACATGATAAGACATGTGTTTGTGGGAAGCGTTTTTCTCATTCTTTTAGTCTATTTTTTATTGGAAAAATATGCACTGATGTTATACAAGACCCTTGTTACTATATTATGGCAGAATTTTATTATAATACAACAATCCTTGCAGTATTTGATGGCATTACTGCATACAGTTATACCATCAAATATGTGGTGCTGTTTATGTCTGCAGGTTATTCTTGGAGATGGTAAAGCAAAATGCAGTATACTTCAGGTGATGGCACCAGGTAACTGCTGTTCTGCATACATTAAGAATACTATGGACTATTTTTATTTTATTTATTAAAACATTTGTATCCTGCCCCATATCACTGGGATCTCAGGGCAGCATACAGATAAAATCATACAAACAGTATAAAAGAATAAATATACATAGCTAAAAACAAACTAAACCATTAAGCTAAAAACCAGTATGTAAAAGCAGTAGATACAGTTAAAACCATGTGCAACCTTGGTGAATTTAGCCATAAAAGGCTTTGTTAAAAAGCCAAGTTTTAACTTGGTGCCAAAATGAGGCTAAATAGTTGATATGCTGCATAGAGATCCCCTTGACTCCAATCGGTTTAAATGTTCAAGGTCTGAATTGGACCCTAAAGTGAATAGGATCTGATAAAATCAGAGGCTTTCAACTTGGTTCTCTTTTGACCTCAGTGTTTGGGCTAAATGATTGGATAAACGGAAACAGGAATGTTATCTACTGTGCAGAACACCCTATCAATGCATAGTGACCTCTGGATGACATAGCAGGAAAACTGAAAATCTGGAAGACTTTGTCCAGGAAGAGAAGAGTTGGATTCTGGAATCCTAGGATGGCAACTTCCACTAGCCCTGATCACATAGATGAACCATATCAAATCCAAAAGATCTGGAGTTCCATGGTAAAGAAGTCCGTCCTTTAGATACTAGTGCAAATTCCATGTTGCCACTGGGCTAGTAGTCCGCAAAAGATTGGATAAAAATATGCTTGCCCGTTTCCCTTCTCTTCTTCCTACTCTAGCTATCACCAACTGACTTTTCTTTAGCCCCTTTCCTATCTGGAAAAGGTTGAAAAACAAATCTTTTAAAAAAGATTATTCACCTCTTCCTTTCTGGTGTCTTGTCTTATCTGTTTTCTGTCTTGATTTTCTTTCTCTTCTCTGTCTGGTGTCCTTTCACCTCTTTCTCCTCAGTTTCTTTTCCGCCTTCCCTAATTATCACCAACTGACTTACCTTCAGCCCCTTTTCCAACATTCTCTGCCTTTCATTGGTCCAGTACTCTTTAGAGCTCGCAAGAGTAAGCATTATTGCACGTGCATACACACACTGTGTCACATGTTGCATTACATGCACTTTGTGGGGGCATATACATTAACCTCCCCTTTCTCTCTCCCTTCTCCCTTTCCAAACTGCCCAAAGCTCAAGCTTCGAACTACAGTGCGCATGGTTCAGTTTAAAACAAAAACAAGCAAAATCAGTCTGGTAGATCTCTAGTAATAAGCCCTACACTACTATATCCTTCTATAAGATGACATTTGATTAGATATTGCCCTTGTTTCTTTTTTAGAGTTGGTTCTGATTATACTTGCCAGTAAAAGGATTAATTCTTAGTGTCTCTGAGAGATCTGGGAAGGAGCATGTGGAGAGGTAGATGTCACAGGAAGAGTGCCCTGAGCAGGAAGGCCGTCCTGGGCTAGCAAGGGAATAGAGTCTCAATGGTTATAGTCAATTGAAGGGCTAATAGAGATGCAAGGGTAGTGGACTGAAGAGTTAAAAGGGATGGGTATGGCCCAGGAAAGGTAATAGTTTGCAGTGGAAGTGGATGAGGAATATGAGCAGGTGAGGAAACTGAATGGGGGCACCAACTATGGAGGAGATTGGAGACAGAGATTAGCCAGGTCTATGCTGGCAGCCAGAAAGACTCATAAGAAGAACTTCAGTACCTCAGACTCCAAGCCAGGGCAGAGAACATAATCCAGAAAGTAACTTGGAGATTAAGGGGCCAGAGGAATTTGGACTGTAAAGAACACCACCTGGCTAGTGGGATAATGGGGTGAAGTAACTACAGTATCTGATACTGAACATAGTACAATAAAGCCCACACATTCATGAGATCAGTTTCTTCAGCTGTTGTTAGGTAAGGTTATGGACCTTTATTACATCGAGTTGCCCCCTATGAACCCTGAGACAATAGTGTCAAAGTCAAAAGTGTTAATATTTTCTAAGCTTTTAGTTTGCACTTGTACTATCCATGTGAAACAAGGGTGGAATTATATAGGATGATTTTTAATGAACATTTAAGAAATGTTCCACATTTAGGTTCAAACTACAATTGATGTTCACAAACTCATTTGTTTAAATCTGATGCTTCTCAGCCATGTGTAAAGTACTGTATTTCTTCGATTGTAAGACATCATCAATTGTAAGACGCACACTAATTTCAGTACCACCAACAGGAAAAAAAAAACCCTAAGACACACCCGCGATTCTAAGATGCACCCCATTTTTAGAGATGTTTATATGGGGGAAAAAGTGTGTCTTAGAATTGAAGAAATAGGGTAGAGGTGAGGGCCCAAATTTAATAGCAAAAGGATCATCTGGCTGAGGGGAGCTGAACTATATCCCACAGTTTATCTTCCTGCAGTCCATTGTCCAAATTCTTTTTTCCTTCAGCTGAACTGATGTCAAAAATGAGCCTAGTTGGGAGAAAAGTGCTTGGGAGAGGGGCTGCATGGAGACACAGTGAGACAGTAGAAAGTTAGTTGCCCTTACCTGTACAACCCTTTTGTTCTTAAAACTGGGCACATCTGCTGCTTTATATTGATTGAGATATAAAGCAGCAGATGTGGGTCTAAACTGGAGCTGTCTGTTGCCTCATTGATAGCCATAGAATAAAACACCTTTTCAGCCACTGTAGCTTTCAGGGTCCATTGTATATCTTCAGCTAAATTATTAATTCTCTCTCACACTGTCCTGTGAGATAAGTTGAGATTTCAAATAATGAAAGTTTGTTTAGTATCAATATAACTGCAGCTGTAGGTATGCAATCCCTTACAAACTCTTTCTGAATGAGGCTGCAGTCTTTCTCACTGTCCACATAACTGACATGCAGAACTACCTTAATGACCTCCTTTAGTTTTACCAAAACTACCCCCCCCCCCCCCAAAAAAAGGTCAGTTGTCTACTTCTCATTGAAAATATGGCACTCTGCATCTACTTTTCTTTTGGGGCTTGGGCAACATTGCAAGTGTGATCTAACAAGAGAAAGAGAGGACCAGTGACCAGGCATCTTTTGCGAAGAAGAAGCAATGGCAATGCTCAAAGATACTTATCGTCCTTTTGCTGGAGAAAATAACAGTGATTGCTTGCCAGAGGTTTTTGGCCCTCCATCCCACCAAAATGTATGCCAGCTTCGCTCTACCCCTCCTCCTCAATGACAACAGCACCCTTTTACATCAAGGTTCTTGAAGTTGTATTACAGAAATACAATAGATATGTGCATTTGATAAATTTCAAAGTTTAAGGTTGTTTGGGAAGTCAACAGTGGTATAATATGAATAGCCGCCTTGTCTGTGTATGACTAACAGTGCGATGCTATACATCTGTGCTTGGAAGTATGCTTTGATGTTCTTTTGCTTACAGGCAAAGACTGCTTTATTTAAGAAGGCCTTTAAGTTGTAAGTGGGTCTGGTGGGTTGGGTGTTGTTTTAATAATTATTTTTTCTGTAATAAGTGTTTAGTGCATTTTGATTTATTGTTTTAATCAGTTTTAATTGGTTTTATAAGCCACCTTGAGTGCCATTTTTTGGTAGAAAGGTTGATAGTGTAGATTGTGCTTTTGTTGGTAATTGCTTTATTTTTGCATATTCCATTAAGTCCCACAATATAAGCAGCACAAAGCACATTAGTTCACGTTTATTGGCTACGTGGTCTTAGTCTACAAGTTTGCCTTTGTTCTGAAGCATCATTTTGAGACATTGCGTACCATGGGAAACAGTCTTATGTTGAAAATAAATGTAACAAAGTAAGTAAGTTACATTTTTGTTGAGTTTTAAAGCTAGTACTCATTCTTCTATCTAGAAACTTAGGCCATGTCCGCACATAGTGCTAAACAAAAAATCCTTGCTTATAGAATATGCAGGAGCAACTTTTGGGTGCATGTAGCCTACTCACTTCCATATCACTTCTCCCTTTGCACAAGCAGGAAAATTAACTAGGAAGTCACAATAAATCATTTATTCCTGTTTATTTGAATTGGGCACTATGATAAATTAAGAGATAAGAACCATGCTGGATCAGACTAAGGACCTATCTAAGCCAGCGTTCTTTTCACAGAGTGGTTTACCAGATGCCATAAGCAGGACCTGAATGCAATAGCATATTCCAGTTCATGTTTCTCAGCAACTTCTTTACAGAGACATGCTGCCTCCGATACAGGAGGTAAAATATAGCCATTAGGACTAGTTGCCATTGATAGCTTTATTTTTCATGAATTTATCTAATTCCCTTTTAATGCCATCAAAATTGGTGGTCATCACTATATTGTGTGGTAGCAAGTTCCATAATTTAACTATGTGCTGTGTGAAGAAGTATTTTGGTCTTGTCAGTATTTAATTGGTTTATTATTCCTCACCCAGTCCATTGTTGCAGCTTGGCTGCAAACTTGTACATCCACAGTCTCACCTGATGAAGATGAAAAGGAGAAATATAGCTGAGTGTCATCAGCATACTGATGCACCTAAATAAGGGCATTTTGATATTGAAAGTTTTATGTCTTGCTATTTACTGTTTTACTCTGTACAGCACCATGTACATTGATGGTGCTATATAAATAAATAAATAATAATAATAATAACAACAACATGGACCCTCTGTTTAACATTTTCATCAAGCTGCCCACCACAACCTCAGGATCTCTTTCTTGATCACTCGCTGCCAGCTCAGATCCCATCAACATGGTTAGAATTTACCCCCCAAAATGTGCATCGCTTTATGTTTGCTTGCACTCAACGCAAGCATTCATAAAGCGTTCAGTGCAAGCAACCCATTTTAATACCCATTTCCCTCAATTGCTCCCAAACAAGCCAGAAATTGTCCAGCTTTAAGCCATGGTTAAAAATTGGCTTTTCTTCCTAGTTTATTTGGGAGCAGTTAACCATCATCCCAGATTAGGACATAACAGGAAGCTGTGGTTAATTGTGGATTCTTGGTTAGTCTCCCTGCTTGTGTAAAGGGAGTGAAGCAGGAGTGAGGGAGCTGCTTGCACGTGTATGCATATCCTTAATATTTGGCCCTTATTAGAAATTTAGGAAAGACAGACAGTAGACATGACTGGTGTAAGAAGAAGCAGGCAAGATTGAACAAAGAATATACAGGATAAGGAGGGAATGATAATCGAACAAGGAGCCATAAAACAAAATGGAAAATATTTATGTAGAATGAACTGGTTGGCCACTGTGTGAACAGAACGCTGACTAGATGGACCTTTGGTCTGATTTAGCGTGGCGCCTACACTGTATTCCTTTCGTCACCAGCTGAAGACCTTATTTTCTCAGTATTTTAACACCTAATTTAACTTAAATTTAAACTTTGCTGTTTTAATTCCATATTTTAATCTATATCAATCTCTGCTGTGTGGTTTTATCCTGGTTGTGCTTTTTATATTTGTATTTGTGTTTTTAGACTGTTTTATTATGCTTTTCATGGTTTTAATTTTCGTGAACCACCCAGAGAGCTTTGGCTATTGGGCAGTATAAAAATGTAATAAATAAATAAATCCTATTGAGCTTCAGTTTTTTTGTGATTTGGCCTAAAATTGGCTTGTCAAGAGAGTGAGCAAGCCTGTCTTCTGTCCCACTTCGGAAATCTAGGTAAATATATGTGACTTAAGCTTTGCTTAAAACATTAAGAGCACAATCCTATGCATCTTTAGATGGAAAAAAGTGCTACAAGTCCTAGCATTTCCTTAAGGATGCAATCCTGTACAAGCTTTCCTAAGAGTAAGGCTCATTGAACACATATGTGTTTGGACAACACAATAATGGTGGGTTAATGTTCAACTCTATGGTTGATTATTGAGGGGGTACTTCCCACACAACATGATTATAATCAACCGTGGTGTAGATTAAAGGCAGTGTTGAGTTGACTATTAATCAGCTGTGTGTTTGATTGACACTTCCCACTGGTATCCCATTAGCCATTGCAAGTTCTGCCAGCTAAACTAAAGTGGCAGCTGCCACTTTGGTCACCCTTGCCAGGGGATTCTGTAGTTGCCGAAAAGAACCAACTGTGAGCGACTAAATAGTCAGTGGTGCCCGATAGAAAACACAATAAGCAACAGTTGTTCAAATAATCAACTCTGCACAGTGTTGGTAATTTCAGCCAAATAACTTACCATGGTATGAAAAAGTCCCAACAGACGACACCGTTGACTATTTATCCCACCATTGGTTATCATGTCATCCAAACCCAGTCAATGAGACTTGCTTTTGAGAAGATATAAATAAATATTTTTGTATATTTGTTTTTAACATTAACTGTTTTTAACTTTGGAAACCCCCCAGAGAGCTTCGGCTATGGAATGGTATATAAATGCAATAAATAAATAAATATCCATAGGATTGCAAATACATTAGCTTTAAAAGCGAACTCTAATAGCATTTTGCCATTCATGAATCATGAGTTGTTATTTTCTGTCCCTTTCTGGCAGTAATTATCCTGAGATATTATTTATTTATTTATTTATTTATTTATTGCACTTATATACCGCTCCCATAGCCAGGGCTCTCTGGGCGGTTTACTGAAATTCTAAAATTAAGATAAAAACGAGTATACAAAATTTAAAATTCTAAAACACAGAACACACACACATAAAGCATTAAAAACCTTTAAAAAAAAACTAAACATGTGGGTGATTAAGATGTGCCGCCATATGCCTGGGCAAAGAGGAAAGTCTTAACCTGGAGCCGGAAACATAGCAGCGTTGGTGCCAAGCGAGCCTCGTCAGGGAGATATGGCACCATATACAGTTTTCTCTTTGAAATACATCTCTGCAGTTATGATTAACCAAATGATATGACAACTTTTTATGTGAATGAACTTTGATAAGAAATGTTGCTATAAAATGCTTTCAGTTGCTGACAGAGTGGTGTAACATTTGTGATGCAGTGGTGAAAACAACTCTTTTAATAAGGTTGCATTGCAAACATGGCTCTTGGAAAATGTTCCTGGATTCCTTGGCTCTTAGACAACTGAAAAGTCATACCCGTGACACAGCATGTTGAGGAAAAAGCAGGGTAGCTTACTCTTAAATAAGAAAAATAGGCTTTATATATAAAAGTGCTGTTAAAACATTTTATAGTTAATTGCATGTTCATCTATAAACATGTGAATAACAATATTGCGATATAATTACCTACCCTTTTCCGATGCCAAACCTTAGACAGTAACTTCCCTCCGTTATTAACTTATGACTTGCATATATGGGCTTTATTCTTGCCCTCAGAAATCATTGTTGTCTATTCTGGTTCTTTACAGTACTAATGTACAGCAAATGAAGAAGTATTTCCCAAAGCTGGCATACATAAACTTTTATTCCGAAGGATTTTCTAAGGGAACATTCATTTCAATAGGTCTACTCTAAGCAGGACTAACATTGGATGCAACCCATAATTTGTGTCACACCAGTGGTAACCCACAATTTTCTTAAGTTCCCCCCTTTTTTCTTGCAGGTTGTGAGAATAAAGGGTGTGTAAAGGGTGGGAAAGCATGTAGAAAGCCATGGTGATGGATTTAAAATATTGCTGGGCACTTGCACCACAGCACCTGTGAAAGTGTTCATGTGGAAGGAAGCTAGTGAAAGAGAAAGAAAACAGTGGCCCTGTTAAGACAACATGCTAAGCCATGGTTAGGCCACTAATCCTTTTGCAGCAAATGGTTAATAAGCATGTTTAAACCATGGTTATCTAGCCACCATGGTTAGGAATGGTTCACACGGCACACTAAACCATAATGTTTAGCTCAAAATGCTTAATTGCCATGGTTTAGTATGTTTTTTGAACGGGGTCAGTGAAAAATGTAGTGTCCCCCATGTTGAGTGTTGGATTTAAAGTTGGGACTATATTCTGAAAAGGTGAGAACTTCTGCCACTGGGTTCATAGATACAGTAACATTCATGATACTCTTGAAAAGTAAAAGATTAGAGTTGATTTTTTTTAGGGGAATTAGAGGAATTTCTTTCCTTGTTCCCAGCTTTCCACTCTTAGACTGGTTCTTGAAGTATTTATGTGCAAGAATGTGGTATAATTAACAGCACCTTTTTAAAACAACAGCAATCTTGCTGAAGTGCTTATATATTTGCATTAATGAAACCCTTGCCCTTAATATAGCTGAGAACGTCATTGTATCTGATGAAGCATTTTATAACTTGAGCTTTCTGTATGTTGACACAAATAGCAGCTGATACATTAAGATATGTAACCTTTCTACTTGAACTGATCTCATAAATATGGCAGCATCTATTATGTGCCTTTTTGCGTCTTTTGCTTTAAAAATGTTACATTTTTCAGCTCTACTGTTTGTTTTATAAGAGCAGTGCTTCCAATTATCATTCTTGCAAGTTGAGTAAAGCAGCACCTTGGAAGAGAACAATATTTCGATCAAGGCCAGTGTTGAGAAGTAATTGCTTCTCCCTCCACCCCACCCTTGTATCTTGCCAGGTTTGCATACTATTGGGTGAGTTTATAGCAAAAACGAAGAAAACCTGACAGATTAATACATCCCCAACAAAAAAGAAACGGTTCCCTTAAGACTAATAATCTTTTTTATTTGCCAAGCTTGCATCAGTGGAATGATGGCATCCCATCTTTTTAGGCAGCATATCTGAATCAAGATTAGTTTGTTCTATCACGCAGTTCTGTTGAATAGATCTCTTTTTATGTCATGCCTGTTTATCTCTAGGCCACTTCTTTATTGATAGTGAAATAGAAGTGAGTCACAAGTGAGTAGTATATTATGTTGCAACAACTTGCATTTGTAATAGGCTCATAAAATGACTCAGCTTTATCTGGAGGTAAAGGAAAAATATTTTACAATGAGTTATCCTGCTTTCTCCATTCACATAATGGGGGTGAGTGATGATTTTAAAAACAGTGATGGAACCATCATTGCTCTTTAGAAAAAAACATTTTTGACTTACAGTAGATTCTGCTCAGCTATCCATGCCTGTACTAAGAAGGGGGGTGAAATACAGATAGCCATGTTGGTCCATTAGATAAAAAGTTCAGGCAGCAGCCTAATATCTTTTATTAGGTCCAACTAAAAGTCACAGACAAACAGAATGCACCTGCTGTGGGAAGACAAGATGCTGCTGGATCTGATGAAATATTGAAGTTGCTAGTTTGCCCAACATCTTAAGATAGAATATAAAAGATTTTGTGGGTTAGACTGGGATGGGCAACTTGGGGCCCTTCAGATGTTTTGATCTATATTTCCCAACCAACATAGCCAATGTTGAGGGATCATGGGAGTTATAGGCCAAAACATCTGGAGGACCACAAGTTGCCTACCCTGGGTTAGACAGTACCTGCTTTAAAAAAAAAGTTGCAGCAAGGTATGAAGGAACAATAACTACTCTCTCTTTTTTTGGAAAATAAAAATAAAACCCAACGGTTATTTGGAATTGTCTTTAGCACTAATTGGAACACATGGGTTTCTTTCAAGACAGAGAGTGTAAGCACAGACAACTAGTAATCCTTCCGTTAGCAAAGCTGGAGGTAAATTTTAGGTGGTGAACCAGGTATAAAGTCAGTAGTAGCCAAATAGGGTAAAGTTACAAAGTAGTTGAAACTCATTTCCCTCCCATAGACAAAATTCCTTCCGTTAGTAGAAAGTCATCTTCCAGTTCTAGAATTTCTCCCTTCAATAGCTAATTTTTGTATTTTCCAAATGAATAGCTGAAAAGATACAAATTAATGACTAGAGAGCCCCAGCCCTTCGTCTTGGAATCGAAACTACAATCGTTCCCCAAATATTACCGATATATCAACAATCTTGCAACAAAGTTGACAGATGTACTTGACACACTACCAGGAAATACCATTGTTCATTCCACTATCTACTGTATATGTAACCTTAGTTGCAAGAGAGCAGATATACCAGTAATATTTAATATATATATGATTTGATTTGATTTGATATTGGTATAACTTGATAGGTGCAGTCTTAGTTTTTTTCTCTTTTGTAAAGAACAGGGATTGGATCGATATTAGCCATTCGTCAGTGGAATGGAAACTGCTGGCGGAATAGATTTCCCCTCCTGCCACTGCCAAATCTGCTCAAGAGGGTTGGGGCCCTTTGGGGTGTGCGGAGGGCTTCAGTGAGGAAGCGAGTAAGGTGATGTTCTGTTGAACAAGTGGAAGTCTGCTTATGTGATGTTTGATATAATCTTAGGTGTGTTGCTTTTCTAAGAGCTCTTTTTAGCTTGGCTAGTTAGTGCCATCATTAGCATGCTTGTCCTAAACTAAAAACAAATTCACTCTTGTATAAGAAAATAACATGTTGATGGAATGTTTTTCTGGTTAGCTATTTGTCATGAACATCAGGAATTTTCTCTTGCACACATTCTGAGCCATTAAATTCAAGATGGATTAATTCTTCATCTTTTGGAATCCTGCATAGTTGTCTGTATGTATGAAGAGAGAGGCTTAGTGAGTTCAGGCAGGAGAACAATTCAGTCAGTCAGACCGTGTCACTGTTTCCCCCCAAATGGGAGAGGGGCAGCCTGGTTGGGAAGATGATCTATGATTTAGCTTCAGCTTTCAGAGAGGGAACAGGGAATGGTAAATACCTCACAGGCTGATCATGTTCCTATACTTACATTTATTGGTAGATACTTCTACTTGATGTTGATCTATCGATATTACTTCTCTCTACTCCCATTCACACAATGGCTATTGTGGATTAGGATTCCTAGAAACATGCATTGAAAGAGTGAGGAAAACTTTGCATTCTGGTTATTACAGTAGTGGAGTGAAGGAATAACTAACCTGAGTTTCATGAACTTGAATAGGTACCCTTGGAGAGAATCCAACCCTAGACCAAGAGAAAGTGGGGGGGGGCTTGTCCATTTGTTGTCGTCTTTGAGTTGGCCTAATAAAGGTATTACACTCGGTGGATTTGGGAATTTTTCTTATGGCCAACATGGCTGCCTTGAGCCATAGCTAGACGGGGCTTTATCCCGGGGCGATCCCCAGGATCATTCCTGTGCATTCACACGATGCACAGGGGATCCCGTGATCAGGGAAGGATGATCCCCCCCCTTGTCCCGGGATGTCACCTTGCCCTTTAGGCCCGGTTTTTCCACGGTCACGGGCCTGAGACCGCGGAACATGTGGCCGGGTGCCACAGTTTGTCCCGACTCCTTGCGATTCCTTGCAAGGAGCCGGGACCCACACACAGGGTGCAGTGCTCCTCAGGAGCACTGCGCCCATCGGGGGCGGGGTGGGGGGAGCAGGGGATCACTTACCTTTTGCACACAAGTGTTTGTGCGCTGCTGTCCCTTTAAGAAAAAAAGAAAGAAATTGGCGGTCGTCTGGGCCGTGTGTGTACTGATGGGGAGATCTCGCAATAAAAATATTGCAGGATCTTCACCCCTCCATCTCGCTAGACTGCTAGGTCTAGCTAAGGCCTTGGTTTTTTATTTTTATTTTTCTCCCCACTAGCTCTAGGCAGAGCAAAAGCAAGATTCTTGCTGATGGCAATGTGGCTGAGTGAGATATTCTTAGTACTAATGTTGCAAGAGTAAACTGTATTTTCTGTGTTAGGCATCTCAGCTATCAAATGAAAAAAGTTGTGAGGTGGGGAGGGAGGAGCCTAAGGAATGAGGAAAAAGGAAAAAGAAGATGAAGAGAAACCAAAGGTGCATGAGCTGCCAAGAAGCACTGAATGCTTGGGAATTTGAAGCTTTTCCTTAGAATAGGGCTTCTTCTAATTTAGGGCTCAATGAAAAAGGGCTCAATCCTATGCATGTTTAGACAGGAAAAAAGCATGGCTGCCTGGGAGTTGCAGGACTTTTGTCTGTCTAAGTATGCATAGGATTGCACCCTTAGTTTAGTTGCAACACACCACCCTAAAGTTAAAAAGCTTTATTTGTAATGATTTCTAAATATTATTTTGACTTCTGACAACTTTATGTACTTTGCTTTACAGGCTCACAAGTCAGTGAACTTTGTTTCAACTCTTCTTCAAATCACTATGTCAGAGCAACTGGATTTACCAGTGAGACAGGCAGGCAAGTGTTGATTTTATGTCTTTTTATAGTATATCTATATAGCACCATTAAAATGTGATTGGATGGGCAAAAGAATGTAATGCAAACCAAATCTCCCTCCCCTCCCAAATCTCAGAAATATGGGGGTGGGAAGAGAATCCTCTTCTAAAAAGGGCTTTTCAAGAATGGTAAAACTAACATGAATTATCTTTGTACACAGAGCTCTCTTTCAGTATGTGTCTGATTACATGACATCTGTGTATTCATATAAGAGTTCATCTCTTCCTTCTCTGCAGTTCCATTTCTTGAAAAACCACGTAATGGCAGTGGAAGTAACCCATTTACTAGAAATGAGACTGTTGGAATATTATCAAACTCTTCAACCTATAATGTCTGAGAAACATACATTACTAATCTGACTGGTGGAATACCAGTAAGCATGTACATAATTTTCTATCCGGTCATGTATGTGGGCATGTACTGTGCACAAAGATTTACACCTTGCCAGCTGAGGTGTACAAGGGAAATGCTATGCTGTGGTTCCCTTGTGATATCAGCTGAGCTAAAGTAATTTCCACAAAGTTCTAAAGGCTTAGTTGGCATAGCCTGCAATCAACATTGTGTATAATATTGGAACAGCTAAGTCTAGAAACGTATTGCAATCAATTTCTTCGTACTAAAATCTTTCATTTTAACTCACGATAATAAATTAAAAACCTTAAAATAGATAAAATCTGTGCTTCTTCTCTTAAGATGCTGACATCTCAATCCCTTTCAGCTGAGCCCGGTCCCCAAAAGTCAGCACAAATAAAAAAAGCTCTTAGTGGTTTTGAAAGTTACATAAGATTGGGAAGGGAATTAATAGCCTCTTATTAAGGGGCTCCTTTTTGTCCAAACATGACAGCATGATATTTTAGCATAAAGTAATCTGTTCTGTGTCAGTCTTAAGGATTGTGATCAGATACTGGGCCAGTTCGCATGAGCAAACTAACCACTGTGGCTTAAGCCATAGTGGCTTATTTTATTGTCCGGCACATGGCAGACATCATTTCCTTAAATTACCCACCTAAGCATTTTCCTAATTACTCACCCCATCAACAGGCCATGGGTTATTTGAGGGTTGTTTACCCTTTGGACAACATGACAAGCTGCACCTGGGTAGATAATTAGGGGAATGGCACCTGGCAACATCGAGGATTAAAACAAGCCATTATGGCTTATGTTGATTGTGTGAACTGGTCCATTCTGTCTCACAATTATATCCCACCCTTTCCCCAAAGAACTCATAGTGATGTGCATGGGGTTTGTCCCACTTTAGACTTGCAATAGCCCTGTAAGGTGAGTTAGGCTGGGGTCAGACAATCAGCAGGAGTAACAGCGCAGTGTGGATTGTCCTTCTTGCATGTGCCAGTTGCAAGACCAGAATTCCCATAATTACCTGTGCTGTGTTGCAGGTTTCCTTGTTGTCTGAACCCAGCACATAGTGTAGCTGTAGTGACTGTTTACTCACCCTACAACGCATGGCCATGCCATGTACTGGGTTTGGACAACACAACAACCTGTGACATGGCACCAGTAATTATGGTAATTCCAGTGGTGCGTCCGGCACTCATGGGAGCGGGGGAAACAACCAATGCTGTGTTTTCCCCACCGATCATCCAAACTCGGCCAATGGGTGGCACCCAGTGAGCTTCATGTCTGGCTACGACTTTGAACCTACATTACACTGGCTGTCTGACATCACAGAGGTGGTGACCGTTTCTGACATATGTTGGCTCCACTATTCTCAGTCTCCAAATGTTTCATGTTGGTTTTTTCCCAATATTTTCTGTGTTGCCAAATCGTTAACAGTCTACAAAACAATTTTTAAAATGCAAGCTTTCAAAAAAGGAAATACAGAATATTGTTTATTGAGTATATCTGGTGTGCTTTTGTAGAGTGGATGAACTTTTATGGAGCAAATTAAGATGCTTCATAGGCATGCCCTTGCTTGAATGCAAGTCACATAACAAGCTATTTGTGAATCTGATCAATATTGGTACAAATACATAATCTTATATGTAGGTTTGGGGTATTATTAATATTAAGCTCTTCTTTGACAGGTGTTATCTACTTGAAGAATATGATAACCCAGTATTGGCCTGACCGGGAAACTACTCCAGGGGACATCCCACCTTATTCAATACCAGAGGAAGATAGACACTGTATCCGTGAGAATATTGTAGAAGCTATTATTCATTCTCCTGAGCTGATCAGGTATACTCTGAGTCATGGTTGCAAAGTGCATTCTTTCCAAATTCTTCCTTATGTTACGTCTTCATTGTCATTAGAACATGTAACACTGATGATGATATGCTCTCCACTATATCTAGATAAGTGCTAAAACAGGTATGAGCATTACACACTTGTAACTTTTTATGAGACAGAGAGGAAGATGGGTAGATCTTTCATACTGAAGAAATATGTATACTTAACTAATTCCTTTGTGACCACAAGACTTCAAATTCTATTCAGCTTTATTTAACCTGTCTATTTTAATTAGGTAATTAGCTATTAAAAAACCTAAAAAACCTGCTAAAGTTCTTAAAATAGTAAAATTATTTGTATAACCACCTGTGTCTTGTGTATTCCAGAGTACAGCTTACTACATGCATTCATCACATTATCAAACATGATTATCCCAATCGTTGGACTGCAGTTGTAGAGAAAATTGGATTTTATCTTCAGTCTGATAATAGTGCCTGTTGGCTTGGAATCCTTCTCTGTCTTTATCAACTTGTGAAGAACTATGAGTAAGTTCCTGTCTGTATTGAAGTAATCTCATCACAGAGCCACAGCAAGGTTGTGTGATGCTTGCTTTACTTGTAGCTTACACTACTGTTTTCTAGACAGTAGAGTTGCGTGAGTCCATGCTGAGTGAGCTGTGATGGCTCCTTCCTTATGAAATGCCCTTCTATCAGAGGTACAGCTAGCTCCCTCCCTGACTACTTTTAAATAGAGTATAAAGACTTGGATGTTTCAGTCTGCATTTAATTGATGCTAGCTTGTATTTCATATATTGTATTGTTTTAAAGTGTCACGATTATCTTTATTTGTATTTGTATTAGAATGGTATTAGAATGTTGATAATTTAGTTAATTGTATTTATAAATATTTTAGTGTTTCATATTTCTTTATTGTAAGCTGCCTTGAGAAGCCTTTTCTATTTAAAGTCAGTATAAAAACATTATAAATAGATAAATTGAATAGCTATTTGTAAGAGGATAAAGTTGGTATTATTTCAGTCAGGCTGCCTGTACTAGCCTCCTTCTACAATATTTGGAATTCAGAACATTTGTTGAAGTACAGTTGCTCACTATTTCATGCTTTCATGAAATTGCTTGCTGCTTCCATTATGAAGGTGTTGGTGGGGTGGCTCCTGAAGTTAAAGTTTTGAGCTGCTTGCTGCCGCTTCCCACTTCCTATGGATTCATTTCCTGCCCTTGATGTTTTGTTTATAACCTTAACTAATAGATCTGGAAGCCAAAAGGAGAGCCTCCTATTTTGGGGGAGGAGGGAATGAGTGCTTCTTTCATGAACTTTAGTTCACACTGTACACTGCCCATTCTGTTCTCTTTTCTCTTGCTGCCTTCATCCATAGCCGGTCTACAGTATACAATGGGATGATTTTCTTTGATTTTGCTGAAGGTGGATATGTTCATAGTAACTTTTGCTATTGAGCGATAAAAGTCATCTAGTTCCTGGTCCAATATAAATTTGACTATGAAAAACTCTTAATTGTGTCTCTCCAGAGACAGCAACATAACAAGGTGGTGGCTGGTTTAGTACCTTTTGCTGCAGTACTTCCTTTGAAGCTGCAGTGAGCTTATGGTTAGGGCTCTTGGTTTTAAAACAGTGTTGTTTCTAAATTCTTTCTAAAATCAGTTCCTATTCTCCTTTAAAGATATAAGAAGCCGGAGGAGCGGACTCCTTTGATAGCAGCAATGCAACATTTCTTGCCTGTTCTGAAGGATCGTTTTATCCAGCTTCATTCTGATTCATCTGATCAGTCTGTCCTTATCCAGAAACAGATCTTCAAAATCTTCTATGCGCTTGTTCAGGTGGGAGCAATTTATCTGTAGAGCAATAATGCTTTAAATCACGTAGGTAGTTCTGAAACGACTTTCCATCAGTGTTTAACCAGGGGAGTGGATAATTTATTTGGAATATTGGGGTCCAGAATGGATTTTGTGGAAATCTTCATTATGAGTATATATCTGTGTACCATGTATTATTTGTTCATTTATTTTATTAAAATATTTGCATCCTGCCCTATATCACTAGGATCTCAGGGTGGCATACAGATAAAATTATACAAACAATATAAAATAATAAATATGCACAGCTAAAAACAAATTAAACCATTAATCAACCTAAAACCAGTATATAATTTAAAAGCAAGAGAAACAATTAAAACTAAGTATAGCTGTAGTGAATTCAAAGGCTTTGTTAAACAGCCATGTTTTAACTTGGCACCGAAATGAGGTCAGCGCTGGTGCCATTTGGGCCTCCAAGGGGAGGACATTCTATAGCTGGGGTGCCACAACAGAGAAAGTCCACTTCCATGTCCCACCATAGCGTATGTCTCGTGTTAGTGGGAGGGCTCCTACAACAGATCTTTAGTCTTGGGCAGGCATATATAGGGAGAGGCGCTCCCTCAAGTATCGAGGCCCCAAGCTGTTTAGGGCTTTAAATGTCATTACCATCCTTGAATTCCGACCGGAAGCATATAGGCAGTCAGTGCAATTCCTTTAAGACCAGGATTATATAATCTTTGTGGGGTGTACCGGACAGCAGTCTAGCTGTTGCATTTTGAACTAGCTGTAACTTCTGATTCGTCTTCAAGGGCAGCCCCACATAGAGTGCATTGCAGTAGTCTAATCGGGAAGTTACCAGTGCATGTGCTACTGTGGCTAGATTGTCACTGTCCAGGAAAGGCTGTAGCTGGCAGATCAGCTGAAGCTGGCTCCAAGTATTCTGCCGCAGAGTTTACTTGGGTCTCCAATGACAAGGATGAATCTAGGAGTACTCTCAAGCTATGCACCTGCTCCTTCAGAGGGAGTGCAACCCCATCCAGGACAGGTCACTTACCTAATTCCCAGACTCAATCCACAAAGCTTCTGTCTTATGACGATTCAGCATCAGTTTATTGGCCCTGATGCAGCCCATTACAGCTTCCAGGCACTGGTCCAGCATCTTCACTGCCCCAGCTGACTCTGACAACAAGGAGAAAATAGAGCTATCGTCAGCATACTGCCGAACACTTCCCAATCCAAGTACAGCTAATGTGGAACCTTGTGTCCTATAAGAAAAAGATTCTTTAATATGAAACATTATGTTTCTTTTCTGCTGTTGTTTAAAGCTACTATCTAGGATGACCCAGATATGAACCAAAATAATCGCTAAAGGATTTGGCCTGTGTCCTACTGAATCAGTCCAAAGACATGGACAACCTACTTCATTTGTCTAGCAGGAATAATGTAGTTGCCCATTGATATAGTTGCCTAGCAGGAAAAAAGACTTGTATAGTGCAAATATCAAATTATATAAACAAGTAGGCACTAGACCTATAGTCTCACATGGAACAAATACTTTTTGATCAATACCAAGAGGAAGCTATAGGAAAACACAGACTTTGCTTTTAGTTTTAGAAGGTGGGGGAGCAATTTAAGTGAATCAAAGTATTGATGAAAGAACCTTTTTGAGGAGGAGAGATGCAACCCAAAGAAATGAGATTATATGCACAGGAGAATTACATGTGTAGCTAGAGCATCTGTTTGCTGGGTTTTTTCCTCTCATCTCAGTTGTAATATGTATAGCTATATACCACTGAGTAGTTTTAAAAGGTGCTTGTATCTTCTGCGGTAGCAAAAGATGCCAAGGTTTGATTCTTTCCTACAGATGCATGTCCCTTCTTTCTATGAGTTGCAGCTGTAGAG
Source organism: Elgaria multicarinata webbii (assembly GCF_023053635.1). NCBI lineage: Eukaryota > Metazoa > Chordata > Lepidosauria > Squamata > Anguidae > Elgaria > Elgaria multicarinata. The sequence continues at coordinate 96,927,459 of NC_086172.1, forward strand.
TGTTCTAATAATGTGTTCTAGTACCAATGCCTAAGAAAGAGTTTTCAGAGGATATTCAAATGTATATGTAAGGTGCTTTGGTTTTAAATCTTGGTTTATTTTCTAATTATTGCTTGCTTTTGTTGTTTTTGTTGTTTTTTTGATAGTACACATTACCCCTGGAGTTGATAAATCAGCAAAACCTAGCAGAATGGATAGGCATTCTGAAGGCAGTGGTGGATCGAGATGTGCCAGCTGTAAGTTCTTGTTCAATACAGGCTAGCCTTGTATATAAAATTGTCTGCCTGTTTATGAATGTGCAGAAGTCATAGGTGTACCTGGGGCTTTCTTGATGTCTACCGTTGGAGAGGCCTGTGCAGGTGAAGTGTCTGGGACTGAGCTGGTGGTGTTCGGTCCAGCTACCTGCTCAGTCCCAGATACTTTGTCTTTGTGAACGCTCCCTCCACCCCGCTCACGTCCCCTGCTATGATCAGAGTGAATAGCAGGGGGGTTGGCTTTAAGCAACCCCCCCCCCCCCCAAGGTATCCTGGAAGGCAATGGGCTAGATTACTTCCTCAATGTCTTGCCTTGCCAGGTGTCAGTATTGCAATGCTGGAACTGGAAGCAGTGCTCTGGATATGTGTGATTCCTTTGTATCATGTGAAGAGCTCCTAACTGAAAATATACAGATCTAGAATTGTTTGGGGGCCCTTCCTTTCCCCCGTTATTCTCTTACCATGATATATCCTCTTTTTTCTGTATCATTGCACAGTATTAGTGAAGATCCTTATTCCTCTGAACATAGTAGTTTTTGAGATAAAGCACAAGTCCCCAAATATTAAATAAGACACTTATACTTTAAATACTATTGGTTGTTAAAGGAAACTCTTCAAGTTGATGAAGACGATAGACCCGAGTTACCATGGTGGAAATGTAAGAAGTGGGCATTGCATATCTTGGCTAGACTTTTTGAAAGGTAACGACTTTTCTCAAGATTCATTTTTATTTATTTTATTTATTTTAAATGTAACTCTTGTTATGATATGCATAATATATTGCAGCATTATCTTGGATTTCTCACTAATAATAATAGGTATGGAAGCCCTGGTAATGTTTCCAAAGAGTACAACGAGTTCGCTGAAGTTTTCTTAAAGGCATTTGCTGTCGGTGTGCAGGAGGTAGGAAATACTTTTTCATATTACACACTTGGTTGGGAATTAATGGCTTGCTGTCCTTTTTACTTTCTCCAAAATTTAAAGATTCAGTGGTTTAAAAATCCATTTGAAATTAAAGTTCTAGTCTGTCTCTGTCAAATTGAAACCACTACTGCTATGAACATTACTTGATCCTTTACACTTGGTATTTAGCAAAGTTTATTTGGCGGTTACGAAGGAGGTCTTTTACTGATGATGAAGATATTCAACCAATTCTGAAAGGCCCCAGGTCAAATGCTTAGCATTCCAAGCAAGCCTGCTTGACACCACCCTCTTCTCTTCTGCCCAGTTCATTTCCCTTTGTCTGCTCTAAATCACTTTTAATATAGGTAGCTGCCTTATGTCATATCATAACATTGGTCCATCTAGCTCAGTATTGTTTACAGCTTGGGTGGGGGAACCTAAGAACATAAGAAATGCCAGGCTGGATCAGACCAAGGGTCCATCTAGTCCAGCACTCTGTTCACACAGTGGCCAACCAGCTGTCGGCCAAGGACCAACAAAGTATAGGACATGGTGCAACAGCACCCTCCCACCCATGTTCCCCAGCAACTGGTGCACACATGCTTACTGCCTCAAATACTGGAGATAGCACACAACCATCAGGGCTAGTAGCCTTTACCTCTAGGAATTTATCCAACCCCCTTTTAAAGCCATCCAAACTGGTGGCCATCTCTACATCTTGTGGTAGTGAGTTCCATAATTTAACTATGCACTGTGTGAAGAAGTACTTCGTTTTATTTATCCTGGATCTCCCACCAATCAGTTTCATGGGATGACCCCGGGTTCTAGTATTTTGAGAGAGGGAGAAAAATGTCTCATCCACATTTTCCATACCATGCATAATTTTGTACACCTCTATCATGTCTCCCCTTAGCCTCCTTTTTTCCAAGCTAAACAATCTCAGTTGTTGTAACTTCCCTCACAGGGGAGATGCTCCATCCCCTTAATCATTTTAGTTGCCCCTTTCTGCACTTTTTCTAGCTCTATGATATCCTTTTTTAGGTGTGGTGACCGTATTCTAAGTGTGGTCGCACCATAGATTTGTATAATGGCAGTATGATACTTGCCGTTTTATTCTCAATTCATTTTCTTATAATGCCTAACATGGAGTTTACCTCCTTCAGCCTGAAGACCAAATTAAATTTAGGAGAAGCTCTTGGGGAAGGGGCACATTCCAGTGGTGAGTGAGGCTGATGGCAAAAGCAGGGCCAAAAATAGATATAAAAAAGACCAGCATATTGTAGCTTAAGGCTCATACTGCCAGTCAATAGGCCTTAGGAAAGGCATTTCAGCCTTTTGGAATGGGGAAAAGACTTTGTAAAAGCCAGAAAGCCACCAAATGATAGGTGATTTGAAGAAAGGGAAAGGGGGTATGGCCATTCGGGGACCCCCAAGAGGGCCAGAGATTCACCAGCCTGGTCTATACCGACAGGCAGCAGCTCTCTAGGGTTCTGAACAGACGTCTTTCCAAGCCTAATTTGGCAATGCCAGGGATTGAACCTTTTAATGCAAAGCATGTGCCCTACCGCATAGCTACAGTCCTTCCCCAAATGGGAACATAATTTGTGCGACTATAGTCTAGGATGCTTCCAGACAGGGTGCTTCAGCGAACCTAGTACTTGCAAAACTTGAAGGAGGTGCGCTGATCACTGTAGTTTAAATAGACTAAAAGGATCGGTGCAAGTGGCATGCTCTGGAAGGTGAATGTAGCATCTCGCACACTCCTTTATTGTTTTCTTCCCATGCTAGTAGGATGAGTTCCCCATTTATTGGTTAGTACTGCAATTCTGAACTGGCTGTGTGGAAAACTACCACATGAACACAGTTGAGGATTAGCTTTTGGCAATTATTGTCAAAATATTATTATCTTTAGAAACAACTAATCAGAGTTTATTTTCTTAGGTTTTGCTGAAGGTATTATATCAGTACAAGGAAAAACAGTACATGGCCCCAAGAGTTCTGCAGCAGACATTGAACTACATCAATCAGGGGGTGTCGCATGCAGTCACTTGGAAGAATCTGAAACCCCATATCCAAGTAAGTTTTCTTCTCAGTAAATGTTGCCTACACCGCTAAATAAGAGCTTGGTGTTTTCAAGAGGCTTTTTGGAGTTCTGCTGTTGCATATTCTGTGTGGGAACTTCAACTGTTAATTGTGTTTAATTTGATGATAATTGAGAAAACCACTCAGAAAACAATCACAGTTGCTTGCTGTGACGATTATCAAGAAGAAGCAGTTAGGGAAAACCCAGTGCCCCAGAGAAAATAATTAAGGTGTTTTTCATTACAAGTATACATGTGAATTTTGCAAATCCCCCCATTTTTTAATTTAATATGGCAGTAAAAAGTTCATTAGATTATTTTTGTTTCAGTATAAATATTTCTTAAAGAATTCAACATGTTTCAGTATGGCTTTCTCTATGATTTCATATTGTGGTGTCATGAATTATGCGGAAGTCAAATTTGCATATAGTAAAATAAGGCTTATCCAGAAAGTAATACAATTGGGCCTTTATATAATGTTCTGGGCCTCTGTGTCTTGTTTTCCATGAAGTTACTGTACCAAAGAGATACATAACAAAATGCACACTTCAGTTTTAGTCTGCATTATATTGTTACTAACTTGTTTTGGTTTTATGTTGCAAGCTGCCCTAAGAACTTTTGTTATGGGGCAGCTTATAAATGCTGTAAATAAATAAAATAATAGTAATGCTTATTATTTGCAGGGGATTATCCAAGATGTTATCTTCCCATTGATGTGCTACACAGATGCTGATGAAGAGCTATGGCAGGAAGATCCATATGAATATATACGTATGAAGTTTGGTAAGCAGTTCAAAATTAATATATGTGCAGAAAGCTTTCTCAGCTAGACTGTAACCAGAAAATATTGGATATATTAGAGACCGGTTGAACCTATTCCCTCTTATACATGTTGTGATACAAGCAGAGGATTGCACATTAGCATTTGCTGTGCATGTCAAGCAGAACATAATTGGACTGGTCCATCCCATGTGCTTTCCCCTCCCACTGCTCCAATCGGAGCCTTACCTTTTGTTAAGTGCAGTGTGGGGAAAGCAAGGAAGGGAAAGTGCGCTTTCTGGAGATTCCGGAAAGCATGCATTGTCATAGTTGTCATCATTCCGTCCCCTCCCCCCTCCCCCCCCCCCCCCCGCTCAAGCCAGTGGAATCTTAAAGGCCCTCTTAATGCAAGGGCACCCTTACATTAATAGGGCCTTTAAGGCCCCCATTGGCACAGGGGGGATGCACGATTCCCCTCCCCCCCCCGGCTAATGGTGGGCTCCGGCCAAGCTCGCCCATCTCTACTCTCCTTTCAAATTCCTGAAATAATAATTGACTTTGTGGAGATCATAAGAAAAATGGGTGTGGCTTTCTCAGCATGACAGCACGAGAGTGGTTTTTGACTGCCTCAAAGATCTTTGAGATTTCAAAGACTGGAGCAGGCAGGCACCATCAGAGCCTGCTTCAGTTGGAACCCCTCCCCCCACAGGGCTAACATCTTCACCTTGTGGGGAAGAAGGAGCTGTTGGTTTGCCCCTCCATTGGGAGATAAGAGGACGGAGCAGGGCCTTCCCACCAGCCTAAGCAGTCTCCTTAATTTCTTTTTATTTTCTCCCTCTTCCCTCCCCATACACTTTTCCTTGTGTGTCATGTCTTTTTTTAGAATGTAAGCCTGAGGGTAGGGACTGTCTTCTTTATTGATACATTGTAAGCCGCTCCGAGAGCTGAGGTGCGGGATAAAAATACTCTAAATAAATAAATAATTTCAGTCAGCATTGAATACTGTATTATATAGTGGTGGAATTTGCATTGTTTAATGCATATGCATGAAGTAGTTGAGTAGATTTTAGAATACTTAGTTTGTGAATATATATATATATATATATATATATATATATATATATATTATTTTGTTCAACTCCCAATGATTAGTGTTAAATTCCTAAATGCATGATTATGTTATGCATTTTGCAGTCTAGAGATTTTTGTACTTCTGGAATCATAGAAAGCTATAGCTTGTGTGTTGTTAAAACTCTATGGAAGGTCAAAGTGGAAATTCCTGGTGGGTAGAGATTGAAGTGGCTCTGATGTCTGAATTTGCTTCTTGTTTTGCATTGGTCCCTTTATGTTTCAAAAGACAAAATATTTAGATTGTTATATGTTTCTAACAGATGTGTTTGAAGACTTCATTTCCCCCACGACTGCTGCACAAACATTGTTGTTTACAGCATGCGGTAAAAGGAAAGAGGTATGCTTTTTAAGGATTACCTTTAATTTAAAAACAATAATCCTTCCTGGTCTCCTGTGCTGACCCTCATGTATATCAATATATCATGTATTGTTATGTGGTGACTAGAATGAATGAACGGTTCCAATCCTAGCTTCAGGTTTTGGGAGGGTCCTGGACAGGCTCTTCTTGATACCTCCCATGGCACTGTGGGCTGCCTGGCAGCAGCCTCCCACCACTACTTCTGGTGTGCACTGAGCAGAGCTCCCAGTCTGCGTGCTTGTCCCATACTCGCTGGTGCCACCATCTAAATACGTGGAATATCCCGTACGTTGGAGGCAGGGTCAGCAGTGAACTCAATGCCAGCTGGGCAACCTCTCTGTCCCCGTGGCTTGGCCTTTCCCTTGGCCCCTGCTGCCATCCAGCTGAACCACATCAGCTGCGTTGATGCCCTATGGCTGCAGTGGTGGGCCCTGTTAAGGCCCCAGCATTTGTTCCGGTATGCCATGTGCATTTGCCAGGCATGTTAGGTTCAGATATGTATTTGAGACCTGTATAACATAATTTTAAAAATGAACATTTTCCCAAGGATTGTAAATTATTCTAGTTCCTATTTAGATGCAGTGGTCTACATTTTATCAGTTTCTTAACAAGCAGTTTTAATGGTTAGCTATACTGTAGTTGAGCAATGTTGGTATATTAAAACTTCGATAAAATTAAAAGTTAGCAATAACATTCTAGATATTTGGAAACTTTCTAATCACAACACTAGCTGAAATGTTTTATTTGAAGTATTTTAATAAATGGTCTGGATGTGTGTTTTTTTTTATTTATCTCAACCTAGGTTCTGCAAAAGACTATGGGCTTTTGTTATCATATCCTCACAGAGCCAAATGCTGATCCTCGTAAAAAAGATGGAGCTTTGCATATGTTTGGTTCTCTGGCTGAAATACTCCTGAAAGTATGTTTTCATTGAGTAGACATTACACTTTCCTGCCTCCTTCTCCTCCTCCTTATTTCTACCATTTAAAGAAAACATTAGAAAAATTGTTCCAACACACACCATAATAACTTGGGCAATTATAGCTAAATCTATTCCCATGGCAACATTTGTATTTACTAAAATACTGCATAAGCAGATATTCAGGTGTCATGTCACAGGTGCTAGGATGAATTAATCTATCATTTGCTATTCTTTGTGGGAGGGTTTGCTCCTTTGTCAAGTGTTATGGTTGTTTCCCCACCTTCCCAGGATGTTAGAGGTCCAAGGTTAAGGGATGTTCTCCGTTACCCACCTAGGTAAAACGTATCTTTTTACTTAATTATTTCATCTATACCACCCAATAACCAAAGCTCTCTGGGCAGTTCCCAAAAAATAAAACAAGGTAAAGCATAAAATATAAAATATGGAAGCTTAAAACCACAATATAAAAGTACAACCAGAATAAAACTTAGCAGCAACTTTGTTTGTTAGATCCATTTCAATCACCCAGTAGTTGGATGTTGGCCTACTTCCTCAGTACTAAGTGCTCTGATATGCACAGATAACTCAGGAAGGATTGGAGGATGGTTTTTCATTTTGCACTGAAGAAGCAATCAGAGACTTGCATTACTTTTCTTCTCCAAAGCCCACCCTGAAGAGAATCATGACACTACATCTCCCCCTTGTTGTGTGCCATGTGTAGAGGGGGTTTGGAGGAAGGGTTCTACCTTCACTTTGCACTAGGCATTTTTGAAATTGGGAAATAACTCAAAACCCCCGAACAAAACAAAAGAACACTTCTTTGCTCTTTTTTTTAAAACATTTTTATTTATTTTCTACAATACTTAAACATACACCATTACAATTAAAGAAAACAACATACTACATAAATGTTGAATAAATGTTGAATATCATAATATCATATCTACATAACATAATCAAACATAACATATAAGTGCACCTCCCACCTCGGGATCTCATTCCTGATTCCAAAATCTCATACTTTCTTCAGCTGGTGGTTTCCCACTTCCCTTAGAAAGCACAAATATTAGGAACTGTTTCCAAATTCCTTCAAAATCATTTGTTTTAGCTATACCTCTTCTCAATTTAATATTACAAGTCAGTTTATCATTAATAGCTATATCCCAAACTTCTTTATACTTCTTTGCTCTTTAGAGTTGACGAGGAGAGTCTGGCTGCTAAGCCAGGCCAAAATATGTCAAACCCCGATTTTTGATCCTTTGGCAAAGGTGGAGCAGAGGCAGTGTAGCACTTGATTAGGCAATCAACCCTGCTCCTGACATGCACATACATGAAGGATGAGCATCATATCTGCGAGTTGAGTGGGGGTTAATACTATAAAGACTGGGGCCAAGATTATTTCCGTAGACCAGTACTACTATGTTAAATGCAGTATATTATTTGTCTTAAATTTGCACGCTTTGTATAACTGGCCTCATGATTTCCTTTGATACACCTTATCTAGCTGTTGACCCAGATGTTGGGCACTTACTATTTGCCTTCTAAAATCTTAAGAATTGATAGTAAATTTCCATATTCACCTATTTCTGATACTGTAACAGCTTTCTATAAAGTTAAAGCTGGGGAATAATTTTTGCATAATTGCATTTAGACACTCTACAAAGTTTTGAATAGTTTAAACCTTTATGACTGATTTATCTATCATAGGTTCTTCTCTTTGTTTTGATCATTCTGTTTTTGGCAGTTACTTCTGTTAAATGTGGAAATTGCTGGCTTTGACCAGGGTCAATTTGTGGGCTTTAGTTTACCATATTTTCATTTAAAAATTACTTGTGCAGGATGGGGGAAGGAAAAGAATTCCTTTCTCACAGGCTAGTTGGCTTCCATATGTAAAACAAAAAGACTGATCTACTATTATCTTCATATTCCAACAGAAAAAGATATACAAAGATCAAATGGAGTGCATGTTGCAGAATCATGTGTTTCCTCTCTTCAGTAGCGAGCTTGGCTACATGAGAGCACGGGTAAGTTCAAAGCTGGGCCCAGCCTCCTCTGTTCTTTTCTCACTGCCTGTCTTCTCTGAAAATGTCAGGTGGAAGGGAGGACTAGCCTCACCTAGGCTCTTTATGAAAGAAGCGAAATGAAGAGGTGAAGTGAAGATGGCATCCAGCACATGGTTGTTTTTGATGGAGTATGGGATACCCCCAGGGCTCTGAGGGAATTAACATCCCGTGAAAGTTGATGATTTCTCAAGGTCCCAAATGTGTTTTTTTCCCAAGAGGAAAGGGTAAGACCTGCTTTGCATGCAATGGCAATTCCTGGGAAGTTTAACCCAGGAATTGCTGCTATCTAGTAGGAATGATCAAGTGCACTGCCTCCCAGGTGCTTGTCACTTCCATTTTCAATTAATTATCTAGGAATTTCCCATGCCTGAATTGTCATTGTGATATCTGAATCCAGACACTCCAGGTTATTTAGGTGTTAAACAACTCAGAGTTAACCTAGTAAGGCCTTAGCTAGACCTAAGGTTTATCCCAGGATGGTCCCGGGGTCATCCCTGTTCATGTAAATGACACATAGGATATCCCGGGAGCAGGCAGGGATGATCCCGGGATAAACCTTAGGCCTAACTAACCATGTGTTAATTCTAGGTTGTTTAACCTCTGAACAATCCAGAGCTTCCAGGGTCAGACATCATGGCAACAACCCAGCAACAGGTATTCCTGGGTTGTTAATTGAAAGAAGCAATGAGTACATGAGAGGCAGCACACTCACACACTGCTGCTTGGCCCTGACAACCAATGGTTTAAACAACCCATGGGTTGTCATTTCATGTGAACCGGGACTTTGTGTGACAGTAGTCTGGGTATACTTTATCTCAGTGTTCTGGAATTCAGCACTATAGCTTTTCTTGCTGATTTCCCTGTTAGAATTAAGTTCCATGATATTAACAACCTTCTCTGTAACATGGTATGTAAAATAGTATTCATAGTGTAAATATGAAGTGTCTTTAGATCTTAATGAAAAGAGGAAGAGGTTCTCTAAGAACAAGAGATGGGGACTTGAGATAAAGTACATATTAGGAAATTTTTGGGTATCTGTAAAAGCGTTTTAGCAATAAATGATGTAACTGCTTAGAGGTATTTTAAAATATGTTCAGTGATATATAAATTCATTAAATAAATACATAAATAAATGAAGAAGTGAGTTTTTTTCATGAAACTAGAACCACCACATGATACATTACTTTTTTTAAATGCCCATCATGCAGTTGATCATGTGACTCCTTCCCCTTTCAAACGAAGTGGATTAAAATGGCTGCAGTCCCATGTACATAGTTTCTAATCTGTGCCTAGTGGTATGGTCCGTAAGTGTTCTGCATTTAGACTGTGTTGCTCACCACAACTTGTGGCTTTAGAACATCTTGACATCATAGCCCTGATCTAGTGATGCCAAAAGACAAGATTATCACTGACCAACCTCCAAACTTTGAAACATGTCTGTAGATAGGGAAAAAGAAAAGAAAATTAGTGCAATTCAAGGATTTCTGTTTTGTATTCTTGTTCTTGATAATGTTGTATGGAATAGGTGTGTGAGTTTGTATTAACTACTTGAAATTGCTTACCATCTTATCCAGGCTTGTTGGGTTCTTCACTATTTCTGTGAAGTTAAGTTTAAGAGCGACCAGAATCTACAGACAGCCCTTGAACTGACCAGAAGATGCCTAATTGATGACAGAGAAATGCCTGTCAAGGTGGAGGCTGCTATAGCACTGCAGGTTTTGATTAGTAATCAGGAGAGAGGTACTTTTTCTTACACTTACTATCAAGGGAGCTTGGATGTAGCCAATATAGAGAGGTTGAATAATTGCTGTGCTCAAAATGTCATTGTGCATGGTTACTTAGAATAGTAGCTATAGTTGTGCTGAAAAGCATGTGTATGAAAGTAAGCTTGATTGAAATGAGCCTAACTTGCCTTTTATCACTGGGGTGTAAGCCATCATTTTAAACAATAAATTATTAAAGGAGAATAGTTATATTCTTTCACGGTACCTTACTATCTGCAGGTGTTGGCTAGAACAAGACATCTTGTGAGATACACAAGAATCAAGATGCTTGTAAGAATCCCGTAATAATTACAACAGCTCTCAACTAGTGCCATTTATATATTAAAAAGTGGTGCATATATTAAAAAGTGCAATGGTAGTTGTGTAAATATTCAATATTTCATGTAGATCTGTATTTGACAGGGTTGCTTGCAACAGCTAGTAGAGGACTCTTCACAGTTCAAAATGAGAGAATAAAAATGAATGGTTTGTCCAGAGCCTGATGGCGACTAGTAATGGCTGGCCTTTTTTGCTCTTATCCATCTCTTGTCAGCCAAAGGGAATAGCTAGATAAAGTCAACATTGCTGTGCATGCTGCTATCCTCTGCAGAGGTTTGCAGGGAGTAAGTGGGAGGCAAAAGGAACAAACGAGGGAACCATGAAGAAAGTGGCTGTGCGGCTTAGTCTGAAGGAGCAATTTAGATATTATCCTTGGGTGGGTGCGGGATGCAGAACATTTTACTGTCAGGGACATTGTGCTCGTAGATGTGCATCCTCCATGAAGGCAGAATGTGAGGAATGTTCCAAGGTTGGCTATCCGTTTTCCAAACACAGGCAAATAAGCACAAACATGCCAGAACAGGCAGAAAATAAAGATAGGGGAGTAGTGGTATTTTGCAAAGTCGAACTTTTACATATCATAAAATGTTGATGGAAGATATTAAAGGTAAATTAATACCAAGATGGTGAATTAACTATTACATGAAAGAGTCTTTTTCAAAATATAGCTTTGTAAACAAATGCTTAAAATACTATTTTCTTATAAGTTACTTTTAAAAAGTAATTTCTCTCTTCTTGCTTGCTTTACAGCGAAGGAATTTATTACTCCATTCATTAGACCTGTAATGCAAGCTCTTCTTCATATTATTAGAGAGACTGAGAATGACGATCTAACTAATGTGATTCAGAAAATGATCTGTGAATATAGTGAAGAGGTTACTCCCATAGCAGTAGAGATGACCCAGCATTTGGTAAGTCTAGTCATAATTTTATTTAGCATGGTCGTTGCCTGTATTGTAAAGCAGCTGCTGTCTTAATATTCTGCCCATATCCTCATGTAGGCTGTTAACTACTACACTTTGAACTGCTTCATTTGCTGCTGAAGAAATATCCTTCTGTTTTAAACCACAACAAATAAGATGTATGTCTTTTTGGACTAATACTTTGAATTTGATTTACTTTAATGAAATAGTAGTGTTGTCTTACTGTAAAGACTTAGTAAAGTGTTTGTTTGTTTTTACATTCCTGCAACACACCAAAAATATCAGTTAATGGTGGCTTTTTACAAGTAGGAATTCTGGTTGTGAGGGTTACTTTACCCAAAACTACTCTCATAATTCCTGGTCAGCCATGAACATGAACCAAAATCAACCTTTTTATCCACTGGCCCATCCCCTACCCTAAATATTCACATCTCCCCATTCGCCAACTATAAATCTTAACTGATAATTGTGGTAGATGGCTCAATGAAAATGTCAACCTAGAATGCGGCTGATGTGAAGAAGGCGAATTCCGTGTTAGGCATAATTAGAAAAGGAATTCAGAATAAAACTGCCAAGATTTTACTCCCATTATATAAATCTATGGTTTGTGTACAGTTCTGATCACTGGACCTAAAAAGGACATTGTAGCGTTGGAAAAAGGGCAAAAAAAGGGCAACTAAAATGATCAAGGGGCTAGAGCAACACCTCTATAAGGAAAGATTACAACAGCTGGAATTGTTCAGCTTAGAAAAAAAAGGCAAGTAAGGGGAGACATTTTTCTCCCTCTCTCATAATATTAGAACCCAGGGTCATCCCATAAAGCTGACTGGTGGGAGATTCAGAGCAGATAAAAGTGCATAGTTAAACTATGGATTTCACTTCCACAAGAGGTAGTGATGGCCAACAATTTCCATGGCCTTTAAAGGGGATTAGACAAATTCATGGATGGTATGGCTATCAATGGCTACTAGTCCTAATAGCTCTATGCTATCGCCAGTATCGGAGGCAGTATACCTGTGTACATCAGTTGCTGGGGAACCTGGGCAGGAGGGTGCTGTGCATTCTTGTCCTGGTTGTGGCTTTCCTCTGGGCAGCTGCTTGGCCATTGTGTGAACAGAGTGCTGGACAAAATGGACCTTTGGTCTGATTCAGCATATTATAATGTACGTTTGCATACAGTTTAGAAGACTTGCTCAGATTTTTTTATTTTACTCAGCTTAATTTTTTAATTCAGCTTTCTGGTTGACTCAACTGAGATTTTGTTCTTTCTATTTATAGGCAATGACTTTTAACCAAGTGATTCAGACAGGACCAGATGAAGAAGGCAGCGACGATAAAGCAGTAACAGCAATGGGCATCTTGAATACTATCGATACACTTCTCAGTGTAGTTGAAGATCATAAAGAGGTAAGGATTATATTTTGTTCACAGTTATGCCACAGATGGCTTACAAGTAAGAAGCCAACATCAGTACTTAGCTTCAAAAAATAGGTCCTTGAAAAGAATTCACTGTTCTCTGTCTGTTGTGAGGAAGCATCCATGATGGGTTATCTCTCCTCATAGAGCCTCGTGTGGTGCAGAGCGGTAAAGCAGCAGTTTCTGCAGCTGAAACTCTCCCCATGGCCTGAGTTCGATCCCAGCGGAAGCTGGTTTCAGGCAGCCGGCTCGGGTCAACTCAGCCTTCCATCCTCCCGAGGTTGGTAAAATGAGTACCCAGTTAGCTGGGGGAAAGGTAATAACGGCTGGGGAAGGCAAAGGCAAACCACCCCGCTATAAAGCCTGCCAAGAAAACGTCAGCGAAAGCTGGCTTCCCTCCAAGAGTCAGTAATGACTCATTGCTTGCATGAGAGGTTCCTTTCCTTTCCCTGAAAAGAATTCACTGTTCTCTGTCTGTTGTGAGGAAGCATCCATGATGAGTTATCTCTCCTCATTGCCCAGGAAGGCAGAGACCACAACCTTTTGCCTTGGTCCCAGCTTCTGTAGCTCCTTCCTCCCATTTATTCACTGCCTTTGCCCTGGACAGATCTTGTGACTTTCTTCAGGCCTCATTCTCATTTTCCCCTTTTGCTAAAACTACTTCATTTCACCCTCTTCAGATCTGCTTTGATTTCTTTCTGCAGCTATTTCCTTCTTCTTTCTTAAGAACACAACAAAAACCTACATTTTTCTACTTCCTTCTGTTTCTTAGCAGTGGCTCTGGTCTCTGGCATGGGTGCTTGCTGGACAGTTTGACCAATTACATATCCCGAAAAGATAAAATATTGAATTTCAGAATCTCCAACTGCAAACACTTGTAATTGTTGCTGAGGGATGGAAATGCTGTATGCATAACTCATCTGCACATTTAGCCGTGAACTTTTGAACTGTACACGTTAGTAATACTGCCCTACATTACAGAGTTATTAGTAGGTAATACTAAGCTTGTATATTTGTTTTTAATGTTTACTGTTTTTAACTTTTGTAAACCGCCCAGAGAGCTTCAGCTATGGGGCGGTATATATAAATGTAATAAATAAAAAATATAAAACAAGTTTATATTTTTCATCTTAATACAATTCTGCTCCTATCAGTGTTGAAAGGCCATTTAAGAGCACTGAAGTCTCTTCCCTCATACAAGTACAAAGACTGGCTTCATTGCTCCCTCCCTGATTCCTAAGAATATAAGAAAAGCCCTTCTGGAGCATAGTTAGTTCGTCTAGTTTAGGATCCTGTTCTCAGTCAATGCCTCTGTTAAAAGCATTACCATGATCAGAACTTTAATATAATAAATCCTATTTTGTTTTGATATTATACATCCTGTCATGTCACAAACAGCATCACCTCCTGAGGAAAGTACGTTGTGCTTCTGATTGCTTTGTGCAACAGGCTAATCAAGTGGTGTGTGTGTTAGAAACCCATAGTCCACCCTCTCCCATTTTTATAACCCCTTTAACTACTAGTCTTCCCTACTTACCCCATTTTCTGGCGACCTTAATCTATCCCCCAATAAGAGCTTCGGCTATTGGGCGGCATAAAAATGTAATAAATAAATAAATTGACACGGTTATATTTTGACCTTGTGGTCTGTCTCCATGTTCTATCTCATCTGAAAAGTTTTAGCTAAAGCTTGAAAAGATTGAGTGGTCGTGACCCACAATCTGACGTGGTCAGCTCTTTTGACAATTGAACAGCAGTTGGGCTGCTTTTAGAGCACTTTGCTGTTTGCTATGCTTCTCTTTTTGCTGTGGTGTAGCATATATGCTTGGTTATAGTTGGCCAGCTGCAGTTCGTGTATTCTTGTCTTATGAGATCATTGCACAGATGTGAAATTCAGTAAAGCTCCTGAAAAATAGCTGTGGCCCTAGTCTTAAAGACTTTGTGGCGAATTCGGTGTGCATGGTGGAGCTTTTGATTCTTCTTTGGAAACAGTTCTTTGTGCTACTCAACAGGCTGTCCCGAAAACATGGGGGAACTTCAGAAGCAGGCTCTCCCACACAAAATCTGCAAAGTGAAGCAGAAAAGCAAAATATCTAAAAGTTATGCAAACACTTCCATGAGGGGAGTTCTTTGGATCATGTTCTACATACCTTTGTTTTTACAAATAGATCTTCCATTTTAAAACTGGTACTGAAGCTAGGTTCTTAAGCATATTTTGTCTTTTATTTGCACTGTTCCCTTTCAGATTACCCAGCAGTTGGAAGGAATCTGTTTGCAAGTAATTGGGACAGTTTTACAACAGCATGTTTTAGGTAAGAAGTTTTTTTTCTTTTTTCCAGTGTTATAAATCTGCATGAGGTGCTACTAATTTGTTCAAGCCACTCTTAATGACCTCTTGCTCTGTTTTAGAATTCTATGAGGAAATCTTCTCCCTGGCTCATAGTCTGACCTGTCAGCAGGTCTCAGCACAGATGTGGCAGCTTTTGCCTCTGGTCTTTGAAGTATTTCAGCAGGATGGCTTTGATTACTTTACAGGTAAGGTTTCTTACTGTGACTGTCTTGCTCATTGAACACTGGCAAAATACACACCGTAACACCTTGCGGCTTTCATAATTACTAAGTGGTGAAAGCATAGATAACATCTCTTTGTTATTCTTTCTGAAATACAGATATGATGCCGCTGTTGCATAATTATGTAACTGTTGATACAGACACACTCCTGTCTGATACAAAATACCTAGAAATGATCTACAGTATGTGCAAAAAGGTAAGTATTCCAGTAATATATATATATATTAACATTTCTTTAACCCTTCTGTCAAGATGGCTAAATCCTGCAGAAATATTGTACACCATATAGATTCAGGAAAGGGAAACATGTGCCTTTCCAGCACTGCAATCTCATTCAGGAGATTGGAAGGCTCAGCAATGCAACAGGGATCTAAATAAGCTACATTCATGGGATTTGTGAGGTATTAAATTTAAATTAATCCGTATAACTAAAAATAAGCAGAATATAACACTAAATAAAATCACTAATCAGAACTGCATGTCCATTTGCTGTGTGGTGGTTGATTAAAATTCTGTGGATCTAACCTGGTAGAGAGCCAGTAGACTGCAACCTCCTCAAACCGTTTCCCATGCCTGTTCAGATATAGTGAGAAAGAGGAGGTAAGTAGTTAGTACCAGGGTAAGCAATTTGTGGCCCTCCAGATATTTCGGCCTGCAACTCGCATCTTCAGTCATCATTCGGCTGTGCTAACTAGGACTGATGGAAGTTGTGGGCCAAAATGTCTGGTGGGCCACAAGCTGTCTAACCCTGAATTAGATCCTCCGTGTTTTAACCACTCATACGATTTGTATCTCCCTTCCCCCCGCCCTGAAGTGGATTGAAATGGCTGCAGTCACGTGTGCATAGTTTCTTATCTATGTCTAGTGGTATAGTCTATTTGTGTTTTGCATTTAGACTATATTGCTCACATGAAACCTGTGGCCAAAGAGCAACTTGAGATCATAGTACTGGTCTAGTGATGTCGAAAGACAAGTTTACCACTGTCCAGCCTCCAAACTCTCAGACATGTAAATGGAAGGTGGGGTGAAATTGCATTTTTAAATTGCAGTTTAAATAGTTATGTTTGTATTCATGTTTCTGCTGACTGCTGAACTTCATCGTTAATACATTTGAACAAGTAAAATTTTAAAACGCAAGGAATCATGTTTGGAAAGTTAGGTTATTCAAAACAGGGTGGATATTCTATTTTAAAGCAAGAATTGATGCTGAGCTCTTAAAGTATATATCAGCTTTCATTTCATTTGGTGATCAGTACTATCAAAACTGACAGTGCCAGTCATGTATTTTGGAAGGAAGAGATTACCCTTGTATATAACAGACCATTGGTATGTGAGGGTTTTTAATATTTGCATAACCTACGCTCTTTGGGTTCACATGACGTGAGAATCCCTGAGCAAGTGTTGCATATTGAAAATGGTGACTGCACTTGCCCCAAACGTGCCACACCCTCAACGTGGGTTAAATAACCCATGGTGGGCTGTCATGTCATGCGAACAGTGAATGAGATCTGGAAGGAGGATTTGTCTACACATACTTATTTCTCTATGTAGATCATCTGTTGGGTGAGGCTTGTATTGTAGTTTTTAATGTTCTTTTTTATTGTCCTCTAACATTTTATTATAGTATACCACCTTGATTGCTTTTTAGCATATAAGTTGGTATATAAACTTTAATAATAAAAAGAATATATTTTGTGTAGCTTTGAGCTTATTGAATTGTCAGATTTTTCTATTTGCACTGATAATTTCTTGAGTATGTGAGATGGACAGAAATCGTAGCTTCTGATTAATTTTGGGCCCTGATTAAACTGAACTACAGCAATGTCTGTAAAAATGGTAGGTCACATTTGGATCCTTCAGTTTTGTGGATGAAAAATAATTTAATTAACTTTTTTCCAGACATTTCTAAGTCTAGTATACATACACTAAATACAATGTCTCTTTACTAATGGAAACTAGAAATGACAGATGGATTGGGTTCACATGACACAAAAACCTATTGTGAGTGACAAACCATGCTGGATTTTGTGTCATGCTAACCTGGACTGATTACCACAGAATGGCATGTGCTTATTTATTTATTTATTACATTTCTATACCGCCCAATAGCCAGAGCTCTCTGGGCGGTTCACAAAAAATGTGCTTGACCAACAAGCCACCCTAACAACCCATAGTTTGTTCCTGGGGATGTTCAATCTACGATGGGTTAGTGTGTCATCCAAACCTGGCACTGCCAACCCATGTGGATTCTGGGCATCAGTGAGCGAGCCACTTGGCAACAGTGGCAGAAACCCCTGCCACTCTTGCTGAGCAGTCTTGCCTGTGAACAAGTGAAAGCCCCTCCAATGATTCCCAGTAAGCTCTCCTTTTAAATTTTTCCCTCCAGATATTTTCTCAAATTGGGGCTGAATTTTTTTAATATTTTCATCCCTACCTGGTAATCTGTGCATTTAAATTATGAGGACATTTGTGCACATTATCAGGGCTGGGGCTGGGGCAATTCAGTCCCAATTTGTGCAAATGCCTGTGTTGGAGCCAGGAACTGTGACTAGGGGCACGGTCTCCATGGAGACGGGCTCGGTAGCAGACAGGATGCGTTCTTCCGCCAAATCCTCTGTGATACCTGCTGGAGCCAGCAGTAGGACCTAAGAGGAAGGAGGGGAGAACAACCCACGGTGAGCCTGATCGTTTGTTAGGCTCACCATGGCTTGTTCCGACAATAAGCCACATTGCGTGGCTTATTTTGCATAATGGGTTGTCGTGTCTCTTACAGCTTTAATTCTGCTAGAAAACAACAGCACCCCACTAAAAATCCAGTACTGAAATTAACGGAGTACATTTTATTTCTTAGGTCCTTACAGGTGTGGCAGGAGAGGATGCAGAATGTCATGCAGCAAAGCTTTTAGAAGTCATCATTCTACAGTGTAAAGGTCGTGGCATTGATCAGGTAAGTAGATGGACTTTTTGGCTATCTTAAGAAAACTATATGAAAGATACAACTCTCTGAAGGTGAAGAGCCAGCTGTCATTTTTCATGTGTAATCAACAAGCAATTTAAGACAAATATGTCCCACATATTACCGCAATTTAAGACAAATATGTCCCACATATTACCAAATAGTAATAGTATAACACTAATAGTGTCTTTCTGAAGCTTCTACTTTCTTTCTGCTTATTTGGAAGGAGAAGTTCAATTTTAGTTGATCAGAGCCAACTAAACAAACCATCCAATTTCTGCTAGATGCCTCTGGTGCAGTCATAGTTGAGGAGTCAGTTCCTTTTTAAAGGAACTGATTTTTTTTTAAAAAAATATACATTTTGTGCAGTCATAGTTGAGGAGTGTCTGCAGATGACCATATACAGACCCCGTATCTGTACATTTTGCCTGCTGATGTTTACTTACGTATTGCTCCCTAGTGTAACTTGTATAGCTGTAATACCTGTAAGGCTGCCGCCTTGCAATACAAATACCACTTTTGTAGCCAGATGCCCAGGAGAGAAGAAAGCCATAGGTCTCTTCCCGGCCATGTGGTTCTTACCACATGCTGTGCAGTACAGGCGGATTCCGGCTTGCCGCAGCATGTAAGGGGAGGGGATGGATAAAGAGATTGGAAAAAGAGTGGGTGGGGAAAGCTGTGGGCTTTTTGTTTCCTGTTACATTGGAGAGTTTAAACCAGCCTTCCCTAACTCAGCATTCTCCACATGTGTTGGACTACAATTCCCACCAGCCCCCCCATGCTGCCTGGGGTGATGGGAGTTATAGTCCAACACACCTAGTGGTGCCTCCAATTAGGGGCTAGTTGAAAAGTTATGTATCTTGTCCTTGGGTTGATGGCAAGGTGAGAGCGCTTGATAACCACTTAGCACCGTAAATGTGGTTTTTTTTAATATAAATATTGGAATCTTACGTTGTAACGTTTAAAGATGTTTTTCCTGTTCTTTCAGTGTATACCTTTATTTGTGGAAGCTGCTTTAGAACGATTGACCAGAGAAGTAAAAACAAGCGAATTGCGAACAATGTGCCTCCAGGTTGCCATAGCTGCTCTATATTACAATCCTCATCTACTTCTGAATACCCTGGAAAATCTTCGCTTCCCCAATAATGTGGAGCCTGTTACAAATCACTTCATTACACAGTGGCTTAATGATGTAGACTGTTTTTTGGGGTAAGCTTGGTGTCTCTTTGAGATTACAGCACTGATCCACTGAATCCTTTAATGCAGAGACAAGGAATTGTGTGTATACAGTGGGTGTCTCCTTCACCTTTTCCATCCATTCAATGTGGGCTGTATTTGGGGAAAGTGAGAAGAAGCTCTACTGTAAATGTAGACCTTCTTGCCTGATCATTTCTCTGAATAAGGGTTCCTTTTTTCCTAAAATTGAAAAGAATGTAATATGAAATTTCTTTTTGCATTTCAGGCTTCATGACAGAAAAATGTGTGTGCTAGGCTTGTGTGCTCTCATTGATCTGGAGCAAATACCACAGGTTTTAAATCAGGTTTCGGGCCAAATCCTGCCAGCTTTCATCCTTTTATTTAATGGGTTGAAAAGAGCATATGCTTGCCATGCTGAACATGAAAATGATAGTGATGATGATGATGATGCAGAAGAAGATGAGGAAGCAGGTATGATCTTTCAGGCAGCTGTTGATAGTTTTTCAGCAAAACTTTAGTCCTTTGAATTTTCCTTTGTTTACTTATATCTCCTTGCTATATTTTTGTGCTTCTAAATAAGATTCAAATGTTTGTGGATTTCAGCCTGTCCTCTTCCCTATTTTTCAAACACTAGCTCAGTTTGCATGATCAAATAAGCCATAGTGGCCAGGTTTAGAAGATCACAGGTGTAAAAGAAACCACCATGGCTTAATTATTCTTACTTATTTAAAACATTTCTTGGCTGCCTTTCAGGGCAGAAGTCCTCGCAAGGCAGCTTTCAAGAAATAAAATACATAAAAGCAGTTAAAATACTAAAGGCAATAAAAACATAATCACAGTAAAATAGCAAATAAAAACAATAAAACCAGCTTCTTTCTTTGCCCCATGCATGCCACTCACATGTCTGCCATTTCCGTAATTACCCACAATGCAGCATGGATTAGCATGTGGTCCAAACCCAGTACAGTGGAGGTGGTTTCTAAATCACTCCACAACCCCTACAACAAGCCATGCGATGGTTTAGAAGCCATCCCTGCAGTGGATGATACTCTAACCTGCATTGTGGGTAATTGGGGAAATTGTGATCATGCAAGTGGCTTCTTTGCCGCTCATGATCGTCCGATCTTGGCCACTGGCTTATTTAAATGGGCAGTGCATACCGGATGCCTTACTAAGCCACTGTGGCTAGTTTTGATCATGTGAACAGAGTCAGTGTTTTGTTTCCTATATTATATGAATATTTCTTACTGTTTGCTCATTTAGTGTCTTTTCTTTTACTTCATCTCCCTGTTTTATTGAGTATTTCTTATGAGATGAGCAAATTCATTCTTTGTGCCAAGTGTTTTTATTTTTATGTTCTTCTTCTTTACTCTTTTCCTGATTTTACTTTTTTTAAATCAAAGCTAAATAGGCTTCATGTGGTTGCTTCCTCACTCTACTTAATCCGTTTCAGTGTCCAACCGTCATTTTTTACTCAGTTCATCTCATATCCTTTTGCTGTAAATGTCTCCATGCCGGGTTTTCATTTCTCATTTGCAAGCTGTACAGTGCAAATTGACTAAATGTGTTTCTAGTGCTTTCTAAGGGCATGAGATATTGTCAGATTTTATAAAGCTAGAGCACAGCACTAGGACAAAAGTGGAGAAGTAATAGAGTACAAATATTATAATGATAAACGGGGAAAAAGAACACAGCCTTTGCTATCTTTGAGGCATTCTTCTGATTCTGCATCTTCTTGCAGAGGAGCTTGGGAGTGATGAAGATGATATTGATGAAGATGGACAAGAGTATTTAGAGATTTTGGCCAAGCAGGCTGGAGAAGATGGCGATGATGAGGATTGGGAAGAAGATGATGCTGAAGAGACAGCTCTAGAGGGATATTCAACAATTATTGATGATGAAGATAACCCTGTTGATGAATACCAGATATTTAAAGCAATTTTTCAGAGTAAGAGCAGCTATAATTTGCACAGAAAATCTGTATTTTTTCTTTGTAGATGCATGTGTGTTGAAAGGGGGTGTTAGAGGTATAGAGGAGCTTTAGAAATTTCAGGGATAAAGAGTATGATTTAAAACTGCAGCTGAGGCATTCCATAACACTGACATGGGTTAAGTTTGACGGAAGTGGAGACCTGCATCAGAAAGTAGAGCTTTGGCTGGTTTTGGTAAAAAAAAAAATCCTACCTTTCATTGGCAAAGTTCTGCCACATTGCTGAAAGTCACCTCAGTTGGGGCAACCACACCTACTTCTATTGGCAAACTCCACTTACATTGCCTGATTATAATTTTCTTAGTGTGGGTGAAGGGACTATTCTAGAAATGCATGCAGTTTTTTTGTGGGAAAACAAATAACATTGGAGGGAAGAACACCTTGTCATTTTGGAGAAGCAAAATACTATCGTTTTTTAATACTGAAATATAAAAGGGAGCCTGCAGGAAAATTCGGATTTCTCCCTCCCAACCAATCTGGAATGGTAGTGACTTATCTCTACTGGTTAGACTTTTTCAGGCAAAGTACTATCATTAATCCAACACCATGTGATGGATCAGGAGTAGGGTTCTGTCATTCCTGTTATATCACATGGTGTTGGGTTGAAGATAGAACCCTGTCTGAAAAATTCCCTGACAGACGTGTGCCTTACCCAAAGGATGAGTAGAGGGGAAACAATTTCAGGTGATGTCACAAATTATGTTACTATTACATCAGCAATTGTGGAAGCTCTCCGGACATATCTGACCAGAGGGCAAGTAGTTAGTCATCCATTCATTGTCTGCTGTAACTTCTATCTTGACAAAAACTGGCCTCCAGCGTCCCCTAACATTTTTTAGTTCAGAGATGGTAAGAATGATATAAGAATAAAATAGGGCAAGGTTGGCCAAATTTGGCACTAGGTAGGGAGGGGGTGGCTGGTTGCTAGGAGTGGAAGGATTTTTGAGGAATTCTTCATGGCTGTTTCAGTACAACCTTGTAAAGCTTGTTGCCAACAGATCTTGTTAATTTTCTACAAAAACAGTTCTATGCCAGTCAACACCAAATCTTTTCTATATAAGAACATAAGTGCCATGCTGGATCAGACCAAGGGTCCATCTAGTCCAGCACTCTGTTCACACAGTGGCCAACCAGCCATTGGCTAGGGATGAACAAACAGGACATGGTGCAACAGCAACCTCCCACCCACGTTCCCCAGCAACTGGTGCATACAAGCTTACTGCCTGTAATCTCATACTGGAGATAGCACAAATCCATCAGGGCTTGTAGCCATTGATAGCCTTCTCCTCCAGGAATTTATCCAACCCCCTTTTAAAGCCATCCAGATATGGTGCATGTATGCATGAAGTTAGTTTCAAAGAAACCAGAAGAGAGAGGAAACCAAGTAACAAGGAAAAACAGGGAGATGAAATCTCAAGCATGCACAAAAATAAATATTTTATAATCCTTTTAGAGATATTTTTCTTAAAGGGTGCCTCAAATAAGAATAGTGAATATATAACTACAATGGTGAAATTAATATCTTGAAAATAGCAATAAAAAGGAAAAGGGCAGCAAATACCTTTAATTTTTGTAATATGCAAATTTTACCTCTCAGTATGAATAAGAACAAAATAAAACACAGCCTGATGCCAATGGAACGAAATACCGACCTTAAAAGGACACTATTCTGTAACTAAATGAATTCAGGATGTGGCTACAACAGATATACTTCGGTTTAGGCACTCAGTCACATCTGTTCCATTTTCAGGAGTCTACGAGCCTATATGAAAAACTGGTATCAGTGAAAATAGTATGCCGGCTGTGCTTACATGTTATGTTGGCTGTATCTGCATCTGGTTTGGTGTGATGTTCATGTACAGGAATGAGCACAGTGACATTAGACATTGCAACAAACAATCCATTCCTGGGTGTGTGTTTTTAGCAAACTGGAAGGAGCAAATGGGCAGGAGACAATGCACTTGTTTCCATGCAGCCCAATGAATTAATGGGTTGTTTAACTGACACTTGTTTCCTTTCATAAAGTTAATAGGTTATGTAATTCTGAGAGCATTATTTCCATTTGGGCTGAATTTGGGGAGAGACTAAGCCAGTAATCAGCATTGAGGGAGATGTCTGGGCTTGAGAGAAAATATTAAAGAGGACTAGAAACCAGGGTGGTGGTGGAGCTATATAGAGCAAAGAAATGGCAGCCCTGCATAGCAAGACTGGGATTTCTTTGCAAAGGAAAAGAGAAATGCCAGCCTTCCAAACTCTGAAAACAGCCTATTGATTTCTGACCCTTCCAGCAACCATTACCTCTTTGTGCATATCTCTAAATTGTTTAAAATGTATCTATATGTGACTATAAAACCTTAAAGCCAGCTTGAAAAATACTCCCCATGAAGCCAAGTTATTAAATATCTACAAATTCTACAAAAAATAGTATTAATGGTTCTAGTTAGAAAGGGGCTTCTAAAAGTAGTGAACTGTGATTATCTTCAATCTGCCCAAAGTTTTCCAATGCTTTTATGTCTCTTTGATTTATAGCAATTCAAAATCGTAACCCTGTGTGGTACCAAGCATTGACACGTGGTCTTAATGAAGATCAAAGAAAACAATTACAGGACATAGCAACTTTAGCCGATCAACGGAGAGCAGCCCATGGTATGCATGTTTCCACTAAGTTTTATATCATTGATCACTGCTAACTGCGGCTGTGTCATTTTACGAACAGGTCTATGGCTACACACACCACCCTGAAAGTGCTCCGTCTCATCTGATCTTGGAAGCTAATTAGTCAAGTCTAGTTAGTACTTGGATAAGAGTGTTTTGCAAGAGAAAAGTTATTAAGTATTAAAACTAGAGAGGAAAACAAGAGAACTACATCAGCATTAACTTAATATTATTAAATTGAATTAACACTTCGATCTTGGTGGAGGTGGGCCCTTGCATAGTCTTCATTTTCAGCATTCACATTTTGTAATACTTTACACGCTTACAAAAATAAAGTATGGGTTTGTAAAAGATGTGATTTTTTTTTGTCTCTTGAAGCATTTTTTAAAACACGATTTTAAAAAACAACAACCTGGCTCTTTTGTAGCATGTGGAAAACTTGATACAACCTTGAAAACCAAGGTTTGTGACATTCAGATAATTTGATTTTCCCCTCCTTTTCAGAATCCAAAATGATTGAAAAGCATGGTGGATACAAATTCAATGCTCCGGTTGTGCCAAGTTCATTCAATTTTGGTGGTCCAGCCCCAGGAATGAATTGAATTATCACTACTTTTCCTCCTACTGTGTGGTTGTAGTGAAGAGCTTGTGTTCCTCCCAATATAGTGGTTCCAGAACTGGTTCATGTTATCTACAGCTCACTCTAAATGAATTGGTAGATTGAACATTTCAAAAAAGAAAAAAGCCAACCCAGGAAGTGGGACTTGATCATGCAACCTAATACTGGAAAGAAGGTTTTATGAAGATAGGAAGAACCTGACACTTGAGCTTCAAATGACACGCTGTGGAAATCAGAAATCAAGAGGGGATGTCATGAAGGCAGTTTCCTTTCTATGAAGAGAAAAAGGCATTGGCTGCAGGACTGTTGGAAAGGTCTCATTTACAGTACACAAGCTGGAAGGCCAATTTAATTTTTACACCTGTGAGACTGAGTATTTGCCCAATCTTCTTCCTGTTCCCTTCTCCCTTCTGGGTATCTATTCTTTTAATGTACATAAAGGTGATTGGATAGCCTTACTTAACACTTCATCATTTCCATTTATCAAGATTGTTCATATGTAGAATATCGGACACTTATTGTAGCACTACATAACTGATTAAATCTGTAAATGATTTAGCACTTTCATATTGAAACAAGCCTGCTAGCCTATGTACAAAAATAGCAAAACGTTTGTTTATATAAAAAAGGGATGTTCTGGGGAAAATTTCAAGTTATTAATTTAAAACTAGCAGTTTTGTACTTGGTGACTTTGTGGTGCAGTCACCACTGGTTGTGACTTGAATTTGGTTATGTAAAAAGGGGTTAGTGGTATTTCATTGCTGCTAAAAAAGAAAAAAAATGGCAACACCCTCCGTGTCCTTTGTTTTTTCTTAAAGCTGTCAATGTACAAGTGGAAATTTGGATACAGAAACCTTCATGTTTAAATGCTGAGATGGGAGTTAAACTTCTCAGCAGCATGTGAAATCTGACATGAAGTTCTGCTTTTACAGGAGTGTATTTTGAAGTGTGATGGTGAAACATCTATATAGGCAATCTATTAAAAATAATTTGGCTAACTTGGGTTGGATCTGATTGAAGTTTTATTCCCATATTTGGGAATATGGTTGTTTTCATCCTGTTACTCCTTTTCCAGCACCTGGGTAGAGGTTTTAACATCTCCAGTACCTCTCTTCTCTCCCCTCCCCCATATTTTTTGATGGCCAGAATGAGACAGTCTTTGATTTGCTTGATCCAGCTAGAACAGTGGCCCAGTTTGGATGATCATTTCTGCATAAACTGAGATATAAATTAGTATTTTGCCCACGTATGCAGCTGCTTTGCATAAGCTACAAGTAAAAAAGGAAGTATCTTAAGCATAGATTCCTGTTTTGTGTAGACTGGAAAACTATGGTTGCCAGCTTCAGAACAAGCCAGAATTCTAAATCAAGTTTGTGGTTTCAAATCCTGGCTTGTTCCAAAGCTGGTAACCAAACTCCTGGTTCACATGGAACAAGAAACTATGGTTTAGAGACTTCTGGCATAATTGTGGCTTGCATGAAGGAGCTATGTACACAGGCGAAAGGCTGTGTATCTTGGCTTATTGAGATACAATCATCTGAACGCGGTCTCACGATTAACAAGTCCAATGTTTGAATGAACCATTCTTTCTCCTTTATATCCTTGCCTCCAGGTGGTATAGTAGCTAGCATTTAACTAGAAAGGCAACAAACTCTGCCCTACTGGGACCACTATTAAAATGACTCTATGAAGAAGGCAACATCAAATTGATGTAACTGGGCTGGGTTAGCGCCCTACCTACAAAATATATACATACAAAATCTTACATGCTGAGTTTTTTTTTGTTGATCTTGCCTTGAGATCACTGGTGTCAAATCTTTTATTTAAGTAAAATGTTTCTTTCTCCTGGCTGTTTTTATATTCAATGTCATCTGCTGTTACAACTGATACTGAGCAAGCTACCTTAATTTAAATGTAAGCCTCCAAAACTTTAAAGGCAGGTTGAAAAATGAACTGAATTTATATCTATAAAAATGAAACTGAAATGAACATATATATTATGATATTCAAAAATGCAGTCTTCGGAAAATCAATTTGTGTGATGTGTGTTTTATATATATTTATATAATATCAATTTGAGGGTGGTGTGTGCTTGGAATGTAAAGTTCTTGATAGAATACCTACCTCTCATTTGTTTCAAACCCCAGACCAAGGGCTGTGCCTACATACTCAAGCTTCTGTTCTTTACTCCAGTCTTCACCCATATGTAGATTTGATTAGAGACAGGCTTATGTAACTGTGTAGCTAGTTGCTAAGAGGAGAACCTTCCATTCAGGTTCTGGGCAGACTAGCTAAAAAACATTGGGTTCCTCAACCTGTCCTGAAGACACTTTATTGCTGTTCTGTCTTTTGAGTTTTTTATTACATGTACTGTGGATTTGTTCTTCTTTTAGATCAGGTACATGCTACTAGATTTGCAGATCCTCATTATCAGACATTTCAGTCAAGTTATTAGTATTCAGAGCAGACTCGCTAGCTTGGGTTCTCTGAAAATCTCTTCCTGAGCCCCACAAATCTACAAGCTTAACACTAGAAGCACCAACTTATATGAAGGACACCTAACTACAAATTGTGTTTGGTGTAGTTTATATTACAAAACTGAAAGTATTGGGAGCTCAAAAACTATCTACATGAAAACTGTTTAACTTAACTAAAATGTAAAATTCACTGAACAAGCATGCTTAAATCAATTTTTAGCTAGTTGTTCAGATAATTATCTCCTTTGATGGATAAAAAATGTAAAACTGATAATTTATTCATTTCTGCTGGCATCTAACAGCATATTAGTATAACATGGTTTATGTTGAGTTACAGATATAACCCTATAAGCACTTTCTGCCTGGCAGTAGAAAATCTTGGCCCAGGTATTATAGTACCACTTTCAAGTAATCTCACTGAAGTAAGTTTTATTTCATATATATAACATAACTGGTGGTCTTCAATCCTATGAGCTCCTCTCTGAAGTTTTGTTTTTGTTTCTGAATGCCCTTTTATAGCAATGACTAAAAAAAGATGAGTCTTAGTTCTCACAGATAAGTATGCATCTATGTGCAAGGAAACAATTATGTGCTGTGATATAAAATTAGAAGCAGTCCAGTCCAGAAGCAGATTTACCACCCTGATCCATGATTTGTGAGAACTAGTCCTGAGAGGGGAGAAAAAGGGAAAGGAAAACAGTATGTTTCTCCCATAACTATTATAATACATATGCTGCACTAGGTAACAAAATAATACACTATTTCCTCAAGAATGACCAGTATTTTCAAAACCAGTGTCTTTTGCCAACTTATGAAGTTAGCCCTACAGTGTATTAAAATGTTTTTTGGCTCTGATTTAACAGGATTCAGTATTCAGTTTAACTGAATGTGGATAATCAAAAATTAAAGAATTGTTTTACCCTTTTGTAGGTTTTACAAAAATGTAATAGTTTATATTTATGTTTCGTAAAGAGGATAAAAATCAAGCACAGAACATGGTAAGCGGGGGGGGGCAGCCCCCTAAATTTTCTCTACTCATTTTTTAACAAAAATAAGTTTACAATTTTGCCTTTAAAAAGCCTACAAACCAGATGAACTTCCCCTACTTTTTTGGCAGCCCCGCTCCGGTCTTAGGCTAGTTACAGGCATGTTGGTGAGTGAACTCAATTCTCTGAGGTGCAGTCCTTATGTAGCTACAATGGCATCTCCACATGCAAGAGGGGAGGTACCAGTAGGCTTGAAGGAACAACAAATTTAGGGGACCTCCTCAAAAAACACTGCAATGAGGTCTTGAGCATACTCCATGATACTAGAATGCTGACTGTTTAGGGGGGGGGGGGGGCACAAAGAAAATTTAAAACCAAGAAGGGGAAATGGAATTATGGGCAGGCATCCTGAATGGGACTATTACATAGTGCAACTTTTGGGATGCATTATCCATAAAGACCCTTTTTAAAAAGACTTGAAAATTAGCAGTGATAGTATTGTCATCTCTTCTGGAGGCCTGCCTCATACATTATTATTATTACATGCACTCATACCTATAAGAGCTACATATAGGTGTCTGTAAGTGATTCTTGAATTTACGCAGACTGCTTATTAGAATGTAGAGTGGTTATTCTCAGTTGGAGAATCATTTGCATTTGTCAAGAATATACTTTGGAGGAATGTCAGAGCTACGTCTTTCATATGCCCTTAAGAACTTGTGTGGCAGGCCTTATCCTCTTAGCTTCAGTTGCCAAACATTACTGAGCTAACATTAGGAAGACATGTTATGATGGTAATAGATCAAGTTTTCTGTATGATGTATGGTAATAAAAACTAGAGCTGAGTAAGTAGGCTCTAATTTATTGATGGCCGTTAATACATTTGGATGTCTTTTAAGTTGCTCTTAAATGAAAAGGATAGGCTTTTTCATACTCTTCTGTTCTTGTAACACCTAATTTCCTATCCGACATCACTGCCTCATGCCCCTTTTCCCCCATTACTGAAAGCAGTATAGCTATATATGTGTGTGTATTCTGCAGTAGCCTGCATTGGCTTCTGAAACAAAATAACCATAGCAATATCCTTTAAATAATTTAAAAGTTTAATAGAATATCTTATAAGAGCCATGCAGGATCAAACCAAGGGTCCATTTAGTCCAGCACTGTTCACACAGTGGCCAGCCAGTTGTTGACCAGGAAACCACAAGCAGGATATGGTACAATAGCATCCTCCAACCCATGTTCCCCAGCAACTGGTGTATACAGGCTTACTGTCTTTGATACTGGAGGTAGCACTTAGCTATCAGGACTAGTAGCCATTGATAGCCTTTTCCAGGAATTTATCCAACCCCCTTTTAGAGTCATCCAAATTGGTGGCCATCATATCT
This sequence comes from Elgaria multicarinata webbii, assembly GCF_023053635.1. NCBI lineage: Eukaryota > Metazoa > Chordata > Lepidosauria > Squamata > Anguidae > Elgaria > Elgaria multicarinata. The sequence continues at coordinate 96,957,210 of NC_086172.1, forward strand.
TGTGATAGTGAATTCTAGAGTTTAATTATACACTGTATGAAGAAGTACTTCCTTTTATCTGCTCTGAATCTCCCACCAATCAGCTTCATGGGGTGATCCCAGGTTCTAGTATTATGGGAGAGGGAGAAAAATGTCTCCCTATCCATATTCTCCACCCCATGCATAGTTTTGTACACCTCTATCATATCTCCTCAGCCATTTTTCCAAGCTAAACAACCCTAACTATTGTAAACTTCTCTCATAGGGGAGATGCTCCATTCCCCTGATCATTTTAGTTGCACTTTTTCCAGGTCTACGATATCTTTTTTTAGGTATGGTCACCAGAACAGTACACAGTATTCTAAGTGTGGTTGCACCATAGATTTGTATAAAGGCACTATGATACTGGCAGTTTTATTTTTCTAACTATGCCTAACATGGAGTCTGCTTCTTTACAGCAGCCACACACTGGGTTGACATTTTCATCAAGCTGTCCACCACAACCCCAAGATCTCTTCCTTGGTCGGTCACACTTGAAGTTGGGTGGATTTTTTTATCCCAACATGCATCATTTTACACTTGCTTACATTGAACTGCATCTGCTATTTGGATGTCCACTCTCCCAACTTGGAGAGATCCTTTTGTAGCTCCTCACGATCCCTTTTTGTTTTAACCACCTTAAATAATTTGGTATCATCAGCAAACTTGACCATTTCACTGCTCACCCTTAATTCCAGATCGTTTATGAACAAGTTGAAAAGAATTGGTCCCAATACAGATTCCTGTGGGACCCCACTATTTACTTCCCTCCTCACAATGGATTTGTTTGTTCTTACAGAATAGCTGCAGTTGAAACATTCAGCACTATTGACTATCTGGATAATTACTGGGGAATAAAGAAAAAGTGCTTACTTTTTATGAGGAGACAACCAAAGAAGAATTATTTTAGCTACACAAGCTAGGTCTGCTCACTTAAAACTAGAGTGCCACTGTTTTGCGTGCCACTGTTTTGCAAGCCACCCTGGCTGGGAGTGTTACTAAAGGATGTCATATAATTCCTTAAAGAAATTTTGCACCAGAAAATAATAGGCACATATGAGAGATGGCAATAATGGTCAGGACACTAATTGATCATGGATTACTATTGCAAACAGACTACAAAAAGATACTATTAAGAATAACTTGATATTATGTTCCTGTCTGAAAACCCTGGTGAGCTGCTGCCAGCCAGTGTTGACAATACTGGGCTAGATGCTAGCTCTGCAGAGGCCACCAGTGAGGGAGGAAGCAGCAGCCAGGCACCTCTCCACCGTGCCTGGGTCCAGCTCCAGCTCAGAGCCCCCTCCCTCCTGCTGTCAACTGTAACTGCTGAACTTTGCAACTAAGATTGTAGTGCCTGAATTTGCTTTCCTTTTCCCCCTCCTCCTCCTCCCTCCCAATCCCCTTTCCTTTTGTGTCATGTCTTTTAGATTGTAAGCCTGTGGGCAGGGACTGTCAAGAAATACTTTTGTAAGCCGCCATGAGAGCCTTTTTTGGCTGAATGGCAGAATAAAAATCCTTAAATAAATAAATAAAATAAATCTGACCTCAGCATAAGAAAGCAGCTTCCTGTAAAGAATAGGACTAAATACAATAGTGACGAACTCTTTTCTGTTCGTAGTGTGTCAGATTAAGTCAGTGATAAACCAGGTTTAAATCTCCAGTCATTAAGCTGGTTTGATGACCTTGAGCTAGTCAGTATTTCTTAGCCTAAGCGACCTTACAGACTTCTTGTGAGGGGTGATGGTGGTAGGAACATATATGCTGTCTTGAGCTCCTTGAAGAAAAAGGCAGGATATAAAAGCAAACAAAGAGCACGAAATATCAACTTATTTTCTTAGATACGCTTGTGTGGGCCTTTTTTCGTTTTTTAGTTATCCAGGACGGGAAATCATGGTGTGTGCACTTGGGGAGCCTTTACTAGAACAGCCAATTCGCCCAAAACGAACTGAAAACCCAGCTGCCCTACTGCTTCGCCTATGCAATATAACAAATCGTCTTCAACCGGTTTGAAGATGAAGGCTGCCATTCCGATGTATACTTACCAGGAAATAAGTCCATTATAATGGCACTTACTTCTGAGTAATCATACGTAAGAATGCGTGTTGTTGTTGTTTTAACATACAGAGGACAGCAAAGGGCAGTTTGGTCTTAGATAGCCGAACCTTAATTAAAGTAATCTCCCGTGGGAAAGGCATCTCCTTTCGTTGCGGAGGCAGAGAAAGCCCTCGCTTTTCCCCCGAAGTGAAAGCTTAAGTCCGAACTGAAAACAGCGGCAATACCCCGCGGCGGTTATTTCTCCCCGCTTGCCTTTCCAACTAAAGGATCTGCGTAACAGTGAGGTTCCCCTTAAAACCACAAGCACAACCGAAGGCAAATCGACGCCCTCTCTTACATCCGCATCGTCCTTCCTCGCGAAGAAAAGGAAAATGGCGTCTATCCCTTTTTCCCTTACTGACGCACAAACGCCTCATCCGACGTGATACAAAATGGCGTCTGCAGAGGCCCCGAACCCAGCATAGACGAGAGTCGATGTAGTGTGGAGGCGGGCCCGTCGGAGAATAGCCAATAGATAGTGGCACCTGAATATCAGCTATCCAATGATCGCCGTGGGCGGTATTTTGAGTCGCAGATTGTCCAATGGACACTTATGCAGGTGCTGGTTGCGGGGCCCGCCCGCTCGGCTTTGGGAGGTACTGGGGTAGGCGGGCGGGCGCTGAGACGGCCGTTTCCTGTCCTGGTGCATGGTGGTCGGACGGAGGAATTGTTGGAAAATTTCTCGGCGAGGTTCGTATATAAATGTGTTTTTACCCAGTGTGCCTTATTCTAACCGCCGCCATCTCCGGCTGGGACGCTGCACTCTTGGGCTCGGCCTAGCCTAGTCCCTCTGTGGCGGTGTTGAATGGAGGGGAAAGTGAGGGAAAAGGAGGGAGCCGCGCTAGTATCGTGGCTCACATTAATAATAAAGCCGAGGCGTCGCCGCCACCGCCCGGCCCGGGCGTTCTTCCCCCTCCCCTTCCCTCTATCTTCCCGCCTTCTAGGCCTCTGTGGTTCCCGCTTTTTTCTCCTGCGATACATTTGTCTCTCGGGAGTGACAAGAACCACATAAAATAATAAACTAACAGCTCGGGGTATTTGAGGTATAGGCCAGGCGGCCCGAACCACATCACCGATTTCCAAGGGTGTAGGCTGGGGTCGGGACGGGACGGGACGGGGGGCTTTCATTTCAGTGGCTGCGTCACTGAATGGGGGCTCCCTCTTGGCGATAGAGTGGATTGGTATCAATGTCGCCGCCCGTGATATTTCTCTTCCCCCGCCTCTAGCACCAGGCAGATGGGTTTGTCTAACCAAAACGCCACATAGCCTGGTGGATTTACACAGAAAAGCAGTGAAGGGATTTTCGGCAAGAGTGCACACATTCTGGGGGTGTGTGGGGACAGAACCCACAGAATTCCTGAGCAGGTGTGCATATGATTGCACATACGATGTGGTTGTAGTCGATTATCATTTAATCAGCTACCATCCAATTAAAAAAAGTTAGATGACTAAATCATATTAATTAGTTTATTAATAAGCAAATGATGCAGATTGATCAATCGTTCAAACAAAACCGTTCATTTGTTTTGTATGATGTATGCCTGTTTCCCATCTTGCAAGGGGCTTTCCCTTGGGTATGAAAAGAGGGGATGCCTTTTCTGACATGGTGCCTGCAATCCATAGTATTTTGTTATCTATGTTCAGTTGCCATGGTTAAAATTGTTCACTTGCAGCAAGGATAAATTTTGAGGACTGAGGATTTTCTCCCTATCTTGTATGCTTGTACTTAATGACCACCATCCAACAAAGATGTACAGCCTAATCCTATGCATGGTTACTAAGAAGTAAGTCCCAGTAGTTGCGTGGGATAGAAAGACCATATTCTCCCTTATGAGCCTGCCCGTGCTTTAAGATCTTCTGGAGAAGGCCTTCTTTCAGTCCCAACATCTTCATAGGTGCGCTTGGTGGGAACATGTGAGAGGGCTTTCGTGCTTTGGAACTCTCTTCCCCGGGAAGCTAGACTGGCTCCTTCCTTGATGGGCTTTCGGAAGCAGACTAAAACTTTTTTGTTCCAGCAGGCCTTTGGGGAATAATCTGGCCCTCCATCTATGTTAATGTCTTATAATTTTGTTCTGTATTTTAAACTTTTATTTATTTGTTTATTTTTACAATGTATGTTTTAAACTTTGTAAGGCCACCTTGAGGCCCTGTTTTGGGCAAAAGGTGGGATACAAATAAACATAATAATTAATAATAATAATTTCATTATTTTAATGGATTTATAAGCTCATGGAACCCCTTGTTATACTGAGGTGGTTTGTACTGAGGGGTGGTTTGCACTGTCGTAGGTGAAACAAGCCACGGTGGCTTGTTTAAACTGGCATGTGCTAGACGTGACTTGCATACTCACCTACTCTGTTGTGACGTGGGTTGTTGGAGGGGAAAACAGCTTGATTCCCCGTCAAACAAGCCATGCCACCCAGGTTCTGACAACACACCAAGGTGCACCCAGGAGGGGGATTATGCAAATTGTGCCCAGCAGGCATCGTAGCTTAAACAAGGCACCATAACTTGTTTATCCTACAGTGTTTGTGTCAACTGGGCCATTGTGTCCTATGCGTGTTGTCATAAAATACCAGAGGAGAGAATAAATTTGAAAGCATATGCTGATAATAAAATATCACTTTGCCGCAGAAACATTCAAATTTAAAACCAAAAGGAAAAAAGCTATTTTGGACTACAGTTCCCATAATACTTCACCATTGGACATTGCTGTCAATTTATAGAGATTTACAGTACACTTCCAAAATGGTGTTAAACTTCCTCTAACAAGTGAGATACTGTATTAATGTTGCTGAGAAAATTTGACTTTTTTAAAAGGTAGCTTTTTCTTAAATTAATAACTAAACCATATTGGCTTGCAGGGATTTCTGGGCTCATATCTTACATTGGGCCAAACTAGATGGAATGCTATAAATTGTGTGTATTTAAACACATATATTTAACAGCAAAATGGAATGATGTTTGGCACTGACCCCTACCTGCTGCTTATCTGTCTATAAGCTTCAGAAGAGAAGCTGCAGGCTCCTTTTGCTGTTAAAATCATAAACCTCAAACTTCATTATTGAGGTAGTTCATATACCACTTGTTGTTTGATCTCAGAAATGTATCACTTTTATCTAGGGTGACCATATGAAAAGGAGGACAGGGCTCCTGTATCTTTAACAGTTGCATAGAAAAGGGAATTTCAGCAGGTGTCATTTGTATATATGGAGAACCTGGTGAAATTCCCTCTTCATCACAGCAGTTAAAGCTGCAGGAACTATACTAGAATGACCAGATTTAAAAGAGGGCAGGGCACCTGCAGCTTTAACTGTTGTGATGAAGAGGAAATTTCACCAGGTTCCCCATATATACAAATGACACCTGCTGAAATTTCCTTTTCAATACAACTGTTAAAGATACAGGAGCCCTGTCCTCCTTTTCATATGGTCGCCCTACTTTTATCAGTACTGTTTATGGGAAAGTTTCTTAATATTACAGAACAGCTTTTCAATTAATTTGGGAGCAGTCCTATGTATCCTAACAGTATCTGAGGGGCATAGGATTTTTCAACTTCCCGGATTTGTGGTTGGAGACAGCGCTCGGACCCAGGACTCTGAGCTCCCTGCTCCGTCCTCTAAGATCATGCTGGCTGCCTCTCCAAGGTCGCAAAAGTGAAACCTCAGAGAGTAGGCAACGGTGGCAGTTCTGTGGACAGGGAGGAGAGAGGACTGCAGATGCCAGTTTATGGAAAATCCACCAGCCTTCCCAGTCTCCCACTCTGCAGAACCCTAGCTAGATGGGCGAAAGAACCCATCTAGCAAAAAGGCAGAGCAGGAGGAGTGTGGAGATGAAGATCGGCTCTGCGCTCCTCCCGCTTTGCACAGGATGCCTGTCAGCCTCTGCCTTACAAGGCTGACAAGCATCCCCATTAGAGACTTTACTGATAGTTGGCAAAGCATCCCTCTAATCAATGAGCCTAATACACCAGTACAAGCAACATATGAATAGTTTTTAAATAGTTGACTCTCATATAGTCAATATGAATAAAGTATCATTTTAATAAAAAAAATTGGGAGGGGGAGAACAAATTACAGTTCAGTTGGAGAAATTACTTTAGCTATCTAAAAAGCAAGGATCAGAGCCTATTTAATGAATGTATATTTAGTAGGAAGAGATAATGGCATGGATCCAGAGTTCGCTTGAGTGGAATTCCACTCATAGGATGCTCCTCCTGCAGGAGGAAGGACCTTCACTGATTTCAGCTCGTAATAAGTTTTTATTCTGCCATTATGAGATATGTTGTCAGTACAAGCATCTGGTGTTTCCCTGATAATGTATCCTCTTCTGAAGGTGAAAGAATGATTTATTCTTAGCATTGCCCTATTCACAAAAGGAATAGTGGCCTGCAAATATTCTGTTTGTTTATCTACCCTCAGGACCTGATGAAGATTACAACTATTCATATGCAAATATTCTACATGTATGCAAATATTCCCATTGGTGCTCTGGTTGTTGCATCATCCTTAAATTAGAATTTGAATGAGGTTAATTGTTTTGTTTTGTTATCGGAGCACCCCAATGGCAAATTTTTGTCATCCACAAATTGCATAGATTCTATCCAGAGCAAACATTCTTTTTTGTTTGATGAAATTCAATTTGTGAGGAAAATTAAAGTTTCGAGCTTTAGAAAAAATGCAACTGGGCTGCAATCCTATGTCCACTTAACCTGGGAGTAAGCCCCATTGAATGCAATGGAACTTACTCCCAAGGTTAAGAAGCACAATCCTGTACATTCTCACTTGGAAGTAAGTTCCACTCAGTGGCGCTTCAGAGGTGCTGAGAAGTGGCATGGCTGTGAGGATACAGCCCACAAGCAGAATCCAACAGGTGCTTCTGCTTCTGCCAATTCTCTTATGCCCCTCCAATTCCCATGTACAAGTGAAGGTTTACCTCTTTCTGAGGCAACCAGAAATGAGTGAAAATGTTCATTTCTGGTATGGGGCATCAGGCATGTTGATGGAGCTCTGCTGACCTGTCCCCATTGAGAATTTAGCGTTTCAGCTTGCTTCAGGGCTTCCTCTGGGAAGCATTAAATCTGTGTTGTGCAAGCGGTGCACCCTGCTCATGTAATGGAATCAACAGGACCCACGACTTGCACAACATAATCTGCCGGGCATAAGATAATCGGGACGTGCCATTTTGTTTCTCAACAGGGTAATGTACAGAGCCCACTTGGAGGATCTTGTATTCTGATTTTAGGCTCTCTTAACTACTCCACAATGTACCCTGTTCCTATATTTTGAATATTTATGCTTGCACTTGTTAACCAAACAGCTAATATTTGTTTCTCATCTCATGTTTAAAAGGTGCCAATTCATTTTTAGGTAATATATAAAATGTATTTATTTTATTTTCAATATTAATCACCATCCTGTAACAAAAACATCTCAGGGCAGCTTACCGAATAAAAACGAACTAGTTAACAACAACAGTAAAAAGATACTACAATACAGTGTAATGAGCCTTAAAATCAACAACAATAAAAAGTAAGACGCTAAAACGTAATGCAGCATTAAAAACCCTCCAGAGCTGCCCCTGGCACCAAAAAGACTTTAAACAGATGCCAGATGAGCTCCCTGGGAAAGGCTTACTATAGCCAGGGTGCCACTACTGAAAAGGCCTTTTTATTCATAGCCATCTGCTGCATCTCACTTGGGGCAGGGCATCCAAGGAAGGGCTTTCAACAATTATAAATGGAATGTGAGCCAGTGAAGATTTTTTTTAAGTATTGATGTAATATGTCCCAGATCCCAGTCTTGTCCTATTCTGCAAGAGCATTTTCAAAGGCATTTGCTAGTCAATTTCAATGTACTGGGTTTGACTAATTAACCCCCAATTGTCATTGCATGAGAACTGGGTCATCAGTTGCTTTGCTTTAAACTACCAGTGGGCAACTGTAGCGCTTGGCCTAGTTTTATGTGGCCCTCAGCCTAAATTCAAAAGCCCTCTGCAGAATTTGTCTTTTAGAGACATCTCTGCAGGCACTTATACAGACTCCTGAAGAAGACTCATATGTACTTCTCGGAATAAAACTACGTATTTTTTCAATATCCTGAGACTTATGTGAACCGCCCAGAGGAGCTTTGGCTATGGGGCGGTATACAAATGCAATAAATAATAATAATAATAATCCACTATGTAATATAATCAACCTTGTTTAAACACCTATGGCCAGAGTAGGTGTTCCTTCTTTGGCATTTTGAACAATAGACCAGTAAATTTTATCTCGATGTATTAACGGAACTGCAATTAACATATCTTATTGTGACTAAACTATGATAACGTTCTGTTATATATTGTACTGTAAGATGTCTTTTGTTGATGCTGTGGTGGATGATATTGGCTAAAACTTATTTTGGTTGTATAATAAAGACTTGCATTAGTATTGAGTCACTCATTTCCCATTTTTCTTTTTAAGAATTCACAGGTGTTATCAGCTGATTGACTAGTTGCATAATAAACTTTTTAAAACTCCTGTGCTTAGGTTCTACTTACACTAAGAGTGATTCAGCAGTGTCTTTCGTTTTTGTTTGCTTTTGCATGGTAATACGAAAGTATGTTTTGGAGGTTTTGATTGTACTTAATCAGAAGCGTTTCTAAATCTCCTGTAAGAATCTGCTTCAAGTTGAATGGTCCCTTTGAAATTAGGTACTCATAAGTTCAGTTGAATTTAGAAAGGCATCTTGAAGTCTAGATGTCAAATTGTAAATCAAGAAGTGTTTGTACTCATTATTGATACACTAGTAATAACACATATTCAGGTTTCTTGGGCAAGTTGGCAATATTATCTCCCTTCACTTCATTCACTCTGGAGTTGACCTGAGACAATAGAAGCACATGTAATCTCTGCAGAAACTAGGGGAAAGAAGGATACACTTCGTTTGCACTCTCCACCATACACAAGCAAGTGGAGATGAGGGCAATTTCAAAAGAGGAACATATCTCTCCTAACGTTTCTTTTCTCTGTTATTGGAACCTGCATTAAATCTGAAGATCTGTTGGATGCAGATTTAGGTGCATGCAGCTATGGTAGCAGAGGTTCCATTCCTGGGCAAGGTACTTGAGCGAGTGGTTGTGGGCCAGCTCCAGACACTCTTGGCTGAGACTGATTATCTGGATCCATTTCAGTTGGGTTTCAGGCCTGGTTTTGGCATGGAAACAGCCTTGGTCACCCTGTATGATGACCTATGTTGGGAGAAAGACAACAGGAGTGTGACTCTGTTGATTCTCCTTGATCTCTCAGTGGCCTTCGATACCATCAACCATGGTATCCTTCTGGGATGACTGAGTTGGGAGTGGGAGGTACTGCATTGCAATGGTTCTGCTCCTACTTGGTGGATCGGCTCCAGAAAGACATTGCTCAGCCCCGTGGATTCTCCAGTATAAGGTTCCACAGGGGTCAGTCTTGTCCCCCATGCTGTTCAACATCTACATGAAAACGTTGGGTAAAGTCATCTGGAGTTTTGGAGTGTGTTGTCATCAGTATGCTGATGACACACAGCTCTATTTCTCCTCATCTTCATCAGGTGAGGCTGTGGATGTGGTTGCGACAATGGACTGGGTGAGGGCTAATAAACTGAAACTCAATCCAGACAAGACTGAGATGGTGTTAGTGGATGTTTCTTCTGACCGGATGGAGGGTGTTCAACCTGTTCTGGATGCACTCCCCCTAAAGGAGCAGGTTCATAGCTTGGGGATTCTCCTAGAACCATCTCTGTCAATTGAGGCTCAGGTGGCCTCGGTGGCATGGAGTGCCTTGTACCAACCTCAGTTGATGGCCTAGCTACGCCCCTATCTGGACAGGGATAGCTTGGCTTCAGTTGTCTATGCTCTGGTAGCCTCCAAGTTAGATTACTGCAATGCGTTCTACGTGGTGCTGCCTTTGAAGATAGTTCAGAAAATGCAGCTTGTGGAAAATGCAGCAGCCAGATTGATACCAGGAACCAGAAGGTTTAAACATATAAGACTGATTTTGGCCCATTTGCATTGGCTGCCTGTATGTTTCCAAGCCCAATTCAAGGTGCTTGTTTTAACCTATAAAGCCTTACATGGCTTGGGACCACAATACCTGATGGAATGCCTCTCCTGACATGAACCTACCTGTACACTATGCTCAACATTTAAGGTCCTCCTCTGGGTGCCTACTCCGAGGAAGCTTGGAGGATGTCAACAAGAGAGAGGGCATTTTCAGTGGTGCCCCCCCCCCCCAATTGTGGAACAGTCTCCCTGATGAGGCTCACCTGGCACCAACATTGTTATCTTTTCAGCACCAGGTCAAGCCTTTTCTTCCAGGCATTTAACAGCATATGTTGAGCTTTCTAACTGACTCTAGATCCTATCTTCCCTTTATGAGAAAGGTTGCTCACTGTTGCAGAATGAGCTGCATTGATTTTCAAGCAGACACCATTGTTGGAAAGGATTCCGCCTCCCTTATGCAGTCTTTCCACATGTCCCAAAAATCTGCTCCGGGGAGTTGAGGGACCCTTAGGAGTAGATTTGGAGGTTCCAGGGAGGAGGAGAACAGGGAAGAGGAAGTCCAGTTGCAGAAGTAGAAATCATCCAAGAGAAGTTGTTTTTCTTAGATCTTTTGGTAAACTTTATATTTAAAGCACTTGTAAGTTCTCACACTTACAATCCCATAAAAGTGCTTGTGGGATTTCTTTTAAGTGAATTTGCTTATATGTGACAGGAATTGCTCCTCATCTCTCTGGAACTTTTGTCTGGAAGTCTGTACAATAGCTTTCTACCTCTGCCTCTCTGGTTCAACATACATGGGAGATTGTTGAGCAAGATCATGCAGTACCAATGCCTAATTCACACACAATAACAACCAAGAATGTGGGTTGAATTGTGGGTGGTTGTCGAATTGTGGGTTGTCATTATGTGCAAATCCTACACTATGGTTTAACTATGGGTTGTTAACCATGAATGACCCAGGAAGAGAACACATGGTTTGTTGTTGTGTTGTGAACACTAGATTGTTTGTGGTTAACCCAGAGTTAAACCATAGTGCAAGGTTCACAGGTAACAATAACTCATGATTCAATGACAACTCATTCTCAGCCCATACTCTAGGTTGTTGTTACATGCAAACCAGGTCAACAGTATCTCTATCAACTTCTCTATTTCTTATCCATATCCTGCATTATTGGAGCTTATTGCCTATTGTGGACAAATGCAGGTAAAGAGCCCAACTATAGGCAAAGCTAAAGTGATGATGGATGGTTGAGCTTGTGATTAGTGGGAAGTAATAACACCTTTTATAGGCAGGGACATACGCTTTTGTCTTACATATTGTTTCAAGTTTATACCCTTGCAGTTCTTTCAGGCCCTAATGGTGGTGCTTAATATTCCAAGTTGTATAAGAGGCTTGAGGAATGCTTTGTCATGTTAGAGAAGATTTATTAACAACAACCCTGTGAGGTAGGTTGGGTTGAGAGTCTGTGACTGGCCCAAAGTCAACCAGTGGGTTCCCATGGCCGAGTGGGAACTAGAACCTGGATCTCCCAACTCTCAGTCCAACACATTAGCCACTACACCACACTGGCTCTGAGGATACGTACTTTAATGTGCTCGGTGTGTTTCTGTTTTGTTGTTGATTTGTTCAGTCGCTTCTGACTTCATGGACCAGCCCACGTCAGAGCTTTCTGTCGGCTGTCGCCACCCCTAGCTCAGCCAAGGTCAAGTCTGTCACCTCCAGAATATCATCCATCCATCTTGCCCTTGGTCGGCCCCTCTTCCTTTTGCCTTCCACTTTCCCTAGCATCAGCCTCTTCTCCAGGGTATCCTGTCTTCTCATTATGTGGCCAAAGTACTTCAGTTTTGCCTTTAATACCATTCCCTCAAGTGAGCACTCTGGCTTTATTTCCTGGAGTATGGACTGGTTTGATCTTCTTGCAGTCCACGGCACTCTCAGAATTTTCCTCCAACACCACAGTTCAAAAGCATCTATCTTCCTTCGCTCAGCTTTCCTTATGGTCCAGCTCTCGCAGCCATAGGTTACTACGGGGAATACCATTGCTTTAACTATGCGGACCTTTGTTGTCAGTGTGGTGTCTCTGCTCTTAACTATTTTATCAAGATTTGTCATTGCTCTCCTCCCAAGAAGTAAACGTCTGCAGTCAGGATCTGCAGTAATCTTTGCGCCCAGAAATACAAAGTCTGTCACTGCCTCCACGTTTTCTCCCTCTATTTGCCAGTTATCAATCAAGCTGGTTGCCATAATCTTGGTTTTTTTGAAGTTTAACTGCAACCCAGCTTTTGCACTTTCTTCTTTCACCTTCATCATAAGGCTCCTCAGCTCCACCTCGCTTTCAGCCATCAAAGTGGTGTCATCTGCATATCTGAGATTGTTAATGTTTCTTCCTGCGATTTTAACTCCAGCCTTGGATTCGTCAAGCCCAGCACGTCGCATGATGTGTTCTGCATACAAGTTGAATAGGTAAGGTGAGAGTATACAACCCTGCCGTACTCCTTTCCCAATCTTAAACCAGTCCGTTGTTCCGTGGTCTGTTCTTACCGTTGCTACTTGTTCGTTATACAGATTCCTCAGGAGGCAGACAAGATGACTTGGTATCCCCATACCATCAAGAACTTGCCACAGTTTGTTATGATCCACACAGTCAAAGGCTTTAGAATAGTCAATAAAACAGAAATAGATGTTTTTCTGGAACTTCCTGGCTTTCTCCATTATCCAGCGGATATTGGCAATTTGGTCTCTAGTTCCTCTGCCTTTTCTAAACCCAGCTTGTACATCTGGCAATTCTCGCTCCATGAATTGCTGGAGTCTACCTTGCAGGATCTTGAGCATTACCTTACTGGCATGTGAAATAAGTGCCACTGTCCGATAGTTGGAACATTCTTTAGTGTTTCCCTTTTTTGGTATGGGGATATAAGTTGATTTTTTGCAGTCTGATGGCCATTCTTGTGTTTTCCAAATTTGCTGGCATATGGCATGCATCACCTTAACAGCATCATCTTGCAATATTTTAAACAGTTCAGCTGGGATACCGTAGTCTCCTGCTGCCTTGTTATTAGCAATGCTTCTTAAGGCCCATTCAACCTCACTCTTCAGGATGTCTGGCTCTAACTCACTGACCACACCGTCTGAGCTATCCCCGATATTATTATCCTTCCTATACAGATCTTCCGTATATTCTTGCCACCTTTTCTTGATCTTTTCTGTTTCTGTTAGGTCCTTGCCATCTTTGTTTTTGATCATACCCATTTTTGCCTGGAATTTACCTCCGATGTTTCTAATTTTCTGGAAGAGGTCTCTTGTCCTTCCTATTCTATTATCTTCTTCCACTTCTGTGCATTGCTTGTTTAAAAATAATTCCTTATCTCTTCTGGCTAACCTCTGGAATTTTGCATTTAATTGGGCATATCTCTCCCTATCACTGTTGCCTTTTGCTTTCCTTCTTTCTTGGGCTACTTCCAGTGTCTCAGCAGACAGCCATCTTGCCTTCTTGGTTTTCTTTTTCTTTGGGACGTTTTTTGTTGCCACCTCTTGGACAATGTTGCGAACTTCTGTCAATAGTTCTTCCGGGACCCTATCTACTAACTCTAGTCCCTGAAATCTATTCTTCACTTCCACTGCATATTCATTAGGAATATTAGTGAGCTCATATGTAACTGATCTGTGGGTCTTCCCTATTCTCTTTAGTTTGATTCTAAATTGTGCAATAAGAAGTTAAACTACAGTTGATCTAAACTACAGTCAGCTCCAGGTCTTGTTTTTACCATCTGTATAGATGTCCACCACCTTTGGCTGCAAAGGTTGTAGTCGATCTGATTTCGGTGTCGGCCATCTGGTGAAGTCCATGTATAAAGCCGTCTTTTAGGTTGTTGGAAGAGAGTGTTTGTTATGCACAGTGAGTTGTCCTGGCAGAATTCTATCAGCCTATGTCCCGCTTCATTTTGTTCTCCTAGACTATGCTTACCTGTAATTCCAGATGTCATTTGACTACCCACCTTGGCGTTCCAGTCTCCTGTAACGAAAATAACATCTCTTTTTGGTGTATTATCCAGTAGGTGCTGCAGATCCTCATAGAACTGATCTACTTCTACTTCTTCAGCATCTGTGGTTGGGGCATATATTTGGATCACTGTGATGTTAAATGGCTTACCCTGAATTCGAATTGAGATCATTCTATCATTTTTTGGATTGTATCCAAGCACTGCTTTAGCCACTTTATTATTAATTATGAAGGCTACTCCATTTCTTCTGTGATCCTCTTGTCCACAGTAGTAGATCTGGTGGTGAACTGATGTGAAGTGGCCCATTCCAGTCCATTTCAGTTCATTGACACCCAATATATCTATATTTAATCTTGACATCTCACCAATAACCACATCCAATTTGCCCTGGCTCATAGATCTTACATTCCAGGTTCCTATGGTGTGTTGATCTTTAGAACATCGGATTCATCGTTCACCACCAGCACTGTCGGCCGCTAGCCGTCCTTTCGGCTTTGAGCTAGCTGCGTCATCACGTCTGGGGCTAGTTGAACTTATCCTCTGTTCCTCCCCAGTAGCATTTTGACCATCTTCCGACCTGGGGGTCCCATCTTCCGATGGTATACCAACATATCTCTGGTAGTACTGATCCATTTAGTTTTCACGACAAGAATACTGGGGTGGGTTGCCATTACCTTCCCCAGGGATCGTATTTGGTCTGACCTCTCTATTTAGTCTGACCTTCCCGTCTTGGGTGTCCCTTCACGGTTTAGCTTATGGCATCCTTGAGGTGCTCAAGCTCCAGCACCACGACAAGGTAACGATCTCCTTTGCTGGAGGTGTGTTTCTGACTGTATTGTAAATTGTAGCTAGTGAAGATTGTAGCAGTTCTAATTTGTAATAGTGCTTTATCATTGCAGGACCTGATTAAAAGATAATGTGGGTGGGGGGATAGGCCAAATGATATTTTCAGGCTGATCCCGGAGGCACGCTTCCTTAATTTGTATACAAAAAGGGATGCACAGAAAAATGCAGACACTACCTTCCCTATTCTCATCCTTCAAAAGCCTTTCTCCAATAAAGAGTATTCTGTTAATCTTGCAGGCTAGGCTACTAGTGCTCTAAATTTTCTGTAGCTTGAAATCTGGCCATTGCTTGTGGCCAGATACCAGTTCTTGCTATTATGGGAAATTCTGAAGAAGCCTAGTGGTGAATGATAGGTACTTTCACCTAAGCATATTCTCAGGTAATGCAACCATAGCAGGGGGCTCTATTAGTTGAGATCCTAAGTAGTTAGCATAATAGTTAACACAGGTGTCTCTCAGAGTGAGTTACATCAGTGCTTTAGGGCCTGCGCTGACATTTCTGGACACAATTCAAGGAGTTTTTATTCAAATGCAATAAAAAGATGCAAAAGTATTATTATCTTTATAGTTAAGGATTTGTTTTCCAGGTGATTCTGTCTGGTGGTAATATGTTATTCTACATTTCACAGAATAATTTATAGTTATTCTTAGTGAAAGTGAGTGTACAACGAGTTTTTACAGGGATTTCTTACCACAAGGCTAGATGTCTCTGTTCCTGTTTTTTTGTTTTTATAAATGTAAACTTTGGAGGAAGAGAGCTGTAGCCATAGATTTTTTTTAATGGGAATTCATAATTGTTTATCACTCTTACTAGATGGGGGAACATTCTGTAAATATATTTTATTTATTTAAAAGATTTCCAAACCACCCTTCAGCAAAGTTTCCAGGTTGGTTTACAAAACAAGATAACAAAGTTGTGATGAGACGTGTCTGCCTGTGATCCTGGAGATCCAATAAAATTAGAATGTAGCGGATTCAAAAGCACAAAATGCTGTTCTGGCATCTATGGGTATTATCCAACAGTACAGTACCACTAGCGCTATTGATGTTACGCTGATGTTCACAAACGCTTGAACAATGTTACTAGTTCTCCTCTTCTTCCCATTGCTACTCAGGGCAAGTGATGGTATATGCTGTGCAACATCAATAATACTTGGGGGGGGGGGACAGGGGGACGTGATTGGATCCTTCCCCTTATGTGTACAAATGCAAGCTGGAATTACATATTGAACATGGAAGCAAGCACATGCATAAACCAGGAAAGACCATGAATTTCAAATTATATAGGTGATGAGATATGTGTAGGAGCACATGTATAAAACATGTGGATGTAAGATGTGGGGTTTTCAGCTTTTTACAACAGTATTCCCAGACTTCTGAAGACTTCTAATAAGTTCTTGAATTAAAATTAGAGGCACACCCAGAATAGTGTCTCATGCATAGGGGATGATCTCTACAGAGGACAGGGTAATGTGTTGATTGTGAAAATTTACTCACTGCCACCCAGGAGCACAGCAGAATTGCCTACTTCCAGAGAGAATGACTGGCAGGAAGCACACCAAGAGACTCAAAGAATCTTTAAATTCTTTCTTGTGGAGTAGAAGTGCTTCTTACAAGGCAGTCTGGCACACCCTGGGGAAATGTGTGCTTTAACATGTGTTTTGGATTGCCAGTCCCAAATTTTGTTGCACATTTTAAAAACACATTGATTTATTCATGTTTGACATTCTGAGCCTCTAAAATGCTGCAATCAAGTTTTTCTCCATAAAAACTGGAACCTTCAAAAATGATCAGGCCTATACATTTGTGAGGACTAGAAATAACATTCTTACATTTTAGCAGCGTTTATGGTTTCAAGTTTCTGCATGCCTCCACACCCTCAAGTATGAGACTCATGTTTACAAGAATTGCAAAACTGTTTCTTTTCCAAACAAAGGTATACCAGAAAAATGGCTTGGTGTGAGAAATACTGTTAAAAAAAACTTGGTGTAAGGAATACTATCCTGAATCTTACTTCTAATAAATTACGTAAATTCTGTTTCTTTTACGTTTAGGTAAACAATGTTATTAGCCCAGATAAATCGAGACTCTCAGGGAATGACAGAATTTTCCGGAGGGGGAATGGAGGCTCAGCATGTAACTCTCTGTTTAACAGAAGCTGTAGCTGTGCAAGGTGAGTGATCAGGCTAATATCCATTACCAAACAGTGTAACAAAACCGCTAGCTTTGTGAACTTAATAAAACATACAGTGTCATTTCAGGTTTTGAAATGCACCATAGGAGTTAATCAGATGGTTAAATAATTTTCTCTCTGTCTCTAAAATATATTATGAATGAAAGGCGGATTGTGTGTTATGACACCAAGTAATACCTCATGTTTTGTTGTTGTTAGATGGAGACAACTTGGACAACATGGAAGGAGTAAGCTTACAAGCAGTTACACTTTCTGATGGCTCCACTGCTTACATACAGCATAATTCTAAAGGTATTTAGACTGAAAAATGATTACAAGCAGTTTATCTATTTAAAAATAAAATAATCTTTAATAGATGTTGGTTATTTCATACCAAGATCAGTTTACAAAGCACAATTGTATTGGAGTGTAAATATCAATAAAGGCTTGAACAGAAGGTCAGACACTTTTAGACTATATTCAATAATACAGAGCAAGCACTACTCCTGTATCTGTGTTCATAGTCATAGAAGACTTGAGTACCTATTCCACATATTATAAAAAGGTATTACGTGAATAACAAAACCCCTCCCAAACCCCAAACCCTCTTGATTCACCAACGTTGTTCAGATGTAACCGTGGTGTTTAGCAGCAATTTGTGGGTAAATTAAACCCTTGGTTTGTTCTTGGGTTAATTTGGGATTGTTTAACCCACCAAAAAAAACCCCAAATCCCTGGGTTTGGATATCATGGAAACAATTTAGGAATGCATCATTGGTAAGTTGTTGCCAGAAACTAGGTTTGTATGCAGTACATGGCTCCACCATTTGTTGTTTCATTAACCCACAAATTACCACTGAATGCCACCATTACATCCAAACAGGGACACTATTTAACACTTGAGAAAAGTATCTTTTTCAGCTGATAGTTGCATTCCCTTGTAGCTAAATTACAAGAGCCGCATGTCAGTATGGGCAGCAAGTTGATAGGGGCCACCCCACACTCTGTTATACATCCATACACCCATTTGTACACATCTACATATTCACACACACATGACGCAAGCACACATTCTTACACATAACATACATGTATCCATTAATTCTTAAACATAGCATATACACACACCCAGTCATTCACACACATTCTGTCTAGTGTGGTAGTTGGGCTTAAGGGGTGGAAATCTCCCATTGGCTGGGGGTGGGGCTGAGGAGGGGAGGCCATTGGCTGGAAGTGAATGGTCTGTGGGCCCATCCAGCCTAGGAGTTCCATTTAAAATGTGTGTACACTACACAGTTGTGCCTGATGTGTCTTTAGAATGACATAGGCTATTGTTCTGCACATACCTACCTGGGAGTTAATCCTATTGAGCTCTATGAGCAAGAAGTTGTAAGAGACTGATTCTGTACTCTTTTGCTCAGCCACTTGCTAGAAGCAAGTATCATTCTCTTAATCAGGAGCAAAGTAATGATTGGCTCAGGTTTGTTCAGGAAAACCTTTTGTTGGTTGAAGGAGGGCCATGCCAGGAGCTTTTTAATACAAATAAATGCAAAGAAGAGCACATGCCATGAGACCCTAAGCACAATGGGAGGGGTCTGGCACTAGCAAGAACTTTCACTGAGATACATCTATAAATACAGGACAAGACAGGATTTTAAGAAGCAAGTCTTCCCTGTTTGAATTGTATAGGATTTGGTGCATACAGAGGCTTGTCATGTAACAGCTACTGCCAGGTTACGATCAAACACACCCTGTCCTAACACACCCTACTCTTAACACTTCTCTGTTGTTTTAATTCAAGTATTTCCAAGCCCTTTGTTATGTTGCTCAACGTTTGCTCAAAGAAACTACTTTTACCCTTTCTATTTAATTCAAAACAAGTGACATTTA
Source organism: Elgaria multicarinata webbii (assembly GCF_023053635.1). Classification (NCBI taxonomy): domain Eukaryota; kingdom Metazoa; phylum Chordata; class Lepidosauria; order Squamata; family Anguidae; genus Elgaria; species Elgaria multicarinata. Next base: position 96,976,257 of record NC_086172.1, read on the forward strand.
TAGTTTAAAATGAGATATGGGATGCAATCTTGAGAAATTAAGGTGTAACTAAATCCCCTTGAGATCCAAGTCCCGTGCTGGAAGAAAAGCAGCAGGGGTGGGTGATTTTGATTGGGAAAACAGCATGTGGGGAAAGGGCTAAACATCCCCTCCCCCTACCATCATTGTTCCAATCAAATTTTATTTATTTATTTATTGATTTATTTTTTTTATTATTATTTTCATTTATTACATTTCTATACCGCCCAATAGCGGAAGCTCTCTGGGCGGTTCAAAAATTTTGCACACACAGAGACACACACACACACGAGGCTGCACTTCAGGATGATGATGATGTCGTCACAAATAGGGTGACAGGTCTCCTGCATCTAGTCTCATTTGGCCTTCAATGGGATTTAGTTATATATAGGGCCTTCTTGGTGGTTGCTCCAGTGCTTTGGAACTCTCTTCCTGGGGAAGCTAGATTGTCTCCCTCCTTGATGGGCTTTTGGAAGCAGGCTAAAACTTGTTTGTTCCAGCAGGCCTTTGGAGAATAATGTGTGTGTCCCCCCCACTACCCACAACAGGTGATTTGATGTGCATGGTTCCAATCCACCAAGAGGAATAGCACACACACTTCAGGTGGTGTAGAGATCCAGCATGGGGAACTACCGATGAAGCTTGCTTTTGCATACAGAAGCCTTCTTCTGCACACAGATCACTCTAGCTTGATTGGATAAATGGGTTCTTGAATTTTCAATATGCATATATTTCAGATGGCAAATTAATGGATGGCCAGGTGATTCAGTTGGAAGATGGTTCAGCTGCCTACGTCCAACATGTTCCCATGTCAAAAAGTAGTAAGTATATTGCAATGAATACAAGTTTAAAGCTGTTGACTTGATGATGGAATCCAATATAATACACGATTTATCATAATCTATATAAATAAAAATGTAAATGTTCGTTCGAAACAGACGTTATATCTCCGAAAGTTCTTCACCGATCGCTTTGAAATTTTGACACAACGTTGCATTCGAATACGCGAGCGTTGTTATGTAGCTATGTTCTATATGGGGACAAAAGTTTGTCTTAAAATCGAAGAAATAGGCCTCCTCAAAACCAGTCCTGCTGATCATTGTGACATTGCCAACCAGTGGGCCAATCCACTGCCTCTGCCTCCTCTCCTATTTGCATGTTCTCTCCTATTTGCTCTTATAGGTCATTGTGACATCGCCAACCAGTAGGCCAATCCACTGCCTCCTCTCCTATTTGCATGTTCTCTCCTATTTGCTCTTATAGGTCATTGTGACATCGCCAACCAGTAGGCCAATCCACTGCCTCTGCCTCCTCTCCTATTTGCATGTTCTCTCACAATTGGCTGAGTGAATTTAAATGTCACACCTGTGACAGTTACACGTTCTGAAGAAAGGTAACTGCCAGGAGTTTCCACTAACCTCCTCACCGTATAAAATATCCTTTTTAAAAAACCAAACAGTAGGCCAATCCACTGCCTCTGCCTCCTCTCCTATTTGCATGTTCTCTCCTATTTGCTCTTATAGGTCATTGTGACATCGCCAACCAGTAGGCCAATCCACTGCCTCTGCCTCCTCTCCTATTTGCATGTTCTCTCACAATTGGCTGAGTGAATATAGATGTCACACCTTTGACAGTTACACGTTCTGAAGAAAGGTAACTGCCAGGAGTTTCCACTAACCTCCTCACCGTAAAAACATCCTTTTTTAAAAACCAAACAGTGTTGCGAAATATCAGCCAGCCAAAACTTTGCAACGGCACGCGGCTTGCAGTAAAAAAATTACTGAGCAACGTCATAGAAGCAACAATTTTGACAGGACCTTTCAAAGGTGAAGATGTCCTCATTCCTCGCATTCCTATGATTCCAACAGATATGCCATTTCATTTTAAGAGATTGCAATTCCCAATTCGATTGGCGTTTGCAATCACCATCAACAAAGCTCAGGGCCAATCTTTAGAATTGTGCGGTTTAGATCTAGACACAGATTGCTTCTCACATGGACAATTATATGTTGCGTGTTCTAGAGTTGGCAAACCAGACAATCTCTATATCTCCACAGACAATGGAACAACTAAAAATATTGTATATCCACAAGCATTGTGAAATTAAACATATTAGAAACATCCCCTTTGTCTTTTCTTTCTTTTCAATTTAACCAGACTGAGCCACAGCAACGCGTGGCAGGGTACAGCTAGTATTTAATAAAATATTATTGCTGTAACTGTCCATTTCTTCTTTTTAACTATTATATTTTCTACTGTGCAAATAAAAATTTAAAATCAGGTGTTTCAGTCTGAGAAGGGGAATGACTTTCCATACTGGTGGACCCCTTCTTTGCAAGGGTTTCCCAAAAATGAATTACTGATAGGCTTCTACAAGTCAAGATGAACCTTCTGACACACCCTAGTCTGCCCAGCTCCTTCATTTTATTTATTTATTTATTTATTACATTTTTATACCGCCCAATAGCTGAAGCTCTCTGGGCGGTTCACATGGACCCTTTCTTTCAGCCCAGCCCTAGGAAAATTGTCTTGCCCAGAAACACAGAACTCAACCAAACCCTGAGAAAATCCTAAAAAACATAAATGGTAGTTTTCTAACCATGCAGTTCTTCACTTGTGGAAGAGTTTAGTGAGAATTCCCTTTTAAAACAATGCAATCAAATGTCCAAATATAAAAAGGAGGGGGGGTTGGGGGGGACAAAAAAACAAGGTAAGACAGTAATCTCTCACACACAGAGAGATAAATAAAACAAAGTAATTCTAACTAATCCAGTCACATGTTATCTACTTGAGTAGAGTCTTGGGTTCTAGAGCATATGTAGAATTCATTGCAGAGACGATGGTCTGAGAGAGAACATCTTGGCCTCTAGCTAGCTGTTTTATGAAAGGTTCCACAAGATGTGAGCAAACTCTTACTTTTATGGAAATCTGAGTTCAATAAAAGCTGGCCCTTTAGTGGAGACTGACTATTGTTTTGTCCAGTAATGTGATAACCTCAGTTTCTGATGTCAGTGGTCTGGCCATCAAATCAGAAAACTTACCAGATGCTCTAGAGGGCACTCATGAGCTACATCAGAATATAGGGGGTTCTCGCATCTGATCTCTCAATCCATAATTGCACCATGTAACTGTAGTTGATATTTCCCCTTCCTGATGCAGGAGATAGTCTTCGTTTAGAAGATGGACAGGCGGTACAGCTTGAAGATGGAACAACAGCTTTCATTCATCATACTTCAAAAGGTAACTTACATTTTGACATGTGATCCATTTCCCAGGAAATAAAGTAATTGCAATTTTTTTCTTTTAGTGTCCTAAATGTGGTGGGGTTTGAACAAGTCTTGCCCATCCGTTAACAGTTTCTTCTGCTGGTTCTCCTGATGTTCCAGAGGATCTCCTTAACATTTGAAGCAACTTTTGGGGAAGCACAGGGGGAAAGGGGATTGGAGAAAAATGCCCCCCTCCTTCCTCCAACAGGAGCGTCCCATGGATTAAAATTCCATCCATAGTGCAGGGTTTGCATGTAATAATAGCCCATGATTCAACAATGAACTATACTTAGCCTATACACTGGACTGTTATGTCTGAACTAGGCCAGTTGTTCTGTAGTACTTCGTGTGAGTGGAAAGTAAAACACTCTGGTGCAGGTGTACAAGCTGATTCTTGCAGATGAAAGTCTGGGACCGATATCAATATTAGCTATTTCACTGATAATCTTCTAAAAACAATATGTACATTGTTGTTTTAAATACCATCTGAGATTCTGCCTAAAATCCTATGCATTAAGTATGATCTTAGTTTATCCTGATTTAGAAAATATTCCAAGTTTTTTTCTTGGCAAGAGCTTTTGAGTCTGTTCATTTTGCCATAGCAAATTGTATAAATTTGTTGGTGTGTTACTAGAAATTTTTAATAATGGTAGCATGTATTTTATATGTGCATTTCTTGTTGCAAGCAAAGCATAAACTGCCATGTTAGGTTTTTACAGTTTTGCAGAAGAACAGCTTTGGAAATTGTCAACTGCATCAATATTCAACCATTCCATTTCATATAATTGAAATGAGGAGAAGTTTTGCATCAGTATTTCTTACTATTTACTTATTACTTCCATCTTATTAAAGAAATACACATAGACATGAAGGCTGTATCTTAATACTATTTTTAAATAATTTATCAGACAGTTACGACCAGAGTGCCCTACAAGCGGTACAGCTGGAAGATGGGACCACTGCTTACATTCACCATACTGTGCAGGTGCCACAATCAGATACCATCTTAGCTATTCAAGCTGATGGCACAGTGGCAGGTCTTCATACAGGAGATGCTACCATTGATCCAGATACTATCACTGCTTTGGAACAATATGCAGCCAAGGTACATTTTGGAGTACAAACTTGCTATCTGCATTGTGTGACATAAGGAAATATACGATGGATTTTGTTGCACCAAATCGTTTCACAGCAAGCAAAAATGTAGGCATGGGAAGCAAAATTAGCTGTAAGCAAAGAGATGGTGGGACCCAGGGTGATTAAAGACAGAAGAGAATGACTTGTTCTTGAATTAGCTATTTTGTAGCCTGCTGTACGTTGTTTTTGAGTGTGTTGTCTTGTATACGAGTGTTATATGCATTGAGCAGGGGCTTGGACTTGATGGCCTTATAGGCCCCTTCCAACTCTGCTATTCTATGTTTCTATATATAAAAAAGTAATAAAAATGGGGAGAAATGTCATTTCAGTTGGTCCTAATTTCTGCAGCCAGTTCAGTAAAGTCAACAATTTGGATGTAATGATTTCTCTTTAACTATGGGAAACTTGTATTTCAATTACATCATTGATGATTTCACAGAGGTTTGCTGTTAGATGGTTAGAATAGCACACAGTAACTTAATTTTAAAATGGTTCTTTTATTTTTTAGGTGTCCATTGATGGGAGTGACAATGTTAGTAGTACTGGGATGATAGGGGACAGTGAACAAGATAAAAAAATGCAGGTATATAACACTATATAGTTTAATTGATGCAGCAATATCTTATTCTGCCCTTTTTCGTTATGTACATGGTGTTTTTTTTAAAGTTTTCTTTTGTGGCACTTAAATGAAGAAAATAAAATGTTATTAGTCCTTGCATCTCAACCCTATTTCATTTCTTATGATAAAACTACTATTTAATACATTTTTTGGATTGGATTCAGAGGAATCCCCAATTGGAGGAGGTACCTTCCTATGATTGAGGAAGATCCTCTGGATCCAACCCACTACATTTTTTCTAGTTGGAGAATTCCAGAAGACTACCATCTTGAATTTAGAATTTCTTAAAGCCTCTATCAATGGGGAAAGACTCACACCTAGGGTCAGTTCAAACAGTTTTAGAACTCCATGGTAGAGTTTTTATACCACCGTTGAGAAATGTGTTGTCTGGAGGGAAAACTCAAAGCAACGGTGGAATTTTTTGGGAAAATACTCCATGCAGAATATCCACACTGTGCAGAGGAGAGTTCCTGAACAACTGTTGTGTTGTATGTTGTGTGGCGGGCTCCGTGGAGTTTTCTATTGCATTGAGTTGACTTTTCCCACTGGCTACAGAGTTCCCTGGCAAGAGCAGCGAAAGGAGCGAGTGCCCCCTAGGGAGCTGCCAGGATATCATGATGGATTTTATTCAACTCCTCTGTAGCCCAGTCACAGAATGGTGGAGTTAGAACTGTTGGGTGAAGTTTTCACACAGCGTTGAGTAACGTGTTACATGAACTGAGCCTTAGTGTATTTTAATATTTCTCCAATCACTACAGCAATCAGAAGGGTATAACTATTTTTCTAAAGCTGCAATTCATTGAACCTGCTGGGATTTACTTTTGAGCTGCATAGAACTACACTACATGCAACCTATGACTGAACATTTTATATAGCTTTTTATTGATTGATATTTTAATGTTTTGTGGTTGTAAGCCACCCAGATAACAGTTATTGGGTGGCATACAAATATTATAAGTATTTTTTAAAAATCCTTGGTACTTTTCCACCCATGGAATGACATTTATTTATTCTAACAAAGGTACTCTAAACCGCCCAGAGAGCTTCGGCTATGGGGTGGTATATAAATGTAATAAATCATCATCATCATCATCATCATGAAATAAAATAATTCAGCTATAGCTAAATTCTTACAGATTTTAAGAATGAACAAAACCATTAATTTCTTTGACATTTGCTTTATATTTCAAAGTTTCGCTCTTTCACACTAGGGACAGAGTGTGAAAAAGTAGATTCAAAAGGCTTTGTTAAATGTACATTGCTGAACCTGGTATGAAAGGATGTTGAGTGTGGGTTTGGGCTTATTTCTCCTTTTATTGTTATTATTTCTAAAATGTATTAGTCACCTCATAACTAATAGCTTTCAGGGAGATGTACAGTAAAAATACCCTTGTGAGTTAACTTCTTTCCCTGGGATTTTTCCGAATCCACTGTCTCACTATTACAGTCTGGGTACCAACAGTAAGTTCATGAAGAATACAGGACAGATCAGTCCAATTTTACAATGAGCCAGAGGTTTCTACCTGGGGAGGGAAGGGGTGGTGGGACTTAGGTGCACAGTTTATCAGTACTTGCTCCTATCTCATACCTGATTCAGAAATAAAATCTGAGCAGAACTGAGGAATTAATAATGAAACAGAAATCCCTCCAAAGATACAACCCTGATCACAGTCAGGTTTACCTAGAAGTAAGTTCCATTAAGATTGGTACAGATTGAATACAGATAGATCTGTTTAGGACTGGAGGGATCAACTACTATGAACTCACGTTGGGCATCTCTTGCATACTATGGTGGTCTATACACCTTTCATGTCATAGGATTACCAAAGGTTTAAATCCATTTGCTAAAGATTTTTCATGCAGTGGGTTACTTGATATTTTGCAGGTTTAAAAAACTTTATTTCACCTCTGTTTTATTCTTTATTTTAATAAAATAGTGTGTTCAGTAAGCTGTTGGTTTATCTAAGTAATGCAAGAACAAAGCAGATGTCACACTGCTTACTAGTAGTCATTTCAGCTGCTTACTTAAGGCAGGGTTTCACACCACAGAAAATTACAAAGGGTTTTCTAAATCCCAGAAGCAATACTATTTATAAGAACAAAAGGTAAACACTGGATAAATACATCTTGGAAGGCATAATTCCTTTTTAGACAAAATATGGCCAGATGCTCTTGGCAAAGATCATAGAATATACTTGCTGAAAAAAAATATTGGACAGTGTTGTACACTTTGCTATGTTATCAGTGAAACCTGCAACATTTGGGGTTGTATAGAAAAGCTTTCTAGTGTTATGCATTTTTATAAGATTTATTATCCTAACAGTGCAGTTCTGTGCACCCTCACTTGTAAGTAAATAGCACTGAATGTAATGGGCTGAAGTAAATCCACATAGGATTGCTTTGTAAAGGTATTTATATGGACAAGAGAAATTTCCCGGTCAAACAATTCTGTGCCCTCATTTATAGCATGAGAAATATACAACAGGAAATGTATTGAAATACACATTAAAAACATGTCATATATAAACTAAAAACTAGCAGTTTAAAATATAAGAAAAAATAGCAGTATTAAAATGTAAAATTTTAAAAGCAGAAGCGGGAGCTACAACAAAATGTTGTAGTGTTAATGTTCAGGGTTCCAGATAGCCATTGGGTTGAAAATCAACCAATTGAAATTAATAGTAGTCATTCATTTCAATATGTCAACTCTTAAGTAGGACTAACACTGGATTCAACTTGTGGCCTTTTCCATGATACTCCACCTCCAGAGTCTCTCAGTATGCTGTGCCCACTCAAGATGCTCAGTCCTCATTCAGCTGTTTTGGGGAGGCGGGTGGTACCAACCCGGGGTAGAGGGGTTTTTTTTGGTAACTTTTCTTGTAATTCTGAAATTTTTTAAATTCTTTTTATTCCTGTTGGCTTCTTTTCTCCCTTAGTGGCAGTAGCAGCAACTAAGAGCAGTAGGCAAAAAAATCTAAGTGAAATCTGTAGTATTTTTTGATTGCCCCCTTCTGTTTGCTATGGGGAATTTGCCTCAAGAGTAGGTTGGGCCATAAAAGGGGGAGGCGAGGAACTAAAAAAAATCTCCCTAATCACATTCACCTTAGGACATGTTTTTAATAATTAATTTCAACCCACCTTGCTGTTACATGATTATGCAATGGGATGTGTAACTTTGAGCATGTGCAGAATGCCTTTCACTCTCCAATGAATAACCACGATCAAGCCCCTGACCTCCCCTCCCCAGCTTCTTGGATTAGGGATAAAGACTGAAAAGGTCAAAATGCTCAGGTAGGCTTAGGCAGCAGAACCTCTCAAAACAGAAAAAGAATTACTGCATTGAATTTCTGGGGGAGGCACTCCAAGCACTATTAAACCCAATTACTACCACTACAGAGCAAGAAGGTCAAGAGGATCTGAATAAATCTGAATCAAGGGTTATCCCTGTTTTCATTGCCAAGATGGAAAAGGTTTAAAGAATACCCATGGGCATTTGCAAAGGGCCTTTCCCTCACTATGCAATAATCCCTGTCTCTCTCACACATACACCTGCCTCTCTTGCATTGGGGAAAAATGTGACTTGCAGGCAGGTGGAGCGCCAACAACTCTCATTTTAGAAAAATAAGGGCTGGTAAATAGCCATCACCCCCCACCCCACCCGATTTTTCCAAAAACCTCAGGCACTGCCTCAGGCTTGTTTTTTATGTATGTTTGTTTGTTTGTTACATTTATATATCGTCCAATAGCCGAAGCTCTCTGGCTGGTTCACAATCAGCTTCACCGGAAAGAAGAATGTAGGTTCCCAAGTTAAATTGACAAAGGACTCATAGTATGGTTATAAGCAAATCTCTGTATACCTGGTGGTATGCCGTGTTATAGATTTGTTAAAATATATTAGCTTCATAATACCTTCATTGTAAATGTGTACTTTTGGAGATCTTATTGTAATATACCCCTGGTACAAAAGCTTTTAAAAACTTTTTTCTTTTTAGAATTTAACATTTAAGACTAAGATCCAGCTGCCAACATTTTATTCTATTTTAATTGTTTTGGCTTGTATTAGCCTTGTTTTGGCTAATACAATTGCTCTTCTGAAACATGCATGTTGTCTTTTCTTTTCTCTTAGATTGTCTTGCAAAGCCATAGCACAAGAGTGACAGCTAAGTCACAGGCGAGTGGAGACAAAGCTTTCCGGTGCGACTATGATGGCTGTGGAAAATTGTACACCACTGCTCATCATCTCAAGGTAATCACTGAAAGAATATCCAAGGCTTCCATTTCTTGGCAATAAGACATTGGTCAGAAAATCATGTAGATTTACTGGAAATTGGACAGATGGAAATTTGAATTTATATATGTTATACAGGGATTCTTATGCCTCTGACCTCTTAAGTAGCCCAGTTCTTCAAGTTCCCATTGTTCTCTGTATTGGTGACAAAGCACAGTAACAGGAGAAACGTAGACATATATTTTATCATTAGTATCTGTGTTCCTGAGTGAGACTCTTTGTGTCAATTCCTATGTCTAGCTGCTGGGGTGGGGGGTGGAACCATTGTTCAAATGGAAGAATGTTAAATAAATAGCTGATATATTCAAAGTAACAAAGTCTAGTGAGAGCTTTAAAAAAAATCCCTATCAACTGGTAATTTATACACATTTTCAGGCATTAAGAAAATGATGAGACAAAGGCATTGTGCCGCACAATATTTTTATGAGACTGTCTGACCATAGAGATTGTTTGCTTTTGTTTTTCAAAGTAATGCGTTTTCTTGCTCTGTAGTCTCCCTTCCATATGTTTTGGCTACCAGGTTAGTAGAAGAATGCCACAGTCCTTACGAACCGCTGAGTGCCCTGCTTGGACACACACATACACATAACTTCTAAACTTTTGAGATAGCAACCAATTTGCACAAGAGAAACAAGTTGGGGAGCTAATTCCTGGTTTCAGGCATGATTAAGAGGATTCCTGCTCCTCCAGCTTCCCATTCCTTTTCTATACATAGTTTTTCATCCTTTGCTGCTTATAGGTATATCAGGAATCTTTGAGAAACTATGTTGCCTTATGTGGTCCCATGCTAGTGCAATAATTATTATTATAAAATGCATATTACAGCATAAATAGTTGGCATCTTTCAACAGGTACATGAAAGGTCACACACAGGAGATCGACCATATCAGTGTGATCATCCAGGTTGTGGAAAAGCATTTGCAACAGGTATTCCTTAGCATGCCTTTTTTAAATGAAAATCTGTAACTCGCTCTCTTGTTGATCATTTTTATGCTGATGAAAATTAAATCATAGAAGAAATACATATAAATTTAGGAAGAAAAAATAAAACCTTGTTTTGGCTTTTAGATATATTTTGTGGGTTTGTGCTTAAGTAAATGATGTGAGCCATGAAACTGTATTAAGCATTTGACTTTTTAAGCAGCTATCATTCAAATGAAGGAGGATGTACAGCAAAGATAGAAAAAGAGATTATGAAGCATTCCAGATATAAATCCATTAAACTTTAAGGGGATGATTAACCACTAGTCAGCACTATCGTAAATTACACTCCAGAGCATTTTGAGCCTTCAGGTTATTTGGTCCATTATTAGTCGAATGTTGCCATTGTTTGAGGTTTCAAGGCTAGGATTGAATGGGGGCAGGGAGAGTCCTCAAAAAGAATGAGCAGTGTTAGTCCACGAGAACAATGGCTTTAACTGTTCTCCACAAGAACTCTTTTTCTGCCCTTCCATCCTACCCCTGAGACTTTAAACCAGATATGGGAAACCTCTGGTCCCTAGACTGGATATGGACCATGGGAGGTTCCCATCCAGCCAAACCAGTTTCTCCCCCATGTCCCTCCCCAGGTTCTACCACACTTTTCTCTCTCTCAGAACTAAATCTCCTATCTTCAATCAGCAGCTCATTGGAGATGAGGGGTTTTGCCTGTTTCCCTACCACTTCACTACATATAGGTGTGTGTTTTTTTAAAAAAAAAAAGGAAAAAAAGCCTTCATTGATGCCAGTGGAGGCTTTTGAAAAACCTAGTTGCAGTGCAGTGTGAGGGGGCATTTTCAGGGGAGTCACTACTGAGGAGAAAAGGGCTAAATCCTCCCTTCTGCAATTGGACTTTTTAAAAGCCTCCAATGGTACCAATAGAGCTGGGAGGAGGGGGGTTCAAGAGGGGGAAGTGGGGAGACAGAGAGTGAGACTGTTACGAGTGTGTGACTGTGGGGCAATCACGTTGAGGGCTACCAAACAGCACAGGAGGGGGTGGGCTAGAGAGCATGCTTGCCTGAAGCCAGATTGGCCCTTGGACCAAAAAAGGTTCCTGGCTTAAACCATGAATTTTTCACCCCTTTCCTTGGGATTAGACTTAGGTCTGCCTGCCAAGTATGACCTAAGAGGATGGTCAGGTGTTTAAAAGATGGTACATTTTCCACCTCCCGAACCACACGAGGGAGGGTTTTCCAAAGGGTAGGTGCCTCTACAGAGCAGGCCCGCTGTCAAGGTTCTTCATGACAACATTCTCTTCGTCTCAGAATAATTAGCAGGGCCTCCTCTGAAGATCGTAAAGGTCGCCTGGGTGTATATAAGGGAAGGCAGTCTGCTAGGTATTCTGGTCCCAAGTTGTTTAGGGCTTTATAAGATAATAGCATGACCTTGTACATGGCTCGGTAGCTAATTGCAGCCAGTGCAATTCTTTTAACATTTGGTTTATGTGGGCAAAGCTAGGCATCCCAGTGAGCACCCTAGTTGCTGCATTTTGCACATGCTGCAGCTTCTGAACCACATAGCTCTACATAGAGCGCATTACAGTAGTCTAATTGTAAGGTTACCAGTGCATGAATGACCATGGCTAGGCTATCCCAATCTACAAACAAACATAGCTGGCATACCAACCGAAGTTCATAACGGGCACCCCAGGCCACTGAGGCCACCTGGGTCTCCAGTTACAAAGATGAGTCCAGGAGCACTCCGAAACTATGGACCTGCTCCTTTAGAGGGGGTGCAACCCCATCCAGAACAGGCAGACACCCTAATTCCCAGACCTGAGAATGACCAACCCGTAAGGTCTCTTGTCTTATCGGGATTCAGCTTCAGTTTATTGGCCCTCATCCAAGCCATAACTGTATCCAGGCTCTGGTGGTTCAGAATGTTCACGGCCTCTCCCAATTCAGATGTTACAGAGAAATAGAGCTGGTGTCATTAGTGCACTGGTGACACCTTGCCCCAAATCTCCTGATGACCGCTCCCAACGGCTTCATATTGCTATTGAATAACACTGGGGATAGGATGGTGCCCTGTGGTACGCTACAGTTCAGCTGCCATGCAGCTGAAGTGCAGTCAGTCACCCAATGCTATTCTCTGGAACTGACCCCACAAGTAGGAGTTGAACCACTGTAGAACAGTGCCTCCAACTCCCAACTCATGAAGGTGGTCCAGGAGAACACCATGGTCAATGATATCGAAAGCCTCCGAGAGATCGAGAAGAAGTAACAGGGTCACACTCCCTCTGTCTCTCGAAGGTCATCCATCAAGCCTGAAGCATCATCTTCCCTAACCACTTCATAGTTTTGGCATTGACAGTTTTAAGCCAGGGGAGATTAGTAGGCTGAAAGACAGAGTTATATAGCTGCTCCCTCTCCCCTGTTGTGGGCAGCCTCACTTCAGGCGAATGGAGTGTATAAACCCTCGCTTCGACCCCTCCCCCAGGAAGCTATAGGAGTGCATCATGGCAGGAGTCATGCCTAAGGGTGCCAGCAGGCATGGTTAACTTATACCTACTGGTTGCAATGTTCCTACTCTTGACATCTGTGTAACTTTGCTTGAAGGCTTCATGTATCAAACTAAGAACTAATCCAACCTGTGCAAAGCTGGATCAGTTTGCTAACATAAGTAACAGCAAAAGGGAGGTGAGGACTAGGTAAAAGTAAACCAGTGTTTCCAGACATTTGTAACAATCCCAGGGTTAAAAAAAATGTGTTTAGATTTGCATAATTAACAGAATTTTCCCATTTGATAAGGCAAGAAGAAAGAGACAGAAGGGACAATTTCTAAATTACAAGGATGGGTCCCCAACTTTGCTGGTGTGAAAGAAACACACAGAACATTGAGATTCGTGGGAAATTAAGTACAGTTAAAATAAAGAATGGTCACAATTTTTGACAAGATGTTTATGAACTTTCAGATATTCTTAGATTTAAAACTTTATTCACACTATCTTTTTCAAGGTTATGGACTAAAAAGCCATGTCCGAACTCACACTGGAGAGAAGCCATATCGGTGTTCGGAAGAGAACTGCACAAAGTCCTTCAAGACTTCAGGCGACCTACAGAAACACATAAGAACACACACAGGTACATGGCATATTAGTGCAGTGAGTCTCTATTAATCTGTTAATTATAGTAATATGTTTTGTACAGAAAAAAGGATGTTTATGGGATCTGTTTGGTCACAGCTTGACCTGCTTGTGACTTCATGGTAAACATGTTTTCCCCTGAGCTCCTACATCTGTCAATCTGTTTTAAAGCCTAAGGCTGCACTCTTTAGCTGGGAGTAAGTAGACACAGTCAGGATTTCATTGAGTAGTCACATACAGGATTGTATTGTTTTCCCTTTACACAACAACGTTTGGAAAGTACAAATTCTAAGTATGTCACTAACACCTTAACTCTCTTTACATAAAATATTAAGTGAAAATACTACTGTTTTGTTTAATGCCCACAATAAATTTTCAGTAAAAACTATAAAACAGTTCAAATTAAAACAGCAGAGAGCAGTATAACACTAGAATAAAATAACAAAGTCACAGGGCAGTAGAATTCAGTAGCAGTATGAACAATCATTTGCAATATTCATTAAAAGCACAGGCAAAATAATAATGTAACAGGTGCCTAAAACCTGCCACTAGTAAAGGCTCTGTTTCAGTTGCCCCTTCATCATGAGTTTTTAAGCCATGGTATGTTGTTGGGTTAAAACTTTAGGTTGTTTCTCCCTCAACAACCTAGAATGCTGGGTTCAAACATCACAGAGCATAAACCAGGAATGGGGCACTGCTGGGTTGTTTACTGAACCAGAAGAGAAGTGGAAGCAGCAAGCGATCAGGCGTCACTCCTGTGCAGCTGTCGTGTTTCAGGTTTCTATAACTAGGCTGAGGAGAGGCAGATTGCAATCACTTTAGAGACAAACAATAGATTTTTCACAGCATTTACTTAACTTCAGAATGTTTGGTAAATAACAATATTTAGAAAATTATTAATAGAACTATAAACCAAATATAGTTATTCATATTTGGTTTATAGTTCTATTAATCATTTTAAGCTGCAGTTCATTGTAAAACGCAGTGTTACTGTTGCTAGACCAACAACAGTTGCTTGTCCCAGTTCCTTTAGTCTTTTGTTGCCAGTCTCTCTTGTTGGAGGTTCACTCTTCTAGCTGAAGGTGGTTTTAATCTGTTTCTTTCTCTTTTTCACCCTGCTGCTGGTTTCCCTGAATTTCCTTCTCAGTCCTCCTCCTTCACTCCTCCACATCTCTGGGCCACCAGCCACTTTCAAACTGGCATTTTACTCTCTCTGCCCTCCATTCCATGCCCCTCCCACTTCACAAAGCCCATATTCCAAAGCCCTTAGAGGCAGGCTTTACATAGTCCCAACTACCCACGGGTAGTTATTACGTGTGAACTGGGCCACTGTCTCTTATATTTCTGCTCACCACAAGTTTTTGTGAGACCCTTTCTCTTTTAACTCTCCGTCATTTTCTCTGTCGTCTCTAATGTAGTCACACTACATTTGCCTCCTCCACAAATACTGAGTCTTGGACTAGCGTTTGTTCTCCACGGTTTGAGGCAGGAATTTTTCTAGCCCTACCTGGAGATGCCAGGATTGAACCTGTTACTTTCTCCGTGCCAGCAGCATGCAGAAGATCTACCGCTGAGCTACAGCCCTTCCCTTAGGACTCCTTCATACATTACGTGGCAGCAGTTGTATAACCATCAGTCCCATCTTCCTGGTGAATATACCTGCCTAACGTGTGTGCAGGCACGTTTGCTGTGTTTGTGCATTACTTTTTTAAGGTGCTTCCATGTAATGTTTTAGATGTAATATAAAAACGGCATTGTGTGAAGTGAGTCTTATTCTTGAATCTCAAATTTTACTCTGTTTTGCTGACCCTAAAACAAAAATCAATCATACTTGTGGCTCAGATTCCCATTCTCCTTTGAGGAAGGCAGCCAACTAGTCTGGGGAAGGCCTTGCCTCTGAAGCCAGGAGGCAGTCTCCTATTTCCGATTTTCTGGAGGAGGAGGAGGCTGGACCTCCCTCTCAGTTGCAGGTGAATTGGCAAGTGATATTGGATAGTGAATCCTTCACCACCCACTGCTTTTCCCTCACAATCCTTCTCCCCAACTCTTTTTCTTCCAGCAGGGCTTGCTTCCAGTTTTGGAGTCCCTGTGGTGAAAACAGATGGGGAGGAGGTTATAAGCAGAAAGCTGGAGAAGGCATAAAGCGTTCAGCATCCTACTCCTCCTGCATTGCTTTTTTTCTTTTTCTTTAGCGCCCCCCCCCCCCAACACACACAACACACAGCACAAACAATATCAAGGCTGTGGACATGTGGCCCTCCAAATGTTTGAGCCCAACAACATCTGGAGGGCCTTAGGTTCCCTACCTCTGATTTATATAAATTTAGTTGTAATGCAATTTTCTGGTTAAAAACTGCAGTGGAATAATTTAGGAGGATCAAGAAGTGCTTCTGATAATAAAGAAGCCAAGTACACTTCCTCTTAAATCTGCTTCCCTCTAGTCAGTCCAGTTCCTGACTTGGAAAAGAATCATATCCCAGCTACGTGCTCTCTGAAAAAAACTGAGGAGTATCAAGGGCGGGATTTACAAACAGGTTGTGTGACATTCTTGCAGACGTTCCATTCCTTATGTTTAAACCAAAGATTGGCTTTAAGCAAAGGCTGTTGCTGGGTGGATTTAGTGCTGCACAGTTGTTTTCTGCCTGTAAGATGATACACAGCATTAAGTAAGGATTATGGAAACTATGGCAACATAACACTATAGTATGTACACTTAAAAACCCATGCATCTTTTTGGCAGAAAACTGACAAACTTCACTAAAGAGTGAACTATAAGGGATCTTTTTAAGGCATTTTAGTATCCAGTTTTGTATAATAGTAGTGAGGTGTTTAATAGACATCCCAATAATACTTTGAATTATAAGAAATTGTGCTTTCACCCATCCCTCTTAGGCTTCTCTCTGTGGCATGACAGTATACAGGGACTCGACAATTCTTAGCAAAAGCACATGAGAAAATACAGCACAGAAGCATGAGGGTACGCCAGCAATATAACCTTAATTGTAGGGTTTTAAATATTCATCAGTGTAGCCATATTTAAGCTAGTTGTGTATAATTTAAACATGGAACAGATGTGTTTCTTAGAATTACTGTATTGGTGAGTTTAATACTAGAAATTTGAGCTTGCGTAATATTGTATTTACAAAAGTGTAATTAAGTGTTCTTAATCACTACCATGACTATAGTCCAGAGAATCATGCATGTAGCAAAATATAAGTTTCTGTTCTCAAGCAGTAACTCTTCATGTTCCCATGACAAACAACTTTGGAAACTTTGGAAATATTTAAACGTTTCATGTCTGCCGGTTGAGGCAAGAAGTTGAATGTTTGCACAAACCTATGAACTCGCCAAATTAGTGCTCTGTATTGTGTCTGTATTTAAAGAATTTGCCTCTCAATTTAAGAAGTAAACTGAAATAGCAGGAATGCCAACATCTGTTTAAAAGGAATATGTTGTTACATAACATACACACTGTTTACCCTGAATTCTCTTCCCTCCCCACCTTTTAAAACATTTAGCTGTTTGTTGAGGATCAAAATGACCTTTCAGTTGTTTTTGTGAATTACAACTTCTGCATAAACAATCTGAACCATTAAGATATTAGATCACTTATAAATATCTGTGCTCAGCAGCTTCCAGTGGCTCTCATCTCTTTGTATGTGAATTTCACATTTTGGCAAAACAGTGAGAGGAAAAGCATACATGCAAAAAATAACATATGCATACATTGAGTTTTCTCCGTTTGCACTTCTACTTCAGCTGTTCATGATATTGAACCTGCAAGCCACATTTAAGCTCCTCCAAGTTTAATAAGTTTTTTTTTAGGGGGATAGTTCATGGAAGTGAATTGCTAAAGCGTAAATTGATGGAAATAATGAATGTGTGTAGGCAGTTTTGATTTTTATTTATTTATTTATTTATTTATTTTGATGCATGCATCCTGTGGATCACAGCCATTATTTTCAGCTGAACTAAATATACACCAGATCAGGCTATAAGTATATTGACTTGGAAGTCAGTCCCACTGAATTAAAAGGAACTGACTTCCTAGTTTTTAGGATTGCACCCATAATCCGCTTTGTAACTTAAATGTGGCATTAGAAACAGTGATCTGATCTGTCTAATACCAGTAGAAAACTAATTCAGGTATCATATTCAAGATAGAAAAAAGAAGAGAAAGTTGGAGGAGTTTGTTTAATAACATAGCATCATGTTAGTGCAATGGGACTTCATCCCTCTCTCCCTTCCCCTGCAGCCTTCTCCTCTGCCTGAAAATCTGTTCCAGAGGGGTTTTCAACCTTCTGGAGGAGATTTTGAGGGTGTATTGAGAGTGCAGGAGAGAAGGGGAATTGTCCCTCCTGGTTTCACTGATGGAGCCGCTTCCGTCAGCTGGATCCAATTCCTAAATCCATTTTTTTTATATTACTGCAGTAACTGAATCTTCAGATGCTTTTTAAAAAATGCGTGCTGATTTGCCTATCTTTATTTATGTTTTTTTCTAGGTGAAAGACCTTTCAAGTGCCCGTTTGAAGGATGTGGTAGGTCATTTACAACATCCAACATCAGAAAGGTTCACATCAGGACACATACAGGAGAAAGGCCCTATTATTGTACAGAGCCAGGATGTGGGAGAGCATTTGCCAGTGCAACTAATTACAAGAATCATGTGAGAATACATACAGGTATTTGAATGATGCTTTATAGCATTTTGCTTATATTTATCTGTCTCAGATCCTCTTCTCCCCAGTAGCTGGTCTAGATGAAAGAGGTTAAGGTTGGAAATAATCTTGCAATGAACAGAGAACCTACTTTCTATTTCTATATACTGGAGCACACTTGGACTGCTGTAGTTTGTACTACAGATCTCAATGATACAAAAATCATAGGTTGTGCAACGCAAAGTAACTTTTATCTGAAAATGGCTTTTACATATTGAATGCTGGGCTATGCAGTTCTGGATACAAAAAAACAGCCGTCACTAAGGGGGGGGGCGTTAAGGGGGGAAAACCTCACTAAATTGAACTTCACCGTGGTTTAGAATTTCCTATTGTTTCTCTGCATAATGATAATAAAAGTATGTCAGCATATTTCTATGCAATTGGCAGGATAATTGCCATATTTTCTAGCATGGCATATTCAGATTTCCTCACTGCTTGTATCTTTTTGTCTAGGGGAGAAGCCTTATGTATGTACAGTACCCGGCTGTGATAAACGTTTTACAGAATATTCCAGTTTATATAAACATCATGTTGTACATACACATTCCAAACCTTATAACTGTAATCACTGTGGGAAAACGTACAAACAGATTTCTACGCTTGCAATGCACAAGCGGACAGCACACAATGACACAGAACCAATAGAGGAGGAGCAAGAAGCATTTTTTGAGCCACCTCCAGGTATGTAGTTGATGATTACTATCCATTCTGTTTTTCTCCCATACTAACAACCAAAACTGTTATTCTTTACAAATAATTCCTTACATCCTAACATGGGAGCTAAAGCAATGGAACTAGGAATGTAAAAGCTTTCTTTGTACCTACCACCAAGGCTGTGTCAGTGCTTTACAAACAATTGGTGTTCTTCTATTGTATTGGATGTTTGTGAATGTTATCAATGTTTGGTATGGGCAAATCTTCCTCAGTGTAGGAATTGGATTTTGATTATCTTTTTAGCTACTCTGACTTGGCAGCCTTCCAGCCAGCATGCTCCATTCAAAGTGCCTGTTCACAGTCTATAAGCAACTTTCCATCCACAGGAGTGCCAACTAATTAAAAAATGATTTTATTTTTAGTGCCATACAGTAGACACAGGATCCAGTGAGTGTCAAAATAGAACATCAGATTACAAAGAAATTGAGAACACACAACCTTGGCTATCTTTTTTATTAATTGGTTGTGAGGTGGCAAGAGCACAGGGGATCCCTGCTGTATCTGTCCAGTGCCCTGTTTCCCACAGTGGCCAGATAGAATCCTCAGGGGTTCTGGTTGGTCACTGCTTGCCTCAAGTATGGCATTGAGACAACAGACGTCTACTCCTCTCCTGGAATTTAGAGGCATAATACTTCCTCTGAGATTTCATTTAGGCATCATGGCTAATAGCCATGGAGAGGGATGTCGGAGGAATCCATCCAGGGGTGGAGCTCACTGAGCTTTTATCAGCTCAGCCCCCCAGGCTTTAGCTCATTTCCCCATGAGCTGGCCCAACTCGATCTGCATCAAGTTGGGCCATCTCAAGGATTTTTCTGAGTTTTAAAAATTTACATAAATAGAAATTTGTTCAAATTGCGAGGTGCAATTTGTGTAAATCTATTTATGTAATTTTTTAAAAGCCTGGAATAAATTCCCAGATTTTGGGGAAAGCCCCACTTATGCGAGCCAAAGTGGGTGCTTGCCAGAAGGCTGTAGAGCCCCAAAAGGGTTAGATCCCAGAGCAATGGACATCCCTGCTCCTCTGGTGGGATCCTCCACTGGATCTCAGTCCCTTCAGCAAATGGGAGAAAAGGGCAAGCCTGGATCAAATCCACTGTGCTTAGTTTTTCACCATCCTCAATTTTCTTTTGAAAACTTGGCTACTTTACTACTTTTCTCTGACTCCAGATAATGATTATTATTATTTATTTATTTATTTATTTATTTATTTATTTATATAGCACCATCAATGTACATGGTGCTGTACAGAGTAAAACAATAAATAACAAGACCCTGCCGCACAGGCTTACATTCTAATAAAATCATAATAAAATTAAATAACATTGGGCAGTATCCTACGTCATTGTGCTAACAGTGCCAAATTCCAGGGAATTCCATCACATAAGCTAACATGATTAGTGTTGTGCTTTAGAACCCTTATTCTAGTGCAATATAATGTCAAGTTCTCACAACACCACAGCCCATCATGGGTGACAAGCTACGCATGGTGTGTAGTTTGTGCACCTGACAGACAATCAGGCTTGTTGTGCGTTCCTCCCACCATCCTTCCCTCTCTGTCCTCCAGCCGGCTCTACCTGGTATCCCAGGGGACTTGGAAGAATCCAACTTGTCTGCCTCAGTCCCCCATCCCTGCTCCGATTGCGATCCTGGTCACAGTTGAAGCCCTTTTAAAAAGAATGCCCCTTCCCTTTTTTTATGCAAGAACAGGGCTCGGAAATGGCCCTATGGAATGTGCACAAATGCCCCCCTTTTTCTTTTTAATCGCTTTTTTGAGTTATGCAACTGTAGAACTCTGACTGTCAGAAATACGCTGGCTTGCCTTGCCTGGATCCTTGAATGTTTGAGTAGTCAGACATACAAGCTAATAGGCAGGGCAAGGCTATAAAGGCTGAGAGCCTTTGACAGCTGGTAGGTGGGAAAACAAGGTGTAGATCACCCACTTAGCAGGATTATCCCCAGGGTTCAAAGGGTGATCATGAACCTTGGAGTCGTCCTTTTAAGAATCACAACTTGCCTGATTCTGCAATAACTGTTTTTCAGAGTGCCCGACGTGCCACCTGTTTTTCATTCCCAAATGCAGTAACGATGCCGAGTGTGACAGCTGCAGTTGGAAACGAAAAACAGAGTGGCGTGGACTTTTCTATGGAAAACATCTGGTGATGACTGTGAGAGGGGTGGGTTAGAAGGAGGGATTCCCCAAGGGTCAGGGCAACCATTTCAATCATGGGGATCACATGGATGATCTTGAGCACTTTGACAGGTGGGGAAAGATCACCCACTTCTCAAGGGGAGCCCTGGGGTTCAAGTGTTGTTCCCTACCAGTCCACTCTTCCCCGGTTTAGCATCAACAGCTTTTCATAGGGAAGTGCACACCATCCCTTTTTCGCACCATTTTGCCTTAGCTGTGGCTACGTTTGACAGGTGTCTAAGGAGCCGTCAAAGGTAGCCACACTCAGTGCAAACCGGAGGGGAAAGGTGTGTGTGTGTGAAAAAGAATCTGTATGACAAAGACAACTATAAAGCTAGATATGGTTACTGTGTTCGGGAGCAAAAAACAGGGTGGCATGTGGGGGCATAATTCTGCTAAGGGGTGACATCCTGTTTCCACACTTGTCAGCTGTCAAACCTGCTTCTGCACTGTCCAGCCCTACACAAACCAGCCCTATATAAGGCAAGCCTGTCTATTTCTGACAGTTTTAGGTGCGCAGCTCTGAAACGGCAATTTAATAAATAAATAAATAAATAGGGGCATTTGTGCACATTCCACAGGGCTGGGGAAATGCAAAGAAAAGTTCCTGGCTCCATTTTTGTGCAAAAAAAGGGAAGGGGTGGGGAAAGTGCTCTGACCGGGATTGCAGAGTGGGGGGGGGCACTGTTGGAGAGGCTGTCACTGGAAAGGTACACTTGCTGACCAATGCCCTTTACCCACGTTGGGTTGGCATGACTGGGTTCAGACAACATCATGGGTAAAACAAACCACTAAAACAACTCATGGGTTGTTGCCATGGCTTGTTCTAAAAAATTAATCCACCTAGTGGCTCATTGCCCAATGCCCTTTACCCACAGTGGTTTAGCATGTCCAAGTTCTGGCAACATGACAACCACTATGGCTTGCTTCAGACAACACCCACAATGGTTTGTCTAGCAACCCAGTCAAGTTGTGTCAGCAGAATGACACAGTAAGATACTGTTCATTGGCCCCAATAAACACATCCTTGATGCACCCTCCTGAGTAATTCCATCTATTGCAAGAACCACCCATTTCCTTCTATTGCGAGTCACCCCTGCTGGCTCGCCAGCTTCACAAATAGTTCTGTTTTAAAAGTTTGTTTTTAAGCTCGTTGTATTGGGAGAAGGGGCTTTATTGGCCTTGCGGCCTTGCCCCGTAGCTGATAAGCCATTGAAAGTAAACTGTTGCATTCTAATGGCTACTTACAAAAGAAAGATTAGGATAAAAGTTTACATTTGGCTGGAGTTAAACATTTCTTAGATATTACACAGTTTCATCACTTGTCACACAATGGAGTTTCTCTCTTTTTCCTTGGAGGAAAAGTGTTTTTGTTAATGAATAATTATTTGAAAAAGTCATTGATGACATTTGTGCCCCAATAGTAGTAGGCAAAGATTAATGTTTAACAAAAAACTATATTATAGTGTTGGTTTCTTTTAGATTATAACCAATGCAAACATGATATGAATGCCAGCATATTTATTTTCTTTGATATGCACAAAATATCTTTTGCATGTGTAATTCTTCATCTCATGTTTAGTGTAGTCTTTATATGAACTAACCCATCTTTCTTTAATTACATAGGTCAAGGTGAAGATGTTCTCAAAGGGTCTCAGATAACTTATGTAACAGGTGTAGAAGGAGATGATGTTGTTTCTGCACAGGTTGCTACAGTGACTCAGACAGGGCTAGGTCAGCAGGTGGCACTTATTTCCCAAGATGGAACTCAGCATGTAAGTATTCACCATATGAAAGCCACAAAGACTTTCAACACTGTTAATGTATCTATTTGTTTTTCACATTTGATTATACATACAAATTTATGTCGAATTTAGAATTCCTAAATAAAGGTGAATCAGTATGTTTGTTGGTTCTGATTCAAAATGTCAGACCTACAACTTACTCTGATCTAGAATATTCGAAGCAGTAATCTGTCATATTGACATGAAAAAGCTAGATTTTGTATCCCTAACAGTTATAAACTGCAGAAACAAATTTTGTTGCTGCCTATTTACTGCTGGGCTTCAGTTAGGCAAATGGGATTGGAGAAAAAAAGAACGGAACAATTTTCTCAACAGAAACGTCCCCTCAAATCCTGTTTTCCTTTGCATATAACATTAGACAACTGATAAAAGAGCAGGCGATAATTAAGATTGTTGTTTTGATTTTGTAATTCACGTCTGATACACTAGCTAATAAAATAAATCCAGGACCACCTTTCTGGGGGAAACATGTGAGGTCATCAAATAATGTGATATAGAGGGTTGGATCCAATGCTGTCATTCCACTGATTGAAGCAGCGTAGGGGAATGAGCTGGCTGTACTTTGGCTGCCCTGCATCCTCCTGAGTGTGGGAAAGGTACAGCACCAGGCTAAGCACCAAGTGGACAATCCTCTTGGTGGCTCCATCTGCCTTATGCCTTTCCCCATTGGGGTGGATGTCAAGTGAGCGAAGCTGAGTCAGCCTGGTTGGCCCAGTCCACTTGGAAAGGTGAGGGGGACTGGGACAGCTTGACTTTGCTCTACCTGGGCTTTCCTCAGCTCCAGTCTCCTATGCACCACTCACTCTCCCAAATGGATTGGGGATAACAGAGGGGATTCCTTTCCCCACACCTCCCCAAGGAATTCCTATTTGGGAGTGGGAGTGGCACGCAAGGGAATCCCCGCTGTTATCTCTGATCATACATTGGAGATAACAGTAAGGATCCCTCTTCTCCCTAAGCTCCAGGCAGCCTCCAGAAGTAGGGCTCGGGGAGCCAAGTGGCAGATACCATGGAGGGCTGGAAAGCCTGCACAGACCTTTTTAGGCCCATAGGCCGGAAGTTTTGCTCCCCTGCTCCAATGGTTTTGAAACGTTGTGAACTTTATTGTAATTATTACTGAAAATGCAGCGTTTATTTGACCGAGGTCTGTGATTCAAATGTAATGCTATCAGCAATTATTTTCAATTTCAGGTTAACATATCTCAAGCTGACATGCAGGCCATTGGAAATACTATCACTATGGTAACACAAGATGGCACCACCATCACAGTCCCTGCCCATGATGCAGTTATTTCATCTGCAGGAACACATTCTGTTGCAATGGTCACAGCGGAGGGCACTGAAGGACAGCAGGTAAATTGCTACTAAATATATAGAGGAATACAATCTATAACGTCAGAAAAATTTCCAGTGCTTTATTTTTTCAAAGAATATTTTCTATTTTGAAGGTTCATTTGTAAAAAAGAATGGATGCCAATTCAAATCAATATTGGCAAACTTGGCAGTTTTAAAGTTGCAGTTAATGTTTTTCAGGTGATTACCCCTAGCAAATATTTGAGAGAATGCATATATGTTAATGAAATACATACATGTCTCAGTATGAACTAGAACCAATAGGTAATAGCAGCAAAACTGAAAGTGCCCAACAACCTCAATGGAAGAGACTTGAACTTTGTTGCACTAGATGAGTGATTGTTAGCATTTCATGCACAGTTCTTTGGGCTGCTAGAATTTATTAATGTGTCAACAGTTTTCAGGACCTTTATTTTTATTTTTAAGTTTAAACAATATAAGAGACATACATGCTAATGGCCCTGTTCAGACAACACGCTAAACCATGCTGCTGAACCACAAAATGGTTAACGGAATGCTTAACCATGGTTAACTGTCATCTGACACACATTTTCCCTAACCATCTGCCCCGTTAACCACATTGACCCCATTCAGAAGACACGTTAAACCATGGCTTTAACCACAGTGGTTAAGCCAGAAAGCTGTGCTGTGTTCAAAAGACACCTTAAACCATGGCTTTAACCATGGTGAATAAGGCTTTCTGGCTTAACCACCATGGTTAAAGCTGTAGTTTAAGGTGTCTTCTGAATGGGGCCACTGTGGTTAGGCTCACTAACCATGTTGTGCAACATGGTTAGCAGCATTAACCATGGCTAAAAGTGTTGTCTGACACGTGTCTGTGGTTAAAGGGCTGGTGTTTAAGGGGTTAAAGCATAGAGCTTCCAGTACAGTGTTGCCTAACTAGGCGGGGCTACTCCAGCCAGTGGGCTCTATGGCTGCTCTGGACTGCTGATAGATATGCTCACTGCGGCTGCCATTTTGTGTTTCACATTAGTTTTTTGGAGCGATTTTTGCTCTTCTTAGCAGAGTGTATTTACAGTACAGCTTTTTAAATCCACGCTTGCAATTTTCCCATACGAAGCATCCGTTTCTCTTACCTCATTGAATCACCATTACAGGTTCTGATTACTGTTGCGGTGCTGCCTGATAATGCAGCTAGTGCAGCCATCCAGGAAGGCTTCCGCCTCCCCTGTGATGACTATAGAGGTATAGCAGGCATGGCAATGCAGAAAGCAAAGGAACTGCTCACTAAACAGGGTGACACGTGCATGTAATTGCTGATTTCATTGGTGCCTGCTCTAAAATGACAGCCGTAACTGCCAGGGCTCCTAGTGCTAGGGCTGCTGGGATACAGGGTGGATCAGCTGGAGGAATCAGGTGCTCCACTAGCCACTTTGTGGTTAGCATGTGGTTAAGGAAAACTTAACCACAAAAGGGTTAAAAGTGTTGTCTGCAAGCATTCTGCATGTGGTTAGTGTTAACCATAGCAGAACATGGTTAAGCTAACCACAAAGCCCAGAGTGTCGTCTGAACCAGGCCATTGTCTTTACATTTTTACAAGTATTCCAAGAAGAATTTCTACACAATATATCATTTAAACCACCTTAAGTGTACTTTAATTTCAGGTCAAATATTTGTGGTATATTGAGACAAAAAATTAATGTGGGGTACTTTTTTGTGATGTGTTTATCAAATACAAGTAAAATAAACATGCTAAATTAGATATGCCTTGGGCAGGAGGGGGCAACATGTGGCCTTCCAGATGTTTTGGCCTACAGCTCCCATCAGCTCTTGCTAGCATAGCCAATGGTGAGGAATGATGGAAATTGCAGGCCAAAACATCTGGAGGACTATAAGTTGCCCACCCCTTCTCTGGGGCAGCAGAACATTTTCCAGTGCAAAGATTTTTTTTTTAAAAAAAACTATGCCAATGACCTTATGTAAAGTAACCTAACTTGCATTAGAAAATTTTCCTGTTCAAAAATTTCTGGAAAACCCACACCACTGGTATATATCCAAAGGTATAAAATGGTTCATTGATACATTGTAGAGAACTTCCTAAGTATTGTCATAGGGTTTTTCTCTAATGTTCTTTTATTTAACACCTTGGCGGAAAAGATTTCAGAGAAATTTGCAAACTGTTCAGTCAAAGCTGTCAACAGTCTGTGAATTTAGTAAATGGAATATACCTTCTTAGCAAGAAGTGTAGAAATTCAGGTTATGAAGTATGGCTCCCAGTAGAGAACAATATGTACTGGCAGAAGACTGATTGTTGTTTGGTGCAACATTTGCATTGTTGTAATCAACTGCCGGACATGGAACTGGTTTCAGGAAAAGGGAGAGCCCGGAATCAATTGGATGTGCCCTTTCCCTAGCTCCAACCCATTCTAAAAGCAAATCAACACAATTGGTTTTATATTGTATTATTATATTTTATTTTTAGGGTTTGGGGAGTGCTGGGAATTATAGGTCTTTTTTCTATCTAAATATGCACAGGACTGCGCCCCTCATCTTTGTAAACTGCCCAGAGAGCTTTAGCTATTGGGCAATATAGAAATGTAAGAAATGAAATGAAGTTCCTTTAGATGTTTCTCAGGTTGTCCATCTGCTAGATTGGAGGAAGAGATGGAGACTGTTATCCCCTCACACAGCTATACTTTGTGTGTATTATTGGTTCAGGGAGCCTTATCCCTACAGCTGGCTTTATGCTGTGGTAAGCTGGATCCACTAATCAAAGAATGGTAACAATGATCAATGGTTGAAAAAAAATGTGAAGGAAAAAAACAATATTTAGGAAGTTTTTGTGTGTTTATTATGAAGGTTGCCATAGTGGCTCAAGATTTAGCAGCATTCCACAGTGCTTCACCAGAAATTGGACATCAGCAACACGGGCATCACTTAGTCACTGCAGAATCTAGACCTGTTACATTGCTGGCAACATCCAATGGAACACAAATTGCAGTGCAGGTAAATAGGATGTGAAGACGGCCTTGGCAAAGTGTGATTTTCATTTATGTATTTTTTTTTTACATTCAGCTCTTTAACTTTTGTCCCTATTTTAACAATTTAAAGCTCTGCTTCTGCTCCAAATTTGTTTGCTTAACTCCCTGTCGAGTCATGTGTATCACTATCTTAAATATATTGTATGTCATGGTCTGTTGTGCCGCACTTGTACAGCAATTCTTATGGCCCATTCTAGTGCATTCAGTCTTGGGTTAAATTGGTTAATGATCCTCAAACAACTGTAGCGACTGCATGGTAAAGCTACTACCTTTTAAATAGTAAAATAAATCTATTTTATACAATGGTAATTTTAAAACATTTTCTTGTTCTAACTAATGTTTTCAGATAGAGGATTTTATACAGCAAATACCAATATTAGCTTTTTAATATCTGTGAGTTGAAATTTCTGGAAAACCCATATCACTGGTATATATCCAAAGGTATAAAATGGTTCATTGATACATTGTAGAGAACTTCCTAAGTTGCCTGTGGAAGCTCCCAAGAACTGGATGCTTCCACAGGCAATGGGAGTGCAAACAATTTTTCCCTAACCCAGTGTCCCCATCGCCATAGCTCCATATGCTCATGAAAATCTGCTGCAAGGGGACCCTTCAGAACAGTGTGGGAGGTAGCACTCAGGCTGCAAGGGGAAAGGGAAATAGATGAAAATCACTGTCCCCCTTTCACACACAGGAGTTTCCAGTTAGCAAACTGATGCATATGTCAAAAGTCATTGGAAAAATGGTATATGAGCTTACTGTTCAAAGAAAAAAAAAGCCCATGATTATTGGATTCTGTCACTTGGTATTACATATGTAGAACTATGTTTTATACACCTTTCTAATATATTCAAGCCAGTTGGCTGAAGGTCAGGCACAAAATGTATTTTAAAATGCATTGTATTTGTTTGCAGCAGAAAATGTATTTCATCGTATAATTTTGTTTGTTTTAGCTTGGAGAACAACAATCTTTGGAAGAAGCCATTAGAATAGCTTCCAGAATACAACAAGGTGAAACACCAGGAATTGATGATTAACTCCTAACATGGCTAAAGGAACAATAGAATCAATTACATTTTATTTTCAATCAACAAAGGTCTATGCCACCTGAAATCTATAAAAGGTTTGATGTATTCTTGCTCACTAATACTCTGCAAACATTTTATGCAAGAGTGAAGAACATTTCATGTGTATAATGGTTATGTACATGAACCTTGGAAATAGATGAATTCCTTCTGTTAAGATTCATTCCCTACACAGGACTATGGAATTAGGATTTATATTAAATTTTGTCGCTTATTTTACATCAGTTTCCAAACCAGACTACAGACAAGCAGCAGCCAGTATAGAAATACTGGGATGAGTTTTAAAGTCATAAAAAAAAATGAAGGCATTACTGAAGATTTCAGATGTTTAAACCATAACAACAATCATCATTTCAAAAATCCTTTGCAAGCAGAACAATTTAAATTGTTTTCATATGCAGTTCTGAATTTTGAGACCTTTGTAAATATTACATTTTGAATTGTATTTCATACACAAGTTAAAGATCCATCTTCTTTAGCTTTCCCCTCCCATCTCACTGATTGTAAATACAGACTGTTCATGCTGCAAGTGCTAATTATATTATCTTTTAATTGGATTATGTACAAATGAGAAGCTTTCGTTGTTCAATATTAAAGGAAGTAAATCTAATGGTTCTGCTTCTTTGCATGTCATCATCCCACATACTAACAGCAAACTCAATTCTCCAAGTGTGAGTCCTTATGTAACACCATCCATTCACAAGAGGGGAGGCATCTGCAGGCTTGGGGAAATTCAAGGTTTGCAGGAGTAGAAAAAATCTTTAGAAAAAGCCCTATTGGGGTGGGGGATTGAGTTTTCCCAGACCATGGGTGTTTTGAATTCTCTTGTTCCCATCTTGCTGGGAAGAAATCTGTAAGACTTAAATGGCCAGTGAAGATTACTTTCATTGCTCTTTTATCTTATCTGTTATTTTTATGGACCCTTTACCCATAATACTAAAGACGTCTAGGGTCTTTATGATGTTTGTATGGGAGGGCACAAAAACCAATATGCAGCTGAGAAATACAAGTCAGAGATGAAAATCCTAGCCTTCATTAACATTAAAACCAGCACGACCCTCTGTATGGAGATTATCAATATTGACTTTACAAGATTATTGCCGTTAAAATTGCACAAAATGACCCATCCACTGGAGCAGACATTAAATTTTAACAGACACTTTTGCTTAGTGGTGAGGATGCTAGGATTGTGAATGACCTCTGTAAGAAAAATAAACGCAGATCAGCAAAACAGTATACTACTAAACCTGCAATCCCATATGTACCTAGCTGCAAGTAAGTCCTATTGAACTCAAAAGGACTTATTTCTGAAAAAATATACATAGGATTGTGCTGAAAGTAGTTTACAGTGCAGTCCTACTCAGAAGTAAGCCCCAGTGAGTTCAGTGGGATTTACTCCCAAGTATATATTGGGTTGCAGGCTTGAAATCTCCGTAGCTAACTTTGCAAAGTTTTTTTATTTCTTTTGCGTATACAGCAAGAACATCCATTAATCATGCAACAAAAAGGGGATTGGAAAACTGAACAGAGCTGTCCTCAGTCCATTGAGGTACTGAAAATGGGAATCACTTTCCAGTGCTGCAATACAAGTCCCTTGGCTCTTTCAAACTCCCATGTATTGATGTCCATCTGATAGGTCAAGGGTGGGACCCAAATCCATCCCACCAGGCTTCCCCAGAGGGCCAAGCTCCCTTTCCTTGGCCCAACCTTTTCTCCCAACCATCCATCATTTGATGTTTCATGGAGAGTGTCCCCCCACCATTCTTAAAAGGGTTAAATACCTCTCCTAAGGCTTAGTTACTGGCAGTAAGAGGTTTAAGTTAAAATATGCTGGGGTTTGTATTTCTGCCCTTCCCCCTTGCCTTCTGCCTCCACCACCAATGTCTGCAGCAATCATACAACTGTACTAAGTTTGCAGTGCAGAGAACGAATGGAATTATTGTCCACATAAAATTAGCTGGTTAAAAGTAAAATGTTTACATCTCACCCAATTATGCCAGAGAAATGTCTTATCAGCTATTTTAACATCATTAAACCAAAGGGTGAACTTTGCGTGGAGTAGGGATCAAACAAAATGCATACAAATGGGATCCCATATTGCCCTGATGCTTTAATGTGGTCAGCTACTGTGTTTAGATATATAAACACAGTGCCCTCTAACACATGAATGGGGCCAAGAGCTGAGATTGTAAATATGTTTACTCAGGATGTTTACTCTCTGAGTTAATTAACTCCAGTTTACCTAAAGGCTTTAAAAAAGCATCATGTTTTATGCCATGGCTTGTTGTACAAAGAAGTCAATGCTGTGTTTTCAAATATCTTTAGGTGATGGGGGAGAAAAAAAGCATTTATTATGGCATAAGCTTTCATGGACTAAAGTCCATTTCATCAGATGCATTGGTATATACTGTACCTGCCAAATGAGAATTTATGCCCCTAATTGTGGATTCTAGTCCACAAAAGCTTATGCCATAATGTATTTTTAATGTGTCACAAGACTCTTTTGTTGGTTTTGCTTCTGAACAGACTAACTTGGGACCCTTCTGGAAAAGGGGGGGAAAAGTCATCTCTAAAGTTGGTGCTAATGTAGTGCTAGTCCATTCTACTATGTCCAGGTTCATAGACGGCTGATGCGGAGTTCATTGCACAGCTAGGGTTATGTGACAGAGCTATTTGTATGAGCTGGCACCTTGCATATTCTATCTGAGGGTGCCTCAATTCCCACCAGTTTCTGTGCATCTCCTTCATACTGAACATCACCAGAATAGGGCCACTTCCGCAAGTGCCTCTGTCCAGCATGAAAAAAACTTGTCGCAGGAAAATGAAATATCTGAGTAAGGACAGGTCTCATTTGTGCTCTTTTATTAAAGTTTTTGTTTAATTCTTCCTCTCATAACGCTTTTATGATAGGAGTGAAACTCTGAAACTGCAGAATTTTGTCAGGCCAACTTAGCTATGACCCTTTCCATGGAATATGGTCTCCTTTTCTCGATTACATCAATGGTACAGATGTGACATCCAACTCTGGTTTAACTAACCTTTCTTTGACCACAGTAAATTGAATGAAACAAGCCTGGTTTGGCATCTACAGAAATCGTGAGGTCACTGTGTCTTTATTTAGAAAGCTGTCTGACTTGCATTTTTTATATATATTTTTAACCACTTTGTTAAAAGACTTTAATAAAAAATTAGGGGGAAAAAGATAGGAGTGAAATTCGAACCTCATTACAATTTCAGACCACGAGTTCACACCAGTATTGCTTCCTCAGTGTGAATATCATTAAAATAGATTCTCTGCAGAAAGAAGGGTTTTGAGAGGCTCCTGTCTAAATTAGGCAAAGACTTTGGGAGCAGCTGAGGAGGGCAGTCCAGCAATTCCCCTAAAGCAACTGCTAGAGAGGAGCTTCTTTACTGGAATAATATTGTATTGTCCTGAATTTTTAGGGATTGAGCATTGTTCTAGTTTCTAGTCAGGAGAGTAGCATTATTGAATACAAAGTGTTACTCAAATGATTAGCTTTGGTTAAGATTAAGTGAAAAAAGGACATATTCAAACACTGTTATCAATCCAACAAAGACCGACCATGATAATTAACAACCCAAGGTTATTATTAAAAGCACTAAGGTCAAAATGGCCCCAAAGGGATCAGTGACCATAAAATGCAATGCAATATAGCTATAATGCTAATTGCAAGGTGAGCTTTGTTTGCTTGTGACATAAGTCTGTTACCGTTTCAAGCAGAACATTGCATTTGATATTCCAATATTTTGGAGACATTTCCAGAAACAGACCATTTATATATGTGACACCAAGGAAGCACATTTGAGCCTTTCCAGAGCCAAAGAAGAGGGTGAAGTGACCCATCTTAAATAGTAAAATCTGGGATACTGTAAAATGAAAGGGCAGCCAAAGAGCAGTAATTTAGTTTAATATTACATGTTTACCATCATGGGGGTGCCAGTTTGGTATTTTGCCCAGGCACCAAAATGCCTTGGGCCATTTCTGCATGCTACTTGGGCCGTGTGTGAATGCCAAAAGCAGCCATTTAAAATACCTTATGAAAATTGTAGCCACTAGCCACAGTAGCCACTAGCCACATTACAGGTGAAATGACTTTATTCTTCATATTATGTTTAGTTCCACATCATGGTTATGAGGCCTTCTCCATATTTCATCTAGAACAAATTAGTTGTAACATCTTCATAGGTTTTCAGATGTTGCTCAGTTTGCAAGACTCTCTGAAGATAAAATCACTCAAATCCATCATGATGTCCTCTGTTTATGCAGTTCTGTTAGTATGGACTGGTCTAATTTTATTGGATGACTTTCAGCAGTTGAGGCCCAAGGATGTCTTCAGTGGCCCTTCTCTAGGAGCCCCTGCCAAAGCAAGTGAGGTGGTACACCAGTTCTGGAATAAGCTTCTCAGAGAGGCTGACCTGTTGCTTATCTTGTGGTCTTTCCAGCACCAGGTGAAGATCTTATTTTCTCAGGCATTTTAATCTTTCAGTTTGTTTTAAATGTATTGCTGTATTTTAAATCTTTGCATTGCTGCTAGGTTTTATTTGGGTTTTTGCTTTTATACTGTAGTTGTAAACTTTTATATTGTATCTGATGTGGTATTTAATGGTTTTAATTGCTGTGAACTGACCAGAGAGCTTTGGCTTTGTGGACAAAGTGTTTGGCCAGATTTGGCCAACCTACTATGTGCTCGTCTTTTGCTCTTCATGACTTATTATATCTAACAGGGAGATGTCCAGTTGAATCCAAAAATTCTTCCTTGAAAGAGGTGGTAATACACTGTGTAATAGCCAATGCTTTCTGGGAGGTTTACAATAGAATCACATGGAAACTGCCTTGGTTGCCCTGTGGGACCTTGCAAAGAGATGAATAGGAAGTGTTACCCTGTTGATGCTTTTGGACCTCTCTTTGTTACCATCAAGCATGGTAATCTTCTGGATAGTATGTCTGGGTTTGGTGCTGGAAGTACTATGTTGCAGTAGTTCTGGTCCTATTTTGATGGCCAATTCCAGAAGGTGGAAATAATTGCTCTACCCTTGGTGGTGGGTATTCTGCATCAGTGCCTGAGCTAGGATTCTACTGAGTACAAGCTGGAGGAACAGTTCACTTGGGTGAATAGTGTTCATCAACTTGCTTTGCAGTGGGTTACACCCCCCTCGAATAGATCAGGTTCAGTTTGGGGGTGATCTTGAATCCAGCACTGTTGCTGAAGGCACAGGTGGTCTCAGTGGCTTGGAGTTCTGGATCATAGAAACATAGAATAGTAGAGTTGGAAGGGGCCTATATAAGGCCATCGAGTTCAACCTCCCACTCAGTGCAGGAATTCACCCTAAAGCATACCTGACAGATGGTTGTCCGGCTGCCTTTTCAAGGCCTCTAGTGTGGCAGAGCCCACAACCTCCCTAGGTAACTGATTCCATTGTCGTACTGCTCTAACAGTGAGGAAGTTTTTCCTGATGTCCAGCCGGAACCTGGCTTCTTGTAACTTGAGCCCATTATAACGTGTCCTGCACTCTGGGATGATCGAGAAGAGATCCTGGCCCTCCTGTGTGTGACAACCTTTCAAGTATTTTAAGAGTGCTATCATGTCTCCCCTCATAGAGATAGCCTAGTTACAAGTGGATTACTGCTATGTGTTGTATGTGGATTGCCTTTAAAAATGGTCTGGAAACTGCAGCTGGTCCAAAATAGGGCTGAAACATTGGTAACTGGGACAATGACCACCAATATGATCACATTGTGCTAATCCTATGTCATCTGCACTGGCTTCCAGTCGTTTTTCTGGCCCCAATTCAAAGTGTTGGTATTAACCTTAAAAGCCCTAAATGCCGTGGAGCAAGATTACCTGAATGACCCTCCCACATTTATCTATATGGACTCTAAGATCATCCAAACTATGAGGTATCTAGTACAGAAGGGCCTTTTCAGTGTGGGCACCCTGCTTATGGAGCAAACTCCTGGTACCTACATTATGGTCTTTGGGGCACCTTTTTATTTTTTCCTGCTTTTCAGTTTTAAATATTTGTTTAGTACTTATTAACATCAGTACAGCTCTATTCTTTGTTGCTGGTTTTATTCAGATATAATTTTGTTTTATTGATTGATTGATTGATTACATTTCTATACCGCCCAATAGCCGAAGCTCTCTGGGTGGTTCACAAAATATTTTTAGATCATATTTTAGATAATATTTTCATGTTGTATTTTATGGTTTAAACTTTTTAAATTTGTAAACTATCCAGAGAATTTTGTTACTTGGTGGTATATAAATATTATAAACTATCCAAACATGTTAGCAGGTAGCACAGTTTCCTGACACCATCCATCTTTTGCTACTACTTGCTCTGATTATTCTAGCCCTCAAAATTCTGGCTCAGTTAATCCATTTTCCACTTTAGCTTAGAGGGTGCTGTTACACCTGTGTCCTGCTTGTGGGTTCCTGGTCGACAGCTGATCCAAAATCCCACCCCAGCCTCTCTAGTTGTACAGAACAGCTATTCCTCTTTTGCAGTTTTTAAGACTATGCAACACCCTTCCTCCCACCTCTGATCTGTTGTCTTGTCTTCCATAGGAGGGCAATCCTTTTTGGAGGAAAAAGAACCCCCCCACACACACATTTGAGTCAGCCCATACTCTTGTGCTGAAGTTTGCCAACATCCCTATTCTCCATCTCAATGTTCAGCTCTTGGTATATGTGCTGTAATTCCTGTGAGTCTGTTTATTATCACCTGTAGGACACCTCTTAAAGACCTTTAACCTTCATGATTTGTCTTGGGTGTAGCCATCACAAACGTTGCTTCAACAAGTGCGTTTGATTCACTATTTAACAATACTCCTATTTCTCACAAGAGTTACTGGAAAAGAGCAATTTGTGCCCTCAGCAAGCACAGCTATCATTTAACTTTTGGTACAGGGGAACAATTGTACTTCTGACACAGCAACACATTAAAATGGCTTTTGTGAAATTAGTGTAAAAAACATCACAAATTCCTACACACACTATTTAAAGATCCCTTTTCTTTTTTAAAAATTATTTTTTCCTTCAGAAGCTGTACACTCATTTTCTCCAACATTCTAGCACAAGCCTTGTACAATTGTTATTTTTTTATAGTTATTATAGTAGTAGTAAAACTCTCTTCCAGGAGGCCCTGCACTAATCTCTTCCATTATGTGTGGACAGATATAGTGGTGAGGACAGCTAGCATTAACAGCCCTACTACAATGCTAAAGGAAGCTTAAAACGAGTCAGTGGATGAGCCCTTGATGACAGTACCAGGTCCAAAGAAACAAGGCAGTTTTTATATTAACAAAGCTAGAGACAATTTTAGATAGTATACTAGGTTAAAAAAAAATCAATGGAAGCCAAATTGGGTAGCTTTACCTAAAAATTTGATGGGATGCACCCTCAAGAGAAGGAACTCCCAGCTTCAGATATACTTAAGAGGCTGTGGTAGAGCACATTTGGGGCTCAGTGATACAGCACCTGCTTTACATGCAGAAGGTTTAAAGTTCAATCCTCAACATCTCCAGGTAGAGATGGTAAAACTCCTGCCTGAATGCCTGGAGAGCTGCTGGCAATTATTGTTGACTATGCTGCACCAGATGGACCAATTGTCTGACCCAATATAAGGCAGCTTCCTATACTGCAACCAGCTTGATTGATAACTGGCAAATAGAGGGAGAAGATGTGGAGGCAGTGACAGACTTTGTATTTCTGGGCGCAAAGATTACTGCAGACCCTGACTGCAACCAGGAAATCAGAAGACGTTTACTTCTTGGGAGGAGAGCAATGACAAATCTTGATAAAATAGTTAAGAGCAGAGACACCACACTGACAACAAAGGTCCGCATAGTTAAAGCAATGGTATTCCCCGTAGTAACCTATGGCTGCAAGAGCTGGACCATAAGGAAAGCTGAGTGAAGGAAGATAGATGCTTTTGAACTGTGGTGTTGGAGGAAAATTCTGAGAGTGCCGTGGACTGCAAGATCAAACCAATCCATACTCCAGGAAATAAAGCCAGACTGCTCACTTGAGGGAATGGTATTAAAGGCAAAACTGAAGTACTTTGGCCACATAATGAGAAGACAGGATACCCTGGAGAAGAGGCTGATGCTAGGGAAAGTGGAAGGCAAAAAGAAGAGGGGCCAACCAAGGGCAAGATGGATGGATGATATTCTGGAGGTGACAGACTTGACCTTGGGGGAGCTGGGGGTGGCAACGGCCGACAGAAAGCTCTGGCATGGGCTGGTCCATGAAGTCATGAAGAGTCGGAAACGACTGAACGAATAAAAAACAACAAAGGTCCTGTTGTTGAATGGCTAAATTCTCCAGATCGCACAAAAGGAAAGGTAGCCTTATTGCTAAAATTTGTATTGGTGTAATACCTTTATTAGGCCAACACAAAGGTCACAAAAATATCCCCCAAATCACCATCTCCATGGACTGAAGCAGAAAAATCACAGATCCGCCACTCATGGGTGCCTCCACAGCTTAAAAACGTGGATCTAAGGTACAGATCCCTATGGGTCCTCATATTTTTAAACAGAAAATCCCCCAAACCACCATCACATCGCAGTGCATATCTGCCTCCACAGACTGAACCATAAAAATCATGGATACACCAATTGTTGGCCCACCACAGTGCAAAAACATGGATCCGAGACATGGAAATCCCCCAAACCACTATCAAACCACGCACATCTACCTCCAGGGTTTGACACCCCCCCCCCAAAAAAATTATGGATCTGCCACTTGTTGCCATCACCACAACACAAAAACAGTAATTCGAGGCATGGATCCTCATGATTTTTAAAAGAAAAGTTGTCCAAACCACAAACCACAGTTGCCTCCACGGACTGAACCTGAAGGATTACAGGTCTGGCATTCATTGGTGCTGCTGTGGAGCAAAAACAGGAAGTAAATGCTGGATCCTCTTGATTTCATGATTTTTAAAGAGCAGATTTCCCAAACCACAATTAAACCACAGAGCACATCTTTTATGAATTGAACAATAAAAAACATGGATCCATCACCACACCAAAAAAGGATTGATCTTGAGGAATGGATCTTCATGACTTCTACAGGGAACAGCCCCCATACAACAGTCACATCACAGAGCACAGCTTTTTCCATTGACTGAACTCTAAAAAATGTGTATCTGGTACTCACTGGTGCTGCCATGATTTTGTGGTTCAGACCAGGGAGGCAGATGTACTGTGCGATATGACTGCAGTTTACAGATGTCCTTTAACCATGATGAAATTATGAGGATCTGTTTCAGATTTCATAGATCTGACTTTTACTGAGTCCCCAATGTGAAAATGGAAAGCTGCTGGAGGCTGCAGACATTCAAATTAGACTGTATTAGAGATACATTTTATTTATTTATTATATTTACATCCCGCCTTTTTTCCTTGGGGGAAAACTGGAGAAATTGGGAACACCACATTTCCTCTGAAGTTTTCAAAAAATCCCTGTAACACCCTCACATCAATTTTTTTTTTTTACTGCCCCCACATTTTTTCCATGGGTTTCCTTCCACCCCCCACCCCCCACAATTTAATATCTCTAGCTCTATCAGGTAGAAATGGTTTCAGGTTACACCTGGGATTCTCCCAAAGGCTGCCGGGGGAATAAGAAAACAATGGCTAATCTCCTATTTTTGAAAATCTAAAATCCAACTATTACTCCAAATCCAACTGTTCCTTGATATTGGGTAAATAGAAGCAAACAGAAATTAGATTTTTTTTAACAAAGGTGGAGATAGTTTTATAGATGATTAAAAAAAAAAGTCAATGGAAGGGGTATCCAATTTGGCTCCCATCGGCTTTTTAAAAAATCTAGCAGACAGCTCTACTCTACTTCCGTTCCCTAGGATGTTTGTCTGACTCTTCCTTTACAGGCAGGCCGAGGGTCGTCGAATGATTTCTTCTTGCAGCCTCGGCCTCCTTTTACATGGGACGAAGCCATTTAAAAACCAAGTGTTGCACGTTCGCCTCTGAGGACAACTGTTTGGAATGCACATTTGCCGCAGGCGCTCCGAATGCTCATGTACCCGCAGAAAAGCCATACTGCTACTTTCTCCGTGGCGTCAAGCAGTTAGCCAAAGCAACCTGAATAAAAGGGCTTGGGAGGATGACCTCGACCCTGACAGATACACAGAAAGAAGCTACGGCACCGCGGCTCTTTTCGTTGCACCGCAGGCAGGTATCTTCGAAAGGGGCGAAGCAGCTATGGGACCCACAAAGCGGCGGGTGTTCGGTCAACTCCATTTACTGGCTCGGAGAGAAGTCGTATTATTCATCTGGGTGCGATTGGGCGCTTGCGAGCTGTGGAGTCAGGCTCACTGAGCGAAGAGGCTGCGAATCCAGCTCACGAGAGCGCCATGGTGCTTGCCACAGGCAAAGCACAGCCACAGATCAAAGACGACCATGCGGGTGACTCGCTGGTTGCTGACACACGAGGAGACATAGGGGAACAGGCCAGCTTCGGCCGACTGCAGCAGCCGGGAATTCCAGTTGAGTCACAGCAGTCACGTTCTGCACAAGCCAAGAGCTCCAGGGCCAACCCGGCCCTCCTTCCCTTTATCTCTCCAGTCCCCGGCCGTGGTGGTGGGGAAATAACCATTCGCCCCTCCCCACACGTGACTAAGGGCCCAGCCGAGCCCACCTCCCCTCGCCGCGCTATGCATCACGAGGATCCAACCTCCCAAGTAGGACCGCCCTAGCCCCTCCCCCTTTCAGCCCCGAATTCGCGCCAAATGGCCGTCTGACATCACCACGCACGGCCCCGCCTCCCGCCTCCCATGTTTTCAAACGGAGGGGGCGTGAGGGATTGGTTGGAGTGACTGTCACGTGACTAACGGTCGCGGGAAAGCCGCGGAGTCTGAACGGGCGAGTGTGCTGTGGGGTGGAGTAAAGCGAGCAAGAGTTTGCGGGTGAGGAGGAACCGCGTCGCTCGAGCCGTGTGAACCCGCGCGGGCGTGTGTTCGTCCGCAGGGGGGCGGAATCGCGCCTGTCAGCGTCGCGTCTGAACGAGGGAACGCTCGGGACGGGACAGTCTTTGCGGGGCTCTGCCATGAGCTTCCTGAGCCGGCAGCAGCAGCCTCCAGCCGCGGGGGCGCGGCGCCCAACAGCCCGGCGGGCGGCGGCCCCGATCCGGCAGAAGCTGCTCTTCTCGGGCGGCGGGAGCGACTGTGAGGAGGAGGAAGAGGAGGAAGAAGACGGCTACGAGGAGGAGGAGGAAGAAGAAGGAGGCGGCAGCGGCAACAGCACCGGGGAAGATTCGGCCTTCCAGGAGGCCGACTCGCCCCTCTCGGTCAGCCGCACCCCGGCTCGGCGGGAGCTGCCGCCGCCGCGGACACCCGAGGAGGTGGCCATGGAGCTGGCGCCGCCCGCACTCCCGGGCGACGAGGGGGACTCGTGGGAGGAGGAGGGCTTCGGTTCCTCGTCCCCGGTGAAATCGCCTGGAGCTTACTTCATGGCCGGCTCTCCGGCGCTGAAGGGCCCCCGCCGTTACTGCGGACAGTCGTCGCCTCCGCGCCCCGATGCCACCCGGTACCGGGAGCACCAGGAGCCGAGTTCGCCGCTGCCCGAATACCCCGGCACGCCGCCGCACAAGACTTTCCGCAAGCTGCGCCTCTTCGACACCCCGCACACGCCTAAGGTGAGAGGAGGAAACGGCTGGTGAATGGAGGACAATGGGGAGGGGGAGGCAGGGATGCATCTGATGGCGGCGGCGGCGCTGGTGGAGGGGCTTCAAAACGGGTGGCTGCTACGGGCGCGGTCGTTTCACCGGTTGGCAGGGCGGGTAGGTGGGTGCTCTTTCGATTTTCTGTGGGGGGAATTCCCAGTGAACCTCGAACCAGGTATTTTGCCTCCGAGCACGTGGGCGATTTGCGAGTCTCAAGGGGGTACCCTTGGTGGACCACCCCGCCTACCATGGTAAAAAGCAGAGTTGCAGGGGCCGTTTCGCTCCCTAATATTATGACCTGGCGGCCGCCCGTGTTCGGTCAGGGATGTGGGGAAGAGCTGTCTCGTTTAGGGAAAACCATGGGATTGAGCGAGGGCAGTGCGACTAGTGGCGCTCAAAGGAATAGGTGCCACGCCCCTTCTGCCTTTGTCAGTTTTTCTGAGCAGGCAATTTCAGAAGGAAGATGGATCCATATGGGGGCCTTTGCGCTCATTTAAAACAAAGAGCTGCAATCGGAGCATGCTTTTCTGTGGGTGCCTTCTTCCAAATCATCCCAAACGTTATGAGAAGAGGTTGGTAGACGCAAACCTGGTTGGACAGGTGAAGCTCAGAGTTCTGGAAGCTTGTGATGAAGTTTCAGACTTCCTGGATATGTTGCACTTATCGTCTCGGCCTACTTCAGCAACTGATGAAGTAGGACACTGTCAGCGCTTGAGCACATGCATGCTCTCTTTATGTGTTTGTGTCTTAAGGTGTTTATTATTGAATTTATTGTTAAACTTCTAATCTGTCCAATAACTAATGTTCTCTGGGCAAATTACAATTAGTGTTGTAGCAGACATTGGATTTTCTTTGTCTTTCTAACATGTGGCATGTTGTTTTAATAGCAGCCAGCATTATAAAATGCAGAATAATACTGCTAAAGAATGGCTTCTGTTTGATGTCATCTGCTGGAGGACCTTTTAAACCGACATTCCATCATGTTCCATTTCATATATCAGTGCCAAGGGCGTGAATGAATTTTTCCAGTGCCAAGCCCCTCCATCATCTTCATTACATAATAAATTAGCTTGCCTTTTACAAAAAAGTTGGCATCTTTGATAGGTCCTGCCCACAGATTGTCCGTTAAGATTATGTAACTGAACTACAAATTGTGACTAAAATAGTCTTTACCCACGTTGCAAAGTGCATGGCCAGTCTGCTGCAACTGCTTGCTCTAGCATAGGAAAATTATTCTAGACCCTTATGACCCTAAGGCTAGTCTTCTAGTTTGCTTAGTGAATTTGCATTGTTTACTTCCAAGAGAGCAGTTAAAGGAACACCTCCCATATGTATTATGAAATCAAACTGCTGTTTTAACAGCTTACTCTCTAAACTTTAGAGAGTAACAGGAAAGAGCTTAAACTTTAGAAGAACTTTTAAGTAACATTTTAAGCAAAGCAACTACTTTAAAACTTAGAAGATTTTTAGTAATGTTCCTATATATAAAGGCATCTGAGAGATGGAAAGTATTACATAAATTGAATGAGTTGGAAAGCTGTTTCAGACTGATATTGTTTTGTGAACAATGCATGCATTGTATGAGTTTACGTTAATATTTTTACCCTGCTTTTCTATTAAGATAATACTTAAAGTGGATTGCCATAATGTTTGATGTCGCCTAATATCCTTGGACAGCCATGAAGGAAGACTATTGTGAAGATAAATTGAGATAGCATCCTGAGTTGTATCTAATGTTAGTCCTAGAATGTTCAGGCAACATGCTAAACCATGCTGCTTAACCACAAGTTGGTTAAGGGAATGCATTAAGGTTAATGCATTCCTTTAACCATTTTGTGGTTAAAGCAGCATGGTTTAGCGTGTTGTCTGAACCAGGCCTTAGAGTAGATCTGTTGACTAACATTGGATATAACCCTTTTGTTGTTGTTCCATCATTTCTTGGTGAATTGCTTTCTTGTATACAGAGAAGCAGTATATAGATGAAATGACTGAACTGTTTGAAGAAAAAATGGAATACTAATATGAAAAGTAAATAAAATAGTGCTGGACACTATTATGTAATGTTTTGCTAGATGAACTTGTAAAATGCTTATATCCATGATGATGGCATGGTGACAGTCACCTTAATTGCTATTATTATTATCATTATCCTGCCTTTTGCCCAATGCTGGGCCTCAAGGCGGCATTACAAAATTTAAAACATATACATTTAAAACCTATACATAGAAATAAACAAAAATTAAAAATATTAAATATGTTTCAACATTTAAACATTTAAAATGACAATTTTTAAAAGTCTGTGGCACAGACGGAGGTCCGGATTATTCACCAAAGGCATGCAAAAAGATTGGATATCGCATTGCAGTCTACATGGGGCTGCCTTTGAAGAATCTCTAGAAACTTCATTTAGGGTGAATCTAGTGGTGATGTCCATAGGCCCTTGAACTCGGAGGCTAACACGCATCCTATGCAGAGTGGGAGGAGTGACGAAGGCAATCTTCATTTCTGTCTTCCTCCTGCTCTGCACTTTGGCTAGATGGGGTTTTTTTGCCTGTCTAGCTGGGGCACATTGGAGCAGGAGTGGAGAGGCGTGGGGATAAGTCATGTCCTGACTTTCCTAGTGTCTCTGTCTGTCTGTCTCTCTCTCTCTCTCTCACACACACAGCCTGTCCCCTTTGCAACCATGGCAAAGCAGCCGGCCTGTCTCCAGCCTTGAATTCAGGAATCTGAATTATGCTATGGTCCCCCCAGACTTTGTCTAGAGGCCATTGGATTGCTCCCTTACTCCACAATGCAATAGCAAGGATGTTGTTTGGTAATTGTCCAAAGGAACATGTTATGCTCATCTTTCAACAATTGTACTAGTTGCCAATTCATTTCTGGGCACTATTCAAAGCGTGGTGATTATATAATGGAGACCTATGGAAGTTATGGATTGAACCTGTAACCTTCTATGTACAAGCATGTGTACAAGAATGTGCTCTACCTAAGTGATGCAGAAGAGGGGCGGGCATTGCTGCATATAGGAGCAGTTGTAATACTGGTCTTACTACAACAGTTCCTCT
Source organism: Elgaria multicarinata webbii (assembly GCF_023053635.1). Lineage (NCBI taxonomy): Eukaryota > Metazoa > Chordata > Lepidosauria > Squamata > Anguidae > Elgaria > Elgaria multicarinata. Next base: position 97,019,289 of record NC_086172.1, read on the forward strand.
CCAAGAGAAGCATCTCAGGTCTAGGAAAAACTCTGTCTCAGATCTTAGGGAGCTGCTGCTAGTCATAGTAGATGGGACCGGTCTAGATGGTGTGGCTCTGTATAAGGTAGGTTTGTATACATTGGTTTAAACAAATCAGTACAGTCTGATTCTCACTGCAATTGTAAGTCCATTGAGCCTCATGCTGGATTTAAAAATATCTTAAGGTAAGGCATATATTTTACATTCAGAAAATCTCTTAAGTACCTGCAGTAAAAGGATTAGATTGCTGATTCTGTGTAAGATCTCTGCCCCAAACCCTGGAGAGCCCCCACCAGTTCACGTAGGCATGGGGTGCTGAACCTAAGGCCTGCAAGTCAAATCTGGCCCTCTGGGGTTCCCCAGGAGGCCACACCCCTTCTACCAGCCCTATCTTTCCCAAATCATGGACTGTTTGGAGGTTTCCAGGCTTTTGTGCAGCTTTCCCCCTATTCTGAACATTTGAAATTCCTCTTACTGCTAGCAAATAGCTTAGTTACTAGCTTAGTTACTAGCAGTAAGAACTTTAAACTAAAATATACTGGTATTTTTGGTCCCATCCCTTTTGGCTTCGGTCCCACCCACCACTGGAATGTGGCCCTTGAGAGCTTCTCCAAAATGGAATTCTGCCCTTGGGCTGAAAGCTTTTCAACACGCCTGAAGCAGATAATAATGGGCTGGATGAACCAATGAACTGAGTCAACCAAAGGCAAATGTGTGTGTCTGTGATGGCCTAACTTACAGGACCATTGGGATTTAAGGGGACTTTATGCACTTAAGAATACTTTATTAGTAAATCTTATCAAAACATTATCAGAATATTCGTGAGATCCTATGCATGATCTGTAATTAACTATGCAAAGCACTGGGAAACTATTTACACATCGGTCTGGTTTGCATGACTAGCATGCTGACTCAACCCCACAGTTTTTTAAACCCTGAATGAGTCAGCATGCTAGTCACTTTGACTCGTGGGTCCTTCTGTCAGTGGGAGAAGCTAAACAACCCAGGAACACTCTGTCCTTGGTTTGTTTATCATGACCTCAGAACCTGGACCTCTTTCTGTCTGACTTGACTGAGGAAGGAAGGACAAAGGTTGTTTGTATGGACAGCACACAGGTGGGCCTTTCAAGAGTCCTAAATACTGGTGCCTGTGCTTGTTGTTAGCTTGCAGTCAATAATTACTTCTAATTCTTATGTCTACTCTTAGTGTTATCACGAGCTAATATTTGTTGCTGCATTGTTCCAAGTCTCCTTGCACAGTCTTGCAGATACCCATTATCCAGAGTCTGTAACCATTCCATCTGACTGAATCCACCATTGACATAAGTTCACGGAGTGCACAGCTTATCATGTTTTACGGGTGGGGGCTGTTACTTTCTCGCACATCTCTTATGCAGATTTTTAGTATGGAATTAACTGTAATGGAGAGAGCAGGGCAGGTGCTGAGCAAGGAAAGGGCAACTCTTATTTTTCCCTACACATGAGATCAGTTCTTGCCCTTCATCAGGTGTCCCAGCTTATTTGGGTGAGATGAAGAGAGTCCTTCAGAGAGCTAGCTTAACTAACCAACTCACTGCCTTGCTTCTGTCCTTGGCTATAGCACCAGTCATAAGGTACAACCAGAGCTTGCTAGAACCATTATGTTTTCTTTCCTTAATTTAGAAATCATATTTCAGTCTTGTGTTAACCACTTGCCTGGTCGTCATTGGTGACCAGGAGTTGTCTTTAGGCAGGTGAATGGGCTGGCAAAGGAGAGACAGATCTGTCCATCCATCATCAGCTTGCTTACATCCATGCTGTCCTCCAAAGAAAACGAAGTCCTTCCTCCACAGCCAGAACAGAAACATGGACAGTGTCAGTGGTTTGCCAGCCTATGTTGGATACAACATAGAAATCAAGCAGGCTGGTGGAGGAGGCAGGCAGTGCCTCATGCCTACTCTGTCAACCTGCTGTGTTCCTAGTGTGCAAAATCTGTTATTAGTTTGCTTTTTACTTCTAAGAAGGGACCCTAATGAGTCAAAAGCAAGTGACCCTAACAAGGCTGTGTGTTTGATTAACTTACTGTATGTCAGTCATTGGCTTGGATCCCAAGAAGGATCAATGGAAGGGGATTAGTAGAAAATGGCTTTCCTGCCCCCACCTCTACCTCAGCCTCTCCTGAACGTGGGAGGCTATTATGTGGAACACTGAGGGGAAAAGAGGATCACTGAAATTCAGGTGGAAGCATCTTCCATCCTCCGCTTTTTGTGTTTAGTATAACTGCAGAAGCCCATATTATGCATGTAGCACAATATTTTTGTTGTTAAAATAGTTTGTTTTGTTCAGTGCTCTGATCAAAGTCAGTTATTGCATTACATTGACTATAAAGAAAGCAATTTATGTCATCGTGATGTGTCAAAGGAAGCACAGGTGTGTTTGGAAAGGTTGTTAATGTGTTAAGTTTAAAATAGTGATTAACTTGTTAAATAAATCAGCACATTTGTCACATTAATTATTTGTCTTTTCAGAGTCTACTTTGCAAAGCTCAAGGAATGGGCTCGAGTTCAGCTAAGCTTCGAGGTGGCTCTCTCTTTATGAATGTTGGAAGACTAGTAAAACAGGAATCTGACATGGGACAGGCACCTCACGTGAACATTAATCCTTTCACTCCGGACTCTGTCTTCCTTCAGTCTTCAGTTGGACACTGTCGCAGGAGGAAGAGGACACACTGGAACGAGTGAGTGAGCTGAGCTGATCCTTGATAAGCTATTTGAGAAATATGCTTGTAATAATAATGGGTTGGTGCAAAATTATAGGGGAAGGAATTGTATTTTACTAGCTTTATATTCAGGGCGAATAATTTCAGAGATAATTACCGATGCTTAAAGAACTGAAGTGGTCACAACTGTGCTGTAAAACTTGTAATGTCTAAATCTGTGACAACAATAGCTTGAACAGAATCTGGGCCAAACGCAACATTGGCCAGGTTTGGAAAATCATTTTAGGCTTCATAAACCATATGAACCTGGGAACAAGCATCGGGGGCTGAGTGCCCATCCCCTTGTGCAAAGATCCTGGCTTATATTAAACCAGAGTTCTGTATTGCAGACCAGGAAAATAAGACAGGATTGGATGAGGGCTAACAAACTGAGACTCAATCCAGACAAGACGGAGGTACTGTTAGCGGGTGGTTCATCTGTCTGGCGAGGTGATGTTTGCCCTGTCCTGGACAGGGTTGCACTCTCCCTAAAGGATCGGGTCCGTAGTCTGGGGGGGCTCTTGGATCCAGAACTGTCACTTGAGGCACAGGTGAACTCAGTGGCAAAGAGCACCTTTTATCAGCTTAGGCTAATATACCAACTGTGCCCTTATCTGGACGGAGATAGCCTAGCTACAGTTATCCATGTTCTGATAACCTCTCGTTTGGATTACTGCAATGCATTATACGTGGGGCTGCCTTGGAAAACGGTCTGGAAACTTCAACTGGTCCAAAACAGGGCGGCACGGTTACTAACAGGGACTGGCTGACGAGACCACATCACACCAGTCCTTTTCCAGCTTCATTGGCTGCCAGTCCAGGTCCGGGCCCGATTCAAAGTGCTGTTATTAACATTTAAAGCCCTAAATGGCTTGAGGCCTGGCTGAAAGAACGCCTCCTCCCATATGTACCTGCCCGGACCCTAAGGTCATCCTCAGGGGTCCTTCTCCGCGCGCCCCTGCCAAAGGAAGTGAGGCAGGTGGCTACCAGGAGGAGGGCCTTCTCTGCTGTGGCATCCCGGCTGTGGAATGAGCTCCCTAAGGAGGTTCGCTTGGCACCTACATTATATGCCTTTAGACGCCAGGTGAAAACCTTTTTATTCTCTCAGCATTTTAACAGTCTATAAATAAATTTTAACTTTGTGTTTTAAATTTGTAATTTTGTATTGCTGCTGTTTTTATCTGGTTGAGCTTTTATATTGTATTTTATGTTATGGTTTTATACTGTTGTTTTATACTTTGAATGGTTTTAATTTTTGTGAACTGCCCAGAGAGCTCCAGCTATTGGGCAGTATAGAAATGTAATAAATAAAAATAAGACAGGATGTCCCTGGTTTGGATTTAATGGGGAACTTGAGCTTAAAGCCATCCAGGAGAGGATGGATGAGAGGAAGAGCACTTGGCCCTAACACTCATTTCCAGCATCATAGACAGTGGTTAATGAATCTTGGAATTATAATCTGAACCAGACCATTATGTTAAATGCATGGCTGCTACTAAAATAGTAGTGGCATGTTTAGCATCTCCTCTTAGGTTATATTCTGATGCCATGATCTTTAATTACCTCTGCTCCATACCATAGGTTGCTGGTGGTATGGTGGCAGAGAAATGTTGAACATTATGGTGTTAGGGCATGAGTATAGCCTGACAGTTGTACGTTCAACGTAAGGTGTAGTTTGGCCCTAAGCTTAAAGTGCTAATATGGGTGAATTTCCTGTGTTCAGGAGTTGTACTAAGTGTACTAACTTTACAGATGAATTTTCTGTCCCCACTCCCATGTACATACCTGTTTCCCCCATGCTTTCTAGTCCCATCCCAGCCATCCCTCTTCCCTGCTTTTGACACAAACACTCAAATACCTTACTCTGCTGAAATGTTTTCAATATTCATTGGCGTAATATATTCAAAAAACAAAATTCAATAAACAAAACAAAATTCCATCAATGCAGCATAACCTCCTTCAGGATTTGTTGCACCCTTCCTGCTCCCCATCTTACCCTTGACCATCTCTTCTTTTGAATATGCCTTTGGATGGGTGAAGGAAGACACCTGGAATAGGTGTGGTAATAGCAGATTGCTGCTGCTGGAATTCCACTCATTTCATTGTGCTAGTGGGAAGTTAGCGCTGCCTAAAGTAAGCCCAGAAACTAGCAGAAACATTCATTTCCAGATCAGGAGATGTCAATGGAGTTCCCTTCTGCAAGCTCCACTGACCTGCTCCGTTCCAGAAAGAACCATCTTTGCTTGTTTCTAGGGTTGCCTTAAGAACCAACAGCTCTTCATTACACAAGCGATGAGTCCTGCTAGTGAACAGGCAGCATAGAATGCTGCCCTTTGTCTTTGCCAGAAATTGTGAAACTGATTAAATTGCTTGGGAAAGTGGAAGCCTGTACCTTAATTTACCTTATCAATGAAAATGACGGTTTCATCCCAGTCCTTTTCATCTTTATATGTTTTACTTCTTCAGCTCCTGCGGTGAGGACATGGAAGCAAGTGACGGAGAGCTTGAGGATGAAACTGTCAGACCTGCCAAGGTAAAAAAAAAAAAAAAAGTATTAAATGGCCAGATCTTAATTATGTTGAAATCAATGGGATTCTCTTCCTTTGGTTTGAGAAATTATTCATCTTTGTCTCTTAATGCTTTTAGCGGATCAGCATAACAGAAAGTAATATGAAATCGCGATATGCAACAGAATTTCATGAATTGGAGAAGATTGGAGCTGGAGAATTTGGTTCAGTATTCAAATGTGTGAAAAGACTTGATGGTTGTATCTATGCAATAAAGCGATCTAAGAAACCCTTGGCTGGCTCAATTGATGAGTGAGTATTGGTAAAAGTTTAAATGCCAACCATCCTGTGTTCTTGTGTTTCGCTCCTATGTACATACTATTTTTGTAAAATAGCCCCCTCATGTTATGTACTGATTGCCCAGTGTATTGTCTTTGCAACTGGAATGCTAAAATATTTATATTTGCAAAAATAGGCATGCATCTGAATGTACCAATTTCTTAATAAAAAAATTGAATTTGCCTCAGGCCTATTGATGTATCCAGAACAACCCTAGATGCATATGGATATGCAGTGCTTTTCTATATAACCTTCTCTGTTTGGGTAGAGGCATGGCACAATTGTACATGGCAAAATTATGTTGTGCAGAACTATGGTTTTTTTTTCTTGTCTAAAGAAGCAAAAACAAGCACCATACTTCTAAACCCTCATTTATACCGTTGCAAGCCAAAACACACACAAACCTATTCCTTTGGTACTATATGACATCAATGCTATGTTTTCCTCCCATATAACAGCATAAAGCTTTCTTGAAATGTTAACTGTGTTTCAATATCACAGGCAAAATGCTCTTAGAGAAGTCTATGCCCATGCCGTTTTGGGACAGCATGCACATGTAGTCAGATACTTCTCTGCCTGGGCAGAAGATGACCATATGCTTATACAAAATGAACATTGTAATGGTAAGCCAAGCTCTTATTGAATCTGCCTTACTCTGAATTTTAGGTATTAAGGAAAAATAACTGTAATAGAATATTAAACAGTTGTCTGAGTAGATATGTAAATTTCCAGAAATTTTGAAGCCATTTGGGGGGGGGGGAACATCCCTGCCCCCATAGTACTCAGGGTGGGTGGGTTGAAAAGTATGCAGTAATTACTTTTTTAGAGCTCTGTACTGATCTGATGTTACTTTGTTAATTTAGAAACATAAAATGAATTAGATATAACTTTGCTCATAAAATTATCATTAACATTAAAAGAATAAATTTGTAATAATTGTCTGAATAAACTATATTTTAAATTGAATAGATCAAGCATGATAATTTTATGAGCGAACCAAGTTATACCTAATACATTTTAGGTTCCTATTTTTCTGACCAGAGGGAACTTCAGCAAGTAGTCTCGGAAACATTTGAATCATCCTAAAGTCAGAAGAAGCAGGAAGAGCTGGAGGCAGAGGAAGACTGTTCCTATTTGTGAGGAAATTTAGGGAACTTCCTAAACCTGTTCCTATTCATGGGGTGGAGTTTATGGAAATCTGGTCTGAAGGGAAAGCTATTGAAAACTTCTGTAGCTGGAAAAAAACTCTCCTACCTATTAAGAATGGTAACCAAGCATATTTATTTTAAGAATCTTTAAGCAATCTAAAACTTAATTGAAGTGTGACACTTCATACCCTTTGTAAACAATTTCCTTAATAAGCATCTTCATTTCTGTTTATTTGCAAAGATTTTCACTAGTGGTGGTGTCAGTCCAAAGCTTACTCCATAGGAACTGTGCTACTGAGTTTCTCTTAGGTAGGGAGGGGCTGTTTTGATAGCAGCTGTTAAAGGCTTTATGGCTGAGGGAGCATTCCTAACAGTGAGGTCTAATTGGAAACTTTTAAAAGCTGTGGTAGTGAGTTTCATAAACCCCAAGCCTCAAAGTTGTTGTTCTTTTCTTAATAAGAAATGGGAGAAATAAAGCATGCTGGGAATCTTACAGAGAAGATTTTAAAAAATCATTGTCCCTGTGGCAAAATAATCCAAGAATGTTCCATTTTTCCATTTTTTTGAAGAAGAGAAAGGTCCTTGTTAACAGACCTCCCTCCAGAGGGATTATTTCACTTTAATTTCTTGCCTGCAAAATAGAGAGTGTGCTCTAACCCATAATTTAAGTGTTGAGGTTAGATGTTAAAACAGATTTTTCTTGATAATGGTGGTGTTAGATAGTAATTCTGTTCTATAATATTGTGTTCAGTACACAGCAATTACCACCAGGGTAGAAAAAAATGCCTTATGGCCCTTGCTTTGTGGCTCTTCTAGCTCCATCTATTGTCTCAAGCTGGAAATGCAGGCTCAGCTGGAAACCAGGAAAAGGGGGCTTGAATGGCAGATCCATGTTCCACCTTCTCCCTTCCCAGTGCCATCTACTTTTTCGCTGGTGTACCCTTCAATTCTGCAGCTTCCATCTCCTCTTCCTCGTTTCCTTTTTGCCACTAGTGCCTCTTATTCTCTGCTGTAGGGATTACAGGGAGGATTTGGTCAGCCAGATACCCTTCCAGCCTGACCATATAAGTGAGTCAAGCTGTGGAGCAACAGTGGAGACAATTGCAATACAGACCCTGATGTTTTTGAGAATGCAAAAGAAATTATAAGTGATGGGTGGGGCTCGTTTTTGAAGTGTTTTACTTGGCAAATTTTACAAAAGCACACTATTAATTTACAATTGGTTATGAATTTCTTTATACAGTGCTTTTTCTTAAATGCTCAAACTGTTGCCTGTACAGGGTTATAAGTATTACCAGGATAATAATGGTAGCCAGATATTCTGTTGTCACAGTTGGGGAAGCTGAGAAAAAGTGGCTTTTCTAAGACTACCTAGAAGTTCATGGCTGAGATTTGAACTTGGGCTTCCAAATTCATTGCTTATTCTCCTACAGTGCAATTCTATATATGCCTATTCAGAAGAAAGACACATCGAGTTTGTTGGGGCTTTCTCCTAGTTGTCTGCTTTTGGAGTTCAGTCCATTGTGAATGTTTCCTATGTCTTTCTTTGTTTGTATTTTAAGAAGTATTTGAAAAATATAAACCTTCTATCATATAACTAGTTCTTTTTGAGGGATATATATCTAGAGCTGCTGCTAAGTGATTGAGTTACAAATTGGGAAATCCCTGGTTTGAATCTTGCCTTTGTTGCAAACCCACTAGGTGGCCTTAGGCAAGCCGCTCTCCCTTCAGGCCTGCTATCAACATCATGGGGAATAAAAATACCAATTTACCTTACAGAGTTGTTGTTGTAAGGATTGAAACTAGATCTTTAATCTACATTTATTTTTATAGTAGGTGGTATGATATTTTAAATAAATAAAATAATGCACATGAAGCACTTTGAAAACCTGAAAGTGACATACAGATGCTAACTATTGTTATTAAATGTAGGACATAGTATGCTAGTTGGAAACAATTTTCCACCTTTGTTAATATTAATTTTGTTTGTAGGCGGCAGTTTAGCTGATGCCATAAGTGAAAACTATAGAAATATGCACTACTTCAGTGAACCAGAATTGAAAGATCTGCTGCTGCAAGTTGCTCATGGTTTAAAGTATATCCATTCGATGTCATTGGTACACATGGATATAAAGCCCAGTAAGTATTCACAGATCGGGCATTTTCTGCATTGGAAGTGTTAGCCATTTTTGGACATGATTGAGTATGTGGTAACACAATAAGCACTGAACCACGCCTTAGTAACAGAAGCGGTTAGTTTGAGTACAGAATACAATGAAAGAGAACAGTTTTGAGACATATGGCTGGCCAACTGCTGTTGAGTTTGTTTTGGCTATTTTTGTGGGATTATGCTTGTTTGCTTACTGTCTAAAAATCTGGCTTCTTTCCAAGAAGGCCGTTACTATTTGTGTTAATTACTCAAAGGAGCAAGAGGGTGGTGCAAGTTCTACAAGCTCTGAAGTTAGATTACGTTTTGACATAGACTTCTATTTTTATTCTTTGACAGGTAATATCTTTATATCTAGGACCTCAGTTCCAACTACTATATCTGAAGAAGGTGACGATGATGAATGGTCGTCTAGCAGAGTTGTGTTTAAAATAGGTAAGGGAGCATGGAGTTACATTTTTCCATGTAACTGTTTTTTTTCTTTTTGAGAAAATAAGCCTTTCCCTTTTACTACTTTAATATAGGTGATCTTGGTCACGTCACTAGAATATCCAGTCCACAGGTAGAGGAAGGAGATAGTCGTTTCCTTGCCAATGAAGTTTTGCAAGAGGTAAGTAATGTTTTGTTAAATGAAACTAAATGCATATGACTGGCTGGGCTTTGGATCTTTAGTTTTTGCTTTGTTAATGGCAAAAATGTATGTACACAGAAGGAGAAGCTGCATTCATAGAAGGGCCTTTCTTCCACGAGCGGAAAGAAAACTTAGGATCCTTGCCTGGATGTCTATTCTGGTAATATTCTGTACTGGAAATTAACCTTTTCTTTCTTTTTCAGAACTATAATTACTTGCCAAAAGCAGATATTTTTGCTCTTGCGTTGACTGTGGTGTGTGCTGCTGGTGCTGAACCACTGCCAGCCAATGGGGATCAGTGGCATGAAATTCGGCGAGGGAAGCTGCCTAGAATTCCACAATTACTTTCTCAGGAGTTATTAGACTTATTAAAAGTAAGAAGTTCGATAAGTGCCTGTGGCAGCATGCTGCACCTTGTTTTTTTCCTGCACTGTGAGGATGGGAATACTAGTCAACTATAATTTTAATCTTTTTCAGGTTATGATAAACTCTGATCCGGAGAAAAGACCCTCAGCAGTTGCTCTTGTTAAGCATTCTGCACTATTAACTACTGCCAGAAAGAGTGCTGAGCAGCTAAGAATAGAACTGAATGCTGAAAAGTTCAAAAACTCTTTGTTGCAAAAGTAAGTTGAATCCATACCATGCCAGCTTTGGTTTCAAAATACTGGGGAATTTATTATTTATTTAAAACATTTATATCCCGCCCTATATCATTAAGATCTCAGAGCGGCGTACAGATAAAAACATACAGTATAAAACAATAAATATACACAGTTAAAAACAAATTAAACCATGATCTAAGTTAAAACAATATATAATTTAAAAGCAATAAAAGCAGTTAAAACAATGTGCCAGTGAGTTTAACCATCAAAGGCTTTGTTAAAAAGCCATGTTTTTACTTGGTGTCGAAATGCAATCAATGTTGGCGCCAATCGGGCTTCCAAGGGAAGAGCAGCTGGCCCAGCTGAAGTAGAAGCTAGAAAAGTAAGCCAGCTCCCAGAGAGCGAGCTAACAGGAAGAGCAAACAGGAGTTTGACAGGGGGAGTGTAGGGGAAGAGAAGCCTCAAGAAAATCCAGGAGGCTGCCAATTCAAAGAGGCCGTGTGCTTGCCATGTGCTCCTGAGTGCTGAGTGAAGAAGGGAAGGTGGAGTGTGTGGAGAGTTGCTGCAGGGCCTGAAGGGGGTGTGGCCTGATTGCTGTTTGTTCTCAGCAATCAGTTGCCTGATTGCTGTTGATAGTTGTTGGCCTCCCAGCAACCTCATTCTGCTTCATCACTTGGAGCTGAGCAGAAGCAGGGAAGAGCAGCTGGCCCAGCTGAAGTAGAAACTAGAAAAGTAAGCCAGTTCCCAGAGAGAGAGCAAACAGTAAGAGCAAACAGGAGTTTGACAGGGAGAGTTCGGCAGGGGAGGTCTCTAAGAAAAAAAGAGGGGGGAAAACAAAGAAAAACACAAAAAGAAAAAAACACAAAAAACCCCACCAAAAAAACCTTCTTTTCGCTTAAGACATACTCATATAGTTGTGCACCTTCAGAGAAGACAGGACAAAGCAAAGGCAATTCCACTATAATCAGAAAGGGAAAAACAAAGCAGAAATAGACAATATGGATGGAAAGGAGTCCCTAGAGGTGGTGACCTGCAAAGGGTGTGCAATGTTCGTGTTTCTGCCTGAGCTCAACATGGCGTACACCTGCAACAAGTGCAAGCTGCTGGCACTTTTGGAAGAAAAAGTGAGAGGACTTGAGCAGCGAGTGTCCACCCTCCAAGGAATAAGAGAAGACGAGGAGTTCTTAGACCAAACACTGAAACTGCAACAGCAACAAGAAGCACATGAGATTGAAGAGCAACAGCCAGCTGAAGCAGAAGTGGAGTATGCTAAGGGGAGGAAAGCCAATGAAGAGGAAACTCCCTGGAAAAGAGTGTCAGTTAGGAGCAGAAGAACTAGAAGGCATTCTGCACCGGTGGAATCATTAGAGTTAAGCAACCGCTTTCAGCTACTGGCGGATGAGACTGAAGGACAGTTTGCAGAGGAAATACAGGAGACACCATGCAACAGTGAACAAGAGGCAGAAGGTAGGTCATCCAAAAAGAAGAGAAGAGTAGTCGTTGTGGGAGACTTCCTGCTGTGTGGGATTGAAACCCAAGTATGTCGTGAAGACCCATGGACTCGCCAGGTGTGCTGTCTCCCTGGAGCACAGATTAGAGATGTGACTGAAGGGTTACTGAAGCTCATAAAGTCCACGGACACATACCCCTTTCTTCTCATCCATGTGGGAACAAATGATGTCACCAAGCAGAGGTACGAAGAAATCATTTCAGACTTTGAAGCTCTGGGAAGGAAACTGAAGAACTTTGGGGCCCAGGTAGTTTTCTCATCCATCCTCCCAGTTCTTGGAAGAGGATTAGAAAGGGAAAGAAAAATACTCCGGATGAACAACTGGCTACGAAGGTGGTGCCGACGTGAGAGTTTTGGATTCTGGGACCACGGGCTACGCTACTTGGAAGATGGTCTGCTGGCAAGGGATGGGTTGCACCTCACAAGGGCTGGAAAGAATGTGTTCGGCCAAAGCATGAAGAACTTGATCAGGAGGGCTTTAAATTGAATCTTATGGGGGCGGGAGATGTAAATTTTGAGGCAACAATGGATGAAGGCCCATGCACCACAGTACAGAGAACAGCTCCAATTGTGCCCCAAAATAGTGTCCACAACAATGTAGGAACAAAGCCAGACTATAAAACACATGGTCTTTGATGTCTATATACTAATGGCCAGAGTTTGGGAAACAAACAGAACTATCTTGAACTTTTATTACATGAAGGCAAATATGACTTGATAGGTATAACTGAAACTTGTTGGGATGACTCCCATGACTGGAATATAGCAATTGAAGGGTATAACTTGTTCAAAAAGAACAGAAGAAATAGAAAGGGAGGCGGAGTTGCACTATATGTTAAAAATACCTATCCCCGCACAGAAATACAGGCGGATCAGACTGGGAGCCCCATCGAGAGCATGTGGATTAAAATAAATGGGGCAAGGAATAAAAAGAACATGATAATCGGAGTCTACTACTGACCACCCAATCAAGGAGAAGACAAGGACGAAACTTTTGAGAAACAAATTGCCAGTGTTTCAAGGAAGTGTGATGTAGCAGTGATGGGGGACTTAAATTACCCTGATATCTGTTGGGAGACCAATACTGCCAAAAGCGGCCCTTCCAAGAAATTCCTGACATGCGTGAGTGATAACTTTCTCCTACAGAAAGTGGAGGAAGGAACTAGAGGATCGTCAATCCTTGACTTGATATTGACCAATAGGGATGACTTAGTGGATAAAGTGGCAGTTACGGGAACTCTGGGGGAAAGTGACCACATCATACTTGAATTCTTGATTATAAAGGAGACAAAAGTTGAGTGTAGGCATACACGTACTCTGGATTTTAGGAAAGCTGATTTTAATAAACTCTGAACTATGATAAGTAAGGTCCCATGGCAAGTGAGCCTAATGAGAAAAGGAGTGCAGGATGGGTGGGATTATTTTAGAAAGGAAATTTGAAGGGCACAGTTACAAACAATTCCAACAAGGAGAAAAGATAGAAGACCACAGAGGAAACCAATGTGGCTCCACAAAAAGCTTAGAGACGACCTGAAAACAAAAAAGGATACATATAGGAAGTGGAAGGAAGGCCAGGCTATAAAAGAAGAGTACAGACAGGTGGAACAGAAGTGCCGAAACGGAGTGAAGTGAGCCAAGGATTGTTTCAAAGCCAGTAATGCAAACCATCCCTGCGAGGCAGGCACATAGGAGGACAGGCAGCACAGGGAAGAAGCATGCCGGAGGCTTGTGGGGTTGAACCACAAAGCCTATCATGTAGTACAGCTCCCAGGCACCAGGCGGACAGAGAGGTAGGCAGAGATGTACGACTATGCCATAGATCTGTGGGGAAATCAGTCCCAGCAGATACTCCACCACAACAGCACCCAGGCGGAGGTGGGAAGGCAGACATGCAGCAGACATTTCTGGGGGCACAACGAAGTGAGCCAAGGATTGTTTCAAAGCCAGTAATGCAAACCGTCGCATCGCATCACATCCTGCAAGCATCCAGAAAACAATCCACTCAAGCTTCATACCACAGAAAATGGACTGCCTTCGTAACATACATTACATCTAATATTTTCAACCTGAGATCTCGTTAACACAAGTCCTAAGTTTCTTAGCTTCCCTTTTTCACAAAGGACTCAGATATTCGCTTCGCATGTATTTAGCGGCAATTTCCGCTTTTAACCCTCCTGTTGAGGGATTTACAGTTTTTTCACACCCTCTTTTGAAAAGTTTTCTCAAAGGTGGTTGTTGTTTATTCGTTCAGTCACTTCTGACTCTTCGTGACTTCATGGACCAGCCCACGCCAGAGCTTTCTGTCGGCTGTCGCCACCCCTAGCTCCCCCAAGGTCAAGTCTGTCACCTCCAGAATATCATCCATCCATCTTGCCCTTGGTCGGCCCCTCTTCCTTTTGCCTTCCACTTTCCCTAGCATCAGCCTCTTCTCCAGGGTATCCTGTCTTCTCATTATGTGGCCAAAGTACTTCAGTTTTGCCTTCAATACCATTCCCTCAAGTGAGCAGTCTGGCTTTATTTCCTGGAGTATGGACTGGTTTGATCTTCTTGCAGTCCAAGGCATTCTCAGAATTTTCCTCCAACACCACAGTTCAAAAGCATCTATCTTCCTTCGCTCAGCTTTCCTTATGGTCCAGCTCTCGCAGCCATAGGTTACTACGGGGAATACCATTGCTTCAACTATGCGGACCTTTGTTGTCAGTGTGGTGTCTCTGCTCTTAACTATTTTATCAAGATTTGTCATTGCTCTCCTCCCAAGAAGTAAACGTCTTCTGATTTCCTGGCTGCAGTCAGCGTCTGCAGTAATCTTTCCGCCCAGAAATACAAAATCTGTCACTGCCTCCACATTTTCTCCCTCTATTTGCCAGTTATCAATCAAGCTGGTTGCCATAATCTTGGTTTTTTTGAGGTTTAACTGCAACCCAGCTTTTGCACTTTTTCTTTCACCTTCGTCATAAGGCTCCTCAGCTCCTCCTCGCTTTCAGCCATCAAAGTGGTGTCATCTGCATATCTGAGATTGTTAATGTTTCTTCCTGCGATTTTCACTCCAGCCTTGGATTCGTCAAGCCCAGCACGTCGCATGATGTGTTCTACATACAAGTTGAATAGGTAAGGTGAGAGTATGCAACCCTGCTGTACTCCTTTCCCAATCTTAAACCAGTCCGTTGTTCCGTGGTCAAAGGATTCAAAGGTACCCACCCATAGTCCCAATATGGAGTCTATCAGTATTAAAATCTCTAATATCACCACCCTTCAAACCAATGACAACGTCAGACTACAGACTACTCTCATGGAAGACTGCCTTCCTAGTAGCAATAACATCAGCAAGACGATTCAGTGAACTTTGCGCCCTCAGAATAGAACCTCCGTACTTGTCCTTCCACCACGACAAGGTTCTCCTCAGACCAGATCTCACGTTCTTGCCAAAAGTCGTCTCAAATTTCCATCTTAACAAGATAATCACCCTTCCAGCCTACTTTCCAGCACCTACTTCCCCACTGGAATCGACAATGCACACACTCAATGTCAAGAGGGCTCTTGCCTTTTACAAACAAAGAACAGCAGACTTTCGCACTTCACAACGGCTATTCTTATGCTATGCAGGCAAAAACAAAGGTGGACCTGTCTCCTCCCAACGTCTAGCAAAATGGATCGCCAATAAAGTGAAACTGGCGTATGAATTGCAACAGCTACCGCTCAACTCACCAGTCAGAGCCCACTCAACCAGAGGAGTAGCCACCTCTACAGCTTTTGACAGAGGAGTCCCACTAACGGACCTTTGTAAAGCTGCCACCTGGTCTCATCCTTCGACCTTCGTCAGACACTACCATGTTGATGCTTGAGTCGACTGCACCTTCGGAAAAGGCTGTCCTGTCATCAGTCCTAACGTAAACACCTACCCTCTGACCTGGTAAGTCAGCTCGTTATTCGCCCATTGTGTGAATGCACAGAGACCACAAAGAAAAAAGACAGGTTGCTTACCTGTAACTGATGTTCTCTGAGTGGTCATCTGTGTATTCACACAACCCACCCACTGTCCCTGCTATGGTGTTTGCTTTTTTATGCTTACTGACTTATATAAATTATGGTACTAACACTCGACATCTATATCTAAGAAAGCCCCCCTCAGGGCTCGGTACCTATACTTCGATACAGTGATTGGGAAAGTTATATGCATGTATATATTTTAACCTCTCGGTTCCGAGGCTGCGCCGTTGGTCTCAATGAACTGAGGGGAATAGGTGGGAACTGTTCTGAACATGCGCACAGCGCCACGGGGGAGGGGTTCCCGCCTGAAACGCCTCAGCTATAGAAGTTTCCCGATCATTGCTCTGCGCAGGTGCAGAGCCCATTGTGTGAATGCACAGATGACCACTCGACGGAATCAGTTACAGGTAAGCAACCTGTCTTTCTTCAGTTGTCATCTCTGCATTCACACATATGGGTTCTATGCCTGTTCAGTGCCTTGTTTGGAATATTTTAGAGCTGAAAGGTGGTTATTGGGAAGCCCCGCTCCACTTCACCATGCATCTGGATGCAGCTCCCATCTTTCCCATCTCACAGGTTTGTAGATGGGAGAATTAGCCTTTTCCCGTCTGAAAATGCACCCCCCCCTTTGAAATCAGGCTTTTCAAAAGCCTAAATGCATCTGGGGTGGGGTGATGGGGAGCAGGGGGAACCTCCAATCTCTAGATATAAAAGTTTTTCAGTAAGGGAAATCTCTTTATCTCAGATCAGTTGCTGATGTGATGTCTGAGATTTTTGTGATGGGATACAGATGGGGAGAAGCTGGTGAGTTGGATAGGGCCCCTCATGGGCATTTTTCAGTCCACAGACCAGAGCTTCCCCACCCCTGGTGGTACAGGATTTCAGCCTTAGGCTCCTTGTAATGACTTTGGATGCAAATTCCTTTAGCAATGTTATCTGGAGGGGAAATAACAAATTTCCCCCTCTTTCCAGGGAACTGAAGAAAGCACAGATGGCAAAGGCAGCAGCTGAAGAGCGAGCACAGATTAAAGATCGAATGACAACTAGATCTACAGCACAGAACAGAACAACCCGTCTTACTGGAAAGAAAATGAACCGTTCAGTCAGCCTCACAATATACTGACTGGGCTGTTCCATAAGACTGGCAAAGGCAGACGATGGACTAAATTAAGAGAGGGTTCTGTTTCTGATTTTCTTGTTAATCACTGTCAATGGTTTTATAAAGAAGCCTTATACCATTTTAATTTTATCAAATGCAGTTAAATAACTGTATTTCTCCATTGCCCCAAAGAATCTAGGATGCTTCCAAGCCTTTCAGTTACACTGTGTGTTACACCATCTAGAGTTAACCACTAGGTGTGCTGCTTTTTAGTTGTAATGCGTTGTAATGAAAGGCGTTTTCTAAGAAACTGCTTTGTTTAAAAAGGAAGGAAGAAATGCCATGGGGAGAGGTTAAAGGCCAGCAGGCCAAACCATACCTGGTGTCAGGTAAACTATTGTGAATTTTACTCATGTATTCAACTGGGAGCACTTTGTTAGGCATTGCTTAGACCACAGGAATAAGCCTGTGGAAACGTGCCATGTGAAACTGCTGCTATTTTTAGTTTGTCCTTGCTGTAAAACTGTAGCATTAAAACAATCATTGTGTTAGTGGGCTTTCTTTTTTTTTAAAAAAAAAATTATGTGAAAATTATCAAAGCTGCCTGGGTGAAAGCAGCTTCCTTTTCCGAAGCTAGTGTACTGTGTACAGAGTCAATGCACCAATTTTATATTTGAATTACATTATTAGTGTAAATGTTGCTTTGGTTTTGGTTTTGTACTTCTTTCTAATAAAAGTTCTCCAAAAGTTAATTCCTCCCCCTTTCTCTCATCTTCTTTCTTCCTCTGTTAATATTTGAATGTGCCTGTTTGCATATTTTAGTACTTGTACATAAGTGTATTGTTTTACCATTTTTCAAAATGATTGTATATAGCTGTTCTTATAGTGTACAATACTGAAAGCTGTAGTTTGAGATGCCAGAAGATCCAATTCAAATTTATTTCAACTTTAGTTGTGAAATTAATATAATAGGTCCTCCCATTGTGTTCTGATAATGTCAAAATAGATACTATCTATTTTGGGCTTAAACCAATGTTTCCCACTTGAATGTTTCACTTTGTTTTTAATTAGTATTGAATTGGAATATTAAAGTGACATTTTGAAATTAATATTGTCATGTTTGTGTCAACTTTGAAAATCTCAAATCAGTAGCGACGGGGGTGTAAATAATTTTAGATGAAAGACGTACTTCTTGCAGCTGATTCATCCAATCCTGCTCATCTAGTCAGTTTGTCTGCTGAGGGAATGCCTCTTATCATATTCTGAGACAGGACTGCTTTTGGTGCAGGACATGGGTTTTGTGCCGGGGTAGGTACCTTGTAGTCCAAAACACCTAGAGTTTTGGCCACAACTCCCATCAGTTCTATCTTCCATAGTCCATGGTGAGGGATGATGGGAGTTGTAGGCCCAAATAGCTAGACGGCCACAAGTTGCCCATTCTGGTTTAATTTTTATGCAAGTGTAAAACACATTTCACAGACCAGAAGCAACCTTCTGTACCCTAATCATTTGTAGGAAAATACTAAATTTGAGTGTAGAAGATTTTTGGTCAAAAACATCATAGGTATTCCAACAGAAATGGCAAGCAGACACGTTTTGGTCTTCTGAAACACAAGAAAGGCAACTGGGTTATGGAGGCAAAAGACACAATGTGGTATAAAGTAATCCTGTAATGGATAAGTTGGCACAATGTAACAGTAAATGCCATCCTCTTAAAAGTCTCAAAAGATAACGAGCTTCTGAGGAACAAGAGGTTAGAATCAACCCTTATGAAAGGGTTTATGGCCTT
The DNA here is from genome assembly GCF_023053635.1 of Elgaria multicarinata webbii. Classification (NCBI taxonomy): domain Eukaryota; kingdom Metazoa; phylum Chordata; class Lepidosauria; order Squamata; family Anguidae; genus Elgaria; species Elgaria multicarinata. The sequence goes on from NC_086172.1 coordinate 97,037,826, forward strand.
TCTGTGTTTTTATATTTCCTGTTTTATCTGAAAATCTGTAGTGAGTTTGTTAATGAACAGAAATATGAACTTCACAAGAGTTCCAAAATGCTGCTAAGAGACCTGTAGTCTAATATTTGTTTATTCGTTCAGTCGTTTCCGACTCTTCGTGACTTCATGGACCAGCCCACGCCAGAGCTTTCTGTCGGCTGTCGTCACCCCCAGCTCCCCCAAGGTCAAGTCTGTCACCTCCAGAATATCATCCATCCATCTTTCCCTTGGTCGGGCTCTCTTCCTTTTGCCTTCCACTTTCCCTAGCATCAGCCTCTTCTCCAGGGTATCCTGTCTTCTCATTATATGGCCAAAGTACTTCAGTTTTGAGGGATACCATTCCCTCAAGTGAGCAGTCTGGCTTTATTTCCTAATATAGTGAGTAGAATTTTAGCAGGCTTTAGCTGACCAGCAAGCCTCATTCCCTCTATGGGCCTCTCGTAGTTATGTCAGACTTTTCTCATAGAATCTTGCCTCAAGATGGGCTGGGAGGTTTTCATACCCAATGAGGCACTAGGAAGGCAATTAGCTTTCCAGCTTAAATGCTTTGGGAATCTGTGAGAAGCAGCCCCCCTGCTTCTTCTAAGCTGGCAGGTGAACTTATAAGGGCCAATGCACAAGCTTCATGCTTTGGCTCTGCTTCAGGAGAAACTGCATGCTATCAGCCTGGAGAACCTGCTGTGGCTTAAAGGGATATTTTCCATCTGTTGTGGCGGACCTAATAGACACCCACCTATGAAAGCTTGTTTAGCTGGAAGGTGGTGCTGACTCTGCATATATATATTCTGCATACATTTTCAATCAATAAACTCCTTGCACAAGTGTCTTGTTTTCATCTTGATAACCAAAAGGACCTAATTGCTGACTTGGACCTGGCAGAACCCAAACTCAACGCAGAGTCTATATTAATCTAATGGAGCATGCTTAGGAATACTACGGAATCTTAAATGAAGATTTCCAAGAAAAGGCAGGGAAAGTTGTTTATTAGGGAACTTATGGAGCCATGTTTTATTCTACTATGACTTGGTTTCCATTCTGAAGCAGGCCTTTGTTATTCTTCAAAATGTATGGGTTGGATCCAGACTTGCTCTTCCATAAATTGAAGTGTTCTTTCATTTACTGAAAGGACTAAGATCCATAGCTGCTAGTGCTAAGGGGAGGCAATCTTTGCTCTGGAGCAGCTTGCGGTGGGGCATAATGCTGCAGGGGCATGGAGAATTGTTGGAAATCACCTCCCCCACCCTTTCTCCAGTGGGAAGAGTTCAAACTGGTGAGATCTATGTGTTTTCCTGGATGCAGGGGTGAAAGATGTACAATTTAAGAACATTGTGCCTCTGACCACAGATTTGTTTGAGTTCCAGAGCTGAGTTCAGTTGCTCCACACATTCATTCATAAACCACTCAAGCTTCTTTCATCTCAGCAGCCTAACTTGGGTATGCCTTTTTGTTTCTATTGTTAAACAATTGGAATTCAGAAATTCTTGCTGATCTACAGCAAATTACCTAGAGACCTATCAGTAGATCCCAAACTACTTTCTCCTCAACCCTGCAGTGAAGGGAGTTCTACTCCTGGGTAATATGCATCCAGCAGTATGTATAAAAATGATAGGAAATACTGAAAGATGCGTAAAATGCTGCCACCCAATTTTTGGCAGGTACAAGTTGGCATGTTTATATTATTCTTCCTTAAAGACATCTGCATTGGCTGTCAATTTATTTCTGAGCGCAATTCAAGTTGCTGGCTTTCATCTATAAAGGTCTAAACCAGGGGTTGGCAACAGGGTGCCCATGGGCACCAGTGTGCCCCAGATACTAAGACACCCTACTCCCAATTTTTATTTAAATATTTGTATATTGTCTTACTGGCAGCTGGGATTGCTTCAAAAAGAAGTGGGGGGTCTAGCTGCAGCCATCTTAATTTTCCATGAATGTCTCTGGGCAGGTTACTTGTACTAGCCATGCCAGCTCATGGTGGTCATTTTATGGTTGTGCCCACAGGATCAAAAGATTGCCTACTCTTGGTCTAAACAGTCTGGGTCCTGTTAATTTTAGGGAATGTCTACCCTATTGTAGTTTATTAGACTAGATCTACACCATGCAGGATATGACACTTTGAAAAGGTTTTTAAAATGGCATATGGAGTGTATATTGAAAAGATACTGAAAAGCAGCACAAATATCTCATGACTAAGTAAATATTTATTCCAAATGTTAATCTCACTAACAGCATATAGAAGAAATAGCTGTGGTCTGATGTGCTGAAGTACACTAGTGCAGGTGACACTATGTAGTATTTCTTTATTACATTTCTCTACTGCCCAATAGCTGAAACTAAGCACCTTTACACGGGAATAACTTTTTTCTTAACAGTTCACCTATGGAAGGGAAACATTCAGATTTGATTCTCTAAAGTGTTTGACACACTTAGAATATTTTCATTCAAAAGGCTGCAGCAACATCTGCTGGTGAAAGTAGAAAAATACCACTCAGAACCTCTTCTATTGGCTTTTTTTTGGGGGGGGGGTTGAGATAGGATACTAAAGTTATCAGCAAGCTACACCAGCCATCAGTATAGACTCATGATAAACATTAAACTAATCCTTTCCCATAAGGGCAGTCTTCTTCTTAACCCCCTTCTATGGCTCCTCTTTTCTTTTTTCCCTTTTTCTTTTTTACGAATCTTGATTATTAAGGGTCTGATTCTACGTTGCTCTTTCATTACTGCACTTCGTTTCGGAGTACAATGAAGGAAGCAACACCCCATTGCGGGAGGAGGAAGGTAACTTCACTGGTAACTTTGAGGCTCGACTTCTGCAATGCGCTCTACATAGGGCTACCTTTGTGCCTAGTCCGGAAACTTCAACTAGTTCAAAATATGGCAGCCAGGTTGGTCACCAGTACACCAAGGGGTGACCACATTACACCAGTCATAAAAACTCTTCACTGGCTGCCAATTAGTTTCCGGGCGAAGTAATAAAGTGTTGGTTATCACCTTTAAAGCCCTACATGGTTTGGGTCCAGGCTACCTGCGGGATCGCCTTCTCCCATACAATCCGCCCCACACACTCAGGTCCTCTGGGAAGGGTTTACTGCAGTCAGCCACAACTAGGCTGGCAACTGTTACCCAGAGGACCTTTTCTTCTGCTGCTCCCAGTTTGTGGAATGGCTTGCTGGGAGAGATTCGTCAACTTAACAGTCTTCCAGAATTTAAGAAAGCCATAAAGACTGATCTCTTCCAGCAGGCCTACCCAATGGAATTTTAAGATGCCATTTTAATGGTGTGCTGCTTTTAATGATGCACTGGTTTTAAACGTTTGAATAAGTTGTATGCATTTTATGGTGTTTTATTTGTGTTGTACCCCGCCTCGATCCAGAGGGAGAGGCAGGTAACAAATAAATATATTATTATTATTATTATTCCGCATTTTCCTGTTAAAAGTTAAATGTTTTCCCTGTGTTGTTCCCACACTATTCTGCTCTTACAGGAGAAATAAGAGAGAGAAAGTTACAGGTTAAGAGTGAGAATGTCTTTATGCCATGCTGAAGGCCATGAATAATGAAGTATGTGTTTTATTCAGAAACAAGCAGTGGTAATGCATTTCTTTAAGAGTGCAACTTTTCATAGGAATGTAAAAACAATGTTAATTAGATCAATTAAATTAAACAGCCACACTTCTGAGAGCAATTATTTCCATTTAAAAGGACTACTTTGCATGCTAAATCCATGGTGGATAAGCTGGTTGTCCTGATGCCCAGTCCTATGCAGAATTAGGTGCATTGAAATACTAATTTTGGCATGCCTAACTCGGCATAAGGTTGGGAGGTTAGTAATTTCCTTGCACAGGGTGGACAGGGCTAGGTAATTCAAAAGGTTGTTCCACAATGGTTTGGAAGTTCCAGGATGACCCTCTGAAATCACTGGCACTTACGTTCAGAATATCATCCTGTTTCATATTGGGGATAATTCAGATATGTATGGAGCAGACCAAATCTGGCGATTAAGCAGCTTAGCTACAGTCATAAATATACATGGTTTGTCCTATATAAATGATCCTTTCACACTCTTTTGGAGAGATAAGAATAAAAGGAGTCAGGTAAATCATGTATATATTTATATTCACAAATGCCTGATTCATGTGCAAGGTCATTTGCGTTATGGCAAATTTGCTATCATGGACCTGCCACAAAAGATTGGTAGCACAGTCTTCCACATGCCCAAAGGGATTACTAAAAGAGGGACTATTCGTGTCCCCACACCACCACCAAAAGCAAAAGCTGTCTTGTCTTGGAGCTGCAAGCCCCAGGCAATTAAGCATGTTTCATAGAAGGTAATTAGGAATACAGAGAATTGAATATAATAAGGTAACTGGTACCAATAGGGAAGACACAGAATTAGTTCACAATGAACTTCAGGTAATCATTATGAAAATGTAATTGGCAAAGCAGTTTGGATAATATCTAAAGAGGAAATGCTGAATAATGCTGAACTCATTACCAGAGATGAAAAGGATTATATGGGAAATGTGTCATTTTTCCACCTGTCTTGAATGCCTTGTTTAATCTTATGTAGTGTTAATGGCTACACTATTCTCAGATAATAGAACTTTATATTGAATATATAAATATCGCTTTATTTAAATATTTATATCCCACTTTTCAGCCCATTATGGGATCTCTGAGGTGGTTCACAACATCAATTAAAATAATGTACAAACCATAAACCAGCTAAAAACTAAATAAAAACAGAGGGAAGGATCCAACAGTATCTGTGCACTAGTGCTATTGATGTTGTGCTAGTGGAAACCAATGCTTGCGTGACAGGTTTCCCCATCATATCACCAAGTGCTATTAATGTTGTACAAGTGTTGGTTTCTGCTAATACGATATCAATAGCACCAGTGCATGGACACCCTTGAATCTTTATCAGAACAAAACAACAGAAACAAGATATTAAAATCACAGAAAAGGGAGAAACTAAACCAAACCAAAGGTGTGACAAAAAGGGGTTGCCAGCATGCCAAAACTCCAATAAAAGGGGGACCAATCAGACTGTTCCACAGCCTGGACGTTGCAACTGAAAAGGCTCATCCTGTGTCCCAGTCAACTGGATTTTGGATGGCGATGGAACATAAAGCAGGACCTCTGGTGACAATCTCAGTGGTACTTATCTCATGTGGGAGAAGGCAATGATCTGGTCCCAAATCCTTTAGACTTAATAAGTAATTTAGTTAATATTTCTTTCCAATTTTGGCTATACTGTCAGATAAACTCTGTCTTCAAGCTTCTTTTTATCTGTATCGGAGCAGAGAGATGGAAACAGGATTTAGGCAGCCAATTGCGAAGGCTTTATTTGGGTGACAATCACTTCAGGATAATGACTGGCTCTTTCCTGGATGATAAATAAAGCAAAAAACCTCCCCCACTCCACACAAAAAAAACTGTCTACCAACCTGATTCTAAACACATTTATTGCTACTTTATGCATACCTCTTGTAAGAATGCCAAGGACTGCAGTCTACATTTTCTACATTTTCAATGGTAGTATCACTGCAAAAACACACACACCAAAAACACATTATTTGGCTAAACTAAGAGTCATTAAGCTTTTAAAGGAAAAGTGATTGTGCTCTCCTATGGCTGAGCCAGCAGTCTAGAGAATGCTTCCTCCTAAAGATATGAGTCATGTAGAGGACATGAGACAATGTCCCTGCCATTGCTTGAAAATAGCATGAACATATTTGGTCAGAATGCACACAAATAAACGCTGGATTGGCAGCACACACACACACACAACCTCTGCATTTTTAGATGGTACAATTAAATATTTCCAAGATGTTCTTAATCCTTAAAAACATTTTTAAAAAATTGGTTGAAGATCTGTCAGGGACAAACTATGGATAACAGCAGCACAACCCAACATGACCATTCTGAATCCCCATTAAGTGCAGTTTCTGCAGCTGAAACTCTCCCCACGGCCTGAGTTCGATCCCAGCGGAAGCTGGTTTTAGGCAGCCGGCTCGGGTTGACTCAGCCTTCTATCCTCCCAAGGTTGGTAAAATGAGTACCCAGTTAGCTGGGGGAAAGGTAATAATGGCCGGGGAAGGCAACGGCAAACCACCCCGCCATAAGGCCTGCCAAGAAAACGTTAGTGAAAGCTGGCATCCCTCCAAGAGTCAGTAATGACTCAGTGCTTGCCCGAGAGGTTCCTTTCCTTTCCTGGAGGGAGATTTAAGGTGTTGCTTAAATGGGCCTGCAGACTTTCAACTAGTTTGGAATAGAAATGTAAATGAGAAATCATCTATCTGAAATATGAAACAAAGCACAATATACTGAGAAGTGGAGAACAGTTCCCTTATTTGCTGCATTGGAAGAAACGCAACCATTGAAAAATGTATGTGACATTCAGAATTGACTATGTCCTTTGGACTCAAGAATCTCCATGGAAATATAAAAACTAAAAGTATAAGTAGGCCCTTAGATATAATTTGAAAGGGACTTGGTTAATGTGCCCACTCTTGTTGCAATGAACAACACAATTAACTTAGAATGAATGGCTTCCAAAATAACCCTGAGACCACTGTCTTGCCCCAGAGTCTCATACAAACAACAAACTTGACCTGTCACTAGCAGACAGTTCATATTGCATTGGTATTGATTAGGAATAGTTCAAAGACAAAGCACAGAGCCTGATTAAAGGTGGATATAATTATTGTACTACATGGCTAGGCATTTGATTGCAATATTACCTCAAAAATGTCATACTAGTTATTATTGTATCAACATTGAACCGATGGGAGCTGTAGTCCAAAGCATCTGGAGGGCACCAAGTTGAGGAAGAAGGAAGCTACATAGTACTGTTTATAATGCACCAAAGCCTTGTCTTTGTTACACCCAGAAGCAAAAAATAACAACTCCATGGACTTAATGTGCACATTGGTTTGGATCCAAAGGTGTGCTCTACCACTAGTGGGAAGTCTCTTCTCACACAATGGCCATGGCTAGACCAGGCCTATATCCCGGGATTGTCTTGGGATCATCCCTATGCATCCAAATGTCACACAGGGGATCCCGGGAGCAGGTAGGGAAACCCCTCCATTTGCCTGGGATAATCCTTAGGTCTAGCTAAGGCCAATGACTGCATCTTATGTAGTGGAAGAATACTGCATGTGAAAAGTGTCCCCTTCTTGTGGAAGTACTTGCACTAATGGGAAATGGTTCCATTGGTGCAAGCACCTCCACAATACGTTTTCATAGACCACTAAAATTTATATGCTATACAGCCTCTAGCTTCTTAATTCACCATATTTCTCTAACGGTAATGCAGCCTTGAAACATTGTGGTGGTGTACTGTGAGAGATGTTGCAAAAGCTTATGGAACAGCACTAATACATTTTTGTCTGTTCACAGGACTTCGGACCAAAGTCGTTATGTTTTTGCTTTGGTTTTCCTGTTGGAAATAACTGCTGCCAGGAGTAAACTGATTTCAGTCTCTGTTTTTGTTTTTGTTGTAATCAGAAAAAAAGCCACAATGCATTTTAAATTTACAAAACAGGGATCTCTTAACAGTTAAGAATTAGCTAATCTGTGTTATATGCTCCTGGGGATACATTCTTGTCTAAGAATGTAAGAAGTGCCTTGCTGTATCAGATCAACAGGAATGTCAGCAAACATTAGAGGATGTTCCACCAGGAATTGACCAGTGGTTCTTCCTTCCAACCCTGTTCTAGACAGCTGCAGGGTGGATAGCTCTGGTAATCATTGGCTAGAGGTAATGGCAGACTCAGGCCTTCTCTCCATCTACCCCCCACCCCAGCTATCCTGATACAGATTAGTCTTTCCTCACTGGTAGCAGTGGGGAGAGAAAATGCAGTGGGTAGGGAGGAATGCAGTTGCAGGAGATTCAGGACACCCATGCAGTTAAGGCTTTGGGGCATCCCTGTTTTATGAAAACACATGGTAGCTGCCCTCAGCAGTGGAGAGAGAAGTGCAAGGACACTCTCAAGCATGCCGGGAAATTACACCTTTTGATTTTGAAGTCCTGTCCACTAATCAAAAATGGGAAGAAAATGCATTTTTTTTGTCCAATCAGAAGTTATCTCTTATTATCTCACAAGTTCCATGGCTGAAACTTGACTTGGAAAACACATATGTTCCAATTCTAAGCCCTGGTTCAAATTAAAGCTTGATCTTGGGTAAATTAATTTGTTCTGGGGTAAATACCACAAAAACATAATGGCTTTGATCCAGATCCATTGAAAACAAAGGGTGTGTGTGTGTGTGTGTGTGTGTGTGTGTGTGTGTGTTAGCATTTGGCAGAAACCCTGCTATATCAGCAGAACACGAGATACACCACCACAGTGGTAGATATGTCTGCGGAACTCCCCAGAGAAGCTGATGGAAAACTCTGCTATTGTAGCTGTTCCATTGGCAAAGATACATGGGCAAAAGAGCTACAATGGGGTGGCATCTTGAACCCTTGTCCCAGGAGGGCTCTGTGTACTCTCTGCAGACCACCTGCCCATGTGGATGCTGTATTGTATGAGCTCTCCTTCCTATTGTGTATTGTGCTCCAAAATGGTGAGCAGCCTGTCTGTAGGGATATCTGGAGACTTGCAGCAGCAGGGTCATTGCTGTCTGTGACACTGGAGCTGATGGAGTGCTGTGGCATAATTTTGTGCATTATGTGTGATACAGGAATGTGTACTGGGGGCATGTCCCCATCATCATATTAATTGTCTCCCTCCATATATTGGCAGCAAGTGGGCATTGTTGCTGGCACAGTGTCTAATTGATGGACTTTGGCAATGTTTCCAGGAAACGTGCAGGCATGTCCCTGGCAGCCAGGGGATGTGTGCTGGGGGCATGTCCCCATTACCATGTTCATGAAAAAACTCCTGTCTGAAACCCTTGGGAGTCTTTGCTGCCAATTAGTATTGACAATACTGAGCTAAATGGACCAGTGGACAGTCCCAATGGCCCCATTCAGAAGACACCTTAAACCACAGCTTTAACCACAGTGGTTAAGCCAGAAAGCCTTATTCATTGTGGTTGAAGCCATGGTTTAAGGTGTCTTTGGAACATAGCCTGGCTTTCTGGCTTAACCACCGTGGTTAAAGCCGTGGTTTAAGGTGCCTTCTGAATGGGGCTAATGTAAGGCAGCTTCCTATGTTCCTTTTGTGCACATGGAGGTCTCTAGAAACTATGTCTGTTTAGGAAGAGGCAGCGTAGGAAGTGGTACAAGTTTAAGAGATACTGCAACCCAAGCAGTTTCATTAGAAAGTCCAATTAATTTCAGTGAATCGTATTTCCAAAATAATATGCCTATGATTCTAGCTTTAAAGACTATAAAAATGCAGATGTTTTACAATCGAGATGTTAGGAAAACCTGTTCCAGCCAATAATTGTAATTTTAGCTAATAAAAGTTAGAATAAATTTGGTTCTTCACTTCCTCAGATGGGTATTGCAGTTTTAAGTATGCTGTATATAGATGTGTGATCCGGGCAACAATAGGGCCATCTTGCTATATATGTTGTGCAAGTCTTGTAATGGATATTGGGAACCCTCTGAAATAGTCTTAGTCAGGCATTTATGACATAGTTTTCTGTAATACCATTTAGGAGTTGATGCTGGATGCTTCTCTACTGGTGTATATCTAGAGTAGGATTTTAAGATGTTAGAAAAATATGCTAACTAGGCACATGGGAAAATTCATAATCCGCTTGTATGCTCTTGCATGGCTATGTATCCTTCAGTGCAAAGAACGAGTGATGATGATTAGGCTCAGTTTATAAGTGGTATTGGAGCACTCTCTTGTGACTGAAGCTGGTGTTTTATGCTGAAATGTTTCACATTTTGAAATCGGTTTGTATTTTTAAAAATCTATAAACTGGATGCGTTATTGTTGGTCGTTTGTTTACTTCTGGAGTGCTGTCATGTGCATCGCACTGTCTACATAATGGTTTATTATTATTTATTCAATTTGTACCCAGCCTTTAAAACAAGAAAATGGTGCTCAAAGCGGCATACAGATCGTTTCCATAGGAAGTCGCCTATGGTAACACACCTAACAGATGAAAGATAATGTTTGTTTTTGTTACAAGTCCAGCCTGTTAAGTCAAACGGGCAGAGGGAAGAAAGAACAGTCTTCATCGCATCTTTCTTCTCCGCTCCACGAATCCGTGCCACGGTGCCACCTCTTCAGAAAAGGGAAACGTTGATTTCAGCAAAAGCGAAGTTTATGATATCAAATCGATCCCAAGAAGCCCTCAACTCAAGGCTGCAATTCTCAGCATATTTATTTGGAATTTCCATATTTATTTGGAAGTAAATATGGGGCTTGCTTCCACGTAAGTTCTGTTTAGGAGGCGAGTATTCCTGCGTACATTGTAGGAGGAACCGCCCGGAGCGTGAGGAGGATTTCGCCTTGGTTCTGCTCCGCGTTTCTCTTCAGGAAAGGCTTTGAGGTTTAGTCCCGCCCCTCCTCACAGCTGAGACCCACAGGGGCGGAGGGTGCCTTACTCGCTCTCGGCCTGTGTCGCCGGCTGCGTGGGTGAGGAACAGCGACGTCCCCGGCAGCCAGGGGTCCGGTGTGAGGCGCGAACGGGGCTGGAACCGAGGGACACCCCGCTTGTCAGAGGCGCCGCTTGCAGGCCGCTCTCTGCTTAGTGCAACGCCATCGCCGTCTCTCCGCGCGCCTGTGGTTGGCTGCTGGGCGCGGCCTGGGGGTGTGGGCAGGTCAAGGCCCTCGTGTCGTAGCAGCCCCCTCAGGGGAGGTACTGATTGACCGACAGACAGCGCGGAGCTACCGCTGCTCGCGGGCCATGGGGAGCCTGAAGGAAGAGCTGCTCAAGCCCATCTGGCATGCCTTCACCGCCCTCGACTTGGACAGGAGCGGCAAGGTCTCGAAGTCCCAGCTCAAGGCAAGTCAAGAGAGCGAGTGCGCGCGCCAGCAAGCGTCCCTCGACGCGAGGGCGGCTGGAAGGCGCTGGGGCAGCCTCCCTTGCGCCCGCTTTCTGTCTTCTCCGGCGGCGCCTTTTCGAAGCACTTCCCCTTTTTCGGGAGCGCCCTCGCCGGCTCCTTCCAGCCTGGCCCGGGGGTGGGGGAAGTGAGGGCTGGCGTGGCGCAAGCCTGATGGTTACGCACGGCTGGCTGTCACGTCCGAAATATAGTCCTGAAGAAAGCGCTTTCTTGTGAACAAAAAAGAGAGTTCCTGGGACGGGGGGGCGAAGGAGGGAAAGGAGGTGGTAACTACAACGCTAATGCCACCCAGGTGAGATGGCGTCCTCTAATGGTAAAAGCACCCCCCCCCCCCCGTTGAACTTTTTTCTTTGGTGAAATTCTTACAGGTACAGGGTCTGGACGTGGCAACCCTATCGTTTCAAGGAGGCTTTCACAGGGAATGGGCAGAATAGAAACATAGCCTTACCCTGGGTCAGTCCATTGGTTCATCTAGCCCAGTATTGTCAACATTGACTGGCAGCAATGGCTTTCAGGCAGGGGTCTTTCCAGAGCTGCCTGCCTGGAGATGCCAGATTGAACCCAGGACTTTCCCTTTGCCCAGCATGGGCTCTGCCACTGAGTCACAGTCACTCCCTCCGTCATAGGGACAGGGAGCATTGCGCTTTTGTCTGTGAATGAAGCTTGAACACATTGCAGGACCAGTTAATGAAGGCATTGCTTTAATGAGAAGGTCCTTTCAGCTGTTTCTGTGCCCAGAGGAGGGTTTCCATTTTCCTTGGCCCAAACAGAGTTACCTTTATCTCTTGAAATGGAGCAGGCTGTTTGGGACACGGCTGTGTGTGACTCAGAAACAGGTAGCCCATTCTAACAAATGCCCCAGGGTCAATAATACCATTATTGGGATCACCCAGTGTTCTTTATGCAACATGTACACTTTAAAGTTATTGGAATATGTTTATCAAGAAGCATGTCCTATGAGGAAAAATCAAAAGGGAAAAATAGCTGTTTCTTTTTTCTTAATGTCCTAGTGCAGTAGTTTAGAGTTCTTTGGATTGGCTATTTTGTATCTTAGCCAATTTAAAATAATATGTAGAAGAATGTAAGCCATAAATGTGGCATTTACACCTATGTTATATTTTATATGAGGTATTTTACTCAGGGCCATTTGTCACAACCAAACAGGTGAGTTAACTAACAGCAACAGTGTGTGTGTGTGTGTGTACGACTAGTTTTGCCATGTGCCGATCTCAAAGTTCAGGGCACATTTAGTGTCACAACAATGAAATCTGTCAAAATCTAGGCAAATCTAGGCAAAATCAGTGTCCCATAACTAGTGGAACCAAAGTAAATGCTTGAGTAGACTTAGCTTTTTGCCCCCCTCTGGGCCGGACAATGTCAGTGGACCCGTGGACATGCCCGTTGACATCATCACCTCACCCTTTCTGCCTTTCTCTGTGCTGAGAGAGGCACAGAGAAAGGGACTTGGCTGAGGTTCATGGTGTAATCATTATGCAGCTGCAGCAGCACAAACTGAAGATTACACTGATCGATGTACATTTGAATTTTTACTTTGGGTAGAATATGTGGGGTTGGCCCTACCATTAGACAGGGTGAGGTGGTTTGCCTTAGGTGGCAGAATTTGGATTACTGTTAAAAGGCAGCAAGTTGTTAATCATTCAGCTCATTATCATATTTGTGGACAGATCATAGCTCTGTGCTTTGCTTCGAAAGGTTCAGGTTCAATCTCTGGCATTTACAGGCTGGGAAAAAACCCTGTCTGTAAAATTTGGGAGTCAGTGTATAGGCAAAACTGATTAAGTTGGATTAAGGGTCTGACTCGATATAAATCCTTAGTTGGATTAAGGGTCTGACTCGATATAAAGCAACTTCTGTGTTTCTTTCTAATTTTTACCACTTTGGAGAGTGCAATATGTCTTTTCCACCTCTGGTACCAAAATGTCATGGTCTGTCACTAGTTGTATTCCCTAATATTGCTTATTGTGATAACCGGTCATTGGAGATGAGTAACACTACTCGAATAAGGAGTAGTAGGGAATAATCTTGTGTTGCTCCCTGAATCATTTATTCCATGTGGTGGAACTGAGCTTGGTTTTCTGGAAGAGTTTAGGAATATAGGAAACTGCCTTTTACCAGGTAAATATTGTACCTCAATAATATTTACTTCAGCCTTCCCCAACCTGATGCCCTCCAGATATGCTGGATTACAGTTCCCAGAATTCCCTGGGAGTGGATTCTGGGAGTGGTAGTTTAGCACATCTGGAGGGCACCGGGTTAGGGAAGGCTAATCTACTCTTATCAGTGGCTCTCCAAAGTTTTGGGCAGAGGTCTTCTTTCTCATTGTCTGCTGCCTGATCCTTTTAACTGGAGATGCTAGGGGCTGAAGCTGCAACCTTTTGCAGATAACACATGTGTTCTACGAATGACCTGTGGCTCCTCTTCCAATGATTAGAACAATAGGATACAGAGAAGTGGGCTAGATGATTGCTTTGAAACAAAGATTGTAAACCGCCCAGAGAGCTTCAGCTATTGGGCGGTATAAAAATGCAATAAATAAATAAAATAAAGTCCCATTATATCAGTATTTTGGGATGTGGCAGGCGTGAACAATTATTGGGCTAAAGTATAGATTTGGACCATAGGATCCTGCTGCCTCTGCTGCAAAGGCTGTTCAAACCTTGAAGAATGAATTATAATTGGCCATTATTACTGTAAATCTTTCTGTGTACTGTAGCTTTAGAGCACGTAGTTCAGGCTATTCCAGGCCATGATTGGGGCTGCCAGGCACAATTGTAATAGAGCTGATTAATACATACATTGCACTATAACAATTCTCCCATTTTTGTGTTTTCTATCTATCAAGCTTGATTTCATCTTTTGTACCATAAAAATGTATAAAATCTCACCTCCTCCCACTTTGGCTGTTTGTTGTTGCCAGCACTTTCTTTCTACCCCAGTGGCCCGTGACATTCAGGCACCCAAATAAAAAAGTACTGGCTTTGTTTCAGCTCAGTGTGGAGCCTGCCAAAGGGAGACAGAGATTCTATACTGCTCTCTTGTTGGAGCGCAAACAGGAGAAGTAGTCAAGAGACTCCATTCTTTTTCTTGCCACATACTCTGAGGAGTGTTCTCCACAGAAGTCTCACACAGCTTGTGGGGCTTTGATCAGCAAATCTGGGCACACTCCACCAGACTCTCTTGGCCCTAAATTCCTCTGGTCAAGCCAACTTTAAAAAAGAAATGTTTTGAATAGGACTGTACACCTGTGCAATGACTCAGACACTAGGTCATTGTAACGATCACTAGGTCAGCTGTGTTCTGTGCTGTTGCTGGCCAAACTATGAACCCTGTGAATAGTTCAGAGCACTATTTCTAACTGTATAATTGAAACCAAGGGGCCTGATGAGGGGTGAGAACAAACTTATTTCTGAACTCATTTCTGCATTTGTAAGGTAACATAGTGTTCCACTAGTGGCTCCTGCACAGAATTTTGATGTACATGTGTAATGGTTTGTGTTGTTCTCTATAGCTATTCTTCCAGTTTACCCTTCCCCCAACATGGGCCACAGCTAGACCTAAGGTTTATCCTGGGATCACCCAGTGTTCACCCCTGCCTGAGCACTGGATCCCCTGTGTGTCACCTAGATGAACAGGTTTGACCCCTGGACGATCCAGGGATAAACCTTAGGTCTAGCTATGGCCCTAGTGCCCTGCAGATGTCCTGAACAGCAATAGCTATTCTGGCTGTGGATGATGGGAGTTGTAGTAAAACACATTTGGAGGGCACTGAATTGTGGATCTATGTAAGAGTTAGAAACTTGTAACATAATTTGGGGTTTCAATCAGTAATCCTGAGTGGTAAAACCCAGCCGTGGATTAAATATGATGCGATTGTTGTCTTGGAATTTGAAAGTGGGGGGTAGTATTTTATTGTGTCCATGCGCTCGCGGAACCACCACTTGTGCAATGGGGCTTTGGCTCTTCTAGAAATACATGTTTCTGGAATGAGGCAGGTCAGTAGGGCTCACAGAAAGGAGTCCCATTGACTAATCCCAATTCAGAAATGAGCGTTTCTGCTAATTTCCAGGGTTATTTTTATAAGTGCCAAAACCCCTAGCACACAAGTGGTGAGTGCAATGGAACCAGCAGAAGCAGAGTGGCCCCTTTGGATACTGCCCAAGGTTTGGACCTTATGGAATAAGATGGCAGAGGGAAATGCAAGCACCTTGCTCTTCCTGTTCACTATGATCCTTTGTAATGCCCAAAATAGAATGCTCGTATCTTCCTTTGTACACGCCTTGCCCCCCAGCAGTGAGATGTGCAAGCTATCCCTGTTTCAGATGCAGTGTAAATCTTTCCCCTATAAGTGTGTGGGGGGAGATCCTGCAATTTGAGTAGCAAGGAGTAGTCAGAGGGCTAAGATGTTTCTCAGTCAAGGTTGTACCATGCCAGCTCTTGCACTGCTGTATGATGATGTTCCATAACGTAATATTGATGTGTGTTTTTAAATCTTTAATTACACTTTTAAAATAAATATTGTCTTAAGCTTTGTTTATCTACTGCACTTGCATTTTTAGACTTCAATAGAGTGTATCACTTCTGGATGTAATTATAGCTTGCTTATTATAGTCTTTATGACTACACAGTAAAGTGCCTACACTGTAAAACTTCCTGTGTAGGGCTTGTTCTGCATGTCACAGTTCCAAAACTTCATAGACTTTCTACTGTTTGAAATTGACAGTAGAAAGCATTATAAATATTAATAGGATTTGGCGCATTGAAATACTACGGATGAAATCTGCAGGTTTTGGATTAAGGATCAAAATACACATTATTTTAAAGATGTAGCTAGAAGATCTGAATTGTGATTCTGCTCTGTGGGGGCTTTAATCCTTTGCCTCCCATCTATCTGGATTGGAGAGCCTATCCAGGGCTGGGCAGTGGGGGGGGGCAGTTGGCATGGGCCTACGATTTTGAGGGGGCCTACTCCAAGACCCCCTGGGCAAAGTTGCTTGATTTTTCTGTTGTTGATGATAAACTTGCCCAAAGAAAAGCTTTTCTGAATGTGAAGAAGTGATGTCTTATATACATCTTAAATAAAAGTGCTTGCCATTACCTTTTTTAATAAATTGTTCTAGATCATATGTATTTAGAACTGATTAAAAATACTTAATGAGCAGTTTGAAATGGGGCCTACATTTCTCCATCTTGCCCAGGCCTACTACCAGCTTTGCCCGGCCCTAAGCCTATCCTTGCAATTTATTGTGATCCATTTATTTTATTAATTATTATTATTATTATTATTATTTATTTATATAGCACCATCAATGTACATATTAAATTGTTAATTTCTTTCTGACTTTTCATGTTGAGTGGTGATGAGTTCTTCAGAAAAGGTCTTACTGCGCTCCCTAACATCCTAGTGTCCTGTACAGGCAAAGTCAGTAAATGGTAGGCATTTTAACAAAATGAAAGAGCCTGGGGTGGTGGGGATGGAACACAGCATTATTTTTTGTGCAGTTCTTCAGGTCAAACTCTGAGCAGTAGAGATGAATCATGTCATTTGTTCAAAGAAGAATGATTGGTATAATTACTAGAGCCAGCGAGGCGAGACTTTGTAGACATAGAGGAGGAAGTGCCACAATTATAAACTAGTGGAAAGTCAGTGACATTGTGGGGAGAGCTATATTAAACTATATTAAGGCGATATACTTCTTGCAGTGCTTCAGAACAATGGGGAACTTGTCTGTCTTCTAATTCATATGTCATTTCGAATGAGTGAAACACCTAGAAATAATTTTTCATGAATTCCAAGGTTCCATCACTGAAGTACAGGACCCTTCATACATGCTCCTGCAAGGAGTCTGGCTACGAATATGATCTGCTTAGGAAAGGCTTCCCCAGGACTGGATTGTGAAACTCATTTATGTTACTTTTTAACAGGGTTTTGCAAATAGAATCACTCCATCTCTAAAAGTAATTTGCTATGGCATTAATCTGGACACAGTCAGTTTGTGGGTGAGGAAAAAGATGATGAAATGAAGATTTGCTGTATTTAATATTTTATTTGCTATGCTCACTATGAGCGGTGTGACTGCATCTTGTTCCATTGAGGCCCTTGAACAGCCTGCTTCAACTTTCAAGCCTCCAGCCACCATGCCAGCTGGGAGCAAGAGTTCAACATATTTGGAGGATACCAAGTTGGGGAAGGCTGCTCTTGCATGGAACTGGTTATTGTTGGACTTCCAGCTCCCAGAAGCCCCAGCCAGCATTGTCAGTGGTCAGGTACAATGGGAGTTGGATTCAAGCAACATCTAGAGGGCCACATATTCCCCATCCCTGCTTTAGGGTGTCCCTCCAACCTGCGCACTTGAACGCTGAGCTGGCTGCTCTGGCTGAAGCAGGAAATGGTGAAGGAGGGCTCAGAAGGACAGAGCAGCCTTTATGAGTTGGACTGGGGCTGGGTGGAGATTTATTTGATTTAAAGTGCCTCCTGCTTTCAGTACATAATATAGCAGCTTGGTATATCTTGACTCAAAATATACTTTTCTAACACAGAAAGAGAAGGGCAATTCTGACATGAAGGTAAATTGTGAAATGTGGCTGCAATGAGAGCTTTATGCTGAAAGGAATTACTTAGCAACCACATGAGCATGAAAAGAATGAGAGTCACTGGTGAAAAGTTTCTTCCTGTTTGAGAGAAGCTGAGTTTTTTAATACCCCAATTAAATTGCTTTAAAAAACACACACACACACACAAATGATTGCCCATCAGAGTAAGTTATATGAACACTTAAAGAGGTTTTATACTTTTGTTCTTGGCACATTTAGTGAGAGGATAGATAGGCAAGATATCTGAAACTGTCATATTGTGCACTTTTTTCATCTAACATCCAGGTCTTTAGGTCTTGCTTAAAAACAGTCAAGAAGGAAGTCAGGTGTTCCTTCTGTTGCAGAGTATTCCATATGGATGGGATCACCATCGAAAAGGCCTTAACACTTGTGCCTGCCAACCTAATAGCTCTTATCAACAGACGTGTGAGCAGGGCCCCCATAGACTATCTTGGGACCTCGGCTGCAGGCAGTCCTTCAAATAAACTGATTCCATGCTGTTTAGAACTTAAAGATGATCACCAGCTCTTTAAATTGGGCTTGGAAACGCCCTGGCAACCAGTGCAACTAGTACAGAATTGGTGTTATACACTCTGATTGCAGAAGGCTGCCTTCTGCATACAAGGCTGGGCAGAGGGGGCGCCAGTAGGGCCAGTTGGCATGGGCCTACAATTTTTTTGGGGGGGGCTACTCCGAGTCCCCCTGGTAGAGGCAAAGGGGGACTCTTTGGTAAAGATTTGTTACAAAGTAGCTCTCCTGTGAGTGAGCGGGTACTAACATTGACAAGGCAAAGTTGCTTGATTTTTCTGTTGTTGATGATGAATTTGCCCAAAGAAAAGCATGTAAAGCATTTCTGAATGTGAAGAAGTGATGTCTTGTATACATTTTTTAATAAAAGCGCTTGCCATTACCTTTTTAATAAATTGTTCTAGTTCATAGGTATTTAGAACTGATTAAAAATACTTAATGAACAGTTTGAAACGAGGCCTACATTTCCCATCTGGCCCGGCCTGGCCCTGTCTGCATGAGCTGAAGCTTCAAAAATGTCTTTAAAGGCAGCTTTAGTGACTTTTGTACCTGTATTGGCTCAAAGGAGATAGAATGCATGTAGAATGCTTCATATACTTTCTATCCCGTTATTGGCATTGTTCAGGCAAAATTAAAGATGATGCCTGAGATCTGTGAATGATCTCCCAGCATCCCTTTTAAAGCTTAGCAGCTACTATGGAAAAGGGGAATTAGCCAGTTGAGATAGCCTTTTCTGTAGCTTCTGGGCAATTCAAGCCCCAACATGGTTTCAGGGGAGGGGAACATTTATCATAGGAAAGTTTAAGACCCCCCTTCCAGCACTGCTTCCCCAAGTCATTTACCCATTCCCTGTTCAAACTTTTAAAAGGATATTGAGATCTCTCTCATAGGCTTCCTGCATATTTGGCTGATATTCCTATTTTGAAATCATCCTGTATTTGATATTAAACTGAAGTTTAATTAATATAAAATAGAGCAATTAATCTGTATTAATCTAATTCTACTTGACTCCAAACCCTCTAAGATTTCGAGACCGATTTCCCTTGCAATCACTCAGCTTATAACACAATAATCTTTAAAGAGGCACAAGCCTCTTTCTTTTCTTTTCAAATTTGGTAAGTGTTCTTTCTTTAAAAGCTGGTTATATTTAGTTTGCTGTAAATCGCTGAACAGATTTGCTGGGTATATTTCATTCTCTGCCCTGTATGGCATTTGGCAAAATAAAAGATATGAAAATAAAGGCCTTAAGTTTAGCAGTTTCTGTTTAAAGGCAGGGTACTTTAAAGAAGGAAAGGTAAGAAGGAAGTTCTGTTAAATGTCGTTGGCATTTTGCCTGCTAATGAATATTTTGTTTACCACAATATGGAAGAAAGCAGCAAATTGCTATCTAGATAAAACATATATGGCCAGGGTTCCAAACTTAAACATATATGCATGCATTTAAGCTTCACTGAAGCCAAGAGCATATATATGCATGTCTTTAGGATTGGGTATTACATCTCAATCTCTGCTCTTCAAACATGCCATCTTTCCGCAGGTTATTGCAGACTTTGTCAATGATACCTTTTGTTTAAAATCCAGAAGAGGGAGATTTGGGCTACAATTGTATGCTTAGCCGGAAGTAATGCTAATTGAAATAAATGACAGTTACTTCTAAGTAGTGCTTTGCTGAATCCTGCCCGCTATTTTCAGGAACTTTTTCTCTCCCTGTGAAAAAGGCACAGTTTTTTCTGAGTCTTTCACAGGGAAGGGGAGAATTTTGGAGAGTTTTCTCTTTGGGTAGGGGAACAGCAGTTGTTTAGGGGGCTTTTTTCAATTTTATTTTTAAAACAACACCAACACCAACACCCCTAGCACTTGGAGAAGCCCAGCAGTTCTTCATGAATGCCTATTGGTGACCATGGGTTTTCGTTTTCCCGCATCCCCACAAAATGTCAAAAATGGAATAAATGAATTTTTTGGCACAGCATTACTTCTAAGTAAGCATATTTGCAATCAAGTTGTTAGGTTCTCCTCCCCAAATTTGAAATTTCTGCCATTTATCTTTACTGCATTGAGTTATGGTGAAAGTCTAGCCAAGAAAACAAGATTGTATGTACAGACACCCAGATTCTTTCAGATAATTTCCCTAAAGGCACTAAGTTGCTCCATATTGCTGTGCTTAAGGATGAACAGTAGACTGAAGTCTCTTGTGTTTCAAATTATTTATAAATCTTGTACTAGGCATTTTCTCTCTAAGGAAGGTTTACACAATTGTAGACCTGATCTTTCTATTAGCTTAGCAAGTTGATGTTAATTTGCAAAACGATTAATGTGTTTGTACTTTCAGTGCATGTTCTGCAAGCTTGGTTTTTGGCTCTTAATTCTTGCAGAATCTACATGGATAGAGCAAAGCAATTGTCACAGCTAGTACTGGTGTACTTTCATTTTACAATGGTAACCTTGATTTGAATAGTGTCATTTAGATGTATTGGTACACAATATGATCCAAGTTGTAGCCACTGTTGCCAGATTGCTATGCCCTACAATCCTTTAGAGTTCAAAACAGGGTTTTTTTTTAGTCCTGAAGTTGGTCAGGAGTGCTTCTCATGAAAGGGCATCTAATTTCCTCTTATGATCAAACATTTGATACAATCAAACCTTCATTTGATAACCAGTACAAGGAAGATGTCAAAGTTAAAAAGAGGGAGTCCAAACATTTATTTGTTGATCCAAACAAGGTCCAAACATTCATTTGTTAACCAGCACAAGGTCACAGTTGCTCTAATGCTGTGAAGTGTTTCTGCACTATTTTAACACTAGCAAGAAAATTTACTGAACATTAAATTCCATATTCATTGTTTCATAATTTGTGTTTTATGACAGAGGGGTAAATCTGTGGGATCAGACTTGATATTTTTGTGAACGTTTTTATATGTTCCTTTTTGTAGCTGATTTTGTGGAAGGAAATAAATAAGTGATGAGTGACCACATCGTTGCTGTTCTAGTGACCAATGCAGAGGAAATTATGACTTCATAGTGACTGAATTGGCTTCTATCAGGATGCACCAGCTTACGTATTCCATGGAAAGTTACCCTAAAACCAGCCTTTTACTGAGTCAAATTATTGGTCCATCCATGTAGCCCAGTACTTTGACTGGCATCTGCTCCCCAGAGATTCCTGTAGAGGGTTTTCTCCATCATCCTACTCTAACCATTTAACTGGATATGTGTTCTATGATTAGTATTAAGGCAGCTGTTTGCTTGTAAAATACAGCTCATAGGTGTTAATTCTGAATTAGTTTTTGTCCAAAACCCTGTATCATGTGGTCGTAAAGCAATGTAGACATGCAAAAGAAATTTAAAAAATAAGAGAGAAATTCTAGGTTAAAATTTTTATTTGGGAGGCTCTTTCCTTGGACCATCATAATGCACAAGCGGTGTTAAGAGTATGTTTTTGACCGCTTTGCAAATTTCTTCATAAACAGGCTGCAAATAACTTCAGATTTTAAAGAAAGGGCGAAAGTGAAACTGACAGATTCGTTCATCCAGGCAGAGGGCTTACCCTGCTTAGCTCTTAAAAGTCTGGATTTTGAATCTCTGTGTATTCAGTCATGTTTGTGGTACTGAATGAAGTTTGCTACCCCCTTTTTCCCCAGTTGGCTCCTCATATTTAACTGCTACAGGGCAGGCAGGTATAACATGGTTCCTTCCATGTTGGGAATAGCTGTACCTATTGAATTTGGCCAGTACAGATGGGTGAGAATTTTGCTTGATTTGGGGTTGTTGCTTTTAATAAGAACTTACCAGAATTCATACATTTCTCCATAAATGGAATATATATTTAAAAAGAATATGTGACAGATTTGTCCACCCCTAGTTTCTATCCATATGATACTTAGTTATGCATTCTGTTATTTTATGGGAATACATGTTTTAATGAAGGAAACAATTTCCAAGTTTAGCCTTCCCTAGGTCCAGCTTCATCATCTGTGCCTAGCTAAGCTCATGCACAATTCAGCCTGCTTTTTGCTAATTTTATCTGAAATTACAGATAATTGTAACATAGAGGCTGTTTGAATGTAATGGTAGCTTTCAGCAGCATTTGTGGGTTAATTAATCCACAAAATGCAGGGATGCATGCTGTGTGGAATCTGCTTCTGGGTTCCAGCAACAACCTATGAATACCACATTCAGAGGTTGTTATTGTGATGTTCAAAGAACAAACCATGGGTTAACTTGGGGTTGTGCTTGGGTTCGGATGTCACGTTAACCTAGGAATGTGGTTGGATCCAAATTTAGTCATAGTCCTAATCTACACCAGCCGTTTATTCTGGAATAATATCGAGGTTGTCCCTATCATACTACATGACATTCACCTACTCCTGCGGTGATCTAGGGACGACCCCTCAGTTATTCAGGAATATCTCAGACAACTTTTGCCATGGTTTTTTTGGCTCTCTTGCTACAATCCCGAAGTCTGTGGCTGGTGTGCCCCCCCCCGGTTTTTGAAGCTGTTGCTGTTTGATGTGAGCCCCTGGCTCGGCGAACAGCTAACCTACTGTCAAGGGCGTGACCAGCAGTTTTGGATGTGTGCGAGAGTGGGCGGCCACCATTTTTGGCACATTTTTTGATTGGTTATTGGTTTTGGCCCCGATCATGTGTATATATATATATTTAATACGAACATATTGATGCACAGGAGTGCATCTTCAATACAGTACCTATCCCCCCCTGCATTCCTGTGTATTTGCGCTGGTGTGCATCTCGGAGGAGGTATTTAAAAAAATCCATGCCACGTACTCATCTGTACAATCCTACCCACTTCTCCTGATACACCTTCGAAAGTGCCATCACGGGGCACACATCCTCCCACAATGGCTCTCCTTTACTCCTGGGAAACTTCCCTCGCGTGTGCCCCATAAGGGACAATCTTGGAAGCTGGAAACCCCGCGATCATTCCTCCCCCTTCTCAAAAGGGCTCTAGGTGTAGATGAACAGGATTGAAGTTAGTCATGACAGAATTGAGTCTAATTCCCTATCCTTTGACAGGGTATTTTGTTATTCAAAAGAAGATAATTCCATAGTAAAGGAAGTAGCTTCTAAAGGTAAATTAGCTCCACCAAGTTCTTCATTTTCCATAATCTTATGACCTCCTTTATCTTTCCCCATTTTGCTCAACAAAATATAATACAGTTATTTGAGTTTTATCTACTCCTCCATAGAAGGAAAAGAGCCAGAAGAATTCATTTCTTTAATTATGCAATCAGTTATATCAATTAACATCTAAAATTTGCTTAAAGCTGGTGTATATTTGAACAAACATTGGCTGTTAATTGATATGATTATATATAAAATATAATATTAACAAACTTAAAGAAAATTATTTCTTTTCCATATCAATTGCCATTTATAATTAATCAACTGCAAACATACAGAGAAGAAAACAAGCACAATACAAACAATCAAGCAGATTGTATCCATTTATTATATAACATTGATTTTATTTTGTATAAAAACCATGCTTCATACTAGATGTGTTTTAAAACTTTTACACCAAATACTTTTTTAACCTTTATTAATATAAAGATGTAAAAAAAACTTTACAACATATTATACACTTCTTAAAAGTCCCTGCCGAAATTGTAAATCATCCACTTAAGATTTTATCTCCAGAGCTTGAAGTCTTTGAACTATCATGATCTCTATCCTTGGCTTTGTAGCAGTGAAGCCTTTGGGCTTTGGCCCTCTGGCAACGCCATGCAGGAGCTGTTGCACCCCTGCACTAGCTGACTCTTTTAGCTAAGACTTTCAAACAGTCTAAAGGAAAATAACTTGTTCTGTCAGGACAAAAACAAAGGTGATACTGCCTGGTGTGAGACAAAGTTCCATGGGGGCAGGGGAAGGCAAGGGTCAATAACAAGGACTCCTCAGCTTCCGTCTGCTACCTCCATCCCCACTGAGGTGCTAGTTTTCTATGTTTTGAGAGATCCCCCCCCCCCCCCCCCCCGTGGGAGCATTCCATTATATGAGCCTTCACCTACAGTCTGAAGCATTAGTTGAGATACAGATTTAATGCCTCATCACTTCTGTTTCTTGAGAATTTGGTGAAGCAGGGTGGGGGCAGAACTTTGAAGTAGTCTCTTAGAGTGACACCCCATGGAAAATAATAAGCACTTGGGTTTGTTTCAGTTTATAGTGGGAAACACTCCCAGGTACATGAACACTGATATTTTACAGTGTAGTACAACATAACTCCTGTTTGGGAGGTTATTTTCTGTCAGTCCGGAAGAAATCAATCCTAGTTATGCTTGTAACTGTTCTTAATGTCTCAGGAGAAAGAGGGTGGAGAAACCAACTTGTACTTATCTATTTGATCTAGATAATGTATATCTCCTTAGTTCCAGTGCTATATTTAATGTAACCGATGGAACTTTTAAATGTATATATATTTCCATCATTAAAGAAATCCTGTTTTCCCTATTACTAGATGTGTACAGTTTTGCTAAGAGTTGCTGCATTTTCATTGATTTTCTCTCTTTTTTAATAGGTCCTTTCTCACAACTTGTGCACATTGCTGAATGTTCCACATGATCCAGTAGCCTTGGAAGAGCACTTTAGGGATGATGATGAAGGACCTGTTTCCAATCAGGGTTATATGCCTTATTTAAACAGATTCATCTTGGAAAAGGTATGTGTGTCTCCGTCCCTGCATACATGATGTAGTTTAGTATTTTGCTTTTGTTTTTAATTTCAAGTGTTTTTATTGTTATCAAGCAGTAAAAAGTACAATCCAGGAAAGAGACAAAATTTGAAGAGAGACAGAGTTCAGAAAATACAGAAAAGTATTAGGGCTCAAAAAGCTTCAGAGTTACTAATGCAGAGAGACCTTTGAGAATGACTTATGAGAGGAAGTGCAATGAAGCCTAACTGAGCCCTGATGGTGTGGTCTGTGAAGGGATATCAGCCAATGTTTAAAAAAAGCACGTGCCTATCTTCTGAATAACCTAAATTTGCATGTCTATTTTCCCACCAAAGACAGATGCCAGATTCATTAGTACAAATTCTCTATCAAGAATCTCTTAGAGAACTTCTTTTGAATTGCACTGTCCATATGGGCCACCACTAGCAAAAACACTTTAGTTAGTTTTAATATTTATTATTTCTATACCGCCCAATAGCCAAAGTTCTCTGAGCAGTTCACAACTTATATGACACTGCAATTCAAGGCCGTTGGAAACAGAACTGTGCATGTAGCCAAATGTTTGGTTGCTGTTTTGTTTGCTACTTTGAAGCAGTTGTCACTGCTGATGACACAAACTGCTTCTTGAATTGTGTAATTCTTATAAGACAGCATTTTATAATTTGATCAGTCAGGCTCTGTCATAGGCCTTAGCTAGACCTAAGGATTATCCCAGGCAAATGGAGGGGTTGTCCCTGGCTGCTCCCAGGGTCTCCTGTGTGTCATTTGGATGCACAGGAATGATCCCAGGACAATCCCGGGATATAGGCCTGGTCTAGCCATGGCCTTCGATAGCTTGTACGTGAGCTGATGGTGTGGAAGTCATGATGTTCCCTGGGTCTCCACAGTGTGTTTATGTGGTAATAAGAGCAAAATGTATCCCTCCCACACACAGGGTCTGCTACTAATAGATGTGGCATCCTGGCATTTATTTGTTTCTGCTCTGTGGAGCTGCACAGGGGAATTTCATGATAGGCCTAAAGAGAAGGGTCCTAGACATGCTACAACCATCTTGTGGTCATGACCACTCGTGGTATTGCAGCTTGCTATTACTTTTTAAAAACAACAAGGAGAAGGCGGAGATAGAGCACTCCCACATAGCCTATTTCCCCCACTCCTTGTTTAAGAAATGTGTTTAGGAAAGTCAAGAGAACAGAGAGTGAGTTGCATAAAAACTAGTTATAGTTTAATGATACTGAACACTATTTTTCTCAGCAAAGTCAAAGTTTATAAGTGGGGGAATTCCCCCAAAAGCTAACTTCCTTGTTTTGTACTTATAATTACACTTGACTGAAGTGAGGGTTTTAGAAGACAAAGGCTCTGTTTCTTTGAATTGTATTTGTTCTATTTGACTGATTTCTGGGTTTTCTGAAATGTTGATGATTTGCTGAATATACCCATCTTGAAGCCAGTAATTATCGTTGGCTTCTGGTTTTAGATATTAAGAGAGGGGAAACATAGTATCATTTCACACCTCCTCCTTCCTCCTCCCACACTTGACAGTTGATAGTGCCAACCTTTATGGGAAATGGATTCTATTCACACACACCCTAAACTCCGCTAAGGGAGCCTTAGGGGGAAAAAAGTTTCCATTGGTGCCAATGGAAGCTTTTTACGAAGGCAGCTTATAGCACTGTTAGACAGCTTTTATCTTAATCGCAGCTGGGGCGGGAAGGGTTAAACCTTCCATTGTTGTGTATTGGACTCCAACTGAAAATCACCACACCGACATACTCACAGTATTGCATTTCTAAAATACAGACCTAGGCCACAGCTAGACCTAAGGTTTCTCCTGGGATCATCCAGGGTTCGCCCCTGCCTGAGCACTGGATCCCCTGTGTGTCACCTAGATGAACAGGTTTGACCCCTGGACGATCCAGGGATAAACCTTAGGTCTAGCTGTGGCCTTAGTTGCATACTATGTGTTTTAACATAATATAATGTGTTGCTTGACCCTTCGATGCTTAAAACACACACATCCTGTTGATGCCAGGCATAGAAACTGGTGCAGTAGTTCCACCCTCCCAGAACTTAAGTGGAAGTCTTTCTCAGCCCTGTTACACAAGATCACTCTTAACCAGAGATGCCAGCAATGAACTTTAAACCTTTGACATGTGATTCATGTACATGGATTACCCTTGGTGAATTGGGCACCTGTCTGAAAACCGCTTTAGTTAATGGAACAACTTGCATGCCAGTGGTTTTTGGAACAGTTTCTTTGGGTGGCTTATTTTAATTTATCTTCGTATTTGTATGACAAGGATCAAGTAACATTTTAACAAATCTCATAAATATTTTCCTCACTGCTCTGCTTGGTTGAAAACTGTAAACTTCAACTAGCTGTATTCAGGGCATTGTTCTGTTTTTTTCAACTGGTGTCCATTCACAGATTACTCCAGATCTTTTCCTGTGAGCAGTAGTGACAATCTGTGCAAGAAAAACAATGAACACTTGGCTCAACAGGAAAGCTGTTATCCTGCTTCACATCTCCCACGCAAATCTCATTGACCACACCATTCAAGCTCTCAAAATACTTCCTCTTGTGCTCCTGATTGCAAATGAATTATTTTTCTAGCTCAGTGGGAATAGTAGTTACCCTTTAACAAAGTCTACACTGTTGAGTCAGGGGATCATGGAGAAATGCCAAGCTGGCAATTCAGTAAAGAGGAAGTTTGCATCTCTTCACTTCTTTTTGCTGAAGTATTGAATTGCTGATATCCTTAATTAAGAATAAGCTCTGTTAAATCAAAAGGTGTCTTGAAGGCTCATAGTTTTAACTAACTTCTGTTTGAAGGACGATACTCAAGACTGGGTGACAGGCTATTTCTACATATTACACCAGTTTAAAAATCTCTTCACGGGCTGCCAATTAGTTTCCGGGCAAAGTATAAAGTGTTGGTTATTACCTTTAAAGCCCTACATGGTTTGGGTCCAGGCTACCTGTGGGATCTCCTCCTCCTGCACAATCTGCCCCACACACTCAGGTCCTCTGGGAAGACTCTCCTTCAGTCAGCCAAAATTAGGCTGACAAGTATTACCCAGAGGACCTTCTCTTCTGCTGATCCCAGACTGTGGCATGGCCTGCCGGAGGAGACTTGTCAACTTAAATGTCTTTTAGCATTTAAGAAAGCTATTAAGACTAATCTCTTCTGGCAGGCCTACCCAATGGAATTTTAGGATGTTTTTAGGATGTTTTAATAAAGTGTACTATGTTTTAATCAATTTTATATATTTATAATTGTTGTTCCCTACCTCGATCTAAACGGAGAGGCAGGTAAGAAATAAAATTATTATTATTATTATTATTATTATTATTATTATTATAATCATCATTATCAATAATAATAATAATAATAATAATAATAATAATAATATATTAATACGGCCTGGTCTTAGAGGCAGAAGAGAAGCATCAGTGGTAATTGCCATGCCGCTGCCATGTAAACAATTTTGCAGTCACCCTGAAGACATAAAAAGTATCTGAGAGACGTGTGCATTCAGTCCAAAGTGGTGGCAACCAGTGCTAGCACATGCATTCTCTCTTGAGCAATTTGTACAGCTGGCTCAGGTCTGCTCTGCCCAGTTTTAAACACAGGATGGTGCTGAGTTAGCTACATGCACTAGGAAGAGGCTCACAATGTCAACATGAGATTTAGCTTCAGGTCTCTTGAGAAAACCTTTTCAATTTCTACAGGTGTTGGGACAGAACTCTGCTGCTGTTGCCAGTGTATTGTATAGTTCTTCACTGTATATCTTTAAATCTTTTACATTGCTTTGCTTGACTAGGTTCAAGGAAACTTTGACAAAGTTGAATTCAATAAAATGTGTTGGACTCTGTGTGCCAAAAAGAACCTTAAGAGAAATACCTTGCTCCTTACTGATGATGATGCTTTTAAAGTGTGGGTCATCTTCAATTTTCTATCTGAGGACAAATATCCACTAGTCATCGTACCAGAGGAGGTAGGAAATAATTGTTTCAAGTATTCAAATATTCTTCTAACTGTGTCTAAATTGGCTGTGTTTTTCTGGTGTTTTACTGTTCTGTTGAGGTTGTTGAAAAACCATATTGATTAGCAATGTTGTCCAGTCAGTGAAAAATGTAATTCTCCCCACACTTCCTTACTCTCAGCCTTATTCCCAAATAATTAACATGACCCAGAGAGTTTCTTAAACTGAGGCACAGGAGTTGGTATCGCCTAATACACGTTTCATTGCTTTGTGTAGCTAACTCCAATGCCATATTTATTTTATTATTTATTATATTTTTATTATTATTATTATTATTATTATTATTATTATTATTATTTATATAGCACCATCAATGTACATGGTGCTGTACAGAGTAAACAGTAAATAGCAAGACCCTGCCGCATAGGCTTACAATCTAATAAAATCATAGTAGAACAATAAGGAGGGGAAGAGAATGCAAACAGGCACAGGGTAGGGTAAACAGGCACAGGGTAGGGTAAAACTATCAGTATAAAGTCCGAACAACATCAAGTTTTAAAAGCTTTAGGAAAAAGAAAAGTTTTTAGCTGAGCTTTAAAAGCTGCGATTGAACTTGTAGTTCTCAAATGTTCTGGAAGAGCGTTCCAGGCGTAAGGGGCAGCAGAAGAAAATGGACGAAGCCGAGCAAGGGAAGTAGAGACCCTTGGGCAGGCGAGAAACATGGCATTAGAGGAGCGAAGAGCACGAGCGGGGCAATAGTGTGAGAGGAGAGAGGAGAGATAGGAAGGAGCTAGACCGTGAAAAGCTTTGAAGGTCAACAGGAGAAGTTTATATTGGATTCTGAAATGAATTGGAAGCCAATGAAGAGATTTCAGAAGTGGAGTAATATGGTCAGAGCGGCAAGCCAAGAAGATGATCTTCACGGCAGAGTGGTGAACAGAAACCAACGGACTGATGTGAGAAGAAGGAAGGCCAGAGAGAAGAAGGTTGCAGTAGTCCAACCGAGAAATAACCAGTGCATGAACAAGCGTCTTGGCAGAAGAGACAGACAAAAATGATCGAATCCTGGCAATATTATACAGGAAAAAACGACAGGATTTAGCTACTGCCTCAATATGAGGAATAAAGGAGAGCGAGGAATCAAATATAAAGCCAAGACTACGAGCTTCCTTGACTGGAGTAAGCATGACATCACTGACAGAAAGAGAGAATGAGAGATGAGGAGAAGGTTTAGGAGGAAAAACAAGCAATTCAGTCTTTGCCATATTAAGTTTCAAACGACGATGAAGCAGCCAAGCTGAGATATCTGAAAGACATGCTGAGATACGAACGTGAACATCAGGAGAAAGTTCCGGAGATGAAAGATATAATTGTGTATCATCGGCATACAGGTGATATTGGAGGCCATGAGATTGAATGAGATTACCCAAGGGCAACATGTATAAAGAAAACAACAACGGACCAAGCACCGAGCCTTGCGGAACCCCTACTGAAAGGGAAAAAGAAGAAGACGAGCTGCCATTAGCCAACACGCTGAAAGAGCGACCCGCTAGATAGGAGGCAAACCAATTATAGACAGAGCCACAAAGTCCAAGATCATGAAGGGAATCTAAGAGAAGATCATGATCAACCGTGTCAAAGGCTGCAGTTAGATCAAGGAGAATAAGAACGGAATAAAGGCCTTTAGACTTGGCAGTAAGAAGATCATTGGTGATCTTAGTAAGGGCTGTTTCAGTGGAATGCAAAGGACGGAATCACGATTGAAAAGGATCCAAAGCAGAGTTAATAGAAAGAAAATCAAGATATTTTTATCCAACCCTTTCCCCCCCTCTTACAAGGAATTCAAGGTGGCTTACATGGTCTTCCTCCTCTCCATTTTATCTAAACAACAACTCTGTAAGGAAGGTTAAGCTGAGAGTCAGTGACTGGCCAAAAGTCACCCAGTGAGCTTCATGGACAAGTAGGGATTAAAAAACCAGCAGGTCTCCCAAGTCCTGTTCCAACACTCTAACCACTACACATTAGTTGCTGCTCACATTTGTATGCTCACACTCATTCCTCACCCTGTTAATCATAGCAATCTATGCTGTTTTCCTGTTGGTTACTAGGCATGCAGATAGGCTTTTGGTCTGATCCAGCATAGCTTTTCTTGTGTCTGCATTGTCTGCAGAGGAGAGCTGGGTCATTTTAAGCTTCTTAGAATATTTACATGATTCAGGTATGCAGTGGGTTGTTAGCTTGAATAAACAGCCTCACCTTGTGATTGTTTTCATGCACTGTTAATCCCAAGGTTTAGTATGGCACTTCCCCTCCCCCCCTGAGAGTCATAGGCCATTGCTAGACCAGGGTTTAGCCCGGTGCGAGCCCCGGCCTGGCCCCTGTGCATCCAGATGATGCACAGGGGATCTCAGGGTCAGGCAGGGATCAACCCTCCCTTGGCCCAGGATAACCGGCACTGGTTGTGGCCCGGTATTTCCTGCGGTCTTGGGCAGAGCCCGAGACCGCGGGCGTGTAGCCCATTCCACCACTTTTCCTGGCTACCGCATTTACTCATGAGTAGCCGGGAAAAGCAGCGGATGGCACGCAGCGCTCCACAGGAGCGCTGCGGTCATCAGGTCAGGGTGGGGAGATGGGGGGGGAAATGGAGCCAGGGGAGATGGGGGATCGGAGATCGTGGGCGGGCCGGGTGGGATCGGAGATCGTGGGCAGGCGGGAGGGGGGATTGCGGCCGGGGGGGGGAATTGGGGGGAGCGGGGAACACTTAAAAAAAAAAAAACACCTGCGCACACGGCCCCTTTAAGATATGAAACAAAATGGCCGATGCGATGGGGCTTTCCTTTCCCGCGTCATGTCGATGTGTGGATAGGAGCAACAACCCGCACTACTTCTAGCGCGGGCTGGCCCCTCCACATGCCTGGATTTTAAAGTAGGTCTGGCAAGGCCCATAGAATCACAGAATAGTAGAGTTGGAAGGGGCCTACAAGGCCATTGAGTCCAACCCCCTGCTCCTTGCAGGAATCTACTATAAAGCATCCCTGACAGACGTCTGTCACTTTTGTTTACTCTGAATTATACGGCAGTTAACCATGTGACAACAGTAGTGTAGGAAGAACCACTGTTCCCAGTCATTTTTAGCTCAACGCTTAGCTATTCTGTTTACTCAGGGTCTGTGTGTTTGCTCGTACAGATTGAATACCTGCTTAAGAAGCTGACAGAAGCCATGGGTCTAGGCTGGCACCAAGAACAGTTTGAACATTACAAGTTCAGCTTGGACACCAGTTGGGAAGGTCTTTCTGCCTGGGAATTGATTGAACTCATCGGAAGTGGTCGGTTTAGCAAAGGGATGGATAGGCAAACAGTATCTATGGCAATTAATGAAGTCTTCAATGAACTTATATTAGATGTATTGAAACAGGTAAGATCTGCATACCATTGCTAAAAATATTAGTGCAAATTATTTGTATACATGTATGTACACTATACATGCTTTTTTTAAAAATTGCTTTCAAAATGTTTGTGATAAGAAAAGCTGAATTCTGGGACCTGTATAGAAATCCTTCAAAATAATATAGCCTGTATATTTCCTTATTTTACATAATTTTAATGCGCTTCTAATAATCTTGAGAGGGACAAAGAAAAATTGCTGGAAATCCTTTACTATCTCCCCTGTGGCTTCTGAGACTTCACCAAATGTTACGGCCTTCTTTGCAGCTGTAAGACCTAGAAACTTGCTTGATATATAGATAGATAGATAGATAGATAGATAGATAGATAGATAGATTATCAGGATAGTGATTTCTGTGCCCAGTATCAATTTCTACAATTGCTTAGTGCAGTCACAGAATGTACCATAGTCTTCATTCTACAGCAGCATCTCTGAGTAAAGATTGAAAAGAACAATTCAGCTTTTCAGGTGAAATCTTATTAGACCTTCCCCTAAGAAACTGCTCGGGTTTGGGAGGTTTATTGATTATTAAAGAAATTCAGTTAGATTAAGGCATGTTAACATATAAAGGAGGAAAAGAAGATGGGGTAATAATCCAAATCTTTACCATATCATTTTTGTTCATGCTAGTGTCCCTGCAGGTCACTCCTGTGATAGTGACTTAGTTTGGATTATGTCGCATTCTGATAGGGTGCTTGGAAACTCACTGTTGGCCAATATACTGATTGCCATATTTTACTTTCTGTTTAGTATATTGATGATCTTTCATATTCAGGATGTGTTAAACTACAGGGAAAATACTTCTTGTAGAATTTCCTGAGAGGAACACAAATTCTACAAAAAGTGTGCAAGAAACTTAGTGTGGTGCCTCATGTTTGAATATGACTTGAAACATGCAGCCATAAAGAGGAAGCAAGAATCTTCTCAGAGGTCCAGGTGCATGGGTGAAGGCGGCGGGAGTGAATTTGCTTAAGTGAAACACCACTAGTAGTTTAGCTTCAGTTTAACCAAGCTTTCTGCAGTTGGCCCAAAGTTGTCAGATGATGCATTGGCATTTCCAGGAGTACAATTCTCTCCATGCACCATTGAGATGAAATGCCTTTGGATTAGATTACTTAAGACAGACTTCTGATCAAATAACAATAACAAGATGGGTCACAGTGTTGGATGGAACCTGTTCAATCACCAAATTCTATTCCTGCTTGAAGTTGGGGCATTTTATGCCTAAAGCAGCCTTCCCTAACCTGGTGTCCTCCAGTTGCTTTGGACTTCAATTTGAAACAGCCCTAGCCCGCATGGTCAGGAATGCTGGGATTTGTAGTCCAAAACATCTGGAGGGCACCAGGATGGGGAAGTCTGACCTAAAGCGTTATTGTAAAATTCCTGTCCTGCCTTTCATTGTGTGCCTTTCCTTGAGACAGGTTTTCTGTCTACTTAGGAAGGTTGTAATTTTATTAAAACTACTCTTCCCTTCTACCAGCAAAGTGATGGGTTAGATCCTGGGACTAACTACTTCTAAGTATTTCTGGAACAAACATGCAGAATGGATCAGTTAACGAATGTGGCTTTGCTTTCATTGATCCAGCTAGTCACCAGAATAAGTTATTTGGGCCAGACTTACAGATCTTGTGCAGTTGCTTTAATAGCAGCACTAAAATTCAGACTTCTGGGAGCAAATGGAAGGGATTTTCCACCCTCAATGATGGGTATCTGTGTGTTCTAGAACCTTTGTGGCATGTTCTTCTGTGTACTTGGTTATGTTCTGAAGGCTCGGAAAAATTAAATTCAGGCTTTTTGTTAGTTGCCCAGACTAAGTAACAAATCATCATCGTCATCACCCTCTACAACAAAGCTACCAAATGCCAGGGGTCTGACCTGAAAACTGTTCAGAGATATTATTGTACCTGCATGCACTGCTCTCCCTGCATTTGTGCTGCTGGCCAAACAAAGGATAACAAGAGTGCTGAGTACCAGCTTCTGGGCAAAGAGAGGCTGACTTACTCTGCCACTTACCTCATTTAAACCTGTTCTGAGTCTCAATGAATGCATGTGTAGGTAGGTAATTTATATTTAAAACAATATCTGTAAGGCTGATTTCATTTAATAAAATAGAATGCTTTAGCCCAATATTTCCTGGACTTTGTATGTTTTTCACACTTTATAGAATCAAGAAAACATGCCAGGGTTGTTTCTGTTGGTTCTTTAGGTGTTATCTGAGAAGGATTAAGCTCTAAAGAGGAAAACATCCCTGCTTCCCACCTGTTTGATAATCTTTGAGTGCATTGTATATTTCCTCTTACCTTATAGAAAGCAGCTTAATTGCTCTCATCCCAGATTCCTCTTTCATAATGCAACAATTTCAGGGCAACATTTTCAGAAATGAAAAGAATCTTGTGGTGAGGCTAACGGGCATGGGGAGTAGGGCTAGTAACTATAATTCCACTGAAGTACTTTCCTAAAATTTTATCACTGCCCTCTTTAAAGCCAGCAAATTTAAATTTGTATAAATAATGGAATTGTCTGTCTTTAAACTTGCATTTCTCTCTTTCTTTGTGTGGTACCATTTTGAATAGCTTTACCCATATTGGATAAAACCTAGCAGGTATGTGCCCCACTCTTTTTAAATGTACAGTAGAGCCATTGTGACACTTGTATGCATAGTTAGCCCTGAAGTGACATATGCTCAAGGTAATCTGTGCACCTCAGGGATCAAATTCTTGTCTTCAATTAAAAAATAAATAAATGAACATCCTGTATTTGAAGGACAAAATACGCTGCCCCCCTACTGGGTCTTTCTTGGTCTTCTAAGCTTGGGAATGAGAGACAGAGCAGCTATACTAATATCTTGGGATTGCTAATGAAGTTCTGCGGTCCCGTCTTCATAGGGATTTATATGCTCATTCAGTGCATGCATGCGAATTTTGAATTGAATCCATCCTGGCTCCATGTCCATCTTCATGGAAGTTGGGGAGACCCTAGGTGGGCTGTGTGAACGATGGTATCTGCATGACACAGTGTGAGATACTGTGGTGGTTCAGGCATACTATTAAAACATGGTTTGACATTGCCTGAGGAAGCAGTCAGGAGCCTAATGTTCGTTTACTTACACCGTTGTTATTTTTGGGGTCACTTTATAATTTCGAGATGGCATGGATTACATGTTTTTTCCTGACATAGATAGGGTTTAAACACTTTTCCCACATAAGGATAAAAAAATGGAATTACCCGGATGGATTTTCATTAGCTATGGTTTTTTAGTTTTATCTTTTAACATTTACAATTATTGTATTAAAGGGCTTGATCCAGGTCTATTGAAATAAACACACTTCTATTTACTGCATTTGGATTTCAAATCAGAACTCTAAGCCAGAAATTCTAACGTTAAGTAAATGTATGATTTTATATTTTACAGGGTTATATGTGGAAGAAGGGACACAGAAGGAAAAACTGGACAGAACGTTGGTTTGTCTTAAAACCCAATGTTATATCATACTATGTGGGTGAAGATTTAAAGGACAAAAGAGGAGATATAGCACTGGATGGCAATTGCACTGTAGAGGTAAAAATACATAAATGAAATATTATAGACATGGGAATGTTCCCTTTTCCAGGAGGATGGATGCCAGGGTAAATTAATTTTTCTTTTAAGAATTATTTCAAACTGTTGGACTACTTCTGGGGTTTTAATCTTCATCAGTAGCACAATACAACATCTTTGGTCCTATGTCCAAATACAGAAAAAAGTGTAAAGAGGATACAAATCTCTTCTTGTGTGTGTTGTCCCATTAATTAGATGATGATGATGATGATGATGATGATAATAATAATAATAATAATAATTTTATTTATTTCTTACCCGCCTCTCCCTCTGGATTGAGGTGGGGAACAACATTAGATGCAAATATCATAAAATACATAAAACTGATTAAAACATATAAAACTAATACAATATTAAAATAACAGTCAAATATCTTAAAATTTGATCAGGTAGGCCTGTCAGAAGAGATCAGTCTTTATAGCCTCCTTGAATTCGGAAAGACTATAAAGTTGAAGAATCTCTCCCAACAGTCCATTCCATAGTCTGGGAGCGGCAGAAGAGAAAGTCCTTTGGGTAACAGTTGTCAGCCTAGTTTTGGCTGACTATAGTAAATTCTTCCCAGAGGACCTAAGTGTGTGGGACGGATTGTATGGGAGAAGGCAATCCTGCAGGATGACAGGTTTTTATTAATGTGTATATATGAAAATCAGAAAGATCTAATTGTTTTTATGTTGCTTCAAGCTTCCATTGGTAGCGGTTTAAGTGTCAAAAACAGTGTTTTTTAAACCACTGTCATCCAAATGGTTTTAGGAACACTTTTGGGGCAAGAAATGTCCTGTGTTCCTACTGATACAGAAAAAAGCAGATTATCAGGACCTTTCACTCCACTTTAGTTACACTATTGTCTGTGGCAGAGTACAGTCTTGTGAATCAAAGGCTCAGTTCAGACAACACATTTCTCAATGGTGGTTTTAGAACTCTATGGTGGAGTTATTACACTACCGTTGAGAAATGTGTTACCTGGAGGGAAAACTCCACCCCATGGTAGAGGTTTTTTTGGGAAAACACTGCACCCTGAATATCCACTCTGTGCAGAGGAGAGTTCCTGCACAACTGTTGTGTTCT
Organism: Elgaria multicarinata webbii; assembly: GCF_023053635.1. Classification (NCBI taxonomy): domain Eukaryota; kingdom Metazoa; phylum Chordata; class Lepidosauria; order Squamata; family Anguidae; genus Elgaria; species Elgaria multicarinata. Next base: position 97,074,750 of record NC_086172.1, read on the forward strand.
GTGTTGTCTGGAGGGCTCCATGGAGTTTCTTGCTATATTGAGTGGTGTTTCCCAGTGACCATAGAGTTCCCTGGCTAGAGTGGCCAAAGGAGGAAGTGCCGCTCTAGGAGAGTAGCCAGGATTGTTTTTTCACAGCAATGGCTAATGGGATAGCATTGGGAGGGCTGGGGGAGGAGAGAGGGCAGGGGAACGGTCAATCAAATGCTGTGTTGAGTTTTACTCTACTCCATGGGTGCCCACAGTCACACAACGGTGGAGTTGGAACATGTTGTGTGGTGAGTACCTCCTAAAAACTCCACCGTTGAGTGGAGTTTTCACACTGCATAGAGAAAAATGTTGTGTGAACTGAGCAAAAGATGATGATTATCTCTGAAATAAGCAAATAGCTTTAGCTGTGCTAATGCACATCCATGCAAAGAATATTTGTGGCGTTGGATGTATTTATTTACTTTATTAAATACCACCCATTTGCTGAAGCTCTCTAGATGATTTACAAGACAAGGCATTAAACCATAAAATTCAATAACATAGCGAAACAAAATATAAAACCATAAGTTTAAAGCAAAATAAAACCAAAGTAACCAAGATAAAAGCCATCAGCAGTGCAAAGATCTAAAAATACAGCAACACAATTTTTAAAACTGAAGAGCTAAAAAGCCTGAGCAAATGAAAATGTTTTAACCTGCTGCTGAATAGACCGCAATGTCTTGTAGTGAACCCAACCCATGCAGTCACATGCCAGCGAATCTTTCGCTTGTATGAGTCCCCTGCCATCAGTGTAGGTCACGGCAAAGAGTAGGCTGCAATATGTCCGCATGGGGATGTCTAGCATGGAAAAATTACCTGTTTTTCCAGAAACACCTTGACCAGTGGTTCTGGTTGTGCACAATACTGGTCAGTGAGTGCTAGTAGCTACAGAATGGATACGCTCAAAAGTGCAGATCAGCAAGTTACTATTATCAGATAGAATTGCCTTTGAACAAATACTGTGTTCTGTTCCAGAAAACAGGAAATGAAATTGAATTACCACAATTTTGTATTACTAGCCTGTTTTTGGAGATAACCTTAACGGTGACATAATGTTTATTCATGCTTAGTCAAGTATAGTTTTGGAGCAGATCGTGTCCAGATATTCAGTGAATGTGTTTGTGTGCATGTGTGTGAGATCTCTATGTTTCACTCACTCACACTCACACACACACATGAATGAAAGCGGGAGAGATCTTGGCTTTGTCCACACCAGCCGTTTATTACAGAATAATATCAAAGTTGTCCCTACCAGGCCACATGATGCACAGCTGATCCTGCTGTGATCTTGGCTCCACCACTCAGTTATTCCAGGATTTTGTTGACTGGTTTTGTAATGTTTCCCCACTCTTTCACTACAATCCTGAAGTCTATGGCTGGTGTGCCCCCCCCCCCGCCCCGTTTGTGAGGTTGTTGCTGTTTGCCGTGAGTTCTGGGGATCAGTGAATAGCCAATGACCTGTGAGGGGCGTGTGTGCATGGGTATCGGTGAGTTTCATTGTCGAGTGTCTTTTTTTAAAAAAACACAATCATGTATCTGTGCAGCATCACACATTTGACAGACTCCCTATCCCCCATGTGTAGCTGTGCATTTGCATTTGCACACGTATCTGAGGAATCATAAAAAATAATAATCCCCATAACTGCATAACCTGCCTATCCCTGCCCACTTCTCCCGATTCACATGTGGAAACGCCGTCACGGGGCACATGTCCTCCTGCAACGGCACTCCTGAAAATGTGGAAAACTTTGCTCACATGTGCCCTGTGACGGAAGCGGGGAAACTCGCAACCACCCCTCCTCCCTTATGAAAGGGTTGTAGGTGTAGATTTGCCCCTCACTGGTTCTTTGGGTGTATTTGCATGCATTTTATATTCATACTTGGTTCTTCTGAACTAACTTTGACTAGAAGAGTTATAGTTACAAATGCTTGTGTTCATCCATACAATCCTATATTGTGGATCAATTAACAGGAAACTACATTTCTTCTATTAGGCCTTGCCTGACAAAGATGGAAAGAAATGTCTCTTTCTCATAAATAGTTTAGAGAAATGTTTTGAAATCAGTGCTTCTGATAAGAAGAAGAAACAGGAGTGGATTCAAGGTAAGAATGAACTGGCACCTTTAAGGATTTTAAGGCTATTTGGGGGAAAGTTCCAAATTATGTAATATGTTTGGATTGTAAAATTTAGGCATACACACACTCAGAAAAAGAAATACTTTTGGCAGACGCCACCTTTTTATCTCTGTCATTTACCAAAAAAATCCATTTTTTAGGATGATAGAAACTGCAAAAAATATCAAGTGCTAATAATTGCAAACCCAACACAATAAACAGTTTCTTTCTGACACTGGTATTCTGTACTTTCTCTTGCATGCAGATGCTGCTTCTCTAACTCTCTCACCATAGAAGCAACAAAGTACAAAAATAAAGTAGCACTTGACTTTTGTGGAAGGAAAACCACTTTGACTATAATTATTTTGGCTCATAATTGAGACGCTTGCTTACCAGCAGAGTGTGCTGCCCTTTCAATAGTACAGACAGTACAGACTCTGTTTTATAATGCAAATTTAGAAAAATTATGGGCTTTGGAAACTAAAAGAGGGGATGTTATCAAATAGTACTAGAGGGTTCCTACTTCTGTTTGTATGTTTACTATTTTTAATGTTAGTTTATAAAAAGAACATGCTTAGGTAATAAGCTGGCAACCTCCCAGACTCATTTCTCAAAGCTGTCAGTATGGGATGAGCCAAGAGAGAGAGAGAGCTGATAGGGGCAAGTGAATAGGATCTATGAATCAGAGAGGACTGAGTTCAAGTCTCTAGCTCTGCCAGAGACTGACTGATGTCTGTTTAGTTCTCCATTACAAGTTGACCTAGTATACAATCTTTGAGCAATGTAGTGGTACTTAATTAAAACTTGTGATATCAAAACCCTGAACAAACCATATATTCTAGAGCACAACTTCCCTTTTCGTTGTTAATTGGTATTGCAACTTGCTTAACACCTGCCACCTATGCATATGCCTCCTGTAATCTGGAAACTGTGAGCCAGTCTCTAGAAGAAGCTGCTGTCTTCTGAGTCGAATCACTGCTCCATCTTTCTGACCAAACATTATCTACTCTGCCTTGCAGTGGCTCCCCTCCATCTCGGGCAGAGGCTTACTTACCTGAGATTCTTTAACTGGAGATGCCAGGGATTGAACGTGGAACCACCTGCTTATACATCGTGTGTTCTACCACTGAGCCACGATCCCTCTCCAAATCTGTTATATGCTCAGACCCTAAAAGGTTAATTTGAAAGTAAATTCCACTGAGTTCAGTGAGATACACAGAATTAAGTATAATTAGGCTGCACTTCTAGAGGCTGCATGTGGCTTGTAAAGTTTTACCCACCCCCCTCCTCTTGTTCTGGGAACCTAGGAAGCTGCCTTATACTAAGTCAAGACTATTGGTCCATCTAGCTCAGTATTATCTACACTGACTGGTAGTGGCTCTCTGGGATTTCAGACAGGAGTCTTTCCCAGCTCTACCTGGAGATCCTGGGTATTGAACCTGGTGCCGTTTTCATGCAAACCATGTGTTATCCTCCCACTGAGCTATGCTGCTTCTCCCTTGTCTTATCAAAGACTTGTTCTATGACTATCAAGCCTTTACTGACAAATCTAGTGGGATTTGACACCATCTGACCACCCATGAAGTGGTTGGGTTTGGTGACAGTGTGATGCAGCGGTTAGAGTGTTGGACAGGGTCTGGGATGGCCCGGGTTCTGGACCCCACTTGGCCATGAAGCTCACAGCGTTGTTGTTGTGGAGAAGAAGAGGATCATGTTTTCTGCCTTGGGCTCCTCAGAGGAAAAGACAGGATATAAATGTAACAAATGAATAAATACTTCTGATCACCACACCAGTGTGTGGAGAACAGCTATGACTACAAAATCAGTCATCCTGCTGTAGTGGCTTCAGTGTAGGGAGATAAACAGTATTGCAGGACTAGAAGGTACCAAGCTAATAGCTGCAGTAAACGAATGTGTGTGCTTAAACCAGAAATAATAAAGTAGCTTTTTAACCAATACTGCATAATTGTTCTATCTACTCTTTTTTAAAAACAACAACAACAATTCAAACAGCCATTCAGACAACTGTAAATCTGCTAAGATTAAGTAGCCCTCCAATTCACAAGGAGGCACGCCAGAAACGTAAAGAATTGCGTCAGAAACTGCAGGCTGAACAAGAGGATCTGGAGAGGCAAATGAAAGAGCTGCAAGTGGCAAATGAGAACAAGCAGAAGGAACTGGAGACTGTCCGGAAGGTGGGTGCAGGCCTCAGGCCTCTTTTCTCTATGTCATTCCATACTGTTAAACTTTTGTTATAACTTTGACTTCTTGAGGCAATGTATGTTTCCTGATGGCAGTTAAATGCAGTCAGCTCCTGTTACAATTTAAGATACTAAAATGACATGGTAAAATGCCTTGGCATTATGTTCCAAAAACGTCTCTATCTCAAATATAACAATCAAACTATATAAATTCTCTTCTCCCTAAATCAAACGTTAGATACAGTCAGAAGGGGAAAGGAGATGCTGAACATGCTTGTTAAGATTTCTGTTACTGTATTGCCATATGAAATAGGTGATCGTGCACAATTCTTCTTTCACAGGAGAAAATTCTGGAAGATTATACTTCTCCCACCCTACCCCCAGATGACTGAGGGGGGAGGAAATATTTGTTTCCACCCCTGTGTTAGTTTTAAAATAAGAGTTGTGTAATAAAGCATTTTTTTATTGGAAAGTTCTGACTAATGTAAATGTGTTATGCTGTTACTCCAGTAATTTGAACGTTGCTTACCTTGATTATCTTGCAGTTAAGGGGAGGAAGTTTCCTGAATGGTGCCAGGCACACAATTCAACCTTGAAGGGAATTTCAGGCCTGGGAGAAGATAAGAATCTCAGGTCCTTGGCATTTCCTTCCTGCTCCTTTATGTATGCATGGGCAAAATGTGCATAAAATCAAACCGAATTGTGTTTTAAATAATAAATAGATGCTTGGGCCTCACTGTTTGACTTGATTGCATGGGTTCCAATGTTGTTAGGGTATTTCAACAGCTTGAATTTAATAGACCCATAGTCCAACAGAACTTTGATGCTAGTGTATAGTCTAAGAACAGGACATTTTTTCTGTCTAATGGGCGAAACACACAACCAGAAATCTTTCATAATAATGGTCAGCACTCACACAAAGAAGAAGCAATACGTGAGCACAGTGCAAAGACGTGGAAGTTTTAAAGGAGGGAAGTGTTATGGTGGCAGGCAAGAAATGTATTTAAGCTTTCTGAATGCAAACTGGAACTTCTAGTAGTTAATATACAAGGCAGTAGAGAATTAGGGCAGAAATGGACAAATCCAGACTATTGCTATAAGAATTTGAAGTTCTAGAAAAACACGTTCTGTCACTGATCGTGTGTGTGTGTGTCTGAAGTGAGGGCTTGATGGCTGTTTATATACTGATTTTTTTTAAAAAAAACCACCTGCAATAGGTATGAAGTATCAGATTTTTCAAATGGGAGGCTTTAGCTTAGTTGCATGCTAAGGACCTGTAGTATTTAATTCAGGTCCTCATTGAATTGTTGACAGTGCATATTCATAGTGTTCATTTTGGGAAGTCCTAAGAGATGCTTATTCAGCCCATCCAAATTGCCTTGATCCCACAGCAATTGTAATGAGCCCTGATGGCTTCTTTTTCAGTAGGCTGAGAGAATTATGGGGCCAGCAGGAGTGCCATAGTAAAGATGAAGGAATGTTCCACAAGTATTTCTTTTGATACCACTTCCTTGTTTCCAGTTTAACAGAAAGTGCCAAACTGTTTAGAAATTTCTGATCAGACATGCTTCAAGAGTTGTGGTTACAGTGCTTGAATCCTGGCTCCAGTTCCCTAACGTTCTTTCTCTTGTTGTGTAATGTAAGATCGCACCTATTACTTCCTTCTCTTGACAAAGCAGCATTAGATTAAAAAGAAGGCTGGCAATGTATATAGGAGAACTGAAGGAAAGCCCCAGAGAGGTTGCTGCTGAAAGGGAAAAAAAATACACTCCTTGGTGTATGAGTCTCTCTGGGTCCCACTGTTTGTAGAATTGCAAATCAAAGTAATGCTGACCTGTGCCCTCCACATGAGTCTGTGGTGATGCATTTACGGTTCCTATTTTTGTGGTCTGTACACAGTGCTCTGGCTTTTCCTCATAAGACAGGGTCGGCTCCCCCCCCCTTTTTTTTAGTGTGTGCTTGGGTATGATATACTAATCTTATCTCCTGCTTCACAGGTATCTATTTTGTTCCATGTGTTGTTCGTTTTTTGTGAGCTATCCTCTGGTTGATGTGGGTTAATCAGTTCAGACTGTTTTGAATAAAGCCTCAGTGCAGGCTTTTGGACTACCAGATCTTTAGGTCTGTCCTAACCTTACGATTTCACGATTCTAGGGCCTGAGAAGTATTTCAACCTGACTATGTATAGTTTCTTACTTATTATTTTTAATTTATATCTTCTCTTTCAATAAGATTTTCCCCAGGTTAAAATAAAAATACAATCACATAAAACACTACATTCAAATTACATAATAAATAGTTTATCTGTATCTATGCATATGCATGAATCACTAGGTGATATCTGCTACTCTCTTCCTTCTCCAACCCAGCAACTTGAAGAAGCTGCAACTCGAGCCTCAGAAGAAGAGAAGAAGCGTCTGCAGACTCAAATGGAACTGCAAGATCATTTCAGTCTTGAGCTGGAGAGAGAGAAAATGGCAAGTATCTAAGCACAACCAAACAATTAACATGCTCCCAGCTTGCTTTTAAAAATATATATTAAAATATAGATAGATAGATAGATAGATAGATAGATAGATAGATAGATCCCATGTGTATGTGAATGAAAAGGAAAGAGATGAAAACTTATGAGACGTTGTGTGTGTGTGTGTGTGTGTGTGTTCTTTATAGAGAGAGGGAAGGATTTCTCGTTCTCTCTTATAGAAGGAAAAATGCTATCTTTTCTTCCGAAGCAGGATTGGGAACCCTGTGTCAGCCCAATGGCCAAATTCAATTTTGAAAAAGCTCTTGGAGGCTGAATTCCAGTGACGGGTGGGGGCAAAGGGTGTGTGGCCAAAGGCAAAGAGGGTTGAGGATAAAATGGGGGAAAAATACCAGTATATCGTAGCTTACAGCCCTTAATGCCAATAAGCCTGAGGAGAGGCATTTCAACCTTTCTGAATGGGGGAAAACAGCACAAAGCTGGGAAACTATCAAACCATTGATGGTTGGGGGGAAAGGGGTGGGGCTAGTGGAAGGAGGTGGGGCCAGCTGGAAAGCCATGGGGGGCTGGTATGGTACCCTAGGGAGGCCAGATTTGGCACCCTAGGGAGGCCAGATTTGGCCCCTGGGCCTGAGGTTCCCCACCCCTGTTCTGAAGGATGATGAAATATTCCTTTGTTTCATATTGCTAGATAAGACAGAAAATGGAAGAACAGGTTGCCCAGAAGTCATCGGAGCTAGAACAGTATTTACTGAGAGTCCAGGAACTTGAAGACATGTATAAGCAGCTCCAGGAGGCCTTGGAGGATGAGAAACAGGCACGCCAAGATGAGGAGACCGTTAGGAGACTTCAAGCCAGGTCAGTATGTAATTTAATAGAATGGGAATATATTGTGGGCTAATCAGTACTGAATGAAAGGGCTGCCATTCATATATCTAACAGAAGTATAGAATTTTAGGATGCCAAAACAACTTTAATGTTTTCCCTGTGCTGAGGCAGGATCCTCCATTCTTGAACCCTTGTGATGGTTCCTCATTTTCTGCTTCTGGCATTCTACACCATGGATGGGAAAGAAGACCAGAGTTGTCTGTAGGTCAAGAAATAGGTTTAGTGAAATCAGATATGGGAAGCTATTGAGCTTTGCTATATGCTAAAAGGGATGATGAAAAACCCTAAAGTAGCAGCTATTCTGGTCTGGAGGTGATTTCAACTCCCAAGTGTGGTAGCCATTGAGGCTAGGAGAATGAAAGTAAAATACACTCTGCTGAGCTGTGCTAGATCTATACGTTTTAAAATTATTTTGGGGGGCTATTTAACCCACCTCAAGAAGAGATCCAAATTATGTCAATGTGTGGATAGTGTAGTTCCTAAGATGTGTCTCCTCAATTTCCATTTATTCTTTCTAGGCTATTGGAAGAAGAGTCTGCCAAGAGAGCAGACCTGGAGAAATGGCACTTAGAGCAGCAACAGACCATTCAGGTGACTGAAGCAGAGAAGCAGGAGTTGGAAAATCAGAGGATGATGAAGGAAAGTGCTCTTCAAGTTGCCATGCAACAGTTAGAACAACTGGAATTGGATAGGAAGCAAGCACTTGAACAATACGAGGTGAGCTAGTGCAATACTGCTTGTCTAAGAGTTATAAAGAACTGGTAACAGGGCAGTTTGAGCCATAAAGTTTGAACTCTCAGTGTAAGTTATCACTAGTTTGCAGTGGCCCTGGCAAATCACACATAGAATTGTATCTGTTCTTAGTGGACCTTCATGTTTGTGTTGTGTAAGCTAACAGCATCTCTGGCATTAACAGGAAATTATCTTGCAGGTTGTGGATTACCAGGATTAAAAGCAGTGTGATCCAATGATAGTGTGTGTGTGTGTGTGTGTGTGTGGATGGATGTGGGAGGACAGGGTTCAAATACCACTTCAGGAATAGACTCAGGGCCTCTTCGAAAACATACCTGTATAGCAGCATGGGATAAATCATACTGGTATTGACATCTAGTTCAGTCTACGGATGGCCAGCCTCCGTGTTGGCAATTGTGTGGCTCTACTAGCATGCACAGGATTCAGCCTCAATAGGCTTTTGCATGCATGACAAATATATGCCTTCAGGTGTTTGCAGTTATATATCATGTGCTGACTGTAGCTGAATCCTGTACATGGCAGCGAATGCATGCGATTACCTTGCCTCAGGCTGACGCAAGCAATCACTGTGAAACGGTCATGTGAAGAGGCTTTCCTTTTGTGGTCTTCATAGAGTTTCCCTTTCAAGCTAGCATTTTGGGCTATGGGATGAACACAACTCTTACTGTTAATGTTTAAATTCATTGAATCTTGTTTTAGGAGGTGAAAAAGAAGTTGGAAGTGGCAGCAAACAAGACCAAGAGTTGGAAAGATAAAGTAGCTCATCATGAGGGATTAATTCGATTAATTGAACCAGGTAGGAAGTAACCTCTTATTTTTGTGAATCAGCAGTTATTTTTATCCACAGTAACCTATTGTGGTTTCCAAGAAGTGTTACTGAGTCAGTCTGGGCTGCATTTCCTGTTAGCAAACTGGGAATGACTATAGTCGGGAAAACATGATTTAAATAAACTCTGATTAGATAATAGGGCAGGATATAAATAAATAAATAAACAACTCCCAGACTGTAGCACATTCTCTTGGGTTCTTTGTTGACTATTTATGTAAGATGTTTGACAGCTCTGGGGAAATCTATAAAATGTATACTACTTTAGCTTAAGAATCAAGAGTATATTTTTAAGTGTTTGTTTTCAAGAAGCAAGGAAATTTATGTTGCAATTTTTTAGTCATCCTGCTTGAGTAAGAATATAATCAAGGTAATGTCTATTATGTCAACAATCATTGACCCTACCAATAAACAACCTAATCTCCTGGTTCAGCAAGATATTTTCTGACTCAAGTGAATTCAGGTAAACAATACTATAATGTTGCTGCAGCTGGTATTTGGAGTGTAATAGCTTATCAGTTATTGACTCTGATTCCAAGACTATTAGAAAACCTGGTGGATCTTAGTGAGCAGGTTTTGACACATAATTACTAAATACTTATTAAAAGAAAAAAGAAGATAATCCTCAAAATGAAAGGAAACTTACTTCCAAGTAAGTGTTGGGGATAAAAACTCTTGTGTGCCTTCATATTTATTTACTTTTTGGGAGAGCAGTCCTATGGCCCCTAGACCGAGTCTGGGGTGGGTGGGGGCATAGGACAGTTCAGATTCTTGGATTTGAGGTTGGAGATTGTATTCCAACCTTGGATTTAGGAGTCAGAGCTCCTGATCTTCCTCCTTACAGCTGGCATGAAGAGAATCGCACTGGCTGCCTCTTCAGGGTTGCAAAGGCATCTATGGAGAAGAGGGAAAGGGGGCGGTTCTGTGGGTGGGAATGGGAGGGGATTGGGGAGGCCAGCTGCTGGAGAATCCTCTGGCCTCCCCAGCTGTCTTCCCTCCCACTCTATAGCACCCCAACTAGATGGGCAAAAATGCAGAGCAGGAGGAGCACAGATGCAAAGATTGCCTCTGCCACTTCTCTCACTCTATACTGGATGGCTGTAAGCCTCCAAGTTCAGAGGCTTATGGCCATCCCCATAGGATTGCACCCTTAATTACTTTATGTATAGAATCTATATATTGCATTTTCTGTAAAACAAAATCTCAAGGCAATTTACAATAACATTTATAAAACCAGCAACATATGTAGTATGAGTGCACATCTTATAAATGAAACATGGTATTGGAAAGTTATATAAGCCTTGGAGCTATGGGTTCAAATTCCTTCTTGTAGGCCTCAAAAGGTGACATGATATTCTGAATTCCTCATCTGCAAAATGGGACTAATTTATTTATGTTACAGAGTAGTAATGATTATTTATTTATTTATTTATTTATTACATTTCTATACCGCCCAATAGCCGGAGCTCTCTGGGCGGTTCACAAAAATTAAAAACATTCAAAGTATAAAACAACAGTATAAAACCATAATATAAAATACAATATAAAAGCTCAACCAGATAAAAACAGCAGCAATGCAAAATTACAAATTTAAAACACCAAGTTAAAATTTATTTATAGACTGTTAAAATGCTGGGAGAATAAAAAGGTCTTCACCTGGCGTCTAAAAGCATATAATGTAGGTGCCAAGCGAACCTCCTTAGGGAGCTCATTCCACAGCCGGGGTGCCACAGCAGAGAAGGCCCTCCTCCTGGTAGCCACCTGCCTCACTTCCTTTGGCAGGGGCTCGCGGAGAAGGACTCCTGAGGATGACCCTTAGGGTCTGGGCAGGTACATTTGGGAGGAGGCGTTCCTTTAGATAACTTGGCCCCAAGCCGTTTAGGGCTTTAAATGTTAATACCAGCACTTTGAATCGGGCCCGGACCTGGACTGGCAGCCAATGAAGCTGGAAAAGGACTGGCGTAATGTGGTCTTGTCGGCCAGTCCCTGTTAGTAAGCGTGCTGCCTTGTTTTGTACCAGTTGAAGTTTCCGGACCGTTTTCAAAGGCAGCCCCACATATAACGCATTGCAGTAATCCAAACAAGAGGTTATCAGAGCATGGATAACTGTAGCTAGGCTATCTCTGTCCAGATAAGGGTACAGCTGGTATATCAGCCTAAGCTGATAAAAGGTACTGCTTGCCACTGAGTTCACCTGTGCCTCAAGTGACAGTTCTGGATCCAAGAGCACCCCCAAACTATGGACCCGATCCTTTAGGGGGAGTGCAACCCCGTCCAGGACAGGGCAAACATCACCTCGCCGGACAGATGAACCACCCGCTAACAGTACCTCCGTCTTGTCTGGATTGAGTTTCAGTTTATTAGCCCTCATCCAGTCCATTACCGTGCCCAGGCACTGGTTCAGAACAGCCACTGCCTCACCTGGGTTTGATGAAAAGGAAAGGTAGAGCTGGGTATTCTAAAGAGTTGACCCTAATGTGGTTGGTATTGCACTTCAGGTTAGTGCTGCTGCTGTTTAATGCCAGTTCAGTCAATTAAAAAAACAAAAAAAAAGCTACCATCTATGATTTAATTGTGATGAAGGGGTTGAAATGGCATGTATCACTGAGACCTGCGTGGATGAGTTGGGGGAAGTTGATTTGTCCCAGTTCTGTCCGCCTGGGTATGTGATACAGCACCAATATAGGTTGATGGGTCAGAGAGGGGGAATTTCCCATCTATTAGGAATCCATCTCCCTAAGGTCCTCTTGGGTACTTAGTTTGAGTGTTTGTACCTTTTGTTGGCACAGAGGGACAGATTAGGGACCCTGCTGGTGTACTGAGCACCCCACTGCCCAGCAGCCTCCCTGATCGAACTGGCTTAGTGGTCTCTGATATAGTGTTGGAAATCCCAGGACAGTTGTTCTGGGGGATTTCAATATTTACATTGGGGCTGCTTTGAGGGAAACAGCTCAGGACCTCTTGGCCACCATGACAATGGTAAGGCTGTCTCAAAGTATCATTTGCCCAACGCATTGTGAAAGACAAACCTAAGATCTGGTATTTTCAACTGAGTGGCAAGTTATATTTTGGGGTTGGAGAGGAGGTCAGACCATTTGTTGGTGAATTTTAGATGGTCAGTTTCTAACCCACTTTGCAAGATTGGTGGACTTACTAAGATGTTGCAGCTCCAGAGACTTATGGAATCTGAAGGATTCCTGAATGCTGTTTCCAGTCAACATGGAAGGTGCTCCTGTTGAAGACCTGGTGTTTCTTTGGAATGGTGAGATGAAAGGGTTATTGACATGATTGCTTCCAAGTATCATCTCCTGAGATTTAAGAGTCCAACCAGCTCTTTGGTTTACCAGGATGCGTCAGCCTATGAAACAGGCAGGATTATGGTTGGAACACAGATAGCACAAGTCTCATGATGACTATGATTGAACACAACTAAGAGCACATTATTGTCCTTACTTTGTGGCACTAGTGGTGGCAAAACAGTCTTGCGTTTCCACCACTGTGGCAATCTTAGCAGAAGGGATTGATTGGGTGGCCCTAAGAAGTGGTTCATGCTTCTCTGGAAGAAGAGTTGCTGCCGGATGCTTTGAAGGTAGTTGTGCAGACACTCCTTAAGAGGCCTTCATAACAGCTATTTCCCAGTCACTAATATCCCCTCTTTGGGCAAGGTGCTTGAGAGGATGGTGGAGGTTCAGCTCCAAGCACTTTGGAATGAAACAGAAGATCTAGAACCATTTCAATCTGAGCTCAGGCCCAGTTTTAGTACCAGGACAACCTTGGTCTCCCTGATAGATGACCTCTGTTGGAAGAGAGACAGGGAAGTGCAACCCTGTTAATTCTCCTTGGTCTCTCAGTGGCTTTTGATAACACCAACCATGGTTTCTCACTGGATCAATTCTGTGGGCTGGGGTATAGGGGGCATGGTGGTATGGTAGTTCCACTCCCACCTGCAGGGTTAGTTTCAGAAAGTAGCATTAGGGCATACTGTAATACTGCTTGAATCAATGGCATTTGTGCTGTGGAGTCCCATCTTGTCCTCTGTGTTTTTTAACATCTACATAAAGCTGCTGGGTGTAATCGTGAGAGGATTTGAAGTGAATTGTCACCAGTAAGATGGTGATATACAGCGTTTCTCTCTATCCTTAGAATCAGGTAAGGCTGTGCAGGTGCTAGACTCTTGACTGGATTTGATAATGGGCTGGGTGAGCACCAGTAAACTGAGATTGAATCCTGAAAAGATTGAGGCACTGTGGACAGGTTATTCATATATCTAGGAATACGAGAATTTTGTTTATGTTTGCAAATCATGCGGACATGTCCCATTTATAACACAGAGATGAACAGGAAAGCACGACCTCCAAAAATGTTCGTAAATTCCCGAACTTGCATTCATGTTAGAAAAACGAGCATTTTTAATAAATGTACATTTTTAAGTTTTACCGTGCAGGGGTGGGTTGCAATATGCATTTTTGTGTACTTTTTTTTTAAAGTGCACCCTGTTCGAAATGCACACTTTCCCCATTGCAGCAAAAAAACTAACAGAAAACAAACAAAAAACAGAGCAATTGAATGTGGGAAATGAAGCAGGTGAAGTGTTCAGAGAATCTCTGTAATGACAAAAATAGCTTGTTCGCCCAACTTCTTCTAAATGGAATTACACTCCCTCTGAAAGAGCAGGTATGCAGCTTAGGGGTACTCTTGGATTCAACATTGTCACTGGAGGTCCAAGTGTCCTCAGTGACACAAAGTGCCTTATACCAGTTCTGGCTGGTTTAGCAGTTACGACTGTTCTTTGACAGGGGTAGTTTGGCCACAGTGATCCAATCACTGGTAATCTCAGATGGATTACTGTATGTATTGTTTGCAGGGCTGCTCTTGAAGACAACTTGAAAATTTAAATTTAGAGCAGAATGTGGTTGCCGAGTCTTATCTGGTATAGCCAGGTGGTACACTGATTCTAAGTTATATTGGTTGTCTGTTTGCTTCCAAGTCCAATTCAAGAAGTTGTTGCTTACTTTTAAAGCCCTAACAGCTTGGGACTCAAAATACCTTAACCATTCCTTCTCCCCTATTCCAGCCTGCCCATCTCTTAAGATCTTTCAGAGGAAATTCTTTTCCGTGGTGTGCCCTGACTTTAGAATGCTCTCTCCATAGGAATATGAATGGTGCCAACTTTACAGTCCTTTTCATGCCAGATCAAAATACATTTATTCGCTTAGGCATTTTAAAATTGGATTATTGTTTAGTCTGGTTGTTTTGTTTTTAGCTGCTTCCGAATTGTTTTATGAAGCTTACACTATTTGTTTATGGTATGATGATTAGTTTTATTTCATTTTTATGATTAGTTCTATTCATGTTTATTATATACCATCTTGGCACTTCTAAGAATTATGGGTAATTCTGGCACAACTAATCACAAGTAGTGAAGCTTGACTAGAGTTGGATTGGAGTATTTGTATTTAAAGCACTACAAGTAAAATATTATATCTTTTAGGTTCCAAGAATCCTCACTTGATCACAAATTGGGGACCAGCAGCCTTCACTGAAGCTGAACTTGAGCAGAGAGAGAAGAGTTGGAAGGGGAAAAGGAGCGCTTCTGAGCAATGAACATAGCTTAAATATTTTGGGGTGGGAGGGAAGAAATCTAATTGTTAAATGAAATAATCTATACCATCTTAATGTGAAAATAGAGTTGGTTGAAGGTTTCCATCAACAAGTTGGATTGAACTACAAAATATAAACTGACTACTGCACATTATTGGCTAATGCATTCTCATGCTCTTATATAATGGGAACCAATAAATTATAGCAGAGTTTGGGTTGGGGTGGTCAACATAGCTTACATAAATTCTGTTTGGAACAAAGAACACAGATCAGGAAAATTTGTATGTTTCTGACTTCAGTTGTGCTTTTCACCAATTGAGGGGAAACAGAAATGAAACACAAAGACCATTGTGGGACAAGATGAGCCTGTTCACATGCTTAGTTATCTTAAACTGGCTAAAGAACTGTAAACTCAACCTGTTTGTTATAGGTTTGGGGCAATAAAAGGTCATGTAAACAGTAGAAGGGCTATTATCTTTGGTCAATACAGTCTACAGTCTCATGGAAAAAAACACATCAGCCTATTCAGTGAATCAGTATAGCCGCTAAGGAGGTGTGGCTGAAATGTCCTGGAATTCTTTTCTCATATAGATATGGGCTGCAATCTCAGGAAAACAGCTGAGATCCTGATTTCTAAATCTAAGCAATGCTGAAGTGTTTAAAGGAAAAAGAGGAGAGATCCTGGGTTGGATCCAGATGTAAGCTGGATCAACTGTGCTGGTGGAAGTGGACTTCCCCACACCTCCTTCCCCTGGCAGCCCCTTTAGCCCTCTAAAATGCTACACAGAGAAGAGACCCTGTTAAATGAGATTAGCTGAGGGGCAGGGGGATCCCCCCAAATCAGGCAGAGGAACCAGATCCTGAATCCAACCCCATGAGTACTGTATTAAAGAGCACCTACGATTCCTCTATGTCTGATCATTTAGCAGTATCTGTCTGGAAATGGTAGACAACTACAAATTATTTGTAATTTTAAGGAATACAAATATCTTCTTTGCTAGAAGATAGCTTTTGACAGAATTCTGGCAGTCCTTTTCTATTTTTAGGAAGCCTGGTTTAGGAATTCATAGCCCAGTCTTGAGCCTTTTACTCTAAAATACTTTTAATAACTGGGTTTTGTTTTAGTATTTCTTATATATTTAGAGGGGAAAGTGTTTGTTCAGTATTCTTCTTGTTTGCCTTCTGTAAACACTCACAAAAAATCAAAGTACTGAAATGTGACGGGGTGGGGAGATGATTTTGTCCCCTTGTATTTTTTTCTCAGGCATCAGACACCAGCAGTTTACTCTGCTAAACTTTTCAGATAAAGCCTTGTGCCTTAAAGACATGTCGGTTAAAGAAATATTTGCCAGAAGTGTTGTGTTTGTGTGTGCCTGTTTCATACAAATCTCTTGTAGACTAGTGCTATCCAATCCTTTGGTACCTGGGGCAGGTTTTTTTTTTTCTGGGTTAAAATTGGAGTCACATTTCACTTTTTACCTGCAGATATATACATATTCCTCTATTCCACTCCCACAATAATGGGCAGGCATGTTCTGTGCAACTGCATGATAGCAGTTAATATTGTCCACCAGTGTTTCACCTCCCCTTTACCCAGGGTATCAGGGATGGTGTTGAGCTTTCTAGACAATAGTGATGCTTCTGGGATTCCTCTTCCCCCTGATCTAATGTGGCTTTATTAAGGAATTGTGGTGTGTCCTAACTCCTTCCCTTGGGATGCTGTCACTGCTCATATATTGGCAGGGCAAGAGAAAATCATTGCTGCATGGGTCCTCCCTAATTTGGGATACAGGTGGTGGATGTATCTAACATGGTGACTTAGTCCTTCTCCTATTGCATACTTTGGGAATCACTGCTGCAGACTGCTGGTCTCATTTTGTATGAAATGATCTACACAATTTGCTTTGCCTCTCTAAGGATACAATCCTATGCACACTTACCTGAGAGTAAGCCTGATTGAACACAGTAGATCCTTCTGAGTAACTGTTTGTACTGTTTGCCAGTCAACTACTTTTTGAATTACAGGCATCTGCTCAAGTAATTTCTTAACAAACTATCCTTGCTTACCAAACTTGTACAGTTTTCCTATACATTCCAAATATTAGTGCAGCTAATAATTGCTAAATTATTTTACACGTAAATGTAAAATTAATATTTTAGTTTTAAAGTATGTGAATATAGAATAGCATCACTGGACTTTTTTAATGTCTTAATACCACAGGAACAGAATTTTACAATCTTGAAGAAGAGCCATCCCATCAATTTCTGGGACTCAGTAGGGGAAATCATGCAAGCACTACCATTCATCACTCTCCATTCATTTCATTAGGGTGGATATGAATTTCTCATGCAGTTAAAGGATGAAATTAATGGAGTGTATGCAGCAATAATGCTGGATCAATTGGGACCTCCATGATTTTGGGCTTACCAAAAAAAAAGCAAACAAATGCTGAAGAGTCCCAGCTCCATTGAGGTCTTTGTGTGTTTAGCTCAATTTGTTTATAATAATTGAAATGGTTTTGTTTATAAAAATGTTTCAACAGTGATTATGTGCATGAATATTAATGAAACACAGCTTCTCAAACTTTTACTTCCTGTACAATAAAATTAGTTCTTTATGTTGGAGATATGTTCACATTCCTAACTTGATTCGAACCACCAATTCCAATATTGTTATACTTTGTTAAAATCTGGGAAGCAAGTTGAGGTGATATTTATAATGTCCAAACATATTAGTTTAATGTCTACTGTTACATTACATTGGATAAGTTTCGTTAATATTTTTTGCTAACAACCATAGTGCGTTGGCCCAATTTAAGGAAGTGCCAATGATACATATTTTCATATGTTCCGTTTTTACTAGAGCATCTATTAAAATGTAATAACTGTAATTTTCATGCTTCCATGTTTGGCTCATTGCATATTGGGTTGGGCAGTGGGAAGGATAACATTATTGAGTACAAAACTGAAAAACATATTGCTGCATGCAGCCCCACTTTACCTGTAGGTCTTAAGGAACATTATTGTAAGAATTGTGTTGATATATGAGGCCAGTTCACACAATGTTACACACTTACCCATGCAATTCAAGCCCCTATGACAGAAATTTTCATGATCATGCCCTTTAATTCAGCAAGCATGTTGTAATTCAGGAACATGTTGTGGCATGAATGAGATGCATAATGTTTGAAAACGGGTTTAAAAAGGCAATTTCACCAGCAGTTGCTAGGGTGTGTGACCTACACTGATTCTACCAACTCTTCTGGGTTTCCCCCCATGTATCTTATTTCCTACAAGAGATGGAATAGTTATCCCCTCTTCTTTGAAGCCATTACAAAAATAACTGTGGAGTTGTTGAAATTGAACAGCTATTAGTAGAAGAGTACATGCTTGCATGTAGAAGATCCCAGTTACAATTCCTGGGATCTCTTGTTAAAGAGGTTCATGAGATGGACCTCCACCTGAGCTGTGGAACTCCTGCTGCCAACTGAATTAGACATCATTGGGGTAGATGGGAAAAAAAGTCTGCCCTATATTTGTGTGGTTCTGTGTCCTTGCACATGACCATTTGGCAGTTCTGTTCTATTACATTCATTCTGAGAAGCAAGGTACTTGCTGACCTCAACAGTCATTTTCATTGTGTCTTTATTCCATCACAGCCATCTGGTGATGTTGGATGAGCTTTTTCAGCACATCCATTTCTCTCCAAGATCATACCATCTGGCCACAGGTTCTGCTAGTCTCCTATATAACTGGCTCTGCAGATTAGCAGAATCATGGTGCCAGCCAAGGAACTGCATACTTGGCAGCAATTATGTTGGAATGCAGTTTTCACAACAAATTTATGAGGTAGGCAGCCTACGAACAGGCTGAGGAAAGCTGAAGTGTTGTCTTAAACTGTCCCCTAGTAGTAGTTTACTAAATGGGTGGATGAGCACCACAAGACATCAGTGCTTTCAAATGGAATGTAAATTTTATTGATTTATAACTGGGGCCAAATTTATCCTGGTCAGAATGGGTAAATAAGGGTATCACCTATTCAAAGCCAGCCGTTCAACAGGTGTTCCACCCCACCCACTAATACAAAGCCCATTGGCTAGAAGTGGGTGGAGATAGGGATATTCTTTGGCTCTACTGACGCATACGATGCTGCTGGCAGTGGAACGCACACTAGTTTCCTTACAATACCTCTTGGGGCAGGATGTACAAGGGGGAGAATTTTATGGGATGGGTTCTTAGATCTTTAGAAATATGTTTGATTCCAAAGTGCACACTCACAAGTGTGCTGTTTGGACCTGCACAAAGCAGTCTGCATAATTTTCTATTCTACCTCTTCCCTTATGATGGTTTTACTAAACATTTCTCCCACCCCCACCCCTATTTATTTAAGCATTTGGCACCAATAGGGCAGACAACTTTGAATGGGAAAACTAAGGCTGTCTTATGCAGAGTTAAGCATCCCTAAACCCATTGATTTCAATTGCCTAACATAATTAGACTAGAACATTCAAGGAAAGGGATACAAGCATTATGGGCTATGCAACCCAATCCTCTGCTAAGTCAGCTATCACTTAACAGTTAAGAGATACATAATGGTATAAAGCAAAAGTACTCATAAGGGGGGGAAATCCATAAACCCTGTTGGGCAATGTATTTTATTAGCCCAGATTAAAAATTCACAAAATAGGGAGCTATCTTGGCATAGGACTGGGGTGCAGAGCCCGTAATATCTGTAAGCCCTCTGTGTTCTGCATACCAAGGTACCACTGCCATAATTCATAAAAAGCTAACAAAAATTACAAGCCCTGCTGGGAGGGCTGCTATGTAGAATGGTTTTTCAGTAGCTTCATCCTAGAGGCTGTTACAAGAAGTGGTCACATCTGTACACCAACTTATATCACAACTGCATGCTGATAATATTTTGCTAGTTAAATGTTTTGGGATGGCGAGGCTCACAACATTGGCATGGTCTACATGAATGTGATTTAAGACTGTCCTTCATTCTCCCATTGAAATAAATAGGGTTTTTATGTGTGTCAGAGTAGGCCTCTAGAAGGGCCATAAATCAGTGGTAGAGCACATGCTTTGGCTTAATTCCTAGGTTTAATTCCTAGCATCCTCAGGTGGCTCTGGAAAGGTCTAGATAAACCTTGGAGAGTCAGTGCAGACCAAGCTTCCCCCAACCTGGTGCACTTCAGTTGTTTTTGACTACAATTCCCAGAATCCTCCAGCCAGATTCCAAAACATCTGGAAGGCACCAGATGGGGAAGATGGGTACAGATAATACAGAGCTTGATGGACCAATGTTATGACTAGGTATAAGGCAGTTTCCTACAAGTAAAGAATATTTGAAAAATCTCAGGAGTTAGTTTCACTCTTTCATATTTCCAAAGTTAGAAGTGAAACTAGTACCTGACTTTCTGAATCTTCAGGTCTTACTTTTATTCTATGAGCTATGCCAAAGCCTTCCCTATATCTAATGTAAAGTGACTGTGTGTCTGTCTACCTTTAAAAGCTGATGAATCAACCAGAAACATCTGGAAGGGAGCATTGGAATAGTATCTTGAAGCCATAAACCATCACATACTTGTGTCCCAATGGAATTTCACAATGGGATAAGAGAGGTCTGTTTAGATAAACTTCCATTATCAGCATAAATCCTGTGAGAACCCACACATTTGTCACTGAAATGACACCTTTCATTTTAAATCTAATGCGACTGCTTGTCTTTTGCAGCTCTCGCCAATTGTGCTCACATGTATTTATTATCCTTTTCATAAGATAACAGGATTGCATCCACAGCATTCTTTACATTTCTGCTTGCACTCAGAGAAGAGTAACTTGCCAATAATTATTCTAGCAAAGATGTAAATTACAGAGAACACTTATGGCTGCCTGTACTAGTTCTTTTTGCCTGGCTGCTGGCTAAAGAATCCTACTGGGTGAAAGGGCAACAGATGATTTTGGCTCACGTTCCTTAGGAAAGTGCTGTTTAAAAGAAAACGTGTGTTGAAGCACGTTCTCACTTTTGACTTTACAAAGTTCACACTAGGACAGGGCTAGCCCAAGATATTCCGCTGCCTGAGGTGAAGGATAAAATGATGCCTCCTCCTCCAGTTCCACATGCAGAGGCTCACCACAGTGGTAGATTCAACACCGGTGGTGGGAGAGTGTCTTCCATTCCATTCCAGCTAGGGCAAGAATCAACTCCAGCAGCAAGGAATCTTTGTGACCACTGGGGTGCTGGTGCAGTAGAATGGTAATGGGCCCTTAGAAAGAGTGGCTAGGGGCTGCTGCCACCCCTCCAGCATCTGTCACCTGAGATGATCACCTCACTTTGCCTGATGGTAGGACCAGCCCTAACTAGAACCTTTGACAGCTGTTGAGCCCCATTAACAATAGTACATGTGGCCCTTGATCTTCCCATCTTACAACAGTCAATCCTAGTCCCCGCAGCGCTCCACCAGCCCCATCTACTCTCTATCATGTTGAGCGGAAGTTCAAGGCGCCAGTGGCATGCAGGAATCACCCTTTCCTTCATCATATTCATTAGCAATAGAATTACATTCATGCCTATAGAAGAGGTGAGGCTCAGCAAACCTCCCCACTCTGCTCGTCTTCTCAGCAGCTTGGATATTCCGATTACTCAGGCAAATATCAACATTCACTAAAGCTTTTGCAAAATGCTTCACTCCATTGCTTGTTAGGATATGGAATTCAGTGAGCATTGCTGCAACTAGTGTATGTCCCCAGTTCCTACTTTCGCAGCCCTTTTCAGTTTTGATAGCATAAAATGGATAGAAACAAGCTCCCATCTGCTCTTGGTCACAGGGTCTTTCCTCTGAGTTCATGCCTGGCACAGAGCTGTTTGGTCTGGTGCTAGGGTGGCCATTAATGCATCTCCCCAAAAGCAGAAGTGCTTCGCCCCAAAAGAGAACACAAGAGGGCACAGAGTTGCATAATGTTTGTTGATTTAAATATGTAGATGCAAATATAGAAATAATTACTGTAGTTTAAATAGAAATGCAATAAATTTCACCAAAGTGGACAAGACCGTCACCAGGTGATCTGTGTTCCTGCCCAGTCTGCATGGGCAATTTTCCTATCCCTTCTTATGGTTCTTTATTTTTAAACCAAATTTGGATTGGACAGCCTTCAAATAGAGGACTACGTAGATATGCAAGAGGAGATGATGTGGCCCTAGATGCTGTCATATGACTACACCATGAACAAGTATTTATTTAAAACACGTGTATTCAGCCATATAGGTGGAGACACCCCCCCCCAAACACTGGAATTCATGTTCAACCTACAATTTAAACAATGGCTAAGAATGTAGAATAGTAGCTGCACAAATACATGATACAGTTGTATTTATACCATTTGTGCAGCCAAAGGCCAGGCAGAATAAATGTATTTTCAACAATCTCCAGGAAATCCCTATGAATTGTACCTAATGCACTTCATGGGATATGAAACACATGATGTCATCATGATTCAGAGCAGGATCTGCCCTGAATGTCTATCAATCCAACCATGAAAGGAGGTGGCACATGGAGCAAGGCCTCCCGAGATGACCACAATAAGTTGTTGGGGTCTTTTATATGGGGGAAGGTGCTTTCTAAGAGTAATCAACAATACATTCTATGTCCTTGGTATGAAGTTACCAAATAAAAAAATACAGGGCCTGAGGACAGAGTCCAATGTTGCCTTGGAGCAGAACTAGTAGGGAGATCCAGGACAGCCCAGCAATATTAAATACTTCTGTATTCTATTAAGAATTAAACCATAGCAACAAAGAGTCTTGTGGCAGCTTAAACAATAACAAGTTTATTATGGAGTTCATAACCCGGCTATCAGAATGCTGAGGGTAGGGGATGGAATAACTTCCGTCTGGAGCGCAAGCAGAAGCAGCAGCGGACTTCTGGGACCTGTGTGTGTGTGTGTGTGTGTGTGCGTACGCAGACAAGCAATCTCCTCCTTCATCCTCCCAATCTCAATTTGGGACTGAAAGACCCAGGAAAAGTGTGGGTGCATGGAGGGTAAGTTATAAGCAACCACAATTTGTGACATTGCACAACATTGTGACTGATAACAAGGCATGCCAAATAAGCCTTAGCTTTCAATTTCCTGGCTTTGTGGAGTTTGGACCAAGGTAAGAAAGCCTCATCTTCTGACTTTTTAAACCAGCAGGTTTTTTGATGATTGAATAGATTGATCGATCAATAGATAGATAGATAGATAGATAGTCATATGCAAATTTTATGGGAATCAGTGTCCTCTTTTTTTGTGATTCATAAGTAGATAGCCTATATACAACTCTACCCACACCTTCTCTCAGCTCCACACACCCCAAGCTACGCATCCCTGCTTCACCCTAGCTCTTCCCATGGAAGCTCTTCCTATCAGTCGTGATAGTTAAATTGAACCTCCATGTTCAGAGGCAATGTACCTCTACATATGAATTACTGAGGGGAAACAGCAAGTGTAATTTAGCTTCCAAAAAGCCTTTGGTTTAGTTGGTCAATACTGGAAGCAATATGCTTGACCAGGTGGAAACAGGTGACTTGTCCAAGATCACAAACAGAATACAAGCCAGAGATTGACTCTAGGCCCCCAACAAGAATCAACATATGCTGCCACCACACAGCATCCATTTTACAGCAGGCAAACTAGTGAGGCTGAAAGACAAGTGAGGGTTCTGAGCCCCAAACATCAAACGCTTCAAGTAATAACTTCTCCAACTAATTCCCCCCCCTCAAAATCAATTTCCCACCAAGAGTTTCCTCAATAAATTCAGTTAATTTAAATTAAAGGTTCATTTCCAACCTCTGCTGCTCCCATCCCCAAAGAATTATTGCAACCTTTTAAACCTCCCTCCCGCCCCCCCCCCCCCGCCCCCAAGAAAGAAAATCACAAGGCAGCCCAAATTAGCTCTTTCTTCCCTTTAGGGTTGCCCAAGAAGTTTTGCTGCTGCCAGGAGCGAACAAGATGGTGTCTTCTCCATTCCATGTACAGAAGTTGTCTGGATTAGCAGTTGAATCTTAATTCTACTGATAGGGCCATTATGCAGCTCAGTGTTATGCATTAACTATGTGGTGGGATTTCAAAGGCGCTGACATTTTTAAAATGAACAGCCAGCTTATTAGCAGCCAGCCACCTACCAATGCCATAAGCCAGTCCCCGTGCCTCACCACTCCTCCAAAAGCTATGCCTTCCAAGTGAATGGGCCTGTGCAGCAGAACTCAACTCCTATCTAAAACGGCAGGCAGGAAACAAATCCTGTGACCCATATTAGTGCAACTTTTGCTAGCACTGGAATCTCAGAAACCTGCACCCCAGGGCTGGCCCTCACCCAACCAACTTAAAGTGCATATACTCCCAAACCAGGGAAGTTTTTGGGGAACCCCCAAACACTTCTTCTCATCCCTAACAGTAAAAATATAACAACAACACATTAAATCACTAATAATTTGCTGCTTTTTCAAACACCCAAATACTGCTTCTTGAGGCAGCTCCCTCACTTCTAAGGATGCAATCCTATGCATGTTTAGTGGGGGGGGGGGAATTCCTACAACTCCCATGCTGGGAGATGTAGGACTTTTTTCTGTCTAAATATACATAGGATTGCACTCTAAATTGCCTAAGGCTGGCCATGTTACATCTGAACTGCCACCTTACCGGCGTGGAGGAAAAGTCAGTAAAAATGAATGGGTATTGGGTTTTTGCCTTCTTTTTTTTGTCCTTAAGATCATGGTTCAACACACTGTGCAGACTAAATGACAAATCATAAAGTGCACAGTCATAGTAAGTAACTAGTTTTCATGCAATCTAGCCCTAAATGCATTTCCTTGGCAGGTAAATTCCACGGAATTCTGTAGGATTTACTTCTAATCCTGCATATGCTTAAGGTCATAGCCTTAAGAATACACTGCAGGTTTTGGGCACTAGATGGCAGACGCAGCCTACAGAAGAACAACAATAATCTGGCTTGAAAACAGTTTGAAGGGAAGAAAAAAATTGGCTACATGGGTTTTTTCCTTTACAGAGTGACAGCGAACCACCCCCCTCAGTGATTGATTTTTTTAAATTTTAAAATGCTATATTGTCTTTAGTGACTGGGATTTTTTCCAGAATAAGCAATAGGCAGCATACATTGTGACATGAACAGTAGAAAATGTAGGATGCACTTTGTATTGGGAAGGAGAGTACTGAATATGATGGTTGTTAATTAGGGCTATAATATCTATATGTTCTTGAAATGAATGACTTTGAATATTTAGAAAGAAGACTTAAGACATTACTAGACAGTAGAGGAGAAGAAAGGGATGTAGTGGGAGGAGGGGAAAGGGAATGAAAACGCTGACACTTGAGACTACTGGCATAATTTTACACATTGTTGCTTTACATGCAAAATTCTGAGGTATTTTCTCCCTGTTTTTTCCTATTTATATTTTTAAAATCAAATGTCCCTCTAAAATACATACATAAAAAGACATCAATCAAAAACCATAAAATTTATGATATTTGTGATATTACCACACAAAAATGACAATGATTTAGTTAGGAACATAAAGACGAATTTAATTTTACTAACGTCAAGTTTACAATTGAGCAAATTATGACGTGTCTAGCAGCTACTAAACCTAAATGTGATGGGAGAAATCATGCATCTTTTTGTCCTGAATGATCCCTTCCACATCCAGTTCAACATTTCCTACTTTTAATCTCAAATCTGGATCAACATCAAGCCGATTTCTATGCTTGTTCTTCATATAACAAAATGTCAAAAATGTTTGTTCACAAAGATATGTGGAACAAAAGGGAACTAAATGTTTCAATGCTTTCTCACCTAACTTCTTATAATCAGGAAAACCCTTCACCCAAAATGGGTCCAGTCTATATTCTTTGAAAAATGATTTCAATGAACCATCACAAGTCACGTCAACAAGTGCATCTTGCTCTTCCGCAGATAGTGTTGTTACTTATATATCACCATATTCAAAAGGATTCCTTATCCATGAGTTTTCAGGATTAGGTGCAGGGAAGTAATCTCTGAAGCTAGTTGCTAAATTACAGAGGTGCTCAGTGATGTTATTATTTTACTTGTGGTAGGAATTTGTCATCAGTGGACTCCAGAAATGAATGGCGAATATGTGAATGGTGCCACGGACCCCCTGGGTGGGTTATGCTGACCCCCTGGGGTCCACGGACCACCAATTGGGAACTACTTGTCTACAGTATCCTCAGACATTTCTCTCCTTTTTCTGGTCCATCAATAGCAAGCACCTGGATAGTCTTTTCTACTATGGTGAGACCTATTTCTATTTCAATTATAGTAAATTATTTCTAGATTTGCATCTATATATACAAGTTAACATATGCAAAATGTATGCAAGTACATAAAAAGTACGCCCTTTGGGGTCCTCTATTTTGACAAAAAGGGCCTCACAAATCTAAAATGAGACCTTGGGCATCTGAGAATGAATTTAAGTTTCCAAATATGGTAAGTTTTAAAATAAGTATGTTGTCATCTATGTTTACTTCATTCAGTACTAGTAATGGTCATGTTTCACCAATCTTTCCTTTAGCAGAAGGGTTGTTGAGAGTTTAGCCAACTGTGCTAACACTTTATAAGCTCTACTATTTAAAAACACTTCCTCATATTACAGTTGTAAAGCACATTACAAAAATTTGCTCTTCATACAGACTTTGAGCTCCTCTGTTGGCATAAATGGCTTGTTGGCCCTCCTCCAAAGGATGGGAAAGTGTTATTGCTTAGATTCTGCAGGCTGAGGCTAAGCATGGGTACAGGCCTCCATTTCTTAGCATTGGTCCTTGAAACTCATTGTATACTGGCTGGGAAACCCTTGTTGGCCAGAGCACTCACAGGACTTCTAGCATTTGCAACTTATTTATTAATTTATTATTGATATTATCATCATGATTTATTATTAACCAAGGGCAGGGTTGCAACCTCAGCGGCAGCATCAAAGGGGGTCACCCCTTTGGAGGTGATGAGAGCAAGGGCCGTCCAGTCTGTTGGACAATGGGGAGAAAGAAAGAACTGTGTATCTGTCTTTTTATGTATGTAAAGTGGTATTAGAATACAACTATTGCCTGTGGGTGGATGAAATGTGTTTTAAAATGGCACAGAGGTGGAAGCATACAGGGATCAGTGATTGGAACAGTTGAGGACATGGTGGTGCATAGCAGCTGGGCCATTATGGGAGTGGGGAGCACAACAGGTTGTGCTCCCAAGCTGTATCCCATAGAGAGCCTCAGCAGCCCTGTTGACAGTCCCACTGGGTTGAAGGTAATGTTACAGAATGCCAGGCTGGTGAACGGGAAAACATTTTATACGTCCATGGGCTTGTTTAACAATATTTCTTTTAGGAGTCCTTTACATAAGAGGTGGGCAGAAGGTATATCTGGCTCTCCTGGTTGAACTTTGAGTAATTTGGTGTAGATTGGCAAGAATCTCAGCCTTCTGATAATTTAATGAATGATGGCCCCCAGGAATGTTTTGTGTGTGGCGGTACTAGTTTATTATTTTTTATGACATATTGATTCCATTTTAAGTTATTTATGGACTACATTTCTTTGTCCTTTTCTGCATCATTATTCTTTGTCTTTTTGAACTACCAAAAAGTTATGCTTCATTTACAAACCGGAACCCTGGGTTGTGGAATTTTGCTATGGTGCTGGGAATCCCTATCTTTCAGAGAATGCTTGCACATAGGCAAAAAACCCAGCTGCCCAACAGGAGGCCACTTATGAATCTCCAGAAAAGAGGACATGCATCACCAAAATAAAGAGGACAAAAGAGGACACTGTTTTGCATAACATTTGCATATACTAATTGGTATGTACAGCTGCAAAATTAGACATTATTATGATTTAAATAGAAAAACAGCACATCTCACCATAGCGTGGAAGACTGTGATCAGGGGAGCTGTGTGCCTGTTCAGTCTGCTGTCCAGGAGCTGTTGATGGGCAACTTCAAGGCCCTTAAGCTCTTCTTTGTGGTGGTTCTTTTTCGTTAAACTCAGAGTGGACAGTCCTTCAAATAGAGGACTGCTTCAAAACAGAGGACTATCCTCCATTAGCTCTTTAAATAGAGGACTGTCCTCTGTAAAAAGGAGATACATGATCACTCGACATGTGGAGCACTTCAGTGTTAAAGCCTCTGAAGTATCCAAAGTCCTGCCAGATCATGCTGGCTGGAGGCAAGTGAGGGAGGAGTACCTTCCTTCCTATTATGGGGTATGTGTGTGTGACTAATTGCTCTCCCATTGAATTAAATTTTCCCCTGTGCTCGAGATGTAGTTGAGGACTGGAATCCTCTAATCTGCCCACTCCCAATTACCTCACCCCATATTGGAGTTCTGACATTGCGGAGATAAGTGATGCAGAACTTCCCATGGGGGCTGCAGGGAGAAGATCCAAGGTTGGATCTCTCTCCACCCTTGGAGGGAGAGATCTAGGAGGCCCTTCCAGTGGCCATAGGATTGCAGACTATTGCTGAATCATTGTTTTTCCAAAATTAGCTGGAAGTGGAAATTAAATGTTGGTTCCACATAGCACTATATTATCCAGTTGCTGCATTCATCACAGGTTCTATACAACTTTAATTAGCAGCTTCCTTCTTGTGGTATCTGTCCTTATTGCTTCTTGTTCACCATGGCAGCAGGATCACTGATAAATACCCCCATTTTCCTTTGTTCCTTTTGGTTTGCTTTACTTACTGGACAGGGGGCAATTAAAAGTCTATTCAGAAAGCAATCACAGGGACAGAAGCATCAAGGAGGAAGCTACACAGAAGCCCTGAAAAGCCTCACTAAGGCATTTCTGGTCATCATTGAACAGGCTAGTACTGCAATTGCATTTTAAATTAAAAATTCCCATAAATCAGATTAAAAAAAATGATGGGAGGACAATGCAGAAAACAGTGGAATGCAATGGGTTAACAATAATAATTTATTTATTACTTATCCGCCTCTCCCTCTGGATCGAGGCAGGGTACAACACAAATATAAAACACCATAAAATACATATAATTGATTAAGAACATATAAAAATAATACATTATTAAAAGGCATTTTAAAATTCAACTGGGTAGGCCTGCCAGAAGAGATCAGTCTTTATGGCTTTGATAAATTCTGGAAGATTGTTAAGTTGACTAATCTCTCCCAGCAGGCCATTCCACAGTCTGGGAGCCACAGAAGAGAAGATCCTCTGGGTAATGATGTTATTTGGATTCTCTATAAAAACCTGAGTAGATTCTAGACTAAATGGTTAGCAAGAAAGCAATCAATGACAATTGATGGGGGGGGTTGTTGTTGGAGGCCATACTAGTTAATCAAGTTTAAGTTTTTCACATAGATGTGATGTAAATTCCACTGAATTTACAGGATTTAAGAAGTGTAAAATCAGTGTTACAGCTTGTTGATTATGTGTGACTGTGTAAATGTTTACCCAGCAAATACAGTGCCTGCAGACCTCTAGTTCCCATTAGATTCTCAGTCAATTGGATGGAAATGAGAGACACTATTGGATCACTCACTAGAAGGTTGGTAAGTGCTGAAGGCAACAAATCTCACTATATTGTGGTAGTTGGGCTGGGGTGTATCTGTGTAAATTTCAGACATATTCTGCATACCTTTTGCAGGATTAGGAGAAAGTTTAGATATTTTTGTGCAAAGCTACTTGTAGTTTCACTCAGGGAAGTTGCTATTTTTATTTCATTTTCCCAGTTGCCTCGCTGAGATCTGCTTAGAATCAACTCTGGTAACACACCCGCAGACTAGTCCAAACAAACAGTTCTGGCTACAGACTATCTGCAAGGGGGAGAGATGATTTAGTTATTGCTTGCCCCTTTTGGTTCTGATTTCTTATTCCCATTAGCAACACACTGGCTGTAAGAGAAAAGCTTGTTCATACTCTAGAAATGTAGTATTTACTCAAAACAATTTTTATTTGCCTTGGATTCCTCTTGGTGCCATAAAGAGATAGCCAACACCAAGTGCTTACATCGCCAACATGTGCATCTGAGTCATATTTATTATCCTTGTTAAAAAAAAACCCTCACACGACCACATTTCTTTTGTTGTTTGGTGCAATCAGGCAGGACTCGAGGCTGGAGCACGTCTTAAGCATAGCCTGTCTCTGGAATCTGCAGAGATTTGCCATACTCCATATTTAGATCTTGTGGGTGGAAGGTTAGGTAGGAGCCAACTTTTTATACCATTACATCACAGGAACTTTAGGCTTTATGCGGCGGGATCCAGGACAATTAATGAAGAGCAGCTGCTTACATTTCAATCACAGCAGCGAGGTAATTATTAATAAAAAAAGACTTTATTCACAGCAGGATAATCTCCCAGTTTAAATTAAACATATCCCTCCGTTAACGATAACTGAAAAAGGATTAACATTGACAAAGGGAAGGAAGGCTCAGCAAAACTCTACTTAACTGAATACACTCTGCTAGTTAAGCTACTTGCATAAAAAAAAAAGAAACATGCTCACCCCAAATATTTCACCAAATGGCAGATGCAATTATTAAAATGGCTCCTCTCTTGGCATGTAAAGGAGGTTACCGAAATGTGACTCCTACATTGCAGCAGCTACGAGACTTAACAGGTTGAGACTTTAAGCTGCACCTTCAAGCTCTCTAGAACCGAAACTGAACTTGCATTGTGAAGCTATTGCTAACAGCAATCTGACTGCTTGCCAAGCGGCCGCATATTTCTCAGGTTGTCTCAGCATGCTTGGAAATATTTGCTCACCTTCTTTGGTTGTGCATTTTAAAACACAAAACGAAACAGAGCCTGTCTTGCTTCTTCTTGCTTCTCTCTGTGTATTTATGAATTCCAAAAATGTTCCATCTTTGAGATTCTGCTAAAACCACAGAGGCAACACGACTGGGGTTTGCTGCAGGCTAATGCCTGAACTGGAGAATGGATTGGAGCAGGCACTGCGCCTGAGGCATGTACATTGTATTCAGAGATGGTTTGGCTCAGTTGAAGTTAGCCAATGTTCTATAAACATTGTTTTTAGAGTTAAATAAGTTCTCACCCAGCTTTAGGATGTCTATTGACTAAATATGCATGCAATACTTACAGCATACTTCTCTCAGCTTGCAATCCTATAGCCATTTTCCTGGGAGTAAGCCCCATTGAACTCAACCGGACTTATTTCTGAGAAACTGATTCATTTTACTGAGGCACACAGGTGTTCCTGCTGATCTTCCCTCCACCATATATGGTTCTTTCGAAGTTTAACTAGGCTAAAATTTTTGGCTATTCCAGTAAACTTTAGTCGCTGTTTGCGCTTGATGTTCAGTATACACTTCACTGTCCCGCCTCTCTTTTTAACCAGATACTTTGGGTACTATTAACGCTCCATCACAACAGGGTTTAACAGGCTCCCTACCTCGCTTCTCTGCCCCTGTTTTCCTTCCTCAAATTACTTCCTCTTTCAAAAGAGGGAGTACAGAACGAGCACGAGGCCCATTGAGTCTGCTGCATCTCCTGCACACAGCAGGAGAGAACAGCAATTCCGTATTTAAAAATACATCAGACTTAATGAGGTTTGTTTTGGGTTTTTTTGCGGAAGGAAGGCCAGAAGGGGCGGAAGGCGCGCGGGAGGTAGATAACGTCAGGTGAGGGACCTGAGCAAACTCTGTGCGTGCCCAGTAAAATGCTTGTGGGATGGAGCTTTTAGAAGGAGGGCTCTTAGTGCTAGCAGTGAGAAGGCATTGTGAAGCTACTCTTGTCTTTTCTTTCTTTATGGACTTTCTGCAGCAAGAGAAAAGATGGAAGAAGTGGGAAAGCACAGGAGACATTCATTGAAGACGTCATCATCTGGAATCCCGGTAAAATCTATGAACGAGGCAGGATGATAGAGCCATAATAACTTTGTCTGGAAGCATCCCTGGTATACTTTTCATCCTAAGAGAGGAAATGTGTCAAGTTTCTTGTTGCTTATATGTAAAACTTAAGGAACTATATAATCAGTGGCCAATGAGAAAACAGGAATGGGTGAGAAATTCGTTTGTTTCACATTTTAATGCAAATTTGTTAAATTTGTGCCTGCTGTATCTTCACACAAGCTAAAACCCAGTTACATGGACAGCAATATCCACACTTTCCCAAACGTTGTGATGCAGTTTGCAAATTAAAAAATATGCAGAAAAATGCACATAGTAAGAAAAAGTTCACACAAAAATTAATATATTAGGAAAATATGCACACAAAAATGAATTATAGTAGGGGAAAGCTCTTGCAAAAATGTATACATTAGGAAGAGTGTGTTAAAACATGCGTATTAGGAGAAAAGCACATGGGAATAATACTTTTTTTTGTGCAGACTTCTAGAAAACAATCACAAACTGATTCAGAAACAGGATGGAATGAACTGAAAAACAAGAAACTGAGCAGAAACAAACTTGACACATTTGTCGTTCCCTAGCAGAGAAGCAAGTACATGCAACGTTGAGATTCACAGTAGTACCAATTTCAAAGCAACACTAGTACCTTCAAAGGGCAACTATTACTTTCGTCAACCAGAAGCTTTTTAGAAACTCTGCTAGCCAGCCCCATTTAAAAAGAAGCAAAAAACTATTCCCTTGTTGGGTCTTTTGGCATACAGACTTTCCTCTGAAACCAAAATAATAAAGAGTATAATAGTCCTTCTAGTACTGACCAAAAGTCAAAATAATTTAGCATTCTGTTGCCAGCAACTGGTGCCGGACCATTTCCAGGCCCAATTCAAAGTGCTGGTATTAACATTTAAAGCCCTAAATGGCTTGGGGCCAGGCTATCTGAAGGACAGTCTCTTCTTGTATGTATCTGCCTGGACCCATCCCTCTAGTAGCCCCTGCGAAAGGAAGTGAGGCAGGTGGCCACCAGGAAGAGGGCCTTTTCTGCTGTGGCACCATGGTTCTAGAATGAGATCCTTAGAGAGGTTTGCCTGGTGCCTACGTTGTACTCCTTTCAGCTCCAGGTGAAGATATTTTTATTTTCCCAGGCATTTTAGGATTCTAGTTGTTTAGCTCTGCTGTTTTATATCTGTATTTTAAATCTTTGCATTATTGCTAGGTTTTATTCTGGTTTTACTTTTACACTGTTGTTTTAAGCATTTATATTGTTTTGTGCTGTACTTGTGGTTTTAATTTTTGTGAACTTCTCAGAGAGCTTTGGCTATTGGGCAGTTTAGCAATAAACTTTGGGAGTGATAATTTCATGAAAGAGGTCTGCCAATTCTTATAGTCTTTCCTGAAAGTCTTCTGGCCTCTTGGAACTTGAAACCAATGTACACAAAGAACCCCATCAAAAGAATGTGTCCTGATGCATAGACTGACCATTCCTGGAATCCTTTGGGACAGAAATGCTGATAAAGTGAAAAGCATTGCTGCATCCCTCTACATGCTAAGCATTTGTTTGAAAATGAGATGCAATTACTCCTCAAATGCTGACAAGGAAGCCATTAGACATCTTGAGATGGAATTCAACATCCTTTACCAAGTTTAGCTATAGCCAAAGGTTAAAAGGAGATTATGAAAGAGAGAATGTAGACCTAGTGTTGTTTCTTGCCACTGATGAAAAGTCTTAGTAAAAATAAACGGCTTTATAAACTAGGGGACAAGTTACATTCTTAGGCTGTGTTTGCATCTAGGAATGCTTATAGTTTGTTTGTACTGTTTGCTGAAGATCTATCTGCTTCAAGAATTAAACTGCAAATTAAACTGCATATCTCACTGTGCTGGCTTTGCATCCAGCCCTGCAGTTTCTGCCCCACAGTGCAAACTGGGATAATTAAGGGAGAGATGAATGATGGTAATCTTGCATGCCAAAGCCTAACAAAATGTTGCATATAAACTCATGTAAAAAAAACAATTGAGCAAATTCCTTTGGAAGGGGGCAGTTTAGAGTAGACAAATAGCAAGTGGAGAAATGGTGATCAATCCTGTGGAAATCCAAATGCATGTTTGCTTGGTCAAACATGTGTACAACCCCTGCAAAAATGGGTAAAGTGGCTTGTGGGGGGCATGTCTACCTTCGTTTATATTTCACAGCCACCAGTTCACAGCCCCACTGTGGTTTCTATCTTGAAGCTGTTCATTTTTTCATTCCCGTTTTACTGCATATTTTAACTTTGCTCCGCTGTTGCCATGAATGTGGCTTAGGACAGTGAGCATACTTTGAGCGCAGATTGGCAGAAGGGAAAGTCAGATGGGGCAGAGGTGTGGAGAGAGCAGAGGTCTAACCATGTCTACCTGGAAGTAAGTCATTGCCTTCAATTGGTTCTTTCAGAGTGCTTGAGCAGAGGAGTCTGGAGAACTCCTTTGCTTGCCATTTCATTAAAAACCGCTGTGTTCAGCATGTGGGCTCAATCACTACCTCTTACTTTAAATATTCATTGATCGCTGAGTAATCATGCTTACTCTGAAGTAGGGATGGGCAAACAGAGCTTCGGGATGTGCAACGGATCAGTGCTTTGTGAACACTTTTCTCCCTCCCTCTTTCTTTCTTCCTTCCATGCCGCCTCTCTGGGCTACAGCCATAGCTCCAGGAATTTCCTGATTATTGTGTGTGTTTTAAGTATGACTGCTTTCTGGATGTTGGTATGGATGTATTTTGGTAGGCCCAGTTTCTGAAGGTTTTCTGCATAGTTTTTAGATGTGATGCCAGTGACTGATGTGACTAACGGAATAATTGTGACCTTTTCCTGTTGTCATTGTTCTTTAACTTCCATAGCAAGTGGTGAATATTTTCTCTCTCTTGCTTTTCTAAAACATTTTTGTCATTAGGTATTGCTATGTTGATGAGGTAGGTGTATTTTTCTTTTTGGTCTATAACTGTTATGGCTGGTTGGTTGTGGGGTATTGCTTTGTCTGTATGAATTGTTATGTCCATTTTATGATCTACATTTTCCAAGATTGTTTATTGGTGAGTATGTATAGAATGGTATAGGTTGTTTGATGGCCAGTTGTTGGTAAATTATTTTTGTAGCTGTATTGTATCTGCCTTATAGTTCATTTCTCCCAGAATTTTATATCATCCTGTTACATGTTCTATTGTTTCTTGGAACTGATAACATTTCCTACCTAAATCCATCGTTACACTGTTAACTTTTATGATGTATTTTCGGTAGTTCTTGATTGTTATAACTTGATCCTGTATGGCTATTAGGAATCCTTCTGTTTTAGGAAATACCCATTCCTTAGCCATTTGTATGATTTTTCGTTGTTTATTTGTGGATTCTGGATTATGTTGAAGTGTTATTTGGGTCCATTTTTCTTGTTTGTGAGTGTGAGTGGTTATGTTTGGTCTTCGTTTGGTAATGCTAGGTTGAGTGCAGTGTAATTTTTACCTGCTTTTACAATGGCTGTATGGATGGGGGGTGTTTTTAGTGTGAAAGAATTCTCTGAGTTATTTTACCTGTTTTGCATAAATTGTGTCAATGTCCAGCAGACCTCCTCCTCCTTCTTTCTTGCTGATTGTTATTCTTTCAATGCTTGAATTGGGATGGAGCATGCAGTGTTTCATGAGTTTGGTGTGATTGAGTCTGTTTAATTCTTCAAGTTCAGTGTATGACCAGTGTATGATTCTGAATCAGTATATGAGATAGATATTGCATAGGTGTTGATGGCTTTGAAAATGTTTTTAGAGTAAGTTTGTATTTTAGGATTTGTGATAGGCTGGTTTTATATTGCATTCTTAGTTGAGTTTCTACTGTGGAGTGGTTGATTCAAAGCTTCACAACTACTAAGGAGAATAACAGAGAGGGTGACTGCCGGTGCACAGAGGTATTTTTCACTGCTACAGAGTTGAGCAAATTTTTTATTTTCAGAGCCCCATCGTTAGTTGCTATTTGCTGTGCGTGACAGCCGTGTAACCGATCCTGCAAAGTCTTGGAGCAGGATATTCCACATTCAATCCTGCCCATTTATTGCACTGGTTGTCATTTTGCAACTGTGATGCTGCGGGGAGGGGATCAGCAGTGAAAGCAGTGCTATGTAGATGCTATCCTGGGGGATGTCTACATGGGTTCTTTACCTCGACCTAAACGCACGGATTCACCTTTCAGGACGCAGGACGCAGCCATCCGTTCACTGCAGCGCTGGGTTTTTAATGTGATAATGCACATGTTCTTAGTTGCGATTTACCGTGACTTTTGGATCAACGTCCGAGTTTGTACCGCGTTATAGTTATGTGTCGTTGTGGGAGTTAAATCCCATTTTGACATGTGGACGTAGCTTTGAGGGCAGGACAAAGTGATTTGCCACTTTCCCACCTAATGCGTCCTCTTCTGGTTCCCTCATTCTTTTGCACCGTTTTAATTTTGCATTATATGAAATAGAGCTTATAATATTAAAACAAAGAGGGGGGAACAGGCAGCCAGTGGGAGGAGATGTGTTCATTCCCCCTCTCGTTCATTGGAGAAAAACTCAGTGTATTTAAATGCTACTGAGAGGCTGCTCTCTCTTGAGCTGACCGCCTCTCCACCCGCACCCTGAGCTTCTCCTGCCTTTGGGAAACCTTTTTTTTTTGAGAGAGAGATGTCTTTTGCAACGTGCTGCTTCCCCCCCCCCCCTTGCATCCTCCTCTGCTGCCTCGTTCCTTCCCCCTTCCCCGGAGCTCCACAGATAAAATTTATAGCTTTGCTCGTCTGTGTTCCGTATCATTGTATGTGCACATGTGCGCATTAATAACTGCACTACCAAAATATATATATATCAGGAGATAAATCACTGTTGCTGCTGCAGTGTGATGCTCTGTTGCCTAGATTCGAATCAACGAAAATTTGGGTTTATATTCAGTGAGGAGCAATCGCATTGTCGTATAGACGTGGGCCTGGAGAGGAAAAGCAGCAGGCAGGGAAAGGGTTAAGCATGTCCTCCCCTCCATTGCTTCTCTGCTCTAAATCATCCACTCCTGAAGCTGATTTTTTTTATTAATAAAAATGTCATCAACACTCCATTACATTCATTGACCCATAACATTTAGTTAACCCCTGATGAACACTTGTACTGACATCAACTGGCAGAAGTCCACAAGTGTAGGCATGCTTTTAGATTGACTTTTACAGGCTCAGTTCAGTTATATTAAGATTGGGTAGCATTGTGCAGTTTGATTCCCCAATATTTATGCTGAAGATTTTAAATGGAACCACTACATGGAATGGGTATTGTTCTGTATGAATAAAGACATGCAGAATTGTTACATCTTGCAAAAACAATAGAGTGGGCTTTTTGGTGTTTTTTAAAAAATAAATAAAATAAATAAATAAATAAAAGAAACATCTTCCAGACCATAAATAGACTATAAATAGAGCTCATAAATGACAGGAAACAAGGGCTTTCCAATGTAAACAAATAAATTGTGCCTTACACTGCCCTCTCTGGTCTTATAAAACTAAGTCCAGATAGCTGTATTACATTGCATGACAATAGAACATAATGGGAAGTTATGTTCAGAGGGAGTGGAGCTTGTCTTAACTGTTCCAACATCTTTAAATGACACAAATGTTGAAATTATGAGTCCGATTTACTCCCTGCTGCAAAATTTTGAAAGACTGGAAAATATTAGGATTTGAAGCTTTGAAGTCAGCAATTGAAATTTGGAATGATTTGGCAGTGGGGAGGTAGAAGAAAATTATAAGTATCTTGGAACAATGGGTACTATTAAAACTAAAAACACCACTTAATTCTAGGACTTTTCTTGCTAAGTTTACAGTTTAGTTCTAATGGGTTCAGCAAACAAACATTTGATGTTTATTGTGACAGAATGAACAGAATGTACTATGGAGAAAGCATGACTCACATTTCCATAGGAGGCCTGCGACTGTCCTGCTTCAAAAGAATGAAACATTGTGCCTCTCAGCTATGATTTATTGTCCATAGTGAGTTTGCCTCAGCAGGCTATAGGGATGCCCCATAAAAAGCTGATACTTAAGCTTAATGAAAGGTGACCTATTTGGGGACACTCCGTCCAAGGACCTAGTTAAAATAGGCCTTGGCATGGTCTCTCTCATGGGTGACTTGTATTCTCTCTGGCTACTTTTTAAAACAGGGCATTATTTTCTGAAGACCTAACCTTTTAAAGTAAAATGAATGACAATTTTTGGTTAAGAATGTGAGTGGAGAAATCCCCAGTTCAATGGTTATCTCATCCACAAACTGTGGTCTCAGAAAGCTACTAAGTCTCAGGCCCTTTCTACACCTAAGGATTATCCCAGGAAAAAGGAGGGGCCATCCCTGCCTGCTCCTGGGATCCCCTGTGTGTCATTTGGATGCACAGGATGATCCCAGGATGATCCCGGGGGGGAAAGGCAGGTGTAGAAATGGTCTCAATCTCAGTTTGCCCTTCCCTCTACCTGCAATACTGGGATAACAGTAGCCTTGTTCAGACAACGATTCAATGTGCAACCAATACATGGAGGAAAGTGTGGGATTGTATCCACTGGCCCCACCTGCAACCTCTATATGTTGACTGGGTCTTCTCAGTACAGTTTGCATGCACACAAGTGTGCAGATTCTATGGCACATCTGTACAGCTTGTACATGCACCGTCTCTTTTAAAAAGACTCAGTCCAGGAATTTCCTGATTATTGTGTGTGTTTTAAGTATGACTGCTTTCTGGATGTTGGTATGGATGTATTTTGGTAGGCCCAGTTTCTGAAGGTTTTCTGCATAGTTTTTAGATGTGATGCCAGTGACTGATGTGACTAACGGAATAATTGTGACCTTTTCCTGTTGTCATTGTTCTTTAACTTCCATAGCAAGTGGTGAATATTTTCTCTCTCTTGCTTTTCTAAAACATTTTTGTCATTAGGTATTGCTATGTTGATGAGGTAGGTGTATTTTTCTTTTTGGTCTATAACTGTTATGGCTGGTTGGTTGTGGGGTATTGCTTTGTCTGTATGAATTGTTATGTCCATTTTATGATCTACATTTTCCAAGATTGTTTATTGGTGAGTATGTATAGAATGGTGTAGGTTGTTTGATGGCCAGTTGTTGGTAAATTATTTTTGTAGCTGTATTGTATCTGCCTTATAGTTCATTTCTCCCAGAATTTTATATCATCCTGTTACATGTTCTATTGTTTCTTGGAACTGATAACATTTCCTACCTAAATCCATCGTTACACTGTTAACTTTTATGATGTATTTTCGGTAGTTCTTGATTGTTATAACTTGATCCTGTATGGCTATTAGGAATCCTTCTGTTTTAGGAAATACCCATTCCTTAGCCATTTGTATGATTTTTCGTTGTTTATTTGTGGATTCTGGATTATGTTGAAGTGTTATTTGGGTCCATTTTTCTTGTTTGTGAGTGTGAGTGGTTATGTTTGGTCTTCGTTTGGTAATGCTAGGTTGAGTGCAGTGTAATTTTTACCTGCTTTTACAATGGCTGTATGGATGGGGGGTGTTTTTAGTGTGAAAGAATTCTCTGAGTTATTTTACCTGTTTTGCATAAATTGTGTCAATGTCCAGCAGACCTCCTCCTCCTTCTTTCTTGCTGATTGTTATTCTTTCAATGCTTGAATTGGGATGGAGCATGCAGTGTTTCATGAGTTTGGTGT
This sequence comes from Elgaria multicarinata webbii, assembly GCF_023053635.1. Taxonomy (NCBI): domain Eukaryota; kingdom Metazoa; phylum Chordata; class Lepidosauria; order Squamata; family Anguidae; genus Elgaria; species Elgaria multicarinata. The sequence goes on from NC_086172.1 coordinate 97,114,236, forward strand.
GATTGAGTCTGTTTAATTCTTCAAGTTCAGTGTATGACCAGTGTATGATTCTGAATCAGTATATGAGATAGATATTGCATAGGTGTTGATGGCTTTGAAAATGTTTTTAGAGTAAGTTTGTATTTTAGGATTTGTGATAGGCTGGTTTTATATTGCATTCTTAGTTGAGTTTCTACTGTGGAGTGGTTGATTCAAAGCTTCACAACTACTAAGGAGAATAACAGAGAGGGTGACTGCCGGTGCACAGAGGTATTTTTCACTGCTACAGAGTTGAGCAAATTTTTTATTTTCAGAGCCCCATCGTTAGTTGCTATTTGCTGTGCGTGACAGCCGTGTAACCGATCCTGCAAAGTCTTGGAGCAGGATATTCCACATTCAATCCTGCCCATTTATTGCACTGGTTGTCATTTTGCAACTGTGATGCTGCGGGGAGGGGATCAGCAGTGAAAGCAGTGCTATGTAGATGCTATCCTGGGGGATGTCTACATGGGTTCTTTACCTCGACCTAAACGCACGGATTCACCTTTCAGGACGCAGGACGCAGCCATCCGTTCACTGCAGCGCTGGGTTTTTAATGTGATAATGCACATGTTCTTAGTTGCGATTTACCGTGACTTTTGGATCAACGTCCGAGTTTGTACCGCGTTATAGTTATGTGTCGTTGTGGGAGTTAAATCCCATTTTGACATGTGGACGTAGCTTTGAGGGCAGGACAAAGTGATTTGCCACTTTCCCACCTAATGCGTCCTCTTCTGGTTCCCTCATTCTTTTGCACCGTTTTAATTTTGCATTATATGAAATAGAGCTTATAATATTAAAACAAAGAGGGGGGAACAGGCAGCCAGTGGGAGGAGATGTGTTCATTCCCCCTCTCGTTCATTGGAGAAAAACTCAGTGTATTTAAATGCTACTGAGAGGCTGCTCTCTCTTGAGCTGACCGCCTCTCCACCCGCACCCTGAGCTTCTCCTGCCTTTGGGAAACCTTTTTTTTTTGAGAGAGAGATGTCTTTTGCAACGTGCTGCTTCCCCCCCCCCCTTGCATCCTCCTCTGCTGCCTCGTTCCTTCCCCCTTCCCCGGAGCTCCACAGATAAAATTTATAGCTTTGCTCGTCTGTGTTCCGTATCATTGTATGTGCACATGTGCGCATTAATAACTGCACTACCAAAATATATATATATCAGGAGATAAATCACTGTTGCTGCTGCAGTGTGATGCTCTGTTGCCTAGATTCGAATCAACGAAAATTTGGGTTTATATTCAGTGAGGAGCAATCGCATTGTCGTATAGACGTGGGCCTGGAGAGGAAAAGCAGCAGGCAGGGAAAGGGTTAAGCATGTCCTCCCCTCCATTGCTTCTCTGCTCTAAATCATCCACTCCTGAAGCTGATTTTTTTTATTAATAAAAATGTCATCAACACTCCATTACATTCATTGACCCATAACATTTAGTTAACCCCTGATGAACACTTGTACTGACATCAACTGGCAGAAGTCCACAAGTGTAGGCATGCTTTTAGATTGACTTTTACAGGCTCAGTTCAGTTATATTAAGATTGGGTAGCATTGTGCAGTTTGATTCCCCAATATTTATGCTGAAGATTTTAAATGGAACCACTACATGGAATGGGTATTGTTCTGTATGAATAAAGACATGCAGAATTGTTACATCTTGCAAAAACAATAGAGTGGGCTTTTTGGTGTTTTTTAAAAAATAAATAAAATAAATAAATAAATAAAAGAAACATCTTCCAGACCATAAATAGACTATAAATAGAGCTCATAAATGACAGGAAACAAGGGCTTTCCAATGTAAACAAATAAATTGTGCCTTACACTGCCCTCTCTGGTCTTATAAAACTAAGTCCAGATAGCTGTATTACATTGCATGACAATAGAACATAATGGGAAGTTATGTTCAGAGGGAGTGGAGCTTGTCTTAACTGTTCCAACATCTTTAAATGACACAAATGTTGAAATTATGAGTCCGATTTACTCCCTGCTGCAAAATTTTGAAAGACTGGAAAATATTAGGATTTGAAGCTTTGAAGTCAGCAATTGAAATTTGGAATGATTTGGCAGTGGGGAGGTAGAAGAAAATTATAAGTATCTTGGAACAATGGGTACTATTAAAACTAAAAACACCACTTAATTCTAGGACTTTTCTTGCTAAGTTTACAGTTTAGTTCTAATGGGTTCAGCAAACAAACATTTGATGTTTATTGTGACAGAATGAACAGAATGTACTATGGAGAAAGCATGACTCACATTTCCATAGGAGGCCTGCGACTGTCCTGCTTCAAAAGAATGAAACATTGTGCCTCTCAGCTATGATTTATTGTCCATAGTGAGTTTGCCTCAGCAGGCTATAGGGATGCCCCATAAAAAGCTGATACTTAAGCTTAATGAAAGGTGACCTATTTGGGGACACTCCGTCCAAGGACCTAGTTAAAATAGGCCTTGGCATGGTCTCTCTCATGGGTGACTTGTATTCTCTCTGGCTACTTTTTAAAACAGGGCATTATTTTCTGAAGACCTAACCTTTTAAAGTAAAATGAATGACAATTTTTGGTTAAGAATGTGAGTGGAGAAATCCCCAGTTCAATGGTTATCTCATCCACAAACTGTGGTCTCAGAAAGCTACTAAGTCTCAGGCCCTTTCTACACCTAAGGATTATCCCAGGAAAAAGGAGGGGCCATCCCTGCCTGCTCCTGGGATCCCCTGTGTGTCATTTGGATGCACAGGATGATCCCAGGATGATCCCGGGGGGGAAAGGCAGGTGTAGAAATGGTCTCAATCTCAGTTTGCCCTTCCCTCTACCTGCAATACTGGGATAACAGTAGCCTTGTTCAGACAACGATTCAATGTGCAACCAATACATGGAGGAAAGTGTGGGATTGTATCCACTGGCCCCACCTGCAACCTCTATATGTTGACTGGGTCTTCTCAGTACAGTTTGCATGCACACAAGTGTGCAGATTCTATGGCACATCTGTACAGCTTGTACATGCACCGTCTCTTTTAAAAAGACTCAGTCAGTGCACCTATGTTGAAGACTGGAACAGCAGGTGCAATCCTTCGCCTGAAATTCTCTGAAAGGAAGGCTGAAGAGATGAAGGTCTCAGCCTCGCTGGCAGAGAATGGGCAACCTCCACACTGGATTAGACCTGTGACCCAGAGGTTGCCTTCCCTTGTTCTATATACTTGGTAATGTTATCTTTAACCATCCTTTCCGGCAATTTACCCAGAACAGAGATGAAGTTAACTGGCTAGTAATTGTTAAACTGAGGGAAACAAGCCTTAAATTACTGAGTTAAACTGAGCTACTACTTATTTAGTGTCATATATTCTATGTTTAGCAGTGTTTTCTAGGGCACACATCAGATTAACTACGGATACCCTGTGCAGTTAGCACCAGCTATGATTTACAAAACTGGTGTAAACTATACTGGTGAGTGTCGGTGTCAGTTGTTACTTTTGAGGCAGCTTCAGGATAATTTCTTCTTTTTCTTCTTCTTTTACAACTACTACTACTACCTGCTGCCCCCTGGATCCTGGTCTAGGTGCCAGGTCCATGCGGCTGGACTTGCTAGCTCTGCCATGTTAATTCCCTCACAATGCAATGCTGAATGTGCATACAGCATTGCATTGTGTGGGACGATAAAGTGGTGGTGCCAAAAGGTCCAGCAGTGTGACCCAGCACTCCAGCACTCAGTGTGGAGGCGAGGCCATCTGCTACCCACCACTGCTTGCCTACCTTCCACTTGGTAAACCCTGCTGCCACCTAAGAAGTTGGTTAACTTTGGGGCTGTCTTCACAGCACTGAGTTGGCACCACTTCGTGGCCAAACCCCGCGGTATTGCTGGTGTGGGGTGGCATCAAGTTATTTATATGGAAGGGAGCAGTGTGGGCTTTCCAGCGGGCATTAGGCTCACTGGGCCTGCTCCCTCTTCCTCCTGTGGCTTCCGGCAATGAAGGAGAAGTTGCCTTCTGCCCGGGAACGTGCTCTGTCATAGCGCCCAAGCAAGGACAAATGGGGAAGACCTCAGTTGGCCAGAAAAAGTCAGTGTAAGTCACTGACTTCTCTGCTGCAGGTCTTTGGCTCCGAATCAGCATCTGCATCATATAACTGATGCAGCGTGGATTTGAAGCCACCCCGGGGCTTCTAGAGCTTATAGCCAGTCCCTTAGTCAGACCGAGGGCTGGCATCAAGGTTAGGCATGATTGGGCACCAGCTGAAAGCCCACACCTCAGCAGAGGCCCACTGACAAAAGCCTTGTGAAGTTGCGCCTTCTTTTCAACATTGCAACCTCATTCTCTTCTGCCTCTTTTCTGGTGGAGAGGAGATGAAGGAAGCCTACTTGCTCACTGGCTCTCTAGCTGCAAGCAAGCAAGAGCAATGATGAGCAGCCACAGCTGGTGACAATGGCAGTAAGAAGGTAGACTCACTGAGGGAGGGCCCCCATTATGGGTGTTTTGCCCAAGAGCTGTCAAATGCCTGGTTCCAGCACTGGTCTGACCACTAGACGGATGGCAATAATGTAGGAAACAAGGAGCCCTTACTATAATTTTGGTAGATAATGTTTTTCCTTTAACAATGTAGAGAACAATCCTAAGGGGATTATCTATTTTAAAACACAGTTTTCCTTATATAAAGTATTCCTTTGGAAACTAGGATGTCTTAAGATCTGAATAAAATGCTTGCTTTAGGTAGCAAGTTGGCTGCTGTGCACTTGCTCCAAGTGATTCTATCCGAGTACGGCAGGGAGATTCCTTTTGCTGCTTTAAACATTCGATCCTATGTCATGAGAGCCGCTAACATTCCAATGTAAGCTAAGCTTATCTTGCCTCGTGTCCACTGAGACTTGTGGGTTTAGTTTTCATGAGAAATCTGCCTGAACATTCTCCAGTAAGGCTTCATCTTAATTGATTAGGACTTGGAACATACTTTCTAGAACAAATTATATTCTGATGAATACTACACTCTGCCTTACAGCTGGACTGCCAGAAAGCCAAGATATTTTTTTCTGTCTAGCAATCATCCCAAAGCGACCCTTAGATAAAGTTCAGAATCCAATTTCATTGTTAATTCACTTAATTCCATTCCATACATTTCAACACTAAGCGATTGAAACATGATTGGCTCCAAAAGTTTTACCTTGAAAAAATTCCTGGTCATCTCTTCAGTCTGCACCTACAAAATGTATTTTTGTACAATGTATGACAAGATGGTTCAGGAATGTTACCCTCCCTAAGGTAGGGAAATGCTACCATAAAGGATGAAATATTGAACAGTCCAATTCAATTTTACAAGACTATACTGAAAATCTACGGTCAAGCAGAGAACTGATGATGGGCATCTCCCAAATGCCTCGTAAGATGTTGCTCTTCCACAGTTTGTTCTCCTTCGACTTGACACTGGAGTATCCTTTGCATATCCACATTTATAACGAAACTGTAAATTTTAAAGCAAGGGAAAAATAACTCTGTAATTCAAATTTTATTTTATCATGTACACTGGTCTGAAATTTTCAGTGGGGAGCGGTATATAAATATTGTAAATAAATACACTGGTCCCAAACTAGCTCATGTTAGTAGTGGCTGAGGCCTATTTCTTAACAAGCTGATAAACTTAGGATGTGCCATTTCAGATCACAGTTGCAAACTCACACGATAGAGTATTCCTCCATACATGTTTCCTCCGTCTAAAATGGTAGGTGTCAAAGGGAAATGTTCTAGTTGTTCCTGACATGCTGGCTTTCTGTGTTTAGAGAATATAGGTGTGTCGAGGAAGGTTCAATCTTGTGATCTCCCACCTGGAAGTGGTACAGCCATAGCTTTACTACTTCAATGAGAACTACATCCAAGGCCAAACTTGAAACTACAGGAGGGTGGCCATGTGCCCTATTTTATAGAAGACAGTCCTCTGTTTCAAGGGCTGTCCAGTCCAAGTCCATCTTAAATGTAAAGAACCATCAGAAGGGAAAATAGTTGCGCATTGACAGTCAGCATCTGGACAGCAGACTGAGCTGCTTGGCACACAGATCACCTGGTCACCTGTAATTCTATTTCAGTAATAGTTATCATTTCTTAATTTGCTCTTCTACATATAAATATGCATATGGAAATGTAATGGAAAATGAAGTCTTCTTCGGTCCTCTTTTTGGGTGATGCATTTCCCTTTTTTGGGCGCACATAAATGACCACACTAAATAATACAGTAACCCTGCTAAACAATCCTAGCATTGTTTACATCAGTCCCATACTACTTGCAATGCAGGAAGCCATATGCAGCCTAGCAGCTATGAATGTTGTGCTTGACAGACCCCCCCCTCTGTTTTTGCAGTTCCTGGCTGCCCACCATCACCCCAAAGGACTTAGGGCCAAACTGCACATGACCATCACTATATAGTTCTGCCCTCAACCGCAGGGTGCATTTTTTCCCACCTGAATTGCAATGCCAGCACAGGGACCCTGACCCAGCTTGGGGCCCCAGTGTGGGGGTTGGGCTGGAGGGATTTAACGCTTTGCCCGCCTGATGCATTCCAGATCCATATTGGGCCACCCATGCCTGCTAATTTCATTACAAAAAAATGGACTCATAGAAATGAATGTGACCCCCCCTTTTTGGCAATGCAAATTGCAGATGTTTGCCACATCTGGATTGGGACCACAGCAGGCTGGCAATTACTGAGCCCCTTGTGGGCTGTTGTGCATGTACATTGATGGTGCTATATAAATAAATAATAATAATAATAATTTCCTACATTTGTGGTCTGGTAGGCCACAAAGTGGATTAGTTATGTTGACTGAAATGTTATTTTTATGTTTTGGATGATTTGTTATTGTTGTGTGCAACTGTGAACTCAAATATGTCACTGTAAAAGTGGCAGATGAATATTAAATCGAATTTTATGGTTGGTTGACTAATACATCTGATGAAGTTGATACTAAATCAAATCAAATCGTACCTAACTTACATCGCTACTCAACTTGAGATGAAGGAGACCCTGGCCAAGAGTTCCTGTTTTACCACACAGGCTTGCCTCATTCCCGTCCCACTTCTGATTCACTTTCTCCCAGCCACGCGTAAGATTCGTATCTATGGAGCTGTTCCCGTAGGGGTGGGAGAACCTCTATCTGACCCAAACATGCTGGTCCTGTGGATCTTTCCTGCAGAATTGGAAAATGAAAGAAATCCCACTTTCACCCTCCCAGGGCAGTGCAGATTCTTTGAGGGAAGACCCATATGATTGGGTCGTTTAAATGTTTTCCCAGCCATTCAGGAGATGCTCACAAATAAATGGCTCCCATACAGCTAAGAGAAAATTATTGATGTATTTACCACATTTGTATGCAGCCTCATAATAGAAAGTTCTCTTGAGTGGCTTAAAATGAAGAAGTATAAAAACAATTTAAATAGAAGACACGACATAAAACAGCATAAAAGCAAAATACAGTAACAGAAAACAAAACTCACAGCAACACTCTGAGTATAACAGATCTTAACAATAAGATTAAATACTGAAATGTTAAAATACCTGGGAAAACAAAAGAAGGTCTTCACTTGGGACTGAAAAGAATAGAAAGTAGGTGCCAAGTGAACCTCCCTGGGGAGGGCGTTCTATAACCAGGGTGTCTCCACTGAAGACTCTTTTCCCAGTAGCCGCCTCCTGCTTTTCATTTGGTGGGGAGCCAGGACATGTGGAAAATACCTAAAGGGCATCATAAACAAGTTGCAAACTAAATTTCCTTCATATCTGTTGTTTTACAGTCTGCAAACCACATTCTTTTCATTTCAAGCGTTAGAAACCCCAAAGGATCTATCCAAACATATGGAAAATCATATTAAGTTTCATTTTAATTGTATAAAGAATATGAAAATACACATGTCAATATGTCAGGAAAGAGGAGGAGGAGAAGTAGCAGCTTACGTATAAGTTCTTAACTCAGCCAGATGATTATGATAAAAAATATTATAAGAAATTCACTCTGCAACCCTTTATACACTTACATGAGAGTAAGTCCAACTGAACTCAATGGGTCTTACTTCTGAGTAGATGAGCATAGGATTGTGCAGTAAATGCATATTCACAAACATCAGAAGAGTGGTATACAACAGTATTTGGAATCAACTGAATTATCTCCCATTGAAATTATAGCAAAATTTTAAGAAGTGCTTAAGTGGAATTAAGGGCCCAAATTAAAATGATTAGCTGCAAGAAAATATCTGCTCTGCTTAACCTTTAGATTTGAAATAGGTCATTAATTGGTAACATCTAAATGAGCAAGTGGAAAACGTGTGCAAGGATGAAATCCCATGTCAATATGAATCTGGTCTTTGCCCCATCATTGCTTATGCGCTGGCACAAAAACAGGGAAGAAGAAAAGTCATCCAAGGATAATTGTCTGGAATGAAAGATAAGGATGACTCTTGGAGTGCTCTGGTAGTCACAAACAAGCGCTTTATTTACATTGTACATCATGCAGGGTAATGCAAAACAAGTGGCTTGACCTGGTTCCAAGGGAGAAACTGAAAATGGGGGGAAATGGCATCCCTCCTGGCTGAGGAATGGAATAATTTTAAGACATGGCCTAAGTTTTCTTTCAACATACTAATCCATGGTGCTGACAACTATGTGCTCTGAAAATGTATGAGTCTGAGACTGAAAACCCCAGCAGTTAGATTTAAGGTAATCAAGAGATATAACCCCACTAGATCACATTTAAGATATTAAAGAAATACTACTACGTAGGGAGCAGTATTTTACATCTGGTGGTTTTTGATACACTGTGCCTTGCATTCCTAAACTTCTAACAATCAAATCTAATCTATGCCAGACTTCAAATGATGAATTGTGAACTGGCTGGCAATGTAGGGTTCAAAAGAATTTAAAGAGCAAGTGTGTGCTGTAACTGTTCATGGGATGAGACTGGAAGCTAACACTGCAAGGCAGATAAACCAAATGAATGTAAAACAGCATCAGTGCCCTGTTCATAATCAATGAACTAGAAAGCAGATAACAGAAAACCGGGATAGAGCAGTCTCCATTGAAAGATGTGAAGCAGGAGTGAGCAACTTGTGGCCCTAGCCACCATGCCCAATGATGAGGGATGATGGGAGTTGGAGGCCAAACCATCTTGAGGGCCACCAGTTGCCCACTTGGGCTGGGAAGGAATCCTGTTGATGAATAGTGCCAAGCATGACTCATCCACTTGTTAATCAAGCTGTCAGGCAGCATTGTTTTGTTGTGTAGAAACAGAAACAGGATTTTGCCCAGCAAAAGAAAGGTGGGTGTGATACATTCTCTGAAATGTTTCTGCTGAAATTACAGGCTAAATTTCATAATTTTTTGGTAGAATCATTGTGTCTCACCAGTCCCCACCACCTTCGTCCACCAGAACCTCTCCTCGCATGCAGATCCTTTTGTTGGGTTTGTTAGTTTCCACTTGTTTATCTCGTACCTTATGCTCTTTCAGATGGTAAAAACTGTCTAAAAGAAGGTGGAGAACCTCCAGCCCCAGTGACTGCATGCAGCCCTTATCCTAGTTTCATGTGGCCTGGTGTGTGTGTGTGTGTGTGTGTGAGAGAGAGAGAAAGAGAGAGAAAGAAGGGGGGGGGGCGCGGAAATTTTGCAATTTTACAAACCCCACCCACCACTGCCCTCCTCTCTATGCCTGAGTAAGTCATAGATGGGTGGCTTCTCTGCAGAGCCCTGCTGGCTGCAGCTTCACTGCAGAGCTGTGCTGGCCACCACATAGGCTGCCCAGCTCAAATGCCTCACTCTGGGGGTCCTTCTTTGGAGGAAGGCATTGGCAGGGAAGTGATCCTGCAGATCACCTGTGCTGCCGCCACAGGAAGTCTCCAGGGCCACTAGGGTGACCATATGCAAAGGAGGACAGGGCTCCTGTATCTTTAACAGTTGTATAGAAAAGGGAATTTCAGCAGGTATCATTTGTATGCATGCAGCACCTGGTGAAATGCCCTCTTCATCACAACAGTTAAAGCTCCAGGAGCCTTGCCTTCTTGACCAGATACAAAAGAGGACACGGCTCCTGCAGCTTTACCTGTTGTGATGAAGAGGGAATTTCAGCAGGTGCTGCATGCATACACACGACACCTGCTAAAATTCCCTTTTCTATACAACTGTTAAAGATACAGGAGCCCTGTCCTCCTTTCCATATGGTCACCCTAAGGGCCATCTCCTTGCAAATGTCTCACTCTGAAAAAGTGCCCCTTAGAGCGAGGTACTAGAGGGGAGGCAGGGAGCAGCAGCAACTGGCAGGGCAGCTTGAGCTCCCGCTATACCCCCAGAAGCAGCACTGGTGCATGGCTGCAGCCTACACTCCTTCTCCCCCATGACAGCAGGGTCAGCTCACACCCTCCCTCTACAGCAGTGGTGGTGCATCCTCCACCTCAGGCAGCAGGAGGGTCTTGTGCTGGCCCTGCCTCCCCCTTTTGTCTCTGTGTACCTAAGGGATTTTTTAAAAAAATGGTTCTTGGCACCTTCTCTAAAGAAATATCTCTTTTTCAGAAGAACTACTAAGTGGTGTTAACATATTGTAAAGTTCTATATTATTCACTTCTCCATGTTCTACACTGTATTGTATGTGTGTGTGAAGTCTCCTTGTGAACAGCACCTGTGTGACAGCAGGGAAAGGTGCAGCTTTTGGGAATGTGAATGGTGAGCAAAGGAGAAAGGCCCTTGCCTGGCACTTGGACCCCAGGTGAAGCCAGCACTTGCTCTAGATTAGCTGAATTGAGCTAGATAAAATCAGTGGTTGGCATGCTCAGCCACCTGCTGGGGCCCCTGAATTAGCAGGGGGGCAACTGCTGTTTGGTACCCAGAAACCATCTGCAAATGCAGTGCTTAATATAGGCCTAACGATCAGAAAGGACACCCCCTCTGCTGCAGTAATGTTAACACAACTAGGATGAGATGGGCAACATTTACTGGTGCCCCCAAAGGTGAGGCTCTTCCTCCTCTGTGCAAGTTGGGTTCGTGTTAAGACGGATGGGTGGTGGCAGTGAGGAGGAGGAGGTGCAGCAGTGTGCACAGCTGCTGCCCAGTCCCCACTGCAGAATGGTGGCAGGCTTCTGCTGCTGCTTGGCACTGCCTGCCTGCCACTCGCACAGATGGGTTTGGGCTCAGAGGAAAAGGGCAGGCGCGTGTGGGCTGCTTCTCTTCCTCATAGCTTCACTTCTCCTCTGGGTCCAGTATGCACAGCTAGATAGAGGCAAGCTGCAGTGATGGTGAAAGACAGGAGGAAGAGCAGCAGCAGTTCCAGGAGGGGGTAGATTCCCTCAAAAGGTGTGTTGTGTGAGAAGGAGATGGTCTCTTTCCATCTCTCAATTCTTTAGGGAACCCACTGAGGGCATCTTGACTGAAGCCCCCTCAAAACCATGGAGGGGAGACAGACTCTTGAGCAGGGTTGGGCAATGTGTGGCCATCCAAATGTGCTGGCCTACAACTCTCATCAGTCTTAGCAAACATTGCTAATGGTGAGGGATAATGAGCAGTATAGCATTGTAAGCCCAAATTTCTGGAGGGCCACAAGTTGCCCTGCTCTGGAGTGTCAGAGCAGCAGTGCTTGTTCCAGTGCTTGTGGAACCCTTGGTCAAGATGTCTCAGTGGGCCACCTTCCCCAAGTGGGCTTGGCCTCCTTCTCACTGCTGTTGCTGCCACCTCCCAGGCAGAGAGTACAAGGCCCTCATCCTCTTACTGTTCCCTTGGAAAGGATGACAGGAGACAACAATGGCATGGAGGAGAAGCGGCAGGGCCAGGGAGCTCCAGGGGTTAGTAGTGGGGCCCCAACAGGGGTAGGGGTCTCAGCAGGTGCCCAATAGTGCTGAATCCTGATGCTGGCTCTGCAGGCTAGTTCTGGTTGTACGAGCACAGTTTAAAGACACAAATGCAGATAAAGATCAAAAACACATATGGAATGTACTGGATGAGCTCACAAGTAATCAAACTTGAATAAACTTTAATATTACAAACGTATGCCGAAAGCATTAACTGATGAATGAGATTAGGAGAAGAACAAGGAGGCTGTTTTTGGCAAAATTACCACCTCTGTTGTCTTGTTGCTGTAAAAGTGTCCAGGACTCTTCCTAAAGCCTCGTCCCACTGGCCAACTGATGCATATCGTAGTTGGTTAAAGAACCAAAAAAGTTCTTGCATCCCTACAGGAATTCAGTGCCAACTTTTTGTCGTCATCCTGAAGCAAACCAGCCAAATTCCCCTTCCAAAACCAGGCCTGTCGACAGGCCCCTGAATGTAGCATGAGCTGTAATATATAGATGTGTGTAATTTGGCTTTGCAAAACAGATGTCACGGCGTGACAGGGAATTTATTTATGATAAATGCAGCAAGACTCATTAAAACTCCCAGAGTCCTCCTGTATATATCACCTGGCAGTTGGACTGTGCACTGGAATGTGCAATTGGACCAGCGGGCCCTGTGCTGACGCACTGGGCAGCTGCCACGCAGCGGCTTTCGTCTGTTTCAAGCCGAGAGCCGCTTCGCTGACCCCGAGAGCACTCTGGACATTGTGCACGCTGTGCCTGACAGGAGGGAATGCTCCGCAATTGCTCCCTTGAGCATCCACCTCAGAGGAAGCCAAGAACAAATTCCAGCTCTCCTCGGCTTGCAAAATGGGTTGTCCCATTTTAAAGAGGGAAATGAAAACAGGGAAGCCTTCAGGAACAGCCGTCTTGCAACTCAAACCCTTGTTGTGGATGGAGATCGGACGTGGCCCCTCTCACACGCCCCTTGAACTGGCTCTGCTGGTGTGGTGCATTTGCCACTGGGTCTCTTTAGGTGCAACGGTGATTTGCCACCAATTACAGTAAGGGTGGGCAACTTGTGGCCCTCCAGATATTTGGGCCTACAGCTCTCAGCATCTCTCACCACTGGCTATGCTGGCTAGGGCTCCTGGGAGTTGTAGGCCAAAACATCTGGAAAGCCAGAAGTTGTCCAGCCCTGGATTACAGTATTTGGCCTTCTTGGGTTTCTTGTATTTAATTTGCAATAAGTGTGATTCTCCCAAAAGGTAAGCAGAAATATTATAGCAATATTGTTATATTATTACCTCTTCTCTCGCTGGAGGTAAATGGCTCAGTGTAGAGGACAGAGTGATAGAACAGCCTTATCAGTGGTTCATGGCAGCCAAATTAGATGTAGTGTTTTTGCACTTAAGAGACAGGTTTTAAAAGATGCAAATAGGATCAACTGATTATTACTCAGATTACTGCAGGCATGGAAGTGGAATTTAAATCTTTCCACTCCTGCTGTGGTCTTGAGGAAAACGCCTCCTCTGAAGCTGGTATTTGCTGAATTATAAGTATTGTTATACCCCTCTTAAATCATATTCTGGGTCAGTTTACCAAAAGAATAAAACAATTAAAATGTAAATACAAAAATTAAATTAAAATAAAAGCCACCAAAATTACGAAAGCAGCCTAAAACAGTCATCAGGGTTACAATTTCATCCAAAATGTTCTGGAAAATAATAATAAAAGGTCTTTGTGTGGTGACAAAAGGATAATAAAGCAGGTACCAGGTGAACCTTTCTGGGGAGAACATTCCACAGCTGAGGTACCACCACTGAGAACGTCTTCTTTCTGGTAGCCACCCACCTCAAATGGTTGCTCAGATGGTGGGGGCATCCATAGAAGGCCCTGTACATTAAGATCAAGATGATCTTAATGTACAGATAGGTAGGTACAAGATGGAGACAGCAGTTCTTCAAGTGCCTTAGCCCTAAACCATGAAGAGCTTTAAAGATAAAACCCAGAACTATGAATTGGACTCAGGAATGGAATGGGAGCCAGTGCAGTTGGCAGAGCCATAATGGCAGGCCCAGGGAGAGAGCAATTCTGGGACAGACTCTGGGGGTGCATAGAATAGTTCAGATTCCTGGATCTGAGATTGGAGATAGCACTCCGACCTTGCAGCCAGGAATCTGGGCTCCCCTCCTCCTCACAGCCAGTGCAGAGAGAACTGTACTGGATGCTTCTCTGAAGTTTCAAAGGTGACCTCAGAGAGGAGGGAAACAGAGCATGCTGGTGGGAAGGAAGGGGACTGGGGAGATCCCCAGGCTTATGCGGTATCCCAGGCCTCTGCAGCCTCCTTCCCTCCCACTCCAGAGAGCCCCAGCTAGACAGGCGAAAACCCCTATCTAGCTAAAATGCAGAGCGGGAGAACTGCAGAGGCTTACGGCCATCCTAATAAGATTGTGTCCTTAGTAATCTAGTAGCTGTATTCGTCAGTAACTGCAATTTCTAAACAGCCTTCAAAGGTAGCCCCACATATAACATAATTCAGTAGCCTAACCTGGAGGTTGTGAAAGATGACCAAAGCAGTTTTAGAGCCCAAACCAACCCTGAACCCCAAGAATTATACACACTCTGGTGCAATTTACATTATTTAAAACTTGCACGTTAAATGCAAAAACACATTTAGCATCATTTGTAGTTTTGCCCTCTGAGGGCAAAAGTGCAGGATGAGCATTACTTTGGCTTATGGGCAATTTCCAGATATAACACACTCCAGAACCTCAGTCTGTTTCAATGTCAGCCCTATCATTAGACAGAGTGATGCAGTCATTTCAGGTGGGAGATGCTGGGAGGCGGCAGCGAGGCGTTGAAGGAAAGAGCTGTGCGGTCATGTGGCCTGCCATGTGCCCCCGAAGCTAGCTTGCTGCCTTTAGGTGTGGTGGAGGATGCTGTCTAATTGCTAGTGTCAAAGGAGGATTCAACTGCCAATCTGGTTGGCTTTTGTACATGGAATGGATGTGGGTGGGGGCACCATCTGGTCCTTCACCTTGGGCAGAAAAAATGTCTTGGGGCAGTCCTGGTCTGTTTAGTTGTTAGCCTGATCCACCAAATGCAATCTGCTTGCAAAAATAAATGTCCATGGTTGGATCTTCTAAGAAAGCCTGATTTGTGGGTAGGGGAAAGACTCCATCCAGTAATCTGGACATGCATGTGAAACCACAATCTTTCCCCCGCCGGGATCCCTTTCAATCCCAACGTTGTGCAATAGACGCTGCTTCTCCACATGCGCATAGCAGCCATCCAGCTGTCCTCCATTGCTGTGGTTCTCTGGATCAGGGCCCAAGAGCTTTTACTCTAGAATTTGGATAATAAGGAACGTTTCAAATCAAGCTTGTGACTAATGTGGATTATAAAAGTCACACATACTCCCCCGGCCAAGAAACGAGAAAGTGGTTGTAGTATTCTGCCAATATTTTAAAAAGAGGGCTCAGTGCAGTCGTCCTGGAACTGCTTTGATTTCTTTGACCATGAAGACACCCCCAAATTTTGGTATTAGGCTGACACACTTGAAAGAGCAAGGGGTACAGCTTTAGATAAAATCCCCTTGAGGATGTTGAGGTCTGCATAAAGTGCTGCTACGTTTACATTTCTAACAGTGAGGGCTGCAAAATCTCAAGGTATTCTCAGATTTTGAAATAATAGCTCCACTTGACATTTGTGAGCATGTCTCTATGGAACTTGATTTTAAAATGCTGACAAAAAACTCTTTGAAATTGCCAACAATTTACGACTCACGTGCCTACTCAGAAATAAGCCCCATTGTGTTCTATTGGATTTATTCCCAGGTAAGTGTGCATAGGGTTCCCAACACACTTATTTGGGAATTAAGTACCATTGAACTCAGTGCAACTTACTTCTGCGTATACATGCATACGACTGCACTGTAAATCATGTTATATTCCCTTTCTTGAACATATACTAGAGAAAGTAAATTTACAATAAAGTTACTGGTTCTACTGAATAAAATTCTATACTATCAGCTATTCTTCATTTGGTGCTTGCCTGCATTACAATAACAACAGCCATATCACATCAGCCGTAGCTGACCAAAAGACTTCCTGGACTGGACCACTTCAGACAACAGGAATCATGTATTTATTTATTGCATTTTTATACCACCCAATAGCTGAAGCTCTCTAGGCCTTTTACAAAAATTAAAACCATAAAAACCATTCAAAATATAAAACACACAGTATAAAGGCATATTATAAAATACAATATAAAAACACAGCCAGGATAAAATCAAGCAGCAATGCAGATTTAAAAGGCAAATTTAAAACAGCAATTTTAAAATTAAATTGTTAGATTGTTAAAATGCTGAGAAAATAAAAAGGATCCTCACCTGGCTTCTAAAAGAGTATAGTGTAGGTGCCAGGTGAACCTCTTTAGGGAGCTCATTCCACAGCCAAGGTGCCACAGCAGAGATGGCCCTCCTCCTGGTAGCCACCTGCCTCACTTACTTTGGCAGGAGCTCACGGAGAAGGACCCCTGAGGATGACCTTAGGGTCTGGGCAGGCACATATGGGAGGAGGTGTTCCTTCAGATAGCCTGGCCCCAAGCCATTTAGGGCTTTGAACGTTAATACCAGCACTTTGAATCAGGCCCAGACCTGGACTGGCAGCCAATGGTAGATCACATACTTTAATATTTCTCCCATGTAAAAATCCCTCTCATATAAAAATATTGGAAAATTAGTATGCCAGAAGGAAGTCTAGTCTAACATCATCTTCCTAACAACTAATTTCCTATCTCTCCCCCCCACCCCAACACGTGAGAGCATTCCAATAAGCACTTTTCTATCTGCCCTAGTATAATCCAGGAAGGACTACACCGTATGCTGTTTCTGAATGTTTGAGTTCAGCTGGCCCAAATTTCTGGAATCTGAGGCTTTTTTTATTGACTTGTTTCTTTTTCTTTTTAAAAATGTTATATCAGTTCTTAAGAGCAATTATTTGTCCTCTGACAACCCACTTCAATGCCAATATCATGCCAGATTGAAGTCATGCCTTCAGTACAGAATAAAAAATGTGTTTGTCTGGAAAAATAAACACTGTCTTGCTTCTCTGACCACTTTGTGTAATTAAAAGAACAGAAGAAGCTGAAGATGGTTAAGAGGAAGGGACTGCTAAAATATATTTAGGATTTGCCTGTTGCATCATCAGAAGGTTTTCAAGGCCATTTTTAAAATGCAGCTATGGCACAGTATTTGTGAAGGATTGTGATGTTCCCTCCAAAGAAGTGCAGGAGTACACACATGTTCCGAGAAAACATGGGGGCAGGCAGACTTTTTGGGCTGTGTGCACGTCCGGCAGTTGGAGAAACTGTCCTGGGGATCACCACAAAATGGCTGCTATGGGAAGTGTGGCAAAAGACTAGTAAATTGTCCAAAGGACTAAGTACAAGGCAGATGTGGGGTTTGAGCCTCAACACAATTTCTTTGTCAGTGAGGGACGAGTGTGAATAGCTCCTGGTTTCAATCAGATCCAGTCGGAACTCCAAAGGAGCTATCCAAGGTGCTTCACTGGTTCTGACTGAAATCCAGAGTGGATTCACTGCCCCACTGAAGCCACCAGCCTCTACTGCAGGAATGGGCATTGTCCAGATCTTGTGGGAGACCATTCTGATTCTGGGGTTTTTTTGTTTAGACCAGGAATCTTGACCTTCTTGTTGTCTGAGGGCAGAATTCAGTTTTGGAGAATTCCTCAGGAGCCACTTTCCAGTAGTGAGTGGGGCCCAAGGCAAAAGGGGCAGAACCAAAATGCCAACATACTTTAGTGTAATGCTCTTACGCTAAGGAAAGGCATTAGCCGCCTTGAGTACCATTTTTTGATAGAAAGTCGGGGTATAAATCAAATAAATAATAATTGAACCTTTTAGAATGGGGAAAAACTTTACAAAATCCAGTGAACAATCAAGCGATCAGTGGTTGGGGTGGGGGAAGGGGCGTGGCCATCTGGTGAACTTCTGAGGGCCACATTGAGACCCCAGAAAGGCCATATTGGGCTCCTGGATCTGCCGTTCTGCACCTTTGATTTTGATGAAAGGAACCACATTTGTGGGTGAAATAAATGCTGAAAGAATAGTACTTTTGACACTTCAGAGGTCTTTTGCCACAATTCTAATCAAACAAGGACTACTCTGAGACTGCTGTACATAAGGATGTGATCTCTTCCTGACCACCTTACTGATAACCAATAATGCAACACTGGGACTCTTTGTCTGGGGTGTATTCATGCCTACCTCCTGATTAAAATGTGCTTAATCTAATCATGAGGCACTCAATTTTAGGATGGCTGAATAAGTCATATTGCTGAATGTTGGCCTGGGTACATGACAAGAATTTCCTGACCTCATGGCATAATTCCTTGCTTGGGCCTTTTCACCCATTCCTGCTGGAAATGCATGCCCTCCAGGCTGAGCTTTTGAAAGTAACAGCACATACTGGGCAAATTTGAATGATCACCACAGCCCACCGTGGCATATTTAAGCCATAGTGGGTTGTTGCACATGCTGGTGGCCATTGTGAATCTTCAAGCCACACAATGGATGGGCACTGCAGAGCAGGGTGGGCTGTTGATGTGATTAACAAAACAGCCCATGTTTTGAGAGTGTGTGTTGGCCTGGTTCACACGTCATGTTAACCTGCGGTGACTGTCCACTGCTGCTTGAACATTCACAGTTGCCAGAGGCATGCAACACAGCCCATATTGGGCTGTGGCCATCACACGAAGCAGACCGGTATCTCTCAATGCTGGGGCAAAATGTTTCTCAGGTTTCTATGCCAAGCAACCTGTCAACATTTGATGTTGGTTATGATATTTAATCATCTAGGATGGGGTATTACGTTTTCCCAACACTCAGAGCAATATTTTGTCACCTGGAAAATCAGAATGTCACCAAGAGAACTAATCAGCTGAGAAAAGTGTTAATTGGAGTGTGGTATTATTTGTAACTATTGTTTAGTGCAACATAACAGTGACCAGTGACACAACCCCCCCCCCCCCCTGGTATTTCTGCCCCCCAAAAATGTTATTTTATTTTGAAGCTCATGTTGCTTTTTAAAGAGCAGAATTGCCCTCCCTCCCTCTTACATCCATGCCCTGTTGTTTTATGATATTTGCCTATGATTTAAAACCGTATGTTTTCTTTCTTTGCAAGCTGTGCATGGATGGAATTTTCCCATCTCTGGTTAATTTCAGGCATCCTTCCTCCAGGCTTTGGCTTGTCAATTTCACTTTCCTGGGATTCTCCATCAATAGGGTTGCCAACTTTATTTTACTGGCTCTGCTCCTATGCCTTTCACAGCAGCCTGACACAAAGAAATGAAGCTCTCCCCAGCATTGTTCATGCCAGAAAACTAGTGCCTGCTTCATTTCATCACGTTCAGTTGCCATTACTTTACTGCAATTGGAGCTTCATGTGATTGTGTTCCTAGGGCTCAGAGACCTCTTCAGGTACAGAAGGAAATATAGGGTGTGAAAGTTGCCTCTATGGGTAGGGGCACCTTTACCAGGGGCCTCCAACCTTTTTGGGCTGGTGGGCACATTAGGAATTTCAAGAAAGTATCACAAGGACCATAGCAAAATAGCTACCATCGTGGTGGTGGTGGCAGGTGCCAGCCACAAAACACCCATTTCACAAAAAGGGTGAACAGTTGAAGCTAAAATACAAATCAGTTGAATGTAACCTCAACCTTCAAAATGTACCTGAATGCAAGCGAGCGATGGGGACGTATGTCTGAGTCTCAGAACACCAAACCACTCCTTTGAATCTATAGTTTTCTATTTTAGCAGAAACCCATTTTGCAGAAGGCACACTGTTGAGGCACAAACTCCCATAAAAAGGTGAAGCATCACTTCAGTATTTTCTTTTTTAAATCTTGCATCCATCCTCCCAGGTGACCAAAGACGTTCTTTCAGATCAGCTTTTTCTCAAGGAATTCTGCAAATGCTCTGACTAAAGCCCAAGACTCTGCTCAGGCCGTTAATATGTAACTAGCAAAGTTAGAGTGACTTCATTGGTTTTATTTGCAAGCCTCTGTGTGTAATTTGGAGGCTTCTGTTTCCTTCCTTCACCCACTTTCCCTCCTCCCCTCTCTCTATATATGTGGGCATTTGGTGCCTCTCTTTTAAAAAGCTATTTCTCAGGATGGAATTTCTCACTAATCAAAACTTGCCTTGTGCGAAGAATGCGCCGGTGTTGTGCTCTCCCTCGTGTTCTTAGAATACTTCACAACAGCCCTATGTAAGTGTTCAGCCTGCTTGTATGGTGTGTGTGTGTGTCTGTCAGAGAATGAGAAGGAGCACAACACTTTGAAACTTCACCTGATCTGTTCATTGTCAGATTTCCATCTTGACTGTGCATTTAAATGGTTTGTTTTAAAGCAATTTATCCTCTGCAAATAGCTGGGCAGCTTCTATGTGCCATCCTTCATTTTGGGATCAAATTCATCTTATAAAACCAGGATGTACTTGTGTTATAAATTTAGTTTTATTTACTTTTTTTTCCTGGAAAGGAAGGGAATGACATATGAAAAGGAGGGCAGGGCTCCTGCAGCTTTAACTGTTGTGATGAAGAGGGAATTTCACCGGGTTCTGCATGCATACAAATGACACCTGATGAAATTACCTTTTCTATACAACTGTTAAAGATACAGGAGCCCTGTCCTCCTTTTCATATGGTCACCCTATGTGTGAATATTGGCATTGACCGTGCAATCCTATGCACGTTTATTCAGAAGTAGCCCCATTGAGTTCAGTGGGATTTATTACCAAGTTAGTGTGTATAGGATTGCAATACATTCCTAACCCTCTCCCCATTGTTTTAAGATTGTTAACCAAGGCTGTATTCCTTATATATACTTATCTGAGAGCAAGTTTTATTGAATTTAGAGGGACTTACTTCTAAGTAAATATGTATAAGATAGAGCTGCACAGGTTTCCAGATCATTCACATTCCAGCACATGTGAAAGTTTGAGAAGGGACAGATGGAATGCATTGCTTGTAGAGAATCTTGCCTTTGAAGAAAGTGAGGGTTAACAATAACTCTTGGAGAGGAGCTAAAGGAGCAAATAAGCAATCACACATCTTTGTACATTGCTGCAGTAACCAGTGCCAAAGACAATTAGAAAGAAGAGGATTTAAAAGACACACACAAGTGTAGCCACTTACACATCACCAAAAAAGAAGATAAAAGAGGATACAGCTTTGCACAAACTTTGCATCTGCTAATAGAACAAATTTCAAAATAATTACTGTTAATTCAAATAAAAACACAAAACTTCTCACCATAGTGGGGAAGATGGTGACCTTTTCTATAGCTCTGCTGTCCAGATGCTCACTGTTGATGGGCAATTTCAAAGCCCCTTTATGGCTCTCCTTTCTTGTGGTTATTTTTAAACTAGACTTGGTCTGGACATGCTAACACACACACACACACACACACACACACACACACACACACACACACACACGTACGTCTTGGTTATTCATATGGATATCTTGAAAGTGCTGTTAACATGTTTTTCTTTTTCTTCTCCACAACAGTTATCTGACACAGAGCCACAGAAATAATTAAGGCTGAACACCAGCATTAACTAAAACTGACCCAAGCCCATGTGTTGCCCAGGGCAATAAATAGCCTGATAAATGAGGTGTTGATGGGTGACTCCTCCCTCTCTATAAACCTGAGCTACTAAACACATTAGCCATGTCACAAATATCATCACTTGCTTACCTTCCTCAACAGCTGTATTATCACAGGGACTCTTTTTAAAAACATTTCTTTTTTAATTTTTGTAATTTATTCTGCTCATTGTGTAGTTACTGTCTGATAATGGCAAAGCTTCTGTCTCAGCATACAGATGAAGTAAGTGAGGAATCTCATAGACCTCTGTATAAACCTTATAGACACAACAATGTTTTTTATTCCATCAGGGGTATTATCTTTTTCAAAGTGCATATACAGTCAGGCTTAGGATCAATTTATACAAGCACCTTTTAGCTTTTTTGTTTTTGTTTTAAATTGTGCAGCCTAATTTCCCTCACCCTTTTGGCAAACTTGTTGTGTGTATTGGCCCACTACAATCATCAATTGTCGACATACCCACAAAAGGTTTTGTGTATTTGACACAGCATCGTGCTTTGGAAGAGAATTAAAAGAAACTTTGCTCAAAGGGATCCTGTTAAGCTGTTTTGATGAATCAGGGAGAAGGCTATGAAGAAGGGGTCATGACAAATCTGTAGTAGAATGGGATAACTTCCTGTCTGGGAAATAGAGATGCCTGGCCTCATCAGGAGGGAAAAGCCCTGCTTATAGAAGTAGTTGAAACAAAGCACCTAAAAAGCCAGACCTGTCTCAGCTTATTTAACAAGACGTAGTGTCAGCAGTGGCTGAAACTTGCTATGAACTATGCAACAGACACAGATTCTGCAAGCGAAAAGAGATTCCGCAAATGAAAAAAAGCACCTAAAAGAGCCACACAGCCAGACTACACATTACACAAAATGGTACAAATATGGACACTATCACTTCAGATTGTAGATGTTGGATGCATTTTCTAATGTAACCCTCCCCCCTCTTATAGCAAACTAGTACATTATGAAGAGTTTTGTGCCAAACCTCTCCCTAGTTTACTACATGAATAGGTTATAATCATTTATTTTACACAGGAGAACATTAGAAAATATGAGACACACCCCGCCTGCAGCCTAAAGTGGTATAGTCCAGAATTGTACCATTCCCTTCTGCATAATACAAGTATGGAAAGGCTCTCAAATTACTAGGATGAGCATGGTAATCCTATAAAAATGGACGAGGTGTGAGGGTTGGAGAGCAGGGTTACAATTCTAAGATATGACTCTTTTCCAGAGAAAGGTTGATATCATGACCTTTCAATCTGAGGTCTGAAGGGTAGCTATATAAGGGAGAGAGAGAGACTTTTCAGTAGTGGCTCCCCAGGCTGGGAATGCTGTCACTAGGGAAACTCACCTGGCACCCACATTGTTTTCTTTTTGGTGTCAGCCTTTCTTGTTCATCAGGCCTTTAGCGAGCTTGTGATTTTAGTCCCTGTCAGTTTGGCGGCGGCTCCTGTATTTACTGGTCCTTCATCATGTTGTTGGGCTACAATTTCCATCACCCTTGATAATGGTCTTGCTGGCCAGGACATTAGAGTATATAACTGGGCAAATGAGCCCTCTCTCTCTATTGAACTAACTTTGGAATGTCTACATAGGAAGTGATGTTTGGAATTCAGGGCCTTCTCATACAAGTGTGTGTGTGTGTGTGTGTGTGTGTGTTCTGGGGAGGGTGGGGAGATGCCATAGTGTAATTTGTATTATTTTTGGCATCTTGAACAAGTCTTGAGAATGCCCCAAGACATGTTTTTAGATTGTGACTCAGTTTCCTGATTCATCCCACTTTGCAAAGGTTTTTTAGGTTCCCATGACTTGCAATCTGGAGCATATCTAGGAGCCAATCCATATGTTGCCACAAAAGTCAAGTCATGGTTACTTCACTATGAGGAAATATTATCCCATTTGAATCATCCCTCAGTAACCTATTCTGTTGATGAGCTCCACACAACAAAATCTATAAACAGAGGGAAGGATCTAGACTTAGGGCACAAAGCATTGCACATTTAGACCCACCCCCTAATAGTCCTAAAATTCTTACCAAAAAAATCCCTACATGCTGACTGGGGCGTGCTGGGAGCTGTAGGGTTTTTTTTCTGTCTGAACATTCATAGGTGAACATGCATAGGATTGTGCCCTTAGTCATACTTAGAATAGACTCATTGAAATTAATTGGACACGTTTATAACTAACTTAAGTCCCATTGACTTCAGTGGGTCTACTCAAAGTATGGCTTCAAATACATAATGAAAACACACACCACTCCTTTAAGAGGTATTGAATAGATAACTTCCATTATTAAGATATTTTTATCTTAATAAAATAAAATGTGGATTAAGATATTTTTCCACTGCCACTTTTGAATTCAAATTATGCCCAGATAAAATAAGTGTATAATGCTGATTAAATGGAGATTTCCTCTTACCCTTATTACAGACCTGAAAAGTGTACTTACATAACGGTTTAGTTTTAGCAGCTCCCTCTCCACTAACCTCACATCCTCCATCTAGATTTAGAGCGAAAAGCAACGCTGCCCCCTTATGGCCAGGAAGGAATGTTTATAATATCATCTTCATAAGTAATCCATATTCCCCTTTCTCTGTTTCATTGTAGAGAATACAGATGAATACAAAATATATCTATGAATCTAAATTTGGAAATCAAGAACATTTGCTGCGTATGTTTCAACATTGTACTCAATGCTGTTTTCTGATAGTACGCTGTTGCAATGCTTGTTTTATTATGTATATATGTTTGGTGAATTTGCACAGAGGTCCTCATTTAATACACAACTATTTGAATTTCAGTCCATGATCAACTGACATGTGAAAAAAACACATCTCTGAGATAAGGGATGGGAGAGCAGGCTGGATAATTGTTTTTATCAACTTCTGTGTGAAAGTTAAGAATGACACAGAGCAGGCAGAAAGTTTCCTATTTGGCTTTATTTAGAACGGGTGGGAAAGTTGTGGTCTTCCAGATGATGTTTGACTCCAACTCCCATCACCCCCAGCCAGCATAGACAAATACCAGGGATAATGGGAACTTGAGTTAACAACTTCTGGAGGATCACTGGTTTCCCATTCCTGATTTAGAGCAACCTTAACATATTTAATGCATTTCCCCCCGTTACTCTTGCTTGTGGTGAGAGAAGACACGCGTTCCTTGTACCTATTATCATGTTTTCTTTGAGAATTAATAATTATCTCATTTCTTTGCACACTTCCATTTAATTTGCACACAATTTCTAATCATTAATTTGCACTAATCATTTCCTGGAGGCATTTACAGAAACGGCTTCTTCCTTCCAAATTAAAAGCCAAACTTTGCTTATTAAGCTCATGTAAATTCTTAAATTGTTTACAATTTATCAATTATTTAGTTGGAAGATGACTAGCATTCCCCAACTGGCTGAAAGAGGCCAGTCTGTGACATCTGAAAGATATCCTCTGTCAGACATGGGTGGGAAATTGCAAGACCAGAGATACAGGTTGCCCTTGGCCTACTTCCATGTGGCTCTAATTTCATGCAGCTTGCAGAAATAGAGTGGGCATGAGAGAGAATGGGAAGATTTATTTATTTATTTATTTATTTATTTATTTATTACATTTTTATACCGCCCAATAGCCGAAGCTCTCTGGGCGGTTCACAAAAATTAAAATTAATTAAAATTAAATTAAAATTAAAGATGGACTGTCTCAGGGGAGACTGGTGGCTCTGATATCAGTGGGGCAGTGAATTCACTCTGGGTTTAAGTCAGAACTCTAAAGGACCTATCCAAGGTGCAAAACTCCTTAGGGTGACCATATGCAAAGGAGGACAGGGCTCCTGCACCTTAAACAGTTGTATTGAAAAGGGCATTTCAGTAGGTGTCATGGGTATGTGTGCAGCACCTGGTAAAATTCCCTCTTCATCAAGAGGCAGCTGGACAACCATCTGTCAAGTATGCTGTAGGGTGGATTCCTGCATTGAGTAGGGGGTTGGACTCGATGGCCTTTTAGGCCCCTTCCAACTCTACTATTCTGTGATTCTATGATTCTACAACAGTTAAAGCTGCAGGAGCCCTTTCCTATTGACCAGATACAAAATATGTATCTGGTAAAAAAGATGTCATATGGTCACCCTACCTTGGATAGCTCCTTTAGAGTTCTGAGTGGTTCTAGTTGAAACCTGAAGCAGATTCACTGCCCCACTGCCTTCAGACGCATCAGCCTCCACTAGGTGGCACAGAAAGAGAGAGAGAGAGAGAGAGAATCCTGCAGTGTTGCAAGACCCACCCACTTCTAGCTCTCACCCATCCCACTTCTGGCAGAAGATTTCAAGGAAGTGCAGTGTTTGACAGAGAAAGTGTCCTCGCTGTCCACTGAAGTTCTAAAAACTAGTGATGGGGAAAGGCATGAGTCGCAGAGGAGAAGCTGTCCTGAGCTCCATGGAGGAAGAATTCAGCAGTCCAACCCACCTGCTGCATCTCTCCCCCCGCAACCCAACCCAACCCAGTTCATGTCCTTCTACTCTATTTTTGTTTAGAGATTTGACAGAGATCTGGGTCCCCAAACCCAGATCTTTGCTGAATGTCTAATTTGGCCCTTTGTTATTTCTCAGGGGAGTGTCTCAGCAAAACAGTTTTGCAGACAGCCTTATAGTGCTCTCTGAACTCAGAGAAGTACTTCCACAAAAGGGTCAAGAGAGGACTTCCAGTCCCAGAAACAGTATCTTCTTTATTGTGCTTATTCTCTCTTTGTTTTGCCATTTTCTAATCTTTATTGGGGGTGTTTTGATCTTCATCCTGTTGTGAAATGCCTAGAAAGCTATGGCAAGGCAGCACAAACGCAGGCAAACAATGAGAACAGCTGTGAAAAGGGCAAGAAAAGAAGACGCGAGGAATCTTAAACATCCTGTGGCTAAACAAACAAAACAGGAAAATTATTATGATTAAGTGCTTAAAATAAAGTGTGGACTGGAGAGCATCAAAGTACCACATGTAACGTTACGTGAATACAGGCAATCTCCTCAGATTTGGATCCCTGGAAGAAAAATAGACTGGACTCCAGAAGCACGTGTGTGAAAATGCAAGTCTGCCTGCGTCAGCATCGCAACGACTGGATATTTATTTAGCAGCACTCATGAGTCAGGTGCCTTACAGAAAAGAGGCTCAATCTTTCCTGAACTTATTTTTGAGTAAACAATATTTGGAACCCTACTGCATGTGAGGACTCCAGTTGCACACTCCAGAGCTGTCATGGGGCGCCATTTTCATAGCTGTTTCCTTCACGATGTGAGCTGCTCATGTGCAGGCGCTCTACTTCTGTGGCCCATTGTCCGGTGAGCATGAAGCTGACCTGCTTGGAGAGAAAGAAGCTCCCACTCCAAATGGAAGAATAAAAAAAAATATCACTTACTGGACATGTTTGAACATTACATAAATAGGGAATATTTGCATGATCAGGGTTTGTTCCCCCCCCCCCTCCAGTTCATGCATGTGCTGTAGAACTCAGACAACTGTCCTCCCTGGGCATCAGTCATGCTACACAATCATGGCTGGCGGGGAATGCTGGGAGTTGGAGTCCAACAAATCTGGAAGGCTCCATGTTGGGGAAGGCTGTGCTGTGCACACTGATCATACATTTGCCTCATGAGGGAGCACTTATTGGCCATTGTTAGGCCTCAGATTCTCCTAGTGGGACTCCAGAAACTGCCCATGGTCAGTGAGGTATTCTACTCCCCATGTAGCTGTTGCCTGCTAATGGCTGGGTGGTTGATGGTTGGGTAGGAGTTGGGGTTTTGAGGGGGTTTAATTTCATAGATAATTCTTGCCTGAGTTTTGTCTTGCTTGCTGGGCACTGTGCCTGCCAATTGGCCTCAAGAAACAACCAGATGAACAGGCAGGCCTATCCAGTGGAATTTTAAGATGTTTTTAGAATGTTTTAGGATGTTTGTAAGATGTTTTTAACAATGTATATTATGTTTTGGTTCAGTTTTATGTATTTTATCACTTATTGTTATTCCCTGCCTCGATCAAAATGGAGAGGCAGGTAAGAAATAATTTATTATCATCATCATCATCATCATCATCTAACTCCTCTAGTTTCTAAAAATTGACTCCTCAGAGCTCAAGGAATGGCCAATGGGAGGGGGGAATGGTTTCCCATGGAAAGGAAAAGGCACTCTTCATACACTCAGAGACATTGACATCCTACTTTCTCTAGTTTTTAGTGTGTGTGTATTGGCCACAGTACAACCTGACCAAAGGTCACTCTTTAATTCCTAGATCTGTGTGTGATGTGGTGTGTAGAGACCAATAGCCACTTGCTACTTTTCCTCTTCCTTGGTATTAGATCAAACTTTACTCATTTTATTTAAAGCATTTTAACCCCGTCTTCAGATGAAAAAGGTTCTCAGTGTGGTTTACAAAAATTAATTAGGATTAATAATGACACAATCTCCACCCTCGGGCTTTCAATCTAAACTTTAGTTTGGGTTTCTCATCTTTAATAAGGGCCGGCCCCTGATTGGATGTCTCGGGATGCCAAAGTTCAGATTCTGTCTTTATTGAGAGTAGGGCCAGCTCTACCATTAGGCAAAATGAGGCAGCAAACTCAGGTGGTGGATGCTGGGAGATGTAGGGCAGCAGCAGAGGCAGCCCCCACCCAAACCTCAGGAGTTCCTCCCCAAACTGTCCCCCTGTCCCTGACTGGAGAATAATGTGTACCTTCTAAGATAGTTTGCTACCCGGCAGGTGCAGTGCTGGTTGCTGTTGAAATAAGATCCAATTGGCCATTTGTATGTAGAATGGTAGACATCTTGTACTCATCTTGACCTTCACCATAGGCGGGAAAATGTAATGGGTCAGAGATTGTCAGAGAATCTTTTCTGAACTGTGAAACGGACCAATGTGGTGAATTATTTTTTGGATGTGGGCAGAAACACAAAGGAAGTGGCAAATGAAGCTGGGGGAGGGGGTGTCATGACTAGGCCTGTTCCCCTTAGGCTGGGGGAAGGAGTTTCAGGCGATCAATCGGAATCAGATTCTGAAGCAGAAGAGACAGCACCAGAAACATACCAGCCTACATGGGAAGTGGGGGAGGTGATTCTCACGGGCTCTTCACCAGTTGGGGATGAAACTTCACCAGACCTTACCACTGAAAACATTAACAACACACAGTGTGTGGGAAATCAGTATTCTTCAGAGGGGGAGGACACTTCAGGACTAGCTGATCTTAGAGTCTGCTGCAGACTCAAATGGGTGGAGCTAAAGGAAGGTGAGAGAAGGTCGGCCTGGCTAGCTTCTCACCAAAGGCTTCTTCAGAATCAGCCTCCTTGAAATTAAAGCATTCTGGGAAAAAGCTTTCCCTTTTACTTGAAAGGACAATTGTTTTGCCTAGAGAACAGTTCCTAGAAGTTAGACTCTCTTCAGGTGGGAAGAGATGTTTATTGCCAAATCTCCCTCCAAGAAGGCGGGAGATTTTGGTTAACACAATAGGAGCTTGAGTGTATCTGAAGGTAGAGCAGTAGTGGAAAGAGAATCTCTCTGTCAGCACAGTTGCATGTATGAAAAACCTGTGTCCAGGGCTGGCTCAAGAAACTCCCTACAGAATGGGTGTGCCTAGTTTGAGGTCTACCAGGCCTATTGCAGCTCATTTATGATGGCCCGCCAGGGGCATGATCAACTTGACTGGATCAAAAATTGTGGGGCCTGTTCAAGAATCTCTATTAACTACATCGTCTTTAAGGATATTCGAAGACCTAGAATTAAGTTGTTCTGTTCCTTCGTTCTGTTTCTTTGGCCTCTTTCCTTCATCTTGGGAACCCTCTTTGGCATGAATTGTCTTCTAATGTTTTCACAGTGTACCTAAGCTGATACGTCATAGAGAATAACTACATTTAAAGAGATGCAGTTAATGTAAAGAGTTCATTCACAACAAGGTCAGACTCTGTATCCTCTGGCAGCCCCACTGTCCAAGACTCCACTTTGAAGGTATGCCCTTGTCAGATTTTACATTTGTCTTCAAATGCCTTCCAGGCCAATCCCTGATCTCATTTTTGCTGGTCTTCTGCACATTCCATGTTTCTGAGTAGACTATCGGCAGATGAATATGGGACAACTTCCTTGGTTCTTTTGCCCGCAAGCTGAAGAACACAGCATCCCCCGGGGAGCCAGACGGGATCAATTAAAATAGTTTGCATTTTTGTTTAGCTCCTTTGTTGCTTTGGCAAGAAGAAACAACATAGCCTAAGCTATTTCCATTCCTTCTGGGATTGGGGCAGCGAGTTCTCTTACGAACAATCTCTGCCTAAAATATAGGTAATTTATTGTGTAATTAATGTGATTTTTTTTTGTCAGTTAGATTATTTTCTTCATCTGCCATGGATACTGCAGATTTAAAGGTCAGACCACACGAAAGCTTACAACCTGTTCTTAAACGCTGACTTTTCCCCCCAAGGAAAGGGACTTTGTGCTCATTTGTTCCAGCCTCTGTTTTTCTACTGTTCCCCCCCCCCCCCGCAAATCTATGGTCTGTTTCCTGTGGAAACAAAGGAAGACCTGCCTTCTATCTTCCATTCTTTATCTCACTTGAAAACTGGACTTTATAGGGTTCAAACCCTGAATGTTGTTTGCGATTATGAGGCAAGTTAATTTGATCAAACCAGACCACTTTGCAAGGACAACCTAGCCTTCAAAACAAGGAGCAGTCAAATGGAGTGGTGTAGCTGAGTAGAGAAGTGGGTGGTTCATGATTCACTATTTGGTTAATGAAAATGGGGGACTACTTTTTTTTTTTGGCAGAGATTCAAAAGATTTCAGCTTGCCTGGCCATGGAACCTTGCCAGACACCACAGCACAGGTGCCATGGAGTTGATGCCAACTTCCAAAAGCGACCTGCAGGTAGAACCAAAATTACTATAACACCATGCCTCCAACATCCAATCTGCAGAGCCAGGTACCTTGGTTGATGGCATCAAAAGCCACTGAGAGGTAAAGGAGATCCAGAAGGTTTGCACTCCCTCCTGTCTCTCTCCTGGTAAAGACCATCCATCAGGGTGACCAGTGTCATTTCAGTAACAAACACAGGCCTAAACCTGAATTGAAATGGATCTAGATAATGTTTCATCCAAAAGTGTCCCCACCTTCCCGAAGTCTTGCTCTGGACAATAATTACCAAGTTCTTCTGGGATCAAAGAGGATTTCTTAAGGCACAGCTGCACAATCACCTCTTTCAAGGCAGTGGGGACCACCCCTCTCATGAAGAGGCATTAATTACATCTTATCCCCACCCAGTCAGTCCCCAATGGTTAGTTGTTAATAACCATGATGGGGAAGAATCCATGACAGAGGTGGGAAGTCACATCCCTCCAAGTACTTTGTCTCAGGCTGTATTAACTAAAATTGATTCCAAACAACCAGACACTGGACCCCTCCACAAGAGCTGTATCATGGGCAAGACTTGTATCCTCAAAGTGCCTTGCAGATGCATCTCAGGAGACCTCCAAGGGCTCCACAACATCCACAAGCAGGCATGATTTTAATAGCCCATCCATCACTTGGAAAAGTTGTGCTGGACAGCAACTCAAGGATTCAATGGAGGTGGAGAAGTACAAGCACTTTGCCACCAACACTGCCACAACATAGGTATGATAATGTGCTTTCACTTGTGCTCAACCATATTCACTGTGAGACTTATGCCATCTATGTTTTAGTTGTCTTCCTGTGTATCTCATAGCCTGTAGCTTCCCAGTCAACCAGGGAGCTGACTGGGCTCGACAGCACCAGACACTTGTGAGCAATTATATTGATGGCCAAACCCATCACAAAATTCCATAGTGAGACAAGGGCTTCAACAGAAGCACCAGCCTTGCCAACTGGAAATTCTCCTTTTGGAATCCATCAGGGACTTAGTCTCTTCAGGGACTAAGCATCTTAATTGGTCCACCCCCACCCCCCTGTGGAAAGGATGGGCCACTGCCAGTCTAAGCTTCACCAGGGTGTGATCTGACCAATGTTTTTCCCCCCCTCTGCAACTTGCTCTACTCTCTTGCTGTCCTACTCATCTTCAGTTCTGCTTGCTTAATACAACAGCAAAGTTGTGAACTAGATTTTAATAGTACTAGAATTTCTCCCTGCTCCCAATATACTTGCCACTGTAGCTTGCCTGGCTGTCATAAACGTGCACAGCACATTTCATTAGGGTATGTATCCAGGAACTTTGATTTATTTATTTCTTATAGGCAAATATTTATTGAAAAAGGACATTATTTTTATTCATTTATTTATAAAACACGGTAGACACTGATGCCCGACTTTGCATTCAGCTTGCCTGACCATGGGAGGGCTGTTGCAGGTGAGGGGGTGAATTGAGGAGATGCTCCTCAATCCCCAGCACTGCTGGGGCTTTGTGGTGACACTGGCCAGAAGACGGGCTTATGAGGCAATGTTAGGCTTCGGGGGCCCTCCTCCTGGCCTCTTTGAAATGCAGCTCCCGGCAGAGAGACTCCCAGCAGAGCAATTCCTTTTCGCTCCTGCTGCCAGGAGCAATGGTGTTCTCTCAGAGGCAGCGTTTCTTCAGCACAGTGGCGGAGTAGCCAGAGGGCAGTGCATCTGGATCTCCCTGTGGATCCCTACTCAATGGCCCCCTCAATTCGGCACTTATTGCTGGGCACACCCCTTGTGCCAACCTATGCCAGCTGTTCCTTCTGCCTCTAAATTGTGGCTGTAACAGGCCTGCTGGAATAATTTCTAGCCCAAATGGGCCACCCCTGTGTTGGAAACTGGTAATCTTCTGCCACTTGGAGCTCAGGTGGCCAATGTTCTTTTTACTTCAGCCTACTTCAGCCTCCTGCTGTTCTGCACACCTCTGCTCTTAATTCAGTGGCAAAATTGGAGCTGGTCCTGGAAGTTAATAGTAATTGCATCTTTCCCAGTTCCCAATGTTCTAGTGTAGCTGTTCTGGCTGCTCTTTCATTAAGAGGTAGCTCAATTGAATATTAGCCTTACATGGAACTTTCACTTTCCTGGAGCTCATCCTAGAAGGATCTCATCCTGAGATATTTCCTGGCTATTAGACTCAGACTTAAAGAGGTACAAAGGTGGATGTATTTCCCAAGAAGTTTCTGCCTAAATTAAGTCTACATTTCTCCACATACATAGACATTTTCTCCAAGGTGGTGACAGAAATCTGTTTAGCCCAGTGTATGGATAAGCTTCGATACCTTAGACAAATGCAACCATGAAGTGTGACATTTGGCAGACATGACTCCTAAGAAGGATTTTAAGAATAGTTTACATTTGGCTTGAGATACTGAAGCATGACATTTTATATTCCTTCTTCTGTGCCTGAGTAGGCAAGAGATCAGGGTTTGAAGAACATCTGTGAGGGAATTTCAGTGACTCTCCCAAATCAGTGTTTCTCCAAAAAGAAAAAGAAAAAAAATGTTCCTAAGGACTGTTTAATAAAGTATCCTAATAACACATTTATCTTGCAAGTGACCAGTGCATCCATTCAGTGCACATATCACACACACACACACACACACACACACACACACACACACACACAGAGGAAACATGTTTCTCTATCTGGTCTCCCTATGCACACACCCCCCCCACTTTTGGATAAGCTCTCCATCACCTCATTATCATTATTATTTACATTTCTTTAACACCCTACAGCTGAAGTTTCCTGGGTGATTTAGAAAAATTAAAAACCATTAAAATACATTATACAATGTGTAAAACAACTTACATAAAAACATATAAACAGACAGCACATATGCAGACAAGATATTTCTAAATCAATTTGTGCTTCATATCATGTGTTGATTGTTCCTCAGGATTTTTTAGGACTTTTATTGGCCCCCTGCATCTTAACTTGGAAAAAAGTATATCCCCTGGCACTATGAAACACATGCTCTGTCATTAGCAATTTCTGAAACGGTGCTTCCACCAAGAGGATGCATACTCTAAAAGCCCACCTCAGTGACAAACCCTTGACACATGCGACTCTGATCTTCTTCTCTACAGGATGTGGGTTAATCAGAGAACTACTGGAATTCAGTGTTAGTGATGCTGTTTCTCTCACTTGATCTGAAGAAGGGGAGATGATGGAATGCATGTTTCTGCATTGCTGATTTGGAGCCATGAGCGGGAGGTGGTGGTAGGGTGGACTTCCACCAGGAAAACTAATAATGCATGCCTGGCCCAAGGTCTAATAATGCATGCCTGGACTGATAATGCATGTGCAGACAGTGTCTGCACCACCACTCCTGCAATCTACCATGAGTGCTGACAGACTTGGTCATGCTGACTGGGAATTATGGGCGTTGCAGTCCAACACATCTGCAGAGCATCAGGCTGGGGAAGGCTGCTCTGAAGAGAGAAACCAGGCTGATCCAATCTCACAAGGGTCTTCTTATGATGTTTTTCTTGCTATAATGGGACATATATCAGTACCTGTGCAACTTTAACACAAACACAGTTTTATATGTTCTAGGTTTCCTTAGAACTGCATAAGGCAAGAAGGGAAAATTGTGCTGTGAGTATTTTCTTCTTATGCTTGAATCTGATTTTTGCCTTGATATATGTAATACTATTTTTAAAATGCAGAGAGAGAGAGAGAGAGAAGGAAAATAGGAGAATCAGAGGCACACCCATTTGACAGGTTATCTTTTCTGCTTCTAGGACATATCACAGCCAGCATAATGACTTCTTTAGAACAGGGTTGAAATAGACATGGGGCCTTTAGAAATAGTGAAAGCGGTCCAAAATCCCTCGGTCCACCCAGACCTAATGTCCACGTTTCATCGGTCTTAGATCGCTAGTTATGTTTTACAGAACCCAGATCACAGATGTCAGGGATTTCCAGCTCTCACTTGGGTTCCACAGGGGAGACAGCATGAAGGACAGGCACAACAAATGCTGCAAACAAAACAAGCGGGGGAAGATTCCTGTAAACAGATGATCCTTTTGCATGCAGCCCCATGTTACAACACAGCATTTTTCACGTCGTTCCAGTCTTAGGTCATCTGACAAGTGTCACTTGAGAAGAATGTGGCGGCAGGATGGTGGGGGGTAAGGATGTGTAACAGGCTAGCCGTGTGTCTAGTGGAACCCAGTTTTCGACGTGACTTCTCCAAGGAAAATGGGCTTTAATAATAAGCAAGTGTATCAAGTTTCTCAAAACACACTGTTAGGGTCATCAGAGCAGCTGGCAGCGGTGCATGTTCTGTGACCTGCCTCTGAACCTTTCAAACTCATTTCCTGTCAAGCATCGGACCCAAGAGGACAAGCAAAGAGCTGTTAAGTTCTTCTCTAGAGCCGTCTCAAATTAGAATTCCAGTAATGGCTTGAATACCATTTCACTTGTCCTCAGCTGGCCACTCTCGGTTCCTGTGGATTTTTAATTCGTGCGGCAGAGCTATCATCCTCGGAGACAGTGGAAGAGGCCATCAGCCAGGTTCAAGAGGAGCCAAAGATTTTCAGAGACATGATACAGACAGCAAAGGTTTACTCTGGTTGTCCAGAAGCAGGCAGGGAAGTTTAAGCCCAGTATATATTATGAGTCACATAATGGCTACCTTGAGGGCCTGGCTAGTTAAGGCTTGGAGAGCAAAGAGACAGTGCAAAGGGGAAGGGTCTGTGTGAGCGGAAGAAGACAGGCCAGGCCAGGAAGCAACTGTTTCCTTCTCCCCCTCCTTCCCAGCCTCTAGCTTTGCTATTGCTCCCCCAACCTCTTTCCTTGCTATTTCTCTCCCTTCCCGGTCCCTAGGCTTGCTCTTTCTCTCCCACTCACCACTTTATCTTGCCGTTTCTCCCCCTCCTGGCCTCCAGCCTGGCTCTTTCTCTCCCCTTTATCCCTTTGCTTTGCTTTCTGTTCCTGCCCATTCAACAGCTGATCAGAGGCAGGTTCAGGAACATGAAGGAAAATCTGGCACCCTAATGTTTTTCAGTTTAATTTGTGGGTGTGAAGGGCAGGGAGTGAAGAGCTTTGCATGCACCATGGTGGTGCCCGCAGACAGCCCTGCTATAGATGCTATGGCTAGTCATTAGTGCCATCTGCAGGATCGTTATGTTTTATGGCCATGGTTCCAACTTCAGCTACTGCTGCAGACACAAGTCCTCGGTCAGGTCAACCAATGTACTCTGGCTGTAGCAACAGAGGTGGTCCAGGCAGGGGATACTAAAGAGTTGATGGTGTCATTCAGCTTTTCCCAATTTGGTGCCCTCCAGATGTTTTGAACTACAACTGCCATCACCCCAGCCATTGGCTTTGCAGACTAGGGCTGATGGGAACGGTAGTTCAAAACATCTGGAGGCACCAGGTTGGGGAAACCTGGTGTGGTTGCTGGAGCTCAGAGAACAACACAGAGCTGGTCAAGGCCTTACGGACAGATATGAGGGTCACGGCTGCAGGAAAGCAGCTACTATCTATCCCAGGCTCAGGAGCCAAATGCTGGACTCCAGGGCTCTCTGGAGCTGGGCAGCAAGAAGGTTGCCCAGCAACTAGGAGCTCAAGAGCCTTTCTGCAAGAGGCATTTCTTGTGGACTTGTGATTCTTTACTCACGGTAGTTTGCAGGTGCTTTACACAACATTGTCATCTTTCAGGGCCTCTCCTGTGCTTTGCACTCATTTTAGAGGTTTCCCCCCTCCTTCTAACAAGGAAGTCTGGCATTTCTGTGAATGGTGACATGAAATCCTGGTGTATTTGCACAATTTTGGTAGACCACCTAGTAGTTGTATAATGGAACATATAGACCCTGTTTAGCCGACGCACTAAGCATTTTGAGCTAAAAATTATGGCTTAGCCTGGCTGCAAGAGGCCTGCCTCTTCCCCACATTTTATTTATTTATTTAGTTAGTTAGTTAGTTAGTTTCTGTTCTGCCCAATAGCTGAATGGACTCCCTGATGCAAATACTCCTGGTGCAAATTGATGCTCCTTGGGTATTAATCCAGGTGCGCTCAGATCTCCTGGATGTGTCGGCATGAGCCTCCTGTCATTCCAGGGCCTGCCAGTTTTTGCTCTGGCCACCCACACGTTTGGGCAGCACCAGAGATTCACTGTGGATCATGTGGCTGCTGTTGAATTCCATTCTGTGCTTTCCATCTGCAACAGACCATTGGCCTCCTAAATGCTGGAAATACATCCGCTGATCCGGCTGTGCCTTAGCAACAGTCACCATTGCAGCTGGGTACCCACCTCTGGTGTCACCTGCTAGCTGTCTGGGGCATCCCTACATGGTAGTGCATGACTTTGGGGGCCTCAGGGACAAGTACCTGCCTGCATCCAAGTAAGCCCTGCTCATCTCTCATGACTGTGGTTGGTCAGGCCCCAGAGGGAACACTGCCTCCTATTCACTACACGGGCCAGGCGTTCTCATCCCCCACATCCAGGATGCCAAGCAGCAGTTTACCCCTGGCAGGTATGACTCACTTGCCAGTTCCTAGGGTAGGATGCCAGAAGGGGAGCACAATGCATCTGGTGTGTGGCTCAGAGTGCCACTGGTGGCTATTGTGGGTGAGAAAGGCTAACCTAGCAGTGCTGGGGAAACTATTGGCTAAGAACAGCAGAGCTTTCCTTCACTGACTCCCTGGAGTGTGTCACTATGGTTACCACATGGGCCCAGAGACTGTGGGCTCATCTACACCAAGCAGGATATTCCACTATGAAAGTGATATGTAAGTTGTATATAAAAGGCAGGAGCCACACTGCTGCTTTATAGCAGTATTGAGGTGCACTGCAGGATCTTCACTACTGCTTTCTAGCGGTACTGAAGTGCACTGATAACTGTTGGGGCCCAGGACACCTCTACACCAAGCAGGATATACCACTATGAAAGCATTATATGGTATGTGTCCTGGGCCTCAACAGTTGTCAGTGCACTTCAATACCACTACAAAGCAGTAGTGTGGCTCCTGCGTTTTATATACCGCTTTCATAGTGGGATACCCTGCTTGGTGTAGATGAGTCCCCCAGACTATGCTCACAGAGGAGTGTACTGGGATGCCAGGGTTTTCTGTGGGGGCCAGCCAAACAGTAAGGCCCCTGATGGGCAGTGGCTACATTGCCACAGCTGTTCACATGGCTAATATGCAGGGTGAGGGGCTGGTGAAACCACTGCTATTACCCAGAGTTCCAGAAGTCACGCCTCTTTGCTTCTCCCCTGCTCCCAAACACATGCAGCCTCAATGTGATGAGGGGATATGAGTGGGGTCCTGCCCTGATGTCCAGCAGTGGCCCTTGTAAGCATCATCCATGCTGGCCTGCTGTAGTCATTCTGGCCACTGCAAAAAGTACTCCAGAGTCCTGCATGGCAGCACCTATCTGCATCACAGATGCTGGGGGAGGCATGATCTGGCCTGGTGGGGTGAGGAAGGTCTTGTTTGAGCAGGCAGATCCAGAGCCACTCTTTTCCTTGGCACTTCTGCCCACCCATCCCATGCCTTTTGGAAATGTGTCCGCCTGGATTGTGTCCTTTCTAATTTAGTATATTAAGACCTCAGTCTTGTCCACCACGACCTGGGAGTAAGGGCCATTGAACTCAACAGGACTTACTTCTTAGATGTACAAAGCATTGCACCATAAAGGAAGCCAACAATGGACAAATCAAAGAACTCTCTCTGTAGAGCTGGAAAAAGTGCAGAAAAGGGCAATTAAAGTGATCAAGGGGCTGGAGCAACTCCCCTATGAGGAAAGGTTACAATAGCTGGGATTGTTTATCTTGGAAAAAAGATGAATAAGGGGAGACATGATAGAGATGTACAAAATTATGCATGGTGCGAAGAAAGTGAATAGAGAGACTTCTCTCTCTCTCTCTCTCCCATAATACTAGATTGGTTAGACATGCTTCTTTCCCTCCCATAATACTGGATTGGTAGGCAATTCAGAACAGATAAAAGGAAGTACTTCTTCACAATGTGCATTGTTAAACTGTGGAATTCGTTACCAAAAGATGTTGTGATGACCACCAATTGGGATGGCTTTAAAAGGGGATTGGACAAATGGCTCCTGTTCCTCATGGTCATATGCTATCTACAGTATTGGAGGCAGTATGATGCTGGGGAACATGAGTGGGAGGGTGCTGTTGCACCTGTGTCCTGCTTCTGGGTTCATGGTCAAGAGCTGGTTGGCCAATGTGGGGATAGAATGCTGGATTAGATGGACCCTTGGCCTGATCCAGTATGGCTCTTATGTTTTTATGTACTCTCACAGGTAAGATTGCTGAAATCATCAGACATATGCTTATGGTTTTGTTTTACTTAGCTGCTGCTGCTGCTGCTTCTTCTTCTTCTTCTTCTTCTTCTTCTTCTTCTTCTTCTTCTTCTTCTTCTTATTATTATTATTATTATCAAGGGTTATAAATCAGGGATTGATTCAATATCTGATAAAACTCTTATCTAGCAGGCCTTTAAATTCAGTTAGCCACCTGTGGGAAGGGATCATGGTTCAGCCTAGCCAACCTGGGCCCTCCAGAAGTTTTGGACTTCAATACCCATTAACCCCAGCCAGTATGGCCAAGGGTCAGGAATGCTGGAGGCCACTAGGTTGGGGAAGGCTGCCTTTTTTAAGCTGGCTGCACAATCCTTTAAACTGCAGAGATTCAATCCTGGACTTCTCCAGCTTAAAGGATCAGGTAGCCAGCGATGGGCAGGACATCTGCTTGAGACCCTGCAGATCCACAATACTGGGCTAGATGGGCAAATAAAAAGATAGGGAGCTGCCTCCTTCTAGGTCAGACTAACTATTGAAAACGGTTTCTTCTGATAGTTCAGTCCCACTCAAAGAATCTACTGTCTGTTCTAGCTGATCTTGGGAGCCAATGTGATAGAAGCTGCCTACAGGATATCTTCAGTGAGAATGGGAATTCTTTGCAGCTCTCATTTCCGGAAGCATTTGGAATCAGCCCAAGAACTAGATGAGCTTTCATTGTATTTTGTTAAACTTTTTACTGACCTGAACCCAGCTCCAGTAATTCAGGAACAAGAAAGCTTCCACCCTTACATTTAGACCAAGAGAAGCTTTAAGAAAGAAGATCGCTTTCCCAATACATGGGGATATAGTTCAATGGCATCCTTGAAAAATGCATGATGTGATGTTTTGGTGTTGTTTCATTTGTCTGACGGGGAAGGGTGCTGAATTGATTAAAAAGCTGCTAAGATGGAATTTCCTGTTTTGAAAGGCAATTAAATGTTAGTAAAGACAGATGCGTATTCACTTGGAAATAAGACCCATTGTATTGGCTCTGGACTTAGACATATTTAGAGTAGACCCACTGAAATCAATCGGATTTAAGTTAGTGACTATTAAGTCCCATTGTGTTTGATAGATCCACTCTATGACAAAACCTGGGTACAACCCATTGTTTTCAATGGGGTTGACTCCCAAGTAGGTGTGTCTAGGATGACATTGTAAGTGTTAAAGCTATACAAACACAATAATTGTCTTTTCTTTCATAAGTGTGTGGATTCACACACACATGAACATATGAACCTG
This sequence comes from Elgaria multicarinata webbii, assembly GCF_023053635.1. NCBI lineage: Eukaryota > Metazoa > Chordata > Lepidosauria > Squamata > Anguidae > Elgaria > Elgaria multicarinata. The sequence goes on from NC_086172.1 coordinate 97,154,190, forward strand.
ACTTATGTGGAGTTGGACCTTTTATCCATCTAGCACAACGATATCTACTCTATGGTTGGTGAATGTGTTACATATAGCCCTCTGTTTATATATGAATTCGACAACTGTAGGGATCCATTTTTCTTAAATTTATTCATTTATTTGACTGAGAAATATTTGAAAGGTACAATTCAACAGTGGCACTTATTTCACATGCCAGCAAAGTAATGCTCAAGATCCTGCAAGGTAGACTCCAGCAATTCATGGAGCAAGAATTGCCAGATGTACAAGCTGGGTTTAGAAAAGGCAGAGGAACTAGAGACCAAATTGCCAATATCCGCTGGATAATGGAGAAAGCCAGGGAGTTCCAGAAAAACATCTATTTCTGTTTTATTGACTATTCTAAAGCCTTTGACTGTGTGGATCATAACAAACTGTGGCAAGTTCTTGGTGGTATGGGGATACCAAGTCATCTTGTCTGCCTCCTGAGGAATCTGTATAACGAACAAGTAGCAATGGTAAGAACAGACCACGGAACAACGGACTGGTTTAAGATTGGGAAAGGAGTACGGCTCTCACCTTACCTATTCAACTTGTATGCAGAACACATCATGCGACGTGCTGGGCTTGACGAATCCAAGGCTGGAGTTAAAATCGCAGGAAGAAACATTAACAATCTCAGATATGCAGATGACACCACTTTGATGGCTGAAAGTGAGGAGGAGCTGAGGAGCCTTATGACAAAGGTGAAAGAAGAAAGTGCAAAAGCTGGGTTGCAGTTAAACCTCAAAAAAACCAAGATTATGGCAACCAGCTTGATTGATAACTGGCAAATAGAGGGAGAAAACGTGGAGGCAGTGACAGACTTTGTATTTCTAGGCGCAAAGATTACTGCAGACGCTGACTGCAGTCAGGAAATCAGAAGACGTTTACTTCTTGGGAGGAGAGCAATGACAAATCTTGATAAAATAGTTAAGAGCAGAGACACCACACTGACAACAAAGTTCCGCATAGTTAAAGCAATGGTATTCCCTGTAGTAACCTATGGCTGCGAGAGCTGGACCATAAGGAAAGCTGAGCGAAGGAAGATAGATGCTTTTGAACTGTGGTGTTGGAGGAAAATTCTGAGAGTGCCTTGGACTGCAAGAAGATCAAACCAGTCCATACTCCAGGAAATAAAACCAGACTGCTCACTTGAGGGAATGGTATTAAAGGCAAAACTGAAGTACTTTGGCCACATAATGAGAAGACAGGATACCCTGGAGAAGAGGCTGATGCTAGGGAAAGTGGAAGGCAAAAGGAAGAGGGGCCGACCAAGGGCAAGATGGATGGATGATATTCTGGAGGTGACAGACTTGACCTTGGGGAAGCTGGGGGTGGCAACTGCCGACAGAAAGCTCTGGCGTGGGCTGGTCCATGAAGTCATGAAGAGTCGGAAATGACTGAACGAATAAACAACAACAATTCAAAGACATATAAAATAAATAAAGAAGGTATCTATAGCCCTATGACAGTCTCTACCATAGCTGCAAAGAAGCAGGAAGCTTGGTGATTGGGAGACTTCCTGTTTCCTCCCTGCAGAGGTGAGGGGGAAATGGCAGCAAATGGGTGGACAGGTGAGAAACAGGTCTTGAGGAGGAAGGGTTCTAGCAGTGGGCTCACATGCTCAGGGGGACTGGTGGGTATTAGTGTGTGTGCAGGCACTATGTTGCTAGCCCCTGATCTAGAACCATTTCAGTCTGGCTTCAGGCCCGGTTATGGGGTGGAAACACCTTTCGTTGGCTTGAGGGACAATCTACACCCAGAACTGGGCAGGGCAAGTACATTCTATGGGCAAGAAAAGCAATGGTTCACTGGTACCATTTGGATACATTGGGATATTTTTCAAGCATTTGACATGGATTCGAGGGTGACAAAAGAGTTCAGCCCATTTTGAAAATTGGTGGTTGGCTTTTGCACTATGATGTTTGAAATGATTGTTCTTGGACAAATTGAAAACAAGGAATGGAATTAGACAGATGGGTTCCACAGATAGTGCCAAGTAAACTGTATTGTGAAAACTTTCAGAAGGGACTATTACATAAGGTGTGGATTCCTGACAATTGTAGAATGGCCCATTGTATCTTTGGTATAAAATGCATTTGTCTCTGTAATAGCCAAAAAGGAATAAGTGCCTTCACATGTGGCTACAGAGAATAGATTAACGTAGCTTTCTGGCAGAGCAAGTTAAAACTAATTTGTTTGCTGCATTCAGAAAAGGAAAAATAATGCTCTTAGAGATGAGATATTGTTACATATTTGTATATAAAGCTAGAGCCCTTTGCATATATACTCCATTGAACGCAATGGGATTCACCTCTGAGTAGACATGTATAGGATTGCAGTGTTAGAGCAGGTTTGAAATAAATTTGGAGTTTCTGATTAGTGGATAATTACAAAAAATGGCTGAGATTAATCAAGAACTATTCAAAGTTCAGGATATGGTCTGGAGACACATGATGCAGCCACTTTGTTGAAGCTAAGTAGGCACCATGTTTTGATATAATCAAAGGCTTTACTTATTTATTTATTATTTTATGTGCTAGATTTACAACCCGCCTTTTCCTCCAAAGCGGTGTACATGATCCTCCTTCTCTTCTCCATTCTGTGAGGTAGCTTAGGCTGAAAGTTGCTGACTTACCCAAAGTCACCCAGTGAGTTTCAAGGCCAAGTGGGGACTTGAATCCGGATCTCCTGAGTTCTAGTCCAACACAATAACCACTACATCACGCTGGCTAACAAAGAAAATGGAAACCTACGAAAAGCCATTGTCTTCAAGACATAAATGACGGGGATTCTGAACAGAACCTCCCCAAGCTGAGTATCACTGTGGAAGCCATAAACAGAGGGACATTTTTGTGGTATCCCATCCCCACAGCTTGATGTTGCTTTTGAGGCTAGGAGGACAGACGTATTGGCTTTAGTGACAGTGCAAGACTGACCAATATAAACAGAAAGAATAACCGGATCAAGAAAGTATTACTGGAAGTCAGCACTGATGAACCAGAGCAAACCTGAAAGGACAAACAGAAAGCTAGATATATTGGCAAATACGACTTGGGAAATACAACTTCCTGCCTTATTTCCATACTATACATACCAACCTCATCATAATTAAAAGCAGACAATATGTCAACAGCCTCATGGCAATGATGTGTCTATGACGGCCCTTGTGGCCACTTTCATTCCCGACTATCTGTCCTGGGTCAGCCACCAGTCTTCTGTGTTTCACATATACCCAGTCACACTCCTCAAGAGGAAGGGACTCATTGGGAGCAAGGCCTGTAACAAACTGCAGCTGAGCCCTGGTTGGGGCTTAGGAAGCACTGGCAATATAAGCCTGTAGTATGAGTCTGGCCTAGGGTGACCATAGGAAAAGGAGATCAGGGCTCCTGTATCTTTAACAGTTGCATAGAAAAGGGAATTTCAGCAGGTGCCATTTGTATGCATGCAGCACCTGGTGAAATTCCCTCTTCATCACAATAGTTGTGATGAAACCTTTTTATTCTCCCACCATTTTAACAGTCTATAAATAAATTTTAACTTGGTGTTTTAAATTTGTAATTTTGCATTGCTGCTGTTTTTATCTGGTTGAGCTTTTATATTGTATTTTATATTATGGTTTTATACTGTTGTTTTATACTTTGAATGTTTTTAATTTTTGTGAACCACCCAGAGAGCTCCGGCTATTGGGCGGTATAGAAACGTAATAAATAAATAAATAAATAAATAAATAGTTAAAGCTGCAGGAGCCCTGTTTTCTTGACCAGATACAAAGGAGGGCAGGGCTCCCAGAACTCTAACTGTTGTGATGAAGAAGGAATTTCACCAGGTGCTGCATGCATACAAATGATGACACCTGCTGAAATGCCCTTTTCTTTACAACTGTTAAAGATACAGGAGCCCTGTCCTCCTTTCCATATGGTCACTCTAGTCTAGCCATTGCTGGAAACAATATCTTCTTCTATCAGTTTCATTGCCTTGTGCATCTGACCTTGCTCTGTGATTTAATCTTTGTGCTGTTGCCCTTGGACTCCTGCTTCTTAGACTGTGTATTTATCTGACTGCTTATCTGTGTTTTGACCTTGGCTGCTCTCCCTTTGAACTCTCCCACTTGGCTGGTGAAACTGTGCCTTTGGCCATTGCCTGCTTATTGGTTGGTCTTTGGATTGTCCCTTAGGTTAACCTAGTGCTGAGTCAGATCAAGCCATAGCAGGACTGATTAGGAATATTGACTGCTGTTTATGATAGCATGACCACCTATGGTAGAACTCACCTTTAGCTCTTTACAGTACCAGTATTAACCATTAATCTATTATCAGTTTTGTGTATTCTCTACTGACCCAATTGCCATGGAGAGTCCTTTTGTGTGCGTCATATAAGATGAGGACTCACAGTTACTTTAATGTAATGGAAGTGGTATGAATATGAGCACATTTGCTGCATTCCAAAGCATATGCTTTCAGACTAGGGAATGTTCATTCACGGCTCTGTCTTTACCCTGTTTTAGGTGCTCCCTTGGCTAAGCCTCTTGTACAATCCATTCGGGATCTCTGCGCCAAGATTTTCGGCCTCTGCTCCTTTCCTCTGCGCAGGATGGCTTCTTGTTTTGCTTGTTTTGTCTCCTTTGGCAAGTGCTTCTGTGTAGGGTCATGTGCATTTCCAGCCTTCCAGTAAAAATCTAATGTGCTCTGTCATACTTGAAACCTTTTGGGGAGCCTGGGGCAGGAAGGAGAAAAGAAGCGCTATTGTCAGGCAGGAATGTCATGAAGTAGATTGTTTAGTTGTATGGCCTTCTCATTCTTCACTACCGCCTCTCACCACTTATATAACAAATCCTGTTCTCTGCTTGCTGTGAAGAACTTTGTGTCCACAGAGACCTACATGGAGGACCAGAATGTTCAACCAAATGGTAAACAACAGCTGCAGGGACTTTGGGGGTTCTCGTGTTGTCTATGGCACACATGGATCTTGGACTCAAGTGCTGCGAGACTCTAGTCTCTATTACCTCTAGGAAGAGGAAGTGGAGCGGGTGGAGGACCCCTCTCTTACTTGTATGTTGTCTGAGATGAACATTGGGAGAGGGGAGGGACATTGATGGTGTATCTTGATTTCTACTTTACAGAAATTTAGTCTTACATTTAGTCTTACGTGCGATGGGGTGCTACATAAAAGTGAGCTTTCTAGATACATTGCATTTAAAGAAAACCATAGTGTGTATATGTATGTAAACATGTATGTTCATGCACATGCATGTACATACCAGATCTTTCTGAATCTATGCATAATCAGTCTAAAGGCAATAAGGTAAATAGTCTCACATAAATGAATGATCCACCCTAGATCTAGAAATCATACAAAGAAACCCAACTGATGTGCTAAACAAAAAAGAAAATTAAAGAAATTATACAAATAAACGTCACTAACAAAGAAGGTAGCATTAAGTTGCTATTTAAATTTCCTGCAGGGATGAAATCATTTTGGCAATATGGGCAAAGCATTACAACTGTGAGATACTTACTGGCAACAAAAAGGAAAGAATCTCAGATTAGTATGAGTATATAGGAAGATTGTGTGTGTGTGTGTGTGTGTGTGTGTGTGAGAGAGAGAGAGAGAGAGAGAGAGAGAGAGAGAGAGAGAGAGAGAGAGAGAGAGAGAGAGAGAATCAGAATTAATGAGCCATAGATTGTAGCATAATTTAACTGCCATTTTGGGAGAAATTCTGACAACCACCTGATTCAAAAATACTGGACAAATTTGTAAAACAAACAAACAACTGTAGTTAGAGAACTACAGAATCCAAAGAAGTCAAAGTATAACAGGAGCGGGCAGCTCACTCTCCTCCTCATGTTCTGGCAAAGGTTAGTTCCCCATAGATATGGGCTCCTTCCCCAATCTGTTAAACGGGCTGTACATCCAGAAGTAAAGGTGATGCCCCTGAATGTAAAAAAGAAAGAAGGAAGGAACACCCAAAGGTTCCCTCCTTCTTACAAGATCATGTCATTTCTCTACATTGCATCTCTCTTGTATTGTCTCCTGACAGATCCACAGTAGTAGTGACCATACAGCAAATTCAACAACTACATGAAAAGTGCAGCCATCAGGATTCTAGATGTTTGCTTCCCTAATGGTGCTAGTGCCAAACTCAGTCAGAAGTGAAATGTAAAAGACATATTCATCACTGAGAGGGAAAGGTAGAAACTCAGAAGATTACTAATTTTGTGTGACAGTTGCTGCTCCACACTGCTGGTAAACTCAACAAGACCTGAACGAATTGCTTCCCCAAAAGAGCCCTTGGTGTGAGCTCTTCTTCAGCACTGCTTTCAGCTTGACTGTGATGCCTCTACTATCACAGTCTGCAGGGGTATCCAGATCACTTTCTAGTTTGGTTTTTTTGATGCATTTCCACTGTTGTGGCCTGCAGGTGTGGCAAAGTACTGGGAGAAGTGCAGCCCACCATCTATGAGCTTGACTCTTGCCCTTCTTGGCTTCTAACATTTAGCCAGGAGGGATTGTCCAACTGGGTCTATGCAGCAGTGGATGCCTTCTTGAGGGAGGAGTGACCCTTCATACCACCTTGAAGGAGGCAGTTGCAAGACTAGTCCTTGAAAAGTCATCTGGGAAGGGGGTGCTCGAGAATCACTGTTAGGCCCTGAGGCGATTTTATGGGGGGGGCCCTCTGCTTTTCAGTGTTTACATGATGCTTCTGAGTGAGGCTAGATTATTTGGAGTATGGTGTTGTCAATATGTTGACAACACTCAGCTCTACTTTGCCTTTATATCTGACTCAGCTGCGGAGGTGAATGTACTACATGAATGAATCCTGGCATTGGCAATGGGATGGATGAGGGCCAGCAAACTGAAACTCAGTCCAGTTAAGAGAGACTGTTGGTGAGTGGTTTGTCTATTCAGGGCTCCATCTGTTCTCCCCATAAGGAGCACTTTTGCAGGTTGGATATATTCCTAAATCCAGTTTGTCACCAGAGGCTCTGGTAATCTCCTGGACAGGGTGTTACCAACTCACTCAATAGTAGAGTGAACCAAATAAGCCTCATATTGGCAAGAGAACAGTAAGCTTGGTGTCTTTTACTTCTGACTTTGGTCGGAAATTTCAGACAAAGGGATACACATCAGGTGTCTTGTATCCAAGGCTGAATCAGGAACTACCAGATTCTAATTGAACCTACAAATGTGTGTGTGCCCCAAAACAGGAAAATGGGGTGAAATTGAGCCAGGTATACATATCTCATACATAAAGTAATTCCTCTCTGGAATATTGCAGTGTTGTAAATAGTACATTTTTGAAACAGCGATCTTCATAAAGTATTCCTTTTTTATGCTAAAGATAACCTGTGTCTTAGGAAAAGCACTGTCGTTTCTGCTTTCCTGGGGGAGAAAGGTAAGCCAGCCTCAATATATGATTGGACAAGCCAAGGCGGAGAGGGCCCTTACGAGGGCACTGGCTACTTTGGTTCTGTCTGCCTTTGCCCACCCGGCTGATAGCAGCTTGACTGGATAGGTCTGTGTACCTCATTTTAAAAAGGTCTTTTAAAGGGGACACATTTTCTCCTCCACTGCCTCAAGCTCAGAGTTTCAGCACTTTGTCTAGTCATTCAGATCCAAGGGAAGTTGTTGAGCTCTTGGAGGCTCCTTTACAAATATACCTTCCACCTGCTCAGTCCCCTCTTTCTGAGTGTGTGTGTGTGTGTTTCAGCAATTTCACTCTACTCTTTGAGTTTGGTTGTGCAGGCCTGCCATGGTGTTTCAATAGTTGTGATGAGGCTGCTAGGCGATTGAGCCCATCCCTGGCGTCCCCTTTCTAGGCCCCTGCATGCTCAGGATGGACTCTGAGAGGGGTTGTCTTGTCTTGCTGCATGGGTTAATTCAGACATCTTCATAGACAAGGGCTCAGCACAGAGGTGTAAAAAGCTGTGGGTGTGTAAATTGCAAGGTCCAGGTAGACCTATTCCAGAGGTTTTGCAAGTTATGGCGAGTAAATGCTGGATGTATCTGGATCACAGTCCTCTTACCATTAGAATAGCTGCACTTCCATTCCTTCCACCCACTCTTAAATGCTCAATCCAACCGTCTAGCCCTTCCCCCCCACTCTTACCATGAGTGTGAGGGACTCCTCTCTACCCAATTCTCTCCTCCTTGTACTATCACCACAACATACTTCTCCTCTTGCAGCACAGACAGTTCCCGCTCGTCTGCAGCCTCTTTTGGGTTCCAGAACCAGCCATGCTGAGAATGTAGCCAAAACCCCACAAAGATGCTTCATGACCAATGCCTAAAGTTTCTGGGCTTTAGCAAATGCGTGTCTATGAGAACATGTGGAGGGGGGGTGCAGACACATTCAGTAGCAAGGGATGGCAATACGGATCCATGCTGTGGTAACCTGCAGATTAGATTACTGTAATTGTACATGGTGCTCCCTTTGAAGACTGTCCTGAAACTGTAGTCAGAGATGACCCTACCGTTAGGCAGAACGAAGCAGTTGTTTCAGGCAGCAGATGTAGAGAGGTGGCAGTAACATGTTGAAGGAGAGAGCTGGGTGGTCATGTGGCCTGCCCTGTGCCCCCGAAGGTAGCTTGCTGCCTTCAGGTGTGGTGGAGGATGCTGTCCGACTGCCAGTGTCAAAGGAAGATTCAACTGCCAGTCTGGTTGGCTTTTGTACATGGAATGAATGGGGAAGGGGGGCAGCATCTGGTCCTTTGCCTCGAGCGGCAAAATGTCTTGGGGCAGCCCTAACTGTAGTTTGCTCACAATACAGCTGTTTGGCTGCTAACTGGGGCCAGGCAATGGGGACACCGACTTTACAATCCTACTTTACAAGCTTTCAGACACCAGGTTAATGCACTGTTATTTAGCCAAGCATTTGAAACTGTATATAATGCCACAATGTTTTTATTTTGTTATTATGATGTTAAGTTTATTGTTTTACTGTATTATGAATTGCGTACATTTTACAGCACCCTGGAATTTTATTTCATGAGGGCTGATATAATTTTTAAAAAATAGATTCACACACACACACACACACACACACACGCATCTCACCAGTGCTGGACCAATTGCACTGGCTTCCAGTCCATTTTTGGTGCTGGTGCTTAAATCTAAACCTTTCAGCACAATCTAAAGGGCTCTGGTACTCAACCCTGAGCCTGTTTGAATGCTCAGGTTATCTCCAGGGTGACTCTGCCAGCTGAGGTGGGACCTTTTCAATTTTGGTGTGCTGTGCTTTCCAGGGAAGCTGCCTTTTCCATACTATTTCTATTTTAATCTGCGGTGGAACTGTTTGTATTGCCACCTACCTATCTGCAATTATTTCTAGGCTGCCTTTAAAGGTGGATTGCTTGCTGCATTTTTTTATTGTTGAAAATGGACTGTTTTCATTGCTGAAGTTATAACAGTGGAAGCTGTTGGCTCCGATATCAGTGGGGCTGTAAATCCATTCTGGGTTTCAGTCTGAACTAGCCAGAACTCTAAAGGAGCTAGCCAACATGCTGAACAAATCAAAGCCACCAGCCTCCACTGTTTTATACTGCTACTTTCTCTTTGTTTTATGTAAGCCATCATGGAAATGCTTTTACGTAGAAGGGCGGGCTATAGATGTATGAAATTAATAAATAAACTTGATCCATATGCTTAACTGTATGGTAATTAAAACCTGGCAGATAGTTTCATGTGAGCTGCTCAAACTGAACTCTCCTGAAGAATGCAGCTGGATCAGGTGCATGAACCAGTCTGCAAAGGTATACGAGTGTCCTAGAAATAGAAAGCCGTCCATCGGAGGGTTAACCCAAATGTTTAAGCAGGAGGCAACCGCTGCAGCAAGTCCATGTCACCTGTAGCCTGACCTTCCTGCCATGTTGACATTGTTAATATGCCACATGCAGTGGTCAAGGACGGGCCTTTTACAGACTGTAATTACAGAAGTAACTTCACTTTGTTCCTGGCACACATTCATCTTCCTCAACGGCAAATTTTCAGGCTGTGCTAACATATCCCTACCACAAAAGGAGAGAAGCACGATACTTCTTTGCGTGTCACAAGCCTGAAAGTAGTTTACAGTCAACTTAGTTTGGACAAAATGTGTCAAGAAATTGGCTTGAGATGCTGATGCAAGGAATCAACTGCTCCCAAGAAGGAACATAATAAGGTGCCTGGAGAGATTTCCAAGTCTGCTCGTGGCCTGCCAGTGGTCAGATTTGTGCAAGTCATTCAGGTCTCAGTTCTGAAAGTGGCTAAGATCTGTGAACAAGGATATTTAGAGAGACAAGCAATTCTTATATTTCCCATGTACTGAAATAGTATTATTAACACAGTCTTCTGAATAGCAGAACAGAACTACATCTTGCATGTGTACGCATGCATGCATTCCCCCCCCCACACACACACAAAGGAATCTATTTCATTTGGAACTGGGTGAGAAGGCCAGATGAACTAGGCAGAGTCCTCATTTCACAAGGTTCCCCACATCCTAGCTTCAGCCAAGCAACGTAAAGAGCCAGGCAACATTTAATGCTTGGTCTCCTTTCCCAAGACCATTTGCTTTCCATCTGCTGTTTGGCCTCAAATAGATAGGTGATGAATTTTGGAGGCAGCAGGATATTTTGTTATGCGTATTTCCAAGATCTTGAGCAACCTCTATTCCTGAAGGGTTTATTAAAAAATGGGGCAGGGAGCCTGAGAGCAAATAAACTCTTTGGTTTACCTTGAACCAGCAAAGAACCAAAGCCAACAGTGTAATGAGCAACTCAGAACTTACCTGGGACAAGGTCCTCTTAATATCAGAACATAGTATTGGTAACATAATAGTTGAAAGATAGTAACAAAGGGGTCTGACTGGTGGAGTGGCACCATTCATTGTAAATGCTTGAGCTTGGAATGCTCCCCCAGTTCCCGCCTTGCTGAAAACACAAAGTTGAAACTGACATACAAAAAAAGTCACATTTAACTGATAAATCTCAATATTCAAGAATGTGAAGACTCTCTGGTCCACGGGTGAAATCATTCATTCTGAAATATCAAGGCTGGCCCATGTGAATTGCCGTGTCCTCACTTAGAAGTTGCAACTGGTTGCTTGACAGCAGTGCCGGCACCAGGTGTTTGAGGGCCCTTGGGGACAACAGCCACATTTGGGGCCTCTCTCTGAGTGAGTCAACCTTCTCACCGCCAATGCCACCAGCTGCTCTTGGTCCTCCTCCTCATTGCTCTCGCTTGCTTGACAGGCAGAGAGCCATGAGCAAACAGGCAGTGGTACCTGCTGCTGCTCCTCACCCCCCCCATTGTTGTCTGGGTCAGAGTTAGAAGCAGTTGAACAAGCAGGTAGCATTAGTGAAGAGGAGGAGCAAGTCCAGGTGGCTCTTGTTAGTCGGCCTCTCCTGGGCTGTGGGTCCTTGGCAGGGGTCCAGCAATGCCTACCCTTGGTGCTGGCCCTGCATGACAGTATAAAACGATCAACTGTGGACAGCATTTAGAGCGGATTCATACCTGCAAGTAACATGTTATCACGTTTTATGATAGTGGGCTACCAGAGCCATTCTCAGCTGAATGTATGAATGGCAGTGTGCTTTTAGTGATGGCAGCTGATGATAGGAGATGATAAGTCTTTGGCACTTGATCTGGGATGGTGTCTTCCCTCATGACTCGTCTCATGGCAATAACAAAATATTGGACATGCAGCTGAGGATACAGCAATGACCAGAGCCCATGAAGCTTGCACTGTGGCACAATATAGTTATTCATTTATTATTTGTGGCATTTATATACAACTGAATATAATAAAATCTCTCAGAGGTTCACAATATTAAAATACAATATTAAAAACAACCATTAAAACACTGCATTAAAAACACTGCCAACTACACTAAAGTAGGTCTGTAATGGTTTTTGTCTATAGTGAAATAGTCTCAGAAACTCAAAGTACAAGCCAATTCAAATGTTCACACACTCACAGGATAGTACTCATATCACAGGTGCATTGCATGATATGTTTCAAAAGCTTATATGTTAGGTAAAAAAGGAGCCTAGAAAATGTCTTGCTGAAGCAACCTTCCAGCTTAAGGGTGATTTTGTCCCAAGGATTGCTTTCAAACAAGTGTTCCACAAACATATATCCTAAAGTTGTACAGTCATGTGCCATGTGCTCCCTTGAATATTTGAATTAGCTCTGAAATCAAGGTCTAACTGAGGAATTCCTTTTTATAAGGGCATTTCATAAATGCGACATCAGTCATTATGCAGTACAGCTGATTCTTGTCTATGGTTGGGTGACACCACACCAAACACTTTGAACCAAGGAATGATATGGGATAGGAGAAGGATATAGTTGACATAGGTCTGTCATGGAGCACCATGTCTGAACAAGGCCAGGAAGCAAGTTCCAGTGACTTGGGGCAGTATCCAGTGGTAGTCCTACTTAGAGTAGACCCATCCATTTCAATGGGTGTGGCCTTACTAGGACTACCGTTGGATACCACCCTTGCTGTTTAAGTGCACCATCACTTAAAGAAAACACAAAGGCCTTATTGCTGAATGAGATTTCCTTTGTTTTTATAACAAAGATGATCTATCATATAAAGTTTTCTATGGGGCAAATACTTGACCCCAAACAGAGAGGAGAAAAATGTGTGTTCACCTGGAATGTCTCCATGCAACAACTGGAAGATGTATCATAAAAGTTTTTGGAGTAAGTGAAAACGGGTAGGAAGCATTGCGCCAGAGGTTTCTGCTCCTGCTGAATATTTGGCACTTACGCTATTGTGTCTTGATGTTACTTATCTGGGGCCAAGAGCTTCTGGCAAGGTGGTTACTGATAGGGATGTGCTCCGCTCCGATTAGAATCGGAGAAGCAGAAGCGAATTGGCCTGCTCCGCCTTGCCCAGAGGCGGAGTAGAAGCGGACCGGGGACCCCTAGAAGCAAGGCAAAGAGAAGCGCCCATTTTCGGAGCGCTTCTCTTGCCGCGGACCGATCCGATCGCCATTTTGAAACATTTCGCCCATAGGATTGCATTGCGGAAAAGAAAAGGGGATAACTGTGTTGTTTTTGAAGCTATCTTTCTGAAACTTCTTGTGCTTAGAGAGTCATGGCTGGGGGTCATTTTGAGCCTACTCTCAGCTCTCTGCGTGGTGCGGTTCGCTTGCTAGAATTTTTTAAAAAGTAGGGTAAAGGCGGGAAAAAGATTACCTTTTCGATTGCTGAGGGGCAGAGTCAACTCCTGGTCGTGATCACATGATCCCAAAGTTGGAGGAGGGGATAGGCAAAACGGGTAACTTGGGATTCTGGGAACTTATCTTTCTTAGTCTGAACGGACTTTTCCCAGTGTTTTTTAAAACAGTAGCCCCACCAAATGCACAAACACAACCTGAAATCATATACTAAGCCAATAATAAGAGATAGAAACACAGCACTGCTACCCACCCTAACTTTGGAGAACAACTGAAAAGATGTGGTGCAAGGGGATGAGCTCCCCTAGGGCATGTGGACGTGCCCTCACTCTCTCCTGTACTTGGAGGGCCATCAGAGCCTTCCAAAGAGAGTAACCCGGTGGAGCAATGCCTATCATGAGTTGAAGTGAGCGTTTGCTTCTTAAAAGACTGGTACCTAGACAGGACCAGTCAAATTGGCAGATGATTCCCCCTTTGGGCACATCCACCACCACCACCCCTATTACTGGTAAAAGACAGATATAGCCTTTTTAAAAAAGTTCTTCTTGTTGTTTATTCAGCAACACTGGTGCTTTTAATTCCACCCCTCCTTTGTTTATTTATTTATTTATTTATTTATTTATTTATTCCATTTTATATGCATTACTGGCTTATCCTTGGCTCACTTCCTTATGCCCCCAGAAATGTCTGTTGTCTGCCTGCCTTCCCTCCCTCCTCCCCTGCCCGCCTCGCAGGGATGTTGTGTGTGTCTGGCTTTGACTCAGGGGAGAAGTCCTTCCTGCGCTCAATTAGACTTTTGGAAGTTCCAAATCCATTTTTCAAGTGTGGAAGAAGATTCATAGGTTTATCTCTACTCCCCAATTCATGGCATGTTGGGATTTCCTTTGAAATGGCCCCATTGAGCTGTCTGCAGGTTTAAGCCCCGCCAAAAATCAGGGGATGATGGGATTGCCTTGTACCTTGGCATGATTGTGGGTCTAGATGGCATCTGTGAGTGTGCCCACTTCCCTTTTTTTATCTGTCCAAATGTCAGAGAACAGTCCACGTCTGCAAATGGGGTGCCTGATTTCATAAATTCCCCAAAAATCAGGGGATGATGGGACTGCCTTGAGTCTGGGCATGCATGTGTATCCCTGGATAAGCTGTCATGGTGGTGAGTTTGAGGTTTCTAACTTGCAAATTGACGGAACTATCGAAAGGGGTATGAATGGGGTGCCCGATTTTCATAAATTCCCCAAAAATCAGGGGATGATGGGATTGCCTTGAGTCTTGGCGTGCGTGTGTATACCTCCATGAGGTGTCATGGTGCCAAACTTGAGGTTTCTAACTTTCACAGAAAAAAAGTTGTATACTTTTTAAGCTTAATGCAAGCCTATGGGGGGGGGAAACGGAGCTCCGATCCAGATCCGGAGCTCCGCAGCGGAGTGGAGCAGACATAGGCGGAGCGGGGGCGGAGCGAAGCGGCCCAATCCGCAAATCGCGGATCTGGAAGAGAAGCGGAGCGAGGGGTCCATGCACACCCCTAAGCATCTGTCACAAAACAAATGCTCTCTCAGCAAGATCCTGGCAGATCTAGGGAGCTGTGTGCTTCCTCTTCTCTTGACTCACCCACTGGGTTTTAACCTCTGGCCACTGAGACACCCAATAATAACCCTTCTTCTTGAGGATCTAAGTTCTGACAAGCCTTATCAATTTAGGGCACAGTCCTATGCATATTTAGACAGAAATGCTGGGAGTTGTAGGACTTTTTTCTGTCTAAACATACATAGAATTGTGCCCTTAGACACTTCTGCAGGACTCCTCCCCACTGTAGCTTATCTTCTGTGGCTACTGCAATCAAATTAATGCTATAGGGAAGCTGCCCTCTTTAAGTTCCCCTAAGCCTGGTAAGAGTAAGACTGATCTCGGAGACATTTCCATGGCTTCTTGATTCAATTCTTACTGATGCACTGTGGAACCATCCAAACAGAAACGTGAATATGAACTAGCTCTTTCTAGAATGCATCTATCCAAGAGGTGAATTAACCTTTCAATAAAGTGATAATTGGATGCCATCACTATTACTTATTTCAAATCTCAGGTAAGAGAAGAGAAGTGTTATTTTAGTGCTTTTGGCATTTCATCACTTCCTTATTAGCCACAGTTAAAAGATAAGAGCCCAATGGGTTTAGAAGGTGCTGGGAAGCAAGCCCTTGAAACTGTTTGACATCAGGTGGCCAAATGATGGGGTGTATCAGCATTTCCCAACCTGGCAGCAATGACCCTGCTCGCTGGGGATGATGGGGGCTATAATCAGACACAACCAGAAGGTGCCAGTTTGGAGAAAGGATGAGTCATAGTAGCACAGATTCTTTTGTATCCAGTACTGTAAAATCAAGCTGATGCAAGGAGCTTTGCTACTCTACCCGATTTCAGAATTTGATCCTTCTGTTTATTTCCTTGGTTTAATAGAAGTTCATTGCAGGGCCTTTGGATGGGAACACTCCAAATATAGATGTTTCAATATTGTCAAGTCCAAGTCAAAAGTATGCAGTGGGGGTGCTTTACAGCTGGTGTTTGTCTAAGAAAGGTGGAGCTATATTCTTCACTGAAAAGTTGGAAGCAACTCGTACAAAAACAAAGCTTGTGCAGAATGAGACATAAAGTGGGAAACACATCATATTTGTACAATTATCAATCTGGAATGGTGAAAAGGATCTCAAAAAATTATCTGGACCAAGAGACCTTACACAGCTTCAGAAAAATAAGCTGTTTCAAGATTTCTTATGTGTATCCAGCACACACAAACGCTTGAGTTGGCGGAGCTGAAGTGATAGCTTATTGCTGATTAATTTAGCATGTTGCTAGGGAAACTTCCCACATAACAGCATATAAGGAGTCGTGTAGGACTCTTGACTCCTGTTGCTGCCCTAATGCCCTTGCATGGCACTAGGTTGTTGAGGCCAGAAGTTGTTCCAAAACAAAGATCTGCCAATGATAAGATAGCAGTTGTGCTGTTTGACATCAGTGAGACTCAAGTGCTGACTTACAGCATTGGTCCATGATACATACGGAAATGTGTATTAGGCCAGGTTCACATTTTATTTATTGATGTCAGAGAATTTCTATAACACTTTTCATTTAAAAATAATCCCAGAGTGGTTTTACAAGATAAAACCATGATCAAATACAATTAAGCCAATAGTTAAAATCGTAAAGCAATGATAAAAATCTATCATATCTCATTAAAATAACCAGGGGTGGCTGACAATGCTAGTAGTAAAAGCACTCTACACTAAGAACCTGCCTGATCTCAATGGGGAGTTTGTTCCACATGGTGGGTGCCACAACATAGAAGGCCCTTCTCTGCACCACAGCCAGACAAACCTTAGCTAATCATGGTTGACCTTTGAGCACCATGGCTTATTGGGGGCTATCTGATCATGGATGTCACTTTGCATATCCAAACCCCAATCAGGGGTTGTTGTGTTGTGTGAACTCGGCGAGCATGGGTTATGTTACGGTTAAATAACCATGTTCTGTTCTAGGGTTATGCAATGGTTGTTTAATCCTTGTATGATGACATGACAACCCCCTAGCAGGAATTGCATATGTCAAGTGGCAGTCACATGTGCCTTGCATGCACCTCAGCTTCACTGTGGGTTAAAGAATTGTCACGTTGTGCAAATTGTGTCAAAATACACTCCTATGTAAGTGACACTATACATATATCTGATTAGACAAAATTCTTCAGCAGCCCTGCTTGCTAGCCCTGCAAATAAAACGTTTAATGTGCTCCCTAATATCTTTTAAAAGTAGGGGAAAGAACACAAAGCATGTAAGGAAGATTCAACTGGGACAAAGGTAAAACTGTTTGAAGTTCACCAACTGAGAGCAGAGATGAATATTTGCACAACATTCTAGATAAACATTCTATTGTAGAATAATTGTACTGCACTGTCACACAGTGGCAGCTTCTAAAATGGAACCTAATAATTGGCAATGTTCTCATTTGGATGCTATATTAAGAATGAAATGCAACAGAGACCAGGGCGGGGGGGTGGGGCGGAAACATGACAGTATTATGTTGCTGCTTAAGAATGTGGTCACAGAGCTAGACTTGGGATCATGTGTTAGCCAAATGTTTGGAAGGAAATGAAAATCAAGTGGCAGCAAGCCAGGTGGAAGGTGTGATAGTTATTCTCAGAATGGACAGGGATTTTCAAAACTCTGGCTCAGCATTTCAACTCTCTGAGTGACCATTTGGTAACCATAATCAGCCAACATACTTGCATGATGATTGGGGGTGCAGTCACTTGCACTGAACCCAAAGACACTGGAAGATAACAGTGCCTGGAACATGATGTATGTACATATAGATGCATATAAATGCTCTATTTTAGTGTAGCATGAGAATAACTGTAGACACAGAATGTGATGCCAAGGTTGAGCCTAAGCCCGCTGCTACATCTGCTAACTTTTAACATTTATTTAGTGGAGTTCAATTTACATATGTGGGATGCCGAAATCTATTACATTGACCCCAAAGTTCTGTGGTGTGGTTCTGCTTATTCTTATTCTGCTTAACTACAGACACTACTATTTTTGAGAAGGGAAGAGGAAGTTGAATAGTATGATGCACTGTAAAGGATTCCATTCCAAATGGAAAAGAAGATGAGTGTTCTATCACTCTAGAAGGTGAACCGAAGCTGTCGCAGCAGAATGCTGAATGAAGATCTGGGCCTGTCTGAAAGGGCTTAGACATGCAGTTCTAGCTGAGTATGTGATCTGACCACTGAAAAGCAGAGGGGATACCAATATTCTGGCTGTTGTGTTCTATCTGCAATGGCCTATTCACACATGAAAGTCATCAGTTGATATCACAGTCAAGTGATTAGTGCCCTTAAGAGTATATTTAAATAAGAATGCCCCCCCAAACACACACACACACACACACCATTTTGCTATGGTCATGATCTCTAGTGCTGTGCCAAAATCCCACCTGACCTTTTGCAATCTCTTTGTTTTCCTGCAAAAGTGGTAGTTGTTTTTCTGCCTCATTATTATTATTATTATTTCTTTATATAGCGCCATCAACGTTCATGGTGCTGTACAGAACACTCTTTCATGGGATTGTTGAGAATTTTGGAGACCTTTCTCATGTGTGCAGGGTGTTGGTGTAAGGAGGTGGCTGTGTGGTGATGGTGGTCGTGTAGGCCCTCTTTATTTTGGCGTTGTTATCTGGTTCTGCCCTTGCATCCTCTCTTCTGTCCTTAACCAGGACTTCCTCCCTTGGGGTTTTCCGGTGCTGATGAGTGCCTGAAAACTTAGCAATCCTCCTCCTCCTCCACCACCTCCTCCTTCTCTTCTTCAGAATTTTAACAGCAACACTAAATCCAAAATGCCTCACTTTGCTTTCAGGAACTTGGTTTTAGCATGGAATTTAGTAAGGAAAGCAATAATCTCAATATTTTTGGGAAGTGTTTCTCATAGCCACGTCCTACCAGACTGTTTCCCGTCATTCTCCGTCTCTGGTGAGGCAAGAGAATGATGCTTCCCATGTGGCTGCTGATGCACCAAATGTCACAGGTTAGCACTTTGTACAGATTTGGAAATGTTCCTCTGTAAGGGTACAGGATACTAAGGATATTTTGAATATTATTCTCCATTGTCAACACGTCATTGGTTGGTGCCAAAAGAGGTCCTTTTCAAACAGTGGCTCCCTGCATCTAGGCTATAGTATCAATGTTAGCTTTACGAGGGGCACAACTGCTTTCACTTCCAAAAATGAATCCAAAGTGGTAATGCATGTCACTAGTTTCGTAATATAGTATCTTACTGAATTTGCTCAAGCTAAAAGGGTGTGAATCTCCTTCATCACAGACCTTTGTTTTGTTCTTCACCCACACATATTGCCATAATATGGGCTCTGGATGGGCAATGCATGGAATTTCTTTCTTTTTGCTGTCTAGAGCACTCTCCTAGGTTTTTAAACTATCAACAGAGAAAGATGATTCTTGGTCACCCTATTTTGTATCTATTCTGCAAGGTTGGCAGAAAATTTACTGGAAATATAGTATTCCAACCAGCTTGCCCATTATATCTGTTACTGTTAAAGCATTGCTCCCTTATTGCCATGATTTTGGATAGCTGGGGAGATAAATTTTGCGGCATGTGTGCTACCTAGTGGATAATTTCTCTATGAATTGGTCCTTGGAATTATCATCATACTGGTCTTGGACTGCGCAGCAGAGCAGAAAGGTAGTTGCTGAGATCCATGGTGAGTAAAAGCCTATTCACACTAGAAAACCAAAATGTAAAATACATTTTAAAACATTCGAGTTATCCGAGAAATACAATGTGAACTGAAAGAATAGTGTGCAAACAAAAGCAATGCAGTACTGAAAAACTGAATCCATGGCCAAACTGAAAGAGCCCCAAAGCAGCCTGGTTAGAGAGTCCAAGAAATGTAACTATTACATGATCTGAAATCTGGTGATAATGGCATCTGGCTTATATGATACTTCCACCCCTGTCTGGAGAAGGAGGGGAAAACTCACCCCTCCTATCACATGATATTGGTTGAGGCTGAGAGATAGCAGGCTCACCCAGCCAGAATTTCCCTTGTGTCTTCTCTCCTGGCTTTGTTCTGCACAGGTTCCCTGTCTCTTCCTCCTCCCCTATCGTAGACAGTTTTCCCCCCTCCTTGCCAGCCACTCCCAATGCAACTGTTGGGCTCCTGGTTCGCTTGCCATGGTAGAGGGATCAGGCTTACCAGCCACTGCTGGCTGCTGTAATTGGAAAGCCACTCCTGTCACACTGCTGTGAGGCAGGAACCCAGCAGACATGTTGGCTAGAGCAGCAGCTGACAAAAAGAAGAACCTCACCACCTTGTATGTAGTGAGCAAGCAGAGGGTGGAGCCAGAGGCTTCCTGGCCAGGGCCTCACCACATCTGCCCTCAAGATGGATGTAGGCCTGGCTGTACCCCCACATAGTTCTTTCAAGCAGCCACCCATATGAGTCACTGCGCGTATGAAATGTGCCTTAAGGGACCCTTCATGTGGCTAGACTGATGTTAAAAACAAAATGTAGTTGTGTATCCTACAAGCACCAACATTCTTGACTGTGCAAAAAGACTGGCCAGGGAGGGGGGTGAGTTGAGAAATCTCTCTGGTATTGTGAAGTAGCAGGGCACTGTGCACGAGGAGAAAAAACACACACCAAAAACTGGAAAGCCAATTAATAGGTGAATGCTGAGTAGTTGTGTTTCAAAACTGGTACAGGAGGAGGAGGGGCAGCAGGGCAATATTTGGTATGTGGGAGAGCATGACTCATTTGAACACTAGGAAAATTGCAACACAGGTACTAGGTTTACCATAAGATACTAACTTTCATGTTAAGAAACCCAGAACTGATGGACTAATTCAGATAGGAACTGGGAACTGTGTGGACGATATAATTTACTTGTACTATTTTTTTTCATAGAAATTACACAAAAAACAGAAGTTGCAATTATGCTGTTAATACATAAGGAATTTGGTAGTATTTAAATTTAATATGGAGGGCATATTTGAGTATTTATTGATTTGCAAGATTTATATACCACTTTATATTTAACAAGATTCCTGACTGGTGAGCAATATAACAAAGCACATAGTATCTGATTAAGAGGGCATGTATATGTTATGCCCCATGGGAAAGTTTGCTAACCCACCATTCCTCTTCAGGAAACTACTGCCAGATAAATCTAAGCCTTCCTATGGCGGTTCCAGTGATAAAAGACTTGAGTAATCAACTATTGTTGAGTATTAATTTGTATATTGTAGCCATATTCATGTTGAATACATTTTTTATTTATTCACTCAACACAGAATAAAACACAACTTAATTTTTCTATGCAGAGATAATAACAGTTGATATGGCTGGTCTGTGATATTCATGAAATATTTTGAGTTTAACAATGAAAAAATAGACTTAAGAACAGTTTCTCACATGCAAGATGGCACTTGCCTGTACAAAAATATGAATTTTATTACACGTAATTTGGGATATAACTTAATTGTACAATTAGATGAGAGATATTTATTGTACTTATACCACTGGGTAGAGTAAAGAAGGAATGTTTTTTATGAAGTATCTTTATTACAAGTTAGTTAGCATACACTAGTTATGTAACATACATAAAATAAAACTGCCTAGTTACAACCATATAAGTAATGCAGTGTACATTTTTAAACAACCTTAGAAAAAAGAGGATCATTTTTATACAAAGTACATGTAAAAGTACTTCATATACAAAGAAAAGTACAAGAATGTGCAAACACCATTTTTCACAGGTGGTGGTTTATTAGCTAAAACTGCTTAAAAAATCCTTCATTCCTTTGTGTTTTTTTTTGGTTTGGAATTTCAAATGTCTTTAAAAACAGATGCATTTCCTATTCTGTGTACAATGTGAAATTTGTATTCACTATTTATTAGAAAAAAATAGAAAAAATAGTGGTTTTTTAAAAAGGTAAACAATTTCAGTAACTGAAATCTTATAAATGAAATCAGTTTGGTTAGTTGATACTGGCCTGGTTTACAGGTAATGTTAAACCATGGTTTAGCATTACAAGGGTGAACCACAGCAAGCCTTGGCTTTTGTGCTCCCCCTCCCCCTCCTTCTCCAGTGTAGCTCTGGGGAGGAGACTGGAAGATTCTGCTTTAGTTTTAGACTAACCATTGTCTAAACCCTAAACAATGGCTTATCCTATGTTTAGTGAAAAAAAGCCAGCTTCATAAACTGTGGTTTGACGTTCACTTGTTTCCATTTAGCCAAAGTGAAAACTAATCAGTTTGTCCAGATTTGGATATCACAATAAACTCAGGTTAGTCTAAAATAAATGTGAGAGCTTCCAAACTCCTCCTTATAGCCAACTAGAGGGGGAGGAGTCCAAGGCTTGCTGCTAGTTGTTATCATAACAGTAAACTATGGTTTAGCATTACATGTGAATGCAGCCATTAAGTTACAAGCAATCTTACTAAACACTAGAAAATACTGACTAGTATATACAAACTCTGACATAGTTTGATAAGTAACATATTAGTATTTAAAACAAAACATGACATTTTAGCTATCTAGAGACGCCACACTCAAAAGTCATCACAGATTGCATCAAGTGAAACTTGTATTAATTTTGGGTTGTAAAAAACACACAACATTCCTCAAAGATTTTTAAGATGAACAAACACAATGTTAGCAAATGTAAAAAATCTAAAAACATTCTTCCAATTCATGTGCAAAAATGTTTTTAAAGTATCAAATCACACCATATTAATCCCAATTATGTACATATCCATTATCTGTAATCGCTGTTATCTAGCTAGCATTTTGCTATAAATAATTTACTTCTGTCCTTCAAAATGTCTGTTTTCAAGGATTTCAGTGCAAGTGTTTGTTTTGTTTAGTGCATTTATCATTGTGTTATTTCATTTTACAACGAGCAGAACAGCACACAATATACAACTTCTATATTTCTTAGGCGTTCCTCCTACCCTTGTCTGGTTTATAAGATTTTTTCTCGTCTGCTTTAGTTTTATTTCCATTGATCTACTGCAACACATAAAGAGAATATAAACCAGAACAATGTATTCTTCAATTAACTGGTAGAAAAATGGCAAGATATTTCTCGAGACAAAAATACCAGAGAGCAAATAGTAGAAAAGAAATAATTTCTTAACTTTTTTGGGTGTCTAGAATTTAAGTGCCTAAACACTCTTAGTAATGCATACTTATAGGTTTCCAAACGTTCAGGTTTGGAAGACTTAAATGATGCTCTCCAAGAAAAAGCTACAGACTAAAAATGGACTCTTTTTCTGAAACAGAAAAACTAAATGGAAAACAGAGTATTATTTGCGGGGGAATATTTCTGTGTTTAGAAAAAGAACAGTTCTGAGATAATAGTATATCCCAGTATAATGCTGCCAGATCACCTAGCTTAGAATTGTATTGAAGATACGTTTCCCAGGCAAAGAGGTTATTGATTTTGAGTGTCTTCCATATGGAGGAGGAGTCATTATGCAAGTAATAAACTTAAGGAAAGACAATGTTCTGAGTATTTATGGCTGAAATATAAGGCTACTTGATCTGCAGTAACAATTCTTCTCACAATCAAAAGTTACTCGTGCATACCGAAAACATTTCCTTTCCGCTGTTGGCAGCAAAATGAGATTCCTTACTATGCATCTGAAATGCAACTTTGTATCCTGTCCATCCATTGCTGGGCACTCTGCGCATCTTGGGCACAGAAATTGTACACACGTTTACTTGTCTTCAGCTACAAAATAAAAGACAACAAAATTATATCCTTAAAATCCATTACATTTTCGCATCTTTTTAGAGAGTATTATGGCCACATGTTATACAGCACATGAATATATCTTCCAGTGATATATTGTAATGTTTGAAAGGGAGTCCCAAGTCTGGAAACGTGTGGTGGCCATGTACGGAGGAGTTGTGGCCAAATCATGGTTCTCCAGTGGACATCCACTGCATGCCTCTATGTGCTCACAGATATGCATTTCCTCTTCAGACATTATAGAGTTTCCCAGGAGATATGCAATGGACAAATAACAAACTCATCCACTGCAAAGAGAGCGAATTGGGTCCTTAAATATTCTGGAATTACATCCATTGTCTGATTTAAAGAGAAGAACCTGCACATGAGCTCTTCAACAGTTTTTCATAATGGCTGGAATTGATACTACTACTGGTAACCTATGCACTTGCTTATATTTCATTTTCTCCACTCCTTCTCAAATTTATGAGTGTGTTGGGCTTGGTAGCTTGAAAGTAGTATGCACCAAGGCCCAGTTACACTACTTTTCAGACCAAATACAAAGGAATTCCAAGCTAAACCCTTTCAGTATACTTCCTAATAGTCATATTCCAATATGTAAAAACCATAGGTTTTGAATGTGGAGGGCTCCCCTACCTCTGCTTCTGTGCTTACAATGTGCCACAGGCATCTGTATACACACTTACGGGCTTGATTCCTGCAGGCTCTTTCCCCAGATAAGGGGTAGAAGGAATGTGGAAATCCAGGATATCATGCCTATGCCTGTGTCATGTTACATTGCATGTGCAATGGGGGAGCCTATCTGTGCAGGCTCCCAGTCTTGCCATATGTAATTTCTAATTGGGGGGGGGGGGTCAGAAAAATCATTTTAGGCATTTCTGCCTTATGCTCCCAACATGATTGTATACAATGAAGGGTCTGCATCATGTTGAATCTGATAGCAGTGCGTTCTCTTATCAGCATTCAAGGCTAAAACCAATATGCATCAATCAGATCAGAGCATTGCTTAGCAGCAGACACTAGTGTTGTTTTATCCTTTAAAAACAAACTAAAACAAAACACATGCTTGTTGAGTTGAGCGCGCCAGGAATGTGTTAGGCCAGGGCAACCAGATAAAAACTTCAAAAATATGGAGTAAGGTTAGTGAGTGGGGGGGGGGGCAAGGGGGGGGCAACCAGTATAAAGCAATCCAAGGACTGTGGCCAATACACTTACATCAAAGAATGCTCTCTCACTAGCATGCTTTGGAGCACCAATAGTTGGTGAAGCAGGTATTACACTTTCTACTTCTGCAAGGTCAATATGGCCCTTACAGCATGTGTCCTCCATAGAATCATAATATCGAAGCTAGGGGGAAAAGGAAAAGGAAAGAAATTATGTCATGTATTGTGAAGAGCAATAACAGATGCACATTTGAGAATCGGCTACTTAATTATCATAGCTTTTGCAGGGGCATTGAACCATTAGATATTGAACAGGGTACAATTTACATTAATCTCAGAGGGAAGTTTTATTTTGTATATGGGCAATTTCCACTGGAAACATTCTTAAAGTCTTAAATAAATACAGTGTAAATTAATACTTCGGACTGTAAGGATTGTTTAACGGCATCTCTCAAAAGTCCATTTAAGATATTTCAGTGCACAAATATATATAGAAAAAACTAGGCAGATTCCTCACATATTTCTGTGCACAAAGGGGGCTGCAGTGACATGCCCCAAGAATTTGAATAATGCCAGAATTTTTGAATTACTCTTTCTGGTGAGGACATTCAGCGAAGCGTACATGACAACCCAAAACTTGGCCTTGATTGGAAAAAGCAAACAAATAAAAAATAAATAAAAAGCTCCTGGATTTCCTATAAAGTCAGCTTAGCTCGCAGGAGAGATTATATAATAAATATGAACTAGACAATTGCTGGGATCGCAGAACATGCTATCCCAGCCAGTGTGGGTTGTTATTGAACCATGGATAATCATGTTGTCTGAACTTAGCGTATTTTCCACACGGTACGTTATCGTGCTATCTGAATGCAGCACGTTTTCTGCAGTGCGGCTTGTTTACCACCCTGAACAATCCAACAACAAGCCGTGGATTCTTAAGGTGGTTTATTCGAGATAAATAAATCACACTGCATGATTAACAAGCCACCCTGTGGAAAAGACAACACAATAACCCACCCTGAAGAAAATGTGCTGCGTTCAGATAACACAATAACCCATGGTGTTGTGTGAACCCAAGATTAACTATATTTTGAGTTGCCCGTGCATAATTAGTTCGCTGAATTTGTTGTGGTCAGATGCAGTATACCTCTGACAATTAGATACTAGGAACAATCAATAGGGGATTCATCTTATTTCAATCTCTGTCTAAAGGTATTATAAAACCTACCTTATTTTTGCATCGTTTAAGAAAAAATTCTGCAAAATTAACATTTTCATGTAATCAAATTGATTTCATGTAATCATTACTTTACAAGATTCAAAAGACTATTCATATAAAAAATGTGTGAAATCCAATTGTGCCCACCCACCAATGGAATGGCATCTGCCAGCTAGGTGGAGTCCCCTCCCTCTACAGGCCTCACATCTACTTTGGAGGAGACCCTTTGGAGCAATTTGGGGGTTTATGGGGAGGCCTGCAAGGGGTAGAGAGTGGAAAAGCTCTGTTGCATGAGCAGAAGGTCACTCTTGGCTCATTAGCAAATTTTACCTGGTGTTTGGTAACATCCAGCACAAACCAACGAGGTTTCCAACCTTTTAGCAAAGCTCCTCTTTTGTAAAGTGTACCTTCAAATGACCTTAAAGAAAAGGAAATATATATGCATCTTACTCTAAGCTATAATTAATATATTGCATCTAATCCATTCAATATAAATGTAAATGATCAGTACTCCCAAGGAAATTTAATCTATGCATTTCTCTATTTTCTCATTACAAAGGACTATTGTTTGCTTCACTGTCATTGTATTTGTTTAACCTATCAGCATGATCAATGTACATGCTTCCATAAATTAGGCACAAGGTCCATGTGACTCATGGATAGGAACTGAATTGCTTCAAGTGTTTTATTTATTTAACAAGAGGACTATTTGTATTGTGGGTCAGAGTGTAGTAAATGTTCAACCTCTATTTACAGTCATAATGCAATTAGCATCTGCCTCTAAATAACCAGATTATATTTATGGATTAAGCTGAAAATGAAAAGGCAATTTTAATAAAAGCATAAACATCTCTGGGGAAAGCTTTTCCTCTGTGAGCAAAACATTTACCCAAAATTCCTACGGAATTAAATTGCAATAAGGTGAATAAATCAAATAAATGCAAAAATGTAGCCAAAGTTTCTTAGGAAGAGAGACAGTAGGTGATTATTCTGGCTTTTTATTTTGGATAGTTGCTGTAATTTGAAAGATTAGATTAAGAAATCTACCTCGTCTGAAAAAGAGAGCTTTTTTTCATACTCTGAGCACTCAGATTACCTATTTTCATCATTCTTTGATGTGAACTGATTGTATAATGTAGTTACTCTCCTTTCCACACCATTGGAGGGCGAGATGTTGGCGTTTTGTTCTTCACCCAATCCACTGTCCGGTAGATGCAACAAAGACCTCTTTTGATAGGAATGCAGATTGGCAGACATTACTGCTGAAGAGCCAGATGGATGTCTCTGATGCTTTAAAAAGTAAGATAAAATGTCAAGACATGTAACTACGAGGTTAGATAAAGTTCAAAACATAGCAACTTTCTAAACTGGGACCACTGGCTGCATTAAATTAGAACTGTAGTGACCATTAAAATCTCTTTTGGTAAGAGCACAGCAACAGCTCCACAGGTTGAATTAAAAACTTAGCAGACCAAATTG
Source organism: Elgaria multicarinata webbii (assembly GCF_023053635.1). Lineage (NCBI taxonomy): Eukaryota > Metazoa > Chordata > Lepidosauria > Squamata > Anguidae > Elgaria > Elgaria multicarinata. The sequence goes on from NC_086172.1 coordinate 97,181,559, forward strand.
CTATAGCTGGCCTCATTAGAAAATTCTTCATTTTCTTAATGCAATCCAGGGTGGGTGGGGGTTGGGGGAATTCAATACTATAGCTGTTGTTTGGAAACATTTAATTCTTGTTTGTTTATTCGTTGTTTCAACCGTCATCGTCATATCAACTTTACAAATGCAAACGTTTAATTAAAAAACCACTAATCTTATAAATAACAAATCCATATTTATTCTATTCAAGAAAATGTTCAAAGAATCCCATAAAAACATTTGTCCCTAGCAATTAACTCTGATTAGTTGAGTAGTTAGTACAAGTAAAGTTTGGAAAATATGGAAATAAGTCTGAGAAATGTGCAATTCTATGCATATTTAGATAGAAAAAAAGTCTCAGTCATTTCCCAACATGCACAGTATTGTACTCAAAGTCATTAAAATAGTATGTAGCTATTTTGTTAATAATCAGATGAGTCTGATAATTTAATTATACCTATGCATGACAGTACCATGTTAGAACATCTTCCTGTCTAGTGGCATTGTGTGAACAGGTGTGCCCTGTACAAAATACAGAGGTGAAATAGTTGTCATCTGGGCAATGTTAGTGTGGTCAGGGTAAAAGGTGAACTCCTAATCTGGACTGGAAATCAAGGAGTAAAGTGAGACTAGACAAAAGAGAGCAGTGACTCTGCAGTGGACCAGGAATGGTGCGCTGAAGAAATGGGATGTAGAGGATGGGAAAGAGCTGGCTTGAAGAACAGAGAAGGGAGCTGTTGCAGGAACATACAGAGCGACATGGGAAGTGGCAGAGGAACAAGAAAAGAAGATGAGCTCCTGCCAACTGCAGGTCACAGGAAGTGGAAATAAAAGTTAGGAATAGGAGTGTGAGGTAGATACCAAAAGTGAGGGGGAACCTGTGCTCCCTACTGGGATCACAGTAACAATGGATATATATATACACACACACCCATCATGTGAAAGGGAGAGTGAAAATCAGTAGGGGGGAAGGTGAAGACAAGATGGTTACTGCACAAGAAAGTGAGGAAAAAAGAGGAAAGTTGCTGAAAAAGAAAAAGAAGCCTGTCCCTGTGCGGAAGATGATCCAAAAGATACCCATCTACAAGGGCCAGAAGGAGGCCAGAATCACTGTCTATAAAAGAGAAGTGTAGGTGAGGATGGAGTTATAGATGAAACACACACACACACACACACACACACACACACACACACTCTTTGGCCATCACTGGATTGTGAGGATGGAAAGATATTATACACCTGGAAATGTCCAGGTACTGGATAAGAGGAGAAACATCAGGAGAAAAAGGTAGTCTGACAAAGAGTTGACGCCCTCTGGTGTAAACGAATATGTAGGTTGGTGATTGTGGCTATATTTCAAGGCACTGAGTATAGGTAATGCAAGGTGGCTGATCGATCATGTTTCAGCTAATTTTGTTGAAATGGTTCATTTTCTTGCTTTTTGTTTGAGCAGTAATTCATATCTTGCATCTTCCATAGTTAAAGTCTTTGTACCTGGATATAATGCCTTAGATCTAGGCTTGCACAAATGGAAAGCTGCTCATGCACTGGCGCTTTTCGGCCTCCTCACTGCAGCCCCTCTGCACATCCCGCCCCCAAGCCGCCACTATTGATGGCACCCCAATGCATACTGCTCCCACCTGAGTTTTGACAATTCCACCTTCCCATTACAAATGCCCTCCCGCAGGTGGTCCAAGGACAGCTTTTGGCCACACAGGCAGAGAGGCTGCAATGGAAAGGAGAGAGTGGGAGCGCCACCATTGCATAACTACCCTCCCACTAATGGAAGTCTGGATCCAAGCCAATGTTTCTGATTTAACTTATAAGGGATCTTATAAGAAGATCCCTTATAAAAATACTGGTGGGAGGGTAGGGGCTGGGAGCGAAAATTATTTTCATTTGTATTATTTACAGTACTGGAATCGCTCATATTTGAAGTGAAGTAAAAAACAGAAACTTTCTTTCTTCATTTAAGCTGGTTCTATACCACTTGACATCCCAGGATTTCCAAGTGGTTTACAAAAAAGCAGATGCAATACAATATAAAAACAATATAAAATCAGTATACAAATACCTTTAAAACAGAAAAGTGTATGATTTATTACAAGTCAGTGAACAAGTTAGCGAACAGATACATTTTCAAGAGGCATTTGCAGCTCAGCACAGTTCCTGCCTCTAGAACCACACATGAGAGAGTGCTCCAGAGGGTGGGTGCCACTGCCAAGAACGGACCACCTACATGCCATTACCTGATGGCACACTGATGGTTGTGAAATAACCATGAAGGCCTCATCAGAAAATCGCAGGGCATATGGGGGAAGGCAGTCACCTAGGTATCGCTGGCCCCAAGTTTTTTAGGGCTTTGAATGTCAACAAACCCAGTAGTTCTTTTAACACAGTGTAATGTGTATACCTAGGCGCTCCACTGACCATCCTAGCTGCTGCATTCAGTTCTAGCTGCAGCTTCTGAACTAGGAAGGACAGCCCCACATAGAGTGCATTACGCTAGTCTAATTGTGAGGTTACCAATCCAAGAATAAGTGTAGTTGGCCTACCACAACTAAATCTGGTAAAGGGTGCTCTGGGTCACTAAGGTCACCTGGGCTCCAGTGACAAGGATGGATCCAGGAGAATCCCTCAAACTACATACCTGCTCTTTCAGAAGGAGTGCAAACCTCATGAATGCTGCCTATGGGTACCAGTGTACCTGAGGTGCCTCCCAAGCAGAACAAGTAAATTCCCCAGTTCTCACATCTGGGAACTGTCCACCAATAGGGGCACTATCTTATTAGGATTCAGCCTCAATTTATTGCAAGCCATAGCTGCAGCCAGGCAGTAGATCAGAACATGCATGACCCCTCTTGATTCAGATCTCCCATAGAAATAGAACTAGGGATTATCAGCAAACTGGTGACACATTGCTCCAAATCTTCTACTTACTGCCCCCAACGGCTTTATACAGATATTAAATAACACTGAGAACAAAATAGTGCCCTGTGGCACTCCACAGTTCAACTGCCAGGGGCATGAGGCACTGTCAAATCAATGTTATTCTCTGGAGTTGACCCTGTAACTAAGAGCTTAACTACTGTAATACAGAATCTCCAGCTCACAGAGGCAGAACTGGAGGAAACCATGGTCAATGGTATCAAAAGCCGCTGAGTGATCATGACGAATTAACAGGGTCACACACCCCTGCCTTCTCCCAATAAAGGTTATCCATCAGGGCAACCAAGAGGGATTCCGTACCAAAACTGTATCTGAACCAGGAGTAAGCTCCATTGAACCTAATGGAGCTGATTTCTGAGGTATGAGATTGTGCTGTAGGTTGGTTAAAAATACAAAATCCATAAAATTCATACATAGTAGTCTAAAAATACTACATTTACTTAAACAAGTGAAAATTCAGCAAGGTGCTTTTGTCACAATTCTTGGCAACTTTTGTAGAAGGAATGAATTGCCTGAGGACTCCTTTCACCACTTACATTATCCTGCCTTGTGTCTTCTTTAACATTTACTTTGACTCTTTCCCACAATGGTTGCCATCTTTCTGGGCTTTGATTTAACTTGTTCTCCAGTCTTTCGATTTCCTAAAAAACAATGCAAAGGTTTTTCCTGAGTTTAAATATGTCTGACTGTTTGTTTATATCTTCAAGCACAAAAGCTACAAGTACTTGCCATGGTGGAATAATGATAAAGGCTGGATAGTGTTTTTTTTATTTTTAAAAAAATATTTACAAAGTTCAGGTCCAATGCTATGACATCAGTATTGCACGCTGCCAAGATTAACATTTACCCTGTTTTGTAAGAAGCATTCCCAAACTGTAATACAAAAAGAAATGAAACAGAAAGGCTTATTTAGCATGTATGCCAAACTGTAAGTTGTCCCTGTTGTGAAATTGTGAAAACTGGACACTTTCCTAGCTTCTTGTTAGAGCTGTTTCCTGTTAATAACATGATAGAAATTAAGAAAATTATAATTAATGTATGGTCTTTTGGGACAGCATCTCACATAGCATACCGTATACAAATGCCATATCAAATTGAAGTTTTTTCATACCAATTCTTAACATACATGCTTATTACTAATAGTGAAGCCAAAGCTGGGAGACCTATTATTATTATTATTATTTTATTATTATTTACATTTATATACCACCCCATAGCTGAAGCTCTCTGGGCAATTTACAACGACTAATTGTAAACCATCCAATTATGAGAAGATACGCATGTACACCCTATAATAGGGTAGCAGGGCTAACAAAACCCCAGAGATAGGATTTGTGACTAACACCACAACAAAGTTCAGCTCCTTTAAAATTCATTACAATATTAAGAATTTATTTATTTATTTGTTTCATTTCTATACCACCCAATAGCCGAAGCTCTCTGGGCAGTTCACAAAAATTAAAACCATGACGAGCATAAAAAAACAACCAACAATTTAAAAACACAAATACAAAATACAATATAAAAAGCACGACCAGGATAAAACCACACAGCAAAAATTGATATAGGTTAAAATATGAAATTAAAACAGCAGAGTTTAAATTTAAGTTAAATTAGGTGTTAAAATACTGAGAAAATTAAAAGGTCTTCAGCTGTCGACGAAAGGAAAACAATGTAGGCGCCAAGCGAACCTCTCTGGGGAGCTTGTTCCACAGCCGGGGTGCCACAGCGGAGAAAGCCCTCCTCCTGGTAGCCACCTGCCTCACTTCCTTTGGCAGGGGCTCACGGAGAAGGACCCCTGTGGATGATCTTAAGGTCCGGGCAGGCACATATGGGAGGAGGCGTTCCTTCAAATAACCTGGCCCCAAGCCGTTTAGGGCTTTGAATGTTAATACCAGCACTTTGAATCGGCCCGGACATGGACTGGCAGCCAATGAAGTTGTAAAAGGACTGGCGTAATATGATCTCGTCGGCCAGTCCCTGTTAGTAGGTGGGCTGCCCTGTTTTGTACCAGCTGAAGTTTCCGGACCGCTTTCAAAGGCAGCCCCACGTATAACGCATTGCAGTAATCCAAAGGAGAGGTTATCAGAGCATGGATAACTGTAGCTAGGCTATCCCTGTCCAGATAAGGGCGCAGTTGGTAAATCAGCCTGAGCTGATAAAAGGTGCTCAGATAAAAGAAGTCAGAATGACTGTGTTCTTCGTAGTGTAGTTCATAACCCTTGCCATGGAGATCATTTTTATACAGCACTCTTAAGGGAGGTTTTGAGCTAAAATGATCACCCATGCCAGGGTCTTTAAAAATAAGCCCAGGGGCCTGATGGGGCACTTAAGGAGTCTTCAATGTGGCCACTAAACCAGGGGTCCCCAGTGCTGGTACCCATAGTGGTACCCATATGGGTACCCAGTGCTAGTACCCATAGTACCCCTGGTGCCTATGGGTACCAGTGCACCTGAGGTGCCTGCCAAGCAATTTCCCCATTCACTTGTATGGGGGAGGGGAATCCTGCTTGCCAAGAACTATCTGGAGGTGGGGCAGGGTGCACCCCCCACTTGGGGCAACAGGGACTTGGTGGGGGTAAGCATTGCCTCCCCCCAGCCAGTTTTCAGCAGGGGGCCTTTTTCTACTTCTTATACAAGAGATTCCTCATAGGCTTGTATAGGAGAAATTGCTCCATTCAGTTGTATGAGGATGGAGAGAGAGAAAGAGGAGCCGGAGAGAGAGAAAGAGAGAGAGAGAGAGAGAAGCCAGAGTGGGTAACACACACACAGGGTGCACATTCATGTACACCCACACACCCCTAAGATTTTTGTGATTCCTCCCTCCCACAGCAGTCAATTTGTGGTGGGGCCCAGAGCACTTTTACAAAATGCCAAATGTGGCTTTGCGCCCAAAATGTTTGGAGAGCCCTGCACTACATCACAACACACAAATTACTGAGCCAGGCAAGGGTTAGAGACAGCAAGTGTTCTGTAACTGCTATTACATGATGCCACAAAAAAGCATGATCTCCGTAGACATAACATCTTGTTATCACATCATGCTATAAATGTCAAAGCTTCAGGGAATACCATGTGAAAATTACATTCACAACACCTCCTTTCTACTCACAAAGCCTCTGGTGGATCAGCAGACAGATACAATTGGGTACAGCCCAAAGGACACGAAATGTAAAGCACTTTATTGATGAAAGATATTCTATGAGAAATGGCAGCAATATTCTATGGTTGTTTAAGTGGTGTTGATGTTAAGTTATTATAGTAAACAATAAAACAGCAAACTACTTTAGCACCAGCTAAGATTCTGCTACCTAAATTGGAGAAGGTTATATTACTGGGATTTGGAGTTCTGTTCTGAAACACTATATTTTAACTTGTTAATAAAAATGGCTGCATTATAATTATGATTTGGATCCTAATACTTAGCTCTGTAAATGGAAAGAATGTTGGGCTCATGGAAGAACTGCATTCACGAATGCAACTCCTCCTCTGTGAACAGAAACTCCTTCCGTTCACACAGCTGAAAGTTAGGATCCAAGTCAGTATGTTCTAAAGAGAAGTGGAAGAAGTTCTAGGAACATTGAAGTTGTCAAAAACAGCTGGTTGGAGCCAGTAGCTATTACGTTTCAAAACCACACATTTTATTTACGGCAAAATTACAGGTCTTCCTCCTAATTGCAGAAGGATCATATGCTAAGAGAAAGGAAAGATCTGAATTCAAGCATATGAAGCCAAGAACGTGGACTATTATTATAGGCTTACTTAGAATACATTTTCCATAGTAAGTTAGCATTGTGAAGAATCATTGAAAGCTGAATGTATTTAGGTACAGAAATATCCAAAAAAATCCCAACAAATATTTGTTATGCATTTCTTCTTGCTTAAAAAAAAGCAATTAATTCAGGAAAATGGCTTCCTGTTTCTTATTACAAAACCTACTTTTAAAAACAAAGCTTCCAAATATTTTTCTGTATTCAGTGCCTTTGACACCAATTCTTACATTTTTTTCAATCAAATTTATTGTTCCCTGGAACATAGCAGGCATGACTTAGCTAGACAGACGTTGAGATACCAATATAGATCTATTGTACAAAAAGAACAGCTACAAGTCGTTCCTTTGAATTGGTTCCCAATACATCAAATTAGGCATTTCACAGTTAATGAAGACAATATCCCAAGAAACCCTTGTACCATGCACAAACTCTAAAAAAATTGCACTAGATTTCAATGGTTCTAGAAAAGGGTTGACACTTGACATTTATCGTTCATTTGAACAGACAATTGAATGTATTGCAAATCAGTCTGGAAAAGAGCTATAGGCAATCTTATTTCACAAAAGGAGTTCTCTTTGTCTTCTCTTTGTGCTGAAATGTTATTTCAGTGTATTTCAGCTCAGGGAACCTTCTCTTTTAAAAAAATCTGCATAGATGGTACCTGATACCAACAAGACTTCATCACATGTGCAGACAACATGTTGGTGGGGGTGTAAGGCCATGGAATGCATGCCCATGTGTAATGGGACTTGTCTGGTGCTGACTAAAAATATCCAACAGAACAGTCAAATGTCTCTCTCCCATTAATGTCACTTTGGTTATGCTGTTATTGGTTGTTTTACTCATTTCTCTCTCCCCCCTCCCAATCCACCCTGTTCTAAAAAACTTAATAAAAGCATTTTTTTAAAGGATATGTTAAACATTTATACTCACATTTAATAGGCTGGTGATAGCATCAGGCTGCACTTTGTTAATGTTGTCATAGCACGGCCAGACAACTTTCCTCTTACTCTGGGGAGGTGACATGTCCACCTGATCAGGTTCATCCAGGGTACAACATTTGGTAGTTACCATGGTCCAGTCATATGATGGACCACTGGCCAAGGTCTCCTCTGTGTAGTAATCCCACTTTTTCAGACTGGATATGTTTACATTTGGTTTTAGTACCTGTACAAAAGGATGCCTACAGATTACAAAGTTGATAGTGCTTCCCAGAATCATTATCTTTTCTTCCCCAAATGCCAATTTCTGTGATTCTCCTCAACATAGCATGCCACTGGTAGCAACTGAAACATTCCAGAACTGACCTCTTCTTTTTGAAATGCAATTGTAAGCAGTCTAAATTGGAAGGCCAAGAAAAAATCTTAATCCATTATATCATGGGAAGTAATGAAATGGACTTTTCATTTTCCCCATATTGTTAAACTGGCAAATTCTGTCCATATGCAAGTTCTAACTTAGGTAATCCCTCCCATTTTCCTTTCCTCAAATTCCATTTTCCAGCAGACTTTAGGCTCCTTCTTTATGTGGCAGACTAGTGCTCAGAATAGCTCTCTTGAAATTGCACTGGGAAGGGGGTTGGACTCAATTGCCCCCTTCCAGCTCTATAGGTCTATGAAATCCCAGCATTAAAGCATGAAGGCACTGGGCGTCATCAGACGGGTGTTTTATGGCACGCTCGTGACTGGCCACTCATGGATCTTTGTGGGACATTTTGATGCTGCTGCAATCCTCCTGCGCATCTCCCACTCTTCCTGTCATTTCCCCTACTTCAAAATATCACCCAGAAAATCCAATTCTGTTGGCTATAGCGCTAATTGGTGCTATTTCCTGCCATGTGCAGAAGAGGTTTCTCCATAAAAATGCCCACTGAATGGGCCATGTGGTCATTGCTTGTTTCCTCTTTCTTCCCTGTGTGAAGAAAGAGAAAGCTGCTCATCCCTATTGTGGGACAGAAGCAGGAGGCAAAGTGACGGTAGGGAAACAAAATTTCCCCCTTGTCGGATGATCCTCACCACCTAAGCCTACGTAACAGTGCTAGGGCCTGATCCTATCAACGGCTCTGCCATGTTTCAATGCATTGTTTCAATGCAGAGCTATAAGACAAAGACAACATTGTGTGGGCCTGTAAGATATCACCACGTTCAACAAATTTAGAGGGAAATAAGCTTTCCCTACATTGTGGAGAAACCTGAAAGTAGACTGCTGAAAAGCCAAAGCTTTTTGCTATGAATTGAAGTGGGCTGGGATCCTAAAGGCAAAAAGTACAACTACTTTGTTATGCCCATGGGCCTATATTTAACATCAGCTCTCCATTCTACATAGCAAACTACTTTTGAAACCGAGGGCACTGTATAGCACAGGGGTTTGCTGTTTCTGGAACTAAAAGAATGAGCAAACATAAATTCCACTAATGACAGACTTTAACAGGGCTCAAAAGATTCTAAATATTTCTATTTTATACCTCTGTTTCAACTGGTGCATAGAGGTAATTGAAGAAAACAGGACTCCTCTTGTGTATTTTGTCAATGCATTCCCACATGCAAATACCCTTTTTGCCATGTTTCTCTCCTTTATCCTCAAACAGTGTCCCTAACAAAAAAGAAAACAAAAAGTTGAATGAAATACTGTTTCCAACATGAAACAAAACTTCCCTTGAGGGCCCTTTGGATCGAAAGGGTTAGGAATACAAAGAGAAATGAAGTAGAATAAACATAAATACCAATACAAAAATTTCCTTCCGAGAATTAGAATTGTTTCAGTTATCAAAATAAATATAAATGGAGAGATATCACTGCTTAGTGTGTGAAAATTGCATGTTTATGCTATTCCACACATGGTTTATGCTGAGACACTCTTGATGAACAAATGATAGAAGAGCTAATAGCCTTTAAATATTTGAGGTTCATATATTTTATGAATTCTTTCAGGTAATCAAATTTAAAGCTACAAAGTACCTCACAGGCTATGTCCTGCTTTTTTGGAACATTGCTCAAAAAAATGTTTGTGTTCAAGGCCAGCAGCACATCTGTCACTCAGACTCAGCTGTCAGGGCCATGAGCAAGTAAGCGCACTGCTTCCTACTCACTGCTTCTGCTTTGCATCTGGTTTAGCAAACAACCCCGGAAGGCTCTTGTTCCTAGGTTATTTGCTGTGAAGTCCAAAGTCGGCATTCTGGGTTGTTGAGAGAGAAACAATCTAGAGTTTTAACCTAACAACAAACAATGGGGTTAAAAACGCTAGGTTGCTTCTCCTTCAACAACCCAGAGTGCTGGGTTCACACATCACATTACTGGATGTTCCTGGTTTGTTTGCTTAACCGGATGTAAAGTGGAACATGTTAGCAGGAAGCAGTATGTTTGCTCACAGCCCCAACCAAACATGGGTTAATTACATGCACCCCACCGGGTGTTTGCAATGGCAACTTCTAAAATAAGGCCAAACATTTTTCAAAACTAATGTTGCTAACAGCAATAGTACCCAGACCTTTTCCCCTGAAGAGAGGAGAAATAGCGGGGGAGGGAGGAGTGGCTGTGATGGGGAAAAGAATTTGGAGCAGGAACATGGCTAATGAGGAAAAGTGTGTGCATGCTAAAGGTTGGGGAAAGATGTCTGTGTCTACATGTCACGTGTATTTTTAGCCTAAACTGTATCATGATGAGAAAATCAATTGCCCTGTACCTGACAGCTCCCTGTAGACATCTTGGTGTAATTTAACAGCCAATAAAAAGTCTGTTACAAGCAACAAATTGAAGAGAAAGCAAAACAAGATTTGCACTCTCAGAATGTCAACTTAGATGAAGAAAGAGAGAAATTAGTGAGAATAAGTCTAATGAGAAAAACAAAATAAACAGGTCTCCTAAAGGCAAAAGAAAACTGAAGGCAGTTCTGATGGCAGGATTAATCAAGGTGCAAGGAGTACATAATTATTTTTGGTAATATCACACTGGGCTCTGCCTTATAGGCTAGGCTAGGCTAGGCTTAGTGCCTTCCTGCTACTGGCAAGTAATAGGAACTAAGGCCTTAGCTAGACCTAAGGTTTATCCCGGGGTCGTCCCTGCCTGCTCCCGGGATACCCTGTGTGTCATTTACATGAACAGGGATGACCCTGGGATGATCCTGGGATAAACCTTAGGTCTAGCTAAGGCCTGAGTGTCAAGAGCCATTAAATGTCAGAGGTAACTCCCCTTTCAAGGAATAGAAGGAATTTTAATATATCAAAGAGTGACAGGCATAGGCTGTATTTTTTTCCAGTTTGTTGTATCAGTAAAAGACCAACTTTCAGTGGTAGCATTTCTGCAAATTCATTGCTTTAACATAGAAATAAAATAGCAACCAAATCGACATCAGCCAAACTGGGGCCATACCATGTTCCAGTCTTTCATAGTCTGAGTCCAGCAGGAATGTTTTAAATCGATTGGAAATGTAGTGAAACGCTAAGAACTTCAGGTAATACTGATTGAATTCAAACTCTGTTGGATACTGGTTGTGAATCTGAAATACACACAGAATGGAAACATTTTTATAGCCAAAGTAAACCAAGAACAGCTAAATATATTCTTTTGTTCCTTCATTTAGACAACCCTGCACACTCTTCTAAAAAGGCCTTTTATTAATGCTACATTCAAATAGGGATATCCCTCAAAGTAGTTCTGTACTGATAGGGAGAGGTCCTTATTTTGGATTTTAAAATGTAGTTATCGTAATGAATGAACAATGATATCTACTTTTAATGGTGACTTTATTATAATGCCACTTGCATACTTTCTCAGCTTGATTTGTGCTAGGCCAATTAGGACAATGTTGTGTTATGGTTTCATTGGGCTAAAGACTACTTCAAGAGTTCTTCAAACAAAAAGAGTTACAAGAAAGTTGTTAAAATATTTGTCATATTCAAAACATGTATTTATTTATTTATTTATTACATTTCTATACCGCCTAATAGCCGGAGTTCTCTGGGCGGTTCACAAACGTTTCATGCACTTCCAACACACACACTGTTTACAATCCACAGCAAAATTGAATTCAAATGTTCACAATGATTTTCATATCTTATTACACAATATTATTGTAGCTTTGGTTAAGGAAACTAAAATGAGGACAATTTGTATAGAATTGAACAAACACAATTGGATAGAAGAGAAAAATAACAAACATCAAAATTTGGCAGCTTTCAATCTTACACAACTATAGCTAAAAGTAAATTGCATACTATGCCTGGACGTTAATTTAACATCTCTAGCTTTGCTGAATCCCCAAAGTTGTCTTTATTTTGCCTTTAACTCAAATCATAGACCTATAGGAATCTCTGTAGTATGGAGTTTATGTATATTCTGTGACACGGTATGGAGAATGTGGATAGGAAGACATTTTTCTCCCTTTCTCAAAATACTAGAACCCAGGGTCATCCCATGAAGCTGATGGTGGGAGATTCAGGGCAGTTAAAAGAAAGTACTTCTTCACACAGCACATAGTTAAAACTATGGAATTTGCTACCCCAAGTTATAATGATGGACACCAATTTGAATGGCTTTAAAAGGTGGTTAGATAAATTCCTGGAGGAGAAAGCTATCAATGGCTACTAGCCCAGAGAGCTGTGTGCTACCTCCAATAAGCCTATGGCCTTAGCTAGACCTAAGGTTTATCCCGGGATCATCCCAGGGTCATCCCTGTTCACCGCCCAGAGAGCCCTGGCTATGGGAGCGGTATATAAATGCAATAAATAAATAGTAAATAAATAAATGTAAATGACACAGAAGATATCCTGGGAGCAAGCAGGGACGATCCCGGGATAAACCTTAGGTCTAGCTAAGGCCTATGTATACCAGTTGCTGGGGAACATGGGTGGGAGAGTGCAGTTGCACCATGTCGAACTTGTGGGTTCCTGCTCAACAGCTGGTTGGCCACAGTGTGAACAGAATGCTGGAATAGATGGACCCTTGATCTGATCCAGCCTGGCTCCTCTTATGTTCTTATGTGCATTTACTGTAAGAATGCATACAGGTGTACATATTTGTGGTTCTGGAACCCCCTGCCAAGGGAGGGTGTGTTGTCCTTTCACCGGCAGGCAAATATATTTTTATTCAGGCAGGTGTTTGGCATATAAACTAGACTATTGCTGAAGGTTGTTTTTGTTTTTTAAACAGATTGGTGCTGTTTATTTCTTTTATTATTGTGTTCTTAATTTATTTGTTTGTATGTTACGTTTTAATTAATATTTTGTTTTTAAACTGGATTTTATTGTTAGCACCAATTTTGGCAGAAAATAAATAAATATCTTAAGCAGGGAGCCTGCTGTGGGTCTGCACTCAGTTGTTTTTATTCATATGTACAACCCCCAGTGAGCTCGGAGCAACCATTTCCTCTTATTTCCAGCAGAAACTAGTGTGCAGAGTGCTGACTGGATGCTTCGCAGTCCCAAAGCCACCTCCTTCTCCATTCCCCAGCCAGCTCTGCAGAGTGCTGATTGGCTGGACTTTGCAGCAACCACAAAGCCCACCCCCTGCTTAAGACAAATGTTTTATGTTTTAAAACCTCAAATGTTTAAAAACACAAAGCAGCTACTTTTTTTTTAAAGCACCAAACATATATTTCACCAGATAGATATGTCAAGTGTTTGATTTTTTAAAAAATTCAAAAGCATGGGAAGGGGGTGAAAAATCCATGCTGGATTCAGAGTTGGATATTATTTCATTTATTTATTTAAATATATAGATATAGCACCTTTTTAAGAGAGGTTTACTGAATGTTGCTTTCATGATAAAAAAAAAATATAGATCACAAAAGCATGGAAAAGGAGTTGAAATCCATGCTGGATTCAGAGTCACCAATCGAGTCAAAATACAATCCTAACAAAAAACAACACCATAAAAAGTAGTTCTACCAGTAAATGAAACGTATCATCCTAAGAACTAAGTAAAATATACTACGATTGATTGATTGATTGATTAGTGATTGATATTACTACTGCACTTATCAATCTAACAAACTTGATTGAATATGTCTTCAGATGATTTAAAACACAATAAGCACATATTAAAAACAAACAATAAATACATGAATCTTAAAACATGAATCTAACTTTTTAAAAAAGTCCTGTTTATAAATAAAATATTTTTTTTTTTAAAAAAAGATATTACTAGCATAAAACAATACTAAGAGTGCATTTAAAAATGGACAGAGAAGGACCCAAAGAAACCTCCCCTGGGAAGCTGTTCTACAGTGTAGGCCCTACAGCTGAAAAGGCCTTCTCTCTTGTCTCTGCCAGCTGTACCTCTGCTGGTGAAGAGGCAACAGGGACCGAATACAGGCCTTGGAAAAGATCATATGGAAGGAGGAGATTCCTGAGATACCCTGGTCCCAAGATATTTAAATCCTATGTTGGTTCAGACAGAAATAAATCCTACAACATGGGTGGCTGGAGGACGCGGAGGGTTGAAGGGCTTATTTCTGCATAAGCATGCATGGGATGGCACTCTTAGAGCATTAAAGGCCGAAGCCAGCACTTTGAATTGAGGCTGGAAACAAGCTGGCAGTAAATGAAGCTGCAACAAATCTGGCATGATTTGTATCATGTAGAAGAATGTATCAGTAGAAGAATGAAGGTAGTGGTGATGGTGGCAATAGAACAGAACATTGTGCTTTGGCTCCTCTAGGGAGCAACGCTAGTACTGTGCTATGATTTTTGACAAACTTTGGGGGCTGTTCATTTGACAGGGGATAAAATTGCTGGCACGAGATCACCAGTTGCCTAGTAGGTAACTTGTCTTTTTAAGAAGCAGGAAAGAGGAAAAAGAAGACAGCTGAGCTGTCTGGAGATCTAGCATGATCATTATTTAGCATCTGTACCTTTTCTTGTCTTCAGGCCAAACTACAGATTATGCTGGGAGATCTGTTTTCATAACTTCTCCTCCTTTTAAACTGAAATACAGCTGGGGATGTGAAAATTTACTTGCAGGACTGGAGGAGGGATGTTTGAACTCTTCCTCCATGCCATTTTCTTACTCACAGTCCCCGTCCCCTGCTGTTGCTTGTCAACAGGAGAAAAATACAAGTCCCTCAGAAATCTCCCACATAACATGTAGTTTGCTCCTTCTTTTTCAGGGGAAGAGAGGAACCGAGCAAGAAGGAGACTGAATGGCTCCAGTATTCCAGTTTCATTTAGGACCTTCTGTTTCTTGTTTTTATTAATCTCAGTCACAGCTATTACCTTTTTCTTCTAATTACTTAGACTCATTAGCAGTTAAGTAACATCTGGTTTTGTTTATTAAAGAAGTGCATCCATGTACTGCAAGTGGGATGACAAATTGGTATCGAAAACATATTCTAAGTCTCAAAGTGCGAATAAAGAAACATGAGACAAGGTAAAGCTAACTGGTGCAAGAAAACAATCCATTGAGTTGGGGAGGAGGGAAAATTTCCCCCAATCCCAGATGCTTTCTTCAAGTTTGGTTGGCATGCCTGTGGTGATTTATTGTATAACTAGTGTACAGTTACTCGTAGGAAAGATCACAGATGTTCAAACATGTTGGGAATTTGGAGAAATACAATGGAGCAAGTCTGGCTTCGTGAGTAAATAATACAAAATAAGTACCTAGGACAGCACTGTGTACTGACAGCGCACTTGCTGTATGTGTCATAGGTCTGTGTTAGAACACATGATTTCCATGCACAAGGTCCCAGATTCAATCCCTAGCATCTTCAGTTAAAACATGTCACGTAGGAGAACTGGAAAAGAACTCTAACTGGAATCCCAGAGAGCTCTGGCAAATCAGGATAGCTAACAAAGGGACAGGCAGACCAATGGTCCTAATTCAGAGCAAGGCAGTTCCATATGTATGCAGCAGGATAAACATAGCCTTGTTTGGCCACCAAAGTTAACAGCATCAGTAAGTATTCTGCAAAGAGAGAAACTGCAGGGAAAGGAGAAGAGATCACTAGAAATTTGGCACCTTTATATGTATGGACATAAAAGTAGTTACTTGCCACAATCTAGACAGTAACTTACCACAGTCTATACTGCCCAGAGAGCCTTGGCTATTGGGCAGAATAGTAATGTAATGTAATGTAATAAATAAATAAATAAATAAATAAATAAAGGTGTGCACATCCACATTTTTCTTCTTAGGAGGTGCTGACAGAACTCCTCAACTCCAGCACTTTAGAAAAATTAAAAGCTTTTAAAAAACAAAATTATATTGCTGTGCCCACACTAGTTTCCCCCAGTGTAGGAAACACTGTAGCATTGTAAGGAAGCATTGCAGGAAACACAATGCTTCCTTATACCAGGTCACACTGATTGTCCATCCAGTCCTATATTCTCTACTCTGACTGGCAGCAGCAACTCTCCAAAATCTCAAGGAATAGGTTCTTCCCATCAACTGCTGCCAGTTCTTTTAAATGATAGAAGCCACTTTTTGCATACAAAGGATGTAATCTACCACTGAGCTATGCCTTCTTCAAAAAGCTTCCCGCCACATCCCGCATTCCCTTTTTGAGCATGGAGATCTAAACTTCAGACAAATTCTGATGTGCACACTCACTGCCCATATAGATTGCACCTACTGTATTCAAAACAATACAATGTTCAAAGTTCTTCCTTACTAAAAGAACTCATCATTGCTTTCATGAGAAGCATGTTCCGTGATTTGCCACTGAAGAAAATGGGAGTTCAAAAGATACGTCCCATGCATTTTGGTGCACTTAAAGCTCTTTGGATTGTTCCCAATCTCTCTACAGCGATTCTTGAGCAAAGAAACATGCCTTATGTTATCTTCACTACTGGGAAGCAGAAAGGCAAGAGAAAAGGGGTAGGAAGAGAAAAAATGTCTAGTGATTTAATTTTTATGCAAATGCAACATTATTCCCACAAGATTAACCAACACACTAGACATGAGCTGCTGCCAAACGTGATGGGAGCTTCCTGATATGACATCACTGTCGCCAACTCTGCCTTCTTAGAAACAACCAGAAGATCTACCAGATGTTGCTGTTGTGAAAGAATGATTCACGTTAATAATTCAGCTGACACCTGGGGATATTGGAATAAACAATGGCTTTTTAGAAGATGATGCAGTTCTAATTTAAGAATCACTGCTTCATATGTTGTCTCTAGTTGAAACAAGGACAAGTATTTTTCCCAGCATCCTCCTGTTTCACCCAACAAGTTAAAAGAGGCATGCCATTAAAAATTCACTTGTTGCTCTCGATTGTTTGAATGTTGTTCTTCATGAAGTTCTCTTGAAGGTCCAAAAGTATTGAACAGAATTACAATATAACATCTTTGAGCACATAAAGAAATATAGGGTGGTATTTCTAGAAATCAGTGTTCTGTATAGATAAGACTGCAATGCAAAAAACAGTTATTCTGGTGTAATCCTGACATTGGCCACAGGATTTAATAATCCTGAATAGAGAATAATTTCATATGCAGACAGGGCATAACTCTGATTATTATTATTATTATTATTATTATTATTTATTTATTTATATAGCACCATCAATGTACATGGTGCTGTACAGAGTAAAACAGTAAATAGCAAGGCCCTGCCGCATAGGCTTACAATCTAATAAAATCATAGTAAAACAATAAGGAGGGGAAGAGAATGCCAACAGGCACAGGGTAGAGTAAAACTAACAGTATAAAGTCCGCACAACAACTGTGGCAAATCGTGCAAACCCAACATATGACACAGCCGTTTTGCAGGTCAGAGGTTGTTTTGTGATGCGCACCTGGACACTGTTGGTTATTCGTGGATTAAACAACCCACAGTTACACTAAGAACTAATCATAATTTAACTGAGTTATTTAACCCATAAATAACCCAGTGTTGGGTTTGCACACCACGAAAACAACCTCTGACTGGGCCAGTCGGGTTGATTATGCAAAGCAGCAGTGTCATACACCAGGCACGCAAGCCAGCAAATCATTGGTTAATTAATTAAGCCACAATTTGGTGCCATTACATGCAAACCAGGTCATTGTATAGAAGAGGGAATTTTAAGCAGGGGCAGTTTTTCTGTCTCTTGAAGCCCCTGTCCCTGTTTGCAAAATGACCTGTGGCATTGGCATGTTTTCTGTTCGAAACATGGCCCTGAACTGGATGTCCTGACATTCTCTTTTTTTGTTTGTTGTGCTGATTCAAGTAGATGGCTTAACTTCAGTGAGCTCTGAATGTGTACAACAACCTTACATGTAGGGGTCCACACATATTGCCATAGCTTACTAGCCAGCCATTATTTTTGCTTGCTGCTTACCTCCAACTGCCTTCCCCAAGATAGGTGACTCATGCAGATGGCTTGAGGGAGAGGTGGGGATTTTTCTCACTTGTGCTGGGTACAAAAGAGGGACAGACTGCTGATGTCTGTTACCTTCTCCAAACTGCTTTGCAAGAGAGGATGTGTGCTGCTGGTGACCTTCTTGCAAGGGCCATGGCCACTATGAAGCTGATTTATGAACACTGGCTTCCTTTCTCTTTGAGATGTATTGAAGAAATAATGATACTACTACTAAGACTACTACTAGTAGTGATGTTTCTATTTTAAAACTAAAAATTCTATCTTAAGTAATAGCTTTATTTTCATGTATTCTACTGACAGCATAAAACACCCTGGAATGTTGGTACTTTTGCTGCCCTGCACATTACACATATATTGGAAAGCTTACCTGGTGAACACAATCCAAGAATTGCAAGAAGACAGGAGCAAACCCACTTCCCTGACAATTGAGTGTCAAATTACTGCGCTGGCTGAACTTATGGCCGAAGGACAGCCATTCCTTTTCCACTAGCATTCTGAAGCCTTCGAGTGTTCGATAGAATGGATCGCTGAGTAACTGCACAAGAGATACTACCTAGGCCATAAAATGACAGCTGTATGTTAACACCAGACACAGTGCATGTAAAACAATTTAGTATATTGAAGAGATATCCATGGTTCCCCAGCATCTTTTATTAGTTGCATAGCAGGTGATATAATTGCATACTGCAGTAATTCATAGTTTTCTTGCTATCTTTCACTCTATCAGCCATGCTGTGTTTCGTGACACAAAGCCTTGTACCTACTTTAAGCATCACAGCTAGGCTTTTATGTCCTCCTGGTGGGTGGAATCCATTAACAACAGTGCTGCACATGTGCAGTTATATTATTCTTGTACTGTATTATTCTTGTATTATTCTTGCTTTATATGTTCTAAACTGTGTTGCAACTTAAAGTTATTAACTAGGTATAATCAGTTGATTAAAACACAGTGGGTGGCATCCACCTAGTTCCCTCTGTTAACAGAAGGTTCCATGAGTAGAATGGGGAAGAGGGCCAATTTTAAATCTGCTCTGGAGGGTTGACCCAGTGTGTCCCTTTTATTTGCTGGTCATAATAGCTCACCTGTGCTGTGATGTCCCAGCCATCTTCCAGACAAAACAAAACTGAAGAACCATTCTCAAGCAGCTCTGATATAACTACACCCAACTGCATTATCCTATGAAGCTATACAAAAAGATAAAGGCAACACATTATTAGAAAGAACAATACATACAGTAGATCAATAAAATGATTACTAGAATCAGACTGCTGGTACTCAAAGAATTCCAGTCTTGAAAGAAATTAATAGACAAAAAGCTTGTAAACTTTACAGCAAGAAGGAGAACTTGGAGAACACACTATGGAGGTGCTTTGTTGATGGCACCTCCATGGCAGAAGTAATGCATAGCCCAACTCTGAGTAAGAGATTATGGAGATCTTTATTGTAGGAGAAACCCTTTCATCAATATAAATTTAAAAAGTGCTTAGACATTTCCAAAATCCTAAATAATATTGCCAACCTTGTACTGACTGATAATTTGAGTTTCGAGATATTAGGTAAGAGATAGGGAACCTGGTGTCCAGCAGATGTTTTGGACTACAACTTCCATAATCCCTGAATTGGCTAGGGTTTCTGGAAACTGTAGTCTAACGCTTCTGGAGGGCATGTAGTTGCCTACCCCTGTATTAAGTACTTATTTCCTCATTACATGCACAATTCATTCTTAATCTCTTCAAGTACAATTGTTTCTCAATCTATACAGCTATAAAATTTGTGATTCTATGATAGATGCTAAAGCTACAAAACAAGATAGTATAATCTACATTCTGAGAGGTAGACATAACACTATTCATGGAATTAGCAATAGTGTGAATGGCTTTTTAAAAGAAAACTGCAGTCATCCGGCCCTCCAATCCAGATTGGGACCCTGGCATTGGGGAAAGGCATTTTAAGCCTTTGCCTGCCATTTGGTTTCCAATCTGGATTAGGTCTACCACACTTGAAATTTACTTTAAAAAAACAAAACACCATTCATGCAATTGCTAAGTGCATCACGTCTTTGGTCCTCAGATCGCATCTATTATAGAAAAATCTGGTTAAAAATATTTAGATATCAAGTACTCAACCAGAAATGATCCATTTCATTTCAAAGGGACTTGTTCCAAAGTACTCACCTATCATACAATAAGATGGTTAGAATTTAAATGAAAGTCAAGATAATATACTCAGGTACATTATTATTCATAATGTATATGAATACTTAAATTTAAGTGCTATAAATTTAAACTGAATTTGCTTTAATAAAACAAGAGAAGATGCAAAGTTGCAAGTCATTATAAACAAATACTATATTTTAATGACTCATTTCAATTAAGAGGGGCCATGCAATGCTCCAATTGTCCAATCTAACAGCTGTCACTGAATATTGCAGTAAAAAAGGTCTGTCTGCATAAGAATCCAGCATATTTCATTTTAAGCAATTATGGAACAAAAGGAGTTTTTTTGGTTTTTTTTGCTGGAGCACTTTGTTTTGTATCAGAAATCATGATATTTAGGACTCTACCATATCACTTTACCTGTGGGAACCACTCTGAATCTCCAAGTGCTTTAAGGAATGTTATTTCAGAATCTGCAGGAATACTGCTAGGAATACAAGCACACATGAGCTTTTTAAAACTAGCTTTCACTTGCCGGATGTCACTGAATTCGACTGGAACAAATTCACAATTTAAAGCAAAGTCCAGTTTGAAGCCCTGTGGACAAAGGAATTATTTACTTTTGTTAGTCATCAAACAAACACATGTGGTTATAGAATATTGCTTTATTATTGAGTAGCTTCCCTCTTTTGTTAAGAGCTTAATGTTTTTCTGAGTCTTGAAACCCTGTATAATGTGTGTGCCTTGCATACTTTCTCCTTGTAGTAGGGTTTTTTGTTTCTTTACTGCACAGTCCAAATATACCTACAATTTCCTTTAATGCTTCTTCTTATTCTGATGCTAGTGGAAAGCAGTTATAGCTTTCAAAATCTACACCTTTTCTGTTTCGCTGTGGATTCTTGTACAAAATTACCACCATTCTTAAATGCAAATGGTGGTGCTTCCCTGCCCCTGAAGTCTTCAGCCACAATATAACATGAAAGGTAGCAATGAAAAATATAGTCTCCATCAAATGTTGTGTGACAGACAGAAAATAATTTCTAAGTATGAGCATCAGCACAGATTGGTCTCAGATTTCACGAACATCAAATTAATTATTTTGTAACCATAAGAATAACCTTCTCTTTCATTATAGTAACAGCAGTATATTGTATGACGCTAATACAGTATACAGTCTAAGTTAATGCACAACAGGGAATAAAAAACTAAGTAAAAAACTTAATTTACTTAGCAATGCCAAGATTATTGTGTTACTGCTGCTTTGAATCAATATGTTTATTCTGCACACATTTAAACTTGAAGTAGTTTGTCACAGACTGCATGTTTTGCATTGTATTGCCATTTAATGCCACTTTTTACAGTACCTCTCACCATGATCTCAGAATAATACTTCATGTATTTGATAAAGTGGACTCAAGTCTACAAAAATACATGCCATAATAAATGTGTTAGACTTTCGTTGCATTTGGATGAGCATTTGATGCATGGCTACAATTTCCAACTCAGCAAGCAATACATGTGCATTTCCTTCAATGGATCAGGTAAGAGTCTTCAACAGTTGATATACTTAAGTACTCAAAGATATTCTATCCCAAAGATATGTCCTGCAATCCAGCACTCAGTCATGAGCACTTAAATGCTACTGAAATCAATAGGGATGAAATCTGTATAACTCTGTGCTATATTGTACCACAGTCATGTACAAATCCTAATATTAAAAGCAATCTAGCAAAAACCAGAACTACATATGAAAAACAGACATACTCTTAGTTGAGATTTTTCTCCAAATATGTAGAGGGCGGCTTGGCGCTTCAGAAGTCGGTTTTGAAAATATGCACTACTGCTGGTATAAGAAGGCGAACCATCTTTCCCTGCTAATCTTGCACCGACATCAAGAAATGGCATTTGAGTGCTGATAAACCGACTGCTAGAACGAAGACTTGCCCACATACCTTCATAAAAATTAAAAAATATATATAATAACATTTTCATGGAATTGGGTTATTTTGTAAATCTCCAATGAAGCATGCATATACAAATATTGCTTGAAAATAAAGTATTTGCATGCCAATTGAAATCTTTACAGATGTGTCAAACTTAATGTACCGGGGTGGTGGTGGTGGAAATCATCCTGCTCTGAATTAATTCACAATCAAGATTCATCAAGATGCCCAAATTGAGATAATAGACAGATCACTTCATATTTAATGTTTCTATACAGCAACCTTCCTTCCTGCACATCCAGTACAGCTCTCAGGTGTCTGTAGCCATGGTGTCCCCTCATTGCAGACCAGCACATAGAGGACCTCCTGAGTGAGATGTGTTATTGTACAGTGAGGGTGTGGGGTAGGAAGAGGGAGCTGCTCTTTCTAGATCTGGCACGTATGACCGCCATCACAAAGCTATTTCATGTAGTTATCTCACAGTAACACAAACAAGCACCATTTGACTTGGATTGTGATAGCAGAGCAGATTTACTCAACATTAATGACAGGGGCCTTTCTGCTGGTATAACATAGTCAGTCTGCCTGCTTTAGATGTGAGCATCCTGGTCACAGAAAACAAAACTGATTTCTTAGAAAATGAAGTTGAAATAAAGCAAGATATATGCAACACTTCATCTGGAAACATATTATTAGTAACACATAAATAATCATTTGCCATTCAAGATTCACAGCTCTTATTGTCAAAATAATTATGCTATTCCTTGTTTGTTTTTTAAAAAATCTAAAGGAAGTCCAGAAGAAAACATTCCCTGCCACTTTTTGCCATTGACAAAGCAGGACTTGATTATAGCTTGCACCACATAAAAAGTAACAATCACTGCAAATTTGAAAGCACATGCAGACTATAACACTTACCAGTGATGGGTTACAGTGATTAAAGGTATATAGGTATCTACTTTCCACTCTTTCCCTCCACTGTGTCTTGTCTTAAGAGAACACCTCCCACCCCCAACCTTTTAACAAATGTTGCATTCCGAATGTTTTCTATACTAATTTGGAGATGCCTACCTCTTTTCTCAGCATTAATAACAAGAATGCCAACAAGAACGCTCTCTCCTTAAGTAACAGTATTTCTTTATTATTTGGCTATTGAGCAATAAAATTTGGATTATCGAATTTTTCATTATATGCCTTTTAGCAATGATTGTGACGATGCTTATGATCTAGAAATCACTCCACATTATACTGTTGCAGGATTATTACATGGTAACTAAATTGTGTGCCTAAGTAAGTTAACATGTTGGTGTTTTTTAAATGTATGCTGTTATGCACAATCATGGAAATGGTAGTATGTACTATTAGTGCAAAAAATACAATACCTTGATAGACTCTTCCTGATTTGGAATTTGAATGTGTGAAACATTTATCTCTGTACCCAAGCACTGGCAGATAGCAGTAAGGACAGTAGGAAAAGGAGGAGCAATGGAATGCACATTGCAATGAGACAGTCACAGCAAATTGAACAGGAGAGAAGAAAAAGGTTACTTGTACATTTCTATTTATTGATTAAGATAAAACTATTTATATTTTATTTTTAACAGCTAATGCCAAAGAATCACAAAAATTTCCAAACAGAGCTAAAAGAAAAAAAGCTGTATTAAATTATTTACTAAATAGATAATGTTCATAGTCACTGTAGTAATTGCAGACATGCAAAACAGCCAAAATGATGCACCATTGTATTATACCAAATGGAAACTTGTCCAGAATGTATAAGATCTGTTAGTTTAAACTGCTTAGCACGACTTATCTCTATTATTTATTTTGATTGAGGGAAGCATAAAATTTATGCAGGGTAGAAGTTGACAAAGCCTTACCTATATTGAACTACATATCTAAAGCAGCATGCCAAACATGAGTCATTTACAGTCAAATTATTAGCATGCATAGGGTTTTTGGGGGGCTGTCTTGTTGAGCAGGATTCATGCACAATGTGTGGGAGAGAAAGATCTAGTCTCATGTGATTAAGCTACTTAAGCCATTTGGTATAATGGAAATGTAGTTTTAAATAGAAAATCACAGGAATAATGACACCTGCTTTTTTTAAAAGCATTTTAGCTTTGATTTCACAGTTTTCAACAGAGACTTTAACTAATTTGAGAGCAGCAGGTGGTGATTATTACTGTAGAAACATTCTATTCCACTAACATTACCACTTATTAAATATCTAGATGACTAGAGTATAAGCTGGATGCTAAACATTGCTTCATATACCTGATTAGATACCATACGATACTTGAGCCAAATAAAAAGGGTAATTAGAAGCAGAAGCCTCTACTTCAAGTAATATGTTCGCATTCCTGCAAAATGAAACTATTTGGTCACATTCTGAGAGACGCCATAAACTATGGAATTTGGCATACTTGCCAGTGCATTCACATTTCAGGGGGTTATAACCTTCTTTTGGAGGAAAAAAACATTCTAGCCCCCATAATTGTGGAGATAAAGTAAAAAAAAGGCATTGTTTGTTAAAGACTCTGAACCTAGACAGGGGTCTCATATGAAACTACCAATGGTTACGGTAAAGGACTTCCTTCTACTAATGTACTGTTTACATCATGACATAGTACATGTAAAAGAAATAAATGTGTACTATAAAGTTGTAAATAGTTGTCAATACTTCTGTTGATGTTGAATGGTTGAATTACAAGCAATTGGAACTAATATTAGATCAAAATCAAGAACATTAACATGTTTTTATAATCTGCATAATTTAATCTAATGGTTGTGAACATAAAAAATAGCTTCCCAGGTTACAATATTTTAATTATTTTGATTTGTGGTAAAACCAAGGTTCCTCCATATACAGAATGTATGGCATGTTTCCAAATATAAGAGTAAGCAATAAGCTGCTCACTCTTCATGATTACCCCTAATGAAAATTTAAGACATCTCCTAGAATGTGGGAAACCATAAATGACACTACTACTATGAGGATTCCAAATCGTATCCCATACTCTGTTCAGATGTATATAGTGCAGCTGTTATTAATTCAGTGGTAGAATATTTCACTGTGTTACTCATTGCATTGTGGGAGTTAATGATAGCTATATGAGAGAGGAAAAGGGGTGTGTTCCTATTCTATCCCATCATGTTTCACTCCAGCCTCTGTTACATCTGATCTGGTTATCATATTGGCCTGGTTCAGACAACCTGACACAACCATTAACCATTTTCAGACACAAAATGGTTAATGGAATGCATTAAGGTACCTTAACCATTTTGTGGTTAAGCAGCATGGTTCAGTGGGTTGTCTGAACTAGGCCACTATATGACAACAATGCTTGGAGATCTGTGACCTGGTAATTACTTCCACTAGCAGGGAAGGGAGGCATTTGCCATAGCAGATCTGCCCTGTTGCCTGATCTGTATGCGGGGGCAGCTTAGACACTCTCCCACTGCTCACAGCACAATGGTATCTGAATAGCAGCATCACATTCTTCCTACAGGGGTGAAGGGAAGAGGGAAAAACATACAGATTCAGACTGGCTTCCAAAAGAAGGTGGAAACCAGCCCCCAATTGGGGTACTTCCTACAGTATATGTCAGGATAACTGGTTTTATATCCCCATTGCAGCAAAGAATTCCCCTACCACATACTCCCTTTATGCTGTCTCCTATAGTCAAGCAATTCAGTAACAGATTTTGCTAGTAACCAGTGCAAACATCCCATCACTCATTCTTAATTCAATTCAATTACTACAATACTGTTATAGGCCAATCTATACTGTTAGTCACACTGCAATCAACAGACTAACCTGCCTTAAATTCAAGAACTTTGGCTAAAGTGGGATGTGAAGTGAGCAATTTGACATACTACTACCTTCCCAATTCAGCACCTTCACAATTTTCAATGGTTTATAACCAGTTAGAAAGTATTAAACATTCTCCTATTCTCATAATGATGGCTTTATTATATTTTTAAAAATAATTTCTATTAGTTTGTTTAACCTCTTGTTAGAACATGATTTCCCAATGTGAACTGTGTGGATAAGAAGTTAACTTTGTGCTAAAAGAGCACTTTTCTTTACATTTAATGGTCCAATCCTTGTTTTTCTACATCACATTAATGAAAGACTGAATAAGCAGTCCTGCAGCTTCTACATGCATCATTATATGCAGAGGAATAAGTTATTTTCACTTAAATACTGTGCAAATTATTGAACCCTCAGGCAAGTAGAATCTGGATTGGCTGTGTTACCAGCACCAGAGATGCCATTTATATTGGCGTTCAGAACAGTGGTGGTTTAAAAACAATAGAAGCCTATTATTGTTATTTAATAATTCTGTAGTGGAACAGACATTCTCATTTGAATATGAAAGGTGTCTTTACATATTAGCTTTGTGATACAGGTAGCTACAATAAACTCCTGTTAATACTTTAAAGATTTATATTTCTGGTAGCTTATAGAGGAACAAACAGCTACAACTGCCTAAAGCCCTGTAGCCTTAGTGGTTACATCTATTCCGTGAAGAGAAAACATTGGCCACATTGCAAACAGTGGGCTGTGTGCACATATTTGCATAGTCCTACCAGTTTGTCAGATGGTCACTGCTGCTACTGTTATCAGAACTGATCATGTGCTGGGTCTCTGTGTGTGAAAAGAGGCCAAGATTCAGTAACCACCACCCCATCCACAACATGTTATGGGTAGTATCCACCATCCATGCATGGTTGCACTCTAGAAAACAGAGTAGTGCGCATGGCCGTTAATGGCGGCTTCAGGAATCCAACCACAAAAAATATGTGTGTACCCATTGGCATTTGCAGTTCCTATTCCAGCAAGAATATGCCTGTCCCTATGTATGAATCAGGCAGACCTTTTAAATGTCAGTGGTAGACTAGTTGGTATTCATGTGGTGTATAATGATAAACTGAAGCATAACGCGAGAACAACCCCTCAAACGTTATCTTGGATTTTTTTTTCATATTACATCCGCGTGAAGGCTTTGAACTAGTCTTACTAACCTCCTCGGGTAAAGCTATTGGACAGATTTACATCCAAATGTCCTGGCACTACCTGCTTAAACACAGTGGACATTCTTGAAGCCCTTCTTTCAGTGCCTAAAGTCAGTCAAAAAGAATGAAGAGATTAAAAGTACAATATCATTCAAGCTGACATTACCTAGATGTTACACTGACCTGAGCCCAATTTTTTTTTTAAAAAAAAAACCTTACAGAAATGCTTTTTATCCTTCACGTATCTAACTTCTGCCAGCTTTCCATATTTAAGAGACATGACACATAATTAGAAATCATATGTATACAATTGCAGCACCACAGAAGGTTAGGCACAGCTAACACAATCAAAGTACTTAACAACAAACGAAGCAAAGCATGCACAATTGGGTGATGGTGTTATGTTATGAGAAAAGCCAGAATTTAGATACACTTGATTTCACCAGTTTATTAAGCCAAATGGACATACTTGGCAAGTTGCATGCTCCTGTGTCTAAGACAGCAGCTTTACCTTTGTATGAACCCTATCAGGTTTCATCACATGACAACTGAAATAGAATATCAATGCATTTCTTAATGGTTTCATCCAGACCTACCCCCCCAAAAAGCATATTACATTTTAACTGTTTTGCTTAAAAAACATATCCCTTTGTTTGTAAGAGTATGTTAAGCAATCCATTGCTTTGGCAAAAATCTCTAATAATTAAATATAACCATTGCATATATTTGCACCTACATGGAATAGAATGTAATTAGCTAGCAATTTTGCTTAAGTTCAAGATATTTTACTTTTGAATTTTGCTAACAATATGAAAAATTTATCCACAAAACCCAAAGACATGCTGGGAGAAATAAAATTGGAAAAAAAGATTAAAGGTAACACAATCAGAGTGGTTTAACATTTTAATATAGTGATACAAATGCATAACTTTACCTGGAGACAAAGCAATTGTTGGTCTGACAGTAAGAGTATTATTGCCGTTCATTTTGCAATGGACAGAAATTGCATTCAGTAAGGCTTGAAGGTATTTTTCTTGTTCTATGCTGCTTGAAGATTCCAATGATGTAGGGGCTATGAAAACAAATGCAGAACAGGTTATGCTCATTCTTTATGCAGCATATTTTACTCCACTGAATTAGATAGCAAAATCCTACTCCTAGGATTCAGGACAGATAGAAATGTTGAAGAAAAGGATAAATATAATCTCCTGCATTGAGCAGGGGGTTGGACTCGATGGCCTTGTAGGCCCCTTCCAACTCTGCTATTCTATGATAAGAAAAATAAAATTCAACAAGAATTTATTAAAATGTTAATCCCCACTCTTACAGCAAATATTACTAGGAAGTACAAAGTCTTTCTATGACCATGAGAGTAACATATGATGAAGCAAATGCACAGGTGATAGTTCTGTTTTGAGACATCTTTCCCGCATACACTGACAACAGAGCTGCCTCTAAGAGTTCATTATAGATAATGATTTAACATGCCACCAATTCTAACTTTCCTATGGGTGTATTCCCTACCACGTATATAAGCACAAACCTGCTGATATCAATAGGAGTAACATGTCACTACCACTTCGAAGCGGCTTTCAGGATAGCAAACCATATAAATAATAATAATAATAATAATAATAATAATAATATATTTATTTATTTGTTACCCGCCTCTCCCTCTGGATCGAGGCGGGGTACAACACTAATAAAAACACCATAAAATACATACAGCTAATTCAAACGTTTAAAACCAGTGCATCATTAAAACCAGCACACCATTAAAAAAGGCATCTTAAAATTCAACTGGGTAGGCCTGCCAGAAGAGATCACAGTCTTTATGGCTTTCTTAAATTCTGTAAGACTGTTAAGTTGACGAATCTCTCCCGGCAAGCCATTCCACAAACTGGGAGCGGCAGAAGAAAAGGTCCTCTGGGTAATAGTTGTCAGCCTTGTTTTTGTTGGCTGGAGTAAATTCTTCCCAGAGGACCTGAGTGTGTGGGGCAGATTATACGGGAGAAGGCGATCCCGCAGGTAGCCTGGACCCAAACCATGTAGGGCTTTAAAGGTGATAACCAATACTTTATACTTTGCCTGCAAACTAATTGGCAGCCAGTGAAGGGATTTTAAGACTGGTGTAATGTGGTCACCCCTAGGTGTACTGGTGACCAACCTGGCTGCCATATTTTGAACTAGTTGAAGTTTCTGGACTAGGCACAAAGGTAGCCCTATGTAGACTTCATTGCAGAAGTCGAGCCTCAAAGTTAAATAAATGAGTATGACCTGGTTTGCATGTTGTGGCTGGAACAGTGAGCAACCATGTTGCCCCCTACACGTTCATTGCTTCTGCTTTCCTAAATAACCAAGGGACCCCATGTTCCTGGGTTGTCATTGCTACATCCGAACTTGGAAAGTCAAGCTTGTTTAGGGGTTAAACCAGCCAGAATTAATCCACTAACAAACCATGGGTTAACTCTGGGTTGTTTAACCCCTAAACAACCCAGAGTTTCTGGGTTCTGATGTAATGATAACACGCTAGGAACAGGGAATTTCTGGCTGTTGTTTTTAGGAAAGTGGAAGGGGGCAAGTGGATGATAACCAGTTCACATGTGCCCCCAAACAACTCATGGTTTGTGAATCATGGGTTGTTTGATCTTGGGAACCCAGTCTAAAACTCAATAAGCTGGTGCCAAAATCCAGGCAGCTTAACAAGTGGGCTTGGCAGTTGGCAATTAAGAGTCCTGAAGGGTGTGGGAAGCAAGTTTCTTTTTGTCTATCATGAATCGCTGTGTGTGTGCATGAAATAACTGCCTCCTCTTGTTTTTACAATTCTGTCATCCTCTACTTTTTTTGTTATTTTTGTACAATCTGTTTTCTTCTTCGATCCAGACTCCTCTTTAAACCCAGTCTTTATTATCCTTATTTTTTACTAAAAAGAAATATTTGTACATTATTTCCCTTTTTCTCCTCCCTTTTTTTAATTTTTTTTTTATCCTTTCTTTTACTCTTTCAACTCTAGACCTCAAGTTCTGGAAGAGCTAAAAGAACAGTAAAAAATGTCTGGGAGTATGCAGAGTTCATTTCCCTCACTACTGAGTAATCACAACCTGGGGTCACTCATTGGATAAAGGGCTCCCAATAAAAAGGCAAGGAATTCCAGCTCGTCTTGAACCTGGAACTCCTCAGCTGGGAAAATGACAGAGGGGAAGGAAGAAAACAGGCTGGAAATCAGAATTCACCAGCAAAATCAGGATTTCGTTTCTCAATGGTGTATTTAGGTCTCTAGAAAATCTGTCTGTCTCAGTAGTTACAGACACGCACGCACATGCATACACAGCTCATTAAGATGCTGCAGGAGGAATTTCATAATGCATCACAGATTAGTGTGCAATTCCTGAAAGCAGGAACCGATGTTACCAAAGACCAACAGGTCCAATGGACAAGCACGGAATGAAGATGCGTATTTGTTTTTTCCCCCCCAGACAGTGATGAGAATGGGATAGTTTCTATTTGCACACAGTTCTGTTTATGTAATCACTGAACTTTAGACTGCACACAATGTGTTTTTAGTACTGGTAGCTTATGATTGGGGTGAGGCCAAAGTACTACTTTTGCTGCTGTGCTTTATTTTTTCAAAGTATACGACTCAAACCCACACAAATCTGTAGAGTGATGCTTTGTAGATTATTTTCCATCAATGGCTTGCAAATAATTTATTGTGTAGATATATTTTACTCACAAACTCACACAAAATAGTATGTCATTCATAGGATTATGCTGAAGTATTTAGGCCATGAAAATCTATCCTCATCGTGAACTCTTGAATGATTCATTGCTTATGTAACTTGTACATAACTGTGAATTACTTTATCCACTGTCCTTTTCAAAATTCCATAGGGCAAGTTGTTCAGGCAGGCCAGCAACACTAATTTTTACCAGAGTAGCACAGTAAGATTAACTCTGCGGTATGTCTGCATTTTGGCACTTTGCCTCTCAAAGGATCTTTGTACCCCAGGGAAATGCCATAAAAGGAATGCCAGTGAATACAAAACATGCTTCTCAGGAGAGGAATATTGTGGAATTAGCTGGGTGGCATTTCTATCTTAACGAAGCACCCACATAATCTCAATATGACACTGAAATGGGAAGCCCAAGCAACCATAAAGAAGCCTGCTGTGCATATGGACTTCAATGCTTTTCTCTTGTTTGATATATTAATAAGAACACATTATCTGCCATATTAGCGAAGGCCAATGAGTTCAAGTATCCTCTCTCTCTCAGATGGTGGTTTCTACATGAAATGTAAGGGCGGAAAGTGCAGGTGGAGCAACAGGACAAGTAGTCCAAGCCATAATTCATTCCATGGTACTCATCACTATTTTTATTCCAAGTATACACTATCTATTAAAACCAACATAAATGTTGTGCAGCATTTCACAGAGAAAGGGGGAAATGCCAGTAAAAATAGCCCTGAATTTATTAGATTTTAATTTCCATGACTTTATATCCATTACTGTGATACTTTAAGGCATTATTTTTGGAAGATTGCAACAAGACAAACGTAATAAAAACATATAGCATAAATTTGTAATGAAGCATCTTTACTCTCTAAAATATCCTGCAGAGGAAAATACCCTCACCTGAAGTTTGAGTGTTTTGAGATTTGAAAAGGCCAACAACTCCTTTGCCATGGAAGCCACCAGCTCGAAGCAGGAGTGTGCTGGCTTTTGAGTTTTTCCAACATACCACTGGAAGGCGATTGTGTCTATAACAGCGAGCTACTCTCTGCAAGCTGCTGTCCTGCACACACTGAGGTACCACTAGAAGCCCTGGATAGCTAGATCAATGAGAAAAGGAAAAATAATTAGATGGCGCATGTAAGCAAGCTGTGTAATAGGTTACAAGATAAAGCAGATGTGACCTCCTTCTATATGCCAAATGTTGCACCAAATTAAATACTGTGTAAACATGAAACATCTGGAATGTGTGAGGGTTGGAGGAGGCTTGTAAATTCCTTTGCTCTCTGCGTGTGCCTCTTGCGTCTACCACCAAGAGCCAAAACTCTAGGTAGCAACTGAGAGACCTCAGCAGCGGCAGTTTCCCAGGTAAAGAAGTCCTGCCTATGAAGGGCTAACATCTGGCTACTGATAGAAATTTCCAAGCTGAGGTCATTTTCTCTGAGATCTGTCATGGCCCAGAGATTCAGGAACATAGTAGTGTCTGGAACAATTAAGATCTGGCGGGAAACTTGTGTACACCTTTACACCACCGTTATAAGTCTTGCCTATTTTGTCATATTTTAAATGTACTGTAAGTGACCTTCAGTTAATAGGTGAGGTGAAAATACTTCAAATCAATCAATCCCATCAATTATGTTTGCCTAGCTTGGATTTCTAAGCCTAGCACCAGTTCTACCTATTCTTTCATCTTTACTTGCAACTGTCTCCGATGAGTCAGAAGAAGGGATTAATTACAAGATCAAAACAGAGCATTTAACCCCCATCTCAGTGTTGAAATGAATAAGGTTGTTTGCTAGTGATTCAAGAATGCTATACTTTTGTCCAGTTTTACACAAATTCTTCTTATTTCCACCATTTAAAGGGCACCTGTCCCACCACTGAGGGAAGCAAGACCATCATCAACAAGTAGTTATGCCTTTTCAGTGCTAGTATTTTCTCTTGAGGGACACAACCAGATCCTTTTAAGAGCAGTTGGAATCTTTCCATTCTGCCAGGCCTTGGAGTTGTTTAAATATGTATTTAAAAATGTCTCTTGATAGTTTTTGTTATACATGATATTATTTGATTGAATAGTGTTATTTCAGTCATTTAATATTGAAGTATGCCACTTTTGAGGATTGAAAAGTCAAAAAGCGCCATAGTTAATAGAAATAATAATAATAATATTTATTATTATTACATTATTATTAATTTATATAGCTCTTTATTAATTTGTTACTGTCTCTGCTGTTGACTTTTAAAAACACGAATTTTATTTAAATACCCTCCTAAATAACTCCTTAATTGTGAACTGCCCAGGGAGCTTCGGCTATTGGGTGGTATAAAAATGCAATAAATAATAATAACAACAACAACTACTACTATTACTACTACATTTTTCCCTAGGACATTACATGACTACTTATTATTTCCTTCACTTATCATTTTGGTTGATACTCAAGTGTGGCCTGCTTTACCAACCAAGGCAGAAATTATGATTGTCAAGTTCCTCCTCTTTCTTCTCCCCCGTTGGCTTGGTTGCTGCTGGACAGAGGTGCTTGGGACAGACCTCTGCCCAGCAGCAGCCAACCCCACCAAGGTTTCCTGATCCAGAGCTGCTAAATGGGACCCGCTCAGTGGGACCGTCCAGCTCATTCTTCTAAGTGGGACCCTGGATTTCTGCCCCAAAGCCCTGCCCTGGTAGCCTACCTGTATTATATTAGATGGCACACTCTGGTTCATGTGAGATGATCACTACAGCAATAGATAGCAACAGCATGTACATTTCATACTTGCCCTAGACTGATTGTTTACAGACGCTTACTTTTTATGAGCAAGAATGTTTAGATGCTCTGAATGAACACACTAAACACTGCCAGTTCTTTGGCTCTGACAAGTAACCAACTCTGGGTTGCATCAAAATCCTTTTAAACAGCTTTGAAATTATACTATGCAAACCACTGGTTATATAATCTATTTTAAAGAAAAACAGCAACTTAACAAAGAAAAGTTTTGCCTCTGTTTTCCCCACAAAGACAAACTATACCAGAGGGTGTTAAATAGGATAAATGTGAATGTGAATGTCAAATGTCATTTACAGAAAAATTAAAATGTGTATATTGCAAATCCTTCTGAAAAAAAACTGTTTTTTGGAAATGCACAATATAACCTTGCACCTAAAAACCAGGGCAAAACTAAGTAAGGTTCTTATGAAAGCATTTGAAGCTCCCTGGGCTGGCTATAAAATTTACTTGCTGTTTTAGCAGGTATTGGTTCAGTTGTGCTGGAGTTTACCATTCAGAGAAAATTACATTAATAACTGTATTATAGCCGCTAAGGGGGATTTACAGTACTGATTTTTATATACATATAAAAAACTTATTTAACCTGAATGAAGCCATAGATAGGATTCCAGGAAGAGACAGGACATTGGAGAAAAATGGGACTGAGAGAAAGATACTGACGAGGCAGGCGTTGGATGAAAACCTGCATGTGACTCACCCTACCCATTCCTCATCTGTCTAACACACAGGTTGACCTCCTGTTATGTCATAGAAAGCTCTGGAAGAAAAAAGTTTAAACAAGGCTTTGGGACAGAAGGATGTGTGTGCTGTTGGCAGGAATGAGTATAGAGAGGGCTGAATTTTCAACATACCCATTGTTTCTTCAGTCTTTACTGTCTAACAGCAGTCATTGATAGGGGCAAAGTAGACAGGATTGCATTCAGAAGAGTGCTTCAATACATGTGTATTTGCTGTTGGTGAGCAGAGATGTGCAGAGGTGAACTTATGTGGGAAATAGTCAGTATACTAATAGTACAAGGCTCCATGTAAAAAATTCTCGAAGAATGATGGCTGCACAGATGTAGTCCAGGATTTCAAATGTAATTGACAAAGAAAAATAGTAGTCAAGGTAAAACCTGCCAACAAGGTGTGTAAATGGGGAAAAGTTCTTCCCTACGGCAGACAGCAGTTATGATTTTAGAGAATTCCGATGCGGAATCTGAACATTTTCATACACACTTGAAACAAACTTGGTGAAGGAGGGCTATGTGAAGTTGAATGCTTGCAGTTAATAGTGTTGTAAGAGAAATGGTGAGGGGATTGAACACAGCTCCCACACAGGATGCAGTGACAAAGAAAGCCTAAGGAAAGTCTATGGTGATGGGAAACATTGAATAGGAGAGAGAGGGGGGAAATGTTCTACATTACTGCTATCCTGCACCCAGTCCTCTAAATACAGGAGTTTAGAATGATCAAAACCTAGTGATATAGGTAGGCTTGTAATGCAGCTGATAGGCTACAGCCCCAAACTGCAGTGGCCAATTCTG
Source organism: Elgaria multicarinata webbii (assembly GCF_023053635.1). NCBI lineage: Eukaryota > Metazoa > Chordata > Lepidosauria > Squamata > Anguidae > Elgaria > Elgaria multicarinata. The sequence goes on from NC_086172.1 coordinate 97,216,756, forward strand.
GTATGAGGGTGGCATGGCTAAGGATGACAGACATCTCAAGGAAGCAGTACATCAGTCTCCTGAGCCTTAATACACATCCCACTCAGTTAATGACTGAGGGAACTAAAATACCTGCCTTAAACCCATTTAAAGGGTTATGGAAGGGAGATTCTTGATCTCTAGAGGGCCACCTGAAAGTTAGCAGTAAGGATCTGGCAGCTTTAATGAAAACAACAGCCACTTGATAACTGGTGACATCCCAGCTCAACTCTTGGTATTATACAATACTATGCATATTTTAACTTGTTCATTTGAATATAATTCTTTAAGCAATGGTAGGCAACTTGCAGGCCAAAATATCTGGAGGACCACAACTCCCATCATTCCTCAACACTAGCTCTGCTGGATAGGGCTGATGGGAGTTGTAGGTCAAAATATCTGGAGGCCTACAAGTTACCCATCCCTGATTTAAGGTTAACCAACTGCACAATTATTCTATTGACTAACAGGCAAATATACATGTGCTCTACCACTGCGTTCTACCTTCCCTTCATGGATTCATAACATTTCACACAAGCAATCTTTTCTCGTTAAAAAAGAAGAAGCGATGGTATTTGCAACATATTTTGTGGGTGGCAAAGTGTATCATATGACTTACATGATGCTAATAATTATGACAATGAAGTTGGCTCACCTTCTGCAAAGGGAATACATCCTGTTCAAGGCAGTTATTCGAAAGTACTCTGTTTTTGAGCGAGAAGAACTATTACTGATGGTGCCCAACCCCAAACGTTGATAGTCTCTGAAACAAGCTCTTTCCACTAGCTGCTCCATTGTCGATTTCTCTGATGCTTTCAAAGTACCACTAGTGTGCATTTCACTGTCATCTGAAACTAAAATTGCATCACTTTACTAGCTTAATATTTAGAAACTTCCCAAGTGAATCAAGTGCACTGAAACGTGGAGTATGCTAGTTTTATTCAGATAATGGCAGGAAAACAGACACCCTCCAATGTATTATTACCTGAAATGTCATCATCCTCATTCCACCCAGGACGATTTACCCTTTCCTCCACAATTGTCCCCGTCTTCTTCTTTAGCAAATATTGTCGGCCAATTGTCATTTTCCCGGCACGTTTCGCTCCTTTTACAATTGTTTTTGAAAGAGTGCTAAAATTAAGAAAGAACAAAAATATCTATAGTTTATCCTGTGGTGGAAAGACTGGGCATTATCCCCTCAAGGAGCTTTTTCTCTAAGACCCACTGAAATGAACGGCATGTGTACAAAAGGACAGATGGGGTCCCATGAAGTTCAGCGGAGATGGTACAGGAAATGTTTTTGTTGTTTAAGCTGACAATCTTTATATTTCACAAATAAACAACATGCATGAAACATATTTTCAAACTGCATTTCAAGCAAAAGTTTGAAATGCATTGGTGAGGCAACTAGGAAATTTAGAAACAAGAATCACACAGAATCTTAACTTTGTAATAAGCACTGTCACATTACATTAACTATTTTCATTACAGTTTAAAACACATATTGCAGCACCTCTTTTCTTAAACCATGCTATAAAGCATGAGTTAAAAACTTCTTAAATAAACCTTCACTGGAGAGGCCTTAAAGCATTTTTTGTTTGTTGTTTATTCGTTCAGTCGCTTCCGACTCTTTGTGACTTCATGGGCCAGCCCATGCCAGAGCTTTCTGTCGGCTGTCGCCACCCCCAACTCCCCCAAGGTCAAGTCTGTCACCTCCAGAATATCATCCATTTAAAGCATTTAAAGTGTAATAATTAATTTAAAAAAAAGAAAAGGAAAAGGGACATTCCTTACCGAAAAGAAGTGTTCTTTTCCTTTTGCTTTGGTAAGATTATCTGAGGTGCAGTTTGACCAGCTGCAAAAGCAAATGTGCTAAAGATGGACTGTGGGTAGCGAAACTTCATTAGTTGCTTCTTAAATATCTCTACAACTTCAGGGCCCACTTCTTCATCAAAAGCGACCTTAATCAGCTATGTATAAAAAGAATGCATTATGTTAAAAGAAAATATTTTAAAAGAAATTAAATAAAAGAAATATAAAAATAGGTTTCTGCAATATTATACTGAAAGAAGCATGCATTACTGATTCATAAAGCAATTTATGTAAACTTTATTATAAAACACTGAACCTTAATAAATTTCCAAAATGCAGTGCTTACTGAACTGAAAAAAATAAAAGTAAATGTTTAAGGTCACAATCCTATGCATGGCTAGACAGAAAAAAACAACCCTACAATTCCCAGCATGCCCCAGCCAGCATCCCTGGTTGGAGGGATGCTGGGAATTCCCGGACGTTTTTCTCTTTGCATAGGATTGTGCTCCAAGACCAGTTACGTGATGACTGTGACAGCACTAAATTATTCCCAACACATCTAAAAACAACTATGTGCGGTGGTATAACTTCAAAAAGTTCTTTAAGTGTGTCGCATGAGGGACAAAACAAAGGGATTACAAACATTAAAAATGTTTAGTTTCTCTTGTTTTGTTTTGTTTTTTGTTTGTTTTTACAACAAAAGTGCATTTTAAGGGGGAGGGAAATCATTCAGAGAAAAATCGTGATAGATTTTGACAAAACACTTGTCAAAAGACAGGGAGGCCTCATACACTAGATGGACTCATAAAACAGTAAATTGAAAAGTAGTCTCTGCTAGCCTACGGGGATGGGACTATTTCCCCCATGGTTAGAGCGCCACAAGTGCCTTTGTGACAGAAGTTATTTATTTTATTTGTAAAATGTAATACCCACTTTTCATTGCAAAATAATCCCATGGCAGGTACAACACCAACAAAACATAATAAAATCCTATAGTCATAAACCAATCCTTGTGTATAAGAGTTGGTGCCAACCATTTCTGTGGGAGGGAGTTGCACAGTTGAGAATGCCCTCTCTTGGATTGCTGCATATGAAATCCTGGTAAATGCAACACTGTCGAGAAGGCACCACTACCAGATCTTAATATCCAGGCAAGTACATAAGGGAGAAGGTAAGCTATGTAGGACTTTATGTGTCAATATAAACGCATATTGGTAACATATTGGCAGCCAGTGCAACTCTTTCAGAACTGATGTAATATGTTCCCGATTAGCACTGTTGCAGCAGCATTTTGCACTAGCTGCAGCCACTGGGCCAACCTCAAAGGCAGCATCACATATAGCACATTGCCATAGTCCAATGTCAAGGTTACCAGTGCATGGATTACTGTGGCCAGGCTTTCCCTGTCCAGGAACAGTCACAGCTGACATGCCAACTGGAGCTGGAAAAAGGCACTCCTTGACATCGAGGCCTCTCATGCCTCCATTGGCAATGATGGATCTGTGGGCACCCCGAAACTACACACCTCCCCTTCAGAGGGAGTGCAATGGCATCTAGAACATGTAACCTCCTTCATTCCTGGACATGGATTAGTTATTGCACTAATTCCGGCCCTGGTCTCTGACCTACTTGCATGTCTAACAACCAAGACACTTCATACTAAGGAAATACTTAACAGACCTTGAAATAAATAAGATTGAAAGTGGGCACACAGAAGTAAGGAATAGCCCTTATGCAGCTATAATCCCCCTTTACAGACACATTTCTATATACACACTTACTGTTTTGTGGGCATTTTGCTAGCGTTTATAATGTGCTTAACAACAAGTCGTTAATCTATTTTTAAATGAAGGAGATGGCAGTTTATTAATTTATGAAAATGACATCTGATGTTGCAGAAGGATTCTTGCAGATTATGATTTTGCTAAGGAAGCCTAGCCTGCATTTCTATCATAATTTGAGGGCACATGTTTTAAGCCACTAGCATTGAAACAATGCTCGCAGCCTGTTTTGGGTTATTTCTCTGGTACATGTTTGCATTTCTCCCTAGAGAGTACCCAGACTATTTGACTTCTTCCTTTGAAGGATGGCCTTAGGAAGGAATGCTCCTATGAAAAAAAAGCCTATTTTTCCCAACTGTAGCACTTTCCATTTACTTGCATCAATTCTTTACCCCAAGGCAGCTAACAAGCCCTTTGAAATCAATGGGATTTAACTGTGCTTGATTGTGGCCTTTATCTACAGGCTTTCTTCTTGGGCAATGTCAAGAGATCCTCCATAGGATCTTAGAAAAGGGAAATTTATTTATTTAAGACTTGGTGATATTTGTGGGGAACATATTCCTAAAGAACTTATAATGGAAAAGGAATCAAAAGTTCCCAAACAACAGCAGCAGCAGCAGCAGCAACAGTACTGCCCTATGAAGCTGAAGCAATTTTATTTTACCTGAAAGACAGCTGAGGTGATTTGCAGTCCTTCCTGCATACTCTGTTGAAGCTGATTCTGAATAGTTATTTTCTTCTCCTTAGTTATTGAAGCAATAGGGAAGCTCCGAATAACTGTTTGTTCTCCCACTAAGAATATGAATCAGAGGAGCATTGCATCAAAAGTCAAGTAATGAGATTTGTTCATGCTTTACATACGGTACAGTACATATATGAACAGTGTTAAACAAAAGTAAGGCAGTGATACAAAATCAAAGCATGACAGATATGCAGCCTATGCATGTTTACAAGGAAGTAGGTTCTACTGTGTTTAGCGAAGCTAACACCCAGGTAAATATGAACAGAATTGCAATCGAACAATCTCAGGCAATTTCAGCAACTTGGCTATCTTCATGAGAAAGATGAATTTAGAAAAGTAGCCCAGTTGCTCTTTGAAGGAACTTGCTAACATGGTTTTAAAGACTACCAATCTATTGATCAAAAAATCTAAAGGCCTTTCCTCATGACAACACGTAGCATCTACAAATCCTAATATCGTATATATATATATATATTAGTCTGTACTTTTGTTGTGGGGACACAGCATTTTCTATGCACTGAATCTGCTATATTTTGCATTTGGGGAAATTTGGTACTTTCCCCAAAGGTGCATTCATTGCTATTGTGGATGTCCAAATGCTACAACCACCTAACGAATACATTTTAAGTTTTTTATTTTAAGAATGTGTATACAACCCTTCAACTCTGTTTCCGAGGTAGTTTCCATAACAATAAAAATACAAAATAATTGGTTAAGTATAGTACAAAGTGGTAAAAGCAACAGCTGAAGGCATTAATTTAAAAAGCCTAGGAGTACAAAAGAGGTTTGTTCTGGGGTCAAAAAGATAACAGCATAGGCTACAGGTAAACAAACTTCCCTGGGAAGGAAATTCCACAAATGAGGTATGATCACCACAGAGGTTCTCCATTCAGTCACCACCTGCCTCACCTCAGATGACAGGGGGCATGTGGAAGAGAGCCTCCAATGATGATCTCAGTGCATGCATAAGTTGACGTAGAAAAAGGCGTCATTCGTGACATTACACAGTATTCCCCTCCCCCACTTGTACCATTTTAAAACTATATGATCAATTAAAAAAATTCTGTGGCTGTTTTCTTCTCCCTGCTGACAAAAACATATTTCAAAAATAAAAGGTTGTGAATAAAGCAGCGTTCCCCAACCTGGTCCCTCCAGATGTGCTGGACTTCAAGTCTCAGCATCTCCAGCCAGCAAGATGCTAGGAGTTGTAGTCCAATGCATCTAGAGGGCACCAGGTTATAGAAGGGTGGAACAGAGTCAAGGCTACAAACCCCCACTGTTTTTTAAAACCTTTATTTTATTCCCCCCCCCCCCCCCCCGTTAGTGTGTGGGTGTGTTTCTGCTACTGTAAAGCCAAGTTCTCTCAATGGGGTGAACAGCACACTACCTCCTAACAGCCATTAAAAGAGCTCAAGTTTAGCTCTAGTGGCAGTAGATAAGATGCGCAGAAGGTTTGCACCAAACAGAAATGTGTTTCGTGGAGCACTTTTAATTTGACTGTGTGGAAGGGTAATCATCTTTATATGATCTTAATTATTTGCCTTCCTGGAAGCTAAACAAAGTGACACAGAATAATGGGCTCAAGTTACAGGAAACCAGATTCTGGCTGGACATCAGGAAAAAACTTCCTGACTGTTAGAGTAGTATGAGAATGGAACCAGTTACCTAGGGAGGCCGTGGGCACTAGAGGATTTCAAGAGGCAGCTGGACAACCACCTGTCCGGTATGCTTTAAGGTGGATTCCTGCATTGAGCAGGGGGTTGGACTCGATGGCCTTGTAGGCCCCTTCCAACTCTGCTGTTCTATGATAAAGACTATACACATTCAAATTCCAAACATTCGACGTGGCATATCTGCTGCCTAATTGTTATAACAATTTTTCAAGGCCAGTATAATGGCAGATTTGTTATCTGTTGCTGACCAAAAGTTGATGAATCTCAGCCAAGCACTCAATCAGCCTTAGGATCAATCTGAGAATCATGCCACAACTATGCAGATGAAAAATAGGCATGTTACTTTAAATATAAAAGTAAATATAATATATTATTATATTGTCCCAACACGTATCTTTTCTTTAAAGAAATGACAACATATTTGATGCATCACCTTTGCTACTATGTCTATTTCCACAGTCTACAGAAATAATTGGAAAGCATTCTTTTAGTTTTATGAACCCCACAGAGATTTCAAGGAAGAATTCTTATCCTCGAAAAGGTACACTGCAATTTTCACTACACAAATAAAAGCAATGCAATGCTGAATCGAGGAATGTTATTTTTTCATATGCCCAAGATAAATGTTTTTGCAATTGTTAACATTAATAGTTCTCATGACATTTTGAAATACTGTACTTTTATTAATCTCTGCTCTTTTTCAAAAGTGAAGGAATATATAGGTTCAAATTCTTTGCCCCTTTGGCAGAAACAGTTGTTGTCCCACCAGGTGTGCAAAGAATACGGATTGTCAGCTTTCTCAGTCCAAACATTTAACAGCCATTTCTTCACCCCAATCCCGTAGCTCTTCGTTTTGAGCAGGCATAAATATTACACTCTCATACAGGGTGTATGTAATGGTGTCCTTCTGCCAGCAGAATAGACACCAATGGAAGAACAAATTCCCCCTCCCTCCGCAGCTCCCCAAAATCTTTTCCAGGGGGTTGGGTCAATTTCTGGAATAGGTTTGAGAGGCATGTGGGGGTGGGGGAGGTTCTGCAGGGTGGAGAAGGGAAAGGGGAATATCCAGTGTGTGAGCATAAATCAATTGCATGCAATTTAGCCCATTTGTTTTACTTAGTGGCACAGACAACAATTTTTATTCATCAGCATGTGAGTGATCCAGGCTATCTTCTAATATGAGCAACCACTTCACAAGACAATATACAAGCCTCAGAATGAAAGACATTACAATAGTGGTTTCCATTATTAGTATTAGTATTATTTGCATTTATATACTGGCCCATAGCCGAAGCTCAAGGTTTCCATGACCTTGGATACATATTTAACAGTCCCTGAGAACATAAAAGTTCCTGCTGACCAATAATCATGTTCTCCTGAATTACATTTAAATCTGCTCATATGAGCACATGCTTTGAAATGATTGGCACTGCCTAGGAAAACAAAAGATATAATGTGTGCAAGGCCCCATACAGGTAAGATAGTTTCCTACAAAGCCTATTACATGAAGAGAACAATTATAATAATTTAGTATTTACTTAACTCTGGAGATTACATTACAGAAAGTTATGCTAATTAAAGTTAAATGTCTTGATACAAATCCTATTCCTGTATGGGATGTGTTTTTAAAAGCATTTTAAATGGACTGCAGGACCAGATGCTAGCCTCAGGGTGTTCTGGAGTAAAAATATTTTGACATTCATAACAAAGACCATACCTAGTTGATCATGAGGTGTGCCTTTAAATATAACTCTGTACGTAGTAAGGAACAAAGCTCCTTCTGCAGGGAGAATGTGAGGGCCTCCAAGCAATCCTCCAGTTGCCTCCTCTCTGCCATCAGGATCCAGGAGCACACGGAGACCTTCACACACAAACTCTTCCCCTGGTAGCAAAGCTGGTTGTAGAATCTTGGGCTGAGCCCAAAGACAAGATTTTTTTTTTAAAAAAAAAGAAAAATTGTGCAATATATAGTACACTACAAGTGTTAAACTAAAAAATGTTTTGGCTAGAATTATTGCAACAGTTTCTTGTAAAGGTTGGTTTATTTTGAAGGAAAAGGACTTAATAACATGTTGTCATTTTCATAGGCATGGTGTCCCACAACAGGTTTCCACTGGAGAGGCACAAGTGCTTGTTGGGAAAATTGGACCATAGACAGAATAAGAGTAAAAACTAGGGAAGAGAAGCCATATCATCTTTGAAAAGAGTCAATGAAGCAAAATTTTAATTAGTTAGAAATTCTGCTTCTTCAATCCAAGAAGGAAAGCATTATTTGCTTAGTTGCTGTCTGACTTTGGAAAGGCAGTGGGTGAGTAGAGAATGGGACTTAAATCAAGAGTGGACATGCAACAGCAGCCTCTTTTTATTCAGAGATTGGGCTGAGCTATTTTCTCTAGTTCATATTTCACAAAACTATAGCCAAGCTGCTCGTTTGTTGAAGTTTTCAAACTCTTCGACATACTATTTATCTTTTCCAAATATCTCCTCAAATGAAGCTATCAAACTGGCCTTATACCCAATTCCTATAAACAAGTATCAACATAGTCCAAAATACTTGCCTTCTGTATTGGTGGCAACCTTCTACTTTCTCGATGGACAGCCTCCAGAGTCTCAATGTGCATTGCTACAATTCCTGGCAATAAACACCACCAACAAATAAGCACAACACAGCAAGAGCAAAACAAACTAAAATAATTCTACCATCTAAAAACTGCTTCCAGAAAACCCAGAATATAGCTCTCTCATGATTATGTAGACACTGACAAACTAAAATTAGAACTACAAGCACTTATTGTCATCCAAAATAAATGCCACAACACACACACACACACACACTTTCTAAGAATATCTTCTCTCAGACAGTGCAAAATATTTCTCTCTGAAAAGAATTCAAGACTAGTCATGGTTCTTCATACCTGGTATCATACAATGAAGACTCCTGATATGATCCTGTGTTACTCCACTTTCTGTACAAACCTTGTCTATGAACCTTGTAATGAAGCGCACGACAGCATTGGCAATATCACTGTTTTCAGAATCTTCAAACCCACTTTCAGTATCATAGCTCTCCGCAACACTGCCTGCAATGCTAAGGAAACAATTCCAATAAGCTAAATCGACACTGGAATAAAAAAATGAATAAACAATCAGCACTATGGATGAATTCTAGTGATGTGGGAATCCTGATTACGCACCTATTTGTGACAATGCTATTGCTTCCACTTTCCCAGTCTCCTGTAGCCGAAGTTCTTAACAGTTTGTTTTTACTGGTGTCCAGTGGCACCAGCAGGTATACCATGAGGTTGGCAAAATGAATTGCCTGACTGAAAACCATGCTCTCCTCACTTTGTACTAGCTGCTGTTGACTCTCTTTAGTAAGTGTTGGCCATAGACGCAACTGTTCAGCAGCCAAATCCATGGCAGTCTTTTCTTGTGCCTGGCCTTCAGAATTCTCCTGAGGAAGGAAAAGTGGTCAGATAACATTATATTATCGTCTTGACTTTAAAAAGGGGGTACCACACCACTTCGAGGAAATGATGGGAGATGCAACAGACAAAATCCAATCTGGAGTGGGTGGGAGAGGAGCGGAAGAAATCAGACCGTGACCTTTACAGAAGACATAAATGTAACTCAAACAAGTTAAGGGCATTGGGGTGAAAAATAACAATTTATGAAACACAGATATGAAGCATGGCATTAAGCCACAGATAGAAGGATGGCTGAGAGAATGCCAACTGACTTAATACAGGAGAGGCAGCTTTCTTGCTCATGAGGCATTGTGCCCATCTCCCTCCCGTCGTGCTACTGCCTACTAAGAGACAACAGAACACTGCAGAAAGATGCTTGTGCTTATCTATGACTGAGGATGCTTTCACATTCACATTGCCCATGTTCAGGGTGGAGCTGTATGCAACACCACTCTATTTCCAAACGCCCTGCCCAATGTATCCTCCACCTCCAGTCGTATCTCAAACCAGACCCCCATGCAAACGCAGGAGCCACTACTGCATCATCATCACCATCATCATCATGATCGAACTTTAAAGAACTGTTTCTCTAATAGATAGTCATAGGATCTAGAGCAATGCATAATAACTAATAACAAAATAGTGCATTGAAGTCTATTTTACTTATAGCATTTTCTATGTAGCATCAGCTTTGTTTAGTCGGGTTTTGTTCTGTGTAGTTTTGCAAGCTAATGCACTGGTTGCTGTTCCTTTTCACTTCCAAATGCTTGTCTCATGCTGAGAGCGAACATGACTTGGCTGGGAAAGCATCATTAAACTAGCTGCCTAGCACAGATGATCCTGTCCAATCTCCTGTAGCGTTTCAGTAGGTGAGCCACGTGTGGTTATAAATAGTTTATATAGCACCAAAAATATTCATGTTTTCACATGCTGTATTTATCATTACCTTAAACCAGGTAGATGCACGTAGGCCCAAATATATTGTAGCCTGAAGAAATTAGGGCAAAGGTGTTGGGTAACTGCCATCACAAGGCCTCAGTTTTGTTAGGATAAAGCCACAGGGATTAGCATCCCTATAATCAGTCTTTCCAGACTCCTGCAGGACATGGGGACAGGCTTCAAAGGGACCTCAGTGCTTGCTACAACTGCCCCCAAGTCCCAATTCTGATGCTGTTTTTCTCTACCTTCCATTTATAGGGTATACTGGCAGTGACTTGCCTGTTGCTTTTCCTAACATGTCTGGTATTCCATATAATTCAGGAGGTATGTTCTTGGCAACATGAGATCAGTAGATGGTAAAGAGCCATTTTTAGACTTGGCAAATGCCCTACATTTAGAGGTTTTATCATAGTGGGGAGATGTGATCCACCACCTCTCATAACAGATCAATAAAGACATGCCTATAAGGTTAGTACAGATTCAGTCCAATCTCCATTCCGAGCTACATCACTGTGATATACAGTCACACTGTAGTATCCCTTGTACATGTCTTCAGTACAAGTGCAGGCGTATTATTGGCAACAGCTATCTTGCTGACTTTGTATTTCTTCATTCAAAGACAACCAAATATCCACAAAAGCAGAAAATATCACCCTGGAATCAGGTAGCTGGGTAGAAAAAACATTTAAAGATTCTATATTATCCTTTATCATGTTGTATTTTATAGTTTTCATTTTAGTGAATGTTAAGAGAGTTTTGTCACTGACACTAACATCCACTTCTTATAGTCTTCCCCAGTGGCGGCTGCTTTTCTGTCCAGTAGCGATAGCCTTATATATCACCTAAGTTGATGCTCCTTCCTTCCTTCCCTCCAATACCTACACATCTTGAGAAACCCCTTACATTTCACCCCACTGATTAGATCATTGCTGCTATCATGATTTCCTCCCAAATTCCCAACATGTAGCAGAATAAATCTCTGGCTTGGTGCTCAAGATCAAAACTGTTGTTCATGAACCATGTGTGCCTGTGTCACAGAAATTTTTGCTACTCCTAGTACAAAGCTGCAGTATCACAACTCCGAGCATTATATATATATCACATGGCAGGAAAGAATAACAGCAGTCCAAAACTAAAGTTATTGTGGGATTAAATAATGCTTGACATTTGAATTAGGGTCTCCAAGATCTGAATCAGCCATTGCCAAGATGGTGCACTCCAGGTATTTTGGACTTCAACTCCCATTAGCTCTAACCATCATACCAATGGCTATTGGGTAGAGGGAAATGATTATTTTGGAAATTGCTTTAGGAACATTTATGCATAGGTTAATGCATAATCACCTGAATGTTCACAAGATTGGTTCAATTCTGATTTAGATAAATGAAACTTTGTTAAAGAGGAATAAACTTTTATCTAGGAGATCTGTCTGATTTTAAGCAGAAGGAACTGAGATCTGCCAGAGTTGGAAACACGTTAACAATGGATGTTAGAATCGTTAGCATATTATGATAATATATTCGGCAACTTTAAAGGAAAGAAAACATTTTTGAGCTGTGGGAATTAAGCAATGATCCTGGATATTTGTGTTGCTTTAGAGATGACATGCCTTATCAAATCTGTCCACATTAATAACAACTTGGCTATAGGGCTATCTAGTAGGCCAAGGATATTATAGTAATGATCTCATTATCTTCTAGTGGCACAAGTTCTGGGGCACAAATTACAATGAGCACAAATGAACACACTCCTTGCCAAATGTTTTAATTCAAGAGAAAGTTGGCAGCTATGGAAGGCAGAGCAATTTGATTACAATCTGAGGCTGATTATTGGCATGAATCAAATCCACACAGCATTATTTTACATTTGTAGAAGCTTTTCTTGTAATTATATTGAAGTAATAAATAGTACAGTATGCGCGCACACACACACACACACACACAACATTAAAAAGACAAAAAGTATTTTCCTATTATATTGTTGAATAAAACAACCTTACCAGATAAAACATAAAGTTAAAAACAAAGTTAAAAAATGTATGTGAATGTGAATCAATAGTAGGATTGTGAACTATTTCCCCCAATTTATTTTTTAAAAAATTATATAGGCACAGGAGACACAACAAAAACTAAATCAACATTACAAAACAGTGAGTAAAATCATGGTTTCTGTTCTTCTTTGTATGCACATTCATATGCACAAGGGCACCAAGTATGTAAAAAAAAGAAGAAGCTTTTTCTTACTCAAACATTTTTCCGTAACTAAATGCCATAACACAACTTTTCTGTATTATTGCCTTACTCACCTTCTGCTTTAAGTGTTGTGGATGATTGTCTTCCTTAGCTGAGAGATAGAGGAAACGAATTTGATTTTCCACATCACTGTAAAACGTTGTTTCCCAGAACTGCTGGTTAGCCCATATTGGGTGATCTTGTACACAGGTATAAGCAAACTGGCTGACTCCAGGAGCTAGTTTCTAAAATAATAATAATAATAATAATAATAATAATAATAATAATAATAATAATTCTTATCTGCCTCTCCCTCTTGATCGAGGCAGGGAACAACACCAAATACAAAACACCATAAAATACATAAAACTGATTAAAAACATATAAAACTAATACATTATTAAAAGGCATCTTAAAATTCAACCAGGTAGGTCTACCAGAAAAAATCAGTCTTTATGGCTTTTTGAAATTCGGGAAGACTGTTAAGTTGACGAATCTCTCCTGGCGGGCCATTCCAGTCTGGCAGTGGGAGAAGACAAGGTAGTCTGGGTAACGGTTGTCAGCCTAGATTTTGCTGACTGAAGTAAATTCTTCCCAGAGGACCTGAGTGTGCGGGGCAGATTGTACGGGAGAAGGTGATCCCGCAGGTAACTTGGATCCAAACCATGTAGGGCTTTAAAGGTAATAATCTATACTTTGCCTGGAAACTAACTGGCACCCCTAGGTGTATCGGTGACCAACCTGGCTGCCATATTTTGAACTACTTAAAGTTTCTGGACTAGGCACAAAAGTAGTCCTATGTACAGTGTATTGCAGAAGTCGAGTCTCAAAGTTACCAGCACGTGCACTACCATGTTTAGGTCTTCCATTTCTAGGAAGGGGTGCGGCTGGCGTAACAAGTCATCAAAATCATGTTTTAGAGCAAGACCACCAATGCATATTAAATTGTACTGGTGATAAAAATCGTTAATAGCACAGGCAGTTTCAGTAAATTAAGAGAAATCTTAAGAGAAATAAATGTACATGTATTTATAATGTTCATGGATATATCCTCTCCAATACATTCTGTTAAGTAAGCAAGGGGCTTGGCCATATTTCTGTTTCTTTGAACACAACATCTCATGGAAGCTTCACTCTTGAGTCTGGATCTTCCATCAAGAAACATGGCCTGTGAAAGTCAATACGGAGGTACACATACCAAAAAGTGAGAATCCTGGGAGGATGGTATTTTTAAAGAATTGGTTTATGAAATGCCATAAGGCAGCTTAGTGGCCACTTATACTCTATTATCTTCATGTGGGGTTAGAGCTCTAAATGTAGACCTATGCTTGTGTACATACAGAAGATTTTTCAAAGAGTTTGAAGCAGATTTTCAGAAGGTTGCATTAAGTAGTATTTCCAGGGGGGGAAATGGTTAATTTTTGTACCAGAGCAAGTCTATAACGCGGGTGGATCATGTAATCCCACAAAAAGTTTAATTTTCTTTTTGAAGTTTTAGATGCTCCACTTTGCAATATTGTATTCCTCCCATGCCTATAGCCTACAGGTGTTTTGTTATGAGAACAAGGATGAGTGTTATTCAGTGCAAGCCAACTGTAGCCAGCAGATGGCAATAGATTTCTGTGAAAATTGTGTGCCATTTCCTAACAAAATAGGAATGCTGAGTGTTTCATCAGCTAAAAAAATGTTCACTGTTGACCTCTGCCCAACAAATCTACCTGTAAAAAGAGATCTTGCACACAGAGAAATATCAGCAGTCTGCCATGTGACTACATGCTTTACCTCTTCATATAATCTCCAAACTCCCTGCATTAGTCTTGTAGTCCACCATCCTACCTGTTAAACTACACACACACACATACACACACACACACAGTCCCTCCCTCCACTAGCCTCTTGAGGTGGTTCCATATTGGCCCAAATTAATCATGCAACACATTGGGACAATGAGAGGAATTTATATTCCACACATCTGCAACTTAGGGCATGTCTAGACGAGAGGGGTGGAGGGGTATGGTCTTGCAATTTTATGATCGTGAGATTGTCCCCCTCATCTACACGCGGCGTGCGACGTCCCAGGAGGAAGAGGACGTCATACCAGCCATTTTGGGTTTTTTTTCAATCGGAGAAGAGCGCACAAGCGCTCGTGCACAAAAAGTTAGTGTTTTAAAAGGAAAAAACCCTCCTGCTCTCCCACCCCTGATGGGCACAGAGCTCCTGAGGAGCTCTATGGCTCATGCGCGGTTTCTGGCTCCTTGCGTTTACTCGTGGGGAGCAGGATGAAACCGTGACAGTGGGCCACACTTTCGCAGTCTAGGGATCATCCCGAGACCGTGAGAAAAAGGGGGATGGAATGGTAGGGCGATATCCCGGGGAAAGGGAGGAATCATCACTCCCTGCTCGCAGGATCCCCTGTGCGTCAAGTGGACGCACAGGGATGATCCTGGGATGATTCCCGGGATATCGCCCCATCTAGCCATGCTCTTAATGTACTGAATGAGAGTCAATGAATTGCTCATTCCTGATAAACCAGAGATGCTGTTGGTAGATGATTCATCTGACTTGGGACATGGCAGTACAGTCTGTACTGAACGTACTCTGCCTTAAGAATAAATTTCATAGTTTGGGAGTTCTATTAGGTCTGGCCTTATTTCTGGAAGCCTAAATAGCCTTGGTGGCAGCTATTTAGTGGTGGGAGCCTAGACAAATTCTGGCCACAATTTCTCACAATCTGTTAACATCCTGGGGGCTTGAATTTGGTCTGGAACAGTTCAAGGCTGTTAGCAGCGACTAGGTGTTTGGAACACATCTTGAAACAGTTTCACTTGCTCCTGATCCATTTTGGGGCCCATTTTAAGGGACTGGATTTAATTTCCAAAGCCTAACTGGATTATGACAAGGATACTGTAATGACTGCTTCTTTCCATACAAACCTGCTTTTCATTAGAGGCCCTTATACGGGCTTCTGCACTGTTTGACATGAGGGATGCCCTGGAATTAGATAGGGTCTTTTTAGTTGTAGCACCCTTCCCTTTCAAATTGCTCCCCAATGACAGGCGAAGACTTTTCTTCACCTATGCTTTTTCAAAGTAAATTTAGTCTAAATTTTAGAAAATGTAGTTTGGTAATTTAGTCTGGTCTTCCCCACCCCCCTTTTTAACACTCTTCTATTGTGATGTCATTTGGCTGTATCATTTCAACTTTTGCAAACATATAAATGCCTTAAATAAATACATAAACTGGAAATGTACAGGATTCTAGTGCTGATACCGGTGTTTTAAGGACCTCAGATCATTACTTGAAAATGGATTCCATCCAATGGTGTCATTCAGTTGGTGCAAAGCTATTACCTGCTTGCAGAAACCTTGTTTCCATCCTTGCACAAGTGTCAATTCAAATACTTTGATTCTGCTTTTGCAAGCGATTGCACAGGGATTCTGCAAATCATCTCATAAGGCGTTTCACAAGTTACTACAACTTCATTAGACTAGGTGCAGCTTGAAACGTTTGGCAAATATTATGCACAAGCTGTTCTGCAAATTGTCATTAGACTTGTTTGCACTAGTCGCGCAAGTTCTGATAGCAGCAGTGCAACTGCTAGCCAGTGGAACACCAACTTTTGTAATAGTTCTGCTAGCATAACATTGAATATAACCCATGTTTTATTCTTATTACGATTTAATAATATACTCCTTACAATGGGGATCTGACAGATGAGGGAGGAGCAGTCAGTAAGGCTAACCTGATTAGCTTCTTCAAACTCTTTCAAAGACAGAAACTCTTTCATCTATTCCACCTCCCCTCGATATGCAGCAAGGGAATTCCTACATCTACTGCACATGGATAGAGTATTATGTTTTTGTTGCTGCATTGGGCCTTGTGGGGGACCGTATTCTTGCTTACGAGCCAGCCCGTCCTCTGACATCTTCAGGGGAGGTCCTTCTTTCAGTCCCACTACCATCACAGGCATGCCTGGTGGGAATGCGGGAGAAGACCTTCTCGGTAGCTGCCCCGGGGCTCTGGAACTCCCTTATTTATTTATTTATTTATTTCATTTGTATACTGCCCAATAGCTGAAGCTCTCTTTAATTTAAAACACAAATTAAAAACCATTCAAACAGTATAAAACATGATATAAAATACAAAATAAAAATACAACCAGGATAAAATTAGCAGCAGTGCAGAAATACAAATTTAAATTACGAATTTAAAACAGCAAAGTTAAAGTTAAATTTATAAACTGTTAAAACACTGAGAGAATAAAAAGGTTGGCATTTAAAAGAATACAGTGTAGGTGCCAGGCGAACCTCCTTAGGGAAGCTAGACTGGCTCCCTCCCTGGTGTGTTTCCGGTGGCAAGCTAAAACTGTTTTGTTCCGGCTGGCCTTTGGGGAGTAGTCTGGACCTTTGCTAATGCACTGTTTATATATTGGATTTTAAAAGTTTTAATATAGTAGCTTGTTTAATTATTGTTTTAATTTTGTATATCTCTGTTTTAACTGTTTTAATTTGAAAAGCTGCCTTGTGTCCCAGTTTCAGGGAAAAGGCAAGAAGAAATAACAACAACACCCACAAATTTAAAATTCAGCTATGAACACACTTAACAGATTGGGCCCATTGAGATGTGGAACCAGAAGCATGGTCACTCTGAGTAACTTGTTTCAGAGGGCACTGCAAGTCTGTGCACTTAGATCTCAATTAGGTTTATTGTAAAGCATGTGGTTTTTTCTTGAAGATTAAGTCAACTGATTGCATTTTTTAAGTCCCAAGTATGCATTTATAACATGATGAGGCACAAGGAATCCTGGTTAGGGAAACAGGGCTACCAAACTATATATGCAAAATAATTTACCACCAAAGTGAAGCACTTTTGTGTCTCACTGATTTCAAAAGGGAGGGATTTAAGGATGTGCTTAACCCTCCCATTGATTTCAGTGGGACTTAAAAGTGCTTCACTTGGCTGGATCACCCCCAATATTTTCATAAATGAACAATCACAGTCCTAGTGCAGTCTGAACAACAACTATGCACATTTCTCTAGAGTAATATGAGGAGCAAATATTTAATTTTCAATTTTAATTTCAGGATCACATTGCCCTTCCCTACACACTAACAGAAACAACATGAAAGTCATTTTTGCCAAGAGTATTTTTGATGCCAAGTTATAAAACCTCAACAGGGAACATCCTAAAAATTCTGACAGAACTTCATAACTATCATAGTGTGAACGGCGCCACTATAATATGTATATTCAAGAAGGTTTTCTTTTGTGTGCCAATTTCAACATTATTACTATGGGTAAAATACTGAAACCGAAGACTACCTGTGGACCTAGACACACACGCAAAGCATTGTGATAAGGAAAATAGCTCCTAGCTGAAATCGTGGTTAGAATTAACCTCAACACTAAGAACAGACATGAATATCCACAAGTTTTTTCCCTTGTAAGCCCCCTGCGATCTGTGAAATCAGTGATTAACTGTTGAACAGAGCACACAGCACAAGCCATACATGTACATGTACTCTCTCTCTTTCTCTCTCTCTCTCTCTCTCTCTCACACACACACACACACACACACACACACACACACACACACCACACACACACACACACAGAGAGAGAGAGAGAGAGAGAGAGAGAGAGAGAGAGAGATGTGCATCGGATTTGGATGAAGCCCGAAGCCCAAGCAGAAACCCAAGTTCATTTTGGTGCTTCCCAAAGTGAAGCAGGTTTTCCCCTAAAGCCACTATAACAGAAGCTGGAACCAAATGAGGCTTTGTTACCAATTCTTGCTTCAAAGGCAGAAAAGACATGAAAACTTTTATGTTTCTTGAAACTAGCCTCTTTTAGTTACTTTTCATTAAGAGTCTGAGTAGGGCAGAGGCTGAATGGGGGCAGGGGTGAGGGAGGGAGTGCCGCCAAGTGACTGACAGGTCTACCTTCTAATCCTAACTATGGGCAATTATAGGGTTAATTCTGGGTTGTTCAACCCATAAACAATCCAGGCTTTTCAGGTTAGCACATCACAAAACAACCTGGGTAGTTAATTAAACAACGTGGGTAGTTAATTAAAAATGCAAAGAATGAGTGTGGGTCTCGTGTACTCCACTCACCTCCACAATTCCTGGGCTAACAACCCAGGAATACCTACTGTGGCAAGGAAACTGGGTCAACGTCTTGTTATATTATCCCGTTATTTATTCTGTGACTCTTGCTTTGGTCTTTTGCCTGGCAGTTCACCTGCTTTACTCTTTCATCAGGCAGGATTTTTTGGTTTCTGGGAACCAAGGTTGGAGCCTGGGCTCCCAGAAACTGCCCTCCCTCCTCGTAGCTGGCATGGTTCCACGCTTAGAAACGGAGTTCACAGATGGCAAAAATGGAGCAGCCCTGGGGGCAGGGAGGGGAGGAGAAGTCATCCCCCTCACTCTGAAGCACCTGTCTACCCAAAATGCAGGGTGCATGGAGCACAGAGACGAGGACTATCTACACAGGATTGCACCCTCCATGAAGGAAGGACCATTCCCCTGGCAAATGTGAATCAAAATCAAAATTTAACATTGCTAGTCATGTTGTAAGCAAAAGACTTACAACTGACAAGTTTGTTACAACCAACAATTGAAATGCATGTGTGATTTGTGTGGAAAGTGTGCAAGCAGCAGCATTTTTTTTTTAAAGCAGATGCCTTCCTACTGAACGGAATATCATACTGTCTGCTATTAAAGATCTGCTATCAACACAGTCACTCACACACTTTGTGAAGACAGGATTGGTATTGTGTACCAAAGCCTTTCCAGGGAAAGATGGTGTATTTGCAGATGAAGCATGTGCACAGTGGCCTGTCATCTCTAAAGTGCTCTATCTCTCACATGGCACTGATTTAGGATGTTCAGTGTCTGTGTTTAGTTATTTAAAATGAGGATTAAAAATGTCCTTTTGCATGACCTTAATATGCCATTTTGAGTTCATTCCCCACCAGTGAATATTCCTTTTAAAAAGCCCTGTATGAGATGGGTATCAAGGTGTTGCACAAAACATGTTCACAAGGATAACACTTGTCTGCCCCTATTAACATGCATTATGTGCTGCATGGACACCTGCACTATGGCAAGATGGAGGTGGGTGGTAGCAGAGCATAGATGGCATTCAGGGCACTGGTTCACTGGACCATTAAAAGATGCAACCATCCCATGACCTCTACAGCAATTTTGCCATTGAATGCTTGGTCACCTTGCTAATAAAAGACTGGGTTCAGATGACACAATAACCAAAGGTGGGTTACATAATCAACAGTGGGTTTAATAATCAATCGTTGGAGAGAGCTTCAGCTATTGGGCGGTATAGAAATGCAATAAAATAAATAAATAAATAAATAAATTATTGTGTTGTCTGTCAGGACTTTTTCACATTACGGTTGGTTATTCTGCCAAAATAACCAATGCAAATAGCCAACGCTGTGAAGAGTTAATTATCTAAACAACCGTTGGTTATCATGTCGTCTGTCAGGCATCATTGACTATTTCCTCGCACACAGTGGGTTATTTTCGGTGACCACAGTCCCCTGTCAAGAGAGGCCAAAGCAGCAGCTGCCGCTTTAATCCAGCTGGCAGAACTCACAATGGCTGAGGGGATACCAGCAGGAGGACTGGGGTGGGGAGTGAGGGAGGGTAATGTGTCAATCAAACACCCCATTAACTAATAGTCAACTTGATGCTGCCTTAATCCACACCACAGTTGATTATACAGTTGATGCTGCCCCTTACGCCTGGAACGCTCTTCCAGAACATTTGAGAACTACAAGTTCAATCGCAGCTTTTAAAGCTCAGCTAAAAACTTTTCTTTTTCCTAAAGCTTTTAAAACTTGATTTTGTTCTGACTTTATACTGCTAGTTTTACCCTACCCTGTGCCTGTTTGGTGCATTCTCTTCCCCTCCTTATTGTTTTATTATGATTTTATTAGAATGTAAGCCTATGCGGCAGGGTCTTGCTATTTTATTGTTTTACTCTGTACAGCACCATGTACATTGATGGCGCTATATATTATTATTATTATTATTATTATTTATTTATATAGCACCATCAATGTACATGGTGCTGTACAGATAACACAGTAAATAGCAAGACCCTGCCGCATAGGCTTACAATCTAATAAGTTGTAGTAAACAATAAAGAGGGAAGGAGAATGCAAACAGGCACAGGGAAGTGTAAACAGGCACCGGGTAGGGTGAAGCTAACAGTATAGAGTCAGAACAAACTCAATATTTGAAGGCTATAGGGAAAAGAAAAGTTTTTAGCTGAGTTTTAAAAGCAGTGATTGAGTTTGTAGTTCTCAAGTGTTCTGGAAGAGCGTTCCAGGCGTAAGGGGCAGCAGAAGAAAAAGGACGAAGCCGAGTAAGGGAAGTGGAGGTCCTTGGGCAGGCGAGAAGCATGGCATCAGAGGAGCGGAGAGCCCGAGCGGGGCGACAGTGTGAGATGAGAGAGGAGAGATAGGCAGGAGCTAGACCGTGAAGAGCTTTGAAGGTCAGCAGGAGAAGTTTATATTGGATTCTGGAGTGAATTGGAAGCCAATGAAGAGATTTCAGAAGTGGAGTGACATGGTCAGAGCGGCGGGCCAGGAAGATGATCTTAGCGGCAGAGTGGTGGACAGAGACCAGCGGACTGATGTGAGACGAAGGAAGGCCAGAGAGAAGAAGGTTGCAGTAGTCCAGCCGAGAGATAACCAGTGCGTGAACGAGAGTCTTGGCAGAAGAGACAGACAAAAATGGTCGAATCCTGGCAATATTATATAGGAAGAAACGACAGGATTTAGCTACTGCCTCGATGTGAGGAGTAAAGGAGAGCGAGGAGTCAAATATAAAGCCAAGACTACGAGCTTCCTTGACCGGAGTAAGCGTGACATCGTTGACAGTAAGAGAGAATGAGAGGTGAGGAGAAGGTTTAGGAGGAAAAACAAGCAATTCAGTCTTTGCCATGTTAAGTTTCAAACGACGATGAAGCAGCCAGGCTGAGATATCTGAAAGACATGCCGAGATACGATCGTGAACATCTGGAGAAAGTTCCGGAGATGAAAGATATAATTGTGTATCATCGGCATACAGGTGATATTGGAGGCCGTGAGATTGAATAAGCTTGCCCAAGGGCAGCATGTATAGAGAGAACTACAACGGGCCAAGCACCGAGCCTTGCGGAACCCCAACTGGAAGGGGAAAAGAGGAGGACGAGCTGCCGTTAGCCGACACGCTGAAAGAGCGACCCTCTAGATAGGAGGCGAACCAGTTATAGACAGAGCCACAGAGTCCAAGGTCATGGAGGGAATCTAAGAGAAGATCGTGATCAACCGTGTCAAAGGCTGCGGTTAGATCGAGGAGAATAAGAATGGAATAATGGCCTTTAGACTTGGCAGTAAGAAGATCATTGGTGATCTTGGTAAGGGCTGTTTCAGTGGAATGCAAAGGACGGAAGCCAGATTGAAAGGGATCCAGAGCAGAGTTATTAGAGAGAAAGTCAAGACAATGAGAGTAGACCAGACGTTCCAGGATCTTTGAGACAAAGGGCAAGAGGGAGACAGGTCGGTAGTTAGACAGGGATAGTCGATCAAGAGTGGGTTTTTTGAGAATGGGAGAGACTGTAGCATGTTTAAAAGCAGAAGGAAATGAACCAGAGGACAGAGAAGAATTAATGATGTGAAGCAAGGACGGGAGGATAGCGGGGATAAGATTAATAAAGACGCGAGAGGGAATCGGATCATGGGAACAAGTGGAAGGCTTCGATGAGCGCAGTATTTTAGACAGTTCATCAGCTGAGACCGAAGGGAACGCCGAGAGAGTTGAAGGAGGAACTGACAGGTGAGGGACAGGAGCTGGAAGCGGAGCAGAGTTGGCTAGATCTGAGCGTATAGTTTGGATTTTAGCATTGAAGAAAGAGGCAAAGTCGTTGGCAGACAGAGAGGCGGGGAGAGATGGCGGATTAGGCTTCAGAAGAGAATTGAAGGACGCGAAGAGCCGCTGAGGGTGCTTAGCATTTGACTGGATCAACGTTGAGTAGTGCTGCTGTTTGGCCAGTGAAATGGCAGAAGAGAAAGAGGAGAGAACAAATTTGTAGTGGACAAAGTCCGCCCAGTCCTTGGTCTTACGCCACAGGCGTTCGGCTGCCCGGGAACAAGAGCGAAGGTAGCGGAGGAAAGAGGTGAGCCACGGTTGGGGTTGAGAGGGGCGAACTATCCGAGTTGTAGATGGAGCAAGATTATCAAGAGTTGAAGATAAGGAGGAGTTAAAGGAGGAGACGGCTGAGTCCAAGGAGACGGCTGTGTAGACAGAAATAATAATAATAAATAATAATTATAATCATGTCGTGTGGGGAGTAACCTCTCAATAATCAACTGTGGAGCTGACTATTGACCCACCATTAACTACTGGGTTCTCCGAACCAGCCAAAGGGTGCTCTTACACGATAATACATTAAACACTCTTATTATGCTTCTTCCCATACTTTTATTTGGGGATGGCAATGGCTGCAATCCTGCACTCATTGAGGTTGCTTAAAGCCAACTGGAAAGCATGGGCTTTAAGTACCCCATGTGTAGGTTTGCCTTGAGGTAGTGAGTCTAGCCATTTTCATTTTCAGCAGTGTTACTAATAGTCCTGGTTTAAGAACAATGCAGGTCAAAGAAACAGTGGAGCATGCATATTGGGATTATTGAAATTAAGCAGCCAAATAAATAAGGACTTCCATTCAACCTTTGGAGAGATTGTTTTCTGCTTCAGATCAAAATGTAACGAGGGATAGAAGCACTCTCTATGTCTTTTGTAACAAGATCATAAATACATCTTAAACTAATCAGCATTGCATAATGTCAAAAATAATTTCCTCAGAAATAAATATACACAAGTCCAAAACAAAATGCCTTGCTTGGGGAGTACATAAGGAATCATGGGTGGAGGCGGGTGGAGACATGTAAACAAAGTCTCAAACTATGAATTATTCTGCTGATCCCAAGGGCTCGATTTACCAAGTATTTATTTGCTCAGTGTTTTAATTTTTAATCTCAAATTGAATAATAAATAGAATGTTTCTTAGAGAAGATTAAGAAACCAAACAGATGTCATCTAAATAATACATTTTGGGGGGAAACCTTAAAAACAAACTTTTTTGCAGTGTTGATTAAGTAAACTGTTCAAGGAATGATACAATGATCTAAAAGTGTCCAATAACATAATTTACGATTTCCCCCTCAAATGCTATGACATCAATACATCTAAAGTTAGCTATGACTAAGGCTGCAATCCTAACCCTAACCCTGGGATGTATTTTTGCTCAAGTCTTTACACTGAGTTCAAATTTATCTCCTTCAAACAGCACAAACTCTCTAACACAAACACATTACTGATCATGTTGCACATCTCAGTGAAAGCAATGGATCTTAAGTTAGCCACAAGTAGCTTGTCTCACTAGGTGCAGTACAATCTATGCAAGTTTCACATGCTCAATGGGCTTTATTCCCTAATAAGTATGTTTAAGATTGTAGCCTTGATCTATGAATAACTGAATTAGTCTACATATTTTGGCACCTTTCCTTTGGAATTTCCTCCTTCCTTGCCATCATTGACCGTGTTTAGGCATCTGTTGAAAACCTACCTTGTAACCAGGCACTGGTTGATTTTAGTACCTAGGCTGGTAGATTTTCTTTGTTTTAATCTTTTTTTAATAGTTGTTTTAATCCATTTTAATCCACCCTGTGATTTGATAATATATGTGCATATATTTGTGGTAGTAGTAATAATAGCAGTAGCAATAATAACAACAATAAGAAAACACATTGTGTAACATTATTTTAACTAAGAAATTCAGGTAAATGGATTTTTTAAATTTTAGTTTAGACTACTGGAGAGTCTATATGTACATGTCTTGGGGAAAACAAAATGCAGTGGACCCGTCATGAACCTAGCTTGTCATATCTTAGTCTTCTCACTTTCATGGCCAAATAATTCAACTCTCTCATTACTTGTGTGGCACCTCTTCTTAAACCTTTACATTGGATTTTTATCTCTTCCCTTGAAGAGCACAAACTCTTTTGTTCTTACCAGCAAATTATCTCTGCCCATTATTATAATTCCTTCATTTTACCATCCTTAGCTATCCAAATGTTGCCTGTTTTCTTAAATGACCTGGCCAATTTTTCATTATTGTCCCTTGGGGTAGATGTCTCTCTCACCTATTTCTCCTTTGTTCAAATTCAACCCATCTATTCTATGTCATGAAGCCTTTGACTAAACCCCTTAGTCCTCATCCCTGAAGAAAAATGTAGCTGGATTTGCTCACATCCATCTCTTGTTACTTTCATTGCTCCTATTTATATTCCCACTTTATTGCCCCTTCCTCTGCAGAAAATTTAGCTTGAAAGTTTTAGATACAGCTAGGGGCTTCTTATAGAAGTTATTCTGAAAAGAATCATGTACAATGATGTTGAATATAAATAATGCTAGTAAACATTGAGCTGCATCCAGTGAATGCATGAATGTAAGGCAGCTGGTGTAACTGACCTTTCTTTCCCCCTCCTTCCCCTTGCAGCCCCCAACACCCACCAAACCATCTCTAGAGTGTTAGGACCCCCTCCCAAACAGCATGGGCTTTATGGAACTGTGGTGCGAGGGGAAATTGCCTCAAATTGGGCAGAGGGATCTTGTGAAGCAGTGTCACGTAAATGATGGAGCAGATTTGTTTTCTCCTACTCAAGTAATGAATCAAATTACAAGAAAGGGGATCTCAATACTAGGAAGAACTTCCTGATGGATCAAGCTGTTTGATAGCAGAACAGAACAGGTCATGAAAAGTGACCGACTCTCTTTCAATAGGGATTTTTAAGTTGAGGCTGGATGGCCACCTATTAGAGATGTTGTAATAATCAATTTCCTGCATTGACAGGGGGTTGAATAGATTATCTTTGAGGTACCTTCCAATTCTATGAATCTAACTCATTGGATATTGCAGCAAATATAATGAAGTTACATTATTATCTACAAGTATTATCTTTCAACATTTATTTAATGCTAGCAGTACACTAGGTACTGCACAGAGAAATTCTGAGATGCTTTTAATGAGGTGTTTTGTTTTTGACAGATAAAATCTCCTCGATATGAGCTGACGTGGATGCTGCGTGGGTACAGAAATCAACAGTGTGTGTCCCAGCTCTTCCTACATGATTAAACTAGATCATTTTCAGATTGTGACTCCTGATGGTGTGGATAAGCTGCTAGTTGAAATGCACCTGCTGACTTCTTTTAATGTCTTTAAGCAGGCATTAAAAACTGGCAGGCTTTCCATTATTATTATTATTATTATTATTAATATTAATATTATTATTATTATCATTTGTATCCCACCTTTATTGCCAGCTATTATTTATTGCTTTTATGCAGAATGGTTTTATTGATTGTTTTAAACATTTTTATGCTTTCTATGGTATTTTATTGATTGTTTTTATCTTGTTTAAATTATTTTAACTTTGTATGCTGCCTAGGGTATTCTTCATATACGTGGGGTATAAATTGAATAAATAAATAAAAAAATCTTGTGTTGTTTAAATATTTTGCCCTGGCTTTCCATTCACAAATGAGTCCCTTAAAGTGGCTCACAATAAATACATTGAAACAATGAAAAAGTCACTATTACCACAACAGTACTAAAAATTACAAAGCAGCAGACCAATAAAACACATCAAGCAGAAACAGTGGAACCAGTAAAAAGCATATGGAGAATGATGAGCATTTAATTCCACCCCCAGGTTGAAAACATGTTGAAACAACAGCATCTTGATCTAGCATCTGAAGGGGACAAAGAGAGTTTCCAGGTTATCAAAAAAATGGGCCCTTGTCACAACTCCAGCTGCCGAAGTTTGCAAACTAATGTTTACAATTTTTTTAAAGGCCTCTACAAACAGACGGAACAGTCTGCAAGTGACCAAGACATGTAAGATAGTGGGCATGTAGGATATCTCTCTCTCTCTCTCTCTCTCTTTTAAAAAAAAGACCATACATAGTTGGCACCAACTTAGGATGGACAAAGGCATTTCTGCCACCCCTTGCCTATCTAGGACCAATGCTGGGTCCAGGAATCTGATTCATAATGGGAAGTGCAACCTCTTTTAAAACACACTATAAACCTGACCCTAGCTATTCTATTGACCAAAAGCTTCTCTGTCTTGTTGGGATTCAGCACTAGCTTACATACAAGACATCACTAATCTCAGACATACTGTATTTCTTCGATTCTAAGATGCACTTTTCCCCCAATATAAACATCTCTAAAAACGGGCTGCGTCTTAGAATCGATGGCGTCTTAGAATCGCCTGCAAAGTGCGCTGTTATCCCTCCACCCTGCTCTCGATGCCCAGGCGGCTCAAGCGCTTGTTGAGCACCTAAGCAGCTCTGCACTCACCATGTAGGCTGGGGAATGTGCTTGGCCTGATTGGGGGCCTCAGCGATGATCCGCGGCTGCCCTGGGCCTATTTGTGCTCCCCAGAGCTAACCGGGCTCACACACACACCAACGGAGCTCTGAGCCCTAAGCGGGCCCTGCCCACCGCACCACGAGCACAGCCGGCCCAGTTGGGCCTAGTGGGCATGGCTATGCAGCTCCGTTCGGGTCGGGCCTGGCGTGTGCCTCGCCTTGCGCATGGACTGGGGCAGCCGGGCAGGCGCTGCAGGGCTCGCGGAGGGCTGTGCGAGGCGGGCGGGCGCCACCGGCTTCTTGCAGCTGCTGGTTCTGTGCAGCAGAGGAGGAGCAGCAGCACCGGCCGGAAGACGGAGGCGACGCCCGGGAGGTGAGTTGCTGGGCCGGGGTGTGGGCGGGATGTGCAGCTGCGCCTCGCAAACGACCCCCTCCCGCTCCCTGCAAGAAGTGGTGGCAGCTGGTAAAGCCTCCAGGCCCTTGCACGTGCTCCCCAGTTGGCCCCCACCCACATCTCTTCCCTTACCTGCCTGCAATCCACTCCCCATGCATGGCAGAATATTTTCCCCCATATAAACATCTCTAAAATGTTAGAATCGATGGCGTCTTAGAATCGAAGAAATACGGTATATTTAGGATATCTACAACCTTCCTAGAATCCCAAGGAAAAAAGAGAGTTATGTATCATCAGCATATTGATGAAATCACACACCACATCAGATCTTCAGACATCTCCCACAAAGGCTTCATGTAGATGTCAAGCATCGCGTACGACAAAATGGATCTTTGCAGGAACCATAAGCTAAAGTCCTCGGGGTCAAGTAGCACCTTCTGGGATCTGCTTTCCAGGAAGAACTGGAATCTCTACAAAGCAATGCCTACAAGTCCCATCCTGGCCAGGTGATCTAGAAGGATACTGTGGCCAACTGTGTTGAAGTTAACTGAGAGGGCAAAAAGAATCAACAGATTCTGGTCAGTTCCCACTGAAAGTCATCCACAAAGGCAACCAATGTTGTCTTGGTTCCAAACCAGGTCAGAAACTACATCTTAGGAAGAATGCAACTACAATCTACATGAAGTACTCTTAAGATAAATTATGTACATAAAGCTATTATGCGATGCTTTTCTACAATTAACCAAACAGGCCATCTTCAACCAAAAGGATGGGAAACTTTGTATCACAAGTATAATTCCCTGTTATTTATATTTTAAACAAATTCCAACTGTATTACTAATGGTAAATAGAAACATTGTTTTTTGCCCCAGAGGTTACAGTTGTTTGCTTCACAGGACATTACTACAGTGAAGAGTGCTCCTCCTGACTTAGATGAATCACAATCTTTTGATTACTTAGGTCTAGTAATTTAAAATTTAACTGAAGACAAGATATCGTTATGTTTGTTGCTGGAGAAGTATAAGAGATTTTCCAGGCCACAAGTATGCATCCAGTGTACTGACTTGTTTTCCATGAATTTAATGCTGACGGCTATGAGCTTGTGGATTTCTCCAGTCATATCCTGCTCTGTCAGGTTTTGTAAGAGCCTAGTCACTGGGTATTAACTACTGGAATTTTACTGGACATCACAAGAGCCACAAAATGTTGTAAACAGAAATTCTCTCATTATTTTAATTACGTATCTGTATAGCGCATGGTCAAAACGTTTTCTAGTCACAAACTTACTGAGCGCTTTAAAAAATGTTAGATTACCTAGTCAATCCTTCACCAATGCAGATTTGCTGACAATTATGTAATACGTCGTAATATTAATATTTCAAAAACATGCAGTTTTCAGCATTTCCACCAAAAGTTGATGACAGTTACATTTACTAGACTTAGTACAGGGTTTTAGACAAAACTAAATGGAAGCAGTAGTGCTATTTTAAAGAGTACAATTAGAAGAGCCTGGAAGCTGCATCTGTTTCTGAAAGTTTGGGAACCTGCATCCAATCTGAAGTGCATCTAATTTTCAAATATAATTGTGAGCACAGGAAGTATTTAATATTTATTCTTATAGAAAGAATATGGCACAGGCAGAAGAGCTCCTAGTAGTTGTTTGACACCAACGTCTAAAGCAAAAGGAAGTATTGTCCTTTCATTTATTTTTTTAACCTCTGAGCTCCATCACACCTACTCCCCCCCCCCCCCCCGCTTTCAGTCCACTGTTTCCTGCTCCATTTCCTTAACGAGTCGAGTGCTGGACACTTTCACGTCTCTGTGTTGTTGCACAATTTCAGCTCAAGTATCTTTTCACCTGGAGCACTACTATGCTGGCAAAATCTCCCGCCATGCTACTATGCCAGTGGAATCTCCCATTCCACCCCTTACGTTTTCCTTTCCCCTACAGTTAATATATTAAAATAGTACGGCAGCCTGAAACTGCACAATTACAGTAAAACAACACACTATACTTCCCCCTAAGAACATATTAAACACACTCTGGGGAGAGAAGGAAGTGGGGCTGGTTGTAGGGAGCAGGAGGGAGCGCCTGAGCCAAGAGTGTTGCTGCTGCTTGGCTTGGGAAAGGTTTACAGGGGAGGAGGAACGAACGCAGCTCAGGTACTGGGCACAGTGGTGCCTTGCTCCATTTCTAAAAAAAAAGGAAGTCTTTAATTGCGAAGCTTCGCAGTTCCAGGGAGGCATGGGGGTGAACCACCACCACCCCTGTCCAGTGCATTTCCCGCATTTCTTTTAAGGTGAAAATCTACCCCTGGTCATATCTACTCAGGAATAAGAACATAGAGTTCAATGGGACCTCTCTCCCTCCCCCTTCACAGTTGAGCAGTTGAGTGGAGAACTGCCCTGCCCTCCTCTTTTGTAAGTGAGACCGCCCTTAGACACCCACCCACCCAACAAGAACAGGATGGTCTGAGAGCGCAAGGACAGCAATACATGGGAGGGAGGAGCACATTTATTTCACATGGAGGGGAGAAAAACAGACTTCCCCGGCTCCAAAATGAAACAAAAAAATGAGTGCAGGACAGGGACGGCGTCATGTGGGTACTGTGTTGCAAAACCGCATACCAGGCATTGCGAGCGTGTGATAAATCGCTGGCGTAATGGAGCTCTATGTCTAAACTGGCTATCAGAGAATATGGAAAAAAGTATACTACAGTTTTATAGTAGAAGCATGAAGGCACAGAACTGGCTGCTAAATTCCAATCAGTGTAAAACTTAAGAACATAAGAAGTACCATGCTGAATCAGACTAAGGGCACATCTTGTCCAGCACTCTGTTCACACAGTGGCCAACCAGCCGTTGGCCAGGGATGAACAAGCAGGACATGATGCAACAGCGCCTTCCCACCCATGTTACCCAGCAACTTAATTTCCCCTCTTCCAGCTACTTCTTGGTCCTCACTGCTAGTTAAGGTCAGACAATACTGCAATGTCAGTAAAATATCCAACATAGTTTGAAGGAAAATAAGAGGCTGTGGAAAAAGAAAACAAACAAACAAACGAGAAGTCCAGTATATTTGTGAACCGCCCAGAGAGCTTCGGCTATTGGGCGGTATAAAAATGTAATAAATAAATAAATAAATAAATAAATATACATATTGAAGCCCTTGTGCATGTCAAGGGGGTTGTTAAACCCTGGCTACAGATTTGCCCGCTGAGCTGAATGAGTTCTAGGTAAGGCAACCTACCCCCTCACAATTTCAATCCTTTAAAATAATCTTAATGTAGAATATGATCCAAACTCCCAGAAAAC
This sequence comes from Elgaria multicarinata webbii, assembly GCF_023053635.1. NCBI lineage: Eukaryota > Metazoa > Chordata > Lepidosauria > Squamata > Anguidae > Elgaria > Elgaria multicarinata. Next base: position 97,247,569 of record NC_086172.1, read on the forward strand.
CACAACTTACCCTATAAAATGCAGTTGTTAGTGGCAGCAGTGCTGCAGCAATGCTGTATTCTTCTGAAGTTGAACAATCCTTCAAGATCAAACAAAGAGAGAGAGAGAGAGAGAGAGTTAGCAAATCATAATAATTTGCATTTTCAACTTAATTATTAGGACCTAGAGATTTGTATTTTATTCTTTTGAATACTTGTATAGTATTTTGTATTTTTAACTATTTGATGATCGCCTAGTCTTTTATCTTTTTGTAATTCGTCCATAAAACTTTGGTTATTGGTTGGATTAAAACTATAATACATAAATAAATAAATAAATAAATAGATCTTTCAGGACAGATTTAATATGGTCTTGTTACTGTGCACCAATTAGCAGCCTAGATACCACATTTTACACAAATTGAAGATTCACAGAGCACATTGCAATAGTCTAAACATGATGCAGTCAAGACATGGATAACTGTTGCCAAGTCAGACTGGTTCAGGAAGGGTCACAGCTGGTGTATCAGGTATGGCTGTGGAATTGCTTACCTTGCCACCACCTCTACCTGAAGATCCAGGGGAAGCGTAGGATCAAGAAGCACCCCTAAGCTGCAGGCCTGATGCTTCAGGGAGAGTGCAACCCTTCTAGAACAGGTTGAATCCCAATTCCTGAGTCAGACTTTCTACTGATCAACAACATCTCTGCGTTGTTTGGATTAAACCTCAGCTTGCTCACCCTCATCCAGGTCAAGTAACGTTCAAGGGTTTCAACTGCTTCTTTGGTCTTAGGTGGCAAAGAGCAAAAGAGCTGGGTGGCATCAGCTCATTGGTGGCATCTTACTCCAAAGTTCCAGTAAACACTCCCAGTGGTTTCATGTAAATTTGAACAACATGGGGGACAATACAGACACCACAGCCCAATGGCTGTGGAGTCGAACAGTAATCTCCCAGCACCTCTTTCTGAACACACTCTGATGGAAAGGAACAGAACCATATACTAAATGCCTTCAGCATGACATGTACTGTAGATTAGCATATTAATAATTAATATGACATAATTATGAAGTGATCACAATAACTATGTACTGCCAGTAGGCCTCCAATCTGAAGGAGACACAATACAAGAAAAGCAATGGACAGGCGATTAAAAAAATCATTAACATTTCCCCTACTTTTGTTTTTCATCCCATGGGGATAGCACTTTCCAGCCTATTTCATGCTGATTTCTGCTATGTACATTTTGAGGTAGCATGTGCAGCACTAGACTTCAGCAGTTTAGGGGTTGTGGTTTAGGGGGCATTAAAAAAACCTAGAGTTTATCTGAGTTAATTCACCCCCAGGTACGAAGGAACCTACTCTAAACCTCTCTCTTCCCTCATATTGCCACCCCATGTTTATCAGATTTGATCAAGCAGAATGGAGGAGAGAATTGCAGGGACCAGGATTACAAGAAGCAAAAGAATAAGCAAGGCATCCTGAGTTGTCACACATTCCCAAAGCAATCCCAGGAGGAGGTCTGTTGATATCAAGCCCCACTTCCCTTTGCATGACTGCAAAATATTCTGGATTCTGTACAAAATACAAATCCTGTATTCAACAGCAAAAATTAAAACAGATCACTTTTGGAATTTCTTCTCAACATAGCATTTGAGATTAATTGCTGCATTGGTTTTGATTTGTTTTGCTTTTAAATACAGGTTATGGTAACCCCTATACCAAATCCAAGTTTTATAGGAAAAAATAAGATGTAAAGTCTAGGGTTCACAAACTTACTGCACTGATTTCCTCCTACCATCCATGGCAACCCCAGACATACACAAGACCGGATGTTACATAGGACAGGGGCAGGCAAACGGGTGCCATCCAGATGCTTCGGACTACAATTCCCTTTAGCCCTAGATAGCACAGCCAATGATCAGGGATCATTGGAGTTCTAGTCTGAAACATCTGGAGGACATTGGGTTGCCCACCCCTGCCTTAGGCTGCACAATAGCAATTACTGCTATTGTGACTGGTGAGGGCAATTCCTACCAGGAGATAAAAGTTCACGATGCCATGTTCATGGCCGAGTATTCTTGTGACTGCTGTAACCAGTAACAATCAAGGAGTATTCTCAGCTCTTAGAGCCAGTGGCCCATGTAATATCCTAGCTTACGGTTATGCTTGAAATTTGCTGGGCCTGGCTGCCTGTCCATCAGCATAACATCAGAGTCCTTCCTCACATTTCTCTCAATGAATTCCATACACTGAGTCTCTGTTTACTTAAGCCATGTGCCATCAGCACATTATGGTTAATGGCAAAAGTCATGCTAGTTACGATGTAAAGAGCACTGGAAAGCTACATTTAAAATACATGTTTGGATTGCAACCATTTGATTCTGACGACTGTAAATATTTTGAAAAGTCAACTGAACTGCCAAGAACGCAGCTTAGGTTTATCCAAAGCGAGAATAAATCTAAAGACTGCAAACGGAATTGAAATCAACCTTAGGTACAGTTACAATAAAAAGAAACAGATGATTTAGTATACATTTTAGGATGAATGTGGTATCTTTGTTACCGAAAAAAGTGCCTGAGATTATTGAGTGCAATGAGGAGACCCAGTAACAAAGTGACAAGGTAAAAAGAAATGGAGTACACACATACACACACACACACGAGTTAAGTTCTCGTGCACATTTAGCTATAGGGCCAAGAGGACAGGGCAGTGAATCCTTCCTAGTGTTCTGCTGGAAGATAACTTAGTTTTTTCGGTAAATAAATCAAACAATAACGAAACAGCTATGAAGACAGAAAGCCAGTATGGACTATCCAGTTTATGGAACTGAGTGTCACATACATGACTATCTGCCTACTGGACAGACTTTGTGAGGGTATGCTCAGTGCAATGAGGTCCTGGCCCTCTGGCAACACGTTTGTTCCCTGTAGGACCAGTACGATCACCTTGGTGTCCTGACTGCCCACCAATCTCTCCCCGGAATCCCTGTTACACTTGGATAAGCCCAGAGAGAACCACCCAAAGGGTGCGGGATACTGCAGTTCTGTCACTCTTCTGCCACTTTTTATTTTGCCCAGCCTAAGCCTAGTTTGGCCACTTAGGTTTTCTCCTAGCCATAAGCTGAGAGGCCCTCCAACCCTTTTTATTTCTATCCTATTTTCAGGTCTGATTTTAAACTGTATTTGGTAAGAGCTCCAGCCACTTAGCGCAGCCTTCCTTGGTCATCTGGTGGGAAGGGCTGAAACCTTGTTTACTTCTCTTTTTTCCTCTTTACTGTCCATCTCACTTATTCAAGTCTTCCAGAAGATTTGGCCAAGTTGAGGGTGGTAATTTTAGAAGACTGAAACCGTCTGTGACAGTAGAGAGGAAGACATGCCTTTGTTGCATTAGTAGGTATAAGCCCGTTTCCCCTCTTTTGAGTGGAACAGGAGTGAAGTTCACAAAGCACTGTAATTTAAACTGAATGGCTTCCAATTTGGCCTCTCATCTCCAACCTTCATATTACTTTCACTGTGATTCAGAATCAGCCTGAACACACCACTCCTTGATATCACAAATGTCCCTAAAATCCTTTCCCCCTTCCCCACTCTCTCAAGCTTACCCAAAATCTTTTTTTCTCTGGCCCATCAGACTTAAGGACTCTGATTTAGTTATTCCCCAGCTCCGTGACCTTGTCACATTGAGAAGCTATGCTCCATTTGGCCCAGTCAAAGCAAGCATGTCCATAGCCCACTGCCAAAGTTAAAACAACAACAACCCTGTACCAATGTTTACCCTAAGAATGTGTGCAAGTTTGTTCATGTGACTAGAGGAGCATGTTTGGTAACAGATGGGAAGAAAGCAACATTTCAGAGATAGGTAAAGAATAACCAAGACAAGAAAAAGGGAAGTCCTGCATAAAGGAATCTGAAGTAAAAAAAGAAGAAGATGCTCAAGGTGGGGGAAATTGGAATATATACCTAATGCATTTTGGGCAGTTCTTCAGGGACAACTAGGAACTGTAACAACAAGAACTATATAACTAACTATACTTGTAACACCAACCAATGTATGACACGAATGATCTCAACAACGAAAAGGCACAATAGTAAAGCCAGTTCTGAATAGATTTATCTATAAACTTTGGGTAATACTTACATATATATTATCATACACACACACACACACACACACAATATTCTAAAATATTTAGTACTCTTAATGCAGTTCTTGCTATCTTTCCTAGTGCTCCTGAAAAAGGTGACATAAAATGTATCTTTAATAAATCTTGTTTTGAGCATTATTTTGAGACTTTGCCTCATTTCCTGGCGAAATAAAACCACAAAGTTGTTCACAGGTCCCCACTTATACTAGCCTCAATAATAAGAAATAATCTTTAACTAGGATCTTACTAGGAGCAACAGCAATCTCGAGACATCATGCATGGGCATTGTATATTGTAAATATATTATGATTAAAAACAACAAATCCCTGCAACCCTGGATTTGTGCCAGCAAATCTATTCCATGACCTATTTTGTAACTGATTTAGAGAGTAGATGTGGTCTAATTAGCTTCTGACACTCCTGAGTGTTGTCATGATGGAAGAAGCTGCACTGGGTGGAATCTGACTTTCTGTCTATCACTTAAAAGGTACAGAAGCCCTCTCCTGGGTACATTTGGAGATTCCAATGAGGTCAAAGGGTCAAACTAGATGAGGATTTGAGCATGTTCTAGAATTGTGTGCTTGTGACTGGGCACACCTCTTGGTTTACAAAAAATGCCCCCCCCCCCCCGTATTGTAGACTGGTGGTGTGAAAGGCTACATTGTGAATTACTAGTGTACAGATTATCCTATTTCTGCTGTGATTATTTTCCTTCAGAAACGGGTAATCAAGAACCAGACATTCATCGGTTTGAGTGCATTCATGGTGGGAATGGGGAAGAATGAGTCTTGAATGCAATTTTTCATTAGTCAGACTTGGAAACAATTACTTCCACCGCAACTAAAAACAATTTTACCTAGATTTACCCTCAATAGTGTTATGAGTTGCAGCAATAGAAACCATCTGTCCCGGGCAGTACTTCAGATCTAGCAGCAGTCAAAATCAGTGACGACACTTCAACACACATTCATTTCCACAATCACAGAGTAAGATTTGCTGCTCTCTCTCTCTCTCCTCTCTCACAGTAGGAAAAATGTTCAACCATAATAGCAGAGTCATTTCCCACATTTCACATCAGTATTGTTACTATACAATATTACAACACCAAACTAATAAGCCTAGGGGGTCTTGTTTTTAACTTTTCTTCTGCAGACACTGATAAATACAAGAATGACATCCCCTGTGTTTCAGCACATCTGAGTTTCTTTAGCAAGAATGCCATGCATGTTTCTGAAAACTGTCATGAGGCCCATAGCAATAAAGTTCAGCATACTCAGGCTGTAATCTTTTCCCAAGGAAATGGTTGGGATGCCAAGATGCCTTTTGACTTTTATTTCACAGCAGGATTTCATTCGCTGCAACTCAGTCCAAACCTTAAACTACACCATCTGCAATATACTATCCCACATTAGAAACTGTAGAAATATTCTATAAATATATTTTTTAAAATTAAGTACTGGGATGTGTTTCAGCACATGACAAACTCAGAAGACTAAAATTATCAATAGACTCTAAACATCAAGAATTCAAGGAAAACTCATTTTTAAGAGGTCTTTATTCAACATCTGAGATCTATGGTTCAGGAAAACATTTCTGCAGTGATTCCAAAATGAGTTTGCAAACCATTTTGCAGATTGTGAATTAATTAATTAAAATAGTTAACAGTGAACTATCTATAAAATAGCCGCAAATTACATTGCAGCAAGACAAACCATTGCTATTAATACAGGCAGATTAATAGCAACTTAGAAGGCTGAGCAACTTTCAAAGGAACAAGAATTCTCATCCTGAAATTCCATATTTTTTCTACCTTATGTTGTCAACATGTTCCTTCAACATGTCGCTGTTTTGCTGATGGATTGTTTATCCCTTAAACAACCTAGCATTCCATGTTTAGACGTCACCCTGCAGTACCTAAGAAGGAGCCAATCATGGGTTATGCGCTAAAACGAAAGAGGCAGGTGTGCTGCAGGCAGTGTGCTCACTCAAGCATGACAATGCATTTTTTAAACAGATGGGTTATTGTTATGTGTGAACAGCCCATTTTGCTGAAGGACTATACTTCTGGGTTTTTTCTTCTTCTTTTGAAGGAAGAAGCCTGCAGAGCAAACAGGACTCCTACACTTCCATGCCAAATGAAAAGAAAGGTTAAGAAAATTAAAATAATGTGATAGGAAGTAAAATACTCTCCCTTCATCACAGCATCCAAACATTGTCCTTGTTAGGTTAATGTTTTGAAATTCTAAATACAGACATTATGCCTACAATATAGCCCTGGTTTAATAGTTATAGTTCCCTTCTGGGCATTGCACTTTCAAAAGTAGCCTAGCAATCTCTTAATAATTACAGTGGTCTCATGGGAAAATCCATAACAATTAAAATGATATCCTGCTTAGCAGTGTCATTTTGCCAGGATAAAAGGGGGTTGGAAAAAATCCTGGAGGAGAGGGCTATCAATGGCTACGAGTCCTGACGGTTATGTGCCACCTCCAGTATCAGGGGCAGTAAGCCTATGAACACCAGTTGCTGGGGAACATGGACGGGAGGGTGCTGTTGCACATGTGTCTTGCTTGTGGGTACCTGGCTGACAGCTGGTTGTCACTGTGTGAGCAGACTGCTGGACTAGATGGACCCTTGGTCTGATCCATCATGGCTCTTATGTTCATATGTAAAATATTAAGTCTAAGATGACCTGAGACATAGTGGGATGGAAAGAACTTGGAAATTTGTGGCTTTCATAATCTGTGATTTGTGGTAATGGCTACTATTACCTCAAGTCTAATTATACTGCAGGTTTTGACCGTAACAGACTGGGACTTGGTTACCTGGAGGTCTCCTTGTCCCATATGCACCTGGTTGTATACCAAGATCTTCAAGTGAGTGCAGGGGAAAAGCTTACTCAATGGCAGCAACCCAACCATGTGGAATTCTGTCCCTCTGGTGTCTTAACTTGATGTCATTTTTGGTTCAAACTAAAGACCTTCTTATTTGCCCAGGCTATAAAATCCTCTGTGATTTGCTTTTATGTGCTTTGTATTCATTTTATTTCTGTCTAACAAACAGACACAGATTAGCATGGGTTGGAATTGGCCCTTAGTTTGAGATAGCAAAGCCTTCAAGTAATGTTACATAGCTGTCAAAGCTGGACATATTGTGCCTGTCTGGAACCTGTAGGCATGGTCCCTGTCTTTGTGTGTGCCTAGAGCCTCTTGAAAGAGGGGTCTGTCCACTCCATTATCCTGAGGGGGACTGCCCCACAGCAGGGGGAAGAAATATAGTTTTTTATAGGCTCCCCCAGCTTCAAACTGTGCCGACTACAAAACTATTTGCCACCCTTCAAACACATAGATATACTGGAGACAACTCAGGAAAGAGCAAAACAAAGGCGGAGCATACTTCAACCAGAAAGGCACTGGTTTCAGTAGTCTATTATGCAGCATCAGTTCAAACTATCATTTTGGAATGTTGTAGGAACCGATGATAGTTGATGGTGATTAAGAAACAAGTGCTTGTAACTCAGAAAAGAGCACCACCTGGACAAGTGGTGGGTGCTGGGCACTTCAGCCACAGTTGAGCAACACAGTTGGAAAAAGCAGCACTTGTTCCTATTTTGTCTGCATGCTTGGCCTTGATAGCCCATTCTAGCTGAACTCTGAGAGTATCAGAAGCGATAGGGAGGTGTCAATGAGCTTGTTGTATGCCATAATGAAAGTCCACAGGAAAGCGATGGAGCTTCTGCTGAAGGTTGTCCCACCCTTACGACATCACAGAAAGGGGACTGTAAATGGACTTAGGGAATGTGGCAGCGGGAGCACGTGGCGAAGCCAAGCTGGGGGGGGGGGGGAGAGAAGGAATGCAGGTGCCACAGAAAGGGATCTGTACCTGGGCTTAAGGAATGTGGTAGCATGGGCAAAAGCTTGTACAGGGAGTGCACAGTGAAGCCGAGCTGCGAGGGGGAATGCAGGCACCATGCGGGTACCACAGATTTACACCTGTGCTTGGGGAATGTAGCAGTGCGTGGCACAGAGTGGTAAGCGGCAGTTACTGCAGCCGAAACTCTCCCCACGGCTTGAGTTCGATCCCAGTGGAAGCTGGTTCTCAGGCAGCTGGCTCAGGTTGACTCAGCCTTCCATCCTTCCGAGGTCGGTAAAATGAGTACCCAGCTAGCTGGGGGAAAGGAAACTGTAACTGGGGAAGGCAATAGCAAACCACCCCGCTACAAAGTCTGCCAAGAAAATGTCAGTGAAAGCAGGTGTCCCTCTAGGAGTCAGCAATGACTCAAGTGCTTGCACAAGAGGTTCCTTTCCTTTCCTTGGAGAATGTAGCAGTGCATGGCAAAGCTGAGCAGCGGGCAGAAAGCACCAAAAGAATGGCCTTGACAAATGCCCATGACTCCGTGGAGGCTTGTGGGACCAGGGCAAAACTTCATAGGCAGCTTTTCCTAGGAGGCAGGTGAGGCACCTTGAAAACTCTGCAGAATCAGCAGAGGAGGTTAACTTCCCCATTATTAGATTGTAAGCCTATGCGGCAGAGTCTTGCTATTTACTGTTTTACTCTGTACAGCACCATGTACATTGATGGTGCTATATAAATAAATAATAATAATAATAATAATAATAATAATTCCCACCCACCCCCATTTCTGGCAGAGACACGAGGGAGAAGAAAACGCCCATGACGCAAAGCCATCCAATCGGAGGAAGGCAGGTGATGTGACTGTATGGCAAGGGTCGATGGGATATATTTCCACAGCATTATTGTGACAGAGAGAAGGGGTAAGGGATGATTCAAACAACACACGGGGCATAAACTTAGCTTATTTTCAAAATAAGCTACTGTGAGTGGCTTATTAACCCATCATGGGCTATCATGACATACAAACGTGCCTTTCTGTGCTTGATATGATAAGGTTTGTACACAGGCATTGACTGGACACAGACCTGCTTAGTTTCTGTTAAGGTTGTTACTTTCTGTGCCTTCAGACCATGCTCTCGGTCCTTCAACATTTGGCTCCACAATCCTAGTTTAACACTGTACCAAGGTTATCTGTTTTTAATGTACACAACGTCTCTGAACATCACAAAGACTTATGTAATAATGTGAAATGAATATTTAAAAGGCCCAAGAAATAATTACAGATGGATTGCAATAGGAAGACTATTTATGCCCCCAATAATTAATCAATTGCTAATGTTCTTATACATTAAGAAAGAAAATGCTTAAATTTAAGAGGGGGGGGGGGAAATGTACTTTTTCCAAACAGAAAAAAAGTGGCAATGGGTGACAAACTGTCCTGCACATGCCATATTGATGACTACCCCTCAAAAAAAGAGAAAAGAAAGAAAAGAAAAGAAACCAAAACCCTCAATCAGCAAATATAGAGCAAACACATTAAACAAAATGTAACCTTTACAGTCATTTGAATAATTTGCTTGGTCATTGCTCTGAATCATCTCAGCCATAAGTCACATATCCTTGTGCTAATTGAATTTATTCTACAGAAGACTTTTCAGTTTTACAGGCTGAAGAAAAAACTGAAGTTAAAACAAAAAGTAGGAATGTGAAACCGACATAACCCATGGGACAAACAGAATCAGATTAGCACATAGCAGGCATTTCTCTGTTAAAATCACTCCTTTTAAAATAGTCAACTCAGTATGGAGAAATTAAGGAATAATTCCTCTGGGTTTTCTTTTTGCCAGATTCAGTCTGGATACTATCTCTCCACCAATCATCATTCTGATTTACATGCCCATTGCTCTCATTTTGTACTTATCCATTGTTTCAACTAGTACCCACAATTAGAAGTCAGATGTGCTTGTTCCTTGCAAAGCTATCTGCTGCAATGGAAGGACGCCTTTGGCTGGTGAGGGCACAGTTTGTTCCACTCTTATTTTTCTGCACATCTACACAGCATGCAATTTTATTTAAACAAAGATGATGAAACCCCAAGAAGTCGCTGCCCCCATTCAGGCAACACGCTAAACCATGCTGCTTAACCACAAAATGGTTAACGGAATGCATTAACATTCCATGTTGTCTGAATGGGGCCTATGAATACTGTATTCACACAAGATCAGCAAAAATGGGCGGTACAGAACCTGAAGATAAAATAAAACAGAAAAGAAAAAATGTGGCAAAATGGTAATTTGAGTGGGGGAAAGTACTTTTGCATAGAAGTACAAGTGAGATGGAGAATTTTATCCTCCCCCCTGCCCCCCCTACCATTTTCTTTATGAAAATTCCCACCCTCTGAATTTATTAAGGGCACAGGGAATCAAAGAACGCCTAGACAGAAATAGCAGCAGCATTTAAACTAATTATTTTTTGTGTGTTTCTTTATTTCAACCACTGGAGCAAACGAAAGGCAAGCCATGAGTAATGCCATAAATATTTGTTGTAAGGAGCAAAAATTGAATGTTACAATACAATAACCTTCCTTTGGAAATATATAAAATCTTGTGCGTGTGTGTATGTCATACATTTCAGAAAAATACATTATTAATTCCCATAAGTAGATTTCGCAACCATTTTGTTAGTGTAGTAAAGCTAGCTGTCATTAGCAGAATAGGGGAAAACCCTTCTTTGTCACAACAGAACAAAAAGAGACTCTCATCATGACAACCCCTTCCAACAGAAGGATGCATTTCCTCTTAGAACGATGATCATGCTGGACTTTTGGAAATCCTCTCACTATTTAGGGCAAAGATTATATTTCTTAAATGAAAAAGAAAGCTACAGAGAATATAATTAAGTTGTGACTTCTATGCTTTATTTGCATGAAATCATGTGAATTGATAAGTTATAATAACCATCAATAACATTCAAGAAAATGAAGCTAGACAGGAAACAAAGGAATTTCAAGGAAACTTCTGCACATCACTGTTTTATTCAGGCACAATTCGAATGAAAGCTCCTCTAAAAACAAAACATTCCCTAGGCCTAGGAAAAACAAATAAGGAAGCAATCTTATGGCCCAAAGACAATGCCTGAGGGGCCATAGAATACTGGGGATTCCTCCTTAAGAAGTCAGAGTGATGTCTCTAACCTTGGAAGGGGGAGTTGAAGATTCACCCCCTCCCCTGCCTCCTTGCAGCTGGCAAGGGAAGAACCATACCAGCTGGTCTCTGAGGTTGGAAAATTGATCCCGGAGACAGTGAAAAGGGGACATTCTGGTGGGAAGGAAGGAGACTGAAGAGGCCAGCATATATGAGCTATCCTGAGCATCTTCCAGCTTCCTTCCCTGCCTCTTTAAAGAGCTGCCTTGGATGGACAAAAAAAGCCCATCTAGCGAAAAATGCAGGGAGGGACGATAGGGAGGCAAAGATTCCCCCATCACTTCTGAATGATTGGAAGCCTCCAAGTTTGGGGGTTCAAATCAAAGAGAGCACAATTGACAGGATTTCACCCTAAGTGTCTAAACATTTTTTTAAAAAAACCCACATACACACATTTGAGGTATGAAGGGGAAGGAGCTAGAAGACTTGGATAGCGATGAATAGATAAAATAGGAAAGCTTCAAATACATTCAGATCTCTTGCCAGAAACATTAAAGTACAGTAGCACTTTATGTTGTGATAAAAGTTTCAACATGTGTAGTTCCAACAAGGACAAAGTTCTGCTTCTGATTTGAGGCAAAACAGGTTGTTCCCGAAGTGACCTGCTATCATACGTGGGATTCAAATTAAATCTTGCCTTCTGTGCACACCCACTAGTTACAGCTTCTAAAATTAAGTTACTGATGAGAGTTTCCATTTAATTATTCCACACAAGTTTGACAACGTAGGTTCAAAACTCAAGAAAATTCTTTCTTGAACACATTAAGAAATATGATAATGTAGACAGCCAAATAGATAACCCCGTTATATGACTACTCTCAGATGGTTTTAATGCTAGTTAGGTTTTTCTTGTTTGTGTTGGAGAACTATAGAGATAATGCTGTATTGTATGGATATATATAATTTTTGAACTTCGGATCTGCTCAACTGCATTTGTTTTGGGGAGTTTCCCCCCTGCTGGAGGTACTCCTTTAAAAAAAAAGTATACATTTTAAAAGTTGTCAAAAATGTGACTTAACTGGCTTTAGTTTCTGTCTGTTTTTAGCTGAGGAGTTCTTTATTTTACCGTTCCCAGGAGCTTGTAGACACTATAGCTAATATGAATATTTTTCAGAGAATGCACATTAACATATTAACCTACAGGCATGTGAAAAAGGAAGTACACCCTCTTGGAATTGTATGATTTTACATATCAGGACATAATAACAATCATCTGTTCCTTAGCAGGTCTAAAAATTAGGTAAATACAAACTCAGATGAACAACAACACATGACATATTACACCATGTCATGATTTATTTAACAGAAATAAAGCCAAAATGGAGAAGCCATGTGTGAAAAAGTAAGTACACCCTTACTGCTTCCATAGGAATTAAGATGCTAAGTAGCAGACAGGTGCTGCTAATCAAATGCCCGTGATTAATTGATCATCAACAAGTATGACCACCTCTATAAAAGCCAAAGTGTTTTTTTTTCAGTTTGCTGGTCTGGAGCATTCAGGTGTGTGTTAACACAATGCCAAGGAGGAAAGACATCAGCAATTATCTTAGAGAAGCAATTGCTGCAGCCCATCAATCTGGGAAGGGTTATAAGGCCATTTCCAATCAATTTAAAGTCCATCATTCTACAGTGAGAAAGATGATTCAAAAGTGGAAAAGATTCAAGACTGTTGCCAATCTTCCCAGGAGAGGACGTCCCAGCAAAATCACCCCAAGGTCAGACCGTGCAATGCTCAGGAGAAATTGAGAAAACCCAAGAGTTACATCTCAGACTCTATAGGCGTCAGTGAGCATGTTAAATGTTAAAGTTCATGACAGTACAATTAGAAAAAGACTGAACAAGTATGGTTTGTTTGGAAGGGTTGCCAGGAGAAAGCCTCTTCTCTCTAAAAAGAACGTGGCAGCACAGCTTAGGTTTGCAAAGTTGCATCTGAACAAACCACAAGACTTCTGGAACAATGTCCTTTGGACAGACGAGACCAAAGTGGAGATGTTTGGCCATAATGCACAGCGCCACGTTTGGCGAAAACCAAACACAGCATATCAGCACAAACACCTCATACCAACTGTCAAGCAGGTGGTGGAGGGATGATGATTTGGGCTTATTTTGCAGCCACAGGACCTGGGAACCTTGCAGTCATTGAGTCAACCATGAACTCCTCTGCATACCAAAGTATTCTAGAGTCAAATGTGAGGCCATCTGTCTGACAGCTAAAGCTTGGCCAAAATTGGGTCATGCAACAGGACAATGATCCCAAGTACACCAGCAAATCTACAACAGAATAACTGAAAAAGAAAAGAATCACAGTGTTGTAATGGCCCAGTCAAAGTCCAGACCTCAACCGATTGAAATGCTGTGGCAGGACCTTAAGAGAGCTGTGCATAAACAAACGCCCTCAAACCTCAATGAACTGTAAAGAAGAGTGGGCCAAAATTCCTCCACAACGAGAGACTGATAAAGTCATACAGAAAACGAGTACTTCAAGCTATTGCTGCTAAAGGTGGTTCTACAAGCTATTGAATCATAAGGTATACTTACTTTTTCACACATGGCTTCTCCATTTTGGCTTTATTTCTGTTCAACAATTTTTGCCTTCCCTGCAGAAATGAGTTGTTTTCATATTTCACTCATCACAGTTAGTCAGTTTGAATTTCTCTTATGAATGTGACCTACTACCAATAGTTTCTCCTTGTTCCCAGCTCATATCTTCCCCGCTTTGCCTGCTGCCTCTGGAATGCTCAATCTATCTTGATTATAGTTTTTATAGTACACATATCTTTCCCTTACAAACTATTAGTTCAATCTCTCAAATTCTGCCTCTATATATGGATGAATGGATTCCCTCTAGATAAGGCTTTTATGGTGCCGTTGCCCTGCTTCACTCTTAGAATTTTATGGGGGTCCAGATGAAATCAACTTCCTCTTGTAGCCATCTTGTGGTTTCTTGCTGCTTCTTCAGTCTTTTTCCTTACTGCAGAAAATCCATTAAGGAAAACGAGACAAAATTGCTGCACAATGCCTCCTGATTGTTAGTGCCAGAAGCCTTCTATTTGAAAATTCCCCTCTGTCTGGGAAACACCCCCCCCCCCATGTTTGTATAGTACTGTAATGTTTTGGGGGATCTACATCCAACAAGAAAGAACATTTCAGAATGCTGATTGCTGATTTTGCAAAAATAAATAAATATAACATGCCTACTTCCCCGAAAGGCGGGGGGAGAACTACTCAAAGAAATAAACATTTATGTTGCCTTCCCATAGACGTGTTTCAGCACAAAGTTAAAAGAAAGCAAAACACAAGACCTCACTTCCATTGAAGAATGTTGGAGAAAAGCCACTTCCTCCAGCAGAAGCACATTTCCCCATTTAAATTCTGTGTTTTTTTTAAGTGTTACTGTACAGTGCTCCAGTACAAAACGAAAATTAAAACAACCTTGAAGAGAGAACAATATCAATTAGTAGTCAGCCACGTCCACCTCCATTTTCTATAATCTGCTCTTGAAGCTCCCTAGGCAGAAGGGAACAATGGGGACCTCAAGAATTTTAGCATACCCATGACTGGAGTAAATTTCCATAATTAGCAAACAATTTGCACAACAATTTTGTCCCGTTATGAATAGCAGGTGCCAGGGAGGAGGCATGCAATTCCAGTCAGGATCATGGCTGGAGCAAAGTGGCCCTGACATGGTCCTTAGAAATAGCACTCTTGGCAGAAATGTGAACGAAAGGATAACCACCCAATTAGGGGGCTAATTAGAGACACTATTTTAATTTAATTTATGAATAGCATGCATACTTTAATCTTAGATTCAGTCTTGAGAGATGCATGCCAGAGAGATGGATACAAGTTTCATAGCTTTTTCTCATTCTTTAACAGTTGACTGACATGTTTTAATGCATTGTCTGGTTGCAGAAGCCAATTTTATGTTTTAAAAATATCTACTTAAAGAATAAATTTCATTCTTTATTGACATTTTAAAGCTTATCTGGAAGGAGAAGACATTTAAAAATAATCTGTATAAAGAAAACATTTCATTCTTTATTAACATTCCACATCTTTACTGAGATTTACATGCTGCTTCAAGTGTAACTGAAATGAATAAAACACAACATTCTGCTTTATAGAGAAATTTAGTGCTATTTAACAGTAATATCTGCACAGTTCACTTTCATGTGGATTGCAGATCTGGAAACTTTCCAGTTTAGCACTAGTTTTCAAGGCCCCAAGATGAGGAACCTTGATGGTTATGACATCCCTTCCCTTTTTTGTGCCACTACAAGGCCCTCTCACTGTCCCCCAATTCCTCAGAGGTGCCAACTAAGGTGTACATGGAAGTTTATATTAACAACAGAGGTGTTCAAAAAGCACTGCTGAAATGATTAAACCATATTGCTTTATCAGGCTATGACAGATAGTAACATGCTTTATTTTTATTTTGAATTTACTTTTACAAAGCATATTCATAAAATGTCTACAGCTGTCATAAATACAAGGACACAATTGTACTACTTGAATTGTAAGAGCATAATAGAATGAGCTGTTTTTAAAACACTCTCTCACACACACTTAACTGATTTAATAAACAGTGTTTGACTAGAATTACTGTTAGCGTTTCTTCAATAAGGCATATGTGAGAATTTCATAGGGCCATTAAAGCATTAGAACAGAAGTGGAAGTTTTCTGCTAGATATGATATTCAATTGCATGCCTGCCAAGGACATCTAAGAAAAAATCACAGCTGAACGTCCCCCTCCCAAAACTCTTTCTAAATGATTCTTGAATGTTTTGCAGATTATGATCTTCTCAAAGATTTTGAGCCAATCCGGCTCAAAAGTTTCATAAACAAAGTATAATTTTCTAATCTGAAAGGAATATAATTAACGTAAGTAAAAACAAATTGTAATGTTTATTGCTTGACTTAGTTATAATGCATTTATAATACACTTATCTGTACACTGCATCTTTTAAACCCCCCAAAGTGTGGAAATGTTTGTATCACCTATATAATTGCTTTGTCGTTTATTGCAGGTGAGACTAATGCCATTACATAATTATACTGCTCTGACTTGCTTTAGAGAGCAATCCTATGGCCCCTAGACAGCATGGGGGGGGGGGAGCGCATAGTTTGGATTCCTGGATCTGAGGCTCCAACTTTAAGCCTAGGAGTCTAAATGCCTCTCCCTCTCCCTGCCTACTAGCAGTCAACGCAGACAGAACCATGCCAGCTGCCTTTCTGAGGTTGCAAGGCAAAGGGGGTGTTTCTTCAGGCATGGAAGGGAGGCTGCCATATGAAATTGTCAGGATTGGGCCCAGGCTCAATCTGATTAAGTTTCAGAGATGGGATTAGGAGAAATTCAGCTGGGATAGAGAGTAGTAAGGAAATTCCCCAAGACTTTCCAGGAGCCAGCGAAGAACCTTTGCAGGAGCATATCATACAGGAGGGCCAGATGCAGATTCTGTCTCCCACCACCTTGGGAAATCAGCTTCTGTCAGAGGGTGAGGAAGGGCATGACTTGGCAGGTGTGAGATTCCACCATCAAATCAAGCAAGTTGATCTTGTCTTAGGTGATAGGTGCTCTGCCAGTCTGGCTGTTGGGAGGCAAGGAGGGAGGAGCCACCTTGAAAGAGGGACTTAGAAAGCCCTTCAGGCATGCTGTAGTAGCTTACACTACTTAGCTAATTAGGTCCTGAAGGCAGCTTCTGGCCTTTGTTGATTCTGATGGTTTGAAGAGTCAATGTTAACCTGATAACAGCTGGCTTCCCCAGCTTCCTTCCCTTCCCCTCCCAGCATCTGGATAGGATTGCGCCCTTAAACATCTTTGAGGTGCACTGTATCATTTTGATACGGTCCAAGCTTTGTTAAACACTATTAGTCGTTTAAAATGTTTAACATTATGAAAACAAGATGCAGAAGTAGGAAAAATGGTGGGTAATAGAAGAAAAATGGATAATAAGGAGAAGAACAAATACAATGCTCAATCCTTTGCATGCTTTCTCAGAAATAAGTCCCATTGAGTAAATGTGCATAGTGTTGCAGTCTAAGAGATTTGTGCATTTGAGGCTAGACTAAAATGAAAAACTAGATGTTTGAGACTTTCCAAAGAAACCCCACAAAATCAAATAGAGAGGTATGAAAAGAACTGATGGACCAATATACAAATTCAATTAACAAGAATCCTTTCAGTTCAACATGTTGTGTTAAGAACTTCCCATGTTCACTCAGATGCTAAAATCCCAGGAAATTATAGATATTAAGGGTTACATCATTAATAGTTGAGCTATTTAAGCAATGTGGATATGGTATAGTATCCTATGCAATGATTAGTTCCAGCTTCATCACTGCCTTTGAGCTGGATAGCCATTAGTGGCAAAGAAGTGGGGCTACCTCCCAGATTTGTCTGTTTGCTTGAATAAACACATGGAGTCTATGCAGTTGAGTCTAATTATTCCATGTTACAAGTATCCAACTGGCAACCAATGCTTGACATAAATGATAAAGTTGTAAAGGACCTTGAAAGTCATCTAGCCCAAATCCTTGCTCAGAGCAGGAAAGCCACAGTATCCTTACTCCCCCCGTACATCTATTAATACTAAACAAATTTATACAGAAAATATCAATTAGCAGGTATTAGGCCATGGCAGCCAAATAGAACCTCCACGTTCTGTTGGTAACCTAGGCCCAACCTTTGTTGGGTGTTTGGGATTAGTGCAAAATGAGTTGGGAATGGAGCAGCTCTTCAATTCTATATTTGAAGCCCCCAATTCTTAGCATAATAAATGAGAGTTTATTTTATGCTGCTTATAAATCAAACTTCTTAAATGGGCAATTCTAAATTTTGTTGACATCTCTAGTTTCTTATCTCCTCCTACTCAGTGCATATTAAAAAAACACCCACCCACATTTATTTATTTATTTTAAACCATTTTTGGGCAACTTTCAGGCCAGGACCCTTCCCAAGGTAGCATACAACAATAAAACACATAATAAAAACCGATGAGCAGGAGGTTGGACTCAATGGCCTTATAGACCAACTCTATAGCCAACCCTTCCAACTCTACTATTTTATGATTCAATGATGTGGCAATAAAAGCAGTAAAAACATAATAGAAACAGCAATAAAATAAGCAACAGCAGCAAACATTCTGAAAAACATCAAACAAAATAAAACTTACTGTAGATAACTACAGCTACAGCCCAGTCCTATAACACAATAATCAGGGGAAGGCCAGAATAAAGTAGTAAAGTAGAGAAAGTCCTCTCTTGCTGATCTTAAAATACGGGCAGGCTGATATGCGTGAAGGTGGTCCTTCAAGTAATTTGGTCCCACATCATTTAAGGCTTTAATGCTCAAAATTAGCATTTTAAATTGGTCTCAGAAACACATCGGTATCACACTATAGGTGTTATATAGTTGAATCACCTCGCCGCCACCAACATTTGGTTGGCTGCATTCTGCACCAGCTGAAGTTTCCAGATTATCTTTGAAGGCAGTCCCATGTACAGCACATTACAGAAGTCCAGCCTGGATGTCACTAGCACATGGAAAATTGAAGCAAGATCCATCCTCTCCAGATAAGGCCACATCTGGTGTACCAGTGGTTGGAAGTAGAAAAGAACAAAATGGCTCAAGTATAGCCATCTTGGATGACTTGTATATGTGACAAGGGAATAGAACTGAAAGTGCTGATCAGTTATGCTTCAGAGAGATAGTGAGAAATGTCTATTAAGCACATCCCAACTTGAAACAATAGCTTAACTGTGATAACCTAAATGTATAAATATTTTCCTAAAAGTTACACTGGCTGAAGATTTGCTCTAGGACAGACAGCATTCTGTCCTGCTGCTTCCCTTACAATTACTCGTAATAAAATGTCTGACTTTTGTTTGTAAACTAAATGCAGAAGTGAAGACTGGCGAGATCACATTACGCCAGTCCTTTTACAACTTCATTGGCTGCCAGTCCAGGTGCAGGCCCGATTCAAAGTGCTGGTATTGACATTTAAAGCCCTAAACGGTTTGGGGCCAGGTTATTTGAAGGGACGCCTCCTCCCATATGTACCTGCCCGGACCTTAAGATCATCTACAGGGGCCCTTCTCCGTGAGCCCCTGCCGAAGGAAGTGAGGCAGGTGGCTCCTAGGAGGAGGGCTTTCTCCACTGTGGCACCCCGGTTGTGGAATGAGCTCCCCAGAGAGGTCCGCCTGGCGCCTACACTGTACTCCTTTCATCGCCAGCTGAAGACCTTTTTATTCTCTCAGTATTTTAACACTTAATTTTAACAAATTTAAATTTTACTGTTTTAACTCTGTATTTTATTCTTATATCAATTTTGCTACGTGGTTTTATCCTGGTTGTGCTTTTTATACAGTATTTTGTATTTGTGCTTTTAACCTGTTGGTTGTTTTATTATGGTTTTAATTTCTGTGAACAGAGAGCTTCGGCTATTGGGCGGTATAAAAATGTAATAAATAAATAAACAAATAAATAAATAAAATTGTTTTTTCTCCCACACCAGCCTAAGCTGTGAAAACACACTTCCTATGCTTCTCCAGTTAGCACAGAATCCAGGAGGACTCCCAGACTATGTTCTTGGTTTATTAGTGAAAGTGCAACCCTATCTAAGACCAGTTATACCTCAACCCAGAGTAGTTGGTTTCCCAACCAACAATAACTCCATCTTGTATGGTAAATGTTTCACCTTGTTTATCCTTATCCACCCCAAAACAGCCTCCAGACACTGTTTCATGAGTTTGACAGCTTCCCTGGGATGTGTAGATGGATATAAAGCATATAACTATCATCTGCATGATACCTCAGC
Source organism: Elgaria multicarinata webbii (assembly GCF_023053635.1). NCBI lineage: Eukaryota > Metazoa > Chordata > Lepidosauria > Squamata > Anguidae > Elgaria > Elgaria multicarinata. The sequence continues at coordinate 97,267,567 of NC_086172.1, forward strand.
CCCAACCACCTTATGACTTCCCCCAGCAGTTCCATGTAGATGTTAAAAAGCATGGGGTACAGGTTGGAGCCTTGTGGCATCCACAGGTCATGAGGTGAAACAAAAATCCCCCAGCACCACCTTCTGAGACTGCTCCTCCAAGAAGGACCAGAACCACTCTGGAAGGTGTCTACCTTCTTCCATTCATGTAAAGAAAAATACAAAACCCCACAACCACCCAAGACCCTGTATATTTGCATATTTTATTTGCTATTCTTTCTGTACCTGGTGTGCTTTTTTGCAACATGGGAGAAACTGGTGAAATCCATAAAGACTGATTTAATCTAACTGAGCAATTTTAGCACTGCATTATCTCTAATCCCTAGTTAATGCACAAAGAATAAAAAATATGCTAACACATGACAAGGCATACTAATGTGATATATGTAAACACCTCAGGTGAAATGAGGCATGATGTATGTCATTTTTTTACTCAAAATGTCCTTTTACACAGCTGTCCACAAAGGAGTTTTATTGCTTGACATATTCTGTTGAATGCATGACTATTTAAGAAGTTTGATTTATAAGCAACATAAAATAAACCCTCATTTATTGTCCTAAGAAATCAAAATAAGAGTTAGCACTCAGCCTGAATCATTCTAGTCCAATCCTTCTATTTGATTTTCATTAAAAGTATTTTATTTCATGTTTCCATCACACAACACTCAGGACAGCTAACATTATTTAAATAAATAAATAAAATATATGATACAAATTTACAGAAATAACAACGTTAATTAAAAGGAGAAAAAGCTGAAAATCCCACATAAAGAGTGTTACAATAACTCATGACTTCCACTGAGTGACTTTGAACCAGGCACCATCTCTCAGCCTAACCTATCTCACATGGTTTTTGTAAAGATAAAATGGAGGGGAACCATGTACACCGCCTTAAGCTCCTTGGAGGAAAGGCAGGATAGAAATGTAATGTATCAGTCTGGATAGATTGAGTTGACAGAGCTTAACGAAGATCATGGTGCTCTTAGTATCTTACCAATCAGTCGATGAGTTGTATCCAAAACCACTAAGGCTGAAGTCAGAGATCAAATCTATTCCCAATTTCTACAGGAACAAATAAATAAGTGCACCAGTTCCAGTCCTTTCCCCACTGATTCACTCACAATGGAATGCCAGAACACCATTATGGGCTAAGGCCTACTCAGGTGTACAGCTTTAAAGCTGTGTAGAAGAAGCCAAGAACACATACTCTAGTCTCCCCCACTCTCTCCTGGCATCTCTGTGTTGACAGGGAAGGTCTGTAGAGAAAGTAACCAGGAACTCTGCCAAATAAGCATAGGTTCAAGTCAAAGCAATCTTGACCTGTAAGTGGGATTGTTAATTGATTTCCTTTTATTTGTTCTTTGTATGGCTGTTGTACATATTTTTGAGAGTTTGATGTTAGAATCTCTATCTTTAGTACCTCAGATATGAATTTGTTCTTGGCTCTGCAGGTAACCTCAACGTATGGGTCATAGGGTGGAGCAGAGAAGACCTTTAAGCTGCCATAGGGCACAACAGATAAGACCACTAAACATATATGGTGGATGACGGGCTTCTAGTCAAATACAAAATAAATCATGCAAGTCTGAAGTCTGCCTAGCCTTCTCCCAGAACTTGGGAACAAGCTCATTTTCCAGAGGCATCTTGTTTATAATTCACAGAAACAGAAAAGTAGGAGCATCTATAAGGAGCTTTGGCCCTTTAATTTACAGATGGTCTACACCGTCTTGAAAATTAATGCAATCACAAATAAGCAGACAAATGAAATGGCACATGGGTGCCATGGGAGAAGGGGCCAAGTGGCTCCCCTTGATCATAGGCAATGCATGAGGGGCAAGAGATTTTGGGAAATGGAAAGGCAGGTCAGGCAGAACTTTGAACATTGTATTTTTCATTGTCTCATGCTAATTTTGGCATTTGCTATGCCTGAATTTACTGTAATGCTTAGTGTTTTTGAGGCTGGATAGGCTAAAGATCCAAATGAATACATGAAAATCGCTTGTTGACAAAATGACAAAAACAATAATTTCATATTGCAGTGTATTTTGTTTACCTTCCATTTTAACTTAATTTGCATTTTGTTTAACTTGCATTAATTTACAGTATTTTGTAAATACTCCAAAGCTGGTTTTCTCCTACACTTTTTAATTCAGTACTGGTATATTCTTTCCCATGTAAGTGCATATTATACAGTTATGGTACATTAATTTTTACAGCCCAAACACACTCTTCACATTCAAAGATTGATTTTGAAGGGGCTGTGAATCACAGTTTATTAGACAGAGATATGTTCAACTTTCATGTTCAGCATCTTTTTACTATATTATTCTGATATAAATTAAGTCCAACAATGGTTACTAAATATTTACTGCCTCCACCATTAAATATTTTAATTTTAGAAGTATTCCATACCTTGAGTTGATACCATTGATAAAATACTATTATTGAGCTGTTATTAATGAGCTACACCTTAAATAGAGATAAAGTGATACTGGGCATTTAGAAAATTCTTATTACTCATTAAGATAAGTATAGTATGAATTGACATTCTGGTATACTTCTCCCAATATAACCCATGGCTGGGATCCAAAGAGATGATATCCACTGAACAGCACTGTGTGTATTCAGCAGCCAGAACTACTATGCCAAAAACAACAAATAAAGTTCAGCAGCTCAAGCTATTCACTTCTTTTGGTGATTATTGTTAGAAAAATACTATAGGCTTTTAAAAGGTGAAGAATGCTAATTAAAAATGATCTTGAGAAATTAAATGGAGAACTGTGTTTGCTCTCATATATTACCCATGGTTTCATTAAAAAAAAAATTAAGTAAGGGCATAATGCTATAGGACACACCCTGGGTACTCATAGGCCTTATGTGGATCCATTGCAGAGCAAAAGATGCCATGCGCATCTCAGGTGATTTTGCCTGTCTAGGGGAGGCTTTGGGGAGAGGGAGGGAAGCAGCACGCTGAGGATACCCCATAGCCCCACAGCTCCAGTCTCTTCCCCGCCCCTGGGAATGCCTCCTTTTCCCTATCTCTGCACTCCATTTTGCGAGAGGCACTGGCTATGAGGGGGAAGGGAGGGGAGCACCATTCCCTGGCCCCGAACCCTGTCTATGAGCTGGAACCAGGAAACTGAACAAGCCTATGTCCCCCTGTCTAGGGGACATAGGATTGCTCCTTTAAATAGTGGAACATTTTGTCTCTCTGGCCATTTTCCCCCCCTCATTTTTTTTTTTTTTACTGAAATCCAATTATAATGCATAATTTTTCAACACAGGTGTATTTTTAGTGATTCCTATAGAGGAATCACTATATGGAAATAATGTACAACAGGTGAACATTTATGTGGATTTCATGCAGGATATGTCCTCAGATAACCATGCAGATTTTCTCATTCTGATGTAATTTTCAAAAAGTTCATATTTAATTCAATCTTCTTAAAACATGTTTTCAGATGGAGCTAGTATCAAATAATTATTCCCATATTCTAAATCCAAAACAGTTTTATAAGATGAGATTGCTTTTGAGTAGCAGTCGACTACACAGGAGGAGTTCAATGCTTTTGACATGAAGTCACTTCAAAAGGGAGATTACCCTAAACTCAAAATCACATATATCCTGGAAGAATTCTGTCTTAGCCACAGGTCAACTGTAATTAAATAATTTGATTTAATTTGACTAAATATTCTTGTTTAATACGATTCAATCAGCTTCAGGCTCTGCCATGAAATACTCCTGTTCTTGAGTAATATAGCAAATGAGTGCTCACATGCTGAAGCAGTGGAAAACAAGCCTTAAACTTTTGAGTAGTTCACACAGGATATTATTATCACTTATTGTTGTTGTTGTTGTTGTTGTTATTATTATTTTCAGTCACTATCCATTATACTCTAGAAAGCACTCAGTTGCAACAATCAAAATAACTGAAACTAGCGTGAACTTGCATTTCCTGCCCAACAATTCTAAGAGTAAGACAAATGCTACTTTAAGATGTTGGCCAGAACCCCTGTTATCTTAACAACTTTTCCAACACAGGTGTATTTTTAGTGATTATCAACTTCACATTTATTGTGGTGGGAACAAAACCAATCAGAAAGACCTTTAGACCCTCAAGATTATGTCCGTTCAGGAAGTGGGAAAATTAGTAATATATCCCAGTTTGATTACAAAATACCATGGCTTTACGTTATAGTTGGTCAATATTAAATATAGCAAAATACAGAATGCAGTCTAGTACTTCCCCAATCGCTTCCATATTCAATTGTTTAAAAGCCTAAGATAAAAGTAGTTTGAAGTACCTGCAAAGTACAGTTCATCATTCGTACTATGTAATCAAACTGCTGATGGTCCAGTATTGCACGATTCTGCTGAACGTGGAGACTTAGTTCCTGTGTCAAACACTGTCGAGCTGCTTTTCCTTTGAGGGCTCTCAGTGCAGCAGGCAGGGTCTGTAGAGATAAAAACTTAACATTAAAAAGCTAAAAATATTCCAATTGCACCAACATTGTGTGTTGATTGTGTTAATATATTATTCTTTACTAATATTTTATCTTGTATTATTTGTAAATAACATAAGGCAAATCAGCAAACTTGCTGTAAATGACCTACACTTCAGCTAGTGACTAAAGTTTAAGCTCTCGATGCTTTTTTATATGTCAATATTTCATAATCACACTCCATTTTCCTTCTAAATTCGTAAACAGATGAAATTAGAATGAACAATGGTGGCTTGCAGCAGAGACTTTTAAATTGTGGTCTTGTTATGGAATATGTTTAGAGAGAGTTCAGCCTAGTACTCAGTCCTGTTCATTTTTAGGGAGGAGTGAAAAGCACTGCTACTTCCAGAAGGCATATATATGGCTTAGACTTTAGCAATCTGAGGTACTTTTTTTAAAAGAATGGATTAAATTTGTGTATGTGTGTGCTGCCTTACATTTATGGAAAGTTAGGCACTGAAAAATAAATAAATTAGATAAATAATGTTAAAAAATCAAACAGGACATGATAAATGATCAAAAAGCTTTCAATATATGACTGGGTTATCAATCGTAGATAATTATTTCACAAGCATGTAGAGAGGTTAGCTCAAAATAATTATATTGCTGTGCAACACATGCTATACTTTCCATATTATTTCATTGGTAACTAATTGAACAACAGAGTTCTATTAAAATACTGTTGGGAGGTATGCAGTTACAAGCAATCCCAGCTCTCCTTAAAATGAAAGCAATAATCATGTTGGTAGTTTCCCTAATCATTCCTAGAGGAAGAAGGACTGTTCCACTCATGCTGGCTTTGCATGGCTCCTCTTTTTGTTTTTATCTCACCTACACTTTAGCTATGAAATAAAGAAGCAAACCAGCCCAAAGGGTGGAGTACAGAGGATTCCATAAGAATGCGGATACTAAATTTTGGAACTATCCTGAAGTTGATACTGCAGAACTGGCTACCTTTCCTATCACACTGAGCATGACCTTTTCCTGTCTTTTTGTATCAGTTGCAAGCCTCTTAATACTTAGATGTGTAGGAGGAACAATAACTAAATGTACCTCAGCATTGGACACGAACTTTCAGCTGATGCTCATACCAAAAGTGAACTGGACTTTTTGAACATTCTGTTTGAACACTCAAAATCCCTTGAGGGGATCTTTCAAATATTTGGAAGCAACACTTGAAGTGCCCTCCTTCCATCCACTGCCTGCTACGTTGACCCCCTTCCCACAAGTAAAAACTCTCAAACTGGGGAAAGGGGTCAATGTAGCAGGTGGGGGAGGACTCCCTGACAGTATCCTGCCAGCATAGTGATGCTGCCAGCATTTTCTTCTGCCAATCCTAGGAGGGAAGCTTCTGCTGCCTGCTGCATCGCCCCCTTCTCCAAGGTGTGGTTTTTTTCCATTAGGGGAAGGGGCCAATTCAGCAGACAGCAGAGGAAATTGAGGGTGCAAGCAGAATCAAGGCAGGGGGCTTGCTCTTTGTAGGCTATGCCTGCCATTATTCTGCTCACAAAATCTCAGCAGGGGTGCTCCCATGGTTAAATACTAGGGGTGTGCACGGACCCCCCGCTCCGCTTCACTTGCAGATCCGCCATTTTTCGGATCGGGCCGCTCCGCCCCGCCCCCGCTCCGCCCACTTCCGCTCCGCTCCGCCCGGAGCTCCGGATCCGGATCCGGAGCTCCGTTTCCCCCCCCCATAGGCTTGCATTGAAAGCTAAAAAATTATACAACTTTTTTTCTGTTCAAGTTAGAAACCTCATGTTTGGCACCATGACACCTCATGGGGATATACACACGCACGCCAAGTTTCAAAGCAATCCCATCATCCCCTGATTTTTGGCGAATTTTTGAAAATCGGGCACCCCACACACAACATCCCTGCGAGGTGTGTTAAAAAACACGGGGAAAAGCCCGTTCAGATGAAGAAAGAGAAGTTTCCCAGAATCCCAAGTTACCTGTTTTGCCTATGCCCTCCTCCAACTTTGGGATCATCATGACCGGGAGCTGACTCTGCCCCTCAGCCCTTTGAAAAAGGTATTTTTCCCGCCGATTTTTTAAAAACTTCTAGCCCGCGACCCGTACGATGCAGAAAGTTGAGAGTGGTCTCAAAATGACCCCCATCCACGACTCTCTGTGCACAAGAATTTTCAGAATGATAGCTTAAACCCCCCCCAGTTATCCCCGATTCTTTCCCTCAATGCAATCCTATGGGCGAAAAGCCGAAAACGCAGTTTGAGCCGCGCGGTTGACCCGATTTTCACAAAAATATAGCCCGCGACCCGTACGATGCAGAAAGTTGAGAGTGGTCTCAAAATGACCCCCATCCACGACTCTCTGTGCACAAGAATTTTCAGAATGATAGCTTAAACCCCCCCCCAGTTATCCCCGATTCTTTCCCTCAATGCAATCCTATGGGCGAAAAGCCGAAAACGCAGTTTGAGCCGCGCGGTTGACCCGATTTTCACAAAAATATAGCCCGCGACCCGTACGATGCAGAAAGTTGAGAGTGGTCTCAAAATGACCCCCATCCACGACTCTCTGTGCACAAGAATTTTCAGAATGATAGCTTAAACCCCCCCCAGTTATCCCCGATTCTTTCCCTCAATGCAATCCTATGGGCGAAAAGCCGAAAACGCAGTTTGAGCCGCGCGGTTGACCCGATTTTCACAAAAATATAGCCCGCGACCCGTACGATGCAGAAAGTTGAGAGTGGTCTCAAAATGACCCCCATCCACGACTCTCTGTGCACAAGAATTTTCAGAATGATAGCTTAAACCCCCCCCCACTTATCCCCGATTCTTTCCCTCAATGCAATCCTATGGGCGAAAAGCCGAAAACGCAGTTTGAGCCGCGCGGTTGACCCGATTTTCACAAAAATATAGCCCGTGACCCGTACGATGCAGAGAGGTGAGAGTGGTCTCAAAATGACCCCCATCCACGACTCTCTGTGCACAAGAATTTTCAGAATGATAGCTTCAAAAACAACGTAGTTATGCGCGATTATTTGCCGCAATGCAATCCTATGGCGAAATGTTTTCAAGATGGCGACCGGAGCGCTCCGCCTGAACTCGGAGCTCCGAAAAATGGCCGCTTCTCTTCGCCTTGCTTCTAGGGGGTCCGCGGTCCGCTCCTACTCCGCCTCTGGGTAAGGCGGAGCAGGCCAATCCGCTACTGCTTCTACGCTCCTAATCGGAGCGGAGCACATCCCTATTAAATACCCCTGCTTTACGTTCTCAACCCCTGTCTATTTAGCACCACTCGATGGCCTAGTTCACATGTAATGACAACCCATTGGTTTAAAAATTAATGGGTTGTCTTGCATGAGTGAGAGGGAGAGAAGGTGCACTGCCTGTGGATAATGCATGGTTTGTTGTTGGTTGAATTGAGTTGTTTGGCACCTAAACAACCCAGTGCTCTGGGTTCACATGTCACACTCACAACCTACGAAGAGGTGATTGTGCGTTGTGGAATAAAAGCGGAAGGCTGGGTACATTGCAACTTGTGTGTGACAACCCATTGGTATGACAAGCCATTGGTTACATATGGATAGCCCCACTTGAATGAGTCTGAGCATCTGAGAATTTATATGCATAGCCAGACAAGAATTATCAACATCTTGGACAGGACATGGCACAATGTTGTAAATTCTAAAGTGTAAAACCATCAGAAACTGGACTTCCTAAGATGCTTCCTCTTATGATTTGTGTATGATCATCAACAGGAAGTTGAACATGAGTCAGCAGTATGAGATAGCCACTAGAAGGGCTAACACAGTTCTGGGCTGCATTAGAAGAAGCATTGCATCAAAGACATGTGTAGTCCTTATTCCTCTCTAATCAGCACTAGTGAGACCACACCTGAAATATTGTACGCAATTCTGGGCACCACGTTTCCAGAACGACATTGACAGGTTATAACAGGTTCAGAGAAGGGCAACAAAGAAGTAACAGGGATTTATGAGGACAAGCTGAAGGAACTGGGGATCTTTAGTCTGGAGAAAAGAAGGCTGAAGGGAGACTTCCTATATAAGACATTCAATATAAGGAAAAAACTTCTGGATAGTAAGATCTGTACAACAGTGGAAAAGTCTAACTACAGAGGTTGTGGGTTCTCCATCTATGGAGGTTTTTAAGACGACTCTGGACAGCCACCTCTCATGGATGGTCTAACTGGTTTTCCTGCATGTTGCAGATGATCCTTGTGGTCCCTTCAATTTCCACAGTTCTATGATTCTATGACAAACTTCATGTTTGAGACATGTTTGGGCAAAAAAAGAGACAAGTTACTTAGGTCAAGGAGTTGCCTCTCTATTCATGAGGTAGAGAGAAAAAAACATGGGGGGGGATTTCCTCCTATGGAAGCATGGATGGAGAAGGGACAGACACAGGGGTGGGACTAAGCTTCAAGTTTTTTAAAATTTAGATTAAAAACTGATCTGCATGTACACATAAACCTAAGTGGTACCTCAATCACTTTCAATCTGATTTACCAAATTGACCCAAAAGAACAATGAATACATGAAAATAGGACTAAAATCTGGCAAGACTGGTAAAGAGGTCAATCATTTAACATGTATGAGTTTAACTTGGAAATGTTTCTCAAACAGTTTAGCAAAAAACATTTATTACCTTTTCAGTCTCCAAAATTTTATTTTCAAATATAAAAGAGATGCAGTTTCTAACAACTTCCAGCCTTTGTGCACTGTTGAAAACCGTGCTTGCCTTTTCTACTATGGAAACTAACAAAGAAAGAAGTAGAAACATATGTGAAACAATTTATTTTAAAAACCACCATCACTAAAGAGCTATTCCATTATAAACATTCCTAAGATGATTCCTAGGATATCTTTGTTTTATTTTGCTACATTTGTCTTCATTAGATGTACAGAACAGATACAGGGATGTTTACTACATAACCCTTTTACTTCACAGGCAAATACATCATTGATATCTGATCAAATTTTTCTTGAGAGAGAAAGCTGTGAAAGTACAACTGTGAGAAACACAATGACAGAATGTAAAATCCACATTAATTTGGCAGGAAATAACGATAAGCACGACCAAACAGAAATCTGGCTGATGAATTTTCTCAGAAAAATCCCTGTGAACATTGACATTACAAGCTAACATTTGTCATGTGTATTCCTTTACAGAAGTGTGATAAGGCAGATATAACCCAGGATGTCTCCAATTCCAGCAGTGGTGCATGAAAAGGGGGCGGGGCTGGTGCCAAGCCAGTTGCATGTCTTGAGGAACATAACTGACTCCAGTGGAATGGAAAGAGCAGATCCCTGGCAGATCTGCCTGCATCTTCACAGATACCACTCACTGTTGGAACCAAGGTACGCCCACTGGCCTCAAGTGCAAAAACCACCCTATAACACACATGCAATTATACCACTGTACAGTAGACAGCACTCAACAGTTAAAAGTAAGTCAGCAAGTGGTATTGTTTGAAACCAGTTAATGTACCGCTACTACTGCTGTCAAGTATAAAGAAGGGGTGGCTAGTTGGTGGGGGAGTTATCAGTTGAAATTGCACAAGGAGTATAGGAAACTAAAAGCACTATGGTGGGTTTACTTATTTTAAAAAGTTCTATACCTCAGCACAGGTTACAGGGCAGTTTGCTATCTAGTGAAACTTCCTTGCTTGAACATGGGGAATTATGACTGTTGGCTATTATACAATGGGGATAGGGTGTTGAAACTAATATATTTACTTTGAGCACTTTTACAGAAGATGGGATACAACTATATTAACCAACAAAAGCAAACATATGAATTTCGTTACACAGAGCACATCAAAATATACAAGGGGGCCTGGGTCCAGGATCTGGTTTCTGCAAGAGGAATGGGCCTTACATGAATGAAAGAGTTCTGCTCATAGTGAATTCCTCCATTCACTTTTTTGGGTTACCCTCCTCCTGCCCTCCCACCTGAGCTCACTCTATTTAGCAGGATCTCCTGACTCTCTGTGCAGAATTTTTAGGAGGCTAGAGGATCTGCCATGGGAAGGAGGGGGCACGGAAGTCCATTTCTGCCAGTGCCATTGATCCAGCGTAAATTGGATCCAACCCAAGCATAAGAACCCAAAGATATTTGAGAACAGACCATAGCCACTGACAGTGTCAACTATATTCTTATTTTTAAAAGAATTTTCAGTGGTCTTGTTTCAATGGGCAAAGAGTGTTTTTTTCTTTTAAAAGGCATTTGGAGCACTCGAGAAAAATCATGAAGAATACAGTGAAATAGCTATAACTGAATGAAACAAAGAGATGATTCTCATACCAACAGGTGGACCAGCAGGAACAACACATTTCCTTTCCACACGAGAAGCAGGTGGTGCACTTTGGTTTTTAACCAAGCCTTCCTGGATTAGATCTTGAACCTGAGTCTCATTAATCTTGGGGAAGGGAAGTACATGAACACGCAGATGAGATCCTTCTGTAGGTCGTGGTACTTTCTGGAATGCCATGTGAGGATTTGGATTTTCCTGCAATCAAAACATAAGAACGTAAGAACATAAGAACAGCCCTACTGGATCAGACCAAGGTTCCATCTAGTCCAGCATTCTGTTCACACAGTGGCCAACCAGCCATCGCCCAGGGACTAACAAGGCAGGACATGGCGCAACAGCACCCTCCAACCCATGTTCCCCAGCAACTGGTGCACACGGGCTTACTGCCTTGAATACCAAGGAAACCACCGAAGTGTCAGTGGTTAAGCAAAAGGTGGTGGGGCCAGAGGAAGGGTATGGCCATCTCGGGGACCTCAGGAGCTCAACTGGGTCCCCAGGAGGGCCAGGTTTGGCCCTGAAATTCTAAAGCCCTGGTCTACTGCATACTCAATACGATTTAAAAGAAAGTGGCACATGCCCCTTTGTCACCCTGCCAATATGGCTAGGGTGGGGGCAGGCTTTTGCAGGCAGGGAGAGAGTAAAGGATGACCTACCTTTCCAGCACTTCAACAAGGTGAGGAGTGGGCAAGGCTGGCTTTTAAAAGTAAGCCCTGCACGCATCCCAGGCCTCTTTTGTTTGCCTCCCACCCTCCCTTTATCTAGTATGGGACTAGCCAGTTGCCTCCTTTGCAAAGCGGGCTGAGTAGGAATTTTGCCAGACATGGATTGGCTTTAGAGTACAGGTTTTCGCTTACTCCATACTGGAACCTAAACTCAGCTGAGGGTGGGTAAATAGGTCAAATGAATCGGGGGCAGGGTTGTGTGGGAATCTTAGGATATCAGATGAGGTTGGTGAGCACTTGTTGGGCACCTTTATGGTGTTCAGCAGATTCTGAGGCCTGGTCCTCGGGGGCTAAGTGGCTCTTGACCCAGGATAAGGCTTGCCTTTGGGGACCTCACTGTCTCACCTACTCGGTGTTGAGCGGTGCCGGGTGCGGGTGACATGGGGTGGTTTCCCCCAAGCACACACATGTAGTATAAGCAAGGGTGAAACCCGGCTCCTGGATTGGCCGAGTGGCTCAAACATAATGCAGGCTAGTGGCCTGGAGTCAGAGTCATTAGTTTCCTGCACTTTCACATTCAGATTGAGGGAGAGGTGAATTACCCAATTTAAATAATGAGGCCCTAGTTTACCCAAGCTCTGTGTCGTAATTTCCTCACTTCTTCCTCTATCCGCAATTGAATCAGTTTTAAAACTAATGTGATTTGGCTTCATAGAATCATAGAATAGTAGAGTTGGAAGGGGCTTATCCCCTGCTTCATTGTGCATAGGTCTGTAGCTAGGTTCTATAACTTTTAAATAACTTCATATACAATCTCAACATACATTTCAAGGCTAAAGCAATCACCATTTCAATTTCAATAGCTTCAAAATTTAAAGTGAATTATTATTCAATCACACTGTAGTATCTGAATACATTGTACTTACATTTTTGAACAGCTGCTCTGCAAGTTCCCTGACATGCTTTAACATTTTTGATGAATTGCTTTCTTCAGATTTAATTCTCTCTACTTCAAATGCTACCAACTTAAAAAAAAATAACATGTTTAGTTGATAGAAAATAACTTTCCATACAGTAAAAGTGTATCATAAGTGGATCATAAAAATAATTTTAGCATATAAAAAGATATATCTCAGTGTATTTAGTATATCATACAGGATCTCTTATTTCACTTTTGTGGGAACCTACACTGATTGAACTTAAATTCTAGTTGTAGGATAATAGAGCTGATAAACTATTTCCCATCTAGTGCTCTAGTTCTGTAAGAGGATTTTGATGTATGCCATAAATTATGGTATTAAATATCATAATTTATATATAACTTTTAATATGCTAAACTCTTTTCAATTTCTGTTTCGAACTTATGCTATATTTTTAATGTTACAGACATGTCATGTCAAAATCAATTCAGTTTTGTGCATATTATTGTATTAAGAATTCAGAAGTACAAACAGCAATCAAGTAGTAATAAACAAGGAATAATCATTCAAGTTTAAATCTTTTTGTATAGGGAAAAACATAAAATGTACAACACTGGTCATGCCAGTTATTAAGATCCAAATCTTTTCTTCAGGGGAGGAGGTGGAAATTTACCTAGTTTTGTATGCCCACTCTACGTTGCAAATCCCCATAAATAATGCCATATAGAAAGATTTGTAGGAGTATGAAAAAAGATGGATAGAATACTGCCATTTTTTAAAAGGCTCTAAAAGGACTATAATGCACAAAAGTTATTTTTATTATTTATTACGCCAGTAAATATTCCCAGTGGGGTTTGTCCCTTTGCTTCAAACATAAATGTTATTATTTTACAGTAAGTATCTTCAGCAGAGTAATTCCCAGTAGTTTTAATAAAATCATTTGAACACAAAAAGTAATATCTGGGCATAATGAGTGTTTTATAGCTAATCCACTGAAATATATTTCACAGCAATATACTGTATTTCATTACATGACAGCAGCATCAATCTCTTGACAGAAACAAAAAAGTTCAGTGCAACACATTTCTCTCTCTCTCTCTCTCTCTAATTTTCATGTTTGTCTTTAAAAAATGCTTGTACCTCATCAAAGAGATCGCAGGATCGGTAAGGAGGACCTCTCTCTGACACAAAACCAGCAAATGCCATTCCATTCAGAACTTTGGTAAGGAAATCATTCTCGATCAAGCCTCGCTGGCCCAAGAAGGCTGCCTGCAGATATAAGTAAATCTTAACCACAGAAATACATTTTTTATATCAAATGAGGCAATAAAGATAGCAACAATAGAATGTAAAATATAAAAGGAAAGAATGAGTGTCTAATGCTTTTAATAAAACCAAACCCTGAACTAACATAGCACCAAGGTTATTGTCAACAGAAAAGTTTCCATCAACACACACACATACTCATTCCAAATATGCTTGGAATGCATTCAGAAGTCTGTTTTCTTTCAGCAAAAATAAATTATGCAAGGTAAAATGTAACTTAGCTATATACTAAATCCATATAACAGCTGGTAGGTAAGCAACCTACCTGGTATCAAAACAAAGTTAGATTAAGTTAGAAAGATTAGTATTTTCAATCTGGTGTGATCTGCTTTTTAGCTCATCTAATATGTTGTGTGTCCTGATCCCCCCCACACACACCATTTAACTTTTCTCTAGGCATCAGAGCTTGAGATGGGACAAGTGAAGGTGGAATGCTGGGTGGGATGGACTTTTAGAAGATGGAAAAACAACATAGTAGATGAGTTCTTTTAATGTACAAAATCCTGTTGAGGTAAAAAAGGATTTCCCCCCATGGTCAGATAGAAACTAGCATTTCCTAGCCTCTGTTTATTTTTCCTTATGGAGCATATTTTGGATCACATGCTGGAGCCATCTGGATTATTTTACAAAACTATTCATGAATTAACATCTAACATGATGCACATTATTCATGCCTAGCATTTGCTAGTGTCACACTATTATCACCTGAACGTTATAGGGATTTTTTGAAGGATTTACGTATTGTAGGATTCCTACTTTATAGGGCAAACAGGCAGCAAGGTGATCACCAGAAGATGTACCAAACTGGTCTACCTTGGAATATTGACTATATAATAATATTGTTCAAAGCAGCTGTTGCACTAATAATTATAAGATTGCGTATTTTAATGTTTTTTAAAGATTAAAATATATACAATCATCTAGAAACTTTGCTTTTACCTTGTGGAAGTTTATGACAGGTTCTGAATGAATCCTGATCAGCTGAAGACAAGATCTGTATCCTTGGAAAAGCTGTGCAAATAACCTAAGAAAGACTCCTCGCACCTCTTTATCCTGAGAAAACCAAGCAAATTGAGCGCTACTATCTTCTCTTAAAACACAAACCAAGAAATATTCATAAGCCCTTTCGTTTTTTTACACATAAAATTCTCAAGAAGGACAGAAATCAGGATATAAATTAAAAATATAAATGTATTCCATATGAATTTCAGTAACACAATAAAACCTATGGTCAGAGTATGACATCTTTATGGACCAGAGAGCGTTCAGAAAGATTATCCTTGTATTTCACATTAGCTCTTGAAAGGTATAAGTTTATTCATTTTCTAATAAATTTCCCTAAAATTAACCAAAACTACTTCTGGGCACTCCTTTCCAAAATGGATGGAATCACAAACAACAAGCCCAGAAACACCTAAGGTGTTTCACTGCCACTTCCTAAGGCATCAGAGCTGCCTAATGTTTAGTTTAAGCCATCAATGAGTCACAACGCTTCTTATGGGGACAAGCTTTGTTGATGGTGCAGTGGTGATTGAGGTAAGGGTTATCAGAGCTCAAAGCTGAAATTCCTTTGGGAGGAAGTAATGGAACTCACTACATCAGCTTCAACTGCAGGTCAAAGGGTGCATCAGGCAACACCAACAGTTAAAGGAGCTGCTGATAGTAAAGCTGCAAGAAGTCATATGACTGAGCCTTGGATCCAGAGGGAGAGGCGGGTACTCCTACTCTATTATTATTATTATTATTATTATTATTATTATTATTATTATTATTATTCCTGTGACCACAGTTCTCTGGTGGTGCAGCATAGCACAGCTAATATTGCCTGTTCTGGATGGGATTGCACTCCCTGTGAAAGGTCAGGTTCATAGTTTGGGGGTATTCTTAGATCCATCTCTGTTGCTGGAGGCTCAAGTGGCTGCAGCGGCTCAGAGTGCCTTTTACCAGCTTCGCCTAGTTCGCAAGCTACAACCTCTCCTGGACAGGGACAGCTTGGCCATGATGGTACAAGCATTAGTAACCTCAAGATTGGATTACTATTGCAATGTGCTCTATGTGGGGCTGCCCTTAAAGCTGCTCCGGAAGCTGGAGCTAGTGCAGAATGCTAAAGCTTGTCTGTTGTCTGGAGCTGCGCCTTTCAAGCATGTAACTCTACCGGGCCAGGTTTAAGGTTCTTGTACTACTATACAAAGCCCTAAACAACTTGGGACCAGAATACCTGAGAGAGCACCTTCTCCCCTATCAACCTGCCCAGTCACTGAGGTCATCTGAGGTCCTGGTCCTGGTGATTCCACATAGACCTGTCCTCTGATTAGAGTCCACCAGGGGAAGAGCCTTCAGTGTGCCCCCCCCCCACCGGTACTATGGAATTCCCTGCCTCTGGAGGTCAAGCAGGTGCCAACTTTGTATTCCTTCCAGCACCTCCTGAAAACGTCATTGTTCCAGGAAGGCGTCCCTTAGTGGCCAGCTGTGGTTTATTTTTCACTTTGTTTCTTTTAAAATGTACTTTTAATCTGCTTTTAATTCTAGTTTGTTTGTTTTTTGTCCACTGCTCTGAAATTCTGAATGGGGAGCAGTATATAATTTTGTAAGTAAGTAAATAAATAAATAAATAAAATTGACATCCAAGAATTATAACTATGCATGCATGTTATAACTCAACCATTAAGAACTGTAGGCTCATTAGATTTGGTACACCTAAGCTCATTTTGGTGAGGCACAAATGATTCCTTTTCTCAGTGAGTTTGCATTGGTGCTAAACTGCAAACAAGTTGTATCACTGAATAACCTCAAGAACCTTCAGTTTAACAGGCCACATTTTAGAGATTAAAAATTGGTGAAACTTTACCATACTTAGTGAAAGATAATGAGAAATATTTGGAAAGAATACAGTAAAGCTAATCAGAAATACAGATTAATTTACTGAAGTGAAAGGAAAACATTGACTGGGTTCAGACAACACAATAACCAATGGTGCTTTAAATAGTCAACGGTTGGTTATTTAACGCATCATGGGCTATTGCGTTGCATGGTGGGAGTTTTTTAACCAACGGTTGGTTATTTGGCCAAAATATGTAATAAATATGTAACAAATAAATAAAATAACCCATGCAAAGAACCAACGCTGTGCAGAGTTGGCTATTTGAACTACCGTTAGTTACTGTGTTGTGTGGTGGGCACCACTGATTATTGCATCTGCCACTGTCTCATAAGGCAAGAGTGGTCAAAGCAGTAGCTGCCAGCGGCAATGACTAACAGGAGGACTGGAGTGGGGAGAGAGGGCAGGGGATGAGTGAGACAATTCAGCATGGACTGAAGTCAACTCAATGCTGATCCTAATTCACACCACGGTCGATAACTATCCTGTTGTGTGGGGAGTACCCCCTAGATAAACAACTGTTGAGTTGATTATTACCCCACCGTTGACTATTGCGTTGTCCAAATGCAGCATCTCCCCCCTCCCCCAGTTTATTACAGTTACAAACACTCTTTCTTACCAACATTTTGGACTGAGATAGAGCTGTTCGAGGAGGAGGAAATGCATAATCTGCTGTTTCCAAATCTGGATGTAAAACCTACAATTTCAAAAACAAAATTTCAAAGCAAGCACTTTGTTGGCAACATTGTCTGAGGCTTATTTTTCTAAATATAGACTGTACTACAAATATATTTCATATCAAATCCTACAGGAAAAAGTTTGCATCCTACTTAGCCCCTTATTTGCCCCTTTTCACAGAAGGAAGAGCCAACACCCAGAGAAAAAGGCATGAGGAAACAAAGTACTAACCAACAATAAAAAACAACTATACACCACCAACAAAAAAGGCAATCTGCCTTTGAAGCCTGCAAAGGGGAAGCACGACAGACGCTGCTGAAGGTGTATAACAAAGGTTATAAAACAAATATAAGTTTCCTTTACAATTTCTCAGAAAACAGACATTTGAGTTCGTTTTAATAATGCTTGATCTATGCTCGCCTAGCATATTTGCCTTTTTAGCAACATATGGAAAATATTTTATCTAGTTTTAATACTTTCTTCTACTCAAGAATATGATTCTAACTTTGAACAAATTTTCCGTTGCTGAAAAAAAGCAATACAATTAATATTTAAAATCAAAGTGGCTGTCATGATAATTATATATGTCTAATAATATCAATATTAGTCAATTAAGTTGGGAAGAAGAGAAAAAAAGAGAAGCATTAGAGACAGTTACATGGGAAATTATCTATAATCAGGAATCAGACTTACTAGAGAAAGAGCAGTTTGAGTTTGATAAAGCAGTGGTTCTGGGAGCTGGGACAGATGAATACATTCAGGAATTTTAATTGTACCACCATCCAGGTCTGCTATGATTACATCTAACTGAAAGACATATATAAAATGTTTATTCATTTGTGTAACATTTGACATTGTGAAGGTGAACACAAGCAGAACATCGAAACAGCAATTGAAAAATCACATGGGAGGTGAAGAATATGGAGCCTTGACTCCTCATAGCAGTGCATAGCTTGAAGGACAACTGAAGTATTGATTTTGAATAGAGATGCAACATGTAGTTAACTACTTGGTTAGATCAATTAAAACACCCTGATTGATTAAAATGCTTCTAATTAATCAGGTCATAATGACAAAATTGTACAGCTCATCTGACACAGAAAATAATGGGTTGCATTTCTGAGAATGGAAAGGTTTTTTCTATTTGCAAAAGGGACTGACGAGGGGCCTTCATGGTGCTGCTTCAGCCCTTCATTCCCTTAAAAACCCATGGCATCGCAGCTGCGGGATGGAACTGTTAATCTCCACAGTAGAAGGGAGCGTGGGCCTTCTGGTTGTCATTTGGCTCGCTAAGCCCACCCTCCGCCTGGCCTTCCCACATTTCTGGTGACCTATCGGTGGTTGCGATCTGCCCCCAGAATGCCCCCAGCCTGAAACCAAAGCAAGATCACCACCGACAGATGAGAAAATGCGGTGGTGACGTCGACTTTTTAAAATACCCCGTGATGGCTGCAAGTTGGCAGCTGCATCATATAATCGACACAGCACCGCTGCGCATCCACCATGGGGTAAATAGGGTGTATAGACAAGCTGCATGTTCCAGTGGAGGCTGCTGGAGGACGGGCAGGGCAAGAATTTTGATTAATTGCCCGTTTCCCCTGCAGCCTCTAGTGCCACCACCATACTATTCTGGCGGGTCCCTTGATGTTCCAAAGTAGGGTTTTGGGGGGCACAAGGGTTTGCAGGCAGAAAGGGAAACTGACAAAAACTGCCTGACAATTTTTCAAACTGGATTTTTAGATGTGATCAGCAACCACAGTTACACAAGGAATTCATGTGGTCCACCAAATGCTGCTTCCGTACAATCCCGTCAATTTCAGTGGGGTTTACATTAAAGCAACCTCTGCTTGATTGAGCCTATCTTCCAGCCTTACATGGCTGTTGAATCATAGAATCGTAGAATAGCAAAGTTGGAAGGGGCCTACAAGGCCATCGAGTCCAACCCCCTGCTCAATGCAGGAATCCACCCTAAAGCATCCCTGACAGATGGTTGTCCAGCTGCCTCTTGAAGGCCTCTAGTGTGGGAGGGCCCACAACCTCCCTAGGTAACTGATTCCACCGTCACACTGCTCTAACAGTCAGGAAGTTTTTCCTGATGTCCAGCTGGAATCTGGCTTTCTTTAACTTGAGCCCATTATTCTGTGTCCTGCACTCTGGGAGGATCAAGAAGAGATCCTGGCCCTCTTCTGTGTGACAACCTTTCAAGTATTTGAAGAGTGCTATCATGTCTCCCCTCAATCTTCTCTTCTCCAGGTTAAACATGCCCAGTTCTTTCAGTCTCTCTTCATAGGGCTTTGTATCCAGACCCCTGATCATCCTGGTTGCCCTCCTCTGAACATGCTCCAGCTTGTCTGCATCCTTCTTGAATTGTGGAGCCCAGAACTGGACGCAATACTCTAGATGAGGCCTAACCAGGGCCGAATAGAGAGGAACCAGTACCTCACGTGATTTGTAAGCTATACTTCTATTAATGCAGCCCAAAATAGCATTTGTCTTTCTTGCAGCCATATCGCACTGTTGGCTCATATTCAGCTTGTGATCTACAACAATTCCAAGATTCTTCTCATTTGTAGTATTGCTGAGCCAAGTATCCCCCATCTTGTAACTGTGCATTTGGTTTCTATTTCCTAGATGAAAAAAGTTAGCAGGCTGTCTGTAGCACAGTTGTCTTTATATCATATTATTAATTTTACTTCCAAAGACACTGGGTGTTTCTTTCTTTGTTTTGAAAAATAAATATATCAATAGTGATCACATCTTCCTGTTTGGTATTTTTACTCATATTTATGGGATGTCTAACAGTATCGATAATTTATCCACTTGCTTATTACTTTAATTATGCTT
Source organism: Elgaria multicarinata webbii (assembly GCF_023053635.1). Taxonomy (NCBI): domain Eukaryota; kingdom Metazoa; phylum Chordata; class Lepidosauria; order Squamata; family Anguidae; genus Elgaria; species Elgaria multicarinata. The sequence continues at coordinate 97,287,711 of NC_086172.1, forward strand.
AACAATTTCTCTGTATTATAACTTTAACATAGACAAAATCTAGTTGAATATACTCACAAGTTCATGAATGTCATTACGGAAGACAGAATGCACACCAATAATAAAAGGTGTGGGTGAACTGAGAACTTCCAGGAGCTGTGCTGGGAGAATTGGAATGTAGGGGTAACTGGAAAGAAAGTGAAGGGAAAAATAAACAAGTCCAGCAACTGTATTTAGTTGAAAACCAAGCTTTACATGAAGTAACTTCCTTGCAATTTCCCAAAGACACCCTCCTATCTTGTTTTTAAACCCACCATTTCCATTGTAGCAACTAAAGCCCATTTATAGCACTGCTATTTGGCATGTGTGTTTTTTCTTGTCTAAAGACACACACATTGTCTAACAAGATTTTTCTGTGTACCATTTAAGGTGACAGCTGAACATAATATATGCTCTTTCATAAGATGCTTCAAGTACTATATTTTACTATCTACATGACTGAAAGCACAATTCTCTTAATAACGGATACCTGGAACCAAACCATGGCAGATTGCAAGCAATCTACAGATATCGCTTGATTAAGGCAATGTATTTAAAATTACTTTTTTCCAATCCAAGATAATTTATCTAGAAGAACTACAGATAATCTGAAATCACCACCTAAATTTCAACAGGAAATGTTAGTTCAAAATTTCTAAAATCAAGACTGTTAGTACACTAGCTAAATCTGCATTTTACTGACAACCCCATATAGTGAATTTGAAACAGATCTACATAGAGAATATAATGAAGTTATTTCAATAATATACAGCTTGTTAACATTAAATTTAATAATATCAACTATGCAATTAACTTATATTCATTTAAGTAAGAAGAATTCCAAAGCTCTGTTAATGGTGATATGTGGTACTTGGATGTCTTAATAGATTGGTATGTAATTCATGAATTTCATAAGAAATTTCATAAGATTTCATTATCATTGTGTATGCACTTCCAAATCCAAAATGCTGCTAATGCATCTCCTGGACACCCATTATGGATACAGTTATGCACATATAATACGATCTGATGAAACTGCATATTGGGCCGTATAAAAATGTAATAAATAAATAAATCTGATGAATGAAGTTGGTGGAGGAGGACTTTAGGGACATGATAGTGGTATTCCACTACAATGGAAAGGACACAGCTCCTCTGTTGTCACAGAGAATGATGGTCTCCTTGTCACTTCAAGGCAGAGGGAAGCAATTCCTCAGAATAGACATTCTTAGGAGGATGAACAGATATCCTCTTGTGTCAAGAATATACCTTCGGGGGTGGGGACTCATGGTAATGGGTGACTCAATCGTAGACATAGGCAACTGGATTTATGAAAGATGTGTACACCACATGGTGACTTGCCTGCTTGGTACAAAGGTTGTGGATGTCATGCAACATGCCTGCTCGATAGTGCTGGGGTGGAGTCAGCAATCATAGTGGATATCAGCAGCAATGACATGGGGAAATGTAGGTCTGAGCTTCTGGAAGCCAAATGTAGGTTGCTAGGTCGGAGGTTAAAACTCAGGCCCTCCAAGGTAGCCTTCTCTGAAATTCTAACTGTTCCATGTACAGAGCTAGCTAGGCCAAAGAAGCTGAGGGTCCAAATATATGGATGGGACAGTGGTGTGGGGAGGAGGGGTTTAGATTTGTAAGGCACTGAAGTACATTTTGGGACAAACCAAACCTATACAATTGGGATGTGCTCCACTTGAACCAGATTGGAACCAGACTGCCTGCATTTAACATCCAAAGGGTGGCATAGCATCTTTTAATCTATAAGTGAAAAATTGCCAAGGAAGTTTAATACAGGCACATTTGATTTCAAAAGAGGAAAGTTCTAAAAATGAGGGAATTGGTAAAAACGAAGTTCAAAGGGAGAGTCAAGGAGGTCAAATCTTTCCATAATGTACATTGATGGTGCTATATAAATAATAATAATAATAATAATAATAATAATAATAATAATAATGCTTGGGGATTACTCAAGCCACAACAATAGCCCCTCAATTAGGATGAATATCACATGTCAGGAAAAGAAGCACAAAGTCTACAATGTTATCAGCATGGTGAAGGAACAGTGTCAAGAAAATTATTTGGGAGGGTGGGGAGGGGGGAAAGGTTTCCTTCAAAAAAAAAGTGTTGTCCAACTGAGGACAGCAAAGAACACAAATCTGCAGAAAATAAATATAAGCAGACAATAACCGGGGGGGGAGGGGGCAAAAAAGGATTTTTTTGGCATATTGTTTTAACTGCTTTTACTGCTTTTAAATTATATATTGTTTTAACTTGGTTCATGGTTTAATTTGTTTTTAACTGTGCGTATTTATTGTTTTATGTTGTATGCTTTTATCTGTACGCCGCAAATTAAACCAATAACTAAAAAAAAATCCTTAAATATAGCAGAAGCTCCAAACCAGCTAGGGAGGCAGTTTGGACTGATAGATGACAAAGGAATTAAAGGAGTACTAAAGAAGAATCTAATATACATCAGCAGTATTTCTTTAAATAATCCTTACATTTCCATGCGCTGAAAAATTTACTTTTCATGCTATTTTCAATTCTAGCTTTTGGATGAAGAATGTAATGCTGTTTATGGATGTTTTTCAATGTTATAAAACTTATCAAAACATTATCTTACAATTACCAATTTCTTTGAATAATGTATCTGAAAATATGTTTCAATATGGTATCCAAATTCAAATTCTCAAAATGTCAGCTGCAATGCTGAATCTTACATGAGAAGATTTCTATGAGCATGCTTTGAATTGTCTTCGAAATGTGTTAAAAGAAACTAAGTTGAATGATGAAATATATGCAGCAACTTTTTTGTTCTGCAAAATTTCTCTAAAAGCACTTGATTTTTAACCAATTGACTGGGGTCCTAACTGCAGAAAGACAACACGTACATAAGAATGGCTCACATTAACATGGATTTGGTACTCCCCAGTGTCAAAGTTGTACAATAAAGCTTACCTATACTTGAGAGGAAACATTAAAGACTCTAATGCTCTACATGCATCACTCAGTCTTTGGAAGCTTGCAGAATGAAAGAGGACCTTGTTTTCTGTAAGGACTGCACAGAACAGACTCAGCACATTTTGAATTCCTTAAAAAAGAAAACACACATGTTAAAATATATAAATACACCGCCAAAACAGAAGAATGAAAGTTAAATGAAATAATTAACATTCTTGGAATCACTTTAGGAAAATCTGCGGTAAGAGTACAATATGGGGAGTTTCTCTTTTCCATGACTATTAATTTGTTTCTTTTCTTTCCCTTTTTAAAGGCTGGCCCACTGCTCTATGATTATTTCCCTATGGCTGGAATATTAGATCTCTTTCAGGATATTTAATCCTTTTTTCCCAACAGTGCTCAATAATGACCTCAAATGGCATTTTGTACAAGTATTTTATGCATCCAAGAGCCAGGCAAGTGCTTAACTTACCAACCAAGCTTAACGTATCTACCTTTACATAACATGTCTCTGAATACATCAGGCTACTAGTGCTGGGAAAAGAACACAAAATGTCTACCCAAATATAACTATTAAATCTAAAGTGGAAGTTATGACTCATCAGAGAAGCCAATACAGGTTATGCAAGAAACTAGAAGATTAGAAGGCTGAAAAAACTAATCAAGTTTTAAATGAATGTGTTAATGAACCAAATGCTGCTAAGAATTTCTTTTAATTGTGTACTGCCCAGAGAGCTTCGGGAGGTGCCACTACATTTATAAAAATGTAATAAATAAATAAATAAGGCAGAAGGGAGTTTGTTTTAGTTACAAATAAACCTATGCAATGGCCAAATGTATGCAAGCATTTTAAGCCCTGAAGTCCCTTCTAAGAATCTACTACTTGTTTCTTTGCTGGGATTTATTTTATTTTCAGAGATTGGAAGTTGACTTGAGAGTTAAGTGCATAATGCACTGCATATGGTAGTTGTCAGGCGTGATCGTGTTTGATAACATTTCATTTACACTTTGTGATTCTGAACACATTTATGTGAAATCACGTTCATTTCAATGAAATTCAACTGCTTAGCCTCAGTGATCTTTTAAGGCTCCATGTATATGTTAACATGTTGACAAGAACCACTGACATCACATTACTATATATAGTTTGTTCAACCAAAGAGGTACAACTGGGTAACAGTAGCAACACCTTGTCACCAGAATTCATGATAAAGAAGCTTTATTAACTTCTGGTATTCTTACACTCATGGCTGTGGGAATACATATTTATAAAGTAATTAGCTTGTTTTGAAGGACTTTTTAAAGTACTGCCAAATTATTATATTAAGTTTAAAATGTATTCCACTCTCCCATCATTTTTAATAGAATCTGAAAGATCAAACAAATGTCTGTGCACAGTGGAAGAGGAAAGATCTAGAAGATATTCAAAATGGTCACTTCCTTCTATTAGCCTACTGAAAAGGACCCATAGAAATAAATTTGAAGCAAGCAAGATGTATTATATCTAATACCATGGCCAGGGGATCTTGGACTTGCTGTAGGATAATGGAAGCAGAGAGTGCTCGACCTGACAGAAACATTCTGTAAGAGTTGGCATTGGAATTCTTTCTCATATATATGTGGGTTGTAAGATTGCTGGTGAACAAAACAGCTATGAACAACAATGCTGAATGTGAGAGTCCTAGTTCCGTCCATGTCTTCTCAGGTCTAATGTAATATAGTGTTTAAACTGAGTTATTATTGAAAATATATTCATTAAGAGAATTGTTTAATGAAATTAAAGTGGATACACAACCGGATAATTAGCTACTTTCTTGGGGGGAATAAGTAACAATTCCTTCCAGGTAAGCACCTTGCCAGCCCAAGTTGTCCTCAGATATGTGTAGTAGTGGTACTGACAAAAGGGCAATTATCCTCATAGCTTGAAGGGTGTGTGGGCAGAATCAGACTTGGGGGATAGGTAATAACCTCCATGGACAGCTCCCAATACCTTTAGACTCCAGGCTGAACTGAAGGAGATAACTTACCGGCCTTTGGACTGTTAGTCCCTGTTTGCATGTTATTCTCCATTGCTAATGTTGACTGTCAGCATGAAGGCAACATGCATGAATAATCCAGTTCAATTACTATGGGGCTTTGAAGTTTTTAGGGAAGTCTGTGTTTTTTTAACCCACAATTTTCTTGCTTATCTTAGGTCTCCTCCTCCTCCTCCATCTCCATTATTCAGGAAACACTGCCTTGCTTGTCATTTTCCCTTTTTCTCAGTGTGGGAAAACTACTTGACTAAGGGGAGCAATTACGGTTTAAACAAGTAGTGAAAAAAATTCTATTTTTGCTCATTACGTGACAAAAATACATTGCAATGGATTATGTTGATTGTAAGAGTCTAAAATAAATATCTTAATTCTAACGCTTTAGCTACTCAAGACACTATTAGCCCAGATCAACATGCTTCCTTTGAAATTATTGTTACTCACAGGATTAGAATAATTGAACTTTAGACGACATATAGTAAGCCAAGAAAACACACATTGTGTGTGTGTTTGTGTGTGTGTGTGTGTGTGTGTGTGTGTGTGTGTGTGTGAGAGAGAGAGAGAGAGAGAGAGAGAGAGAGAGAGCATGTTTAAATACATAGGTAATAATTATTTTATTTATGCCATACTATCAGTATACATTGCACTTTACAGGGTTATATATGCAGTATACTATATTTATTATTTATTTATTACATTTTTATACCGCCAATAGCCAAAGCTATGGATCTTAAAACATATAGATAGAAAAAAAATCAAAATCCTCAGTTGAACAATACCTTTATTGTGACCAACCAAAATGCCATAAAAGATTGTGCATGCTGTTGAATTTTCCAGAAAGCTTCCTCTGGCTATATCAGTGGTGGACACAGAATTGGTCCTACCGTGACGCAGCCTGATGCGGGTGCATCAAACGGCAAAATATAGGAAGAGCGACAAACTGCTCCCCCTCAAAAAGCCCGCTGCTTATTGGTCCTGCTGGCCATGTGCAGGTGGCTGGCAGGACAAAAACCAGCCGCTCACTTGGGCAGTGGGCAGGCTGCATTCGCCGGCCACCCTCACCACTTCTGGTCCCGCTGGCCACCTGCACGCAGCTGGCAGGCTCAAGAAGCAGTGAGAGTGGCTGGTGGGTGCATTCAGCTGACAGCCCAAGCAGTCCAGATGGGCAGGAGGTGAGCGAGTGAGTGGCCGCTTCTTGGTCTTACCGGCCACCTGCATGCGGCCAGCAGGACCAAGAAGCAGCCACTCACTCGCACACCTCCCACCCCCCTGGACTGCTTGGGCAGCTAGCTGGCTGTGCCCACTACACACAGCACTTCTTGTTCCAGCCAGCCACCTGCATTACTGTCCAGCCAGTAACTGATGGTCACTGATGGGACCAAGAAGCAACTCTTGTGCCTTGTCGTGGAAGTTTCATGAAACTTGAGAGTTCTTGGAAATGGGCAGGTGCTGTCAGTTGGGAGGGTAGGTGACAGTGTGGGTGCTCGCTCGCTTCAGGTGGGAACCTGTCTTTGGCCAGGCCTGGATGAACAATTTCTGGCCTTCCAGATGCTTTGGCCTACAACTCCCATCAGTCTTCACCAGCATAGCCATTGATGTGAGATGGGAGTTGAAGGACAAAACATTTGGAAGTCCACAAGTTGCCAACTCTTGATGTATAACTATGGGGGAAGAAAAGTATGGGTAGTTTCTCTGTCCAGGCATTTGTAGATAGTGTTTTGTAGATAGTGGATAGTGTTTAAACATTCTACAAAAGCCAAAAGATGAAGCAATGGTGACCTCATTATTCCAGCTGGTTAGTAAGTGAAGTAAAAATGTGTTAAGCTCTGCTGTGCTAAATATAAACCTGATTTTCAGGATACCTTATTTTTAACAATATGTCTCATAATGACACTCAGTTGGAAGTGATATGAAAATACAATGACATAGTATTTATTACTCTGAGATCTGAACCTTCAAATATGTAAGGAATATTTAAGGGGGAGAAGAAAATTAAGGTTCTTTTTCAAGACTTTACAGTTCATAAGGCATGCTCAAGATGCAGAACGCAAATGAAGTAGCTTGCAAGATAAGTCAATGCTGCAGTTTAGGTAAGTATTCATCTACCTGTAGGAATCTGTACTTGGAAATAAACAAATGTGTTCCACAGGTTTTTCAATTAGATGAATAAAAGATTTGAGTACATGATTTCAGTTGTACAAGATCTTGAGTTCATCAGTTCTGCCTTCATTACTAGATGACATTGCAAGTCAATAGCTACTGTTTAAAAGCCAATATGTTTTATAGAGTTCAAAGACATCAGAATAAAAGTGTATTGATCACTAGGGTTTAATATATTTATAGAAGTAAATGCAACAAGCATAAACATATTCCTGGCTGAAGCTGAGTATTGTCCCCAAGCATTGTCAAAAACAAAGATGGTAGCTGGGAGCGAGTAAGAGTGTGCGCCTTTTGTTTTTTAGGACAGCCCAGGACATATATCAGCAGTGAGTATTTCTGGGGCAGATGCCAGGGTCCTGGCAGCTGTCAGAGGATGACAGGTGCTGACACTTGCCTTGAATGAGTCAATGAGGCCAAACAGATGACTGAAATCTGAGACCCATGGGCAGTGTCCAACTGTATCATTCCGTCAGAGCAAATGGTGTCGCACTAGCAGAAAGTAAGTTTTGAACTATGTGCAAGAGGAGAATCCAACTAAAGTTTCATTTGCGTAAGCACAATTGCGGAAGCAGTTGCCAAACCGGTTGAGCATTCTGCTTGCGCATAGGCATTTAAAAGAACAGGACTTCTGCCAATTTCTTTGCCTTAGACATGTTGAACTTTATAGCTTTTGGCCAATTATGGCTTTTTGCATCTTTTTAAATGTGAAAAATATGAAGACTGTAGAAGGGAATGTACACTTTGATAAGCAAGTCATATATGATGTGTACCCCAGGACTTCAAATTCAGCTAACATCAGCATGTTTTGTGCCAGAACCCAATAACTAGCTGTTGATTTAAAAATTAGGACTCTTTAGAGTGTGGAGTTTTTTAGGGACAGGAATTTGCTAAATTTGTGGCAGTCCAGATAAATTTGGACAATTGAAGGGTAAGATTAATTATATATTTTTTTTAAAAAAAGAATCCCTAAGCCTTGGTGGATATTGCTTTTCAGAGTATTGGAAATGTCATTAATTTTCAAATTCTCTAATATTGTTATGACCTATGTAATTTGAAGGTATATGGGGTAGAGTTTTTGTGACAGATAAGCTCTGAAACATAAGCTCTGAAACCATTCATAAGTATACTTTTCTAAAAAGTTGGTGCATTTTTAAAATTTAAGGTATACATGATTTAATAAAGTAATGAACAATGTGTGCATTTACTTGGAGGTATGTATTTCAGGAATAAGATTTGACACATGCTTGATGCAGGCATTATATAAAAGTCATTTCAAATGCAGAAACACTCTTGCAGCACCTTAAAGATTAGCACAAATGTTGTTATTATTATTAATTATTATTATTATTATTATTATTATTTATTTATTTATTTATATAGCACCATCAATGCACATGGTGCTGTACAGAGTAAAACAGTAAATAGCAAGGCCCTGCCGCATAGGCTTACATTCTAATAAAATCATAGTAAAGCAATAAGGAGGGGAAGGGAATGGAAACAGGCACTGGGTAGGGTAAACAGGCACAGGGTAGGGTAAAACTAACAGTATAACAGTATAACTAACAGTCTAAAGTCTGAGCAACATCAAGTTTTAAAAGCTTTAGGAAAAAGAAAAGTTTTTAGCTGAGCTTTAAAAGCTGTGATTGAAGTTGTAGATCTCAAATGTTCTGGGAGAGCATTCCAGGCGTAAGGGGCAGCAGAAGAGAATGGACAAAGCCGAGCAAGGGAAGTAGAGACCCTTGGGCAGGCGAGAAACATGGCATCAGAGGAGCGAAGAGCACAAGCGGGGCAATAGTTTGAGATGAGAGAGGAGAGATAAGGCGGAGCTAGACTGTGGAAGGCTTTGAAGGTCAACAGGTGAAGTTTATATTGGATTCTGAAGTGAATTGGAAGCCAATGAAGAGATTTCAGAAGTGGAGTAACATGGTCAGAGCGGCGAGCCAAGAAGATGATCTTAGCGGCAGCGTGGTGGACAGAAACCAACGGACTGATGTGAGAAGAAGGAAGGCCAGAGAGAAGAAGGTTGCAGTAGTCCAACCGAGAAATAACCAGTGCATGAACAAGCGTCTTGGCAGAAGAGACAGACAGAAATGATCAAATCCTGGCAATATTATACAGGAAAAAGCGACAGGATTTGGCTACTGCCTCAATATGAGGAATAAAGGAGAGCGAGGAATCAAATATAAAGCCAAGACTACGAGCTTCATTGACCGGAGTAAGCGTAACATCATTGACAGTAAGAGAGAATGAGAGATGAGGAGAAGGTTTAGGAGGAAAAACAAGCAATTCAGTCTTTGCCATATTAAGTTTCAAACGACGATGAAGCAGCCAGGCTGAGATATCTGAAAGACATGCCGAGAGGATGCAGAGGAGCCAAGGATTTGTAGGTGGAGAAAAACTCCTTTTACTAAATAGGGCTTATTTCTGAGTAGACATATATAGGATTGTTCTATATATTGAGCTACAGAATATATTTAAATATTCTATATTTTTACACTAACCCATATCTCATAACACAAGTCCTAAGAGCTAAATGTAATAACTGTTTGCTTCTCTTCCTTCCTTGAATAATTCAATTAAACAAACAAGCAAGATGTTACATTTAGCTCCTGAATTTTAACTTATTGCAACAGCAACATCTGAAGACAAATCAATGCTGCTTCCTTATACTGGAATGCAGAACTATATTTGTTGGTAACCTTGAACCTTAAGGTACATCCGCGACACTGACTAGCCAGGGCACAAACAGACCAGACAACACAAAAAACAAATCAACAAGCTTTCTAGTGTTGATTATTACAGATTGGGCTTCCATAGTCAGGCATACATCCTGTTGAACATTACCCATATGTTGGAAAACTTTTGAACAGCAGTTTCCTGACTGACCTTCACTGTTTTCAAGGATTTGAAAACATATGTAATTTGCACTAAAATATCTGACTTCCTACTTTTTAAAAAATGTAATCCATCAGCCTGCTTCCTGTTGTTCTTTTAAAAAAAGATTTAGGAGCTATGCATACACACACACGTACAAAGTTCATTGTTCAAATAGTTTCATTATTATTCCATGGTGCAATGTTTTAGACTTCTAAAACATTGCTCATTTCATTTAAGCGTATTATGCTCAGTTATAGACAAGATTAATGAATTTAACAAGATCAATGAACCCTCTAACGAACATGATGCAACAGGTTTTGGGCTCTTAGAATAGGGGGCTATAATGAAAAGCTTAACAGAAGAAATAATCTGTAACTTAGTGAGACTAATCCACAAAAATGGGTCGACTATCAGAAAGCTTTTCTGAATGATTCTGGAGATTGACACAGCCCTGTACAAAAATTGTATAAGGCAACATTTTAATGGGAAGGACTAACAGGCTTGTTTGAGAAAGAGACAATTTTAAAACTAATGCGATACTTTGAAATAATGTTCAGAGTAAATTGGTACCTGCCTAATAGATGAGAATATTAACAAGAACAGACAAATGAAAATGATGTTATTTATTACCTGTGATTAGTAACTTAAGACAAGTTGAATGAATCTCTGGATTTAATATTTAAGAATGCAGCATTAACATGATGTGCAATCCAAACTAGAATATCAGCACTGTCCAAGACTCCACAAAGGTCTAAACATGTATGAGACCATGTTTCCCTAAATGGGGGGGGGGGGAATCTAGAATTGCCAGTAACTACATGTTAGCTAAACAGATCTTATGTGAGCACAGAAAAAAGGTGGACAAATCTTCCCAGTGGTGGATATTCAGGGAATTCCTTGACATAGGTTCTTTCTATCCGGTGTAGCATTCAATATTGCATACATGATCATGACATCACCATCAGGCCCACTGTGATAAAATATACTGAGTAGTCATAGAATGGCCAGGAAGAGGAATGGCAAAAGGGGAGGGTTACTTTAAATGTTTTAATATCTTTGATGAATGCTTACTTAAAAAGCACAACATTAAATTAATTCTAATTACTTGGAAATTATAATGATAATGTTAACTGCCATGAGAGTATGCTATTGAAGGGCAAGGTATCAATACTTTAAATAAATAAATAAATAAATAAATAATAACATTTGTATCTAAATTGTTTAAGTGCTGTACAAGTGTTTTAATTTCCTCTTGAAAAGTGACTACTAAATTAGGCTAAAAGAAAATCAAATTCTTAGAGAGAGGAGCATTCCTGCTCAATGGTTCTTGCGGAAAAGTCTAAAGACTTCACTTTCTATAAAAACGCAGTTCAGAGCTGATTCAAATATTTTCCATTTCATATTTTTGTCCTATACATGTAAAGGTTTTGGAGGAAAGGGGGCAAATGCTATAAAATTATTTTATTATCAGTTTTATAAGTTCAAATTAATTAAGTTCAAATCTAAGGTTTAATTAATTTTAGGAAACAAATATGATTAGTTTTTGCAAACTGAAGATAACACTGAATACACAAATCTTTCAAATTGCTTCCAGGCTAGTTTCAGACATGCATGAATTGTGTTCCCCCCTTTTTTTACACCCCAAGGGTAGGATCCAATACTGCCATTGCACTCATACTCAATCTGTCGCACAAGTGGCCCCACTGCTCACACAACAGAATGTAGCGGTTCTAAAAGCAACCCTGGAAACAAGCAGAAATGCTTGTTTCTGCATCCGGACAGCTCAGTGGAGCTTCCTTCTGCAAGCTTTATTGAGCTGCCCTGTTTCAGAAACAAGCATTTCCGCTTGTTTCTGAATATTCCTGGAATCATTAGCTTCCCGTTCCATTAGGGCTAGCATGCAGCAAGGACTGGATACTGCCCTATAGCTCCTATTTTAAAATAATTTGCAGAACTGGTTGATGTAACATGAACAATGTAGGACATAGGCTCAGAATTTATAAATAGATGGCTATTTGCCTCCAAACAAACAAACAACCGAACAAACAAACTGGTATTTCCAATTACATAACAAAGTCATTACCATTATTAACTGCCTTATGTCTGTTCTCAGCAAAGTAGCAATTGGAACAACTGGGTGCCATGTAGAGTTATGGAACGTCTTATCAGAACATAAGCATGCTGGCAGGACAATGCGGGGAAGTTTAGACAGCTGCTTCCTCTGCTATACCTTTTTTCAGGGCTAAAGAGAGCCCAAGATTTTATATTCCATAAAGCTGGCAGTAAAATAGTCCATAGGTAATGTATATGTTAACTGAAGTAACTGCTCCAGTGATCTAGCAGTCACAAGGCTAATTAGCATATGGTCCCAAGTGTGTAGTGGTATTTCAGCTCCAGCTACTCCTATTGTCTAGATCAGGTCTTCAGCCTATTTTCAGAAGCTCACTGGTTTTGAATCTAAAGAAGCTGTACAAGTTAGTCATAAGTGTCTGATGTCAGTAGTGAACTGGATAAGAATGAACAAACTGAATTTAATCCAGACATGACAGTGGTGCTATTGGTCAGTAAATAGCAAATCAGGGAATAGAGGTTCAGCCTTTGTTGGATGGAACTGCACTGCCCTTGAAGACTTAGGTTCACAGTTCGACTGTATTTCTGATTTCAACCCTGAAACTGCATTCCCAGATTTCAGAAGTGGGCGGGTTAGTCAAAACAAGTTAGTCAAAATCCGCAATCCATGTTACAACAGTTTCACAGACTGACAGTATTTTTCAGAGCACAATTCAAAGGGCAGGTTATGACCTACAAAGCCCTACGCAACTTGGAACCAAGTTATCTGAAATACTATATAATCCCATACAAGCCTATGCACGTTTTCACATCTTCCAGAAAAGCTCTTCTTTCTGTTGTGACAACATCCATTCAGGAACTTGAAAGGGGGGCTTCTTAGAAGCTGCCCCCAGGCTTTAGAATGTCTTGCCAAGGGAGGACCATCCAGCCCCATCTCTAATGACCTTCCACCAGCAGGCAAATATGTTTTTATTCAGGCAGGCTTTTTGCCCCATAAAATAATTTGTTATGGACAGTGCAAATATGTTGCCATTGGTTTAACTATGGGTTCCTGGTCAACAGCTGGTTGGCCCCTATGTGAACAGATTGCTGGACTAGATGGACCCTTGGTCTGATCCGGCATGTTTCTTCTTACATTCTTAAATATAGACCATATAGAAATTAAGAAGATAGATTTTTAGTATATAACTTCAACATGGATCTCTATGAAAATGAGAGATGATAATTCTATAATACATTTTTCTGTCTTCACATCCTAAAAAAGTGCTTAAGGAATTTTTATTTTACTAACCAAGCATCTGCACCAATATGTGGATCAAATGTAATATGCCGATATTTTATTCACAACCAGAAGCTGGAATTAGATGAGAGTACTGGCAATATGTAAACCATTAGTTTCCGGGCAAAGTACAAAGTGTTGGTTATTACCTTTAAAGCCCTACGTGGTTTGGGTCCAAGCTACCTGCGGGTTCACCTTCTCCCGTATGATCTGCCCCACACACTCAGGTCCTCTGGGAAGAATCCACTTCAGCTAGCAAAAACTAGATTAACAACTGTTACCCAGAGGACCTTTTCTTCCGCTGCTCCCAGACTGCGGTATGGCCTGCCGGAGGAGATTCGTTAACTTGACAGTCTTTCAGAATTTAAAAAAGCAATAAAGACTGATCTATTCTGGCAGGCCTATCCAGTGAAATTTTAGAATGTTTTCAGGATGTTTTAATCATGTATGGTATATTTTAATCCGTTTTAATGTGTATTTTATATCAAGTTTTTATACTGTTTGTTTTATACTTTGAATTGTTTTAGTTTTTGTGAACAGCCCAGGGAGCTTTGGCTATTGGGTGGTATAAAAATGCAATAAATAATAATAATAATAATAATAATAATAATAATAATAATTTCAAGATAACTTTTTTAGATTTAGTCAAGTGGTGTGTGTACCGATCAATAATAAAGATACAAATAAATATTCTTACTTAAACTTAGAAACAAGAATATAAAATGCTGATAATGGAGAAATGCTGAAATATGGTAACGTACTTTCATAAGAGCATGAGAAGTGTCATACTGGATCAGACCAAGAGTCCATTTAGTCCAGCACTCTGTTCACACAGTGACCAATCAGCTGTTGACAAGGGACTCACAAAACCAGACACAGTGCAACAGCACCCTACCACCCATGTTCCTCAGCAGCTGGTGTATATAGGCTTACTGCCTCAGATACTGGAGATAGCACACAGCTATCAGAACTAGTAGCCACTGATAGACTTCTCCAGGAATTTATCCAACTCCCTTTTAAAGCCATCCAAATCAGGGGCCATCACTACATCATGTGGTAATGAGTTCCATATTTTAACTATGCACTGTTTAAAGAAGTACTTCCTTTTATTTGTTCTGAATCACCCAGGAATCAGCTTGATGGGATGACCCTAGGTCCTAGTCTTGGGGGGTGGGGAAAAATATCTCCCTATGCACATTCTCCACATCATGCATAATTTTGTACACCTCTTTCATGTCTCCCCTTACCCTCCTTTTTTCCCAAGCTAAACAATCCCAGCTGTTGTGAACTTCCCTCATAGGAGAGATGCTCCAGCCCCTTGATCATTTTAGTTGCCCTTTTCTGCACTTTCTCCAGCTCTGTAATATCTTTTTTAAGTGTGGTGACCAGAACTGTAAACAATATTCTAAGTGTGGTCACACCATAAATTTGTATAAAGGCAGTATGATACTGGCAGTTTTATTCTCAATTCCTTTTCTAATAATGCCTAACATCGAATTCGCCTTCTTTACAGCAGCCACACACTGGGTGGACATTTTCATCGAGCTGTCCGCCACAACCCCAAGATCTCTTTCTTCGTTGGTCACTGCTAGTTCAGATTCCATCATGTTATACTTGAAATTGGGATTTTTTTGCCCCAACGTGCATCACTTTACACTTGCTTACATTGAACTGCATCTGCCATTTGGCTGGCCACTCTCCCAGCTTGGAGAGATCCCTTTGGAGTGCCTTAAGGTTTGAACAACCTTAAATAATTTGGTGTCATCGGCAAACTTGGCCACTTCACTGTTCACTCCTAATTCCAGAGTCCCCCGAGAATGGGCATTGCTAATAATGTAAATCTTTAAAATGTCAACATTTTGGAAACCCTAAAAAAGTAGAGAAATTATGCAGTAATGTAAGGAAGTAACCCAAGATTGCAGCACGTCAGAGAATGAATAAATGAAAAAGCTGAATCTGTTACTAACATTTGGTATTTGCAAACCAAAATTTATGTAACAGGGAAAATTCTGCAGATAACACATAGAGAAAGAAATAACTGGGGAACTGTTGGCAAATCTGGAGGCCTGTTCCTCAAGGGTTATGTGGCCCTCGTGCCAGGATATGGTTTGCCTTTGGGAATCTTCTTGTCTCTTCTATTCGGGGTTCCGTGGCCCCGGGTGGGGATGAAGCAAGTAGGTCTCCCCACACTTGCAATGGAGTGAGGCCTAAGACAGGGGCCCGGTTTGACCCGGCTCATGGCTTAGCAGAGTAGCTCATCTTTAATGGCAGGCTAGATACCTGAGGAAATGACCTAATAGATTCCTGCGCTTCCACGTGCAGATTCAGGTGACGGGTGAATTTCCCTTTTTAATAAAGAGGCCCTAGTTTATACCAAAGCTCTGGTTGGTGTGTCTTTATTTCATGGGTGCCTTCTCCACTTGCAAACTAACAGTAGATGCATTTCCTTTGAAAGACTGGCAAAATACAAACACAATACAATGTACAAAATAGTTTGTGTACAAAATACTTTGTATACAAAAAAGTGAAAAACAATGCTTTTCTTTTTCCTATACAAAAGTATTACACCATTTCATACTACCAAAGGTAAGCATAGGTCAGGACTATTGATTGTTCAGCATATATGGAGAATGATACCTAATTTCAATTTTTTAAAAAAAATACTTACATTTCATTCATTAATTAATTTATTAAATAGTCACACATAATGTTTTATGGCTTCCCTTCAGTATGAAAAGTCATCTAACTCAAATAGAAAGGGGAATCCTGGCAGACACAGTACTTCGTCATGTATGTAGCTGCCAGTTCTCTTTAGAATTCATATTTTCCTATTCCGGATGCCATTTTTTGCAGGCTTTGTAATTGGTTTCCAGAATAATTAAGCCTGCAAGTTCCAGGGGAATAAAATCATCTTTTGGCAATTCATGCTTAAAGTAAGTCACTGGTTGGTCAACATCCTGAATAAATGTGTTCTAGCACTGCCTTGAAACATAAAAGATAATACTCCAGGCACTATGGTCATAACATTCTGAAACATCTGAGTGTGCAAAAACTGGATGGATGACATAGCACTCTCGACTCTCACATCAAATTTGCAGATATCAGGAACTGGAATCCTGTGTGCCAAAAAAAAAGTATGCCATTTTTATCCATTTTAGTTAGGCGTGAACTCTTCCTGAAAGTGAATTACTTTGAAAACAAACAAGTATAATTCTCAAAGATCCTTATATGGCTAACATTGCTGCTGAAGCCCTTTGAACTTCAAAATGTAAGGTAACAGGAAATCATTTTGTATGCAGAAATTAAAATCACTAATTCAAAAAGTACTTAAGATTTGTTACGGTCTAATACTGAAGCTGTAAATTTCAATTATCAGTAATCCTAAAACGTGGCTCTTCAAACAGAGATTCTGATCCTCTTTACTTGTAGGGAATCAAATGTTAAATTGGTAATTATTTCAGATGACTAGTCCCAGCTAAATTTCGTATACATATATATTTCCAGCTCCTTCCTCCCATCCCAGCTGTTTCTCCTAACTTACCATGGGCCATATTGAGTGCCATTTTCTTGACGGAAAGGTGGGGTACAACTCAAATATATAACTAAATCATAGAATCATAGAATAGCAGAGTTGGAAGGGGCCTACAAGGCCATCGAGGCCAACCCTCTGCTCAATGCAGGAATCCACCCTAAAGCATCCCTGACAGGTGGTTGTCCAGCTGCCCCTTGAATGCCTCTAGTGTGGGAGAGCCCACAACCTCCCTAGGTAACTGATTCCATTGTTGTACTGCTCTAACAGTCAGGAAGTTTTTCCTGATGTCCAGCCAGAATCTGGCTTCCCTTAACTTGAGTCCGTTATTCCGTGTCCTGCACTTTGTGAGGATCAAGAAGAGATCCTGGCCCTCTTCTGTGTGACAACCTTTTAAGTATTTGAAGAGTGCTATCATGTCTCCCCTCAATCTTCTCTTCTCCAGGCTAAACATGCCCAGTTGTTTCAGTCTCTCTTCATAGGGCTTTGTTTCCAGACCCCTGATCATCCTGGTTGCCCTCCTCTGAACACGCTCCAGCTTGTCTGCGTCCTTCTTGAATTGCGGAGCCCAGAACTGGATGCAATACTCTAGATGAGGCCTAACCAGGGCCGAATAGAGAGGAACCAGTACCTCACGTGATTTGTAAGCTATACTTCTATTAATGCAGCCCAAAATAGCATTTGCCTTTCTTGCAGCCATATCGCACTGTTGGCTCATATTCAGCTTGCGATCTACAACAATTCCAAGATCCTTCTCATTTGTAGTATTGCTGAGCCAAGTATCCCCCATCTTGTAACTGTGCCTTTGGTTTCTATTTCCTAAATGTAGAACTTGGCATTTATCCCTATTAAATTTCATTCTGTTGTTTTCAGCCCAGCACTCTAGCCTATCAAGATCACTTTGAAGTTTGTTTCTGTCTTCCAGGGTATTAGCTATCCCACCCAATTTGGTGTCATCTGCAAATTTGATAAGCGTTCCCTGCACCTCCTCATCCAAATCATTAATAAAAATGTTGAAGAGCACTGGGCCCAGGACTGAGCCCTGCGGTACCCCACTCGTTGCCTCTCCCCAGTTTGAGAAAGTTCCATTGATAAGTACTCTTTGAGTCCGATTCTGTAGCCAACTGTGAATCCACCTAATAGTTGTTCCATCTAGCCCACTTTTAGCTAGTTTGTTAATCAGAATGTCATGTGGTACTTTGTCAAAAGCTTTGCTGTAGTCAAGATATATGACGTCCACAGCATTCCCACAGTCTACAAGGGAGGTTACCCTATCAAAAAATGAGATCAAATTAGTCTGACAGGACTTGTTCTTGACAAATCCATGTTGGCTTCTAGTGATCACCGCATTGATTTCAAGGTGTTTACAGATTGATTTCTTTATAATCTGCTCCAGAATTTTCCTAGGGATGGATGTCAGACTGACTGGTCTGTAGTTCCCAGGTTCCTCCTTTTTGAAGATAGGGACAACGTTAGCCCTCCTCCAGTCATCCGGCACCTCACCCGTCTTCCATGATTTTGCAAAGGTAATAGACAAAGGTTCTGAGAGTTCTTCCGCTAGCTCTTTCATTACTCTAGGATGCAGTTCATCGGGCCCTGGAGATTTGAACTCATTCAAGGAAATTAGGTGTTCTTTGACCATTTGTTTATTAATCTCAAACTGCAATCCTGCCCCCTCAACTTCTGCTTCACTTTTTCCAGGGGGTTCATAGACCCGCATTTGGGAAAAGACTGAGGCAAAGTAGGAATTGAGCACTTCAGCCTTTTCTTTGTCATCTGTTATCAATTTGCCATCCTCATTAAGCAGTTGAACCACCATTTCTTTCCTCTGTCTTTTACTACTCATGTAGCTGAAGAAAGCCTTTTTATTGCTTTTAGCATCCCTCGCTAATCTCAACTCATTCACAGCTTTAGCCTTCCTGACGCCATTTCGGCACTTCTGCGCCATCTGTCTGTACTCTTCTTTTGTAGCCTGGCCTTCCTTCCACTTCCTATATGTATCCCTTTTTGTTTTCAGGTCATCTCTAAGCTTTTTGTGGAGCCACATTGGTTTCCTCTGTTGTCTTCTATCTTTTCTCCTTGTTGGAATTGTTTGTAATTGTGCCTTTAACATTTCCTTTTTTAAATACTCCCACCCATCCTGCACTCCTTTTCTCATTAGGCTCATTTGCCATGGGACCTTACTTATCATAGTTCTGAGTTTATTAAAATCAGCTTTCCTAAAATCCAGAGTACGTGTATGCCTACACTCAACTTTTGTCTCCTTCATAATCAAGAATTCAAGTATGACATGGTCACTTTTCCCCCAGAGTTCCCGTAACTGCCACTTTATCCACTAAGTCATCCCTATTGGTCAATATCAAGTCAAGGATTGCCGATCCTCTAGTTCCTTCCTCCACTTTCTATAGGAGAAAGTTATCACCCACACATGTCAGGAATTTCTTGGAAGGGCCGCTTTTGGCAGTATTGGTCTCCCAACAGATATCAGGGTAATTGAAGTCCCCCATCACTACTACATCACACTTCCTTGAAACACTGGCAATTTGTTTCTCAAAAGTTTTGTCCTCGTCTTCTTGATTGGGTGGTCGGTAGTAGACTCCGATTATCATGTTCTTTTTATTCCTTGCCCCATTTATTTTAATCCAGATTCTCTCGATGGGGCTCCCAGTCTGATCCGCCTGTATTTCTGTGCAAGGATAGGTATTTGTGCAGGGATAGGTAATACCTTCTCAGGTCCAAAGGCCCAGACAATGAAATTCATTTAAAAATGGGCTGGACGGATGCAAATCTTACATTCTGGGTGTTGTTTGGGGAGGTATTTGGGGAGGCAGCCTGTCACTAAATAATAAAATAAATGAAAGTAAAAAGATTACCTAAATAATGTTGTGGGAGATGGCTTTGTAAGTGCCAACTTGTGGACTTTCCAAAAAAGCACTTTATGCAGCAATTGAGTTTGCTCTCAATTTGCCAGTGGTGCTCAGAGAGCATGAAATTAAAAATGACAGGAGCACATTCAGGCATTTATTCAAGGGGTTCCGCAGGGGTCAGTCAGTCTTGTCCCCCATGCTGTTCAACATTGTTTTAAATTGATATTTTTGTTTTTTAAACTTCTGGTGGTTTTAAATTTTGTATATCTGTTTTTAATGTTAATTGTTTTTAACTTTTGTAAACCGCCCAGACAGCTTCGGTTATGGGGCGGTATATAAATGTAATAAATAAATAAATAAATAAATAAGAGCACCTTTTATCAGCTCAGGCTGATTTACCAACTATGCCCTTATCTGGACAGAGATAGCCTAGCTACAGTTATCCATGCTCTGATAACCTCTCGTTTGGATTACTGCAATGCGTTATACATGGGTCTGCCTTTGAAAATGGTCCGGAAGCTTCAACTGGTACAAAACAGGGCAGCCCGTTTACTAACAGGGACTGGCCGGCGAGATCACCTTACGCCAGTCCTTTTTCAACTTCATTGGCTGCCAGTCCAGGTCCGGGCCCGATTCAAAGTGCTGGTATTGACATTTAAAGCCCTAAACGGTTTGGGGCCAGGTTATTTGAAGGGACGCCTCCTCCCATATGTACCTGCCTGGACCTTAAGATCATCTACAGGGGCCCTTCTCCGTGAGCCCCTGCCAAAGGAAGTGAGGCAGGTGGCTACTAGGAGGAGGGCTTTCTCCGCTGTGGCACCCCGGTTGTGGAATGAGCTCCCCAGAGAGGTCCACCTGGCGGCTACACTGTACTCCTTTTGTCGCCAGCTGAAGACCTTTTTATTCTTTCAGTATTTTAACATTTAATTTTAACTTAAATTTAAATTTTACTGTTTTAACTCTGTATTTTAATTTTACATCAATTTTGCTGCGTGGTTTTATCCTGGTTGTGCTTTTTATACTGTATTTTGTATTTGTGCTTTTAACCTGTTGGTTGTTTTATTATGGTTTTAATTTTTGTGAACCGCCCAGAGAGCTTTGGCTATTGAGCGGTATAAAAAAGTAATAAATAAATAAAATAAATAAATAAATAAGAAATGGGTGCTTAAAGAGTGTCCGAGTAGAGATGTGATTCCCTGATATGGATGCGTTAAGGACACCTATCTGGGAAACACCAGCATATTTTCAGCAAACGGAATTGCCATGTAAAATGCAAAGACCACCTTCTCCCATATGAACCTGCCCAAGACCTAAGGTCTTCAGGAGAGGCTCTTGTTTCAAGACCACCATCTTCAGGGGTGCATTTAGTGCCAATGAGAATGAGGGCCTTCTCAATGAGAGTTCCCCAGATGTGGAATTCCTAACCAAGGGAGGCTAGGTTTGCTACCTCTCTGCTGTCCTTCCACTGGCAGGCAAAAACCTTTTTATTTAAGTAAGCCTTTGGTATGTCAGTGGGTTTGTTGGATTGGATCCTGTTTTTATTCTGTTACTAATGTATTTTAATTGTTTTAATGTACTTTTTATTATTGTTTTAATCAAATTTTATTTATGACTGTAAGCTGCCTTTAGTGCTTTTTTTTTTAATAGAAAGGTGGGGTACAAATCAAATCAAATCAATAAAATGGTCCTTCTCTTCCAGAAATTTGGCCCTTACCTAGACCTAGGAAGTAACTCTTTCACGACCCTCCATAAACTGACCAATGATGTGAAGTCAGTAAAATTAGATCAGCTTAAATTTTTAATATTTAAAAATGTAGTTCATATTCCTAAATGAAAATTAAAAAAAATATATTAGATGGAAACAAGTATTTTGTTCACGTGTATATTTGAATTTTGATCTTACTAGACTTGCTTTTGAATTCTTGCTCAACTGAACTTGCAAACCAGTCCACCCCTTTCATACACCAGAAGCTTAGGCCTTGCATCTTGCTGGTCCAGAAGAAAAACCAAACAACAGGCAGAGAAGACAAATTTGTTGATGAAGTTCAGTCCTAACAGTTGCACTTATGTCTCAGTAAAACAGGCCTGGGAATAACACTTTTTTTTTGCCCAATCAGCAGCTGCCTCCTGTCCCAGGATGGGATCTAATTATGGAGAATTTATTATCATCATCATCATTATTATTACCTTTTTTTTCTCCAAATGGACCCATATGATTATTCACTGATGCCAGTTGAAACAATTTTTGAAACTGAAATTGCTCCCAAAAGGCTTGATATTCGCAGAAATCAAGTTTAAAAATAGGTTACTTGGCTTTCATTGCATAAGCCCAGCCCTTAATACCGACATCACTTTCTAGATATGGGGAATAATAATAAGCCACTCTCTTGTCCATTTATCATAAACACATATCTTAAAATAAAACCGGTTTCAAAATTCTGTTTCATTCACTAAATTACTAAAGACTCAAACTATTTTGGACTATTGCCCCCAAATGTAGGTTGGCACTCAGGATGTTTCTTTGTTCAGAAACAATGTGTCCTGGGTGGTGTAAGGAGGACCTCCCTTATTTTCCTGCCAAAAATGAGAAAAGGGGGTGGTGGATGAGTTACACATCATCATTGCACAATGTCTCTCTAAATAAACAAAAATGATAAGTTCATTTTGTAATTGTTGACTATTCTATATTTAGTAAACATATGGAAACAATTTGTTATAACAGCTTACATTTGGGCTAAAGCAGCTATATCTACTTCTTTAAAAATGATTTTAGAATCACTCACACAAACGTTTTACTTTTCAAAGGACACTTTCCATAGAATGCTCTGCAGTATTAGAAAAAAATATGCAGGGCTACTTCTATGCTTACAAATAATTTGCCATTAAAAAAAAGACCAATTACTGTAGTAATCTGGAATTCTGCACCAATAGGAAAACTGTGCTCCTATTTGGTGGAAGCTGAATATACATCAGACTGTCTGCCTCTTCTTTTCAATGGGGGGAGTAGATGTGCCAGAGTGTCTGTGTATAACTAGCTTTCTACCAAACTCTTTTATATTTAGACTCAGGCCTTAATTTAGAACAAAGAAGGAGCAAAAACAGAAGAGTAAAATGGCACCATTCCATGCTAAACCTTCAGCCTAATTTAACTATTCATCTGCATGCAAAAGGGTAGAGGAAGAACAATGAATGCAGAAGATGTATGAAAGACTAGCTATTAATCCAGTGGGTGTTTTTTTAAAATCAATTTCAAATAAGTAGCTACATTGCTACGTTAACGTCTGAATTGAATTAAATATAATCAGAGTTGAAAGCTGGTCTGAGTTTAAACAAATTATAGTATAAAAAGAATGTACGTTGTATTGATACTTAAACAAACAGAGATCATATAGTACGGCCCAAGACAAACAAACCATATCTAACTAATTATATTTAATTAATTATAGTAAATATACCCCATAATGTCTCAGAAATATGAAGTTTTTACAGAACTGGGGGGTTCAACCATTCCCAGTAATTTTCTCTCCTTTCAGTACTTTTTAACTTCTTTGAACTGTAAAAGTAGTCGTGGAGAGACCAAGCAGCTCACGGAACACCTCTAAGTATTTTGTGGATTTTTGCAAATGCTCGCAACCATTGCCTCCCCACCATATCTCCTGTCACATTTTTATTTGAGTAAATCCAATCAATCACGGATAGCATACTGGATGTGATGATGTTACAATGATTTTTTTAATCAATGTCACTGAGGGCAAAAGAAGCACATTTAGAGTGTGGACATTACTTCTTATACCAGTCACATGGGTGATCCTAGCCAATCAAGGATCACTTTCATAACTGAACACTTTTGTAGCACTTACACAACCATCCTTGAAAAATTATGGAAAGGGCCCCCTGTCCAAAACTGAAGATTTTCAGAAAAAGACCCCAACTCCTTGCAATTTGACTCAGATTTATTTTTAACTAGTATCAGCTGTTTCAAATTGTTTGGTTCTAAGGGGAAGGGGAAACACAAGTGATAAAACATTTTAATTTAAAGTGCATGCATATGAAAGGTCAGATATGTTGCAAACCTTTCTGAAATATATATCTATAGGCATTTAGAAGTTTCCTTCCTAGGTACGATGTAAAAAAAAGGAGCAGGAAGAGAGCTAGAAAGCAGCATATATATTTTTAGAAAACACTGTTTTTGCCATTTCCCCCATTCACCTGCTTACATCAATGAAAGTACTCAGAATATATTGTCTACATGATGCATCTTCACTGTTGTAGTCAAGTAAGTCTGTACAGCTTGATCATCAGTAATTCAGAAGGAAAAGGACAGAAAGTTGACAGAGGAAACAGGAGCACATTGGATGGAAAGTATTATGTACGCAGTAGTCATGCTTTACCACCTTTGCCTAGCATTGTCCCAAGTGTAGTAGTATAAGGTGCATAAATCTTTGCTTCTCTCAATGAAAGCCAGGAATTCATCTCAACATTATTTAGCTCCATGCACCAATCTCATATAAATTATGAATAAAACAAAATCCACCCAAACACTGTATCTCAAATCTCTAATCCACTTTCATTCATAATATTAAAAACTATACTTTGTGTTCCTACATGCACATTCAGAAAGATTTTAAGCCAACTGAATAATTTGTCCAGTAGATCTCCTAGACTCCCAAGGTTCTCCCTAAATATTGTAATGCCTGTGTTCTCCAGTTCCAACATTTTACGAAACTTGCTGAGTTGAGTCCCAGAAACATGGCACTGTTAGTCAGCAATAATTCATTTGTGTTCATTGATATCAGTGAGGATGAATTATGTAAAGAAAAAGAAAAAAAGAATCTATGCTAACAGCCTTTCCAAACATTCCAGAACATGGCTTTAGATAACGATACTCTACAATTTGCTTTGTCAGTATTGTGACCTTGAGGGGTAGCTAGTTTTCCAACTCCAACCACTTACATGCATTTTCTGTGGCTTGGGGTGAATTCATGCTGTCTGAGAACCTTGTTTCAAAATTTTCCAGTCTTTCATTCCCGCATAAGGTTTATTTTAACATTTGAAAGCAATCTGTAACAGAAGCAGAACCACGAGTCGGCTATGATAGAGTACACTAAACATCTTTGCTAAATTTAGTTTCTGTTGCAAATGGTCTGCTTAAAATTGGTTGGCGTACACTAAAATTTATCTTCTTACTAACCATGGAATATCTAATATGCTTGTTTTCTTCAGCAATGCAATGGTTTTTTTCCAATCTATCAAAAGACTGCTAAGATTTTGTTTTCTATTCTCACCATTTAGATCTCCCCAGAGTTTGGTTGCCCTAGTGTTCTAGGTTCCTAATCCCATCTACATAACTGGCTCAATAAATACAGGGAAATTGTAAGAAGAATAGGATTATTCAGAAATTAGTGGATTCCTTAAACCTGTTACTCAGCACATTTTTTTAGAAGTGAACTAAACATTCTGTATTTCCTGCATCACTATGGCTTTTCACTTTAGACTGAGGACATGAAGTGTAGTTCTGTGACTGTTTCCTCCATGTCCTCACGGCAACAGCTTTCTTGGAAAGAAGCCATGGATGTTTTCAGTAGCGGATCTTAACCGTTTCATTGTTAACTAGTTTTTTGCTCAAAGTAATACTGCTTTCCTCCTTCCAGGGAACAAGTTACGGGCACCATATCTTTTACTTTTGGGAGGGAGAAGAATAGTTGAGAGGGTGATTTTGAGCAGACAAACAACTGGGAAGGAAAAGCTGGGAAGTATCAGAGTTCTACTTAATCTGAAGCTACCCATAGCTGCTTTGCAAAGTAAAAGAAAGCCATCATTAATATCAGGCAATCAAGAAACATTTTGTTCTGCCATGACTCTAAGGACATGGTTGAAGAAAGATTTTTCAGATCCTGGAAGCAGTCATTCAGCACACAAGATATTGAGAAACCTCACGACATCTATGCTAACCAGATACCTTTCTGCTAGTTTACCAGAAGGAAGACCAAAGAAACTGTGGTATCAGCCTAGGTAGCCATGTGATTAAAAATATACACGCAAAATCCTGTTCAATGTATTTAGTACTCAACCACCCTTTGTTACTGCTTCATGCCTTTCCAGATTTGTTCTAAAACATCAAACTGAATGCAGACAGCTTTCAGGAGCACATTCCATAAAGATATTCCCCAGTAACAGCTGGTGATCACAGCAAGAGGGTAAAAAACCTTTCTTCTCCCTGAAATCCACTGTAATGACTAGACACAGCTTCCTATCTAGTGCTATTAGTACCTTTCCAAGACTTTCTAATAAGATAGGAGAAAATGTTGCTTCTAGAGTGCTTTTTTCTTGCCACTCTACAAGAAGCCCTATTTGAAGCAACACCATACAGTATAGCTACATTTTTGCCATGTGAGGTATAGAGCCAAACTATAGGGTAAATACATATATACCCTCCAACTCCTATATTGCTATGGACCCAGATTAATAATTATGGCACCTCTTAAAGAAACATTATAATTGCATTGTAATCCAGCAGATGGGAGTACATCCTGAGAAAAGGCTACAGCTGAATGCATGTAGTATCACTGCAGTGTATACCAGTCCCAAAGAATATCTAGCTTTGTTTTTTGACAAGTTGCCACTGACATTTCTCTCTTTGAACGGTACATTCCAAGGGGAACTTTTGTATGTCTTTTCTCACATATTCAGAAGTGAGTGAGTTGGCTTCCAGTGAAAACATTGTATGTATTTTAAACAATCCTGTACGTTGTGGTTCTTATTTGCCCCAGTTTATTGCAGTATCTTTACCATAAAATTAATTAATTTGAAAACACAAGTGTATTAAAATTTGCATTATTTTAAAAAATAAAAGGGAAGGGAAAAGATCAGTGCTGCACAGCAAAGAAAAAAGCAATTCAAGACAAATGAATCAAAAGAATAGATCTCACTGCACTATTACAGTCTTACAGCACTATATCTATTTCTTGAAGGAGTTTGGTACCATGAACTGGCACATTAGAAGTATGGTGCAATGCCTCAAGTTGCTTTAAATTATATTAACTTCGGAATTATTTGCAAACACAATGGCCAAGCAGTAAACACACTGGACACAGCTGTAAAAAAAGTAACAGTTAGGTTCAGACCACCTCTAGGTATATGCAAATTGTCTTCCAAAATACAGGAGAAACAACACTTTGAGTTTTGAAAAACAAAAAAGGGAAGTGAGTATTTGACTTGTGCAGTTATTTCAAAATATCATAATCCAAAAAGTGACATACCTAATTGTTGAAACAGAAGAGCCACGCTAGTCCCCGTAACAGGAAGACTATCATGTAAAGGAGTCTGAATCAGCTGCCTATCTCCTGCTCCTAAGGAAAATAGTTTCTGTAGGAAGATAATTTAATAAGCTATTATTGCTTAAGCAACATGAGACATATTGCTTTTTGTGTGATTATCATATGAAAATTAATTAAGTCACATTGCTATTTACCAATTTTATTTATTTATTTGTGACATTTGTATACCACTGAATATAATAAAATCTCTCAGCAGTTCACAATAAATATTAAAATGCCTTTAAATACAATATTAAAAACACCAAAGAAAGCACAGTATTTAAACACAACATTAAAAACCCTTCCAACTGCAGTAAAAACAATTCAAGGAGGAGCAAAATGGAGTGGCATAATTAATTTACTTATAGCCCAGGGAATGCCTGGGTGAACAGGTGTTTTTTTAGGCGGCGTTTTAAAAATGTCACATTTTCTGCTTCAGAACTGCACGAGAGAGGGTTTTTCAGGGGGTAGGGGCCGCTACCTCTCCCTTTTTTATTGGAGGAGTCAGAAATTGAACCTGGGACCTTTTAGGTGCAAAGTATGTACACTAAAGAGATGGTGTTGAGCAGGAACTGAAGCATGGGGATTGAGAAGAAATGTAGATATGGTATAATACAAGAGTGGTTGCTTGGCCAGGTTATTGTTACCACCAAGTTCAATGTCTATATAAATGAATTAACTGTAGGTGTTTATAAGCAGCAGTTGGGAATTAAGCTAAGCAGTGGATAAGTAGGAAAAAGAAATTCTAGCTTCCCCTCCCAAGTAACCCACTCTTCATTCTTCAGTACCGTTTGCTAACTCAAACATGCCACGGCCTCCCCCTTCCCTTTAACTGTACCCCACTGTGACTGTGCTCCAATCTATTGGCAGTAGGGTATGTTAGCAACAACTGGGAAGTGTGGGCCAAAGGCCCTACTGATGTATATTACCATCATGCCATGCATCTGAAATTTGCTATGGCATCTGGATGTCCACTGTCAAGACACAATGGTCCATACTTTTCAGTTATGTGTAGATATTTAATCATATGCCTCAAATTATCAATATGTAACTGTTTCATCATTGTATTTTCATTAAAATCATCATTACCACAGAAATACATGGACCACTAAAACACTGAAGTACATCAGAATTTAAAGACTCAATCAAAGCAACTTCAAGGAAAAGTTCCCCTCCCAAATAACTCATACAAACCAGGGGGAAAAAAGAATAAAGAAATATTTTGAAACACCAGTAATAAAAAAGGTTGAACTTTGCAGAGTTCTAAATTGATACTATGCGCTGTAAAGGCAACTGCAATGACAAAATTAACCCCTTGACCTTATTGTGGAATGGAATTCTTGTTCCTTTTAGAAGACGGGCCATTGGGACATACTCAACTGAACTATGGTCCTTTATTAAATCAAAATATTTGAAGAATTTATTTTTTGCTTTCTTCATAAATTAAATTAACTGAATAAATACTGGCTTTTCTTATTTACCTGTGACCCTCCAGCAGAAGGAACAAAGCACGAACAGAGATTTGCAATGAGAGTTTCCAATGAGACATTCAGGTTGTCCACGTACACAGTGTAGACCAAGCCAAGGCAAGCCTAAAATGTGAAATAAGAACATGTAAAATTGCAACCTGGGGGAAAGTAAATATTAATAAGTATTAGAAACTATATATTTATAGTATAAGAAATGCAATCTTAGAATACTTAAACACACCATTGCTTAATGAAATGCAGCAATAAGAGCTTAAGCTTCTTTTGAGTTCAAACTGCATAGCTTTATCAATATTTTCCATGTGTGCGTGTGTGTGCATATACATATATAGATAATTTTAGGTATATATATATATCTAAATAAACCAGACTATGAAGCAGAATATATTGTTTTACTAATAATCATTAGTTGATCCACTCTTGCTTGTTTCCTGAATCAGTTGCTGCTTTTGTGCCATTATACCATGTCTGCAAATTATTTTGACTAAATGAATTGCTCTGAAGCTTACTCTTTTAGTTGCATATCAGTGGTCTGGAGCTTCCAGGAGAAGAACTTGGAACCTTTGGCTCTGTATGAGAATACCCATGTGATGATTTGTTAGGACTGCAGTTTGGATCATTTTCTGGAGTGAGCCTGGACAGGAATAACTAGAAAGGCCTTCTATTTTGGCTGGAACCTTGCCCAAGATACAAGCTCTTCTTGGCATTGACCACTGGTCTGATCCCTCAGCTCTGACCACTGGTCTGATCCCTCAGCTCTGATTCTCTGGCAGAACTCTGACAGATGTGCATGGTTCAGCCTTTGCATTAGCTGAAT
The DNA here is from genome assembly GCF_023053635.1 of Elgaria multicarinata webbii. NCBI lineage: Eukaryota > Metazoa > Chordata > Lepidosauria > Squamata > Anguidae > Elgaria > Elgaria multicarinata. The sequence continues at coordinate 97,317,140 of NC_086172.1, forward strand.
TCAAAAAGGGTTTTTTCTTCAAAACTTTTATGTTCAATAGACTGATGATCGCATTAATCCTTGGGGGTAAATATTGATTTTATGTAGGTTAATTCTCCTCATGATGACTAAATTCCCATAACAATATGATTTAGGCAGGTTGGGAGACTGGGCTGAAAGGAACAAGATGTCTTTTAACAGGGAAAAATGTAAGGTATTACACTTAGGGAGGAAAAATGTAGGGTGCACCTACAAGATGGGGGAGTCATGGCTAGGAAGCACTACATTGGAGAAGGATTTGGGTGTGGTCGACAACAGCAATCAGAACAGTGTGAGATAGTCGCTAGAAGGACTAACACAATTCTGGGTTGCATTAGAAGCATTGTATCAAAGACACATTAAGTCTTTATTCCTCTCTACTGGGAACTAGTGAGACCACACCTGGAGTATTGGATATGATTCTGGGCACCATGTTTCCAGAAGGACACATTTCCAAAAGGACAAGTTAGAACAGGTTCGGAGGAGAGCAACAAAGATGATATAGGGACTTGAGGACATGCCCTATGAGGACAGGCTGAAGGAACTTGGGATGTTCAGTCTGGAGAAAAGAAGACTGAGGGGAGACATGTTAGCAGTGCTCAGGTACATAAAAGGGTGCCACAGGGAAGATGGTCAAGAACTATTTTAAATTGCCATAGAAATTAGGAACAGAAATAATGGGTATAAGTTAAATTTCAATGAAATATAAGAAAAAAACTTCTTGATGGTAAGATCAGTACAGCAGTGATACATAGTCTACCTATGGAAGTTGTTCGACCATTTTTGTCTGTCTCTTCTGCCAAGACTCTCGTTCACGCACTGGTTATCTCTCGGTTGGACTACTGCAACCTCCTCCTCTCTGGCCTCCCCTCATCTCACATCAGTCCGCTGGTCTCTGTCCACCACTCTGCCGCTAAGATCATCTTCCTGGCCCGCCGCTCTGACCATGTCACTCCGCTTCTGAAATCTCTTCATTGGCTCCCAATTCATTCCAGAATCCAATATAAACTTCTCCTGTTGACCTTCAAAGCTTTTCACGGTCTAGCTCCTGCCTGTCTCTCCTCTCTCATCTCACACTATTGCCCCGCTCGTGCTCTTCGCTCCTCTGATGCCATGCTTCTTGCCTGCCCAAGGGTCTCTACTTCCCTTGCTCGGCTTCGCCCATTTTCCTCTGCTGCCCCTCATGCCTGGAATGCTCTTCCAGAACACCTGAGAACTACCAACTCAATCACAGCTTTTAAAACACAGCTAAAAACTTTTCTTTTCCCTATAGCTTTTAAACTTTGAGTTTGTTCTGACTCTATACTGTTAGCTTCACCCTTCCCGGTGCCTGTTTACACTTCCCTGTCCCTGTTTGCATTCTCTTTCCCTCCTTATTGTTTACTACGACTTTGTTAGATTGTAAGCCTATGCGGCAGGGTCTTGCTGTTTACTGTGTTATCTGTACAGCACCATGTACATCGATGGTGCTATATAAATAAATAATAATAATAATAATAATGGAGGTTTTTAAGAAGAGGCTGGACAGCCACTTCTCAAGGATGGTTTAACTGGTTTTCCTGCACATTGCAGAGAGTTGGACTCCATGATTCTTGTGGTTCCTTCCAACTGCACAATTCTAGGATTCTAATATAGAGATGTTCAAAAATACTTGCCACTGTTGCTCATTAGAAACTAAACAGATTTGAACGTCGACAAATTATGAATGACAGGTACTTTACCCTGAAAATTTCTGGATAATCTAATCGGGATACCAACACCAAGCTTTTGGGAGCAAACACTTCTGCAGGCTGAATCAAACCAGACTCCTCTTCTCCTTCAGTTTCTCTTGACCCCTTGAAAAGATGAAGGCAGTCAGTTTTATGAAGAATTGTATGAAAAACTCAATAAATGCTACTATTAGAAATAAGCAATAATACATTTTTAATTAAAACTAGACTTCTGAACTTTAAACCATCACAATGTAATTTGTCCTGCACAGGTCACAAGATGGCTTATAAATAAAATAATTAAACCAGCAACTGCATAAACCGCAATGTTCAATAAAAGTGTGAACTGAAGTAGCCCTATATATGTTCTAATGGTGTTTTTTATTCCTCCTGCACCCTGCAATTCCATCCAACATCTTAGATCATCTTAATTACACTGAATGTCACGTAATAGTGTGTTTGGGACTGGGGAAAAGCCCATTCTTGCAGCTTGTTTCTGCTGCCACCCACCCCCACCCCACCTGACGGACATCACCATCAGCTGACCAGCCGCTCCTTCCTCAACAGGTATTAAGGGCCAGGCTGCCAGGGGCAGCGCCTCTGTGTTGCACAAAGTGCAACGCTAAGTGCGCACTTTGCGTCACAATGAGGAGCATAGGAAAGAAGACAATGGTCCTGCTGCCTTTGGTCAACAACCAGATTAATAGCAGCAAGTTGTGGCATTTTATCTCATTTTATTTTATTACTTGCATTTTTAAATATGTGCCTTGGGAGCTCAGGGAGGCAAGGGGGTGCCCACATAGCTGTGGTCATAGGTAAGCAGATGTATGGCGATGGGGGAATAACAGGCCAGATGAGAAGAGGGGCTAGATTTCTTACAGCTATCCCCTCTTCTGGTTTTCCCCCCAACCAGATGGTTCCTGGCGGCCTTACCAGCTTGCCCTTGGGTTTGGTGGTGCTTCTGCTAAACGCAGGTCAGTCCAAAATAAAATCTCCCTCATCCATGATTTGATTGTGGATGAGGGGGCTGACCTGGTATGTATCACTGAGACCTGGGTGGGTGAACTGGGAAGGGTTACTCTCACCCAGCTTTGCCCTCCCGGGAACTCGGTGCAGCATCAGCACTGACTTGAGGGTCGGGGAGGGGGGTTGCCATGGTCTATAGAAATACAATCTCCCTCTCTAGGCTTCCTGTTCATTCGAGTGCTGGTCTTGAGTGTCTTTATTTTGTGTTGGGTACTCGAGACAGATTAGGGATTCTGCTGGTGTACTGCCCACCCTGCTGCCCAACAGTCTCCCTGCCTGAGCTGACAGAGGTTGTCTCGGATCTGGTGTTGAGGACCCCCAGGATGATGGTTCTGGGGGATCTCAACTTCCATGCTGAGGCTCCTGTATCTGGGCCGGCTCAGGACTTCATGGCTGCCATGACAACCATGGGGCTGTCTCAACATGTCATCGGCCCAACACATGCAAAGGGACACACACTTGACTTGATTTTCTCGACTGGGCAGGGGGATGGTGATCTGAAAGTGGGGGAATTAACATCTACCCCCTTGTCATGGTCAGATCACTTTCTATTGAGGTTTAGACTTTCAGCAGCCTTTTCCCTCTGCAAGGGTGGGAGGCCTATTAAAATGTTCCACCCCCGGAGGCTAATGGACTCCAATGGATTCCAGAGGGCTCTGGGGGATTTTCCTGCTGGTATGGCCGGTGCTCCTGTTGAAGCCCAGGTTGCTCTGTGGAATGCAGAGATGACTCGGGCGGTTGACATCAGTGCTGGGGGGAGGAGCTGGAAGACACATTGCGGACTTCTGGGAATGCATCTCCCAGCTTCTGCCCCCCAGTGCCGATCTAGGCGACTCAGTTTTTGCTGTCTGCTGTGGGCGGCTGGGCTTGGCCCAGCTGCCAAGAGGGGGAGCAAAAACGGAGTCCTGTCCATTGCCTCTTGTCGCCCTGTGACAAGAGGCAAGGGGCAGGGCTCAATTCGCTCCCTGTCCCGGGCGGCTGGCCCTGGCCCAGCCACCCAGGACAGGGAACAAAAAAGGGCTGGGGGGCGTAAGGTAATGGGCTGGGGGCCGCCAGCGCAGATCGAGAAGACAAAGAAAAAGAAGAAGAAAAAGAAGAAGCAAGAGAAGAAGCAAGTAGCAGGTAAGATTAAGGTGTGTGGAGGGTGCACGCATGTGTGTGCTGGCAGTGTGTGTATTCATGTCTGAATGGGGTGCATGGGGTATTTGAGTGAATGGATGTGTGTGCATGCGTGTGTTTTTCGAGTGGGTGATCTGAGTGTGTGGGGTGGGGTGCGCATGTGCTGGCAGTGCATGTATTGATGTCTGAATGGGGTGTTTATGAATGAATGCATGTTTGCAGTTTGTGGTGGGGAGGGCTGTAGTTTTCTGAGTGTGAGTTGGGGGGATGGGTGATATTCCTATTAAATAATGCATTTTGATCCATAGACCTACCTCTCCAATTTGTTTGCTATAATTGGCATGATGTATATTTTGTAACAATGGCTGATAATTGTTCATCGTTCTTTAAAATCTTTCGAAAAAAATTACAGGGCAGCCATTATTACTATCATCATCATCATCATCATCATCATCATCATCATCATCATCAATTTCTCTTTTCTTGCTCGTGGTAGTTTTTCCAGATGAACATGATCGGCTTTGCCAAGTCATGCAGTCTTGTACTGATTCAGAAATTTCCTGACTATTAAACATGTTTCAAGTATGACTGCTTTCTGGATGTTGGTGTGCATGTAGGTTTTCTCTAAAAAAAAATAAAAATGAAGTGATGCTGGTGACTGATGTGACTAACGGAATAATTGTATTTTTTCCTGTTGCCGTAGTTCTTTAACTTCCATAGCCAGTGTTGTATATTTCTCTCTCTCTTGTCCTCTTCCTTTTCTGCAACATTTTTGCCCGTAGGTATTGCTATGACAATGAGGTAGGTGTGTTTTTCTTGGCTGTTTTTGACTGTTATGTCTGGTTGAAGCTGAAACAAGTTAATAGGTGTTAGCCTTTAGTCCTTTGTTCCATGGCTAATGTTTGCAGGGTAATAGTAGTTTATACTCTTTCTGAATGCTTGGTTGCTTGTTTATTATACTAGATTTTTCTGTACTTGTCAACTACTTCATTTATTCAGTGGTAGCAGTATGCTGAATGTGTGACAATGGATATGAGAAAGGTGATGGGGAAAGAGAGTTAAATGTTAGGAAAGGTTAGACTATGGTCATCCAGTGAAGGACTTCCAGTCAGAAAAGATATCTGAGAGAAAGACTTGCAGTCAGAAAAGATATTTGCTATATCACACAGAGTATAGCAAAAGCTTCAAAGTACAGCAAAAGCTACAAAAATAGAAATGAGTGGAGTTAATTTCAGATACGTTGGATGTCTCACTTCTTCCTTTATTCCAGTGATTTTAGCATTAAGATGTTATGTAGAACAGGTTTGTTTTAATTGTTTGCTGTGAAATCAGACATGTGACCAAGGCCATGTTTGGGTGGGCACGACCCCTTGGGGGCTGGGCATGTTGTCCTCCTTTTTGGTTTCCAAAATATGGTCACCCTACCCTAGGTAACTGGTTCCATTATTCTAAGGCAGGATAAATGGCTTGCTGTTGGGACCACTGAGGTAAAATAATGTATGAGCAAACACTGCACTGATACTATTTAGTAGTATTTACAGCTCTGTGCATATCTTCTATGAACACTATGTTCCCAAACCTTCTTCAGTTTGAAATATCAAACAAACAATCAGGTTTACTTCTAACAAACACACACCACTAAAATTAGTATGGAGTTGAGATTTCTATCACTTTCAGTTTCAGAACCAGTGCAACAAAACTGACTTCTTTTCATACAGTCACTCTCAGTGCTTGTTTTTTGCCAGGCCACTTCTTCAAACATATTCACATCTACAGTTAATTCATGGAAACAGTTGGCCATCACTTCTTTCTAACACACACACACACACACCTTAACACATCATTTGTTTTAATAAATTAAAGTGTGAAATGAAAGGAAAGCCTGTATCTCCTTTACCTGGTGACTGGCCACACTAACTACTAATGTGAGTTTGGGTTAGATGCTCTGGCACTGCTGGAGAGGAATGATACCATAGTGGGTTCCAGTTCTGTTCTTTTAGTAAAATGCCAGTAGATGGCACTGGAGACTAGCCCTTCACGACTTCTTTCATATAGGGCTGCCCCATGACATATAGGAGTGAGTTGGAATACTTTTAAATTCTTTTCAACTTAGTCATTTCTCTCAACTGAGAAATCCAATAGGAACCATACCATTTAAAAGTCAAACAAGTTGATCTGAAAGAGCAATATACTAATCTTCCATGGGCTTCATCAATTCCCCTCTTGTTTTCAATGGCAACTACAGATATAAATGTCATCGTCATCTTAAGGGACCTGTGCAACACAATGAAATCAGAGAGCCTTAACATACTCTGCTACCAGCAGGATTCAAACAGTATCAGAATTCTACAAACAACAGGCAGCAGTGCATATAAGAGTTATGTTACCTACAAAGTACATGAACAAAACTTCTTGCACAGTTCCACAAGAAAGTCCACTTATTTTTAAAAGGAATTTATATACTGTCCTTCATTAAAACAAAAATCCAATGGCTGTTTCCATTAGGAAAATAAGCAAAAATTAATAATGCAATTCACATAAAAATGAACGGAACAAAAACACAGTAAAACAGCAGAGAACTAAAATCCCTTCTCAGTCAATAGCATTTTCCACATTCAAATATGAAAACAAGGACTTCATGTGATTTCACATTTCTGGGTGCAAAGACTACTGCAGACGCTGACTGCAGCCAGGAAATCAGAAGACGTTTACTTCTTGGGAGGAGAGCAATGACAAATCTTGATAAAAGAGTTAAGAGCAGAGACACCACACTGACAACAAAGGTCCGCATAGTTAAAGCAATGGTATTCCCCATAGTAACCTATGGCTGCGAGAGCTGGACCATAAGGAAAGCTGAGCGAAGGAAGATAGATGCTTTTGAACTGTGGTGTTGGAGGAAAATTCTGAGAGTGCCTTGGACTGCAAGAAGATCAAACCAGTCCATACTGGTTTGAAATAAAGCCAGACTGCTCACTTGAGGGAATGGTATTAAAGGCAAAACTGAAGTACTTTGGCCACATAATGAGAAGACAGGATACCCTGGAGAAGAGGCTGATGCTAGGGAAAGTGGAAGGCAAAAGGAAGAGGGGCCGACTAAGGGCAAGATGGATGGATGATATTCTGGAGGTGACAGACTTGACCTTGGGGGAGCTAGGGGTGGTGACGGCTGACAGAAAGCTCTGGCGTGGGCTGGCCCATGAAGTCACGAAGAGTTGGAAGCGACTGAACAAATAAACAACGAAGAAATTAATCTTAATTGTAATATGCTAAATTATGAAATAATATTATGAAAACCCCACCCTGCCCACTGAAAAATGCCTTCCACCAGCTCCTCTTTAGAGTTCCAAGCACTCTCAGTGCTGGTACGCCTTTTTTTGTAACATGCAAGCACTCTGAACCCTCCTCAGCACACACTTATATGGGCAAATGTGAAAACCAGTGGTAGACAGATACAGTTAGCATTAATTAATGTGAGTGCAGAAACTAAAGAAAGACCTGTCACAATAAGGGAAACTGAAATTTCCTATGAAATTTCACACACTAAATTTCCCTATGCATGTATGTGTAGGCACATTCATGGCCATCAACTAGTTTGAAATGCTTGCATAGAACAGAGGAGAGAACCGCCCAAAGAGCTTTGGCTATTGAGCAGTCTAAAAATGTAATAAATAAATAGAAAGAAATGTGGCTCTAAAGTGTACATAACGTTTCCAACAAAAAATGGAGAACCAAGCTAGTCTAGAGATCCTGAAGGAATCTGAAAGAAAATATCATAGCTGAGTGAAATCAACATTTTTTCATCAAATGAATTTGGGAAACAGCTGGAGGTTAAATGCAGTTCCTTTGACCTGACCCTGTTATGCAATTTCCTAACAAAGCCATCTATCTTCTTGCATAAAATACACATCTAATATTCATTAATGCATGTAAAAATGCAAACATTGTAATATGCCCTTATGCAGGAGTAACAGCTTTTTGGAGGCCCATAGGCATGTGACTACTGTGGCAGGGGAAGGTACATGTGACCATTTCTTTCAGGTCCAAGTGCACATTTTCGTGCCCCCCTTCTTGGATTCTGACTTTTCTTCATCACGCTCTTCTTCGATTCCCTCTTTTCACTCCCTCACCCCTATTCTTGGATTCCCATTTTTCTCTGAGCCCACTCCTTCCTCCTCCTCCTTGGTATTCAGATAATTTAAAAATGTATGTTCTTTGAAAGCATGCCTGCTTTTGATGTGATGTGTAAACCATTTACCCAGCAAAAATTCTACACAATATGGTGAATATTATATAGCTAAGTTGTAAGATATAGTCTCTGAATATTGGGTGTTATTGTTTTTAAAAATGTAATTACTCACCCATTTATGCATAACAGGACAACAGTTGTTATTAAATGTTTCCTGTGTACAAACAACTGAGCTATATTATTTTCTCTACCATCAGATCTTTATACAGCCATAGCCATCAGAAATCGAAGTATAGGAAGCCTAAAATTTAATAATTCATATTGAAATTGAGTGCAAGCATCTTCTAATTCCAGCATTTAACTATGTCATTCGATGCAACATTTCAAACTTTGTTGCATATAAGCATCATAGAATTCTTTTACAACTTTCTACCTGAAGAAATGAGCTAATGACATGAAAAAATCTCATTAGCTTCTGGAATGCTAAATCATAGTAGAGGAGCAAATCAAATGGATCAACTTCACAAAGTTATTACTCAGCACTTTATAGAGCAAATTACAAAAGCCCATATATGGTAATTAAAGCAAACGTATTGCGCAAAGCTTATACTACCCACAATCAAAACCAAAGGATACGTGTTCTTTCATTTGCAACATTCCTAACATTGTTTAAAAAATACACGAAGTGACACAATAAACTGAAGACAATGTTCTGAGTTTCCGTTTATTGTGCATTCCCTGTCCCGTGCCAATTGATTTCTTCATAGCTTTGATGAGTTCTTTATAGCATAACCATTAATTGTAAGCAGGAGGAAATGTTACTGCATAAACAATTGTATACAATTATCATTTTCAGAGGTACAAAATAATTCCACCCCAACCAAAAAAACCCTCTCTTAAGTGCCCTAGAAGGAACAATCCAAGCCCTTGCATTCACAATTAATGACCTGATGATCACGTGCTCCTGCTAACTCAGAATCTATGTCCTCTATTAAATTAAATTAAGCACACGCACACGCACACCTCTGAAAATTTACTTTCTAAAGCATTAACTGGAGGAACTGTGTTTCTCTAGAAGCCGCCAATACTAAAAAATAAAATAATAGAAAGGATGTTGATTCACTAAAACATGACACACACATTTTATTTTATTAAGATATTTGGGAGCAGCTTTTGGAATTCCTTTGCACCCCTTTCACACTCTGATTCATTTTAAGTATGCTAAAGGGCAGGTTCTTGCCCTGGGTCAGTATGCCAAACCTGTTGTTAGAGAATTATATTGTTTTAATATTTTAAGCTATACATTTCTCTTAGAGCTTCTTGCCTTCTGTGTCCCATGCCTGTGGCAATTCCTTTCATTTCTGTCTTTTAAAATAATATTCTACAGAACTAATTGCTCTGAAAACCAACAAGCAGATTATTATAGCTGAAATAATGGAACCATCATACAATCGCAAAATAATTAATTTTGAGTTTAGGTTTTACAGGTAACTTGAAGATGTTTTCAGCACCTGAAAAAAACACTTGTGATAATAATTCCACATATCACATTCTGGTGCTGTATTCAGAATAATTCTGCTGAATTTCTCAATTAGCTCCAAAACTTCCCTTACCCAAATTTTATAAAACTCCAAGATAAAGGGAAAGGGTAATATTTCTCAGAAGGTACAGTGTTAAAGAGATTATACAAACAGCCATTCACCAATCATGTGTAGCATCCACCCACATGGTGAGGAAAAATTGACCACATCCCAGGATCGTATTCAAATTTCCTATTTTTTAAAATTATGATTTGTAGTTTGATTGTATTGTTGTAATTTGATTTTATTCTATGTTGTAAGCTGCAATGGTTTTTATTTGAAGAGTGATGTGTGTCTAAAACATTGATCTAAAAATAAGAAGCAGGACACATTTTAATAAAGGCTTCTCTCTATACAACTGCATAAAGTCCTTGCTAAGCCTTTAACTCCAAAATTGCTTCTCTTTTTTATAAAAGCTATTTATAAAAGCTATTAATAAATTTCTTCTAAAGCACATTTGCAGCATGCATAATACTATACTTAGTAAGAATGTGATTATTTTATCACATTAGATTTTTTAATCAAAGAAATTCCAAGAAAAAGGAAAGCTAGACAAATATACATCGAGAGGTATTACCAATGTACCATTATCAGAAGTCACAGCCTAAGGGGATAATTAGTTTAAGCACATGACTTTTAAACTACTTTGTATCTTAAGTACTACTAACAGTATATGCATTCTCTTTGAGCACACTAATGTAAAGCTGGATGCTCATGGGCAGCTAATCTTTCAAGTGCAGTTTAGAAATACATTATCTCACACAGAAAACCAGACTTGTACAATATGTCATGTGTGAAAACATTTTAAAAGGAAATGTATTTGAATATTATAAACTGGTACATGTTTTCATTGCAGTCACAGAGGCAATAGCCTAACTCTACCCCCTTTCAATCAGATAAGGAAAGGAAAGGAACCTCTCGTGCAAGCACTGAGTCATTACTGACTCTTGGAGGGACGCCAGCTTTCGCTGACGTTTTCTTGGCAGGCCTTATGGCGGGGTGGTTTGCCGTTGCCTTCCCCGGCCGTTATTACCTTTCCCCCAGTTAACTGGGTACTCATTTTACCGACCTCGGGAGGATGGAAGGCTGAGTCGACCCGAGCTGGCTGCCTGAAACCAGCTTCCGCTGGGATCGAACTCAGGCCGTGGGGAGAGTTTCGGCTGCAGAAACTGCTGCTTTACCGCTCTGCGCCACACGAGGCTCTTCCAATCAGATAAAGCACATCTATAAATCATCTTCCAAGAATTGGGTCCAGAAGAATCAACAACATCCTCAGCTCATACAATTGAAAGTGAGTACAGATTGTATATCAAGATTTATTTACTTTGATAAAAGCCAAAATAGAGTAAATGTCATTATTTATTTTTAAGGTTTAATTTTTATATAAGACAAGAGTATATGAAAATGGGTTGGGTCGGGAAAGTACATTTGGGAATGCCAAATTAGGGCATACTTGGACACGTTGAAAGAACAGCAGAATTACTTTGAAAGGTAGTATTCTGTTTCTATAGCAGGAGTGAGCAACTTCTTAAGTTCTGAGGCCTGCATGTATCTTGGAGATACATACACACACACACACACACACACACACACACACCTCTCCTAATTCAGATTGCTGAGATAGAGGAGAAGTTAAAGCCTTCTCCTCCATCTCAGTGCTCCTGATTCCTTGGAGGAGGGAGAGGCAATAATCTCACCTTCTTTCCAGTGATCTTGATAGGAAACAGGCATGCAAGAATGTATCTCCTTGTGCATTTGTATCCCAACAGAATTGCAGGAAACAGAGCACACACAGAGAGCCATCCATGTGTGGCCCTTTCCCAGCAAGAACGGGCTATGGCCAGCTGTTTGGTAGGCTGGCAGGAGCCCCATTCTACAGGGAAACAGGGTGCATGGGGATGGCTCTTGTTTATTAACAAAACTGATTCTGATGGGGCAGCAGCAGCGGGGGGGGGGGAGTTGTGGGTCAAGGCACTTGTGGCAGGCCATGCACATGGCCCACATGTTGCACACATGTCCTATAGCTTAAAGTTATTTTTAGCTTCTAATGCTATTACCCCTTAAGAAAATACTATTAAATTGAAAGGGGGAAAGTAAGGAATATGACATGGCTAGCATTGGCACATTAAAAAATAAAAAAATAAATGTATCTTATTATTGGGAGTGAACATGAAGTCTTTAAGGCCTTGTATCAGGTACCAGCTAGGCTCAAATTACACACTGATCTGATTTCAACATATAGCTAAGGTTTGGTACTGCATGCATGAGCCTCAGAATTGTACGTTTGCCCTCCCCCTTCTGGTGTAGCCAAAAGGAGGTCAGAAGCTTTGACTTCTGTTTTCAATTAATCCTGGTTTAGCTTTATGACTGAACAAGAAACTGTGGTTATTTTTTAATGATGGTTTGGGGCAGCCTTCCCAGATCTCATTAGCCCCAGCCAGCATTGCCATTGTTTGTCTGGGTTCAGTGTGGTTAATTTAAAACAGAACCAAAAGATTCCAATCTCCTCTTTGTGGAAGGGTCAGCAAGAGAGGGGAAGAGGACATTACAAGCCTGTTCACAAGCCCATAGTCTAGTGATATGCCCAAATGAGGCCACCAATTTCAGTAATTCTTTCGTCCATAGCATTTTATGCTTTTTATTTCTTTAAAAAGATAAAATAGCTTGGTACACTGCATTTGAATGGAAGAAGTGGCAGGGAGAAACTGTTCTAGTCATTCTTTAATTTAAAATTATTTAAACTACTTTTTCATGCTTAGAGTTAAAAAACATGGAGAAGTGGGGCAACCCTATCTTTCCTTCCATGGATAAAAAAAGTGGCTTGGGAAGGGCAATTTTGATCTGAGAAGTGACTAGAGGCAAAAGACAAAATGAATGGTTAATCATGCTTATCCATGGTGGCAGGGAGTGGGGGAATCCACAAGCCCTAGTATGGCAATACCTTTACTGGGGCCAACCAAACTCAAAAATAGCAAGCAAATTTTCAAGTTCTCCAGAACTGTTAATCAGACAAGATGTTAAGTAAACTGGGAGTGGGAATAAAAAAGCTGGCATGAGGTTAAATGGTATGATTATGAGAAAGAAACTATCTTAAGATGGATTCCACATAGGTATATTATTGTTTATCACACAGAAGCAGCTAGGCCATATTGCACCATACACTAACCTTATAAATACAGGAAAATTATTTTATCAGTGACATTCATAGAATCTTAGAATAGTAGAGTTGGAAGGGGCCTATAAGTCCATCAAGCTCAATGAATTATCCCAACCAATCAACAGAGCTGAGGAACCCAAATAAAGCTTGTAGATCAACCCAAAACTAAAGCTAAGCTCTGAGCAGGGAACTGGATATGCAGAAAAGTCTGTCACATACTGAATTTAACAGTGAGAACGCTACAAGGCATGCACATGGATGGATTCCAGGAGTTGTTGTGTATAATCAGATTAGCCTTTTGAACAGGTTTCAGGCTGCACCAAGGGCTGTTGGAACAAAAACTAAAATGGCTGATTGCCCATTTTTTTGAAAATATAATATTTATCAGTTTATTTGCATCTGTCTACAGCCATAATTGGAACTCAAAGGATCCCCGAAAGGCACAGAAGTGTAGAGAAATGCGGTAGTCATTATATTAGCAAATTTGGAGCTTAATTTTACATGGTTACTAGGTAAAAGGCCAAAAGAAGCCAAAATGGGTAGAAAGAGTTAAGCCGCCTCCGCCTTTGTGCATGTTCTTTCAGGATAAGAATTTAAATCAGCCTTCCCCAATCTGGTGCATTCAGAATTCAACTCCAGTCTTGGCCATGCGAATTTTAGTCCAACACATTTGGAAGGCACCAGGTTGGGGAAGGCTGGTTGAGTAAGAAAGAATTACAGGACTCTGTAACATAGTTTGAACTTCAGCTGAGATATAAGAAGAAAAATGACCCTTTTTTTCTACAAACAGGAGAAAAAACCTCTTTTTCTACAGAGGAGAAGGAAGGGGTCAAGGCAAAGAGCAAGGTTCCCCCCTCAAAATCTGCAGTATAACTTGAAAACCCTCCAGCATAGACCCATTCCTCTCCTCCCTCCTGGGTCTGTTTTGGTGCCAAGTATGTTTATGTGTGGGACATCCACTTTACTTGTAGAAATACTGATGATACTTAAGTATTTATGCCATGTAACAACTGACCAATGCACAGTTGTCCTGCATTGTAAGGATGTTACTTATTGGTCAGAATCTGACTACAGTATTTCTGAACACAGATAAAGACACAGCAATGCAATATTGCTAACCATTCTAGCCATCTTTGTACAATAGTCAAGAATCCTATGGGTTGGAGTCTAATACATCTGGAAGCCACCAGCTTGGGAAAAGCTCCTGTAGAGTATAATCTACTTCCTCCCCCTAAAGGGGGGGAGTATTTTAAAATGGGAGAAGATGTCAATTCAGATAGCTGTGCTGTGCATGAACACCATGTGGTCAGAATAGTTTGAAATAATTTGGCATATCTTTCTTAGTGAGTGCCTCACCCACATCAGTAGTACCAGATTAAAATGGGAATGTATTGTAATTAATCACATGCACACAGTTCAAAAGCTCCATGTTTCATTAGCTACAATGCACTTTGCTAGTATGTGAATAAGCCTTCAGCAGCTGAGTTCCTACTCAAATCAAGAAACAGACCACATGTCAAGTAAACGCAAAACAAGATTTTTTAATTAATGAGCTACTAACAAAAATATTTAAGACAATTATTCAAGACTTGGAGAACAAAGAGATGCAAACTCAATATTGAAATAAGATCCTAAAGTATTTAATTTAAGTACTAAAGTTTGAGGTACCTGTTATGTAAAATAAGTTATAGTTAAGATAAATGTATTGGGGGGGGGAAGAGATAATGCATGCTCATGTGCACAAATATGTCATCCCAATGTAGCAGAAGAAATGTTCTAGAACAGTTTGACCTTGTATAGAGAATAACCAAGCCAAAGCCAGCAAACCCTGTTTTATCTAAAAGGAGTAGAAAAACAGTCATAAATTAAGATTTTAATCGATTGTAACTACATTTTTATTAAGCAAATTCATGAAATGTATTCACTGAGTTCATGACATTTATAAGCTTCTACATGATTGCAGTCTGAGAAAATATTCACAAAGCACCTCTAGCCTGTATGTTTTACTGTCTTTATTTAAGCTGTAAATGGAATAGCAAAACATCCAAATAGACAATGCCAATACCAGAATTGTTTGGAAGAGAAATTAACAGTCAGGGGTTAAAAAAGAGAGAGAAAGGGAACCTCAATTATTGGTCCAACCTGTATCAAGTCTTATGGCTTTTCTTCAGGGCTACCTGATATAATCCATGTAAAAGATAGGCAGAACCATGTTCTACACTAGCAGAATATCTTTTTCTGAGGTAGTGTAGAGGCCTGTTCTATTTATCCTTTACATTAGGGTTGGGCAAGTTGTAACCTGTCAGATGTCATTGGACTGCAACTCCCACCATCCCTCACTACTGGCTATGCTGACTAGTGCTGACAGGAGTAGTAATCCAAAAATATCTGGATGGCCACAATGTGCCCACCTTTCCTTTACATAGATAAAACTGAGTCCCCTGAACAAGAGCCACAAAACTTGATACAAGTTGAGATGATAAACCATTCTCAGTAGCACACATCTGAGATCCACTCTCTAACAGTTATGTGCAAACCATAATACAATTATTACTCTTTGCACCACACTTAGGAGGCATGTGTGAAGCCACACATTTTAATTTAATTAATCCAGAATACAAACAATCCCTAAAAAACTATGAATCACTTATGTCACATAAGTTTCCCTACTCTTTCAGATCCGATGTATGGAAATGTTTACAAGGGACTTTATTAATCCATTTTGAAATTTTGGATTAATCAACGAATGTACATTAAAATCATCATTCCTCCCTCAAAATCCATTTCCATCAGTGGAACAAAAACCATCAATTTTTGCTTTGAATCCAAAGAAGTTATTAAGGGTGTTTGGTTTGGAACTCTAAGGCTTGAGCTCTAATTCCAACTTGGCCGTGGTCTGAGTGACCTTGAACAAGTTGCTCTCTGTGCTTTATTTGGATGTTCACCTTAGATTTTGTGGATAAATATATATGTGTTTCCCTTTTCCCTTAAAGCCACAACAATTCTGAAAACCCCAAACTGAAGCAAAATTCAATTCCATGAAAAGTGCATAGTAATGAATGAAACCCCGTTTGGTGCCACTTCTCAAAGAAGAAAATGGCTCATTTGTCACTTATAATTAAAGCATATGGAAATCAAAACTGTCTACTGAGACTAAACTAAACTAAATTAAAGAGACATAACAATCAGACTACATTAATACCACTCTATTGGCAAGACTAGTTGCTAGTCTGGAATTTTATAAAAGCAGTATGGTCACTTAATTACAAAATGAATCACAAAAGCCCAGGCACAAAAGAATAACATGTGAAGAATTTGTCTGCATCTTCAATAATTATACATATATCTATATCTATGTCTATCTATATATAAAGCCAATGTTAAAAAATTTTAAATGTAAAACCAGTCAGAAGATTAATCCTGGGTAATGCACATAACCGGGGGTAGTGTACATTACTAAAGACTTCCATACATCTGTAAGAATGTAAAAAGGTTCACTGAGAAAATCTGAGAACCAATAGATAAATGCATGCTCAAGAAGCAATCAAACTATTCCTAAACAACTGAGTTCATGGGGATACTGCTGAGTCCAGCCTAACTTCTGAAGGTCCAGAGTGCAGCTGTGGCCCAGAGTGCCTTTTATCAGCTGTAGCTGATATGCCAGTTGTATCCAATACTAGAAGATAAAGAGCCCTGGCCTTGGCCACTATCTTTGACAGTTTGGTGTTCTACAGATTGGACTTACAGGTTGGTAATGTGCAACAGGGCTGGAAATTGGGGTTTCCCTGGGACAGAGCTCTCCCACCCCCACCCCCCAAAAAACAATGGCTAAAATGGACATTTGTATGATGTGTTGTTATTGTTGTTTTGTTCTATACCACCCAATAGCTGAAATTCTCTTTACCAACCCTATTCTAAATTTCTAACAACATATTTGTTATAGTTGCCAGGCTACATGGAGCTGGGACTTACCCACTATTGCTACAACATATAGAGGTGTCTCTAAAAAGATCCACCTCTATTTAGTGCATGAATTTTGAAAAGTCTAAAACTGACACGAAAATGCCTTTAATTGCACCAACTCACCTGGGCCACCAACAGTCAAAATGGTTATTTCCTCTTTAGCCTCTCAGCTATTCTCAGCATAAATTTGAAGCACTTGTTCCAGACCACAGAAATAGTAGAACACTTAAAAAAAATACTGCTGGAATCTGAACAAAAAACTTCTAGCCACACTCATGAAGAACAAACAAAATCAGCACATTCAATGTGGTGCTCTGTATACATATTTTTGTCTTGTATTATGTTTTAAAGCATTACACATGATGCATCATTGACATTGTATTTTAAATCAGGTGCTAAATTCTTTTAATTCTTTTTCTAAAGAAGAATGCCAAACCTTCCATTAAATTTAGCATTACAGTTCAAAAAGTGTAGGGATGTTGTGTTTTGCCTCCTACTGCCAAAACTTAATAGCCTTAGTTTAACATACTTTTTATTATTATTTCACATCTATTTACACTAAAAGGTTTCATTTTGTAAACCACCCAGAGAGCTTCAGCTATGGGGCGGTATAGAAATGTAACAACAACAACAACAATCTCATTGGGATGTACCCAATATTTTCCTCTGTGAATGGAAGGAGCTTCCACGTCATTCATGGAAGAATTGTGTTCACGGAAAGAGCTTCCATTGAGCCTGCTGTGCCTGTTCAACCCCAAAGCATCAAGAAGGAGAAAAGAGCACCAAGAAGAAGAAGAAGAAGAAGAAGAAGAAGAAGAAGAAGAAGAAGAAGAAGAAGTTCTAATTCAGCATTCTTGTGGTATTTTCTTTAAAACATTTTGCTCTAATCCTCCCTAATGCTACCATATCGGCTTTTGAACTAGAACCTGTTTAAACCTGCTAGCCAACAAACAAAACTAACAAGATGCAAATGTGCAGGAGAAACAGCAACCAGAACATAGTCGTGGATTTGAAACTTTCTAATAGAAATCCATTTTCTAGTTACAAGGCAATGGAATTGACAGTGAAGTCTGCCTAAGGGTTTTGTGGCAAAACCAACAAAAACAGGCCTGGTTCAGACAATACGCTAAACCATGCTGCTTAACCACAAAATGGTTAAGCGAATTTTGTGGTTAAACAGCATGGTTTTGTGTGTTGTCTGAACCAGGCCACTGTCTTGTGACACGTATAGACTAAAAACCACTTTATGGCATATGTTTCCATGGACCAAAGACTATACGAACAGAACATCATCTTGAGTTGACAGGTATAATATCACTAACACACAGTTTATATAACCCATGAGTTGCTGAATCCTGGGTTATGAATCTAGCCATGCTAACAAACCATGGTTTAACCACACACAAAAAGTTTTTTAAAAATCTGTTTAAATCTCCCCCCCACTGATGAAGACCTTGTGGGTTGAAATGCATTTGGGTTTATTGTTTGTTGTATGTTTGTGGACCATTCTGTTCAAATTTTAAGCCTATATATTTGTTTTATGATTAAATATATTTTCTATGGACACATGATTTTATTTCAACAGGTATAGCTCCATTTGAATTTGGCACATTGTTTCTAATCAGTTTCCTTAAACCTATTTTGTTCTTTTAACCACAAACAATCCAATGCTTTGTCACTGGTTTGTGAACTCTGGGTTGTTTAAACTATGATGTCAGGTACAGGTACAAGGCCGGCCTTCTACCTAGTAAGTAGATTTATTATGAAATTGTTTGAGAATGTCAGATGTTTCTGCAAGCTTAGAGATAAGCTTGCAGAGACATCTGACATAATCAAACTATATTTCTAATAAACCTATTTACTAGGTACAAGGCCGGCCTTGTGCCTATACCTGACACATGGGTTGTCATTATATGTGAATCCAAGACTGTCAGTTGTTCATGGGTTGTTTTGCTAGGCTTCAGAAGTGGCAAGTAAAACAAACAAACCAGCAGCTCTACATGCTAGTACTTCATTGCTGCAAAGGCATTTGAGACGCAGGAAAAAAGGAGGAAAAACAACCCAAGGACTAAGAAAACAAATCATGGTTTATCTCATCATCTGCCAGACAAGGCCTGGATAGGGTAACAAACCATGAGTTAAATAAACCATGGGTTGCTATTATGTGTGAAACAGGTAATAGTGTATACACTGGGTGTAGAGAGAGAGAAATGTTAGCAATGATGTCAAAGGAAAATGAAATGCCAGGAATATGGACTATCATAATTCAGCTAAAGCTTCAAGCTTCAATAATTACAGTGATCATTCTCAAAATAGTATTGAAGATAATACAACATCATGGCACTGGAAAGCCAATTAATACCTTTATTAAGATAAAAACCCATTATCTCAATTCAGGCTTTGTTGTCTTGCTTATCCCTATTCTCTCTCCTTTCGGTTTAGCTGTTACCAGACTTCTGATGACTCTGATCATCATCAGCTCAGCTGTCACCTTGGGGTGACACAGCTGATCTCCCCCAAAATCCATAGCACCACAGTTGCCAACTGACAACCTCTGCAATAAGTGAGCAGGGCTGACTGTGGAATATTCTGCCCCAGAACTTTGCAGGAATTAAATGGCCATAATGCACAGCAAATAGTGACTAACGATTGGGCTGTAAAATCCCCCCTTCTGTTCAACTCCATAGCAGTGAAAGGGTGAAGGTAATTGGAAATGAACTACTTGTTATGTTCAAAGAAGGTCCAGTGTGAGAGCCGTTTTTAATTAATTGGGCTTGTTTTTTGAAGTAAAAAAACATGGTATCATCATTTCCAATTACCTTCAATTACTGGCTCTTCAGGTGTTATATATGGGTATAGCTACGTTTCTTCCGTTTCACTCCTCCCTTGGTCAGGACGAGAAGAGCACTAATCTTTGGAAGCTTCTGAGGCAAGTTAATATATTCAGTTTTTCCAGTATAGTTTTTTTTATTTCTACTTTGACAATAGAAATGACATTGAATTTTATAAACTATTTCTTACAGTTGATGTTTGAAAACATTAAGAATTTAGACTATTCACTACTATACAAGAAAAACACAACTCCTACCTAGAAAGGTAAGGAATTGTTTTACTTTCAATCTGAGGAGTAGTTTCCAGGGTGATGTATCTTAACATTAACACAACTTTATTCATTTACTTTAGTGCTTCAGCCCCTCGGCAGTTAAAGTGATCCTCCCATGATTTGGTGGAGCTGAATATATTTCTTTAGATAAATACAATTCTTTGATGTAAACAACTAAATACTGATGAAGATATAATCAGAAACAGAATATATAATCTAGAGTTACCATCTGTTTACATTATGTATTACATCAATTGTAAAATTTGCATCTGTTTATGTTACGTATAACATCAATTCTAAAATTTATATCATATGTATATATTAGAATCATACCAATTTATGATTACATACATGTTAAGAGGTACAGTAATTGCATTGAATTTGTCAAAGTTTGGTTGTAAAAGGTTTGCATTATACTTATAACAATCAATAAGATACAATATATATGAAAACTATACTTGAATACAAAGTATACTTATTGTACTAATATTAGGAGATTGAATCTACACAATATAGGTCCTTCATCTTTACCCAGAGAACCATGGTGACGGCGGAGCAAAGTTAAAGTACACAGTAAAACGGCACTGCAAAAATGCGCAGCTTTGGGATGAGTACCAAGATGGGGCTGCGAATTGGCAGCTGTATCATCTAAACGAAAGTGTGCAACTTTGCAGCCATGGCAGAGTCAATACACTGTGTAGACATGCCCCTCGTCTTCGTTGTAATGCAGAGGCTTGAAATTACATACTGAAGATATTATCTGAAATTGTTTGATATAGTTTTAGAAATCTCTTTCTAACAAAACTAGTGATAATCTTTAATTTATGAAAATTATTGCTATGCACAATATTGGATAAAAGGCCATTATTGCTATGCACAGTATTAACCTTAACCAAGAAACAATGTTTCAAACATTAGAATAAAACTTCATGATTTCACATTGCATTATCTTGGTCCCTAGATTCTCCTTGGGAAGGATTCCAAATAACATGTCATACAGAAATTATTTGAAATTTCCAATTTGGGTAAATTACTTCAGCAACTATTTTTGAAATAATTAGAGAAGACCAAATATTATTAAGACACATATTTTAAAGGGAAACTGCCAAGCAGGTTACACCCAAAATCTAACCTAGATTTTCTATTTTAAAGAATGCATTCATCGATTTAAACGTGTGTGGGTTTTTAATGCATTTTAAACACACACACAAATTAAGCAAACAAAAAGTATTGAAAGACAGTACATTTTATAATTATGCAAACGGAGAAGTACAACACACAAACCATCACAATGTATATTTCTATATAAATGCCTGTCTACTAGAATATAACATTAACACTATAATGGTTCATACCATATTATATAGTAAATAAATAAAAATATAATTGGGGTGTATTGTTCTCTTCAAATATACATGCAACCAGCAGAGGGAGTAGCATGTTTTAAAAAATCTTACTGAAATAGATAGTCAAGAATCTAAACTAAACCACAAGTCCAGTACCATATTGAATTGCGTTGTATAAAGACACAAGTGAAATAAAAAAGAAACATCTAAGCAATTAGACTGAAATAAAGAAAGAAACAGTAGTTAGGCTAAAATAAGTGAAAAAGATATTTGCATATTTTATTTTATACTCTGGGTTCCTTCCAAAGTCTTAAATAATTTTAATTTAAGACAGAGAAATAAATTAAACATTATTAAAACATAACAAAGACATCAACAGAACCAGCCAATTAAGGGGAAAACAACCTTAGCAATTAAGAAATCTAATTTGGCATATATTTCAAATAAGTATTCCTTATAAGTGCCACCAAGGCTAAGGGAAGCATCACGACGCATAAATGCATTAAATGTGAATTAAGAATATGGGAACTGTTAAATACAGCAATGCTATAATGTTGCAAGTTTATGTAAACACTGATTTGATTCAAATAATTGCCTGTCTTACTTAGCCTAAACAGAGTCGTAATGTTCACTGAGATGAGAAGTGGTATCATGAACCCGACTACTATGGGCCAGATACGTGACCCCGGAGTTGAAGAGGGTAAGGTGGGTGGTGAAAAAAAGAGTTTCAGAGTCAGGTTGTAAGAACCAAGTAGGTAGATGATGGAAGATTTTACAGAAATTAGATTTCTAGGTGAGGGTGGCTTGCATGCACACAAGAAAAATCCAGTAATTTTAGGTGGGTGGCACAAAGTCCTATAGGATGGGAAATGCTTTTAAATACTCCCTTACTTGTTGTTTTCTGCTTTAAAACATTTACCTGCAAATTGATCTCTGCTTCATAGAAAGTTAGGCAAGAGCAGTAGTGCCGTTCAGAGTTTATATCTGTCAAAACCACCACAAAGAATGTAGGCTGCTTCCTCTCTCTGGATAGATGCCATCCTCCAGGCTGACAAAACTATGAACAAAGAAAGCACAAGTATAATTTAACAGTTAGGTATGTTAGACAACAAAAATAATTCATAATCTGTAAAATTATAATGAACTCAAAACCTATAGCTGAAAGTACATTATTCATTCTGAGGAAATGCTTACCATTTCATGAGCTCAACATCCTGCTTTGAAAACATTTCTGGGATAGCATATTATGGGAAATATCCAACGATGTGATTCCACTAACAGAAATTAAGTTGTGCTAGTGTAGGAGTACTCTAGCACAACACCAATAGCAATAGGATTCCCTGGAAAATGCATTGCACAAACTAATGTTATTGATGATGCACCAGGAGTCCCTTACACTAGCGCAATGTTATTTGCCTTGGCAAAATGACTTTGTTGGATGCTTCCCTATGTCTATTGTTATAATACTGACAGCTGTAGAAGTATGTAAACTACAAAAGCTAAATTTCAGCATTTTTTCCAACACCCAACATTTTCCATGGTGGTGGTACTGCTCCCCAGAAAAAAACATCTCAATTACTGTAAGGGTAGTCCTTATTGAGAACCACCACCCCCACTCTTATTTGCCCTAACAATTAAAAAAGAAAAAGAAGAAAAATATGAGTGCTTTTGGGCCTGTAGCTCTAGAATCAAGACCTGGCATTCTGCTGTTGCAGCAGTGAATGTAAGCTATCCTATATTACTTAACAATGTCAAAGTGAGTGATTCTGTGGTCAAAATATGACTCATGATTAAAAATACCAGACTGCAAAATAGCAAAAATTACATAATATAAATAGCAGAAATACTACTGATTTAGCAGAAGTATTACTGATATAGCAGAAACACTAGTGATTTTCAAAGGAAACTGGAATTTCCATTCTTTTTTTGGTACCAATCCAATTCCTATCACTATTTTTCAATATTGTTGCTAATTTCATCTACCAATATACAAACAGAATGTAACTTATTTGGTACATGAGCCTATTAATGTATTAAATAGTTGTCTGCCACTTATTTCTATTCTGTTGCATATTTGAGTGTCGAACAGCACTCAAATTTAGAGATTATTCAGCACAAGGATCTGTACAGACTAATCCAGGTAGCATGACACTTGCATAACAAGATCTAATTTGGTTTCTCACAACAGGTCCCGAGAAGTGGTGGTACAGTGTACTTGTAACATTAAATTTGTTAAGCCAATAGGTATTTTAATCACTGCTTTAATGAGATTTGTCCTTTTTTAAAAAAAATAGCCAAAGCTTATTTCCTCCATAAACGATTAGGAGACCCTCTTGTTCAGCATACATCAAGTATCTCTCTGTATTATTTAATAATCTGTGGTTTAAAAAAAAAAATCAAAGGTAAAATAAAGCAGAATAAATCAAAACACTGTGGTAGACGATCTGCTCTGTCTAGGCATTTCTCAATAAAAGTGGAAAGCAAGATAAATCTACTGCGAAAGGTATTTAAATATTAAAAGGAGGATCTTTTCTGAGTTCCATATTAACAGTTAGGATTGTTTCACACAATGGCTCTATTCAGATGCAACTCGGGAAAGGATGTTTAGGAAAACTGAGTGGGAAAAGTTAGTGAAACTGGGATGCATGCTCCCATCACATGACTGGGAACTGTGCAATGGGCTTTGTAGTTCCCTGGCCTCCTGCTGCTGGAGATTATCCCAGCGGCCATCACACCTGGAAAAGATGCACACTGGCCACTCCATACCTTGCTCTGTGACAGCAACCACAGAGTATGGCTGTGATGCCTACAGCATTGCCAGAAGTGACAAATTATTATTTAAACCGACCAGAGAGCTTCAGCTTTGGGGCGGTATACAAGTGCAATAAATAAAATAAACTCTAGGCGGCTGACTCCATGGTTGCCACATTTTTGCATGGAACTGCTGTTCTAAACTATGGGGAGCCCAACAGGCAACACGGTAACCCACCCCAGTCCCCTTAACCCCACTGCAGGAGGTTGGTTACCCAGGGTTTAATTAACCATCGTTGTTGGGGTTTTCCCCCCACATGACACGCTAAACCACCATGGTTCTCTTCCTAGTGGACACTTATGCAATAACTGGACAGGTAAGAGCTGCTGGCACCCATTCTTAACTGTAGTGGCACTTTTCCTCTGGGAATTACAGCCAGTGATGTCCATGACCACCCAGTTCACAATTACATTTACCCAAATGGTTTTTGCCCCAGGGATGAGCGAGATTGTGTGTGTGTGTGTGTGTGTGTGTGTGTGTGTGTGAGAGAGAGAGAGAGAGAGAGAGAGAGAGAGAGAGAGAGAGAGAGAGAGAGACAGACAGACAGACAGACAGACAGACAGACAGACAGACTTGTATTGGCTTATTATACAGTTAGGATACAATGATGTCACAACATACTGAAAGGTACAAAACAGTTCACAAAGAGTTTATATTAATAATCAGATGTAAAACAGAACTAAAGCAGCAGAATCGTAATTAAGTCAAATTAAAAGTTAAAACAGGTTTAAAGCATGTTTAATTCCATGTTCATCATCATAAATTCTTAGAATTAGACCACCATATTATGGGCCAGACTAAGGGAACAATCATATACATGCTTAAGGCAGAAATAAGTCCTACAACTCCCAGCATTCCCCAGGCAGCTATGCTGATGTTCCGGCTGGACAGAAGAACTTCCTGACTGTTAGAGCAGTACGACAATGGAACCAGTTACCATTGTGGGATCTCCCACACTAGAAGCATTCAAGATTCAGCTGGACATCTATCTGTCAGGGATGCTTTAAGGAGGATTCCTACATTGAGCAGGGGGTTGGACTCGATGGCCTTATAGGCCTCTTCCAACTCTACTATTCTATGATTCTATGATCCTGGGAGTTGTAGGACTTGTTTTTGTCTAAATATGTATCAGATTGCACCTTAATTTCCTTAGCATTGTGCACGTAAGCTTCAGTGTAAAGGAGGGGTACAGAACCCTAGGCCTAGCAGCCAAATTTCGCCCACCTGAGGACTAAATCCAGCCATCCAGGGTTCCCCAGCGGGCCATACTCCCTCCCCCTGGTCCTACCTCCTTTCCCCCAACCACTTATTATTCGGTGGTTTCCCAGGTTTTGTGCAGCTTCTTCCCCATTCTAAAAGGTTGGAATGCCTCTCCTAAAGCTTAGTTACTGGCAGGAAGAGCTTTGAGTTATAATACGCTGGTATTTATGACCTCACTCTTTTGCTTCTGGTTCCACCCATCATTACAATGCTGTCTCTGAAAGTTTCTCTGAAATGGAATTTGGCACACAGGTTGAAAGAGGTTTAACACCACGGGTATAAAGGCTCCTGTGCAACTGCAAAATTGTAGATCATAGTGCTACCCTAACAGCAACACACACAGCACAGCTCAAGACCATACAACTGTTACAGCTCAGAAGTAGCAAATTAGATTTTGCATGTTAGACAAGGTGTTGACATTAAGCACAATATCAAAGTGATATATGCTAGACTAAAATCAGCTCGTGTACCAATACAACTTAGAAATAAATAACTAAATAATCAAGATGTTCACAGAAGATAAATGCTACACAATGTGAACATAAGGCCACCACAGCCAATAATTCTATCACAGCCACAGGATCAAAATATAGCTAACATATCTTGGGATATCTTTTTATTATTATTATTTACCCTGTTAAGGTAATATATGTGCCTCTAGGAACAATAGAAATTGATAGCTTCATTTTTTATTACTGCTAAAAATGGAAAATACCCATCCTCACTAATGAATTTCTTGTACTCCACTGTTTGCTTCAGGCTGTAAAGATTTTTGAATGTATTACTACCACCTATGCAAGATTCCTGCATATACAAAGTATTAAATGCTTCAGTTATTCTTCACAGTATATCTACTAAATAACACAGCTTAACTGTTTGCTACAGCTCCTTTATGAAGAACACATTCAACTAAAGAATGAATGCTCCCAAGGCTGGAGTACTGTAACCCACCTTACATGGGGCTGCTCTTAGAGACTAGAAGCTTCAGCTGACATGGAATGCAAAAGCCTGACAAGGGAGGATTGATGCAAGCATATTACAGCAATGCTTCAACATTTGTATTATAGTTTTAGATTCTATTTTAATGCTGTATTTATTTTGTGAGTCGCCCAGGGAACTTGTGCTTTAGAGCGACTATATAGTCATCCTTATAGATATAATATCCAGTAAATAAAGACAATTTAGTCTGAACTGCTGTTTGATTGTTTAAAATACGTGGAGGATTAAAAGGTTCACCCAGAGAGGCTTTCCTGGGTCTACATTGCAGCACCTGGTGAAAAATGTTTTATTCTCCCAGGCTTTATAGTACTTTGGGATTAAACCCAGGATTGTGGGAGTAAACTTATGCTTGTGCAATGGGCTTTTCTCTCGCTCTTCTCCCCACCCCACCCCTACCCCCAATCTACTCCAAGTTTCCCAATCCTTTAGAACAAATTTGGCAGGTACGTAAGGGACTAAATGGGGGGGGGGGGAAATCCACCAGTGATTTCCATTGTCGGAGGATGCCCAACGTTAGATCCAACCCTCAATTTTTAAAAACTATGTCTGTGCTTTTTTAAGTCTTAGCTCTGTTGTTAATTTTACTTTTTATTTTGTTACTGTAGTAGCAGTAGGAGTTCTATACTTTATAAAACCTAAAGTATTTATGGTTTTAACTCTACTTTTCAAACTGTGCAGAGAGCTTCAGTTATTGGGAAATATAGAAATGTAATAAATAAAACACTAGTGTTTTATCTATTTAGCTGCACTTTTTAATGCACTTTTACCTATTTTAAGCACTCAGAATTAAGAATGCTAAATAGGAATAGTGAGTAGAGATTTATTGTATATGTTTTTGGAGAAAAATGTTGTTGTGGTGTCTTTATAACATATTACAGTACAGGGAATTATTATTTAAACATATCTAATGTTTTCCAAGCCTTACACCTTCAGAAACCTTTATAAAATGACATGAAGGTCACACATGGAAGCCATGTCATGAGAACAGCTAATACTTGCAAAGTGATATACTAACTTGGAGACTCTAAATGATCCATCTCTTTCTGCTCATGCATTAATCACCTTCCTCAAAATACTCATTATGGCTTGATCAAACACCAAAGCCTTTACATAATTTTTGTTTCATTTATAAAACTAACCTATTGGGTGTATAAAGACAGTTTTGGTTTTCTACTTTTCCTTGTAAAAAGAAGCATTTGCCAGATCCCTGACAGTGAAATATCATTTGAGTTATTATATAAAATGTTTTTATATACTTCCATATCCAGCATATTAGCAATGTAGTTATACTCTGCTTGATACACTACTGGGTTATAGGCTCCAATGAGGAAGATAGATGACATATTTCCACACAGGGAGAACATGATTTATCAGTAAACATTAGAAAGTATTCCCTGGAGGATAAAAATATTCTCTTTTCAGATTTCATCTGAGACACAGAAAGAAAGAAAAATGGTTATATTGTGTGGATGCCAGACTGATACTGAAAGTTTCTTTATCAATCAAAATTATTTGTGTCTGAAACTGCCAAGAAACATTGCCAATGCTGAAAACATCTATCATCATACTTTAGGAATACAGGATACATGCACTATAGTGCATATATAGAACCACAAACAATATAAAGAGACAGTTGGCTTGTCTGAAAATCTAATTGAGGCAAAAAACAATTGGGCAGACAAATTATGATGTGGATATCTGATCTTGGAATAAAGTTGGAATCTCAAAGGGGTATATGTGGGGAAAATACCACCAGCATGGTTGGTCTTAACATAGTTGCCTAAGAGACAGGATCAAGCTGCCATTTATACTGTATCACAACCATGTCTGGATCTTAAATACTGTATAGTGTAAGCTCACAATCTAAACTTCAACACAAGGGAAACTAAGGAAGAGGAGGGAAATGAACATAGGGCTGGACAAGGGAAAATGTGCAATTACTCCAGTTGCACATGCTTAGGCTTGATTAGAAAATTATTTGCGGCACCTCAGTGGAACAGGGATTGAGCTAAAAACTTCATGGAAAAGGTATGTTTTGAGGAAAGTTTTCATGGGGAAAAGGCAGCATCATAAAGGTGTTCTGGAAGGCAAGGCTAAGAACACGACACCGCAGGGCGGAAATCTTTGGGGTGGGTAGGAAAACTTTAGGTGGTTGGGGGTAGTGGAATTGGAGTAGTGAAGGGCACAGGCAGGGATACACTGGGAAATAAGAGAGGTAAATGTGCAAAGTCAAGGAAGGCTTTGAAAATAAGACAAGGAGTATGAGAATTGTGAATGATTTTGGCAGCAGAGACTTGGATAGATGTGATGGGACCAAGTTGATATAACAGAAGATCAGAGAGGTGATTATAGTAAAAAATGGTCAGAACATGGACCACGGTTGTTGCTGAGGAGACAGAGAAGAAGGGACATGTTTTTGTTGTGTCATAAAGGGAGAAGCGACCGGACTTGGCAATTGATTGCATATGGGGAACAAAGATGACAGAGAAGTCAATAATAATGCCAAGCCTGTGTATTTAACAGGATGGATGGTATCAATCTATGAAAAAGAGCAGAGGTCAATGTGCTGCAGCTCCCATTGAAGACAGATCAACCAGCAATAGAGGAGAGGTGAGATGTTGTCTGCATATTGTTCTGTAGTTTGTGACTGGGCTCACCTACTGGAGTTAGGGATTTTAGTTCTTACTTTGACCTTGAGATGCAGTTGTAAGTCAATTGCATTGTGCTCTGTGTCAGCCTGGCATCCTGTACAGGAGTAGTATGGTTTGGTGGCAGGAGAATGTGTATTACTGTACACCTTGGATAAATGTAGAGTTTGTAATCTCTGCCCATTTCTTGCTGGGCTGGATATTGTTATTTTTATGGTTACTGCTTTCTTTACTGTTTAATTGTTATGGATCATTATCATTTTTATGATAACTTTTAGAATATTTTTATGTTTTGATTACATTTTTGTGTTTAGGTTTTGGAAGCCGCCATGTGAGAGTTTGATTTTTAAAAGACAGCATAGAAATGTCTTAATAAATTAGATCCCACCCACTCTCAGGCATCACCCACTAATTACATTGTGTTCTGCCAATTCACCTGTTAGTGTCACCCAGGTACCAGAATTTTGTCTTTCAAGTGTTGACAAAAGATCCTGTTAGTATCAAAATATGACACAATGGCAATAAATTTACATTCATTTCTTTATCTAGTCATCAAACTGGGGGCCCTGCCATGACATTTCAGAGCACAGTGAAGGCCCTCTTGCTTGCTATTTACCAATATTCCAATAAAGCCTAGAATCAATACCATAAAAGACCTAAGACTATCTAATACAGGTTCAACAATTTGAAATTATTTGTTTAATATTTGTTTTCAGGCACCAATAACATGCAACTGTCATGCTTTCCCCTGATGTGTTCTTATACCAACTAAATGCTGGCAAATGTGGATATATGAATAGTCCATCCTGTGGTCCCAAGTGGAGAAAATCATGGCTTAGATGTAACCAATACATGTAAAAAACCATGCTTAGATTATGCTTTTCAGTTAATTTGTATCTTGGAATTGCTTACATCCATGCAGGAAACACTGAAATAAAAGTAGAGGAGACAATCTTGTTTAGTGTTTCAAATACCTTATATGGAGAGCTCCTCTTAGTCTTCTCCTTTTCTTGCAATTACAAGCCTTTCTGCAACCTGAGCTATGGTGAACTTTGTAATACAGTATTGGCGAATTATATAAAAGGCAACCTAAGGCACAGTCTTTAATACAAAGAGCATGAATAATTGGAGTCAGAGATTCTTGCACATTCCAATAAGCTAGAAACCATGAAAATATGTACTTTCACTCTCTTTTCTCTGCCCATTTAGTTGCTACAGCTAAGCCACAAGTAATACGTTTGCTTGACTTCTTGGCACTCAACTCTTAGTTTGTCAGGAAATGGACAGAGTTAACATTTACTTCTTCTTTTTCCTTTTTGCAATGTGTGAACTATTCTTGGCTAGTTCTGCAATTGTTGTAATGCAAGACTGGAGGGGGGGAATATACCATATGGTTCTTTTATACAAATCCCATCACATTTTGTAACAGACTGGCAAATAGCAATCTAATATCATGCTAGAGTACTGCTTGAAATTCATTACTAATTTCTAAGACAAGTCAAGACTGATGCCCAAATACTAGAGTGTTGAGTCATAATATAGTTATTTTAATGTAAAATCTAATAGCTACAGCCCAGATTGTTTATTTGGGTAATTCAGAGTATGTGAAATGAATTTTAAATATATGCTTAAATATATTTGGACTCTCACAAATGAGAACAGCACAGCAACACTTATTTTCCTGAAATCATAATTATTAATAACTAATTTTAATCATCCATTTCTCTTTAGATAACATTATATGCCTCCTGTGATGGAAAAGCATAAACCCCAATCCAATTGGCATTTCAATTTAACACAGCTGGAGAAGCATATCCTGTGGCAGCCTAAAAACAGTCGTCGTCGTCGTCGTCCTCGCCGCCTACCCCAGCCTTTTCAGGTGTTAAAGTCCTCCCAAGAATAGAACTGCATGAGGGGAAGGGGAGCAGCTGTTGCACCCCTGTAACCCTTCACATGGTGGAGAAGACTGTCTGCAGCGGAGAATCATCTATTCTTGCAAAGGATCTCGATATGATTTAGAACACATAGGGAGCCTGCCTGAGTACAACAGTCTCCCCACTGGAGGCCGTTGCCCTCCAACAGGAATGCAGTGAAGGGGGTAAGGGCAGCTAGCACATCCACACTCTCCCCTCAACCTACAAATCCTTTAATGGCTGAGTAGGGTTCCTGTCTTCCAGCAAAATCTCATATTTTCCTATTATAATCAGTGTTGCAGCTCGAGCAAGACCTCAGGGTTGAAGTCCAGAGATGAGCAGATGATGGGGGCAGCAGCAAATAGGCCCAGTGTCAGCAAGCTTGGGCCCACTGGGGCAAAAGCTGGTCACCACAGCATCCTTTCTTTCTTATTTAAAAGAACATTTTATAGTCAGGATAGCTGGCTAGGCATTCACATTGGTACATAGAATCATAGAATAGTAGAGTTGGAAGGGGCTTACAAGGCCATCGAGTCCAACCCCCTGCTCAATGCAGGAATCCACCTTAAAGCATACCTGACAGATGGCTGTCTAGCTGCCGCTTGAAGGCCTCTAGTGTGGGAGAGCCCACAACCTCCCTAGGTAACTGGTTCCATTGTCGTACTGCTCTAACAGTCAGGAAGTTTTTCCTGATGTCTAGCCAGAATCTGGCTTCCTGAAACTTGAGCCCATAATACCGTGTCCTGCACTCTGGGATGATTGAAAAGAGATCCTGGCCCTCTTCTGTGTGACACCCTTTCAAATATTTGAAGAGTGCTATCATGTCTCCCCTCAGTCTTCTCTTCTACAGATTAAACATGCCCAGTTCTTTCAGTCTCTCCTCATAGGGCTTTGTTTCCAGACCCCGCTCCAGCTTGTCTGCATCCTTCTTGAAGATGCTAATTTTATGCTTTTCACTTTTAAAATAAATTCACAAGTGGATGTTTAGGACAGCAGAGCAGTGGACGCAAACTCCATTTTATTCCTGTATTCATGATAATGCTATGATTTAAGTGAGTTTAAAATGCAAACTGCATGTAAGATTTCTTTTTCATCAGCATTAACAGTGTTTTATCTTAGTTGTGTACTTCACAGTTGCAGGAATACACATGGCCATCTAAAAACCATTAAGTTCACGTCATAGGCATGCACACCACATTTCATTACGGTGTACATCCAGGAAATTTTATTTATTCATTTATTTATTAAAAGCAAACATGTATTAAATACTCAGTCATAAAGGGCATTAATTGTATTCATTTATAAAACACAGTAGACAGTGATGCCCTACTTCGTGTTCAGCTTGCCTGACCATGGGAAGGCCACTGCAGGTGAGGGTGGTTAGGAGATGCTCCTCAAGCCCCAGCATTGGTGGGGACACTGGGTGGAAGAGGGGCTCCTGGCAGAAAGGCTTCCAGCAGAGCAATTCTTTTTCGCTCCTGCTGCCGGGAGCAACGGCGTTCTCTCAAAAGCAGCATTTCTTCAGCACGGATCTCCCTATGGATCTGGATCCCCCTATGGTCAATGCCCCCCTCAATTTGGTGCTTACTGCACACCCAGCACACTCCTTGCTCTCATATCTATATTCACAGTCTAAAAATCACCTAGCTACACCATGGAGTATAGTTGGAAGCTCCAATTAGATGGCCACTTAGTGGGCA
Organism: Elgaria multicarinata webbii; assembly: GCF_023053635.1. NCBI lineage: Eukaryota > Metazoa > Chordata > Lepidosauria > Squamata > Anguidae > Elgaria > Elgaria multicarinata. The sequence continues at coordinate 97,349,679 of NC_086172.1, forward strand.
TCCTCTCACAATCACTGCAGAATAATTTGTTCCATCCTTATAATGGATGAACCAAATCTGATATTAAGGAGTCCTATGGGCTCCTTAATAAGCCTAAACACCTTTTGTAGTTATTCAGTTTAATGCTAATAAAAAAAGTATTGTTTTTTAAAAAAAATGAAATTATCCATACAAAACAAAAGCAATATTAATAAAGCAGTTGGATTTAAAGTTTGAAAACAAAAAACAAAGTAAGTGTATTTGAGTCACCATTAAGTTAGAGTCAACTCTTTCACACCAGGAAACATATGTTGACCCCATGACAGTTTAAAAACTGAAATTAATATTAAGAGATACATAAGGAACCCTTTCCTTCGGAGAATCTGGGGAACTCCTTTACATACTGGGTTGGATCCATACTTGCCCTTTTATGGACAGTAGGGCTCCTTCCATTTGCAGAAGTGAGAAGATTCAATAAAGGCTTTTTCTGGAAGAAGGTGTGGCAGGGATTTTTTTACAGATTTCCCCTTCTCATTGAAGTACCACCTTGCACAATATTCTGGAGGGTTTCCTAACTCTCCAGAGCAGATTTTCAGGAAATGAAATAACATCTGCTTCTCTCTCTCTCTCTCTCTCTCTCGTTGCCCATGCTCTGGTTAAGACTGTTAAGAGTATGGTAACTCCAAGCCTGCTTATGGCAAAAAAGCATCATATTGTTCGAGATCATATAGCCTTTGCCTGCTTCCTTTCGCAGGAAACCTCTTTTTGTATCCTTTTTGTTGTTAAATGCTGGGTACACTACGCATTTGCGGGCCTAATAAAGGGTATCTCCAAAGGGAGTTGGGTGCCCAGCACAGAGTCAGCCATCCTCAAAAAGAACTGGCAGGCTTTTGTTTCTACATTCTGACCCTCTCCGTGACCTAACTACAGAGGGAGTCTGCCACATTTCAGACTCTATGCATAGGCCTAAGTCCCTTCTGCACACCACCATTTTTCAGCTTCACACTGTAAATAGACCCTTTTGCAAATTCAGTAGCACATGCAATGTAGCAACTGGCACTCCTGTAGGGTTAAGCAGATATCCTGCTTCAGTGCCTGAATAAACTATTTCCAATGGACAAATGTGTTATTGTTTTGAACACTGCCATTTATAAACACCACTCACCAACTAAATCATCTCTTTGATGAGGTGCAGCCAAATCTGTAATAGAGCAAAACATAATCCAATCTCCCTTTCACTGTATCAATAAAGAATTAAGAGATAAGGCCACCCAAATATCTATTGGGAAAAAGCTTTACATTACCTACACTTCCTACTTAATTAAGTACATTGTTGCAATGCAACTTATTGCAATTATTGCATCACCAAACTATACGAAGTATAAACCTTTAAATAACTAACTAAGTTGGGCAAAAGGAAACATAGAACAGTATTTTGACTTAGAAGTATATATGAACACAACTCAATTGAACTTTTTCTGCAGTTTCAGAGAGTCAGGGAGTAATCCTATCTGGATACCCATCAGTCTTTGAACTCAGAGGCTGACAGCCATCCTATGCATAATGGGAGAAGCGTGGAGGTGATCTTTGCCTGTATTTCAGCTAGAGGGTGGTTTTGCTCATCTAGCTGAGGTGTATGTGGGGGGGGGGGAAGGCTGGCGATAGTTCATGCCTGTTTCCCCAGTCCCCTCCCCGCCTGTGGGAACACCCCCTTTCTGTCCTCTCCAAGGTTGCCTTTGCAATCTCAAGAGGCAGCTGGCACAGTTCTGGCTGTGAGGGGGAGGAAAACTTGGACTCCTGGGTCTTGAACCTCGGATCCAGGAATCTGAAGTATCATATTTCCCCCCCCCCCCTCCACACCCTGATGCTATCTAGAGGCATAGGATTGCTCTCCCAATGTCTAAAATAATTACAGCAACACTCAGTTCCACACTGGCAAAATTTATATGAGACACAATGACACTTTTAATACTCATTGCTCAGAATAAAATGTTAAAGGGTTTTTTATTTCAGAGTCTTGGCGTAAGGTATAAATCTATTGTCAAAATGATTTCTGGCTTTAGTATTGCATGTTTGACTACAATATCATGGCAGAAAGCGCTGTGCATACAAGATTATTTCCCATGTTTTTTCTATATAAAACGTATTTTAAGCCAAATTAAAATGAAGTCAAATTAAGTCCTGGTACAAGTAGACTGTTGTCTACTTTTGTGAATAGACAACAGTCTAGAAATACTTTTTAAAAGTTGCATGGCACTCCCAGCATTGATACCTGAAAATACAGGCATGTACCATTAGTTATGGCAACAAGTGATATAGTTATGTATATTACAATATACTACAAGATTCTTAGCTCTTCCCTTTACTTGTGACCACCTCCCTCCACTTGTCCTATTGTAATTCCCACTTTCTCATCATTTGTTGGGTTTCTGATCAGTTGAGTTTTTTCCCTTCATAGGAAGTATTTAAAGACACAATCCTATGCATGTTCAGAACTTTTTTCTGTCTATAAACATACATAGGATTGCACCTTTGGTGTTTTAATTTTGTTTTCTGTTACAAAAAGTCTAGTATTTTGTTTGCTTTTTGTCATTAAAAGCTGCACTGGGGACCCAACTGGGGCAAAGGGCAGGATAAAAATATTTATATAAATTAAAAAATCTATCCAAAGGTGATATTAAAGAACCACCACCACCTTATCCCAACATGTCACTTACTCTGAAATCCGTAACGTCATCAACTCCTGAAAACATATACAATATGTATTATGCATCCTAGTGATATAGGGCAGGATACAAATGTTTTAAACAGGGTGGATTTGATTTAAATCAATTTGATTTAAATCACTACTCAGAAAGACTCAATTTAATGATGTGACTCCCCACCCCGCCCAAAAATTCTCTCTTCCTCACTATATTTTACACAACTCAGAGTTACCAAAGACTCATTCTTGCTGGTATAACCTTAATATTTACAACCAGATGAAGGTTTCATTTTTAGAATAGCAACTTTTCAGACTAGTTTTACAGTTATATTAAAAAATACTGATTTGGTTATACTATTAGAAACACATCATAGATAGATAATTATGAAATTATTGTGAGGTGAACTATCTCCAGTTTAATAGGTTAATCATTCATATTTGGACAACTTTTCTGCTGTACTTTATTGGAAGACAGAAAAATAATCTTACAGAAACCTCTGGAAGAGCATGACATTGTAAATGGATTAATGGAATTCATTTACCAAAAAAATTAAACAGCCTCATGCTGCATAATTAAAAACTAATCCTTATTTCATGATGAATAACCTTTGGACTATAATGTATCTTAAATAGAAAACTATCTTTAGATAGATTTTTCCTCAAAAAGCATTTTATTTTTAAAAAATCCAATTAATAAAAAAAATCTGATTTAAATTAAAAAAAACATTTTTTAAAAAAAATCATTGATTTTTATCCACCCTGGTTTTAAATAAATAAATAAATAATATTAAACAGCAACATTATAGGTGCCACACTCAATTCAAATTAAATCAAATTAAAAACTGAGCCATTCTTCCTATCATAGCTTAAGGGTGTGTCAATGCCACCATGCTTATTTCTCTTTAGTAGACACTACTGAAAAGGAATTTACGTGTCAACAGTAGACTGATAAATATAAAAGCTTCAAGTCCCTTGTCCCAGAAGCAGGTGGATGGTTCTTCATAAAAAAAATTGCTGCTTATTTCAGTACTTGGAACTTGTGCACTCGGAAAGCTGGCTTTCCTCTAGCAGGGTTGGTGACAATTTGGATCCGCAAATAGTTGGACCCTACAATTGCTGATGGCATTTATTTTCCAATTTCATTCCAGGAAATTAAAATCACTAAAATTGCTGCAACACCCAATATTATTTTCCTTCTCGTATTGTATTACATCTCCATCAATGACAGAAAGTGGAAATCTCTAACAACCCATTAATATTAGCTGAACTGCATCCTTTTTACCTTTACAGCTTTCAGGCAAAGTTTACAAGCCCCTGAAATTTGTTTCCAGGCCCAGAGAATGCTTAATTTTTAGCACTGGTATGCACACTTATCACATCATTCAACCTAGTTTAAAAGACTTTCCTCAGTAGCTTATTGAAACAATAGTGAATCAATCTTCCAAACCTTATGCGATTTAGTTAGGTGTAGTCCACCTGCTTTCAGAAGTGTTATGTCTATATTTTTCGTTCTGTGTGCACGGAATGTTTGGGAGGTTCAAAATTCTTCCCTGTGAGACTGAGTGCTCCCTGACTCTTAAAGCTTCCTGTAGTGAAACTGGAAAGGGAAAAGAAAAACTTTCTTGGACCCAGAAGACCTGAATAACTATAGGCCAGTGGTTAATATCCCCTTCCTCAGCAAGGTGCTCAAGTAGCTGGTGGCTGATCAGATCCAGTCATTCTTTAATGAAATTGATTTTCTAGATCCATTTTTATGGGGGTTTAGGCCTGATTTTGGCACAGAAACTGCTTCGGTCACCCTGTTGGATAATATTTACTAGGAGAGAGACAATCAGGGGGAGTACAACCCAGTGATTTTTCAGGAGGTCTCCACAGCATTCAATACCATCGAATATAGTATACTTCTAGTGAAGCTGTCTGACTTGGGTTTGGTTCACACAGCTTTGCAATGGTTCTAATCATACTTGGATGGCTGTTTCCAGAAGGTGGTGCTGGGGGACAAGGTTCCATCTTTCCCCCCAATCTATTTAATATCTATATAAAACCACTGAAAGAAGTTATTCTGAGATTTAGAGTGCAGTGTCATCAATATGATGCCACACAGCTCTATATCTGAAGGAACAAATGATTAATAAATAAATAAACAAACATTAACATTGTTTATACTGCAGAAATATGTTTTGTTGATCCTTTATAGAAAATGTATTGATGTTTTAAAAGAAGCTGTTGTGGAGTTTTATCGGTTTTGTAATAAAATTACATAAGATGCATAAGTGGAATTTAAAAAACACAATTTTAAAAAATTAAATAAAAATAGAAATGGACAACTCTGCCAAAGCCCTTGTTTAATTTGGGTGTGTGCATGACAAAATAAGCTTTGAGTCACACCAAATCATACACCCTCACATCCAGAAGAATATGCTCTACAAGACAGCTTTAATTGTGTACACCCCGATGCTTTGTTTGGGTGCAACTCCCCTCCCACCAACAAAACCTTTTCTCATAGGTGAGATGCTCCATCCCCTTCATCATTTTGATTGCCCTTTTCTGCACCTTTTCCAACTCTACAATATTCTTTTTGATATGCACTGATCAGAACTGTACACAGCAATCACACTATAGATTTGTATAAAGGCATGATAATAATGGTAGTTTTATTTTCAGTTCCCTTCTTAATGATCCCAAACACGGAATTCATGTGTTTTTTTAAACAAATAATTACAGCAGCCGGACACTGAGTTGAGTTTTCATCAAGCTATTTTACCATTTCCAACTTGACCTTAAAACTTAGTAGAGTATGGTCAATTAGATCACACCACAAGCCACAACATGGTCTGATGCTCAAGAGTTGGCCCCAAAGAATGGAAGATAGAGTGCAAAAATTATTAGACAAACTCAAATTGATCTACAAGTGTGCTGACATTCAAGTTTCAAGGTACTTTTCATTTTGCAGAAATTATGAAGAATTCCATACAACTCAAAGAGTACATAGTCCTACAACAAATCTAAATTTTAATTTAATTAATTAATTATATTATGCTCATGTTGCAGACAAAAAAGCCCATGTGTTTAGGGCAGAGTGGCAGACTCCCAACTCTCTCAATGATAAATTCAAATCTCTCTCAATTTTCTTTCTTATAACACGCTAAGCATTCAAGAGAAAACACTCAGAAAGCATTCAAAGAAAGAGGGAGAAGGGACACACACTAGCACAGCAGTAAGTTTCCACACCAACATCTTCCTCTCTTCTTCATTCAGCAAATCCTTGTAAAACAAAGACAGCTGAATCTAATTCCCTGAACTGGTATGACCATCCAAAAATATATTTTTAAAGTGTGCCACACCTAACAACAGAATATAGTGAGAATGCCATACTCTGGAGCAGAGCTATCAATCCTGCAACAATTAAGCCTTTTTCAGTTATTGAAGTCAGAAGTAGACATTATGCTTGAACTTCGCCTTTGGATTCCTGGGACACAGATGTTTTGTAACAAAAAGTGTTGACAACTCATGAGTTCCTACAGAAACCAGAGATGTTGACATTTGGGGGAAAACATGCCAGTTACTTATTTGGGATGAACAATCCAGAACATAAAAAACAAGACCATTTTAAAGCTTTAATGTTTCTCTGAATAAAAAATAAAACAAATTCCTCTTAACTGCCTGGTCCATCTCCAGCAACTTTTCAATTTTCAGAATTTCCCTTTAAAGCTACAGCTCCATCTAGACAAACAAGCTGCCTGGAATACCACATCCAAAAGATGTACCACCATGAGCTGCAACCTAACCAACACCATGATGTGGTAACATTTTACCAAGGATAGGATCTGCTGCCAGATGTGGGTAGAGGTATCTAACATGTGGCTTCATTTAATAAATGCATATGCTCCTGTTCAATAGGTATTTCCAGGGCAGTTCACATAAAGCTTTATTATTTATTTGAAGCATTTTTACTGTGTTCCTCAGCCAAAATGTTCCTCAGGTTTACAATCTAAAAGATATCACAAAAATTAAAGGGATTTGGAACAAGGAAAAGAACAAACTCAAGGACTGGTACATGTCCTTACAGTTCAACCCTAGGCATTTCTATTTAGAAGTAAGTCCCATTGTATTGAATGAAGCTTACTCCCAAGTAATGTGTATAGCATTGCAGCCTTAGTTCTTCAGCGTTGCTCTGCCTAACTCCAAAAGCGCATTTCACCCATGTTATATAACATGACAACATCCTCTCCTCGGACAGGGCTGCAACAGCATGGTATGGTTTTAGGTAATAACTCTCCATCCTTCCAAGTCTACCCTTACAACTTGCCAGTTTCACTGATTATTCATGGGTATGGAGATACTTCTAATGGTGGCTTTCCAGAATTTCTACAAATGTCTAAATTACAAAACCATACACACATTTTACCCAATGTAAGAATTTTGGAATCCCATTGGTTTCAATGGGATAAATAAAAGCATTGCTTAATTCACTCACTGAAAATAAATAGGATTTGACATGTTAGTAGTAACAGGCTTTATATGCAGAAAACAAAGTTTAAAAGATGCAGGATGTCAGCAGGGAAAGAAACTGGGGGAGCAGGCATTAGGGCAAGGGTCTATATCATCATGAGGTGACTTGCCAGTCAGCAAGAGAAAGGAGGAGGTGAACAAGTTCTGCATTTATAAACAAACATGCATGGATAGGCCTTTACACTCACTTGAATGTTTAAAATGAATTAACAACTAGAGTAGAGCAAGACTGATATTCTAACAATCCCTGAATAGTTGCTTTGCTGGTTTACTTTTGCTTTGTAAAACACAACAAATTAGGCTTTTCAAAGGAAAATAAGGCTTTGTCAGAATAATAATAAAAAATTAGAATTTACAAGCATAAATATATAGGCCTCAGCTTGGGTGTTGCTGCCAATCTGCAGAGAAGTGTTAAAGTTGCCCTTGGTCCTGGGGCTGAAACACAAAGGGAAATGGTGGGTGCATGGAGCATAATTTACTCAGAAGTAAGTCCCATGTAAATGTGCACAGGATTGCAGCCTAAGCTGAAGGCAAGAAAAGTAAGCAGGACTGTAGAATGTCTTTACTGCTTTCCTGGTGCAAAAGTTAGGAGGAAGCCTTAACTTCCACTTATACTTTGCATGGTTTTTGGTGCACAAGTTACATGTAAGAACAATAATGCTTTATTTAACGGAAGCTTGATCCTAGAATTTAATTTTGAGTTTAATTTATTTTGAGTTGCATTTTGTACCTCACATAACTTTGTGTCATTTTACTGATTGATTGTAAGCTGTTCCAGAAGCCTTTGGGGAGGATGTGGAGTGGCATAACAGCCATCACCGACACAACACAAAGTTATTTGAGCCATTGTACAATCTTCCCCTAATCATGAGACACAGACATACAGTACGAGCAGAGAATGTGTATACAAATGCAACTAGAGCACAGAAGGATTACATAGGTTTATTGAGTGTGTAAATGGGAATTAAGCATTTATATATTAACCTAGATGGAAATACATAAAACAGTATACATATAATATTGTGACATTAGTTCACAAACGGAAATAATAAACAGCCTAAAAATAAGTGACATTACATTAAAGAGTTCCTTCCAGTGAGTCTATAGCATCTCAAGCTAATTGTAAAAAAGATTGTATATTGTAAGATCCATGAGAAGCATTTGTTTTTAACTTCCTAAACATTCATTCAAACTTTATTCTCCTGATAAAAATAAAACGGAAACAAAAGAATTCACATGGATCAGAGTTTCAATTGTTGTAAACCGAGTATATCTTAGAACACTTTTTCATGAGCAAGTGTTGAAAATTTAATAACGGATGACAAATGACACCAGTCCCCAAAGGGTGAAGTCCAGTTTTTCTCCAGAAGTGGATGCTCACAAATTTACTAGTTTATATCATTAAGTCTTATTGCTTGACATTTAGAATTTGTGTGTGTGTGTGTGTGTGTGTGCAAATACAAAAAAATTTGAGGGATCCATTAATATTTGACAGGAAACTATTTATAGGCCTCCATTGTATTTTATTAGTTTTGCAGGGCTTTCCCCTCCTCATCAGGCTTCATTTTACATATGTATTATTTATGCTATTTATTCCTCACTCCATAGCAAAATGTTCTCTTGGCAGCTTACAGGGTAAAACACCCCCTACACAATCCTATGGCTCAGAGCCTTCTGAAAATCCTATGTCCTGCTGGGTTGTTGCTAGCAGGGCGGGAGCACAATGCAGGTGATTTTGCCCTCTGTTTCTCCTCCAGAAAAAAAAAAATCAAAGACATATTTTGAGATTAGAACACAGTCAAAACCTCCTCCAAAATTAGAACATAAACAAATACCTTTGAGATAGTTATTTGTCCACTGCTTCAAAACATAATATTTCAAATTCCAGTCAAAATCCTGAAAACCCATAAATGCTTACACTAATCTTGACAATGAATTTGGAGTCCCTCCATGAATGAAATCCGCCAACCAGATGTGAATTTGTTCTAGTAGACTTATTTTGTGTTTTAGGACCAAATAATTTTTTTTCTTTCCCAGTTGATAATACTTTAGGAACCAACTGAAGAGGATAACTTGTTTCCCTCAGTTTTCTTGTAATCCTAATCACAGAACAAGAACTAAATACAACCTTTTTTTCTGAATACAATTCATAGAGTAAATTGCCATCTGGAACATACAATAATCTTTAATTTGCAACACTGATTATTAAAATTCTAACCTCAAACATGTGTACACATGGGCATGCACCCCCCCACACACACCTCTTTCATTGTAACTAGGATAAATCTTATTCAAAAACATAACATTTTTAAGATTTAAAGACTAGGATCTCTTAATTCTTTAGGTACATATCCTGTTGTATATTGGTTACATTTCTGAAACTAAGCTTTGGGCAGGCAGAAGACTACCACTGACAATATTGCACCATTGCTAGGGTGACCAACTGTCAGGATTTCCCTGGATTTGTCCTGGTTTTTGTTCTTTCCATGGTGTCAGGGGGGATTTTCTATAATTTTCAATAATGTCCTGGAATGACACACCTTTCCCTTTAAGGCTGCCATTAGCATGGTAAGAGGGAATGACATGCTTTCTTGAGGCACATCATTCCCCCACCCCGAGCTCCAATTGAGGTCTTAAAGGGGAAAGTGGGTCATTCGTGGGCATTATAGAAAAGGCCCCAATTGGAGTGGATGGTGGTGGTGCAGAATGAAATCCTTTCCCCTCCTCCACTCCAATCGGGTTCTTTAAGGTGGCGGGGGAATAACGTACTTTCTGCAGGACTCAGAAAGCTGCTTCCCCCCCCACACACTAGGTGTCCTCTTTTTTGGTTTCCCAAATATGGTCACCCTACCCATTGCTGTTCTTGCTAATGCTGATTAGCGAATCTAATTTGAATTTGGACTGCTGTCTCCATACTTCAGAGTTCATTTCTGCCTCTTACTTTGTCTTATATAGCTTCCTTGCCTGTGCTCTTAGAACCAAATCCCTGAAAAGCAATCAGGAGACTTGCTTGAGTGTAGATAGAAATACTTAATCCAAAAGCAATACGCAATGAAGACTCTTCTGAGTTGTCCTGCTGTTTATTTCTTCTTTACCATTACCAGCAGTTACCTACTTTTGTTCTAAAGACCAAGGTTGAGCCCAAATTACAGATCAGCTCCTAAAATCTTAGTTCTGAAGTTTCTTCTATCATGGGAAGTTCATGAGCTTTATTTTCATAGTGCTTTCCATTTTGGTATTAATATCCCAGTGCTTCAAGTCTCTAATTATGACTCTGAAATAGATGGAACCATATTTCCCAATCCTGCCTGAGACATACACAGAAAAAGACAGCAAGCGAGAACAATCTGCAAGTCACCCAAAAGAAAGAGGACCGTTCAGCTTGACTCTGCAGTTAGTTCTGCCACCTCACCAAATGTTATAAGCCCCTAAGCTCCTGATTAAAGAGAAGCCACCAGCAATGCCAGAATGCCCATCTTGAAGCCAGTGCTCTGCTACTTTCAGTACACATGTAAATAAAGCAGAGAAAACTGGTGAAGCATAAACTCCCACATTTAATCTCTGGCATCTCCGGTTGAAACAAAAAAGAAAAATAAAATATCTCAGGAAGACAGTCAGCAGGACCAAGAGACAGGGAGTTGCCTTACACCTGCTCAGACGACTGAGCTGTAATGTCTACTAGCAGCAGCTTTCCACAGTCTCAAGCAGACGGTGGTCTTTCCCATTCCCTGCTTCCAAGACCCCTTTTGTACTGAAGAAACCAGGGACTGAACCTGGAACATTCTGCGTGCAAAGCAGGTGCTTTACCAATGAGCTACGGCCCTTGCCTCTAGGACCATAGATGCTTGACTATAAAGCAGCTTCATGTTTTCCTAGCAGCTCTTAGCTCAGCAGTAGTGCCTGAATCACCAAGGGGCTCACCTGAACGTTGATTATTGTCAAAGTGACACACACTTTCCCTGAGAGTTTCCCAAGTCCTGCCCTTCTACCTCCGACTCGATACCTGTTCCTGCTGACAAGTGAGTCATACTCTATCAACCCCTTTCAACTTTATCAAAGCCCCATAGGCTCACAGCCAAACTGAACAAGACACTTTTCGGAATCAGCTCTGCCTCAAACTTTTAAGTTTAGTAGATAAGCTGAATAAATTCACTGATCAATTAAGACGATTCCTTAAAGTGTTGATTACTCTGCCCATGTTTTGTATCAAAGACAAATAATCTAGAGTGAAGAAAGATGTGTCTATCAGTTATTTACATTTCAAGGAGTGGGTTAAATGAACAAGCATTTAAGTGTGTTTCTTCTTTAAAAATTTGCAGCTGGTTTGCAGTCAATGGCCATGCTGACTGGGAATTATGGGATTGCAGTCCCAACACATCTGGAGGGTGCCAGGTTGGGGGAGGCTGCCTTAGTGATGTATCTGCACAATGCATATAATTGTAAATGACATGCACTATGGTATAAAATAATTTTTTAAAAAAAGCTTCTTCCGCTTCTCAACAATCCTCGCAGAGGGCTTTCCTCCCACCCTATCACTCTACTCCGTTTTATTCCATCCGCACCCTACATTTATCCCATTTAATGTGAATTATATTTCAGTCCTCCCCTCTTGTCAGGGGTATTGCTAGGTGCTTAAAGGATCCAGGGCACTGGCCCCTAATACAAATTTCCACATTCTTCCAAGTTGAAGGAAGTGAGGGGGTGAGTTCACACCTCACATATGATTGATAGATAGATAGATAGATAGATAGATAGATAGATAGATAGACAGACCACCCTTCAACTCAAACCATGATTCAGTGGAAACCATGATTCAGTGGTTTGGAAAACATCTCGCTTCTGATCAGGCCAATTTGGAGTCAGTCCACTTTAGCTCAGTACCAACCTGAGTCAGGGTTAGGAAAACTGAGTCTTCCTGCTTCTGGTCGAATACCATAAGATTTTTTTAAAAAAACCAACCCACTCTTTTTCTTGGTCAGAGCTGGTGTCCTGAACCTACTAAGTTTCTGCAGCAGCCAAAGATTCCAGTTTGGGATAGTAAAATGATCAGATGCTGTGTGGAATACCAGGATTTCACATGGAGCTCTTCCTGCCCTTCCTTCTCCCTCTTCAAAAAGTCATTGCAAACAAGAACCCAGCAGTGGACATGTAACAGAAGAAAAGTAGAGGCACAGAAGAAGAAAAAAGGTGCATGGGATCTAATACTGATCAAGACCCTTTGCCTAAGGCCTGTAATTTTTGGCAAAGTAAACTGGATGTGAATGAGGTGTGTTTGTCCAAATTGGGACTAAGGTGAGATGGGACAAATTCTTAGTGTCCCCCTCCCAATTCTAGGATCCCAACCTGTGTAGTAACATATAGCCTGACTATGTGAGGTCACATTCCATAACAAAAGAGTAAGTATTGCAACGAAAGTAATACAGTAGATTTCCTCTGGAAAATAACGTTTTGAAAACATGGAGTCCTGCCAGCGTTCTAGCTTCAGAATTCTGAATTAAATATGTTCTTAAATAAATCAGATGAGCATGTGATACCATTCTGTAAAGGCTTTATCAGGACAGGAAGAATAAAACATTCAAGGAATGGACTATGGAAATATTATAGAGGCTTAGAATCCCACTGATTTAGGCAGTAGGTTTTTCTGAGCTCTTATCTCCCCATCTTGCTGTAAAACAGGATAATTTCCCATCTACAACAGAAGGATATTTTATATGTATGTTGAAAAAGAACTTAATGAAAGAAATTAACCATTTCTTCTGTGCAAAGTTCTGCTTATTATTACTGATAAGACTTTTTCAGCAGAATAATTATTTAGAGTTAAAAATTATAAATGAACTTGCTGAGAAAGCATCGAACTGCAATAAAAGTTAACTATCATTACCAGATACTGCTTATTACATGGCAACATGATTCCTCTGATAAAATATTCCTTCTAGCATGAGAAAATGACAGGAATCTTGGCAGGTCAGTTATTTTGCTAGGAACGTGCAATTTTACATGTCACTACTGCTACTTCGTCATTTCGAACAACAACCTTCATTACAAAACAGCTATGAGAAACAAACGCAGTCTACTTTAGTTCCTGCTTTGGCTTCTTAGTTAAAATTCAGCTTTCCTTCCGTTATCTCCCATCACGGACTACCAGGAGTTTGCTTCTTCACAAGACAGGAACACAAAAGAACACTAAACTAAAGGAACTGATACTTAGTCACTAACTGACGCGTCTATTCTTATTTGAATTGGTTTTCTTCTTCTTTTTTAAAGAAAGGAACAATCTGAGTCCTTCCTGGAAGGTCACAGAGCATTCCACATTACTTCTGGGACTGCAATATAACAAAGAGAAAAGTTTAAAGAGTGAAACACTCTGAAAAATCAACTCTTCCACTTATGAATATGTGCAAGACTATCCAGATCACATCTGCCTGACAACTCTCAATCAGAAGTAATAGTTATACAGATTTTAGAGGATTAAAGGATAGGCTGTAAAAAGCTTGTTTCTGGCTTCTGTGCGTCTATATTTGTGTTATGGAAACCATACTAGATAATTTTTGAAACATTGTCTGGGTATTTAGCCAGCTATCCTCCATATATAAGAAAACGTACCAACTATTCGAAACTCAAGATAGATGTATCTGGATTCCAAAGTTAAGTTCATAAATAGTCACCTGGTGATAGATTAAGAGCAAGCCTGAAGTTTTAGTTACAAATAGTTCTTGAAACACCCATCCATCTTTTGCTAAAGGTGAAACATGTCCTACAACTTAGTTGCTGCACTTATTTTGGATGGGGTCTCATTTCCCCTGAAATACCACATGCACAACTTAGGGGCATTCCTTGACCCAACATTCTCCCTAGAGGCCCAGATGGCTTCAGAGGCTCAAAGAATCTTTTACTAGCTTTGGTTCATTCATTGGCTGTGGCGTTTCTTGTACAGGAATCACCTGGCTATAGTGATCCATGCTCTGGCAACCTCCAGGTTCGAATGCTATATGTTAAACATGGGTTGAAAACAATTCAGAAATTTCATCTAGTAGAGAATTTGGCCACTAGAATTCTGGTTAGTTTATCTAGATGGAATCATGTTACCCTATTTCTTCAATTCTAAGACACACTTTTTTCCCCATATAAACATCTCTAAAAATGGGGTGCGTCCTAGAATCGCGGGTGTGTCTTAGGGTTTTTTTTTTTCTGTTGGTGGTACTGAAATTAGTGTGCGTCTTACAATTGATGGCGTCTTACAATCGAAGAAATCAGTTCTGAAAAAACTACACTTGCTGCCTACTCAGTGTTGAGTCCAATTCAAGGTGCACGTGCTTACCTTAAATGGCTTTAAAGCCAAAATATATGAATTAGTGTCTCCACCAAAACCAGTCTGCTTGTGAATTAATATTGTTGAAGGAGGTCCTTCTCAGTGTTTCTTCTACAGAGGAAAGGCCTTTTCTGTGGTGGTGCCCTGACTTTGAAATGCCCTCTCAAGAAAGGTACACCTGGTGCTGATACTGTATTCTTTCTGGCACCATATTAAAAACTTTTTCTTTGTCCAGGCATTTTAAACAAAAAGCATTTTCAACAGCTATTCCTCTCAATTGTATTGCATTGTTGTTTAATATTTTTAATTGTATTCTAGCTCCATTTTCTTGGGTGTGTGGAAGGGCAACGAAAGAGAAATTTCCACATCATATGCCTCAGTGATGCACTATCTGCATGACATCACCAGTATCTAGAGAAGCTTGCCAGCTTTTTCTTAACTAGCCTCTGTGATTTCCAATATACAAAAAAAATCAAATTTTATTGAATCAGACTCAATCTTAAATTTACATAAATAGTATATATGGAAGCTAAGGCAGTTTTCCATTGATTAGTCTGTATAAAGCATTCCAGTTGCTTATTCTATTTATCTCGCTGATGCTCCATATATAGACACCAGAAGGTGCTGTAATTAAATATATTGTTACCCAGGAGTAGATAAAAAGTGTTATCTATGTCGCAGTATTGAAAATGGCAAAAACTCATAGTCCGACCCTATTAATTGATCTAAAGTATACATTTCACTATCAATCCATGTCCTCCACAAAAAAGTTAATTTACTCCCATAAAGTTAAGTTAGCATGAGAATGAGGGTAAAACTGCAGCTGACAAGGTATGTGCCATATCTCTCTAGCAGTCAAAATTGCAGGTGGAGCCATTTCTTTCTTTTTAACGGGCCTAGTATCTGTATCTAATCAAAGCATATTGTTGTAATTTTATCACATGCTATATCAGACAAGTGCAATGTCCTCTGAAATCCACTGGGAAGACAGATTGTTACAAATATTTTATCACTGACCACATCAACTACACACAGCTGCAAATGAAAACTAAATCACAAAAGCAACATAAATTCTGCTGACTATAGCTGAGAAAGGCTTTCACTGGAGTCTCTCTAAAAACAAACAATATGTATACAGCTGAGCGTAACACTGCAAATGTATTATTGATTTGGCTTTCCTTTGGTTAGAGATAAGTCAGAAATGGTATTAAATTATAGCTAGGTATATGAAGTATACATAATGCAAAAGAAAGCAGGGAAAACACCCCCACTTCTTAACATCCGACCTGGCATGTTTAGAAAATTTCTAGAGATATTCTGTAGAAATATTGGGATGGGGGAGGGATCTTGCTGTAGTAGTATAATCACTCTTAATTACAGAAGTTTCCTCATGCCACTTACAAGTAAGCGGAGTTGTAAAACTGATTAGGCAGACAGCAAATCATCTTTACTCTTAAGAGAAAAACAAACAGGTGAAGATATTTGGAAGTGCTGGAGTGACTACATCTACTACATTGCTCTGTAGTAGAAGATGGCCTTGTACCATTTCTTTTTAAATAGCAATGAGGATGTGCACACATCCTTTATCATGCACTCAGAACATTAGCAGAAGAAAGGAGCATTATTCCTCACCAGTTACATTGTGGACCAAGTTATTTTTCCTCTTTTAGAAGGACAGCAGTAGATATGCATCCAATTTTTTAACTATACATATTTTTTTTAAAAAAATAACAAATGTGGACAAGAGAGTATTGAACACATCATCAGTAATATTACAGGCACTACCGAACAGATATTTATATAATTTATTGCATTTCTATGCTGCCAAATAGCCAAAACTTTCTAGGTGATTTACAAGAATGAAAACCATAACATACAGCATTAAATAAAATATAAAACTTAAAGGAACCAAAATAAAACCTAGTAGCAACGAAGACATTGAAGCTTAATCCAGGCAAGACAGAAGTGCTCCTCGTCAGTCGAAAGGCAGATCAGGGAATAGGGATTCAGCTTGTTACACTCCCCCTGAAGACACAGGTTTGCAGCTTGGGTGCACTTGTTGATTCAGCCCTGAGCCTGGATGCCCAGGAGTGCATTTGCACAGTTAAAGCTAGTGTGTCAGCTGTGCCCATTCCTAGAGATGTCGGACCTGGCCACATACCTTAGTTACATCCTGATTGGATTACTGTAACACACTCTATGTGGGGCTGCCTTTAAAGAGTATTCGGAAACTTCAGTTGGTTCAAAGAGCTGCAGCCAGAGTGTTGACTGGGGCTAGTTACAGAGAGCATACAACTCCCCTGTTAAATAAGCTCCACTGGCTTCCAGTTTGTTTCTGGGCACAATTCAAAGTGCTGGTTATGACATATAAAGCTCTATACAGCTTGGGTCCAGGTTATCTGAAAGATCGTATTCTCTCTTACAAGCCTGCCCGTGTTTTAAGATCTTCAGGGGAAGCCCTTCTCTCAGTCCCACCACCATTACAGGCACGCCTGGTGGGAAAGTGGGAGAGGGCCTTCTCGGTGGTTGCTCCAATGCTCTGAAACTCTCTTCCCAGGGAAGCTAGACTGGCTCCTTCCTTGATGTGCTGTAGGAGACAGGCAAAGACTTTTTTGTCCAGCAGGACTTTGGTGAATAATCGGAACCTCTGTTTATGCCAAGAACTTTTAAAACTGTCATTTTAAATGTTTAAATGTTTTAATATTGGAATATATTTAATATATTTTAACTTTGTATATTTCTATTTATAGGTTTTTAATGTAAATGTTTTAAATTTTGTAATGCTGCCTTGAGGCCCAGCATTGGACAAAAGGCAGGAAATAATAATAATAAACAAATTTAAGGCAAGAGAACTGTTTAAGGCACGACCCATATTGTATGTATGTATGTATTTAAAAGCAAGTAAATATACCCATAGTTTAAGACTAGATTGGAATAGAGAATTGGAGTGCCCTATCTTGCCTAACCAATGGATGGTTGCTGTAGCATCTGTATCTGAAGCTTCTAAGGTTATGTCTTATTTATTTATTGCATTTCTATACTGCCCAATAGCCGAAGTCTTATTCAGCAAAAAAAAAATTGTTTTGAGTCTATTGGACTCCATAATGCCTTTTCAATAAGGGTTTCACTAACTTGCATAATTGTTGGAGATGTAATGCATCTAATGCTTCCTTAACTCGTATGTTTTGGCAATGCCCCATAATTGCCCCTTTTTGGGAGGAAGTTATAAGGATGAACTTTGTACTGAAGCAATCTATAATATGGAATAATGTGCATCTCCTCCTAAATTATCTACCAGCTTCTTGGAAGTTAACACATGGTCAGCACAGATGGATCTTCAGAGCACTTATGACAGCCAAAAGTCTTATATTATCACAATGGAAGGACAAATTCACACCTCCCATAATGCAATGGATCGAGGACCTAATAACATTATCAACTTTTGAACAAGTGTTATATAGATGCAAACTGCAAGTGGATAAACATATGGATATCTGGTCTGCTTTTCTTGAAACCTTTGTATAACTCTCTCCCTTTTTCTTTTTTGAATGGTACATATGATGGAAAATGATAATTTTATATACACAATATATGGGGGGGTGTCCCCCCCCCCGTTTTCATGATTTAGTTCCTGTTCTGTTTATTGATATTCACAATAAAAAAGGGGGAAGGATATAACCTATTCACAAGGGGTCATTAAACTGTCTATGCCAAGTTTTAATGTAGAGTTCTTTGTGGTTGTTCTGACGTTTACATGTATCTCAAAATATTAATTTTGTCATTATTATAAACCCAGTTTTTCAGTGATAAAAGAGGATTTGACATAAACAAATCTCTTGCCAATAAGTTTAAATAAAACAATGTATGTAACACATTGCAGTCTCTAATCACATTGTTGTGTTTAATTTGTGGAGACTAATCTGAGTCATATACATGGGTGTCTAATGAATGACAGAGCCCACTGCGTTTTAACAATAAATGAAAGAACACCCTGCAAGGTAAAATGTTTCCTTACATTCTAATATTCAATTAATACAACAAAAATCAGGGACTTCGATGCACATTCCTTTTAAAATATTGCATTATTTACAGATTATAATATGTACAATTATATATGGCCAGATGGATCAACTCATTTCCAGTCTGACAGTTTCACATGTGTTCATTCATGTTTGTTCTGTCCTGTTTATGATTAATTTGCAGATTGGTTTTTTAAATCCATACAAACTTTCTTATTTAAATACATATTTCTGAATGTATTCTCTCACCAAACATGAATTTGAAAGGGTATTTTCTGTCAAAGCACACTTTTCTAAAGTATTTTAGCATAAAATATGCATTTGGTACTTTTTTGAGCTGTGAACTGCATCATGAAACTCAGAGAAGTGCTAAATCTCAAGGGTAGCTGTATTCTGATCTACACATTAGTCTGAGAGGTGTTGTATCTTGCTAGCTGATTAATTTTGTGCAAAACAGCAAGCAGGGTGTAAACATTTGCTGACTTGCTCAATCTTAGCACAGATCTGAACAGCTTTTTCCCAAGAACTTCCTTTCTTTGCTTTTGAAAGTAAAGGAAAACTATAATCATACATACAAATATTTGCTGTGTATTCCCAAAGAAAAATCTTTATACCCAGTAAAGCACCGATTGAGTCCAGGACTAGGTTCCAAGCTTGACACAGCAACTCTGGGAGCTCCTTTACATTTTTGGTGGTTAAGCGAGGGGCTGTGATCTGTGCTTCAGTTGTCAAACCTGAATACACAAGAATTGGTTTTGGAGAGAATTGGGAAGTTGCTACTAAAGAGTTCTGATCAAAATATAACCAATTTTAGCCAACTTTCTAAAATGTAAGGAGAAGCTCCATTTCTAAGGCTCTCCTTCCAAATTCCAATTCTATTTTTAACCAAAATTGTTGTGGCTTGGGGATATCTTCACGGCGCTGGGTTGGCACCGCCTCCCTCTCAAACCCCGCGCTTTCCCTCTCCCGGGGCTGCATCAGGTAATCCCAATGCTGAGGAGGGAGTGTGGGGTTTCTGGGTGGTCCCTCTGGGTACCAGAGCCATCCCCACCCTCTTCCTGGTGGAAGGTGACCAGTCACACATTGCTTTCCACCAGGCATTGCGACGTTACACAGTGGAAGTGCCATAGTGCTGTCACTCCGATTGAAAAAGTCAGGGCAAATCCTCGACTTTTTCAAACTGCAGCATCATGGGAAAGCCCTGCAGTAGCTGTGAAGCTGCACCTGCATCTTCTAACCATGCAGCACAGATCCACAGCCACCACAGGGCTTTCCCCTCATATAGACAGGCCCCCAGTCTCCCCATCCTCGCCACCATTTTCTTGGATGCTTGTGGATAGTGCAGTGCACACCATTGGAGGAATGCAGTGCACTGGAGCAGCGTGAGGGTTTTGCCCTATTTTTGTAATTTGGAACTAAGCTAAGAAACCCAAGCTTTCTATACCCATGGAAATTTTCTGGGTTTTGGTAACCAATGTTGGCTTTTTGTGTTCCCCTTCCTCAGAGGTCAGATAATTATAGTTGTTCCTGCTCTATTTCTTTTCTTTTGCCCCTTAATCTATCTATTTCCACTCTATGGCCCAGCATTTGATCTTCTTGGATGTATAGCCTTCCAGTCTACGGATTTCCATAGCACCACCTTTCCTTCCCCAATCTTTTCCTTTTTCAATCCAAATTAGGTTCATTAAGCATGGTATACTGGACCCATTTTCTAATGAGTTGGTGCACTAACCAAGGCACTATTCATTCTTTAATGCATGTGTGTATGTGTAGGTGTTTAAGAGCAGGAAATGGTAAAAAATACATTTTACATTTTTGAACTTTGAGTGTTTTCCCCATCTGAGTAGCAGTTATTTCTTAATGAGTAAGAGAATAGTGAATAACTCCACTACGTGTGCACCACACTTCAGGTAAAATGACCTTTAAGACTTCCACATGTACAGATGCGTGTTCACATACATATATGAATGAGTAGGTATGGCACTTGCTTGCCTGGTGCCTGCATTATGGTCTTTCTAAGACTAGGTGAAGACCTTTTTATTTTCCCAACCATTTCGTGAACTGTTTTACCTCTGACACTGGTCTTATTTTTGGATTTATCAAGTCTTCACTTGTTTTATTATCATTGCTTTATTGTTACTTAGCATTTTACATTTTACACCACCCAGACCTCTGCTTATTGGGGAGTTTAACAATGTAATAAATACATCAACAAAACACCACCAGGTTTTTTCTGCACAGCAGCCATGTATAAGCAAGTTATACAAACAGCGAGTTTCAAAAAAGAAGTTATGAAGCATGGCTGTTCCTATAATTTTAAACGATAATACAAGTTCATTTAAAGATTAGTAATTTTTTATATATATTTAGTGAACTATAGTGACATTCTATTGATAGCCCTCATTCAACTGGAAGAGTATTACTTATAACTTTGTACTCACAAGGCTAGATTACTAAGCATACTCTACACATGGTTACTCTTGACTGTCCAGAAATTTCAGTTGGTGCAGAATGTAGCAGAGTGTAAATGGAGCAGGTTAAGAGTGCTCATTGCACAGTGCTCTAGTTCGTGTATGCAGTGAATCCCTATTGAGTTCTATAAAGCCATTGATAACTTTTACCGCCATAACCACTATCATCTGCTAAGGGTGTATAGTCTTGATGGGAACATCTATGACCCAGATGGGATGGACAGTAGGAATAGATAGATCTATTTCCAGTATGTGTCAATTACACATATATTCATTTATAAACCAGTTTCTGCATTAATGTGTGATTTTTTAAGCTGCACTGAAATCTGTATATAAAACTGTATTTAAATGTGTTTACTATCATTTCTCACAAAGTATATATTTCTACAGCGTTTTATTGTGAAATATGCAGTTTTAAATGCAGTCCAGCTACTTATGGAGGACCACACATTCCCCATTCTCATCTTAGAAGGTTGGTCAAAATCCAAACAAGAATTCTTTCTAGAAGTGCTTGCTTATTCTGGCTGTGGAGAGGTGGGATTGATACTGAATTAAATAAACATGTATCAAAACTTTAGTAGTTTAATAAAAGTTTGATTTCGTAGGTTGATTCTATATAAAATCAGTTTGACCAGTAGTAGACAATAATTAGCTATTTGGGTATTAGTCTCATGCAAGATATGATGGATAGTTTTTAATTATAAAATTTGTAACAATAAGAATTGATTTGAAAGAAACATGCAGTGAACCCAGCCACACCTAAATGCCTAGCCTTGATGATGTAATTTATTACTCCAAAGCAGTTTCATGACTGTTTCTTTAACTTGTAAATTCATTAATCCTATGACCAAGAAATCAATGCAAGTAATCTTTTATAATCTTTCCTTTTAAAGAATTAAATGCCCCTAATGAAGAAAACAAAGCATATTTTAAACTATGAGACATAATTGGGCGTATCTAATAATGGCATGGCTCAATGATTAATAATCTTATTACAGCATTCACACTAATGTGTCACCTTCTTTAATTCTTCAAAATGGAAGGTATTTTAATTACAACTTCATAGCACTTACCTTTTTCCTAATAAGGAGATATATAAAGAATGAAAAGCAACATATTTCTAGGATGTTCTCAAGACCCATCCTCAGAACTATTCGTCTCTATAGCAGTTCATTATCAATTCCAATTCATGCTCAGAATGACGTATAAATTATATTAAAATAAAGAATTCCATCAGGCCTGACATACCTAGAAAATATATCACAGGCCTTTAATTGTTCGTACCTGTTCCTTACCATGTTTGAGCTTATAAATGCCTTCCCCCGCCCCCCCAGGCAAGCTTCCCCCTCCCACATATGATACTAGTCTAATAAGGGCTGCCAGCAATGTTAAACTGCATCCTTGCCTGTCTCCATCTACTAATTTGATTGGTAGGATATAAAAAAAGTGGTGTGTAAAACTAACAATCCGTATCACCCTTATGTGTTCTCTTTAGTTCATCTGTACTTTCCTTTAAAACTGCAGGGCATACACGTTACAGCCATCATAAAGAACACACTTTAAACTTAGAGACCGTGTTTGGATGTCACAATAGCCCACGATGGGTTAATAAGCTACTCAAAGTAGCTTTTTTTATATAGCCCACAATCCCCCATCACACGAGAGGGCTATTAAGCTACTGTAAGTAGCTTATTAAACTACTATGTGTAATTTCATGCATCCTCTCTCTGCCCCCTGTCCTGCTGCAGTCCTCCTGCTCAAGCAGTGGTGCTGTTTCACTTCTGAAGTGCTGGAGGTTTGCAGAATCAGGACAAACCTTCATATAAAGCCTCCCCCAGTCAGGAGGCACCTGCTCCACCATCCAACCCTTCATGATCACTCACCAAGCAGGGGAAATCCCGAGTGCACCACAAAGGAGGAACTGGCTAGAAAACCCTGGGGGTTTTCAGGATTGGGACAAAATTCCACACACAGCCTCTCCTAGTAAAGGGGCACTTGATCCACCATCAAACTCCTGTACATTGGCTCCAAGGGAGCAAAAATCCCAAGTGGACCAATTTATATTATTCTTATTCTTATTCTTATTCTTATTATTTATTACATTTATATACCATCTCATAGCCGAAGCTCTCTGGGAGGTTTACAAAGATTAAAACACTGAACATTAAAAACAAATATACAAAATTTAAAAAGCATAAAAAACATAAAAGCAGACAATATCCAGTTAAAACAATTATTCTGAGGTCAGTTTAAAAACACAGCATATGCTGTTAAATGCCTGGGAGAAGAGAAAAGCCTTGACCTGGCGCCAAAAAGATAATATTGTTGGTGCCAGGCAAGCCTCATCGGGAAGATCATTCCATAATTGGGGGGCCACCACCGAAAAGGCCCTCTCCCTTGTTGCCATCCTCTGAGCTTCCTCGGAGTAGGCACCTGGAGGAGAACCTTAAATGTTGAGTGTAGTGTATGGGTAGGTTTATGTCGGGAGAGATGTTCCATCAGGTATTGTTGTCCCAAGCTGTGTAAGGCTTTATAGCTTAAAACCAGCACTTTGAATCAGGCTTGGAACCGTACAGGCAGCCAATAGAAGCGGGCCAGATTTGGTCTTACATGTTTGATCCTTCTGGTTCTGGTTATCAATCTGGCCACTGCATTTTGCACAAGCTGCAGTTTCCGAATCATCTTCAAAGGCAGCCACACATAGAGTGCATTGCAGTAATCTAATTTGGAAGTTACCAGAGCATAGACAACTGAAGCCAGGTTATCCCTATCCAGATAGAGACATAGCTGGGCCACCAACCGAATTTGGTAGAAGGCACTCCATGCTGAGGCCACCTGAGCCTCAAGTGACAGAGATGGTTCTAGGAGAACCCCCAAGCTACGAACTTGCTCCTTCAGAGGGAGTACAACCCCATCCAAAACAGGTTGAACACCCACTATCCGTTCAGAAGAACCACCCACTAACAGCATCTCAGTCTTGTCTGGATTGAGTTTCAGTTTATTAGCCAAAGAGGGGGAAGTGGTTAGAAAACCTTGGGGGTGGGGTGCAGGATTAAGACAAAACTTCATACACATCCTTCACTGGTCAAGATGCACCTGATCCGCCATTAAACCCCTGCACAATCACTTACGAAGCAGGAAAAATCCTGACTGCACCAAGAAGGGGGAAGTGGCTTCAAAACCTTGGGGGATTGCAGGATCAGGACCAAACTCCACAAACATCCTCTCCTAGTCTGGAGGTACCAAATCCACTATCAAATCCTGCACATTTACTCCAGTGGAGCAAAAATACCAAGTGCACAAAAAAGGGGGAAGTGACTAGAAAACCTTCAGGGTTTTCAGGTTTGGGACAAACCTTCATATATAGCCTCCTCTACTCATCATCAAAACCCTGCGTCTTCCCACTGACAGCTGGCAATGAGCAGGGCAGCAGCAGTTTTGACTGTTCTTGACATACAGCTCTCTGGCCCCATTCATTTTCGTTATTCCCAGATACTCTGATGGTAACTTTTGCTTCCCTCCCATCCCCCCATCCAACTGCATAATGAAATTCTAACAAAAAAATAAATAAAAAGAAAATCAGGGAAGAACTGCAAATTTTAAAAAGGAGATCACCACTATATGATTAAAATAATGTATAAAACATAGTTAATTGGTAAACAAAAATGAAAGAACTTCAAAATTCACAAAAATATACAAATGTTCTGAAGGATAGATAAAGCACATCATAATCCTGCTACAAATTTTCAATCTCAGATTACAACGGAAATGCATTAAAGTTAATGTTGTTTGTCAAACATTTAAGATGGAGTCTTCTTCAATTGCAGATTTAAAAATCTTCAAATGCTTGCTTCAGCATGGATCCAGAGAATCCAATATTCAAAATAGTATCACTCAGGATAGATGCATATACTTTGAGTGGATACTGCGAAATACTCCTGTATTCAGACCTGTAGATTCTGAATGAAAATTCTACATTCAAATGGGTGGATTGTATATATGAATGGGTGGGTGGTATATTGTGAGGATGGGGGGGGTGTATTGTGTGGGTCGTGTATGTGCGCGTGATATACAGAGAAAGAGAATAGTATGGATGAGGTGTGTGTTTGTGTGAATGGTGTGAAAGAAAATAGAGTAGCCACACCACTTTGGGCTCTGGCGTTTCTTAGCGATGAGCAGATAAATGATCAGACCTTTTCCCTGCTCAGTGCTGGCAGAGGAGCCCTTTTTCAGCTTGAGCAGGGAAAACTTCCCTGAGGAGAGAGGGACAGAGCCTGACAATGGGGGACATAAGGAAGCAGTTGGTGAGCCAGAAATGTAACTACCACGGACCATATTTGCCTGTGGAACTGGACAGCAGGCTCATGGGACTCTAAAATTTGCTCAATGTGCTCAGCAGTGTGCAGACCAAGATCCGAGGGGTGGAATTTATCTGCTCTCTCTCCCCCTCTCTCTGTAAATCCAACTCTGTCTATTCTGGCTGCTGGGAAAGCAGTAAGTTCCAAATTTACTCAAAAAAGGTAGCTCCAGTTATTTGTCCCATTCTGTAAGAGGTAGTGCTGGCTCATTTCCTGGGTGGTGCTAGCAAGCACTAGCTTCCCATTGTATTAGTGGTTGATTCCATTAGCACATGTTTAGCACTGACAGATTGCCAGACTGGATACTGCCCCATAGATTTATACAATATAATAGCAAGTTTTAGACATACTATTATTCTAATAGACTACAATATTCCTGTGTTTTTGTACTTTCTCTGAACCATCCTAGTAAACTGAGCACTAATACCATCTAGCAGGGCAAAATACATAATAAACTATTGCATAAGGAGAAAAGCCAAAAGGGCTGCACTTTTAAATTTATATTTATTACAGGTGGTCAAATGTCCACTTTATTGTTAAATGCTCCTCACAATTATTTAAAACTTTTCAATTGCTTAGCAACTGATGAAGTGCTTTGAGAACAGCAAAATAGTAAAAGATTAGGAGGATGGTGTAAAAATGCAGGTGGTTTGAAAAAAGAAGATATTAAGTAGAAGATACCAGAAAGCTCCATGAGAGTAACATATCTCCAAAAGATCCAAGTTAAGGAACTTCAGAGAGACAGTGTGATCAATAGTGTCCAGGACGGACAGGAGACTCTGGTTCCAATCCCAATGTAGTTCTTGCTGGCCAGTTCAGACAACACACTAAGGCCTTTGCTAGACCAGGTTTTATCCTTGGGTGAACCCCGGGATCGCCCCTGTACATCCAGATGACACACAGGGGATCCCAGGGTCAGGGAGGGGTCAGCCCTCCCTTGCCCCAGGATAACGGGTTCCACTTTGGGCCCGGTATTTCCCGCGGTCTCGGGCTGAGCCCCGAGCGTGTGGGCTGTTCCACAGCTTCTCCAGGCTTCGGCGATTACTCACGAGGAGCCGGGAGAAGCTGCGCCCATTGGGACAGGGCAGGGTTGGGGGAGATCAGGACAGGGCAGGTTGGGGGGAGATCGCGGACAGGGGGATCATGGATGGGGGAGCGGGGAAATTCATTTTTTTTAAAAAGCCCACTTACCGTTAAGCACAAGCGTTTGTGCACGTCCTCCCCTTTAAATGAAAAAAAAGTGGTGTGACGTCTCTATACTTCAATCGCCTCGCCTGACGTCAAGACGAGGGCGGGATCTCACGTTATTTACAACACGAGATCACCCCTTGTCCATCCCGGAACAACAGGTAGGTCTAGCATAGGCCTAAGTCATGGTTAGGCTGCTATCCCTTTTGCAGCAAATGGTTAGGGAACATATTTCAACTGTGTTTATGTAGCCACCAGGGTTAGGGATGGTTCACACAATACACTAAATCATGGTTCACAAAACACACTAAGCCAGAATATTTAGCTTAAAATGCTTAATCACCATGGTTTAGCATATTGTCTGAACACAGTCACTGGGTAATTTTGGCACAGTCACTATGTTTACTTAACCTACTTGACATTGTTATTGCAAGGGAAGTAGAGATGCTACATATGCCTGAACTCTTTGTAATGACTGGGTAGAAATGTAACAAACGGTTCAGGCAAATAAGTTCACACAAAAAGCAGTAAACTAGGATTCCAATATACAACCCCATAGAAAACACACATCTGAGATGTGCATACAAAAGAGATCTAATTTCCAACAGTTTAAAAATGTTGATGTTTATTTCAGAGCAGCTGGTAATGTTTATTTTTTAAAGAAAAATATCTTTACTTCATCAGAAAAGAAACAGTGACTTTAGTTAATGGTACAGAGGCATCAAAAAGGAAGCATTTGAACTCTTATTCGAAGAAACGCCGTTGGTAGAGCACCTTTTCTATAAGGAACATGCCTAAATATGGAAAAATATGTACTACCCCTCTCCTGAAACATCTTGCCAGTTCTACTATTACAAGGGGAAAGGAGGTCAAATTTAATTCAAAGGTCACAAAGCAGATATGAAAAAGGGTCAAACAATACATCTTTGAAACTTTAAAACGTCAGCAAGTCTCTGCAAGTACATTACTGCAGCCAGAATGAAGAACATTCATTGCGAAATAAGTTTTTCTGGTATGTAGTTTTAAGAGACGCTCAAGCGGTGCTACTAAGGACAAGATCAATCTGGCATCTATGGAGGGAGGAAGCGACAAAATATGCCTGGTAAGTTCAGTAGCCAATTGCTGACTCACTCTTTTAAAACAAGATGTCTCTATTTCTCTGTCAGCTTTGTAACTTCTATCATCATCCTGTTGTGTGGGCTAAAACTGTTTGGGCCTTTTGTTGTCACTATGCACACAATAAATACAAGATGGCTTTTAAATGGATGCTTGTGGGACAGATGAAAAGACAGGAGAAAAAGAGACAAGCATGTCTGAACACAGACCCATAAATTTTCCACAGGGTACATCTAACAGGATTCTGTAAGGGAAGTATTCATTCAACTATGATGGAATCAACAAACCAGCTGAGTCTCCTATTCAGAGTGCTGCATACATAATAGGATGCATATGCAGATCTTCATCCAACGCTGATTCAAGGAGGAGAAGTCCTTGTCTATGTAGGAGCTCTGTGAGTTCCTTGGCCCTCCTAGCCTACCAGGTCCATGTGCATGCAAGGTTGTGGTTTTTAAACACACTCTAAAAGTCAGATTTACCCAACTCTTCCAGTTTCCTCTCTTCATACCCAGAGTTTACACAAACAAGGAGAAGAAATTAGTTAAAGCTACAAAGCCGTTAGGAAGAGAATGTTACCAGTACTAGCACTCCCTCTCCACTGAAACCACAATCTTGACACTTACTAAGGATTTAATAGAAATTGCTGAGATATTTTTTTTAGAGCTATAAGGGCTACACATTGTATTCTAAAATTAAGAAATCATAAGGAAGCCTTATTTCTGTAGTATATCATCTATATCTATATCTATATATATATCAATACCAATATATGTATATCTAAACAATAAATACGGAGATTTATACATAAGCAATATAATATGCATCAAGGAACCAAATATATGGAGAAACTCCTCTATAAATGTGACAAATGTCTGTTTTAGGAAAAACAACCCCAAAGCGTTTTGCCAACAGTGTTCTGACCAAAGCATTGATTTTGGATGTTTAATTGATCTGAATCTTAGAATTAGCTTCAGGTTTAATACATGTTTTCACCAATACAGAAGACACATCTAAAAAAAACTAACATGGCAGTATTTGGAGTACACCTATTATATTTATTTATTCTGTTGTAAATAGATCAAATATTTTTCACAGCACATACCACTTGACTCAAGCAGTAACACAGAACCAAAAATAAAAAATGAATCTCTTTTCTCCAGAATTATAGTTTCTGTTTAAAAGTAGATTGGAATGTGTTGTATAAAATATTACCAGTCACTTAGCAACATAATTAGGTGGAAATGAAACATATGCAAATTTATGAGCTTGCACACACTTGAATTAAAAACTTCAGAAACATGATTAGAGAACAGTCATTATTACCAATGTTACAAACATAGTAGCAAAATTTTAAACCTAGAATACGTATTTTCATATGACTGTCTCATTACCTTAATTGTCTTTTGTGTCATAAATATTATCAGATACACAATACTTTTAATCCCATTTAGCCTAAAACTGAATACCAATTATGATATACCATTTCCACATCTTTTTGATTACTTAATGTGAAGTACTCAGCTCACCTGCTTGCACAGAAGTGCCACTAAATTAAATGAGACTTACTTCAAAGTAAAAGTGTTTACAGTAAGAATATAAGTCCTTATGTTCTTTCAGTAGAAAATAATTTAAAGTCTGGTTAATATTATTTTAGACTTAATTAAAATTAGACATCTACATGGTTATTTATTTCTGTAAGAAAGCATAGATACTCTCTTCTAATATAAGTCATAATTTCATTAAAAGAGAAAACAGACCAGCAGAGTAGAAGCCTGAAATTGGTGATACAGCTCCCAGGATTTGCAGATCATCCAGAAACATTCATAACAACAGTGAGACAAACATAAAATCATAAGATTGGCTCAAATGTATCCAATAATTCAGTGCTGAAACCACTAAAGTTCTATACCTCCAACAACTATTCACACACTGAAGAGTTTGATTGCCACTCTAAGTATTAAACGGTTAATCTGAAATTACTCAGTGATTCTGAAACTAAATTTCCTCCTTTAGAGAGATATCATCTTTAACTTAATTGCAGAAGTTCAGAAGTTAATTTCAGAAGACCAGAAGAATTAAAGACAAATCTTTGTTAAAGCACGTTATAGAAGTTTAGTTTGAAGATTACAAAGTGTAGAATCCAACTTATGGACTCTAGTTTTCCTCCTCTAATGAAAGGGTTCCATGGAAGAACCAGGTGGGGTTAAGCACTGAAAACTGTCCCTCTCACCATTTCATTGACAGAAGCTTTCCATCAGCAGAGGATAACTAGTTAGATTCTGCTCAAAGTCATAAATGATGGTGGCCAAATTCTAAACTGAAATAAAGTTTTGCAGCAGGAAACCTTAGAACATTCTAAGTTCAACAAAAGATCAAAGGGCCAGCACTTCATGCACTGAATAACAGTAAGACTGCAACAGCGTTAAGCATACGTTTCCAAGACACAACTCCTGTCTATCATCATTATTTCAGTCATGATAGGATTCAGATTCAGTTCAGTTATCAACATCTAGTCTAGAATTAAGAACAGGCACTGAATAAGCGCTTGAGCAGCATTAAAGGAGAGAGAATGGCTGTTTGTACACATGATCATTTAAAGCCACTTAGTCTGCAATACTATAACCAGTTTCTGGGACTTAAGATTCATTTAATTCAATAGGACTTACCTTTGAGTAGGCATGAATAGGATTGCATTGCTAATGTTGCAAAAGTTAAGTCAATGCAGAAGTGCAACTGACTAGATGGATACAATCTAGTATTCTGATACAATTTTAACTTTTAAAAAGTACAGGGTTTTCTACAATTACTGAGAGGGAAACATTAACTTGTATTATTTTGGGGAGATTGAGCCTTTTAAAAGACAACATATATTTATGTTGATAAGTGCTCTCATTCTTTCATATACTTACAAAAATAAAGAGCAGTTCCAAAACCAATTACACCTTCTCTCAAAAGAACAGGCAAGTGCTTGTGAACAGTGTTTCTCTTTCAGAATCTACCACTGCCAAGAGTAGTAGAAAGAGAGAGCAGGAATGAGTGCTAGAGTTAGATTCAGTTTGACTGCAGAGTCAGAAAAACTGATGAAGAAATCAGCTTGAAAAGGTATCTCAGGAGCCCAGAGGTACTAACGCAGTTAATCTGGTGAGGATAGCTTGATATACATGTAAACACACTGTGTGGCTGCTGTGAAGAAGGAAGATTCCATGCTCAGGATCATTAGGAAAGAATCAAAAATAAACCTGCAAATATCATAATGCCCTAAACAAATCTATGACATCACCAGACTTGGTATATTGTGTACAGTTCTGCTAATGCACCTCCAAAAGCATATTGTAGAGCTGGAAAATGTGCAGAAAAAGGCAACCAAATGATCAAGTGGCTGAGAGTAACTCTCCTAGAAGAAAAGGCTACAACATTTGGGGCTGTTTAGTTTTTGAAAAAGGCAAGTAAGGGGGGATATGATAGAGGTATACAAAATTATACATGATCTGGAGAAAGTTGATAGGAAGACAATTTTCTCCCTCTCTCATAATTCTAGAACCCGAGATCATCCAATGAAGCTGAATGGTAGGAGATTCAGAAAAGATTGTTTCCTTTTATGTGGAATTGGGTTGACTGACTTTAAGAATCACAATGGCTGCCAAAGGCCAGTAAGTCTGGTCTCCTACCCAAGGCATGCTGGGAGTTCTGCCCAAGGCATGCTGGGAGTTGTAAGCATAAACCTAGTTTTTTATTAAATTCTTTAAAAATACTTAAGACCCCAAAATTCATGTTTTTAGATTTTTTCTGATCCATGTACACAATGTCCTGTCTGGGTGAATAGCATTAAGGCAGAACCATATGTGGAAGTGGGTAAACATTTAGGGACATACGTGACACACACATACTTTCCACTTTATTGGTAGAGATTAAACAAATTCATGGAGGCTATCATGCCTCTGTAGGCCAGTTGCTAGGTAACAGAAGGCAAAGTATTATTGCATTCATGTCCTGTTATGGGCTTTCTATAGGCATTTAATTGGCCATTGTGCGAAAAGAACTAGATAGGTGTTTGGTCTGATCCAGAACTTCTCTACTTATTGTCTTCTGTTTAATCTGTTACTCAAGAAAGCACTGTAAGATGACATGGAAGCTCTTAAGACAAATTCAGAATGAGAGAAAGGGCTAATGGCAGCCAAGAACAGGCACTGAAAATGTGATGGGCTGCAAGGAAAATGGTCAACAACTCCACTTTCATTATTTCCAATTGAGGAGTTTCAGCAGTTTAAGGTAATTTGAAATGTTTTGGGAAAACGTATTCCTCCCACCGTCATCTTTTTCTGAATATTTACTAGAACTTGAATTTCAATGAGTTTTCCATTTCCGTTTTAGCACATTGATGACAATATTCGACTGATTTTTAAAATGTTTTAAATGTTGTCCTTAATATGACCTTTAAGCGATTGAGTTTATTTTGGAATTTGAACCTTAAAATGACTTAGCTTAACAGCTGGTTTGAAAACAGAAAAAAAAGAACATTTTGTTCAGGAAGGTTTTGCTTTCATCCAGAAAATTAAGACTTGTAGTGTAAAACCAATTGTACTTCAGTTTACCCGAGCTACTATTGAAAAGTTCATCTGGAGGTGTACACAGAGTGCTCTATCTCAACTCAGACATACTTAGAGGCTGTATTTATTAAATATGATTCAGAAGAGGCAGTAGCAAAATACTGTTTGGAGTCTTTTTGGAACAAAGCTGATAAGCTTTAATCACAATTTTTATCATATAAAATATTTAACGGATATTTAGCAAATGTGTTAAATGTGCATGTACATGCAGGCACATGCATAACACACACACACACACACACCAATGGCTAAAGATACTCTATCCCAACAAAATGGGAACAACAACAACAATACTGGGCTACTCTGCAGGACTGCTGTATATCCCACACTATCTCAGCCACAGCTCTGCCTCCTGCAGTGGAAGTATAATAATTATCAACTTTAACTGCACACATTGTCAGGGTATTTTTTTTAATGTTCATAAGCTTAGGGGGAGAATTATTAACAAGATCTGAGATAGAAAAAACATGAAATTCTGTCTTTGCTATTACCTTTTGTTTTTTGGAAGACATGCTACTTGCCCCAACTCAGTTACACTAAACTCCATGATTTCTAAATTGTGTTGTTGTTGTTGTTGTTGTTTTATGAAGCTGCAAATACTTACTAACTCAAAAGGCTTAACACAACTAGAACTGTTAATGCACCCAGATAATGGATATGTTAACCAATGCTATGACTTCATACATTGGCTAAAACAACTGAAATGAGGGAGCAAGCTAGTTTCTCACAAAACAAATGGACAGAATAGTGGCTGCACATTTTGTCTTGTATCTCTGGTTTTACAAAGGTTAGAGACTTTTAAAAAAATGAAAGCTGGAATCTGGAGATTATGGATCATCTGGGGGAGGCAACTTTATCCCTTTGCCCCTTCATGCAGATGCCATGCACAGTCAGAATACGATCTATTGTTTTCATGATTTTACTTCCATCTTGACTCAAATAGTGGCACAAAGAGCAAGAGCTTCAAAGCCATGAAGAGTCTGGAATTCTTTACTGAAATTTTCAAAACAATAGAAGGCAAGTCATTAGTTCCTCTTTCCAATTATTTAATGGGATGTTGGGATTTGAACAGACAATCCTTCTCCATCTCTGGTTACTTTCATAAGGGAAACAGAGACAGCAGGCCTCAGATTTACGCACTCCCCTCCACTGCTTCACAAACTCCAGGACTTCTAAACATTCAGACAATAAAACCACCTCACTAAAAAAAAGGCCATCAACTTGGTGTTACTCTGACATGGGACCATCCAAAAAGATTTGGGCAACAAAAGTTCTATCCAAACTCCAGGGAGGAGGGAAAGAGTCAACAGAACATCATCTTCAAAAAAATAGATGGAATGTCTGTGAGTGAGATCTTCCCTCACATGCTATTTACTGCCAGAAAACAGTAGGATGTTTAAAACCGAGGGAAAGAAAACATTATCCAAAGTCAACCCAATAATATAAGGGGCTTCAATGCCAAAAAGAATTAATGGTAATGAAATTATATAATTAGACTGCAGAGACTATAAGAGGAGGGATAACACATCAAGTAGATAGGTGATAAAAAAAGAATCTGAGAAATGAAAAAAAATGTTCAAAAGGATGTTTACTTATTTACAAACTTTATAGATTGTAAAAACTTTATTAAAAGTTTTTTAAAACAAAATACCAATAAAAACATGGCTGGTCAATCAAGGAAGGCTTCCGGAAATAAATATGTTTTCAGCCGGCAACAAAAATAAAGCAATGCTAGTGCCTGCCTGATCTCCAGAGGCAGGGAATTCCACAGAAAGGGAACCACCACACTGAAGACTCTTCTCTGGATGTACTCCAGTCAGGCCATAGATCCATACAGAAACATCAGGAGCATGCCATTTAATTACCACGGTGGCCAAGCAGGTTGATAAGGGAGAAGGCACTCTCTCAAGCACCCTTGTCTCAAGTCATTTTTGGCTTTATACAGGGCAGCCTCAGCACAGCAAGGCAAGGATGCTGTTCTTCAGTGTGCCTGCGCTGGGGCCAGCCTTACCATTAAGTGGAAGGAAGCGGGCACAGCACCTCCCGCTCCCAACCCTGTCAGCCAGCTGGCTTACTTTCCTTAGCGGAAACACGAGCACCCGTATTGCCAGCGTGCTGCCTTCAGGAGATGTGTTGGACAGGCTTGGAAAAGTAAGTTGCTTGGCGGCGGGCAGCCTCAGAAGGCAAGGCAAGGTGCATGGACAACTGAGCGGCTTCTTCTTCTTGGGCATGTGTAAGATGGGGCAGAGGAGGCAGTGGCTGTAGAGGTGCAGCGGGTCCCTGGTACTTTAGGTGGCAACCTGCCTTGGGTCTGGCCTGGCCTGGCCTAGGCCATTAGTGAACAGGCAGCAAGTGCAATTCCTTCAGTAAAGGACTTGGATGATGAAAAGGGGCAGCTCCTGACACAACTGAACCGCTCCACTCTGCACTAGCTCCAGCTTTTGGTTCAGCCTTAAGGGCAATGCCACACAGAGTGCATTGCATTAATCCAGTTTTGGGGTTACTGTGGCAAAGCTATCCCTGTCTAGGAGAGGCAGTAGCTGGCAAATGGTATCGCAAGCCACCATGGCCACTTGAGATTCTGGCATCAGTGATGGATCTAGGAGTATCCCAGACTATGAACCTGATCTTTCAAACAGAGAGCAGCCTCATCTAGAACAAGCAATGAGCCTACCACCCAGACTTGGGAGCCACTTACCCACATGGTTTCTGTCTTGCCAGGATTCAGTTTCAAGTTATTGGCCCTCACCCAGCCCATCACTGAGTCTAGGCACAGATCCAGGTCTTGAACAGCATCACCTGATTCAGACGTCACAAGTAGATAGAACTGTGTATCATCAGCATACTGATGGCATTTAGCTCCAAATCCTCTAATCAGTGAGTTTTCCAAGCACATCCTTACCACACTAAAGTTTCCCATATACTCTCCACATCCACTCACAACTCAAACATACCCTTAAATACTCAAAACCTCACACACTCCATACATCCAGGCATTCACACACAACCAACCCAGTACAATCACTAATTATAGCTTGTGGTCAGATATATGCCGTCAGGCTTCCCAATCCACCAAGCAACATAGAGAAGTTAGAGAATGTTGAGCTAAGGTGAATCACCCACAACCTAGTTGTGGTAGAATTTTCAGCCTTTTGCAGTTTGAGGAGTAAGTAATTTCCTTGTATCTTCATGAAGGGGATGATAAAAAAGCATGGGGAAAAAGAATCTGTCTTGGACTGAAGGAATGCATTTGTTCTCACCCTACGAAACACAGATAAGCTTCTCCATGATTGGAACATCTGTACATGATGCAGTAGCTTGCAGAAGCTAAGAGGCTTGGGTCTGGTCAGTGTTTGAATGGGAGACACCTGAGAATCCCATGCACACCACCTCGAGTTCCATGATGGAAGAAAGGATATTGTACCAATTAACTAAATTGGGAGTCCCAGTTCTAGATATGGATTGTGTAAAAATAGAGAAATGCAACCCATCACTTTTACTGATGTTGTGGATATTTTTGTCAACATTTAAAAGTCTTCTATATCTCTATTAAGATATTTTAATATGCTCTTATTTGGTTTTAGATGGTTTTAAATTGATAGTTATTTTTGTATTGTGGAGTTTACTGTTGGTCATATCTGATGGAAAGGTGGGGTACAAATGTATTACATAATTACAAATATGCATATGTCAATCAGACACTTAATTTTTTTCACAATGTAAAATATACTGTAATATCCACAGCACAAAGCAACTCCCTAATCTCGTTACTTATTTTCAAAGGCCAAAGAAATTTGGAATTCTTCTTGGAAAGTTCTCAGTTGTTGACAACTATGCAAGTCTAATTTACTGGGGAGTCCTTTTTTGTATACATACTGTAATTTCAGAATTGATTGTTTTTACTGTATTCTGTTCCCATAATATAGCCTGAGCTTAGCCAAGTATTCATTAGACTAAATTCTTGGATCACATCTCTAAAAATATTTTCCTGACAATGTGAATTTTACAAGACATAGAAAATATGTTCTCAGAGTATATAAAAATATTAAAAACCAAACCAAAGTGCAGGTTGTTCCACATATCCACCCACACCTTTCTGTCTCTACCCTTGTTTATACGTGGTGATGTCACAATCTTATCATTTTGCTTGTAAGAAGCGGAAGCATGCAGTCATTCCGGCAATGTGCAACCTACAACAGTAAGCATCTTGTATTATGGCCCCCACCTAAGAACCAATTTAGACATTACATCAGGGTTTCCAAAGCTTTTTGAGTCAGTGGGCACATCTGGAATTTTGCTAGAGTGTTATGGGCACTCTCACAAAATGGCTGACATGGGAGAGCCTGTCCAATCACAAAATGGCTACTGACATGGTGAGTGTGGTGAATCACAAAATACCCATTTCCCAAAAGGCAAACTGATTAGGATCGGAGGTAAGTAACATAGTCAAGAAACCGAGAACAAGGCAGGGGTGGGATCTGAGACCCAAAGGCCAATTCACATATTTGCCCATGTGATATCTAGAGGCATTATTGGAAATAATTTTGTAGTATACAAGCCTCACAGTTTAAGTTAAAAAAAAAAAAAGGTGGCAGGGAGCCTGGTAGTCACCAAGAGAAGTGATTGTGGGCATCTCATTGGAGAACCCTACATTACGTATGTCAGATATGCATTTCTGCTCATTGGGGTGTTTCCCCCTGGCAGTGCTACATTGCAACTGCCAGTGGTAATAGCTAGGAAAAACAAGCTTTCTGGCAGTCCTACATACCCAACCACAGGCAGCTGCGATGTAGTACCACTAGTGGGAAGCAGCCCAATGAGCAGAAATGTGCATTTCTGGAAGGGCCACGTCACACCCCTTCCAAGGTCCAAGTTACAGTGCTAGAACTGGTGTTTTTAAAAAATTGTATAAAAGAATGCAATGATACACTATTACACAAAAAGAAGCCATCTCTTATGATATGAAGCAAATTTAAATGTGCTGTTATGAAATCACAATGTAGAAAATTGGTCCAATACCCAGGAAAGTTCTTCTGCGAACAGATCTTTCTAGGCATCAACTATTTTGTATAATGATCATAAGCATAAATTATCAGCAATTATACATATACTCTGCAAATTTCTGACTTGACCTACATGGAACCTTCCATTTACACGTAACAATAAACTAGGATTTCTGGCTTATCTGGCTTACTGGTATAAAGCTAGCTTACAAATCCTGACTTGTTGGAGAGCAGGAATCCAGTTTCAGATGCCACAATAAGCCATCCCTTCCTGGATTGTTTTACCTGCATATGCAAAAAGAAGCGCAAACGGTCTGAGCTCACTTGTTACTTGTTTAGAGTAAGCCAGGATAAGTCAGAATTTTAGTGTATTGTTATGTGAAAATGCAGCCGTTGTGTAAAGTTAAAAATTCAGAAAAGCCCTTTTAGTTTGTTCAATTCTGTAAGGTAAACTAGTATTTTTAATAAAAGCAGAACAGAGAGAGAGCCCATTCTCGATCCACTGTGTGTTTAGCAGAAAACATATCACATTTCCCCCCATCCCTTTTAGAGGTTGTCAAGACACTGGTCTCAAGTGCAACTACCAGGAGAGGTGAAAAATAAAAATACAACCAGCTGCTAGTTGCATCTTAGGATAGTCAACACATGTATGCACATTTAAAACTACAACTATCTTGAATAAAATGGATGTAAAACTTAAGATTAATATTTATTTCGCATAAAGGAGCCAATCTAAAAACATGCTGCTGTGTCTTCATATCTTATGCATGCCTAGGTACCCCCTCATGCATGGCCAGCACTGTCGGTTTTGACAGCACTGCTCACATTGCTTGAAAGAATGGAGAGCCTAAATCCAAGCTCCTCACTGGAATTCCCCTTGACAGAGGACAAATGGGGAAAATGAGGGTCCACACCCCAAAAAGGTGATAGTGGCTTCACACCGACAGCACTGACATCTTCATGTATGTTGATGGTGGAAAATAAATTATAATTAACTGTTAAGTTTAGAATATGCTGTTCCCAATCCATATGAAGCACATTTTATGTAAAATTCCCAATTCCAAAGGGAACATGAATATTAAACCTTAATTCTGTGCACGCACTCCTGTCCTCCATGATGAAATTGGAATGTAGCATGTGTGCCGTCTGTTCCCCCTTTCATAACCACTCAAAAGATGGGTGTAAACAATACTGGAGATAGTTCAAGATGAGAGACACTACAGTAATGGATAATGCAGTAAGTGCTTTCAACTGTCTTTTCCATTTTTTATTGATATTATAAGCACACAATGAAATTATTGACGTGCTTGCCCTGGCATTTCTCAGAAGCCTGTATTATTTTTAAAGTTTAAGATTTCATTACAAAAAGGGGATGAATTGTGTAGTTTGACGTAACATAATAGTGGTCCTTTATGACATGCATCTTAAAGTATCAGGAGATCTAAGGACTGATTCTGATGTAACATCTGTGATCATGAGAGTATTTAAATTATTATATTCCTAAGAATTTATTAGCTGCATTAGACTATTTAACTTTGTTTGGATATTATACAGTGTGGGTAACAAACTCAAATCTACACACAGGATATCAAGAGCATACAAATACATGTTGTAAATCTACTTACCAATTCTATTCCCTGTGGAAAAGGAGTGTCATCCAAATCCTTTAAGGGAAACCTCTGAATTATTTTTCCCAAACCTTCTCCTGACCCTACAGAAGGAAGACAAAAAGAAAGAGATAGAATGAGATCATAAAAAAACCACAAATTTTGATTATCCTTAACATTTCTAATCAAAAGGTTACACAGATAAAGAGACAAGCCACAATCCAATACACATTTATATCTGTGTTCTGAAAACTGAAAGTTCTGAAAATGATCCAAGTGACAAGTTACTTCTGAAGCTTGCAGAGAGTTGCAAGGTACCCCACTTTGCTTTTAGAATTTTTGTTCTTAAATTTCACACATTGTAGTGACATTAAAGCCCATATTGTATGCTCTTAGACGTAAACATAGTGAAGTAATATAAGTATTTAATATCATAATGAGGCTAGACAATTCCTTCAGCTGAGTCATGTTACTATGCTTCAAACATTTTGACCAACGTGAAGATGTAGACATCCCCTCTCATCTGTTCACAGAAAAAAGCAAACTATTCTCAAGTTTTCTAGATCCTTGTCCCCACTCTAGGTGGAGAGATAGAAAGAAATGCCAACCCAATG
Source organism: Elgaria multicarinata webbii (assembly GCF_023053635.1). NCBI lineage: Eukaryota > Metazoa > Chordata > Lepidosauria > Squamata > Anguidae > Elgaria > Elgaria multicarinata. Next base: position 97,389,166 of record NC_086172.1, read on the forward strand.
TTTTTATTCCATATACAGCTTCCTGTCATTTGAAATTCTACTCACCGTATTACATTGGTTTTAACATTTTCATTTTAAAAAAGTTTTAGAAAAGCGAATTTATATGGGCCCAGTTTGTACAATCATGGCTTGGGAAATAACAGCCCACTAGTTCTAGGTGACTTGTTATCCACGGCACCCTGGCAAGGTTCACACAACACTCCAAGCTGTGCTGCCAAGTGTAATTATGTTAATCCTGCTGGCATCATGGGTTATTAATCACCTTGTGGTCTTGCGAACCAAGTCACTGAATGCCACAAACTGAGACCAACAGCTTGTCTATGTGGCCTTTGGAGTGTTAGCTCACCATCCTCCACCCCCCCCCACCACATTTGACCACCTTTTCTTTTACCTATTGCTAATCCAATCTTATTTATAACCAAAAAGCCATGGGGGTAGCATAAACTAAAAAGGTTGCCCCTGTCCCAGGCTATTCAGTTTTTCTGGCATATACAAAGAGATTGCTTGCCTTTCTGTTACATAAATCAGATAGGAAAATTCACAGTTGCACACACACACAGAGAAAAGCACAGGGTGCACAGGAATGAAGCACCTTCACTAGTATGTGACAGCAGAATAAGAAGACAACTTGGTATTTCCACCCCTTCCCATGCATTTCTGCTTACCTCTAGTCAAATTGATGGATCTTGAATTTTGCCTACACCAGTTTCCATATGGTCCCAGTTTAGCACTACAGGTCACATGTACTCAAGAACTAATGGAAGTGAATCCCAATTTTACCATATTGTGCAATATTTCTTTATTGTAGCATTTAACACAATTTTATATTTATGGCAATGTAATTCCATGGAAATCCAGTACTTGGACATGGTCTGGCTGTGCCTGAGGCACTATAGAGTAAAAAGCATTATAGTTCTATCCAGTGTGTGTAGTAGACTTCCTTCATATCACTAATTTTAAGTTGCCACCAATATCTAAACACATTTAATACAGATCATAGAAACATAGAATCATAGAATAGTAGAGTTGGAAGGGGCCTATAAGGTCATTGAGTCCAATCCCCACTCAATGCAGGAATCCACCTTAAAGCATATCTGACAGATGGTTGTCCAGCTGCCCCTTGAAGATCTCTAGTGTGGAAGAGCCCATGACCACCCTAGGTAATTGGTTCCATTGTTGTACTGCTCCAACAGTCAGGAAGTTATTTATTTTATTTATTACATTTTTATACCGCCCAATAGCCGAAGCTCTCTGGGCGGTTCACAAAAATTAAAACCATCATAAAACAACCAACAGGTTAAAAACACAAATACAAAATACAGTATAAAAAGCACCACCAGGATAAAACCATGCAGCAAAATTGATATAAGGTTAAAATACAGAGTTAAAATAGTATAATTTAAATTTAAGTTAAAATTAAGTGTTAAAATACTGAGTGAATAAAAAGGTCTTCAGCTGGCGATGAAAGGAGTACAATGCAGGCGCCAGGCGGACCTCTCTGGGGAGCTCATTCCACAACCCGGGTGCCACAGCGGAGAAAGCCCTCCTCCTAGTAGCCACCTGCCTCACTTCCTTTGGCAGGGGCTCACGAAGAAGGGCCCCTGCAGATGATCTTAAGGTCCGGGCAGGTACATATGGGAGGAGGCGTTCCTTCAAATAACATGGCCCCAAACCGTTTAGGGCTTTAAATGTCAATACCAGCACTTTGAATCGGGCCTGGACCTGGACTGGCAGCCAATGAAGTTGTAAAAGGACTGGCGTAATGTGATCTCGCCAGCCAGTCCCTGTTAGTAAACGGGCTGCCCTGTTTTGTACCAGCTGAAGCTTCCAGACCGTTTTCAAAGGCAGCCCCACGTATAACGCATTGCAGTAATCCAAACGAGAGGTTATCAGAGCATGGATAACTGCAGCTAGGCTATCACTGTCCAGATAAGGGCGCAGTTGGTATATCAGCCTAAGCTGATAAAAGGTGCTCTTTGCCACTGAGTTCACCTGTGCCTCAAGTGACAGTTCTGGATCCAAGAGCACCCCCAAACTACGGACACGATCCTTTAGGGAGAGTTCAACCCCGTCCAGGACAGGGCAAACATCACCTCGCCGGTGAAGTTATTCCTGACGTCCAGCCGGAATCTGGCTTCCTGTAACTTGAGCCCATTAGTCTGTGTCCTGAACTCTGGGATGATCGAGAAGAGATCATGGCCCTCCTCTGTGTGACAACCTTTCAAGTATTTGAGGAGTGCTATCATGTCTCCCCTCAATCAGGGCTATGTTTCCAGACCCCTGATCATCCTGGTTGCCCTCCACTGAACACGCTCCAGCTTGTCTGCATCCTTCTTGAAGTGTGGTGCCCTGAATTGGACGCAATACTCAAGATGAGGCCTAACCAGAGCCGAATAGAGGGCAATCAGAACCTCCCGTGATTTGGAAGCCATACTTCTATTAATGCAGCCCAAAATAGCAGAGTACGTGTATGGCTACCCTCAGCTTTTGCTTCCTTTAAAATCAAGAATTCAAGTATGACGTAGTCACTTTCCCCCAGAGTTCCTGTAACTGCCACTTTATCCACTAAGTCATCCGTATTGGTCAATATCAAGTCAAAGAAAGCTAATTCTCTAGTTCCTTCCTCCACTTTCTGTAGGAGAAAGTTATCAGCCACACATGTAAGGAATTTCTTGTAAGGGCCACTTTTGGCAGAATTTGTCTCCCAACAGATATTGGGGTAATTGAGGTCCCCCATCACTACTACATCGAACTTCCCTGAAACACTGGCAATTTGTTTCTCAAAAGTTTCATCCTCATCTTCTTGATTGGGTGTTCAGCAGTAGACTCCAACTATCATTTATTTATTTCATTTATATCCCACCTTTTTTCTCCAAGGAACCCAAAGTGGCATACACAATCCTCCTCCTCTCCATTTTATCCTCACAACAACAACCCTGTGAGGTAGTTTGGACTGACAGTCTGTGACTGGCCCAAAGTCACACAGTGGGTTTCCATGGCTGAGTGGGGACTAGAACTCGGATCTCCCAATGCCCAGGCCAACACCTTAGCTACTACACCACACTAGCTCTCGTGTTCTTTTTATTCCTTGCCCTATTTATTTTAATCCAGAAGCTCTTGATGGGGCTCCCAGGCTCATCCTCATGTATTTCTGTACAGCAATAGATATTTTTAACATATAGTGCAATTCAGCCTCCCTTTCTATTTCTTCTGTTCTTTTTGAACAAGTCATATCGTTCAATTGCTATATTTCAGTCATGGGAGTAATCCCAACAATTTTCAGTTATACCTATCAAGTCGTATTTGCCGTCATGTATCAAGAGTTCAAGTTCATTCTGTTTATTTCCCATACTCTGGGCATTACTATATAGACATCGAAGACTATGTGCTTTGTAGTCTCGTTTCATTCTTACATTGTTGTGAACACTATTTTTAGGTGCTATTGGAGCTGTTGTCTGTTTTATGGTGCATGAGCCTTCATCCACTGTTGCCTTGAAGTTTACATCTCCCGCCCCCATAGAATTCAATTTAAAGCCCTCCTGATGAGGTTCATCATGCTATGGCCAAACATATTCTTCCCAGCTGTTGTGAGCTGCATTCTACTTTATTTATACATAAAACCTAGATAGAGATATGCTATTAATTTTATATTCTATGTAAAAAGATCAACCTGAAAAAGTAGAACAGTTACCCAGAATACAACTAGTTATCACCAAAGTTTGACCAAGGAGAGATCCTTCAAACATTCTAAAACTGTGTTGGAAGAAGACTGAAACCCAACAAATCATCACAAATATTGATTACACAGAGATCTACTTCACTGCTCACATACACAATGTACATATGCCGGTCTTTCCAACTGGTGAAACAGCAGCAGAGCAGTAGTGTGTTCTTTTTTCATCTCCTGACATTAAAAGGACTGTAGTCCTTTAAGGTCAGGAGGAGCAGAGAGAGAGAGAGAGAGAGAGAGAGAGAGAGAGAGAGTGCATAACTACACGTGACTACTGCATCAATCCCTGGTGTCTCCTGCGTGGAATGTGTATCACAGGCTGATTTTGGCTGACTCTCCTAGCTTCGAAAAGGACAGAAATTTGGGACATTGCCACACCAGAAGATGAGAAAGGGGATTGGAAGTGGTAATAGAAGCAGATTGCATCTTAGCAGAGAGTGAGTGAGCACTCTATGAGTTAACTGCTTGCCAATCTGCATTAATACTGTTACACAAAAGAGTGGATCCCCCTTATTTCTGTGTAGCTACCCAAGAATAAAAACATAAAATTATCTTTATATCTCATCAACAACTGCATTTACATTAAAAAAAGCGAAGAACACCCACATAAAAAAAACAACTTGAGGACAATGTACCCACCAAATTCTTTTAATACTTTTGTATTAATTTCTGATGACCCCGATTATTCTTTGTTTCTCAGCCAACTCACAACATTAAACTGCAATAAAATCCCAAGCTCCTATAAATTCACTGGGTCATTGACTTTACAATCTTCAAGTGACTTTTCTGAAGTCCTTCAGTTGTCTGCTTTTGGAAATCTCAGATTACAGCATTTTTACCAAATTGTAAATATGAACATACACATGAAAGTTTTTTACATTCTTAGACATGGCACCACAGAAAGTGTTAGCAGAAAACATTTCATTAGAAGCATATGAAAAAATTGTAAAAAGCAAGGCTGGTTTCAAATTCAACTCAGGCTCATGGCAGCTAATGACAACATTCCATAAATATTGGGAGGTCACATTCCAAAGAGTAACTCACTGACAAATCAGTTTTCACTTGGACTTATTGGCCCCTAGATTATAATGTCATATTAATAAAGTCTTAAAAACTTGGGGTGTATTTTCTTGGAACATATTTTACAGTGGAACATCCAAAAACAAGTTGAATCAAAAGCAATCTTTATTAGATTTAAAGCTCTGTTTAAAACTGGATTTATGTAGTATAGATGTGACCATCTTGGAACACTAAGGGAATGTGGCCAATGTGTGTCAGACATATGAAGGATTTTGGAACAAGTGCATACATAAAATTGATTTACCTTGCCTAGTGGATGTGGGTCAACATGGGTGGACTAATTTTAATCTTGTTTACATAGTTTTATATTTTAAATTAGTATCTTATTTCATTGATTTGATTGCCTTGTCTTTAAATGTGTATCTAGAATAAGATGTCTGCATGAAACTGATCTGAACATATTTAAATGAGTTTTCTTTTTATCTACTACTGAATATCTGGATTTCTGTCTCAAACTAATTGGACTATACATAATAATCCAGTATCCACACATTGTATTATAAATTCAGGCATACACTATCTTCATTAAACAGATTTGTATGAAGAATGTACATCCCCATCAATTCAACCCCCAAATATTGAAGACCTTTTTGGTTTAAGTAATGCATACAAAACATTAAAATCCTGGCAAAGTTTTCAAGTTCTTGATCCTCAGTCCGCCTCAGCTCCCTTCTTGTATAAATCTCCACTATTAAAGGTCACATGCCATCTCCTGCCTGCCCTTTAAATTCCAGGAGCAAATTGTTAGTGCAATTTACATTCCGAATTAATGAGAACTGCGATAAACTGTGCCTTTTCCCCTGCAAGACATGAACAATATATTAAACTGCATCTATTTTTAACTCTGTGTTTAATGTTTGGGTACAAATTGCTTAATTTGCTTGAAAGCATTTTATTTTACCATGGCCTTCGCATGATGAGTATTGTTATTGTAGTTGTTATTATTGCTGCTATTGTTGTTCCTGTTGGTTTTATTGTTTTAATTGCTGTTTTATTAACATTATTTATAAAATGTTAAACGTTTTTAACATTTTACAGCTTTTAATATTTTATGTATTTTATTGTTGTAAGCCATGTTGTGAAGGCTTCTGCGCTGAAAGGCAGCCAAGAAATGTTTTAAATAATAAATAAAATAAATATACAGTAATGAGTAGCAGGCACTGAGTATATACTGATACATATGCAAACACATACACAGAAGTGCATGTCTGTTCACACCCATATGTACAGGTTTAGTTTCATTTCAAATTATGGATTGCATAATACAGGAAGCTGCAGTATCACAGCACTTGCAGTATTCAATGACACTGCAAACAAATATATTGTTTGGCACCTTGTATTTCATATAGTTTCATAACATTCAAGTTGACTTACAGTATGAACTACAAAAGTAAATGAAAATTACATCTAAAAGTAGCTAGTAACAGAATAAATTGTAATTCAGCTTTAGTCAATCAATCATGCAGCTAAAGCTCATGATATGAACACAACAGGAAAAATGTACATAGTCTGGCCATTAAAAACAGGAATATTAATTAAAATTGCTTCTTTAAAAATCAGGTGTATAAATATAAAGCATGTAGGCCAGAAGACATATCTAGATATTTCCTATCATCATGGTACAATAACTATAAGCTGGAAAATGTAAAGTTTGTTAATTTTAATGATAAGCATAAATCAAGCCAAGAAATTTAATTGAAGACTTGCTCAATGTTATCAAACAAGCACAGGAATGAAGCAGGGGATTGAAATACAAGCATGCTAAGGGATAGTCTGTTCTTACTGTTCTTAGAAACTTTGCATTTTAATATCTCTGGGTAAAACTCATTTTATACAGTGGCATCAAATGTTACATATTTAATATACACATAACACTCATCTGCAAATGAGCGTTCGCAAATATGTACGTGCCCCTGTATGATGTGTGGATTGGTTCTCCAGCCCAAATTTTGCTGTTTGTAGAGCACCATAAAGGAAAGCAGCTTAGCCCAGTCACGGTGCAATTGAAATTGCCTCAATCACCCAGGGAACCTTTGCACACAAACAGCATCCCATCTGGTGCTGTGTCTCCTTGGTTGTACAACACAGCGTCACCCAATTTTGAATTTGTCTTAAGGGCTGCTTCACACTTTATGAGTGGCAAATACATGTTTTTACATTGTGTATTTATTATTGTTGTTGTTGTTATTATTATTATTATTAATCATTTATATACCGCCCCATAGCTGAAGCTCTCTGGGCGGTTTACAAAGATTAAAAACAGTGAGCATGTGGCAGAGAGTTACAGCCAGTTCTAGTGTCTGGCACATAATACATGACTGAAAGCATGTATTAGTCATTCCACATTTCTTCACCTTCATGTCTCTACATTCCCTATTCCCTCAGGCCCTTGATTTTTTTCAGGCCAATGCCTATTTTGTTCCACTTCTTTTAGCTTTCCTGACTCTTAGCCATGCCATTAATAATCCTATCAGCTTTCCTCCCATCATTCATAGCCTCATTTGAGTTGCAAGTGAGCCTCTTTTGAGTTGTAAGGCATTTTCAATCTCCCCACCCCCCAGCTCTAACTGGCTACTTGCTTCAGCTCTAGGTATCCTTTGCACTTTCCCTCAAGCTTTATCTCCCTCAGGTTCCAGTTTTTCAGTCCATTGTCTACTCAGCAGCCTTCCATCAGCCACTTTCCTTCTGGGTTCCCTGCCACTATATCGTGCAGGACTCTTGCCAGTCTTCACAAAGCTACTCCTGACTTTAGGAGTAGAGTGAGGTTCTATTGTCAGCAAAAATGACATCTTTCTCTTACCTCACAGAAACTGGATAGATTGCAAGCCTTTTGACAGTTTAATATAATAAAACCTCTCAGCGGTTTTTAATATACTACAATCTCTAAACTAACCCAGAAAAACAGTACAATATGTATGAGAAGCTGTTGTGATTACCCATTGGCTAGTGGCCATACTATCTTTGATGAGTAAGTACCACTTTTATTTAACAAACAATTGTCCAAAGTTTTTTGTTAAATAAAAAATACAATAAAGGATAAGTACATTCCTTCCATTTCCAATGTGTAATTGTTCAACAGCTGTTCCAATAAGTGTAATTGTTCAACTAGCCAAAACAGCACCATCCACACAAGAGAGTAGTATTAGTAGACACAGAAGAATTCCAGGGTTTGTAAAAGTACGTACATTATTTAAAAGAAAGAAAAAGGGGTCCTACAAACCTCAAAAACAGGACAATTCAGACTGTGCACGTGTGCACTCACAGAACAGGAGTTAGGAGCAAAGTGAGGCCCAGCCAACCACCTCACCCCACTCACCACTTCTTAATCTTCACCTCTCTTTTGTGTACCAGAAGTCCCTTCAAAGCTCCCCATTCCAAGGTGGAAGACTGCCCCAAACTCTTTTGAAAGTGTGAATCCAGTCAACTTGAGTGTTTGTACTGTGTGTTGCGTACTCGAGACAGATTAGGGATTCTGCTGGTGTACCGTTCACCCCGCTGCCCAACAGTCTCCCTGCCTGAGCTGACGGAGGTGGTCTCAGACCTGGTGTTGAGGACCCCCAGGATGGTGGTTCTGGGGGATCTCAACTTCCATGCTGAGGCTGCTATATCCAGAGCGGCTCATGACTTCATGGCTGCCATGACAACCATGGGGCTGTCTCAACATGTCACTGGCCCAACGCATGTAAAAGGACACACGCTTGATCTGGTTTTCTCGACTGGACAGGAGGATGGTGATCTGGAAGTGGGGGAACTAACATCTACCCCCTTGTCATGGTCAGATCGCTTCCTATTGAGGTTTAGACTCTCGCCGGCCTTTCCCCTCTGCAAGGGTGGGGGCCTATTAAAATGGTCCGACCCCGGAGGCTAATGGACCGATGGATTCCAGAGGGCTCTGGGGGATTTTCCTGCTGATATGGCCGGTGCTCCTGTTGAAGCCCAGGTCGCTCTGTGGAATGCAGAGATGACTCGGGCGGTTGACACGATCGCGCCCAAGTGTCCTCTCCCTCTGAGTAGAGCCTGGTCAGCTCCTTGGTATACACCTGAGCTGAGGGCAATGAAGCAAGAAGGGAGATGGCTAGAACGCAGGTGGAGGAAAGGACGTGCCGGGTCTGATCGAACACGAGTTAGAGCTCACTATCGAGCCTCCTCTGTGGCGGTGAGGGTGGCAAAGAGACAGTGCTTTTCCACCAGCATTGCATCTTCTCAGTGTCGTCCGGCGGAGCTTTTCCGGGTGGTTTGCAGCCTGTTACACTCTGGGCCAGGGCGTGAGATAGTTGAACCCTCGGTAGCACGCTGTGAGAAGTTTGCATGGCACTTTGAAGATAAAGTCACTCAGATTCGTCATGAATTGGACACCACACTTAATTCAGCTCCACTAGTAGAGGCGTTCAGAGCTCCGTCCGGTTCAGTTTTATTGGATGAGTTTCAGTTACTGAGGCCCGAGGATGTGGACAAGGTGCTTGGCCAAGTCCGGTCGACCACCTGTGTGCTTGCCCCTTGCCCCTCATGGCTCATTACATCAAATAAGGAGGGGATCGCTGGCTGGGTCCAGGAGGTTGTAAATGCCTCCTTGAGAGAGGGAGTGGTGCCGGCCTCTTTAAAAGAGGTGGTAATTAGACCACTCCTGAATAAGCCTAACCTGGACCCAGAGGATGTTAACAACTACAGGCCAGTGGCTAATATCCCTTTCCTGGGCAAGGTGCTTGCAGGACAACTCCAGGCACTCTTGAATGAAACGGGTTATCTAGATCCATTTCAATCAGGTTTCAGGCCTGGTTTTGGAATGGAAACTGCCTTGGTTGCCCTGTGGCATGACCTCTGCCGGGAGAGAAACAGGGGGAGTGCGACCCTGTTGGTTCTCCTGGACCTCTCAGCAGCCTTTGATACCATCGACCATGGTATCCTTCTGGATAGGTTGTCTGAGCTGGGAGTTGGAGGTACTGCGTTGCAGTGGTTCCGCTCCTACTTGGATGGCCGATTCCAGAAGGTGGTGCTGGGGGATTATTGCTCTGTGCCGTGGCTCCTAAGCCATGGGGTTCCACAGGGCTCTATCTTATCCCCTATGTTGTTTAACATATACATGAAGCCACTGGGGGAGGTTATCCAGAGATGTGGACTGAGATGTCATCAATATGCGGATGATACCCAGCTCTACCTTTCCTTTTCATCAAACCCAGGTGAGGCAGTGACTGTTCTGAACCAGTGCCTGGGCACAGTAATGGACTGGATGAGGGCTAACAAACTGAGACTCAATCCAGACAAGACGGAGGTACTGTTAGCGGGTGGTTCATCTGTCCGGCGAGGTGATGTTTGCCCTGTCCTGGACGGGGTTGCACTCTCCCTAAAGGATCGGGTCCGTAGTTTGGGGGTGCTCTTGGATCCAGAACTGTCACTTGAGGCACAGGTGAAGTCAGTGGCAAAGAGCACCTTTTATCAGCTTAGGTTGATATACCAACTACACCCTTATCTGGACAGAGATAGCCTAGCTACAGTTATCCATGCTCTGATAACCTCTCGTTTGGATTACTGCAATGCGTTATACGTGGGGCTGCCTTTGAAAACGGTCCGGAAGCTTCAGCTGGTACAAAACAGGGCAGCCCGTTTACTAACAGGGACTGGCCGACGAGATCATATTATGCCAGTCCTTTTACAACTTCATTGGCTGCCAGTCCAGGTCCGGGCCCGATTCAAAGTGCTGGTATTGATATTTAAAGCCCTAAACGGTTTGGGGCCAGGTTATTTGAAGGAACGCCTCCTCCCATATGTACCTGCCCGGACCTTAAGATCATCTACAGGAGCCCTTCTCTGTGAGCCCCTGCCAAAGGAAGTGAGGCAGGTGGCACCCCAGTTATTTAATGAGCTCCCCAGAGAGGTCCGCCTAGCGCCTACACTGTACTCCTTTCGTCGCCAGCTGATGACCTTTTTTATTCTCTCAGTATTTTAACACTTAATTTTAACTTAAATTTAAATTTTACTGTTCTAACTCTGTATTTTAATCTTATATCAATTTTGCTGAGCGGTTTTATCCTGGTGGTGCTTTTTATACTGTATTTTGTATCTGTGCTTTTAACCTGTTGGTTGTTTTACCATGGTTTTAATTTTTGTGAACTGCTCAGAGAGCTTCGGCTTTTGTGCAGTATAAAAATGTAATAAATAAATAAATAAATAAACTGTCAGTCAACGATTTGCACCTTTAATGTTCTCCCTTCTCAGGTGGGTGGCGGATCAACCCTGGTCCGCCTTTTAAGGCGTGGAGTTCTTGGGAAATTTGAAATAGGAACTCCCCCAATTCATTCATTGGGTAAGTCACTATACTACACCAACTCCCATAAGTCCACATGATTAATCATAAAGAATTTTTAAACAGTAATACTTATATACCACTTAATATAATAAAATCCCTAAGCAGTTCATATAAATATTAAAAATCACACTTAAAATACATTAAAAACTATTTCAACTGATGTAGCAGTACCAATCATATATAATATACACTATTAAAAATAGTTTCAACTACAATAAAAATAACTGCAAAACAATCTGTCAGGTATTCTTTAGGGTGGATTCCTGCATCAAGTGGGGGGTTGGACTCGATGGCCTTATAGGCCGTTCCAACTCTACTATTCTATGATTCTATGACTAGAAAACAAGACTAGAACAAGACTAGAAAACAAGACTAGAACAAGACTAGAATAGTAACATGGAGCAGCATATGATTAATTGCAATGAATTACAAGCTAGACAAACCTGGGTGAACAAGTACATTTTCAGGAGGCAACTGAAATATACCACATTTTCTGCCCTCCGAATTGCACAGGGGGGCAGTTTTCCAAAAGGTGGATGGCGTCACCAAGAAGTCCCACCTTTGAGATATTGTATGACCACATTTTGATGGTCACAGAACAACCAGCAAGGCCTCCTCTGAAAATCTTAAAGGTCATATGGAGAGAGAGAGAAAGAGAGAGAGATAGGAGAAGGCAGTCTGATGGAAGACTACCCACTGTCCCCTTAGGAATGAAACTGATTAACCAGGAGATGCGTACTATCTATTCTACCTAATTATTTATTCCTTCTTAAGTCATGGACAGGCTGTAGCATCCCTGCAGACATTTTACTACTTGTTCGGATTGTGAAAGATTAGCAAACACAGCTATTCTTTGACAAATATGGGAAATGAGCTTGTCTTTTTCTTAACCAGGCTGTCTGATCCCCATTTTGTTTCTATTAAATTAGTCTCACTGTTCTCTACTAGAAGTAGTCAATGTGCTCCATTTTGGAAGCTTCAAATGGATTTACACAATCATATTTTTCACATGATGTTTGATACTATGCAAGCAAAAGCCAGACTGGCTGAAACTTCATAGTTCCCTAACAAAAGAACCCCTTCATCATAAGAAAAAATTCCATCTCAATGAAAGAGAACAGACACCTGCTCCCTGCAAGCTAATCATGATAGGTACTATAAACTCTTGCATGAAAAAGCTGTTCCTGATTACCTGCTTTTGGAGTGTTTAAAAAACCGGGGTACAACATAAGCTAGTTCAAAAGATTACTGAATGCTGGAGAAGACTGTCATGTGTGGGTTTTTAAAAAATCATTTAAGACCAAATGTGTTTTTTCAAATCTGCGATAAGTTCAAAAGGCACCAGAAAGTCGGATGAGTCTAATTAGTAGGGAATGCAACATTGCACAAGAATAAGCAAAAATCTTCTCAGGGGCAGTTGATAAGTTCAGCACAGGGCAGTCTAACATACAATGTAAACAAAAGTCTTCTGTACAGAAGTAAAACACTTTAAAACTGGGATCTAGACGTGGTAGAAATAAAGATCTTTGAAAGACAGGGCAATAATAGCTAATGTTTAAAAAATGTAGTATAGCACACAAGACTCCAAACACAACCCACACTGGTGACATCATGTGCACTCAATACTGTTTGTTAACACTAATTCATGTGTCTTGCCACAAATATTGCCATGTTTAATGCCATCTCTCAGCACCAAGTCTTTCAGACTGATTCTAAATATGCTTACTTAAAAGTAAGTTGAGTTCCAGTCTGTTACTGGTTGGCATATATGCTTAGGGCTGCAACTTCAAATGAAGATCGATATAAACAGCACTGGGTTTGGTCTTGCACATTTGTGGTTTCATTTATTGTCATGCCTTCCAGCTTGAGGATCACTATGGACTCAGTGGACCACTAAAAAGCTAAATACGGAAGAGGTTCCTGCTATACAGGATACAAAGTGAAACTATTAATATACAACAAGGAGAAAAATATTGAAATATATACAAGATTGTCTACTCCGCTGTTCAGCCTGAATAATAATTTTATTATTATTATTATTTATTGCATTTCTATACCGCCTAATAGCTGAAGCTCTCTGGGCGGTTTACAAAATTAAGACAATTTAAGTATGAAACAACAGTATAGAACCATAATCTATATAAATAAAAATGTAAATGTTCGTTCGAAACAGACGTTATATCTCCGAAAGTTCTTCACCGATTGCTTTGAAATTTTGACACAACGTTGCATTCGAATACGCGAGCGTTGTTATGTAACTATGTTCTATATGGGGGACAAAAGTTTGTCTTAAAATCGAAGAAATAGGCCTCCTCAAAACCAGTCCTGCTGATCATTGTGACATCGCCAACCAGTAGGCCAATCCACTGCCTCTGCCTCCTCTCCTATTTGCATGTTCTCTCCTATTTGCTCTTATAGGTCATTGTGACATCGCCAACCAGTAGGCCAATCCACTGCCTCTGCCTCCTCTCCTATTTGCATGTTCTCTCCTATTTGCTCTTATAGGTCATTGTGACATCGCCAACCAGTAGGCCAATCCACTGCCTCTGCCTCCTCTCCTATTTGCATGTTCTCTCACAATTGGCTGAGTGAATATAGATGTCACGCCTGTGACAGTTACACGTTCTGAAGAAAGGTAACTGCCAGGAGTTTCCACTAACCTCCTCACCGTAAAAACATCCTTTTTTTTAAACCAAACAGTAGGCCAATCCACTGCCTCTGCCTCCTCTCCTATTTGCATGTTCTCTCCTATTTGCTCTTATAGGTCATAGAAGCAACAATCTTGACAGGACCTTTCAAAGGTGAAGATGTCCTCATTCCTCGCATTCCTATGATTCCAACAGATATGCCATTTCAATTTAAGAGATTGCAATTCCCAATTCGATTGGCGTTTGCAATCACCATCAACAAAGCTCAGGGCCAATCTTTAGAATTGTGCGGTTTAGATCTAGACACAGATTGCTTCTCACATGGACAATTATATGTTGCATGTTCTAGAGTCGGCAAACCAGACAATCTCTATATCTACTCAGACAATGGAACAACTAAAAATATTGTATATCCACAAGCATTGTGAAATTAAACATATTAGAAACATCCGCTTTGTCTTTTCTTTCTTTTCAATTTAACCAGACTGAGCCACAGCAACCCGTGGCAGGGTACAGCTAGTATAAAATACAATATAAAAGCACAACCAAGATAAAAACAGCAGCAATGTAAAAATAAAAATTTAAAATACAAATTTAAAACAGCAAGTTCAAATTAATTTATAGACTGTTAAAATACTGGGAGAATAAAACGGTCTTCACCTGGCGTCTAAAAGAATATAATGTAGGTGCCAAGCGAACCTCCTTAGGGAGCTCATTCCACAGCCGGGGTGCCACAGCAGAGAAGGCGCTCCTTCTGGTAGCCACCTGCCTCACTTCCTTTGGCAGGGGCTCACAGAGAAGGGCCCCTGAGGATGACCTTAGGGTCCAGGCAGGTACATATGGGAGGAAGTGTTCCTTCAGATAGCCTGACCCCAAGCTGTTTAGGGCTTTAAATGTTAATACCAGCACTTTGAATTGGGCCCGGACCAGGACTGGCAGCCAATGAAGCTGGAAAAGGACTGGCGTGATGTGGCCTCATCGGCCAGTCCCTGTTAATAAACGTGCTGCCCTGTTTTGTACCAGTTGAAGTTTCCAGACCGTTTTCAAAGGCAGCCCCACATATAACGCATTGCAGTAATCCAAAGGAGCAGTTATCAGAGCATGGATAACTGTAGCTAGGCTATCTCTGTCCAGATAAGGGCAGAGATAATTCTCTTGTGCAAGACTACAGGATCACAAAGCAAAAGAGGCATGTAATGAAGGGCAAGAAACAAGAAGCCTACTGCTTCATTCCAAGAAGATTGTCAGATGGAGCCATCTGATAGAGTGCCACTTGATGGCCTGGAAAGGTCAAAGGAAATGGAACCTGCTGCTGAGGCCAGTTAGGCTGGTGAGCTTATGAGACAACCATTACATTCTGATGTGGCTCAACAGTGCCACCTAGAACACCTGGAATTCTGGAAACTCACCATAAAGCCTAATTAAGCATGGGTTTTAAGTTTTATTTCTGAACAAATATCCAGAATTTATCTCTTTCTCACAACACTGTAGCTAGTTTTAGCTGGCCACCTCTTTTATAAAGTATGTGCAAAGTCAGTAAGGAGCTCAACCTAACCTTTAAATAATTTTCTGATGAGCTAGGTAGACCACTGACAGCTGAATTAGACCTTATCACCCACTGAGCCTGTCTATACTAAGGGGCTGGCTTCTACTGATCTGACACTCCTATGGCAGACTTTGTCCTCAGTCTCTGATTTCCTGAAAACATCTAATTAGGAACCCCAAAGATACTCTCTCAGACCATTCTCTCCATAAGGAACTCTGCATATGCTCTGAAATCCAAGATTCCACTAAACTGGTAAAATATAATTAGCTAAGTTAGTTTGACTATTGTTATTTATTGCGGGGGGGGAGAGAGAGAAAGACAGACACACAGACATAGAGATGCCTTCTCTTGTTCTTTCTCAACTCCCCACCCCTGCTGCATACACACAAATATACTGCTTTTCATACATTGGCCTGGTTCGCACATATCATTAACCAATAGTTTAAGACATGATTTGTTGCCCTACCCAAAGTTTTGCAGGCAGATGATCAAACGAACCATGGTTTGGTTTCTACGTCCTCGGGTTGTTTGTTTCCCTCCTCCTTCACCCTCTCCCTCCATGTATCTCAAATGCCTTTGCTTCACTGCAGTACTGGCATGGAAGAGGCTATCTTTTTTAGGGGAACTCTCCCTCATCCTACTTCTCAAATCTGTAAAAAAATGTGATCGATATTATAGGCCCTTTTTCCCATGCAACATGCAGGAAAAAAGGGATATATTGTTTCTATGATGGTCTTTTCTACCAGGTACCCCGAAGGCATGGCTCTTTCATTCATAGAAGCCCCAGTTATAGCAAATGCACTGCTTGGTTTTTTGTTTGTTTTTCATTGCTTGGTTTGGTTTTGCCTGAGAAATGTAGTTTCAGACAAAGGTACTAACTTCTATTTATAACTGGATAAAAGTTTTCTCTTCGCTCCTCAAAGTATACCACTGAGTGTTCTAAGACAAAAATTTCAGCTTTATAAGAATTATGAAGAGATATTTGCCTAATGGCTATATAGCCACACAAAACTCTCACAGGCCAGGGAGCAATGCAGTCTTATATTCAAAATTGGCAGGAATTAGAGAAGTTCTTACATTTATTCAATTTAAGAACTTCTCTAATTCCTGCCAATCTTCTTCTCTAATTCTTGCCACATCATTCTATTCAAATACTACATCAAAGGAAAGTGGAACAGCAGATAATGCAAAATAAAAGCAACTCAAACTGAGGGCCTTGCTAGACCTACCTTAAAATCCGGGCATGTGGAGGGGCCAGCCCGCACTAGAAGTATCGCAGGCTGCCGCTCCTATCCACACGTCCAACGCAATGGGGTAAAGGAAAGCCCCGTCGTGTCGGCCATTTTGTTTAAAATCTTAAAGGAGACAGGTGCGCAGGAGCGCACCAGCGAGTAAGGTAGGGATTTTTAAAATTAAAAACAGGGTTCCCCACCCCCTGCCCCTGATTTCCCCACCCTCGCCGTGATTCCCCCCGCAATCTTCTGATCCCCCCCCGCTCGCAATCTCCGATCTCCGCTCCCCCCCAGGCTCTGTTTCCCCCCCCATCTCCCCACCCTGCCCTGATGGCCGCAATGCTCCTGTGGAGCGCTGCACGCTGTCCGCCGCTTTTCCCAGCTACTCGTGAGTAAATGCGGTAGCCGGGAAAAGCAGCAGAACAGGCTACACGCCCACGGTCTTGGGCTCAGCACGAGACCCCAGGAAATACCGGGTCACAACCGGTGCCGGTTATCCTGGGCCAAGGGAGGGTTACTCCTGCCTGATCCCGGGATCCCCTGTGCATCATCTGGACGCACAGGGGCCTGCCTGGGGCTCGCACCGGGCTACCCCGTCGTTTAGCAAGGCCCTGAGTTAAAAGAACTTTTAAGTTAAGTTTAAGTTTAAAAGCCTGGGATGGGATGTATGGAAGCCTTTGCCTGTTTCTGAAAATATAACAGACACAAGGAAAAGATCCCTGGGCAAAACATTTCATAGATGTGGTGCCACCACCAAGACAAATCTCTCCCTGGTTCTCACCTGCCTCATCTTACTTGGGGAATCCTCCAGAGAAGAGCCTCCAATGATGACCTTAGCCTACAAGCTGGCTGATGTGGAGGAAGGCAATTACACACACAATTGAATTTTCCATTAAAAAAAAGACGGAATATATATCGTTAAAGAAATCATAATAAGACTGAGAGTTATAAATGTTATTTCTGAGAATTCAAACATTTTTAATTATAACATTTACTAGTAAATTAAGTACAAAGACCATAGTTACATATGCTCTGGTGGCATGGCTAAAAGACTTTGTTCCTATAATCTCATTAAGTCTCAAGTTCCAAACTTGGGGTAATATCCCCTAACACGTGTGGCTGCAATGTAGCTCTTCTGAGGTCAAGGGCCAAAACAAGCAAAAACACTTCCAAAAATGAATGTGCTCATTTCAGAAGCATTACATTGCAGCTGTGTGAGGATCAGGGCCGGTGGGGCCAGCCACATGCACAAGGCCCCAACTGAATATTATCCTATAGCTAGAAATAATCTAGGTAGGAACCATAGGCTATTATCCATAGGACAAGTACGTGCTCTTCACCATTGCAACTTGCTAGTTCACCTGCCTCTTGCTCTGACCCAGACAACAGTGGTGGTGAGAAGGAGGAACTGCAGGTGCCATTGATTATGTGTTCATGGCTCTCTGCCTGTCAAACAAGTGGCAACCAATGATGAGAAAGAGGATGAGGATCAATAGCAACCAGTGACAATGGCAGTAAGAAGGTAGACTCACTGAAAGAGAGGTCATATTGATGGCGTCTTGGCCATGAGCTCTCAAAAACCTGGAACCAACACTGCAAAAAGACAGTGCTGAAGAGGCTATTTTTCAAGTATATTGATGATATATTGGCTGCCAGAAGCCATTAAGAGGTATTGAGAGGCAGGAAATTGTATTTGCCAAAAGGGGGGAAATGGCTGTACTACAGATTTAAAACCAGTCTTAAACTTGATAGTTATGACTATGAGTCTGGGAACTAGAGCTCTGATAAGGAGCCAGTTCACATCGTCAATAAGTTGTTTGTTTCACCATGTGTCCTGTACATCAGGCACTTTTGCATAGGGAAATATACTATGTGCCCTGTGACTATTTTTTTTAAAAGTAGCAGCAGTATTTTGAGCTCTTTGTCCAGTATGGAAATTATGTTTCTGCCTTTCTGCATGGGAAATCATTTATGAGGGAGCTCAAGTAAGATCTGAACCAATCCCACAAAACTGTTCTTTAAAAAGGGAGGGATTGTGTCCTGCCGTGTTAAAACAAGCTCAAACTACATGGAAGGTACTTCTCACAAATGATGTAAGTTCATACCTCACCTCTCGAAAAAGTTACAAACAATAAAAAGGCATGAAATGCATAAAATCTAGCACAAAAATTAAAACAGTAGCAAAAAAGAAGAATGGATAAAACTCTAATAAGCAGAATTTGCACACAAACACACAAAAACTTGATCACAAGAGTTAAAAGCCTGATGAGTAAACAAAAGCCCTTAACCTTGTCTAGAAGGACATAAGCAACAGCACCAGGTGTACAAGACCAGGAAGAGAATTCCACGGAGAAATCCTGCTCAAGAGTCAACATCCATCTGACCTTCGCAGGAGAGGGAGTCCAGAGCAGGTCCTCTAGAGAATTTTAAAGTGCAGGCAGGTTTGTATGGAAACAGGTGGTCCTAGCAATACCCTGGGTCCCAAGCAGTAGACAGCCAGACAAACTGCTTCAAGCTTGAACTGCTCCCATTAACTATGCTACTCAGAGCCTAGCTGCTGCATCTTGATCCAGGTCCAACATTCAGCCATTATTGTTTTAATGCTGCAAGGGTTTTTTCTCGTTTTAGTGCTGGTTTCTCCCTATTTTCATACAACATTCCAAATTAAGCCAAAAATTAGGCAAGGACAAACTATGATGGCTATAAGTCTAAATATGTTTCTATTTTATATCTTACATATGCATTTTAGTAATCACAACAAAACCCAACATTCACAATAATTTCAGCAAGCAGAGCTGTTCATTTGCCAGTGACATAGTCAAATATTCTATGAATAGTTTTACATAGTACAATAAGAAGAAACCCTGCCAACTCTCCACTCTTAGGTCCCCAAAGACCTCAGGATTAGAACTGCCTCAGGTTTTAAAATTTATAGACTATGACCTAAGGTCCCAAATGAATTCAAGGGACAGGACTACAAGTGCACACTGAAATACTCCAGGGAATGAAAACCACCTGTGAGAATGGAATATTCATTTGAACTAGGATTGACTTGTTGGGCCAAAATGAGCATTGCTTGTGCTACAAAGCAGATATATTACTAACACCACTAGCATTCTAGCCTCTACACACATTTGGCTGTATGTCTATCCAATCAGCTAAACTCATATCCAATGCACATTTAATATCAATCTTCAACTGGACTGATAACTAGGAACTTGTTAATGTCCAAGAAATCATCAACATGCAACTATTGAGTAAAATGTTATCATGGTAAGCCAGTTGTACTCTGGGTAAAATCTGCAGTGTTTCATTTTTATTAGCAGCATTTTTTTATACTTTGCATTTCCTAAACAATAAGACATTAAAATAAAAGTTCTCCTAGAACTGAATTATCTAAATCTCTTACTAGGGGTCTGATAATATTACATTAAGATCAGGCTCTACAAATCCAGTCACCAGGCTGCCACTAATAGGTCTTCCAATGTGGGAAATGCAGGTTGCTTACCTGTAACTGTAGTTCTTCGAGTGGTCATCTATGCATTCACACATATGGGCTTTGCGCCTGCGCAGAGACCAGACCGGAACCTTCTCTAGCTGAGTGGAACGTTTTTGGCGGGAACCCCTCCCCCACGCTACTGCGCATGTCCATGGGGTTCCCGCCCTTCCCTCAGTTTACAGGAGTCCGACATTGTGCCCCCATAAACCTGAGTGTAATTTTAATAAAGTACATTCCACACATAACTGTGTCATTTGTAAGTCTCACACCACCAAGTGGGGATGGTGGGTGGGTTGTGTGAATGCATAGATGACCACTCGAAGAACTACAGTTACAGGTAAGCAACCTGCATTTCTTCTTCGTGGTCTCTATGCATCACACATATGGGCGAGTAGCAAGCTGACATACCTTTGGAGGTGGGTTGGTGCATCATCTGAAGATCTCGGAGAGCACTGTCCTCCCAAACGAGCAGTCCTGCCTTGCACGAGTGTCCAAACTGTAGTGCTTGACAAACGTGGATGGAGTGGACCACGTTGCAGCTCTACAGACTTCAGTCAGTGGAACACCTCTGGTGAAGGCCACCGAAGTTGAAACAGCTCTGGTGGAATGAGCTGTCACAGGTTTCACTAACTCCATTTTAGAAATAGAGTAGGCCAATTCAATTGCCTCCACTATCCAACGTGACAGTCGTTGGCAGGAGACAGGGAGTCCCTTAGAAGGCTCCCCATAACAAATAAACAACTGTTTTGTCTTCCTAAAATTGTCCGTTCTGTCCTTGTAAAAAGCAAGAGCCCTTCTTACATCGAGAGTATGCAAGGAAGACTCAAGAGGTGTAGATGGATTAGGAAAGAAAGCAGGCAAAGTAATGTGCTGGGACAGATGAAAAGTTGACACTACCTTAGGTAGGAAGGCTGGATCTGTGCGTAGCACAACCTTATCCTTATGAAAGATAGTGTATGGGACATCTATCCTAAGAGCTCTAAGCTCACTTGCTCGTCTTGCCGATGTAATGGCTACTAGAAAGACAGTCTTTAAAGTAAGTAGCCTAAGGTCTGTCGAAGCCATGGGCTCGAAGGGCTTGCGTGTCAGTGCTTGCAGCACAACTGACAGGCTCCATGGCGGCACGATACTCTTCACAGTCGGTATCGTGTTCTTCAGACCTTTCAGAAATTTCTTGGTTGTTGGATGGGTAAAAGGTGTAAACCCATCTATACCTTGGTGAAAAGATGTAATCGCAGCAAGGTGAACCCTGATGGATGCGAGCTTAAGTCCTTGCTGGAAGAGTGTCAATAAATAATTGAGGATGAAAGACAAATGGCAAGATTCTGGTATTTGACCATCTTTTGAAGCAAAGTTCTGAAATCTTTGCCACTTTGCCGCATAAGCCTTTCTTGTGGAAGGCTTTAGTGCTGCTAATATAATGTGGTCCACAGTCAAAACTCTGATCCCAGAGGAGGAGTGGCTGCTATCCTCCATGCAGTCAACTTGAGGGTCGACAAATCTGCGTGTCGAACCTTGCCCTGGTGTCGAGACAGGAGCTTCGGTATCGACGGAAGCCTGATGTAATCCCCTCTCGATAACCGAAGAGCGTGGGAGAACCACGTCTGTCGAGGCCACCACGGCGTGATCAGGATGCAATCGGAGTTGTCCATCTGGATCTTGGCTATCACTCTTGTCAAAAGTGGAAAGGGAGGAAACATGTACAGGAGATTTCCTCTCCAAGTCCTGGTGAAAGCGTCTCCTAGAGAGCGCTTTCCTTTTCCTGCCCTGCTGCAAAACTTGGCGCAGACCGCGTTGTTCTCGGTAGCGAAGACATCGACAGCAGGGCGGCCCCAGTACCGAAAAAGGCTTTCCCGCACTTCGACGTCGAGCTCCCACTCGTGGTCGACATGGAAGGATCTGCTGAGAGAGTCCGCAATGACGTTTTCCTTGCCGGCTACATGGATCGCAGTCAGGTAAGTCCTTCTCTTTATGCACCAGTTCCATATCCTGAGTGCAGAACGGTTCAGAGGGTGCGATCTTGTTCCACCCTGCCTGTTGATGTATGCCACCACGGTAGTATTGTCCGTCGCGATCAAGACATTCTTGCCCTCGATCAACTGTGCAAATGCTCTTATTGCATTTTCTACAGCCATGAGTTCGAGGTGATTGATGTGCTGTTCTCTCCGTGATCGAGGCCAACGACCTTGAGCAGTAAGGGAGTCGCAATGAGCTCCCCATCCTTCTAAGGATGCATCCGTCGTGATCGTTACCGAAGGCGCCTGTTGTTGGAATGGAACGCCTTCGAGAAGAGTCGACATCGAGAACCACCATTTCAGCGATGCCCTGACTTGCTTCGGTAACGAAAGGTAAGTTCGTCGGGCATTGAGCCTGAGATCGAAAGTCCTTAAAAACCAGGCCTGCAATACCCTCATTCTGAGTCTTGCAAACCTGATGACTGCCGTAGTGGCTGCCATCAGGCCTAATAGTCTCTGGACTGTCCAAGCCGATACTTTCCGACGACTTTCGATGTCGATGGCTAACTGCTGCAAGGTGTTTGCCCTGGTTGAAGGTAAGTATGCTCTCCCGTCTCGAGAGGATAGGGTTACCCCTATGAAGTCCAATCTCTGCTGCGGAGTCAAAATGGACTTTTCGTGGTTGACCCACAGCCCCAACGAGTCCAACAGGTTGAGGGTGGTTAGTATATCCGACTGGAGCGCCTCGCTGCTGTCCGCTACGAGAAGCCAATCGTCCAGGTACGGATAAACATAAATGCCTTTCTGCCTTAGGTGGGCGCATACCACCGCCATGACCTTCGTGAAGACTCTCGGTGCCGTGGCCAACCCGAACGGAAGAACGGTGAACTGGTACTGGGATGCACCGATCGAAAACCGCAGGTAAGCTTGATGCGACTTCCTGATGGAGATATGGAAGTACGCATCCTTCAGATCCACCACTGCGAACCAAACTCCTTTTTGTAGAAGCTGCAAAATTGAAGTAACCGTTGTCATACGGAACTTCTTCGGGGTGATGAACTCGTTCAGTTGTCTTAAGTCCATGATCGGTCGAAGACCTCCATCTTTCTTCGGGACCGTGAAGTAACGGGAGAAAAAACCTTGGTTGATTTCCTCTGTAGGTACGGGAGAGATGGCTCCTTTCGATAGCAAGGTCTGTACCTCGAGTAGCAGAGGAGGGGATGGAGTCATTACTTTCACGCCGGAAAAAGGAGGAAGGGCATCGAGCTCGATGGCATAGCCCGAGTTGATGATAGTGAGCACCCAGGAGTCTGATGTTATTGACTCCCATTGATGGTAATGGGGTGCTAGGCGGTTCGCAAAAGGGAGTGGATCTGGGGCCGAAGAGTCAAACCCGCTGCTTTTTAGAGAAGTCGGGCTGACGTTTTTCCTGCTGGAAACGACTCTGATAAGGCCGTTTCCTTTGAAGTTGTTGCTGCTGCTGCCTTGGTTGCTGGTATTGAGGCCGCTGCTGGTATTGTTGTTGCGGGGGAGGCCTTGTCCATCTTCTAGGTTTGTATTGTACAGGAGGGGCAGAAAAACCCATCTTTTTAGCAGTCGTACGAGCCTTATAGATGGAATCTAAGGTCTCGTCAGTTTTTGAATTAAACAACCCTTCGCCATCGAAGGGCATGCTTTCGATTCTGGCTTTTGTCTCGGTAGGGAGATTGGCTGATCGTAGCCAGGCATGCCTCCTCAAAGAAATGGCCCCCATCATATTCTTTGAGTGGCAATCGACTTGATGCCTCGCAGTTGACAATTGTTGCCTCGCAATCGCCGAAGCCTCCGTTTGGAAGACCCTCGCTAAGTCTCTTTTATCCTCTGGGAGGTAGTCACATAGTGACCCCACTTTCTCCCAGAGGAAGAGCTGGTACCGTGCCATTGTTGCTTCGTACGTTGAAGCTTTGATACCGAGGGAGGATGCCGCGTAGATCTTTCTGCCTGCCAAATCCAACTTCCTACCCTCCTTGTCAACGGGAGCAGCATGAGCTCTTTGAGAATGACCCTGGGCTGATTCAACCACAATGGAATTCGGTTTTGGGTGCTTAATTAAAAATCCAGCATCCCGTTCTTGAATCCTATAAAGAGATTCTAATCTCTTTGAAGCTGGTTGTGTTACCGATGGTGTCTCCCATGCGAGTTGTGCTGTCTGTTTGAGTGCCGGCGGAAAAGGGATCGCAATTGACAGACTAGTCTTTGTTTGAAAGACATCGTAGATGGGATCGACCTCCGGTTCGACCGCTTGTTCCAGGTCTAAGCCGAGTGCACGGGCCATCCTTAACATATGGTCCGAAAACCTCACCATATCATCCGAAGGTGATGAGGGGTCCTCTCCATGTACGTCATCATTAGGTGACGGTACCGATGCTGCTACAGTGTGTATTGAGTCCGAATCAGATGGGTAGTCACCCTCTGGGGATGATACGGTAACCAGTTGCATAGGATCCCGCTCCGTCGGTACCGTGGCAGCTGCAGCAGCTGGTGTCGAAGGGTGGCTTCGACGTCGAGATGGAGATTGATATGCTGATGGAGGCCGTAGCGGTAATTGGCAGACCCTAGTGGTAGGAGGAGGTTGAGGAAAACATTCCTCCTGCGGATAATGATAGGCTTGATCTGTATCATAGTATCTTTGGGTACGGTATCGATCCCAATCATAGAAACTCTGCCTGTCTTGGGGCTCAGAATATCGGGAGACTCTGTCCCAATCACGCCTCGGTGTTCGTCTAGGCGACACCTGCAGAGGGATTACATTCTGGGATGTTTGAGGTCTTGTAGGCTCCCGAGCCGAAGCTGCTGATGCGGAGTCTCGTAACTCACCCTCTGATAGACTAGGAGGGTGTGTCGGTACCGTCTTCCTCGGTATCGACTGAGGTCTCGGGGTCGAGACATGCCTCGATACCGTAACAGCGGTAGGAGGAGTTGTTTGCCCTCGAGGGGGCTCAGATAGTCTGGGAGAGCCATGAGAGGTTTTCTCCGCAGATTTCTTCTTCTTTTTCTTTTTCTTTTCCATTTCCATGGAAGATTTTGGCGTTCTGGCCTTTTTAGCAATCTTTTTGGCTGCAGAACTTGCCAAAGACCGGCCAGGCGTCAGGGGTATCTGTGCCCTATCAATTGCTCTGGCTTGCACATTCGTCCCTGTGCTTCGGTCAGAAACGGACTTATCAGTTGCCGTTTTATCCATTGGAGCTTCTGTAGCTTTGAGGGCTTTCTCCCAAAGTATCGAGCGAAGGCGGTCTGCCCTGTTCTTTCTGGTCTGCTTCGTAAAGGACATGCAATGGTGGCACGTCTGTACAATATGGCCTTCGCCCAAACAAAGGACACAGAGGGAGTGTCCGTCCGTAGGAGGTAGTTTGGCTCCGCACTTGACACACTTGCGGAACGGGGCCTTTACTGCCATGCGGCAGTCGCGACCGTAGTCGCTAAGATAAACTATCTACAAGAATATAATAATAAATTTTTTTTTTTTTTTTTTTTATAGATGAAA
This sequence comes from Elgaria multicarinata webbii, assembly GCF_023053635.1. Lineage (NCBI taxonomy): Eukaryota > Metazoa > Chordata > Lepidosauria > Squamata > Anguidae > Elgaria > Elgaria multicarinata. The sequence continues at coordinate 97,414,683 of NC_086172.1, forward strand.
AGAGAAAAAGGGCGAAAAAGAAGAAAGCTGAAGAAAGCTGAAGAAAAAGGTAAGTAGAAAATATTTTTAAACAGATTTAAGCAGAGAAACGCTAGAGGTTCAGTCTTTTGGTCTAGGCACGATGGCGGACGACGAAGAACTGAGGGAAGGGCGGGAACCCCATGGACATGCGCAGTAGCGTGGGGGAGGGGTTCCCGCCAAAAACGTTCCACTCAGCTAGAGAAGGTTCCGGTCTGGTCTCTGCGCAGGCGCAAAGCCCATATGTGTGATGCATAGAGACCACGAAGAAGAACCTCCTCTTCCTCATATTCTCCGTGGATTGCAGAGAACTCAGGTAGATGGGAGCAGTCTTTTTCTCACTCCATCAGCCCAGTGCTAAACCCTGTACCTTTCCCTAAATACTTTAGCATGCAAAAAACTTAACAGCAGCTCTATCTCCCACCAGTTTTGTTGGTAAGCTATGATAGGTATCTAATTTGATGTTATTTAGCTCAACATTAATATTTTGAGGTGCTTGTTTGTATAGAAATATCTTGCACCCGAATTCTAAAACTCATTTGTGTGGGAGTCAGTCTCACCGGTTTCGATTTAATATAAGGCATACTACAAAATTAATATAATAATTTTCCATGTTTCCCCATCCCTCCCCCAGTCCTAATATGCTATTGGTTTCCACATATACAATTGAATTTAAGCCATGTTGCCTACACCTTATGTAATCAAAATAACAGCAGTGTGCTGGTCAACTGATGAGGAGGGATTACTGTCCTGAATACCAACAAGGCCAGGCTCAATAGTCTGTGCCAAAATCATCTGCCTGAAGTAGTCTCACTCATGTCAGAAGACTCAGTTCCATTTTAATCTTTTTGCATCCTTGAAGAGTATAAATGGATTATCTATCCTAACAACACAAAGACACTCCAGTGTTGGTGACAAGTAGTCAGGCTCTCTTTCCTGAAAGAGCTGCTGCCAACTATCCATATGAGACCACATCAAGTATATTTTGCTCATGGTGTTAAAATTGCCAATCACCAATTCATAACAACACTATTCTGCTTATGGGGTTGCTTTGAGCTGCAATATAACTGTCATTATACTGTAAGGAGGAGACCTAAATCCAGAATCAATCAGGCAACACCACATTTTAAACCTTTTTTGGCCTGTTTGGGTAGGGAAAAACAAGGAGTGTGTTCCCATACAGATTACAGCTTGGTACCTACTGGCAAAGCGTTAATCTTTGCAAGCTGGTTTAACAGAGTGGCTAAGAGAGACAGAGCTATGACAGAGTACTCACTTCAAATCTTGCCTCTGCCATGAACTCATTTGGTAGCCTTAGGCAAGCCACTCTTTCAGCCTCAGTTCCCCTCCCCATATGCAATATGGTGGTCAATGACATTGGCTTACTTTACTAATGCATGCTCTAATTTTGTTTTTGTTTTTCTCCAAAAGAGGAGCTCTGGGCGATACTGATATAACATAACAAAGACAACATCAAACCTCCACCTGCTTCCTTTGCACATAAGCAAGTACAGTTGATTCTCATCCCTGGCAACCCAGCCCCATGAGGTGGAGCAACATCTGGAGCAAGCCCAGGCTGGTCTCCATCCCCACACAATCCCAACACATTTAAAAACAGAAGGTGCTAAACAGTACTGTTGCCAAGTTAATATTTGGATAAACTCTAAACTGTAAAGTTCCCATGTAGGCAGTAAGGCTGTGGATTCAAACTAACCCAATTAAATACAATAAAATATATGTCATTAGAATGCTCACGTTCCAAAATTAGCAGTTAGCCCAAAGAATATAGTCAAACAAGTGAATCATATGACCAACATACATCATCAACAAAGCAGATTTATTAGTTAAATCTGTTAACTAATAACCTAATGGAAGCTCATTAGATAAATCAGCTGTACATTTTTCAAATGTTTGTAAAACAGACATACAACTTAAATATCATGCTTTAACATCTACATTAAAATTATAATTCACCGTGCTCGTATAAAAAGTATAACTGAGACATGCAAATATTGCTTAATGAAACTTAAGAGTAAGTCTAGGGGAAGTAGATTTTTAAAGGGCAGACTAGTATTGATTGTAATATGAACTTTATACAATAGAATGTTTCCAATACAGAATATTTTCTATACATCTCAAATGTTAAATTTTGTAATCTAGCAAAGGATTATAGGAGGCAACAAGCATCTTTGCCAAATTAAGGTTATAATCAGTAGGTATTCATTACTTAAGAAATACATGACAGAAAAACAAACAAAAATCCAATAGATTCTGCTCAGTGAAAAATGCAAGGTGTTTGAACAATCATAGCCTTGGTAAACTGTTCCTCCTAAAGAATCCAACATTAAGTCTGAACAACATAAAACTGAACAACATTCATACTCACAAGAATGGAAAAGAATTGAAGATAATAGAGACACATATATATGTTTACATTTATTTGCAGTAAGTGGCAGATGTTTAAGCCTTGTTTTTAATCTTATGGTCTAAAAGGAACAGCATTAACTCTCACAAGCGACGGTTGTTTTCTATTTATCATGATTAATTGGCTAGACTGACTGTAGGTTAATTTATTATGAATAGGGGGAAAGTATTCAGTCTTTTTTTGCAGCAAAAAGTTTCACATATTTCTTGCAGCCTGCATAACGGATGGTACTATAGTTCAACATTAAAAAGGCAAAGTGCTCCTCAAAAGCCCAATTCCATTCCAAATGACGCAAATTAACAATCACAAGCTAAAGAAAAGTTAGCTTCCAGACCCAGACATACTGAGAAGAGAGTCCCAACAGTTCCAAGTAATTTAGAGTTTTGGATTTAAACCCACTATATAAATTAGGCACAATCATGTCAAAATGGCTTAACCCAAGCATCTGGAAAATGCCTTATGAATAGAAGAATATCTGAAAAAAGTACAATCAAAATAGGTTCCAATACAAGAAGCCAATCTATTCAAGATACTTCATCCCAACCTCATGCATGCAGAACACCCCCTTTCCACATGCACAAATCCACATCCATTCCTGTTATGTGCGAGAAACAGCCAGAAACTGGTGTTCTACATGCATCTGATGGTGGTGGACACTGCATATAGGTAAATGACCTGGGTCACAAAACACACTGGGCTCACTGTAGGTTGTTTAACCCCCGATGAATCGCAGTGCATGCCAAGCACCATTTTGAATATACAATCCCAGATCTGTCCAATTACCATGGCTTTGCCATGTCATTCAAACCCACTGTGGTTTATTCAAGGGTTAAACAATCCCTGCATAACCCTGCTACAAACCGTGAATTATGCAAAAGTTGTTTCACCCTTAATAACTCATGGTGACCAGATTTTTTACAAGGCAACCTCCCAATCACCCTGTTTGAGGGTTGCATGTTCAAAACAGCACATGGTACATGTTACAGCTCATCACGGTTTAAACAACCCATGATGATCCCAGCATGTCATGTAAACCAAATCAATCTGATTGAGAGGGGATTCAAAATAATGGTATAAAACCTCCACCCTTTGAGTTGGGCAATAACTATAAGAATTGTTAGATATATTTAAGAAGTGTGGTAAGGCATATGAATTACACTTGAAGACTCTTTTTTTGGTTAAAATGTTTTTTATTGGTTAATCTAACAACAGATCAATCAATGAAACAATGTACTCCTACAAATAAGACAAGCAAAACTGGACCCAACTGTATTGGTGGGTGCTTCTGGGTAAACATTTTTAGTAGATATAGAGAACTGCAATAACTTTTATATTCATATGAACATTTTCTGTTTTTATAGTCATATTGTACCAAACTAAATCAATGTCAATAATAGTGGGTTTTATCCATAAGTGTCCATGCACCAACAGAACAGCAACTGCTAACAGAACAAATTCCCCCTCCTCCCTGCAGCTTCCCATGTCTCTCCAAATCTGCTCTGGATGTTTGGGGGCCCCACCAGAGCTGATTTTGGGGGGGGGGAAGGAAAGTCCCATTGCGCTATGTTGGATCATTAAGCTGTTGCCACTACTTGTGAAAAAACTGACACCAGGAGGAAAAGTGTGTGGCAGTAAACTATAATTTATTAACTAGTTGGCCTTCGCTTATTTCTTTTATTATCTGTTATAACACAAATGTATCATGCATTAGGTAAGTGTTCAAGACGGTTCAGAGGACTGCATAAAGAATAAGAGAAGAATGAGAATATATATTTTACTATAGATTTTTACAAAACAGTAAATACATACTTGCCATTTTTCATACCAGAACAGAAAATGCAATTGGTCAGAACAAAAAGCAAAGATTATGAGGTATTTCAGAAAATATTCAGAAAATGTCAAAGTGTAGAAATTGATAGCAGGCTGCTCATGTAGGAAAGGCACTGTAGGCTCCCAAGAGAGTTGGCAACCAAAAAGGAGGCGGTTACTTTAAGAAATCCTTGCTGAAGCCAAGTCAGGAAAAGAGGACAGTGAAGTAATCTTGCTTAATGTCATGTGTGCAAGGCTGAATCTAGCAATACCAACTTATGTGGAATTGTAAATATTCTATAGTCATAAGATAAGAAAATTATAATATAATTATGTATAACTGCACCAGGCCAAAGTGATTTCCTGAAGCATAATCTGCTTAATATCTAAATATAGCCTGAAAAGTTTTCTGTGGCTGCGTTCAGATGTCACAGCCTATGATGGGTTAATAAGCTATTCACAGTAGCTAATTTTTTAAATAGCCCACGATCCCCCACCACATGAACATGGGCTAATGAGCAACTGTGAGTAATTTATTAAACTAACGTGTGTAATTTGTCTCATCCCCTGCCTTTCTGCAGCCTTCCCACCCGAAAAAGGGCACTGGTTCCTCCTTACGATCTCTGTCTCTGCGCACTGCTCTTGAGAGCTGACAAAAATGACAGCTGTCAATAAAAAGGTGTAGAAAAAGGTCCCTACAAGGAGCTAGGAAAGCACCCTGTTTCTTCTGTGGAAGCGAGGATGCCAGGCATGGGGGCCCTTGCCTGGCACCACCACTTCCTCAGAAGAAACAGGATGGGTGGGAGGAAGGATCTTAAACCTACTTCCCAGTGGAATCCCCCTCATGCCGGGGTGTGGGGACACACACAAGGGTCCTCCACGTTGGCGCCCTTTCCTCCCCTGCCCCACACCTCCCTACCTCCAAGGAAGTCTTTTCCCACAGGTCAGGGAAACGGATTTCTCCCACAACTTGACTTTTAAATGTCAAGCAGCAGAAGAAATCCTTTTCTCTGACCCGTGGGAAAAGGTTTCCTTGGAGGTAGGGAGGTATGGGTTGGGGAAGAAAGGGGTGCCCCGACATGAAGGGGGGTTCTGCTTCTATTGTTGTCCTTTTAAGAAAAAGGGATTCCAAGAACAATAAAAGAAAATCAGGGGAGGGGGCAAAATTCAAGGTCTGGCCAAGAACTGTGCAGACAGCACAAATTTTTGCCAGGGATTGAAGCCCCTTCCCCCATTTTTTCCAGATGGGTCAGCTTCAAATCGCTAAGGGAACTCAATGAAAATCACTCCCATCAAGTTCCATTGACAATTTGAAGCTGCCCTGTCTAGAAAATCAGAGTGGTGCGTGTCAATCCCTGGCAAAGGACTGTATTGCCCCCACAGCCCTTGGCAAAGGATTCATCCCCTAGCCCCCATTTTCCAAACAGGGTAGCTTCAAATCATCAATGGAACTCTGTGGGAGTTATCTTTATTGAGTTCCCTTGACAATTTGAAGCTGTCCCATCAGGAAAATTGGGGTGTGGTGGGGAATGAACCCTTTGCCAAGAAATGTGTTGCCCTGCCCCCAAGGTGCAAGCCTTCATGGATCTGTAGACTCTACCATCTCTACTGATCAGTCTCATTTTGGGTCCATGCTGAAATTCATTTTAGGCTCATTTCCATCCCACTGTCAGAGGAAGCATCAAGCACTTGTTTCAAGTAGGACAAGTATCCAAGCCTTGTGGGCAAGCCCAGAGAAACCAGGACACAGGATGTCACAGTTCTTTTGCTTCTCTTCTTCTTTTTGTCCAGTCTCATCCAAGTATGGGTCCACTCATGTCTATGATTACAAATAGAATTCGTCCACATCAAGGACTAGTTTATACAAAACTGTTCCTGTTAGAATTGACCATTCTACTACTAATGAGCCTCTTAGGACAATAAAAATGGAATAAAGTGATCAAACAGATCAGGGTGTGCTTCTAAACTATACTTGGATGCCCTTCACTTTCTTCCTAATGCCAAACATCTCGTGTTTGAAGTCTGATACAGCTCTGTTCTGTCAGCAAGATATCTTTTAGATTCTCCATGCATACCTCCCTTGAGCGAGAGGTCAAGTATAAGCCACAGATGAAGTTTTGGCAAAATGGCAATGTTTGGCTGCTTGTTTGGGGTTATAGCAACTGCATCACAGATTTGTGGTTGCAAGGTAGCCAATCTGAAATGAGGAAAACATAGGATCCAAAGGCAGTTTTTCTTATAAAACACACACACACACACACACACGTCAATAGTCTCCCTCCACCTTCACCCCATAACATGTGGGCTAAGAATTCCAGTGCTTCTACAAAGGCTATTTTCAGATACTGACTATCAACTCCCATCATAGCAGCACTCATAACATTCCGAGATAATTGTACATAAAAGTCTAGCACCTTCTCTCAACATTAAAAAAAGACAGAAAAACAAGATAAGAATGTGAACGTGTTTTTGCATCTTGAATTATGGCCAAATTTCTGAATGGTGATATGTCATCTGCTGCCATTCAATTTTATTGGCCTTTCATGTTGACACTGAATTCTAGTCCACTGCCTGCAGATGGATTCATATTGCAAGGACACAAATTACTTCCTAAGATCCATCACCAGAAATTTATTTTTTAAAGCCCACTGTGAAAACCATGTTTAAACTTATGCATTAGAGGTCCCCAGAAAAAGAGGATCATTGCCCTTCAATCACTCTATCATCTCTTCTTGCACAGAAGCCTCCTGCCTCCTGTGGGAGCTGTTACTGGATATCTCCCAGTTGACTGCCTAATTGATCCGTCTATAAATACTAGAAGCAAGCAGCAGCCTCTCTACCAAGTCTCACCACAGTGCAGATTGCCAATGCCCAACAATCCCTATCAGTTCTCCATGCCACTCAGGGTTCCACAATTCTCACTGGGCTCTTTCTAGCCAATCCCCATGGGACATCTTCATTCTACTCACCAACCTTCATGAGACCTTCTGCACTTCAGGGTTTTCATCAGCATACAACTATCCTCTGCACATTTCTTGGTGTATAAAGATTTCAAAGCCTAGTATGCCAAAGTAGCAATGCATATTACATTATCTTTCACACAATTGTGAGTTCAGATGTAACAATAAACACCCTTCAAGGCAATCATCAGTAGTACATTTCATTGGCAAGGTGATGAGTGGGGAGAAATACTATTTAGACTTTTCTGTCTCCACTTAAAATAATATAGGTGAAGCACTGACCAGGAGACATCTGGGCTCCTATGCTACAACTCTTGGGTTCACATCATATTAACAGAGCATATGATGACTTTGTCCTCTGTTATGCAAACTTTTTTGAAATTTTGGAACACAAAGCTTGAGATGTTAGTGAATTCAAAAAGTGATGACTATTGTAGAGGTAGTGTAGCATGGTAGTTAAGAGCACACAGTGTGAGCTAGTGACTTCAAATATAAACTTGCTGGCTGTCCTGACGCAAGCCACTACCTCTCAGCCTCACCTAGCCTTGGAATTATATAAAGTGAACATATAACCATTAGACAATGAATGGAAAGGTAACTACACATTTTCTTAAATTCTATTCAAACTTTTATTTAGAGAAAAAATATTAATCCTTAAATCAAATTAGGATGAATTATTTATTTATTTTCGTGACCTTTGAGTTTATTTATTTATTATTTACAATAATTGGCCTAATAAAGGTATTAGACCCATATGGATTTTAAAATTAAGATTTGCTGATAAAAACAATGTTGGAACATGTTTTTATCCCATACTTAATCTTTAGGAGACAATCCTATGAATGTTACTCAGCAGCAGGTTTACTCAATGGGACTTATTTCCATGTAAGCATGTATTTAACTGCATCTATAAAGACTTCTTTGTGGATACAGCATCAGTTCACACAGACATTCACACATACATACATATTAAACAGTTCCATATTATACTATGCATTATACTATTCCAGTGCATTATACTATGAACATTTTAGAGCAGTTCCAGTGCATTATACTATGAACATTTTAACAGGAACCATTCCGCAAAATCCCAGGAAGTAGTAAGTGCAGTTCATATGCTAACAACTGTTACAAGGGTCACGTTCTGATTCCACCAGTCACTTAATATAACTAAGTAATTAGGTAACTGGAAGCTGGTCAAAGGAACATTCGAAATGTAGCAACAGAGGCCCTAGCAGGCAAGGACACTTAAAGAAGGTTAAGCAGTGAGCTTGAATGCCTCATTGTTTGGACTGGTTCATGCAACCACTTCCGTATTGGATCCTTGCCCCATTTGGCTAATAAAAACTAGCAGGGAAGGAACAGCTGGCTAGGTCAGGGAGGTGATTAGAATCATAGAATCATAGAAAAGCAGAGTTGGAAGGGGCCTACAAGGCCATCGAGTCCAACCCCCTGCTCAATGCAGGAATCCACCCTAAAGCATCCCTGACAGAGGGTTGTCCAGCTGCCTCTTGAATGCCTCTAGTGTGGGAGAGCCCACAACCTCCCTAGGTAACTGATTCCATTGTTGTACTGCTCTAACAGTCAGGAAGTTTTTCCTGATGTCCAGCTGGAATCTGGCTTCCTTTAACTTGAGCCCGTTATTCCGTGTCCTGCACTCTGGGAGGATGGAGAAGAGAACCTGGCCCTCCTCTGTGTGACAACCTTTTAAGTATTTGAAGAGTGCTATCGTGTCTCCCCTCAATCTTCTCTTCTCCAGGCCCAGTTGTTTCAGTCTCTCTTCATAGGGCTTTGTTTCCAGACCCCTGATCATCCTGGTTGCCCTCCTCTGAATACGCTCCAGCTTGTTCAGATTAATGCCTCTCTGCAAGAGGGAGTGATCCCAGGCCCCCTGAAAGAGGCAGTAGTAAGTTCACTCCCAAAGAAATCCTCCTTAGACCCAGAAAACCTTAAAAATCATAGACTAGTGGCAAATGATTCATTCCCGGGGAAGGTCCTTGAGCAGGTGGTTGCAAGCAAGCTCCAGACACTCTTGGATGAGACTGTATCTGGATCCATTTCATCCAGGGTTCAGACCAGGTTTTAGCATAGAAACAGCCTTGGCCACCCTGCATGATGACCTAAGTTGGGTGAAAGACAGGTGGAGTGACCTTGTTGATTTTCCTTGATATCTTGACAGCTTTTGATACAATAGACCATGGTATCCTCCTGGGATGACTGTCTGAATTGAGAGTGGGGCAAACTGCATTGCAGCAGCTTTGCTCCTACTTGGAAGGTCGGCTCCAGAAAAGGTTATTTGGGGAACACTGTTCAACCTTGTGGATTCCAGTATGAGGTTTTGGTCTGTTTTGTCCCCCATGCTGTTCAACATCTATATGCAGTCATCCAGAGTTTTGGGGTATGTTGCCATCTTTACATCTTCAGCAGATGAAGCTGTGGATGTGCTAGATCAGTGCCTATCTGCAACAATGGTCTGGATGAGGACTAATAAATTGAAACAAAATCCAGGCAAGAATGAGATGCTGATGGTGGGTATTTCTTCTGACCAGATGGAGGGTGCTCAGTCTGTTCTGGATGGGGTTGCACTCCCCCTAAAGGAGCGGGTGCACAGTTTGGTTCCCCTAGAGCCATTTTTGTCACTTGAAGCTCAAGCAGCCTCAGTGGCATGGAGTGCCTTCTACCAAATTTAGTTGGTAGGCTAACTTCACCCCTATCTGGACAGGGATAATTTGGCTTCAGTTGTCTACGCTCTGGTAACCTCCAAGTTAGATTACTGCAATGCACTCTATATGAGGCTGCCTTTGAAGACAGTTCAGAAGCTGCAGCTTGTGCAAAACCCAGCAGCCAGACTTGATAACAGGGACCAGAATGTCCGAACATATAAGACAGACTTTGACCCGCTTTCACTGGCTGCCTGTATGTTTCCAAGCCCAATACAATGTGCTGATCTTAACCTATAAAACCTTTCACGGCTTGGGACCACAACATGAACCTACCTGTACACTACACGCAACAGCTAAGGTCCTCCTCTGAGGGAGGCTCAGAAGACAGCAACAAGACACAGGACCTTCAGCAGTGCATGAGTTTTAATTGAATCTGGATTTGTGTTATGGTTGATTGCTCCAAGTTTTTAAATAGATGCTGTCCCTGTAGATACTGTCTATTTGTGGGTTTTTATGTAAATGGTTTTTAAATTTTGTATACAGCATTTTTAATGTTTTTAATCTTTGTAAACCACCCAGAATATAGTAATGTAAATAATAATAATTGCAAGTTCAGCTTTAGCTTAGAAGAGATATAAAGAAAGAGGTTTTGCTCTTTTTTGCTTTCCCATTAGAGATATCAGTAAGGAAACAGATAATAATCCAGCTAGACGGAGAGGAAAAACAGGAAAAGATGACCGTCACTTTATGTGTCACAGTTGGACAAAAGCAGAAGAGAAAGAATTATTAAGCAGAATTATACACATTAAATCTGTAGGAAAAGATTGTCTATTTATGAAACTGAAAGTACCCAGTTATTTTAGATCAATTCTTTATTATTCCTCTCTATATAACTTGGTCATATATACTGAGAGCAAACTTAGATGGTCAAGTCCGGCTCTAATTTATTCTACATGGCTTAAGACCCAAATATCTCACCAGTACCAGTGTGCCTGATGACCAAATTCAGTGCAAATTTGCATAGTTCTGTCCCACTCTAACCTAAAGCTCTTGTTGTTCCAGTGCAAGCTGCATTGCAAAAGCTAGGATGAGATGCTGCCTTATTGCTTTTATCATGTGTCCTTTACAATCATACATTAATTATCTTAACTCTAAATATTTTGTACAAGATGCAGTGGTGGCAACCAATTTTGATGGCTTTAAAAGGGGGTTAGAAAAGCTCCTGAAGGAGAAGGCTATTAGTCCTGGTGGCTATGTGCTACTTCCCTAGCAGCTGGTGTACAGTATGCCTATGTACACCAGCTGCTAGGGAACATGGCAGAAGGGTGATGTTGCACCTCTGTCCTGCTTGTGAGTTTCCGGTCGGCAGCTTGGTTGGCCACTGTGTGAACAGAATGCTGGGCTAAATGGTCCCTTGGTCTAATCCAGCAAAGCTCTTCTTATGTTCTTATTTAAAAGATTATAAGCTACCTTTTAGGTAGCTTACTACCCCCAACGTGAGTAGTAAGGAATAAGTTTGGGTCCAGACAGAAAATGCTACAAAAGATTCCCTTTCGTAATAAGTTGACTTGCCAAGTACTTGCACTCTTTCATACAATCAGTTCACATTTTGTCCTTGTGCTTCTCTATATTATAAACATTATGCTTCACTGATCCATTTCCCAGTAATAAATACTTTGCAGAAGGCCCATCTTAACAAATGAAAGACACTTGCATATCATCTTCACATCATTTGCTAAGTGTTTGAAGTATCATTTATATTAAATCAGACAACTTTCTTTTATAAGTTTATGTAACCTCTTTGTTTACGAAAAAATCTATGCCCTAGTTATATAAAAATGTTTCTTTTTATAATCTATTTTTTAAAAGATTCTAAATTCTGGATTCTCTTGATATCCAAACAACTTTATTCCATATGTCCAGGTACGTTTTTAAAAAGGTGATCACTACATTTCAAGATAAACTAGCTAGTAAGGCTTCAGCATCACATTCAAGATTAAATAACTATTTATGATATACGTACTCAAGGAAATAAAAATAGTTAAGTTACCTCCTAAAAACCCACCAGGGCTCAATGTGGAATACATGGCATAGTGGCATACATGGCACCACCAGTCATTTGATCCTATCTCACAGGGTTGTTGTAGGATTAGGCTGGGAGATAGTGACTGGTGCAACATCACCTAATGAGCTTCATAGCTGTGTGAACATTTGAATCTGGGTCTCTCTGACACTGTAGCCACCATACCATACTGCATGGACCAGCTTTTCTGAAGCAATTCAACTATTAAATGTTTCAAAGTAGATATGTATTCAAAGGCATAACATCCCAATAACCCAGCCCTACCCCTGGCTGTAGCTTTCAAAGTTCTGGCATACATTACAATACGTATAGTGGCATACTGTTCAAGGAAAGCATGGCAGAGCTGGATAGTATTGTCAAATATGTCATTACACAGAAAGGTGGCAGGGGAGGGGGGAAGCCCTGGCTAGTTCCTAGCTAATGTAACCCTGAACAACACTGGAAGCTCTGTGGCCCTTAGGATGAACTCGCCTCTCTATCTCCTCTTGGCATGGGAGAAAGGAGAGAAGCGCTGAAGTCTGTGCTGTGATGCACAGAGACAACATCCCTATCAAACTCTCAGTCAAATCTCATTCCCTTCTCAAAGCCTTCCTTTCTGAAACCATGTAAAAGTTACCATCAGCTGTAATGCAGGGCAGAAAATTTTCCAGACCTTTATTTTTCCACAATTTTTTTCCCATGCCATAACTTAATTTGTAAAAAAATAAATGCATGCAAATTGCAAATACAGTAGTAGACAAGCTTGGTAATTTCAAAGTTGTAATTAATGTTTTTCAAGTTCTCATCCCTAGTAGCAAGTATGTGAGGGGATACACATATGTCACTGAAATACATATACATCTCAGAGTGAAATGGAATTCATAAATAGTGATAGCAAAACTGAAGCTGCCTCAACTTTAATGGAACGGAGTCAAACTCTGTTAAATTCTATGATTGTTGTCAGCATGTCATGCACATTTCTTTGGGTTGCTAAAATTAACGTGTCAACAGTTTTCAATACCTTTGTTCTTCCCACCACTTTAAATTTAAACAATGTAAAGGAATGTCAGTCCCGGCTTTCTGACACCCTCTGGCAAGTTGACACAGATCAATGATTACAAGAAAACCCTTTATTGCAGTAGATCAGGTTACACAGATCCACCTTTCAAGAATTCTCAGCAGTGCTTAAACTGTTACAGGCCCCCAAAAACAGATAGTATAGACAAAAGGCTATCAGCACGTTGCTTTGAACAAGAGAAAATTCCAAAACTAAAATCCATTCAGTGTCAGAGATCAAGTCCACCATTCGATTCTATGGTACATATTTCAAGGCAAACAGAAGTTCAAAAGACACAGCAAGTCCAGGCAAGAAAGCATTCCAGGCAATCAAATATGAAGTTACATGACTTATGGCAAACAAGACTCATTTAGTAGATTTATATACCGCTGAACATATTTAAAAATATCTCTAACAATTAATAGTCAGGCAATTAAAGGTAGACAAGAGGTCGAGATTCACAAGAGGTCCAGACAATTCAAGGTAGGCATGAGTTCTCAAATGTTCAAGCAAGAAAGCATTTTGGGCAAATAAAGATGATGTTCCCAGCAAAGGCTTGGTAGCCTCTGCACCAGCTTAAATACAGCAGAGTGCCAACAGTTTTCAGTACCCCTTCTGACAACAGGACTAGGGTTGTCAAAGGAATCTGCCAGAGCTTTCATCACCTTGTCCCTCCCCCTGGATTTCAGTTCATTTTTCTGCAAGCTGGCCCAACTCAGTCTGCATCAAGTCAGACCATTCATGGATTTTCGGAAAGGGGGGGGAGGGATTTACTCAAAAAAAATTTTTTTGAAAAAGTCTTCAGATTTCAGGATATTTGTTGCGCAGCTTGCAAATGCAAGCCAAGCCAAGTCGGGGGTGCCACAGAAAACCGATGAGCCCAAAAAGGGCTGGCCTTCTCTTCTGCCCTTTTCAGTTGACATCTCAACCTGGATGACACCCCCAAAAGTCCCCTCCCTGCATAGTCCTCCTAATGCTCAGTTCCCACAGAAGATTTCTCTGGTTGTAAATCAGAGATCTGATTCAAGGCTGTATCTTGCAGTTGGGGCTTATATCACACACACGCTGTCAGCCTGCAATCAGATGGGAAGCCAGGCAGAGCCAGGCTCTCAGGCCCTGAGCTTCCCATATCAGGACTGAGTCTGATCAGATTCCAAAGGGCTCTTTGAATTTCTACAAGAATTCCAATAAAAAAGTTTACATAATATATATTTTTATGTGAATATCAACAAAAAGAACAGAAAATACATCGTGAAAGGGGGGGGGGAACCATACATTACTTATATAAGATTATCATCATTTTCCATCACGTGTACCATACACACACAAAAAAGGAGAGAGTTATACAAAGGTTTCAAGAAAAGCAGACCAGATATCCGTATATTTATCCACTTGCAAGTTGCGTCTATATAACACCCATTCAAAAGCTGATAATATTATTAGGTCCGTGATCCATTGCATTATGGGAGGTGTGAATTTGTACTTCCAATGGAATAGTGTAAGTGTTTTGGCTGTCATAAGGGCTCTGAAGATCCAACTGCGCTAACTTCCAAGAAGTCAGTAGGTAATTTAGGAAGACATGCACATTGTTCCATATTATAGATTGCTTCAGTACAAAGTTCATCCTTATTATAACCTCCTCCCCAAAAGGGTCAACTACAGGGCATTGCCAAGTTAAAGAAGCATTAGATGCATTACATCTCCAAATATACAAGAGCAAAAATCAGCAGTACATAACATAAACCAACATAAAATAGCATTACCAAACTCAACCAAGAACTGCTCAAATGAGGTTTTTAGCAGCTAATAGCTAAATAATGAGTGCGGCAGCAAAATACACAAATTGAGAAGGGCCTATTCTTTGAGGCAGCCAAACCAACCTTAAAAGATGGGAGCACTCAGAACAGGTTCTCTGATAATCTTAAAGCACATAGAGGCACCACTTGAGGAGAGAATCTTGAAAGCTATTTAGGACTTTCAAGGCCATAGATAGCACTTTGAATTGTGACTGGAAGACAGTGTAGTACTTTAAGGTGATTACTTTCTGCAGCCAGCTCCAATTAGTAATTTGACCATCACATTCTGGAACAGCTGAAGTTTCTGAAGACTTTTCAAAGGCAGGCCCACCTAATCACATTACAGTAATCTAATCAAGAAATGACCAATGCATGCATCAGTGGTCATTCTTCCTGTGACAACTTGGTGAAGAAATTTCTTCCAGAATTTTTACTACAGTGACTGGGATTTCAGCACGAAGAAACATTAAAGCAAGGTCAGAAGATAGTAGGGATAGGGACTAAGAACGATGGAATGGATGGAACACGGAGAGAGATGTTCAGAACAGACACATTCCCAGAATTCATTTCATTTCAAAATCTTCAAGCCTGAATATTTTCAGATCCTTTTACATATAAGGGCTAGAAACTTCCTTTGTTTAAAAGTTGCCAAATAATTCATGTCCAGATTCTCGGGCAGCCAGGGATTTTGTCTGGATACTAGCTTCTTAAAACAGCTACTGTGAAAGGACTTGCTTTTTAGAAGCCTATATCATATTCATAATGAACAAGATAGGAATGTATCTAATTCTGTATGCAGAGACATGTATAATTAGAGCCCCTTGTATCCTGTGTGTAACTCAAATCACTCAGATTTTGGTGAGTATGGGGAGAGTTTCAAATCTGACATGAGTGTATATGATATGTTTCCATGACTGATTCTCTCTCTTGAACTATGTGGTAGTTCCTTTAACTTCAGCTTTATTTAATACAACACGTTTCCACTTCTGCTTTTTATGATGTGATTGTTGTTTTGTAAAGCACCATACATATTGATGATATTCTATAAAATATACAATTTTTCTTCTAGGAAAAAAAGCACCACAAATAAATGTCTTCATTTTAGCCTTAAAACAAGCTTCTTTTGGTAAGTACCAGAAGAACTAATTAGAAAATTCAATATTATCTCTCATTATTATAATGTGGTGCAATAGCTTAGCAGGCATCTTGACAGTGATGAAGAATTCTTTATCTTCTCACAAGCCAATTCCAAATGTCATGCACAGATCATGTATTAGAAGTATCCTATGTAGGCTATATTAGAGACGGCCAAAAATATTTGATCAAAGCCAGTAAAACACCCATGACAAAAGCCTCATTCTCAACTTCTCCATCATACTGATTAAATTCCTCATACAGAAATCAAAACACACAACTTGAACTGCAAAACACAATCCTTTCTTACTTTGGAGCACTTGATAAGTGTTTATCCACCAACAACAGAGATTCATCTAAAGTGACTGTCAAAATATTTTAAAGGCATGAAAATGCACCACCTTAAAAGGCTGTGTGAACGAGATGGTGAGCTTGTCTTCTTGAAAGACTAGGGGGGAAACAAAAATACACAAACTGTTTACAGACAGCATGGAGCAGGCAATAAAATCTTTGGTGATGGAACACCCATGAAAAAAAAGTTTTCTAAACAATGCTAAGTGCTCCTGAAAGTAGCTTAAAGGATTAAACTTCACTGTGGCTATGTGAGTGTAAGCAACTTCATATAAACATAGAGCAATACTGCAAGTGCAGTATATTAGATTCAGGTAAAATATATTTAAAGCTTCTCTATAATTTATATGAAGGTCATTTAAGACATTACTTTTTCCAAAATAGGTTTTAAATCCTAGGTTGAAAAAGCATGATTAGTGTTTTGTTTCTTTATGTTTTAAGAGTTTGGACTGGTAGTGCAGATCTCTTTCATTGCAGGTATATAGAGCAAAAAAGGTGATCTATGTGGTATTTTAATAAACTGTGTACCCCAAATGAAACAGACTTTCATTCAGGTATTATAGTGTATACACGTTAATATTTTTTCCCACTTCTGATTTCCAAAAGAAATTAATCTCTGTCAGGAAAAGGAACACAAGCACTCAGATGTGGAGACTAGCCTTCAAAATGAGTTGATGCCAAAAATCACCAAGGCAAAAATAAGAACATTAAATTTAAATGACTGCTATAAATAAAAAATGTCCTATTTGCACATATTTTTCCTAAATAATAATATATACCAATTGTTTGATATAGCCATTAATATGTTGACTTGCATATAACTTTATTATAATTTCTTAAATATAACTAAACATAAAAGCTGTTTTGGAGGCAGTGTTAAGGCTATAGGTTATAGAAGCAAGCAATAATCTGGATTTAAAAAGAAGAAAATACAATGAGACACAATGCTTAAACAGCTTACTCTTTGCTTATGATTTCTGTCAAGCTACATTAGAAGGATAAGTAAGAACTAGCTACACAAAGAGAACATGAGCAAATGTATTTAAGCCTGACTCAATATATATTGTATTGATAGCAACATTAGCCATGTTGGTTTTTGCTTAACCCAAGATCTTAAGCCAAACTTACAGAAAATCCAGGATGTAACCATAGAGTTCAGATCCATATACACTGGAATATATGCATACAAGCCATGCAAATGTTATTAATGTGCTTGTGTGTCAAAATGACAGGTGAGGTGTGATCCCATTTCCTCACCCTGCATAGCATTTGGTTCTTAAATTTCATCCAGATTGGCCCTCAGTTACCTTTAAAAAAGCTCTCTTTTTAGGGAAAGGTTTGTGAGTAGGGTAACCAGAATAATACAGAACCATGATCATACTCCGAAGTGCAGAACATGGACCTTTACAAACAGAAGTTTCATTTTTACTTGAAAATATTTAACTTCAGGCACGTTTACATTCCTCAACACACAGATCACCACTACATTACATAACACAGTTTTTTAAGTAGTGGTCAATCTGCTTCTTCTACCATTTTTCTTATTGCAGAAAATTCATTAAGGAGGGAAAGACAGAACAGTTGCACAATATTGTTTGTTTGGTAGCATAAGAACATAAAAATATCTGTGCTGGATCAGACCAAGAGTCCATCTAATCCAGCATTCTGTTCACACAGTAGCCAAGCAGCTGTCGACCAGGAACCCACAAGCAGGACAACACCCTCCCACCCATATTTCCCACAAACTGGTGTACATAGGCTTATTGCCTCTTCTATTGGAGGTAGCACATACAGTATTTCTTCGATTGTAAGACGCCATCGATTTTAAGATGCACACTAATTTCAGTACCACCAACAGAAAAAAAACCCTAAAACAAACCCGCGATTCTAAGACACACCCCATTTTTAGAGATGTTTATATGGGGAGGGAAGTGTGTCTTAGAATTCAAGAAATACGATAGCTATCAGGACCAGAGGCGACTGATAGATTCTCCAGGAATTGATCTAACCCCTTTTAAAGCCATCCAACTTGGTGGCCAACACTACATCTTGTGGTAATGAATTCCATAGTTTTAACTATGCACTGTGTGAAGAAGTACTTCATTTTCACAGTGCATTGTTGAACTACAGAATTTACACTAGGAACTCTCCATCTGGTAGCACCCTAAGCCATGTAGATTTGATTCACAAGTCTTTCCCCCTCACCACTCTCCAATTAAAAGCTTAAAACTCCCTATTTAAATTCCAGTACTAAACACTGTTCTACGGATTATTTAAGATAAAGGCTTAAAGTATTTTTAAATAATATACTATGAAGGGGGTCAGTTACTGTTCAATGCTGGACATTTTAAAAAGCTGTGGAAGAGGTTATACTCACAATGTGAGGATTCAGAGAAGGCATGTGATTAAAGAACAACAGTTTGGCCTTCCCAGAACCAAACAGCTGGTAAAATATTATCAACATCCCATTGATAGCCCATCTTCAGCCATAGACTATTGACTACCTAGAATGTCCAACCTTGTGTGTTTCCTGCAGTATCAAGATAAAGGGTTTCAATAATATTTTGATCATACCAAACATGGTGATGTCTTGCTTTTTCAAAAATACAGCTGCAAAAACGTACCTGAACAATAAGTTACCTTGGATACTCACTGTTTCTAACACATGCCATCACCTTCCCAAATGTCTCCTCCCAAAAAGAGAGAATGTTCTCATGGAGAGAGAGATAAAGCATAAATATATGCCTTCCTGGGACAAATATTTTGCCTGGAGTGGTTATGCAGCCTTTGAGAACAAAGCATTTCCAGTAATTATGTAGATTTATGACCCATGTTCACCCAATAACAATTGTTGCTATTTGAAGAAGACATGTTATAATACATAGTAATCTAGCAGCACTTGTTGTAAATGCTTAGTTCAGCAATAACAAGTGGGTGCAACTGAAGTGTGGGAGGCAGTTTGCTCAGTGGTACAGTACTATAAAATTGGTAGCTAATCATATGGGGTAAATGCCAACAAGAATCTCAGTTTAATCACTATTTTACTAGTCATGGCATCTCATACTGTCATAAGTTATACATCCATGATCTATGGAAAACCATACTCAGATACCTTGGCTGTAATTTTTATTACACAGGATTGAGCTGCATGTCTCAAAACTATTTTAAGCAAGTCTTAGACATAGTTTCCCATTTTTATAAGAATATCCAAGTGACAAAGTTCCATAACTGTTGCTTGTGCTCATCAGTTTGCAAAAAATTGGCATTGACAGTTCTCAGAACAAGTATAAAGAGGATTATTTTGGTCTCAGAGATTGCTAGGTCAGAGTTTGGCCCACTGCTGAAAATTCCTACAAACCTTATTCAATGGCCAACAAAGGTTTGGCAACAAAGAGGACAGCTACTTCACTCTTTCAGCTCAACGTCCATAATTGCTATCCTTCTTTTATTCACTTTTTATGGGGAAGTCAGATATAATTAATCAATCCATGTCATTAATCAATCCATGGCAAGTCAGATATAATTAATCAATCCAGTGCTTTTTTCTTTCTCCAGTATTTCCTTAATCTTTTCCATAGACCTCAGAAAAATCAGACCTTTTTGAAAGAATCGAACAGCAGCACAACCACCTCTGGTAAAGACTGTTCTTAGCTGCTCTTCTGCCTTTCCTGCTTCTGCCTAATAATTACTACTTCTTTCCTTTTTGCAGAGACCTGACAGCTCCCGTTGTCCATTAAGTTGGGTAGAGTGGGAAAGAAATCAGTTTTGGAGAAGGTTCCACAAGTAACTCCCTGAGGCTGAATCTGGTTGCCAGCATTGACTATTTATTTATTTACTAGCTGTACCCTGCCACGGGTTGCTGTGGCTCAGTCTGGTTAAATTGAAAAGAAAGAAAAGACAAAGCGGATGTTTCTAATATGTTTAATTTCACAATGCTTGTGGATATACAATATTTTTAGTTGTTCCATTGTCTGAGTAGATATAGAGATTGTCTGGTTTGCCGACTCTAGAACATGCAACATATAATTGTCCATGTGAGAAGCAATCTGTGTCTAGATCTAAACCGCACAATTCTAAAGATTGGCCCTGAGCTTTGTTGATGGTGATTGCAAACGCCAATCGAATTGGGAATTGCAATCTCTTAAATTGAAATGGCATATCTGTTGGAATCATAGGAATGCAAGGAATGAGGACATCTTCACCTTTGAAAGGTCCTGTCAAGATTGTTGCTTCTATGACCTATAAGAGCAAATAGGAGAGAACATGCAAATAGGAGAGGAGGCAGAGGCAGTGGATTGGCCTACTGTTTGTTTTTTAAAAAAGGATGTTTTTACGGTGAGGAGGTTAGTGGAAACTCCTGGCAGTTACCTTTCTTCAGAACGTGTAACTGTCACAGGTGTGACATCTATATTCACTCAGCCAATTGTGAGAGAACATGCAAATAGGAGAGGAGGCAGAGGCAGTGGATTGGCCTACTGGTTGGCGATGTCACAATGACCTATAAGAGCAAATAGGAGAGAACATGCAAATAGGAGAGAAGGCAGAGGCAGTGGATTGGCCTACTGGTTGGCGATGTCACAATGATCAGCAGGACTGGTTTTGAGGAGGCCTATTTCTTCGATTTTAAGACAAACTTTTGTCCCCCATATAGAACATAGTTACATAACAACGCTCGCGTATTCGAATGCAACGTTGTGTCAAAATTTCAAAGCAATCGGTGAAGAACTTTCGGAGATATAACATCTGTTTCCAACGAACATTTACATTTTTATTTATATAGATAACATGAACATAGCACATCTGCTACAAGCTATCAAGGCAATGTACAACAATTTAAAACATCATGAGTAGTAGCAAATATCTGGCTTGACTACTATGAAGTTGCTGCTGATGAGAGAAGATGCAAATGGAAATTGTTTTTAATTCAGTGTGTGCACTTATATTTTAATTATTTATTCATTTATTTATTTACTTAAAGCATTTCCCCCAGCCTTTAGCCAAAAAGGCTCCCAAACCAGTTTACAGAGATAAAAAGTGTAACATGACAGCTCCTGACCTCGGGCCTACAATTAAATTTAAGACATGACTCACAAGGAATAAGGGATAGGGAGGGAAGATTTAGATATTTAAAAAAATGTTTTAAAAATCTAGTTGAATTGATGGTGATACTTACTTCCTCTTCCTCACCAGCTCATGGGTAGTTGGTTAGAATGGCCTCTGTGACAGGAGGAGGAGCCCAAACCCTGCTTGGTGAAGCAGAAGCTGGAGATGGGGAAGAGGAAGGCAATGGTGACACTTCACCTGATTGGCTACTTCTTCCTCTTCTGCTTCCTCTCTTGCTCACGGGGCAATTAGTTGGAATCATCTCTGTGAGAGAAGGAAGGGCCCAGTCCCTGCTTGAATAAGAAGATGTAGGAGCAGATGGAAAAAGTGATGGTGATGAAGTCCTTTTCCTCTCCTCTCTTTTAGAAACAAGCAACTGGAGCTCTGATAGCCAAGGACCTTTGGGTGACTCAGGGTGTGTCTTACATCTGGGGTTGGTAGAGCTCTCCCTGCCCTGCTCCTTGACAGCTACGTCAATTGTGGTACCCACAGCCAGGGTAATTGCATGGAAAAATCTCTCCCCTTCCTCCATCCTTCCAGAGAGGAAAAAACAGTTTTCCCCTCAATTATCACTATAGGGCTAATTAAGGGGGGCATTGGGAAAGAGAGCAGAAACTCTCTGGAAACAGTTTAGGTGCCTACTCCCAAATAAGGCAGTGGAGTAATGGATGGATGTACAAGACAGACCCTGATTCCTGCAGGGCTGGTGAACATAAGGCATGTTTCTTCACTCCTGTCTCTGTTATCAAATGACCTCATGATGCAATAAAAAGAAGACCAACACACAAGGGCATTCTCAACTCTATATAATTATGGGCAGTCAGTTAACCCTCAATGTACTGCAGGTCACCGACACTTATTACAACTTTGCTTACAACTCACATCCATGAACTGAAGTTGCGTCAGCAGCCTGAAAGTGATTAATTAAATGGAGCCCCTTTTGATTGTACACATGATGTCCATCAACTGAGTAAGCAAATATGCTTTTATAGGGGTGTCAACCAATTAAAGAAAACTCTTTGTATAAATCTTGATTAACTGTAGAAAGCACTTTGGATTTCTTTAATTCTGACAGCATATCAGCTCTTGATGCTGGCCTACAGGGTTTAATACTTCTGAACTGCCCAGAGAGCTTCGGCTATTGGGCAGTATAAAAATGTAATAAATAAATAAATAAATAAACCTGAACCCTTAAATTCTGAAGGCTAAAAGTATGCTTAATCAAATATAACAACTACTTCTTCCACAGGCTATCAGACCATCTGGAAGCCATGAAATGCCAAAAGAGATAACAAGATAATTAAGTAACTTAAAAGCAAACTAATCAGGCATTAGGCAATGGGGAGGTTTTTAGAGAACTTTTTTCCCCACCTCAACGATAAAACCACAGTTCGCTTGCCTCTGACAGATCATACTTGAATTAAATAGCTTACTAACTTTATTTTTATATCCTTTCAGCCATATAAACCACATATGTGAGCTTGGAAAGTAGTATCAAGAATTAAGGGCTTAAGAGTTCTAACATTTGTTCAGCTTCGTGGTTAAGTAGTAGAGAAATCTTGGACTTGCCACCTGAAGCCTACAAGGCCCTCCTCCCTAGTGAAGGAGGGAACAGCAGCGAACCTCTTTCAGCTAAAGGGCCAGATTGCCACCTGGAAAACTTCAGGGGGAGCCCTCAGTATGTGGGGCCTCCCCACGCTCACCCACCAATCGACCAACCGACACACACACACACACACACACCACCCCTCCTCTCCCACACACACACTTCTCAGAATCAGCTGAGGGGGTATGTTCATCTTTATCACAGAACCTAGGAAGAACATAAGAAGAGCCATGCTGGATCAGACCAAGAGTCCATCTGGTCCAGCACTCTGTTCACACAGCGTCCTACCAGCTGTCAACCAGGGACCTACAAGCAGGACATGGTGCAACAACATTTTACCATCCATGTGCCTCCGATACTGGAGGAAGCATATAGCCCTCAGGACTAGTAGCCTTCTCCTTCAGGAATTTATCCAACCTCCTTTTAAAGCCATCCAAATTGGTGGCCATCACTACATCTTGTGGTAGTGAATTCCATAGTTTAACTATGTGCTGTGTGAAGAAGTATTTACTTTTATTTGTCCTGAATCTCCCATTAATTAGCTTCATGGGATGACCACAGGTTCTAGTATTATGGGAGAGTGGAAAAATGTCTCCCTATCCACATTCTCCAGGCATAATTTTGTACACCTCTATCATGTCTCCCCTTAGTCTCCTTTTTTCCCTAAGCTAAATAATCCCAGCTATTGTAACCTACCCTCATAGGGAAGGTGCTCTAGTCTCTTGATCATTTATTTGCCCTTTTCTACACTTTTCCCACCTCTATAATATCTTCTTTAGGTGTGATGACCAGAACTGTACACAGTATTTTAAGTGTGGTTGCACTAAAGGCAGTATGATTCTGACAGCTTTATTCTCAACTCTGTTTCTAATAATACCTAACATGGAGTTTGCCTTCTTTACATTGGCTGCACACTGGATTGACATTTTCATCGAGCTGTCCACCACAACCCCAAGATCTCTTTCTTGGTTGGTAACCACCAATTCAGATCTCATCAGGTTATACTTGGGATTTTTTGTCTCAATGTGTATCACTTTACACTTGCTTAAATTGAACCACATCTGAGATTTGGATGTCCACTCTCCCAGCTCGGAGAGATCCCTTCAGAGCTCCTCACAATTCTAATTTATTTTAACCACCTTAAATAATTTAGTGTCATCAGCAAACTTGGCCACTACACTGCTTACTCCTAATTCCAAAACATTTATGAACAAGTTGAAAAGAATTGGTCCCAATACAGATCTCTGTGGGACCCCACTATTTACTTCCCTGCATTGGGAAAATTTACTCTTTATCCCTACTCTCTTCTTTTTGTTGTTTATCTGATCCATAAGAGGACCTCTCCTCTTATTCCTGCTAAGTTTGCTCAGGAGTCTTTGGTGAGGGACTTTATCAAAAGTGTTTTGGAAGTTCAAGTAAACAATGCCCACCGCATCTCCCCTGTCTACATGTCTATTGACATTCTCAAAAAACTCTAAAAAGATTAGTGATACAGGACTTACTTTTGCAGAAGCCGTGTTGATTCTTTTTCAGCAGGACTTATCCTTCTATATGCTCATTAATTTTGTCTTTAATAATGCTTTCTATCAACTTACCTGGAACAGACATTAAACTAACCGGCCTGTAATTTCCCAGATCCCCCCTGTATCCCTTTTTAAAAATTGGTGTTGCATTGGCCATCCCCTGGTACAGAGGCTGAGCTTAGGGACATTTTGCATATTTTGGTTAAAAGATCCAGGCCTGGTGATTTATTTGCAGTGCATTGGGCAGAGAATTTAACTCTGAGGTGGGGATTAAAATACCTCACTTGACCCATGCCTGTCAAGTGAGAGAGCCCAATGTTCATCTCTTTTGCAGGAACTGGGGTGGGAGGTTTAAAACTATCCATCCAGCACACCCATGATGAGAATGAAGTTCATTCTAGAGGAAGGGCATGCCCAGGGGGCATGGCCTGGGAGTAGGCTGGACTGGGGCACTACACAGGTTACATTAGTCCCATGGGCCAGAGGTTTCCCATCCCCAGCATAAAGGAAGAATAAAAGGGGAGGACACACTTGCTTCTCCCAGATTACTGCCTTCTCCTCAAGGTAGTCCCATTCAGCTAAATGGGAGCCCATTAAATCGCTGCTAGCTTGTCTGTAGCTGGGACAGTAATCCTGCTTCACTCCAGCATCTCTGAGGTTTGAAGAGTCCTTGAAGGCCTATGAACCAGCCCCATACAATTTTAAGGCACTACTCAACACAAAGAAGGGGTCTTAGGCATAAAATATTGCTGCAACTTTGGTCATGTTAAAAGGGCAGCTGATGAGTGACCTCAGAATTTAAACAAAAGAACGCTGAATGTTCTTTAGTGACTGGGTATGTTTTCCTGATAGCTAGAATTTCTCTCTGGACTTCAGAAGGCGATGCCCTCCAAATGAAAGGGGAACATATGAACAGTTCTGATCCATTTTTGCAGTATTAATGGAGTGAGAAGATGCAGTTTTAAGCTGGAGTTAGCTAGAAATGGGCTGCAACTATGGGAAGCTGACAGTGGACCTCTGGAAATGTGATACAGGAAGAGCAGTTTTACTACCTGCTTTTAGGAGTCCGCTTACTTCCAATAAGCTGTATATATTTGTAAATGAAACTCTCCAGTGCTCTCTCTCGTCCAATGGAAACCAAACCCTGTAGTACTAACTCCAAACTTATCACTCAGGGAAGATGGTAGGCCATAACAAAATGAAAGAGAGGTGGTGTACCTAGGAACATGGGGGAAAAGAGGGTGAAAAGCCACTGAGGACTCTCCCAACCTCTTGCTGCCTCTAATTCCTTTGCCAGTATGAAGGACCCACATGCTGCCAAGTCTCATTGCTTTATTGTCTTCTGGAGAAAAGATATCCATCCAGAATGTTATGAGTAAAACACATAGTGGACACTGAATATAAAGCAAAATATGAAATTCTTAAGAAACTGAATTCATTTTTATCTATACTCTCAACAAATACCAACAATGCTGACTCAAAGAAACAAGACAAGAAAAATAAATCAAGGGTAAAAAAAATGTTTAAAGGCAACCTACAAAACAAATGTTTTACAGTATTGTTCATGGCTCATTTACTTGTATGAAATCAACTTCTAATATTTCTCTCATGCTTCATGAAATCACATATAAAAGAACTAAGAGGAATGTCAGCACTTAATTTTACTGATTGAATTATATGGCAAGAAGATTTAAATTGAGATTGCACCTCTTAATACCCTGACAACAGAGCTTCACCTTTCTCAATATTCACCTTCTCTAACAGGCAGACATGCTGGACCACTGTAAGGAGATTTATTTAGGGCACAATCCTATGTATGTTTAGATAGAAAAAATCCTACATCTCCCATAATTTCCCAGCCAGGATTGTGCCCAAAAGGCTTAGGCTACCAAAACCATATAGGTTTATCATAGCTTATTCAGCAGTCCCTCTCTGGGAGCCCCCACCAAACGAAGTAAAGTGGGCAGCTACTAAGAAAAGGGTCTTTTCAGTTGTGGCGCCATGTTGTAGAATAAGCTTCTCAGAGATGCTCACCTGTTGTAGTCTTTTCAGCACCGGGTGAAGGCCTTCTTATTTTCCCAGGCATTTTAGTCTTTCAGTTTCTCTTATTTTTGCACTGCTTCTACGTTTTATTTTGGTTTGTATTTATACTGTAATTGTTTTAAATTTTATATTGTATTTTTATTATGTAGTATTCTATGGTTTTAATTGTTGTGAACTGCCCAGAGAACTTTGGCTATTGAATAGTATATAAATATAATCAATAAACAAACAAGTCAATAAATAAGCAAGCCACAACCAGCATACCATATGTAAATTGCACACACCTGTCAGATAAACCCAGTTTTTAAAGAAGT
Source organism: Elgaria multicarinata webbii (assembly GCF_023053635.1). Taxonomy (NCBI): domain Eukaryota; kingdom Metazoa; phylum Chordata; class Lepidosauria; order Squamata; family Anguidae; genus Elgaria; species Elgaria multicarinata. The sequence goes on from NC_086172.1 coordinate 97,441,547, forward strand.
CACTTATTAGCAGTCACTTATTTCTTTATGACACCTTGTTTTTAATGTGGGGCTGGCATGCTATTATTTTAGAGTTATCAAGCTATGCTCTGGGAAAGGGAAGTCATAGCTAATGCAATACCTTAAGGATGAAAGCAACTGAGTGGTTAATTTATCCAACCCTTCCACTGTATGTTCTACCAGTAAGCAGTGTATTTTTAAAGAACACCTTCTGATATTACTAATATTAATTCTGATATTAGTAGTATGCATTCTTCCGAAGTTGCTCCAGAATTGTTAGAAGATATAGGTCATGAAGCCCATATTGTGACTCCTTACTATGGTAGTGTCAGCAACACATATATTTTCTATCTTGTCAGATACACATCCCTTTTCCAAAACCTAGATTGATTTACCCTCCCCATTTTACTCCATGTTAAATACACCCTAAACAAAAGCATTCCTCATAAACAAACACTGCTAGTGACACAAACACACCTCTCTCTCTCTCTTTCTCTCTCTCTCTCTCTTATGATGTAGAATCAAGCTTTAATGTTGTGCAAAACAACCAACAGTCTTCAAGAAAGAGACTTCGGGCACAATCCTATGCATGTTTAGACAGAAAAAGTCCTACAACTCCTAGCATTCTCCAGTCATGCTGGCTTGGGAATGCTAGAAGCCCTACATGCATAGGATTGTGCCCTTAGAGCATGTTGAAATAACTTAAAATTTAGAAACCAAATTACATAATATGAGATGTCCTTATATCACACACAACAAAATGAATAAATGGCATCTGCTTCATCACTGTTTCCAGTTTCAAAATTATCTGAAATTATCTGTAGCTTTTCATGAATTTCAGGCCATTATTTTCCTATGCATCTTACTAGCAAGGAGGAATACCCCTTCTCCTTATATGTCTAATACTGAAACAGAGCTCAATAATTTGTTTTAATAGGTTTTACCCACCTTTCTCAGACTTAGAATCACTGTGGTTAGAATTGCATTTTTAAAAAAAGTAGTACATGAAACTGAGAGAACAATAACCTGGCATCAAACATGGCATACATCTATACCAAGAGAGACATATATAACATATAATACATATATCATTAAACAAAAAACCTACGGGTTACAAAACAACATTAATGCTCTACAGTTTTCAACCAAGCACCAAAAAGCAGGGAAATTGGGAGTTAAGGTTCACAAGCCTTAACGCCACATCCTCCCTAAGGAGGCAGCAAGTGCAAGTGAAATTCTCATTCTCCCAAAGGAGATAAAACATGAGGACAGGATGGAGAATACAATATGCAGAGGTGACTGTACCCAAACATTATTTGGACTGGTTAGAGAACTAAGTAATTAACTAAATAAAAAAATAACAAGGGGCTATCCATCATAATGCATTTCTTCAGTAACTACACTATATAGGCTGTAGTGTGCAATTATCAATTAACAATAGTACACAGCTGTATAATATCACCATCTAGCTGGTAGTCTATGATGCATTTTAACTTATGAATATTTTTGAGATACTAGGAAATATTACCAAAGATGAATAGATGAGAAATGTAGCAGGATTATATGGAAAATATTTTCTTCACTTTCATTGCCATATCTGCCATGTTTCAAGCAAAGATTGAACATTTGATCATCCCTACATTATAAGGTTTTTCTAATGGTTATGAAACTCTTGAGAAATTGGAATTTCAATTTCAGTACTTCAACAGGGTTTGAAAGCTTGCTAATCAGGTTTGAAATCCAAATGTTTATTCTACTGTGCATAATTTGCAGGTGTTTGCACAGTACTTAAGTTTTAGATTCACATCAGTGAATACAGAGACAAAAAGAATTGTCTTCTACATTATGTTGTTGTATGTCTCATACTGGAGGAGTTAAAGTGTTAAGTTTCCATCATTTCCTATTGAAAGAGATTTGTGACTGCAGCCCGTTCATGTCATACAATATGTGCTGGCCAAGATGGCCATCGGTCATTATTAATAAACAAAGCTGCAACGATTAGGCACAAATTGCAGTGTTTCATTCAAGCATGGTATAAGAGAGCACAATTGCTTTCTTCATCACAATTTTGGCTCAAAATAGTGTTAATGATATAAAAGTTCATTATCTGCCATATACTAAACAGCCTTACTGTCCTCACATCTCAGGACAAGTTAAATTAGTTTCCGGAGTATATGCCAACAAAAATGTGTGTCCCTTCTGGGCATTCATTTTAAAACTGAGATGGCTATGTGAAAAATTTCCTGTTGGGAAGAACATATTTTGCTTGCCTCAAATGCCACTGTTGCCTCTGAAATACTTTTAAGGACAGCATTACAAATGTTGAAGGTGGTATATTTTCACATTTATTTATGATTAACATGCTTTAGCAATTAAACTTAAGAGTCTCTGTAGAGTTTCCATTAAATTTAGTGGTTTCTAAACATTGTTCAGAGATCTCATCTCAATAAGAAATCCAGTAATCTTACTTTTTCCAGACAGTACCAAGGAATGGAATACTGGCACAGTTACAGTCTGCTGATGCTATGTGGCATTAAAGCAAAGAAAGAAATAGTTTTCAAAGACAACTTCAGCCCTGTGACAACTTTCAAAAACATTCCATTGACAGCTGAATGCTGCCGTCTTATGCAATGTATTTTACTAAAGAAATGCATTATGATGATTTGGCTCACATTGCTTGTTTTTGCTCTCCAACCAATCCCAAAGCATACACCACCAAACCTATAACCTTTTGCTATGTGCACTAGAACTAGGTCATAACTAGAACATAAAATCTTGATTGGGAAGCCAACTGGCACATCTATCACATTCACATCCCTTTTCCTTGTATCTGAAATAGGGGTACCTAATGTAAGAGCATTCTTTTTGCAGGATGAAAAACTGCCCAATATACTGAACTATTTAAATATATGCAAAACTGAAATGCTCTCTTATCTGGATTTCCTAATCACTGTGAAAATCAACAGAAAAGGCTTTTCACAGTGGCCCTTATGTACTGTGCCACTGCAAACAGCAGCACATTATTTTATGCCCACAAAGTAGATTCTCTGTTAGTTTCCTTACAAAAAAAGAAAGCAGGAAATCCTTGCTAACGATTTCTAACACCTTACTTCCTTAATTGACATTTCTAATTATGATTTCCCACAATTTTAATATACATCGAACTGTATAAGGAAGGATGCAAGTCATATTTAGTTTTTCCTGTTCTTGAATCCTTCATACATGTAACAGTGTTTTGAAGCCCACCATCCTGAATAGGTTCACACATAAAATCTTAGTGGTAAGTGTGAACAGAACTTCATAGCAAAACCAAAACAAATGGGAGTGGGGTTATTTTTCTCATAGGCTTGTTTAATCTCTGCAAACATCTGTGCACTTCCCTCAAGCCTTATTGACATTCCAGCAGACAAAAAAAAATTACATGGGAATTCTTGTTGTCAAGCACTTCAAAAGTAACAGTATAATTAGATTTTGCTGAATTCATTGTGCCCATTTTCCAACCACATTATTTACAATAGTAAATCAGGGATGAAAAGACTTTAGGCTTATGAGATCTACTTTGTTTTTTACTGGCACCCCAAAACCCACCACTTGCAGCCAGTGCAAAATAGTGGCTCAAGAAGGCATAGAAAAAACGGCAAAAGAAGGTGCCTCTGAGCATATGTTCAGCCCAGGAATTTGTTTTCAATAGCAGAACTGAAACACACACAAAACCTTTCACACAGAAATCTAGTGCCCCCACCCACCCAAGTTTTCTTGATTTCAGCAGCCTAATTTAAAGGAAAGAAGGCCCTTTGTTGTCACTAGTGATAAACCATTGGAAGTTAGAAACCCTCACTCACTGATTGCAAATCACCCAGAGATCTACCAATAGATTCCAGTCTACCTTCTATCTGCTCCTGTATTATATCAGCTTATAAAATTTCATAATAATTCTTCATTCCACTAAGATGACAATGAAGACAGCATAAGTCATATATAGATGCAGATATGAGTAAAGTCAACTTAATACTGCTTGGCAGTTATATACAAGTTGGAGAGGTGAAGTATGAGAGAAAACAGAAAATGACAAAACAGATAATTTTTGCCTAATTCTCTGCCAGATATTCTTAAATCTTCTGAAACCTGTCTTTCCAAGAGTGCCTCAATGAACAGGTCCTTGAAATTTAAACATGTGCATACTTTCTAAACAAGTTAGAGTAAAGGGGCCACAGCTCAGTGCAGGAGTGCATGTTTTGCATGCACAAGTTTTCAAGTTTAGTCCCAGGCATCTCCCGTTAAAATAGTTTGAGAACAGGGATGGGAAAGATCTGTCTCTGCCCAAGATTCTGGAGAGCTGATGCCAGTCGGGTAAATTGTTATGTTGATATTCAACCCATATTTAGTGGGAAGGGCCATAGTTCAGTGGCAGTACACACACTTTGCATGCAAAAGGTCCAAGGCTCAATCCCTGGTATATATAAGTAGGACTAGGAAAGCCTGTCTGAAACTTTAGCTGCTACTAGTCAGTGTAGGCAGCCCTGAGTTAGATGGAGGCTTGCAACCAGTTCTAGATGAGGTTTAACTCCCCTAGAAGGACAATCTGGGAGTTGTCTTAAATTTCTAGGGAAACTCAGTGGTAGCAGTGACCAGGAGTTCTTTTTACCAGCTTAGGCTGGCACTCCATCTGCAACCCTATCTAGAGAGGATAGTTATCCATACTCTACTGACATCCAGGCTAGATTAGTTAAAAAGACAATTCAGAACCATCAACAGGTACAAAATGCACTCAAGTACTGGTAGGTGCTGGGCAACTGGATAATGCAACTCCTATAGTATACCGACTGCACTAGCTGCAAATGCATTTCCTAGCCCAATTTAAAGTGCTGTTCAATAGCAGCCTTTAAAGCCCTAAACAGTCTTATTCCAGGTTACTTGAAGGACTGCCTTCACCTATAACAACCTGCCCCCCACTATGAGATCAACACAGGAGGCCCTTCTTGCATGCCCACCTGCCAAAGCAATTATGCTGCTGGGCATGAGGGATAGGGCTTTCTCCATTTTTTATTTTATTTATTTATTATTGCATTTATATCCCACCTTTTTTCCTCCAAAGAACCCAAGATGGCGTACATAATCCTTCGCCTCTCCATTTTATCCTCACAACAACAACTCTGTGAGGTAGGTTGGGCTGAGAGTCTGTGACTTGCCCAAAGTCACCCAGTGGGTTTCCATGGCCGAGTGCAGACTAGAACCAGATCTCCTGACTCCCAGTCCAGCACTTTAGCCACTACACCACACTGGCTCTCAATGGTGCCCCCACCTTGTAATGAAGGCCTTACAGACCCCCGGTAATGATGGAGCCTGACAGACAAGTAGGCCCTAAAGATATGCCTATTTATCCTGGCCTATAGCTGAGTTAGGACTTTACTGGGTGCCACTATGTATACAGCAATATCTAAATTAATTTTGATTTTATTGCTTTATTATTGTTTATCTTGTTGTATAAGTTAGATACTTATGCATCATCCAAAGAGTATTCAAGAGGTATTTTGCCTGCCTCATGTCTCCTTTTCATTCCCTTGCCTTTGTGGAAGCATAAACCAATTACAACATAAAGCAAAATGGGCAAGCTCAGCAAAGGGCCATCTAGGTTCTTCTTATGCTTTTATTTTGAATAATAAGGGCAACTTGGTTTAAACTAGAAAGTAGCTTATTATGTTCAATCCAATTTAGGATCTATTTTCAAAGGAAGAACTACAGCTATGTCTAAAGTTACCTACAGCCCAGCCACTAGTCTTGTTGCATCAGCTCACAAGCGTCAAAGATAGCTGTTGGTATTACTTATGCCATCACAACACTGAACAGGTGATATTACTCTAGCATCATAGTGCAAATGTTTAGGGTGGGGGTGTTAACTGGCATGTTTATAAATGTTACATAGAGTTGAAACATGGCTGTCAGTGGGCCTGTTAAGACAACACACTAAGCCATGGTTAGGCCACTAACCCTTTTGCAGCAAATGGTTAGTTAGTGTGTTTGAACCATGGTTATGTAGCCACCATGGTTAGCAATGGTTCACACAACATGCTAAGACATAATGTTTAGCTCAAAGTGCTTAACCACCATGACTTAGCTTGTGATCTGAACAGGATCAGAGTTACTCCAGAACAGTATAATATATAAGCATATGTATAATAAACATCACAATGCTGGAAAATGACTAGGAAAGAATCTGACTAAGAAAGGTCAGTTCTCTATGCATTATGGGACTGTACGTGGGATCAAGGAATTCAGAATGGACAGTGCATATCTATTCTTCCACAGAACATTTTCTCTCAAATAGTTTGAATTACTGGGTTCTAAAGAAAAAACAAGGCAGTGAGCTGAATAGCTGATTTAATTTTTGTTCTTTAAAGCACGAAGTTACCATCTGAAGATACATTTGCTTCAAATTTACCAGGCATCTGCTAGTTTATTTTATACAATATAGACGATTAAAGGCTCACTCAAAAATGTCACCTGAAAAGCACAACTCCATGTAAAGTATCAATCAATATTGTCTTGTTTAATTGATTACATGTAAGATGCTCTAGGCGCCTTTTTTGCTGAGGAGCAACATAAAAATACTTCGAATAAATATTTTATGTATCTTTACATGTAAATATTAATGTTGAAACTTTTAAAAATGTTCTACACATAGAAGCATGGCTCTCCGCACTCCCACATATTATATAAATAACGTTAGTTTTCTGTACAGCAGTTTAAACCTACAGTTCTAAATTGGTTTATTAAGAAATTATAGAATGGCATGTGTCTCCTGTGCATTTTATTCACTTCTTGTGATACTAGACTGCAAGCCTGTGGGCAGGACCCATCTTATGTTTCTAATTTTTATACAGAACCTTGATTTGAGGCACTTTATAAATAATCAACATTACTATAAAATATACACTATCATGAATTTCGTAAATGTATTTTTAACCATATAAGGTTTTATTAGCTTAATACTGAGAAATAATCAGCATCCCCAATACACCCTCATCTCTAAAATTATCTTGCATTATTCCTCAACAGTAGCCCTACCTCTTGATTAGCCTGTCTCTTATAGTAGCATTATGAATAATAATAATAATAATAATAATAATAATATCATCAACAACAATGTTCTATCTTAACAGATAGATTCAGCACGGCCTTGTGTAGAAACATCCTTAGAGAATTCAACAAAGCCACTTGTTTTCCTTCCTAGGTAGCAAAAGGGAAGATTGTGAGCAACTGTGATCAGGAATATGAGCTTTTGCTTACACCTGTAAAGATAACATAGGAAGATAGACTTATACAAAATGTAGGAAGTCTTCCAGAGAACACCTTTTCACTTTTTTCTGTAATATCCGTGCTCAATATTTTCTGAGCAGATCTAAGAACATATGTAAGACACCAACAGCACAATTCCTTATTAAGAATTAGCCAAAAGAAATGTGACCAAAGTATTCTTCAGTGCACACAACACAAATATTTCATTTATTTTTTCAGACTCCAACTCTTGCTGGGAATTAATTTTAGAGCAGCCATTTATAGCCTCTTTATGATGAATGATGCCTATTGTTCAGTCCTCAACAAATTGTTCATGTCTCAAAGTTTTCTCGATTTCCCCTTATGCAAATTATTATAAGCCACCTCTCACGCGGATGCAACAAAAGGTAGCAATCAACAAATGAAAGCACTCTATATCTCACACGTTAACACGCACACAAATTAGCCAACTGATTGTTTTTCTTTTCTTTCTTCCGATGCTTGTGGAGGAAGCCCCCTCCCCCGCCCACACCTTTGCGTCATTGAATGCACACTCAGGATGCGCCAGAAGTGGGACAGGAGAAGCCTCGACTAAATGTTTTCATGTTCCCTGCCAGATGGCTGGATAAAATCACACAGCCATGCTGGGAAATCAACATGCCCACCGTCACCAAAGGAAATTATACACACACGGTGGCCTTTCAAGGGGCGGGGGAGGGGAAGCCACAACCACTCGTTCCCCGTATCCATTTTTTAGAGGAGGGGAAGGGAACCCCGCTGCTATCCTTGAACAATTCCAGCGTGTCACTGGCCCAGTCACATCGTTTCCCCTACCAGTTCCTGTGAGGAAAATCACACACACACACACACACACACACACACTCGCCCTCCCCGCGCGTTTCACTGCCAACCCACCCAACCCCGTGAGAGGAAGTCCAACGCTCTCCCATCGTATTCCTCCACCCAGTCCTTCACTGTCCCTTCCGTCTTCTCCTCTTCAGCTTTCCACACCAGTCAGCATCCCGCACCCCATGGAAAAGGAAGCCATATATCTCCCCCCGACACACACACATATATACAACAGTACGAACAGCCACACCTACCTGTCTTCTCATGGTCGTAGCCCACCACAATGAAATAATCTGCCAGCCTGGCCATGGTTGAGGAGAGCCTGCCTCGGTCCCCACGTCCCCTGCCACAGCTGACACCGTTGCTGCTCCCGGGAAGCTCAGCATCCTCCTTCCAGCTCCTGCTGCTCTACAAGAAGAAGCCTCAATACCTCAGCCATGTTGGACACATAGGCTCGAAGTGCGCCTGCGCGCTCCTCCTCCCCCCCCTCCCTCTCTCTCTCTCTCGCCGAACGCCGCTGTACTATGACCTCGCTGGAGCTGGGCGGGTGTTTGCGGGGTTTATAAACGCCACGCGCTGGAGTCGTGCGACTGGGGCAGCGCGAGCCAACGCTCCGCAGGAGCCTTTCCCCCCGCGTTACAATCGTGTTTGGGGGTGCATGCACGCTCACGACATGCGCTTCGCCTGCAGCGAAGGCTCCATTGCGCATTGCCTGCAAACCGCCAAGCGGAAGGCGCTCCGAAAAATAAAATCTCCGCGAGCCTCTTCAATGTAGGGCTTCCTTCCTGTTGGAGAAGTTCAGTGGAAGCTGGGTCTGGGGCAGGCGGAGAACCGCAAGCCGCTTTCCCGCAGCTTCACGTCGTTCGGTACGATTCCGCGAAAGTCAACCCCACTGATTTTAGTCAGCCTCGTTTCCAACTCGAGGTGTGTGTTTGGGTTTGTTTAAAGGGCCCCGAGTATAAGTAAGGTAAATTTTAATCCTGCCATTTATAGCCTCTGCTCTGGGCACTGGATATGTGTTAAATGCCCCTTTAACAATGCGATCCTATACGTGTCTGCGCAGAAGGACGCCCTGTTCATTTCGATGGGGCTTACTCCTGAGTAAATGTATGTAGGGTTGCAGCCTAAATGTGTTTGCATCAAGTTTTTAAATTGATTAGTTGCTGTGCAAGAAGATAAATGATAAATTGCATCCTGGATTTTTATGTTACTTCAGATGGATACATCTTATCTGAAGTATATATTTTAAGGCCAAAACTGACATTTGTTTCCGACCAGGTTTGCAGGTAATGCCAATTCCTGGATTGTTTAGCCCAGGAACTGTTGTGGCTGAACGCAAGCGGGGCGCACTGCCTCCCACATGCTTATTGCCTATGTTCCTGGGTTGTTATCACAATATCGGAACGCTGGATGGTTTAGGGATTAAACAACCCAGAATTAACCCAGCAATTGCCCATGGTTTCTTGTTGGATTTACTCTGGGTTGTTTAACCCCTAAATTGGCTTGTGATCCAGGGTATGTTTCTTATGAGGTTTTCACAAGTGACAGAGGCCTACACATATCAGACATGATGAGATTGCTCGGAAAATCACTTCCACATGGTTGTCATAACATCTGTCTAGGAGGATCTGCTCGATCATGAGGGAAGTCTTCATGCCAGCATTGCACATTCCTGGAGGCTTGGTATGGAGACTCAGTAGGAGCAATCTATGTTGTGAGTTATGGCAGTTGCATGGAGCCACAGTTTTTTCAATAGCAAAACCACCACTCAAAAAGAACGGATGAAATGTGCCACAAAGAGCACATTTTCTCACTACTGCAGCATTTTCAGACTTCTGAATGTTAGTTTTGTAGGCTCTAATGTGTGAAGTAGCCCTTTTACTGCCCATTTAATTAAAAGACACATCGTTCTGGTACACACTGCGATTTTGGCACCACAGCCTAGCTCACTTTCTTTTTTTACATTTTCTAGAAGTTGTATGAGCTACAATCTTGAAACATTAGGGCAGGCACAAAAAGAAAGAAAGAAACTTCTGTTGGCTTCACTCTATTCATAACGTATCCAAATAGTTGTGAAGCAGCAAAGTGTAATTTATGGTTGACCACAAAAATAGATAAAATAAAAATTAAACTGCTCTGGCTGAAAAGATTGGTGGAATAGATCCATAATTTGCTAATGCCTTTTAGCCTAGGATAAACCAAATCTAAAAAGCATGTAGAAAGCACTGTGTACTGTTCCTATACCTGGGTTGGGAAACCTGCAGCCCTCAACCTAATTTCATGTGGTCCTCAACATCATCTGGCTTTCTGGATGCTATGAACCCATTCTTGCACTCTGAGCCACCTAAAAATTGTTTCTTCTGCTTTGTGTGTGTGAGAGGGAGGGAGGGAGACGGTGCATTCACATGATCACAGTGGCCAACATGGGTAGTGAAACTATGCTGCAGGGAGGGGTAAGAAACCCATGACATATGTGCCCCTCACATAACCATGAACCATGCAGAGCAGCATGGTTCCCTTGTCCATCCCCACTCTGTAGTTCTCTTGTAGTCCTGCCATGGCAGCCGTGTATCCCAGCGGCTGCCAGGGCAGGAATCGGGTCATGCTAGCTGTTATAGCTGTCATTATGTGATGATGACCATAGAGTTCATCCATGCTGGCTGAAACATTGCTGAAAGACAGCTCTAGGCTGTTTCTCTGGTCGCCAGAATTCCCCCACCAATTGTGGGTGGGGAAACCGGCTTTCACATGACACTCTAACCCCATGTGGGTTGCTCCTGATCACAAGCCACGGAGGGTTAGCTTTACATGTGTATGCTGCCCTGAGATCTTAATGATATAGGGCGGGATACAAATGTTTTAAATAAATAAATGTGAACCCAGTCTGTGGGTTCAGAGAGTGGCTTATTTGGGGGAAATAACCTACCGGTGAGAGCAGGGGAGCCATCCCACAAGCAACATGCTAACCCATCATGGGTTGTTCTGGAAAATTAACTATCATAGGTTAGCATGTTGTGTGAACTCAGTCAATAGCAATTTCAGTTTGAGACAAGAATGGGAAGCGGCAGAATGAGTACTATCTGTTCTCTAAGAAGCTCCACAGCATTTTGCTTTCTGTGTGCCAAAGGGCTGGATGATACCCTAAACTGATCTGTAAACCATTTAAGATGCTGTCATCTTAAACATGTCCAATCCTACTGAAGTGTTAAGGCCAAGCTTTGAATAGAATTCAAATAAATTAACCATAGACTGCAATTACAATTCCTCTGAAAGCCAGTGACAAAACTTCGAAGACAAAACCGTTGTATAAATGCACAAGATTCAATTGTTTTTATGTTGCAGACTACGAAGACAAAGAATAAAGTTGCAATGTAGACATCTAGATCACGAGTCCCCAACCACCGGTCCACGGATCGGTACCGGTCCGTGGCCTGTTAGGAACTGGGCCGCACAGGTGAGCTGCTTTCACCCACCCACCCCCACCCCAGCGTACCTGGGCACAGGGCGCCATCTTGTCTGCCCAGCTGAAGCAAAGCTAGGACGCTGGGGTGGGGGTGGGCGGCTTCAGAACAGCACGCCCGACCGGAAGCTGCTGTAGGAGAGCGGCTTCCGGGGGGGGTGGCAGGGGGGAGGCTGCCGCAGCTCCGCTCCTCCCTCTTGGGTATCAGGGGGGCGCAACCCTGGCCGCCACCGCTTGCAGGCAGGAGCGGGCCTTGCGCATGGATGGGCTGGAGGCACACGGCGCCTTCGGCGCTCTGAATGCAGAGCAGGTTGCAGCTTGGGCTGATGCTTGGTGGGGGAAGGAGGGAGGGAGGGCGGCTGCGGCTGGCAAGGAAAGGGGCGGCCCACCCCTTGGCACCTCCCTAACCCCTCAACACACACACACACGGTCCATGGAAAAATTGTCTTCCACAAAACAAAGGTTGGGGACCACTGATCTAGATTATTGCACTATAAAACATCATCTGTTGCCTGTAAGAGAATTTATTAAAGAACACTCACGCAGCAATAACAATGAGGGACACATTTCTTTTGTGTTTATGCAGTTATGGAATATAACTGTTACTGTTTTGAATTCATAAAAACAAGCTGCATTTGCGCAGGTGCTACAGAAATCACATTTTAAATTGTATTCATCTCCATCATGCCACAAATTACTGCAGCATTTCACACTTCCAATTGCCCCCGCAAACGACTTCTAGATCAACAGAGGCTTAAGAAGCCAGCTTGAATGTCTCATCTTCAGTTATGGCACTAATGCCTTCATATCCACAAACTATTTAAGATGTATTACTTGTAGTTAAACCATTTTAGTCACCTTAAAGTCTTGCAGCTTAAGGGCAAGCCCATTGCAAAGAGATTAGCACCGGAGGTGGGTTAGCGAGATGGCAGAGAAACTGTGTTATTAGCAGCAATTGTGTTTCCCTTTCCAGGCTTCAGCAGATGGCTCATTCTGAAGCTTTATGGAAGCATGTTATTTATATTAAATATGTTCCTGCAGTTGTACCGTATTGGTTCTTACGGTACAATTGGTTCTTCCAATCTATCTTGGAAGATTTCACAACAAACTGAGGAGAGAATTTAGAACACATTTTGACAATAAACTAAGTTTATTTGTAGGTACCCTACCTCCCATGCGCTCTATGCTCCCCTTGTTATGGCATTGACTCTGGTACAGAGTGCAACCTACGCAAGTCTATCTTAAAAGCCCTCTCCAGCCACAAAAATTTGCTTTTGGGTCATTCTCTATTGGAAAGCTTACAGCAATGTGCTTTTAATAATTTGCTGATGCATTGCTTATTCAGTACCACAATATGAACAACAAAGGCCTCTTTAATGTACCCCCCCCCCCGGAGCTCATTCTTAAGAATGGAATTTTTACATAGAATTTCCAGGATGTTTCCTGTTTACATTTTCCTCTGGACTGAGACTAGCAATACACCCCACTAGCAGGCGGAGGATGATGATGAAGGAAGCAGGTCTGTACAAACTAAGCATGGTAATCAGACACACCATGCAGGGCACATATACAATCTGAGCTATTATTGCACTGGTGTGATGTGCCCTCTTAAGTACAGTTTGAGGGAAATTGGTAATAAAACAGTAGTGGGCCTCATTTATCACCCAGTCTATTCTTTTGCAGGAACTGCACTGAAATGTCTCTTGTAATAAAGTCAGCAGGAAGATCTGGTCTGTGGGAGAGAGAAAAATACCCCCCTCCCCAGCCTTCACATCTTTATGACTCAATAAATTTGTGTCCTTAAGATGACAAAATACTTGGTTGTTTTTTGAAGTTTCTTCCTTGCTTTGCAGCCTTCTCCCCCTCTTATCCTTCAGGTATAGGAAGCAGCATATCAGAATGTCCTGGTCTTGCACTTTGGAAACCTGTGTTTCCAACTATGAAAGTGGCACTCAGAAACAGGTGGGAAGACTCCCAGGCAGATGTCACTTTAAATCCTGCTGCAGGACGATTCCAGGATCTTGCCTTCACTATCACTTCTGTTTAATTTTCAATGGCCTTCTGCTTAACCACTTGTGTAACACCCTGGGAAAGTGCCACTCTTCAATGGCTAGAAGTGCCCTGGAGCCTGGAGGGCCTATTTTTAGACTGCAAAACCTCTTTGGTCTTACCCCTGGGAGTCCAATTGGCCTGTCAGAATCTGCAAACATACTGCTGATGGACTGTGTTTCTGAAAGATGTTGTTTGACAAAGTGACTAAATGTATGCTAACAATGTACATGGAAGGTGTCATTTACATCTTACGCCTGTTTCACAGGCTACGAAATACACAAAAATGAAAGGGGATTCATTCTCACTACTATAACTGCAAATTTTCCAAACCCATTTGAGGCAAAAAGCCTCAATTTCTTTTCTACCACAAATGATATCAAGTTGTTTGGAAGCCTTGGTGCCACTTTTATGTATAAACATAGAGGAAATGTTTTATTCTGTGTAAACAGTTCCAAACAATTTAGAAAAACTGTTCTGAATCTTAGGCCTTAGCTAGATCTAAGGTTTATCCCGGGATCGTCCCTGCCTGCTCCCAGGATCCCCTGTGTGTCATTTACATGAACAGGGATGACCCCGGGACGATCCTGGGATAAACCTTAGGTCTAGCTAAGGCCGTAAAAGACAGAACAGTTAAAAAAAAAAGCTCCTAAGCAAACCCTAATGTCTCTCTTAGGTTTGATTTTAAAGAAGAAGCCAATTGTAATGTTTCCTCTTGGCCAAATAATTCTTAATGGTGTTCCCGCTTGTATGGTCATCCAACACATTGCCACCACCTCAGCTCATTTGCATATTTTTCATTAATTAGGTACGACCTCTGATTTAAAGGTACTATTTACTCCTGCTAGAGTGGAAGGCAGCTTGTTTGGAAATTGTACTACTTTGTGGGCAGAGAACCAATAATGTGCTTCTGGTGGAATGCAGCTGTCTCGAAGTATCCAGATGCTGGAATGTGATGTGATTGTATATGAACTTTCCCACACAGCCCTCAACTGAATTAAAAACTCAACTCCTGTGCATTCAAAACTTACATTGAAGTATTTCAGCAAGTGCATGTAAGTAGCAAGGAGTGGTTCTGAGATCGTTTTAGTGGTTAGGTGCTCATGCACCTTTCAGCATTGTGTGGAAAAGGTGGTTTCTGTAGACTCCCCTTACTCATAAACTGCTACATTTATTCTTCTAGAGCTTTGAAGGTTTCTTACTTAGGGACACCTCTATGCTGTCTGCATTTTAGAACAATGGTCCACAAAGAACATTGAGATACCCTGGAAATGTCAAGGCTGCTATTGGCCAAAGACCCCTGTGCCTGTTCATCTGAAACTTGGCACACTTGATTCCCTCTGAAAGGGAAACTAGCCCTGTAGATTTCATCTAGTTTTTCCAAGAAATAAAAATGTTATCAGTGGTTCCCTAATATTTGTGTGTGTGTGTGTGTGTGTGTAGCACAATAATAATAATAATTTATTTCTTACCTCTCCACTTGGATCGAGACAGGGATCGATGAATATAATGAATATAAAACACATTAAAACTGATTAAAAACATTGTATACATGATTGTATAAAACATCCTAAAAGCATCATAAAAACATTCTAAAAACCCATGAGTGTATTTTTCTGGCATTTGACAAGCACGATCCCCTTCTAAGGTAATACCATGCCTGCAAATATCATTAAATTCTGACAAACAGAAAATGAATTATTGCCATTTGTTGATTTCTCATTATAGTCATTGGGGGGCACAAAGCCTTGATTTCGGAATCTAAGCTCAGATTTGGTACCTGAGTTGAAGTAGTTGGTCTCTAAATTGCTCTGAGCATAACTGGGCTTTTTCCAAGCACTTGAGATCGGAGTCAAATTTGGAGGCTGGTGTACACCTCTAGCCAACACCGTTATGGAACATACTGTTATTAAATTTCATGTCAGATCTTTGCTAACATTAACTGTGGCAGGTGCGTGCATGTGCACATGCATACAATATTTACAATAGCTTGTCACCCACAAACAGTAAATTAATGGGATAATTGTTCTTAGGTCAGGTGAATTATTTTTACTTAGGGCTTAACAGCCCAAACTCTCAGTGGGAAATATAGGGACTATCAATTCTATAATTACAAAATTGTAACTTGTGTTCTGTCATTGTTTGAAACAGAAAGTGATTGAGCAACAATAATTATGAATTACACAATACAGCTTGTCTGTGAAGAAGGCAACGGACAAAGAACTTTTATTCCTCTTCTGAAATGCAGAAACTGATTTGGGGAAAAACCGCAACCATTTAATTGTGTACACAGCAAGGAGGAATAATTACAGAACTGAAACTACAAGAGGCAATTAAGTAGGTTATGCATATTTATCACATTTAACGTTTGACCATGTCACAGGGTGGGGTGGGGTGGGGTGGGGGTAGATTTAGCAAGGTCAAAATGCCCACAAAGCTTTCATATAATGCATGCAAGGAATGTGTAAGAATTTCTTGGGACCTGTTTGCTTCCCAGCCAATATTCAAGGAAAACTGTTTAGAGAGACCACATAGTTCTTTTGTCCAACCAATCCTCTTTTCCCTTCTGTATGGGGAGAGAGGATTTGCTGCAACCCTGTACCATTTCCCCCATTGCTAAGAACCTTCCTCTTTCATCGAATTTGTGGACTACATCGGTGACATTCACCTCTATGCATAGCAGGAAGGTCTGCACTCAAGGAAGCAATGAGGAGGATGTGTCCTTCCTTTCCCAAGTCTGGGGCAGGGGTTAATTTCAAAACTATTTTTCTGCAACACTGTGATTGCTTTCTAGAAGTAGATCCTTGACCTGTCTGCTGTGATTGTAGATGAACAAACTGAAATTGAACCAAAGGAAGACGGAAATTATGTTGACCTGGAATCCCAATGCTCCAGATGTCAGCAGCCATCATACATTTGCTGACATGAGTTTACTATTGGCCGATCAATTATTAACAGTTTACTACAAGTCTTACAATAGTGAGCTTGATATAAGAACTGTATCTACTAAGAGGTTTATAGATGTGATAAAATATTGGTAAACAAAGCCTTTTGATTCATAGAATGTGTGTTAAAAGAAAAGTTTTGAATATGGATTATAGGAATGTTCTATAATTTTTACAGGTTTTCAGAGGAAAAAACTTATTTGCTCTGGAGCAAGGGGGTAGGAGACAGACAACAAGAAGCAAGTATATAGGAGTAGGTCAAAGTCAAGTATTGCAATACCTGCAGCTCTCCAAGACCCAGCAGATATTGCTCCAATGAAGGTCAGAGCTAAAATGAGCTTTTTCACTTTTGGGGACACTTGGTGATTGCCTAGCACAGTCATCCCCCAATTTGGTGCCTTCCATGTTAGGGAAGGCTGTGGGATTATGGGAGTTGTGGCTGACTCTGGAATTATGGGAACTGTAGTCCAACACACCTGTAGGGTACTGGGCTGGGAAAGGCTGGCCTAGCATCACTTCTCAATTGTGAGCTGGCAGAATCTTTAAAAATGCAAAGTCTTTGCCTGAAGTCTTGCACCCGGCCATTATTAGGTGGTTTCCAACTGTTGCCTTCTGTCTTTTCATTTAGGGTTTACAATGAAGCAATAGGTTGGTATGGTTTTCCTTCCATAGAATTCAGTGGAACTCATTGGTGGAGCAGAGGATTTAGACTACTCACTCAAAATGTCTACTGCCATGACAGCTGAGTCGAAGGCTTCATTAAAATCGCCCCTCAAGCTGTTTCCCCCAACTTCCTGTGAAATTAAATATAGGAAAAGCAGCTTGGGAGGCACATTTAGTAGAAAATCTACCAACTCAGCATCACATAGGTTGCCCTTTAGACTCTCACCGAAGTACAAAGATCAGTGTGTGCTCAGATTTGCACAAAAACCTTTGCATGTAGATCAGAGACTTCCATTGAGAAAGCTGGAGAAGCTGTTCTAGATGAGAGAATCCCATGCCTGTATCAGAGGTCCTGGTCCTGGAACTGGTCACTATATCAGCAAGATAAAATCAGTAGAGTCAAGACAGGATGTTAAGGTTGCTATCCTGAATTCACTCCTATTGATTTTGAGGATTTACTTCTGTACAGTCACTCTCTGAACATTGTGGGCTGCAGAGATGCTGCATGAAGAAACTGCTGCGGAATATAACTAGTACCACATGTGATACTTTGATGTGGATACACATTAATTGCTTTCAGTCTAGCTATCTGCACCATGTCACCGTCGTGCTATACTGTTCCACTCACAATTCCTTTGGTACCTACACGTAATAGTGACTTATGTCAGTTTCTGCATGCAGAAAGCAGAGCAAAGGATTTTCTCTTAGTTTTCTGTGTATAGTGAACTTGTAAAGCTATGTATGATTTTTAAGACATATTATATTAAATTAAATATCAAAGTTAATGTATAATAAAAATGTGATAATGGAAATATCTGACTTCTGTTAGTGTGGGTGTGCATAAGGCAAAATTCTGTACTCTGTACCAAAAATTAAAGAATAGGATTTATTATTGTCTGTGTTTCATATCTGCAGGTTTGAGGCCCATGTGTTAAATCTTGTAGGACTAGGAGTACAACTTAAGGGAGTATCAATATTGTTATTTCAAACAGACATGTTTATAACATACAGAACATGCAAAGCACATGTACTTTGTCACTGACCTATAATTTCTCCATTTATGAGTTTCTTGTGCTTTGTACATATAAATGTGTAAATGTGTGAGCAATTTCAGAACGGATGGGGATATGCACCAGGCTTCAGCTGGTGGGTTTTGCTACAGCAGGGGTGGGGAACTTCTTCCAGTCTGAAGGTCAAATTCAGTTTTGAAGATGATCTTGGCAGCCTCATTCCAGAGCTGGTTGGAACCAAAGGCAAAAGGGGTGGAACTAAATATGTCAGCATATTTTAGCTTAAAGCCCTTACTGATAGTAATTAAGCCTTAAGGAAGGTATTTCAACCTTACAGAATGGGAGAAAAACTGCACAAAAGCTGTAAAACCACCAAATGATCAGAGGTTTGGGGCCAAGTATGAGGCCAAGGGAAGGGTGTGTGTGGCCACTGATTAACCACAATGGCCTCCAGGAGAGCTGGACTTGGCCTCCGGGCTTGAGCACCCCCCCACACACCCCCACACACACAGAGAGAGAGAGAGAGAGAGAGAGAGAGAGAGAGAGAGAGAGGTGGGTGGCTTCAGTTGCACAGTAGGGAATTTGATTCATGATTCATTACTGGTTGCAGCTTCTTGGGCTGCAACCAGTAATGAGGCACAGCACCTTTCCAGTTTAAAATGCCACATGAACCTTAATTAAAGGTGATAGCATTAGATAGTACTAATCTTACTTCAGATATGGGAAACTGAAGGACAAAATGGAAAAAATACAATGGAAAGATGCTGAGAGAGACTTATAAGGAATATTTTTAGCTTCATAATAGTCATCATGACAAATAATCCCATTGAACCCAATGGAACTTATTTTTAAGTAGTCATGCAGAGTATTGCACTGGAATCACTGGAGAGATGATGCTTGGAATTCCATTTCTGCTGAGATCCAGTATGTCCAATTCACCTTGGCTTTTAGGACATTGCTCAAGACGCATTTATGTTGATTATCATTAGTCTTTTTCTGTCAATTTCAGTTTCTCCCACATTCAAATGTTTTTGAATCTTAAATTATTTCCATCCCATTTATGAATAAATTTGCAAATTCTGGAAAGTTCCTATCAAAAAATGAAGCAATTAAGGTTTGCACCTATGCTTTTACTTGGCTAGTCATCAGTCTTCTTCTTTGTTGGCTGAAGAGCCCTGTTAATCCAAGAAGTCATTGTCACAGTCATCATTCTCCCCATCCCTCACCACTGCCCCCTCTGTTGCCTACCTGGACAGGACCTACACTACTGCTTTAAAATGCCTTATAACAGTAGTGACAACTGTTGGGGCCCAGGACACATTCCCTATACAGTCTTCAAAACGTTTTCAAAGGGTTATATCCTGCTTAGTGAAGATCTGGCCCTAGATGGAGTAAATGCCAGAAGCTGTCAGAAACCGAAGTAACTTATGACAGACTCCTTCTGGAACCTTTATTTAAATATTTTTAGATTTTTTTTCAATGGCTTGTAATCGAAGGAGTTTTGAAATCATTTATATTTTGGAGTACTTCACTGGGCATGACATCTTGGACCAGGCAAAGTAGCAAGACATTAAGGTACTTTGTATTTTCCTAAGGAACATACTTTTACCAGTTTTGTAAGTATGTTCTTCCTTTTAAGTAAACATGTTGTGCAAATCCTGATTGCCTCTATAATAAATTGAATTTTACTTTAAAATAATTACAATTGTTTTTTTTTTTTATTTTCCTCTCTGCCTTCTCTACATCACACTATGGTGCATGTTTGTCAAGCTGATAGGATACCCAGATAATATGGGACTTCTTTTTATAAGAGGGTTTTAAAGTGTTCTGGTTGTCTGAACAGCTAATTGGTAGTGGTTTACTAGGTTTTTTGAACCTTTGATTTTAGGAAGGGAACAAGTGCAGGAAACTGGTGGATGTGTGTGTGTGTGTGTGGAACTCTGCACGCCCCACTTACCATGACAGGTTTACCAAGGCTGTTACATCATGTACATCATGTTATGTCACCCAAACATGCTTTGTGACCCATGAAATAATAATTTTACAACTATATACATGTACATATTGTAATCATATTATTTATTTATTAAAATTACTTTTATAGTGCTTATGGCACACTCCTATGCATGTTTAGACGGTGTGTGTGTGTGGGGGGGAATCCTATATTTTTGGCTGGGGAATGCTAGAATCTTTTTCTATCTAAACATGGATAGGATAGCATTTTTAATATCCTAAAATCTTTTAGAGGTTCACAATACAGTATTAGATAGAGCAACATTATCGAGAGAGTGTGTTGTAGAGGTTACAGCAGGCGTAGGCTACTTGTGTCCCTCTTAATATTTTGGCCTACAACCCCAATCATCCTTCACCATTAGCTATGCTGCCTAGGGCTGAAGGGAATTGTAGGCCAAAACATCTGGAGGGCCACTGCTGGGCTAGTGTGTCAGACTAGGAAGGGTGAAGCCCAAGTTCAAATTCCCATTTAACCACAAAGATCACTGCGTGGCTATGGGCCCGGTACCAACTCTCAACCTAATCTAATTCACAAGTTTGTTGTGAGGACAAAAGCAAAGGAAACCACGTACACTGGCTTGAGCTCCTTGGATATAAATGAAATAATAATAAACCACATACATTATTTTGTTTTGCATTACAGTGTTTATCCCTCTCCATCTCTTTGCTCTAAAATAGGCAAGGGAAGAGAATGCTTGCAAGACTGTGCATGGAGGCTGTGCGCAGGAGTGTGCATGTACATGTGTGCGTACATATGTGTAAGTGTAGCCTCTGACCCACCACTCATCGCCGCATCACCATTGCCCCCTAGGGGCAAAAAGGTTTCCCATTCCTGCATTACATCTAGAACAACCACGATCGGCTTGTGCCCTCTTGGCAAGTAACTGCAGCCACCAACAAAAACTAAGATGAAAAATCCCTGCACTTCCTTTGTCTTGTCTGGCCAGCCCTTCACCAGAGGAGGGACAGAAATCCAGTGTTGTAATGCACCCTCTTTGCTCCTTCCCTTCCTCCTGCTTTATAAAATTTATTTATTAATTAATTAAATTTATATACCACCCCATAGCCAAAGCTCTCTGGGCAGTTTACAAAAGTTAAAAACAGTGGACATTAAAAAAAAAGTATATAAAATTTAAAAACCATCAAAAATATATAAAAACAACAGTATAAAATAGTATTGCAAACTGAAGCACTGGGGAGAGTCCGTAGTTACTCCAGTGGCATAGAGCAGATATGCCAGAGCCAAGCAGTTCCTGAAGCAAGTGGCATTTTGACATTTTAGGGGTTAACATCACACAAAGATCCCTCTACAGCAGTGGTTTGGATTGACATAATTATCAGGCATACACTTTTTTTTTTAAAAAATGGAAGAATGTGCATATGGGGTGGGGGAATGCATGGTAGTTACTTCCAAGATTATTATAGTTCCAAAGTGAGTTAAATTTACTTAATTCATGCTACTGAAAAATGATCTGTGATCTACAAATATTCATGAATTTGCATTGCTCGGTATGCTGAAAATAGTATCAATGAGTGATTTATTACATATCTTTAGTTCATCCAGAATTCTTACAAAAGTGTTTCTTGGAACAGCACAGAATTTCTCATTTCTCTATTGGCCCCAAAATTTATAGGTACTTTCCTAGATTTAGAGAAGCGTGCTGGCTTAACTGGAAGTTGTTGTTTTTAAAATAATATTTATTTATTGTATGTATATTCTGCTCTCACATAGAGCAAGTTTAAACTCACTTGGGTTTAATAGTGCTACAGTATCTGGTATTTCCAGAGCATCCATGGGGCTTATCTTACTGGAAGTTAACAGAAGCGTTTCATTCTACAAGAGCTATGATCATGACTTGAAACATTATATTGTTACTCAGAAAGGATAGCTTAGTAATTTTGTTCTTTTAGTAGTCAGTCATCTGCTTCTGAGTTTTCTTATATTGCCCTTCATAAAACCTTGTAACTATATTGTCCTGCTTCTATATAGGAAATACATATACTAAAAGTCAGAGATATATGAGTGTAGTTGACACTATGCCCCCAAATATAAATTAAACCAATTGTATAAGGTCATTAATCTTCATGAGGCCAAATGGAAAGTTGGTTAATATGAAGATTAGTTATCTGTCCATACCATTCAGCTTAAGAGTTCTGTATAACTCAGAAGTGTGCATCAGCGTATGCCAATACAAGACACCCATTTATATTTTTAGCAGGAGCCAGTCATAAGCCAAGAGAGGGTCCATTGCAAGCTCAAAGTTCCAGATTCCATCTCCAGCTAAAGGGCTGGGGAAAAGCCCTGCCATCACAGCGAATAATACTGGATTGGACAAATTTAGTGGGCACTCCCAATATTAGACAGCTTCAAATCCACAATGATCAGGATACAACTGCCCTGCCTGTGAGTGTTTTTACAAAGATGCTAAACTTTGACTGGATCCTGCCCTTATGGATAGTGGCGAGCTTAACAATGAAAAAGGGTGCTTAACGTTGCCACCTTTATTTTGAAGGAAAGAAGTGATCAAACAGTAATCTCTTCTCCTTGCAACATAAGCTGGAAAAGAGCTGTGGGGAGGGTTCTTCCCATCCAGGAAGCCCCCTGGAACCTCTCCCATTCTGAGTCCTAACACTTCTGGGAAAGAATAGGGAAGTTTTCAAGGAAAAGAAGGCAACAGCTGTTCCTGTGTCCTCTCTCTAGCTCACCCAGTCTGGGCACCTTAGCAGAGAGCCCCGACTAGAGGCAAAGTGTGAACAGACGCCTCTCCCTGGTCACTTGCCTTCTCTTTCTGGGTAGCACAGCACAGAGAGTTGGCCAGCAAATCTTCTCAGTCACCTACCTGCTTGGTTGCTCTTTTTTTCTCTCTCTTTCCCTGTATAGCATGGGGAGGGGGGCTTTAACCTAGGACAGAGTGTGAGTGGAGAGGCAGAGATGGTCGTTGCCCCTCCAAGGTGTAGCCACATTTAGCTCCCTTGCTCCCTCTGGATGCTAACCCCAATTTGTCCCACTGCATTGCCCAAAGAGAGAGGATGTGCAAGCAGGTAGAACATGCCAGAGGAAGATGGCAGATGAGCGAGCAGAGGAAGAGACAACCACCACTTGCCCAATCCTTCCTGCCAAGTAAAGGGAAAACTGAGAGGTTGTGTGGAGGCAGTATTGACAACTGTTGGGGCTCATGACACACTCACTATACAGCTTTCAAACCATTTCCGAAGTGTCATATCCTGCTTGGTGTAGATCTGGCCCAAGCTTCTATCCTGCACTGTCCAGAGAAAGGGGGAGTGAGTGGGCAAAGAAATGGGCAGAGGTGCTTCTCATGCTATCTCTAGATAGCATTGAGAGGAGGTAGGAGCAACCACTTCCCTGCAGGTCCCCAGACGTGGCAACGCTCACAGGAGGAGGCTCTTGGAGAGGGGTGAGGTGATTTCCTGGCAGGGGAATCCCCCCCATTCTTTTCCAGCCTCTGCTGAAGGACCAGGGGGAAAGGAGGAGAGATTGCTATTTATTCCTTAATCACCCCTCCTCACTCACCCCAACAGCTGCTTTTCCTTCAAAAAAATAAGTGACAATGTTAAGCAATACTTTTTTTTTTAAGAGTGTATAATGGCATGTACAGTTAAGCTGCAGCAGCCTTCCCCAACTTGGTGCCCTCCAGATGTTTTGGATTATAGCTCCCAGCATTCTGGTGGGGGCTAATGGAAACTGAATTCTAAATCATCTGGAGGGCACCAGGATGGGGAACGCTGCTGTACTGGCTCTTACCTTTACTGAATAGCCTCTAGCCATTGCTGCTCCGTAGAAGTAAAAGCTGCAATTACCTCGGAGTACAGCAATCAAGAGGCAAAGGCAGTGTGGGCACAAGCAGCGCGCTGCCTATTGACCTTAAGGCTAATACCAGATGGTTCGTGAGGTAGGGAAGCAACAGAGATGCCAGCGACCCGAACGTGGCAGCTGTTCGCTTCTACCTCTTTGCAGGCGTTCCGAACAAATGCGGGAGGCAAAGTTTCCCGGGAGCTGTTGGCAAGGGAGGTTTCACCTTCTGTGACTGAGTCACCTGGACAATCAAAGCGATGCCTCCCTCCATCATCTCCATCCACCCGCCACCTCTCCCAGACGTGAGGCAACGCCATTATTATCACAACGTAATGACCGTACAACACATACTACACTCGCGCCCAGGCAAGGACGGCACACCTGGTTGCCTCAGCTGAAAGCTCTATCGTAAAATGCCCGGGGAATTTTTAATCTGTTCTCAGATTTCTCCAAGGAAAGCCCCCAAGAATACGAAATGCAAATCCACCAGATCTTCAGAGTGGCACCGCTTTGCACGCGCTCAGGACCCAGCTGGGTCTGTCTGGTCAAGTAGCGAAGGCTACGTGTAGGTTTGAGCGTAAGCTGGAGAGCTAACGAGGAGGTGCATAGATGCGGGGGGGGGGGCGGAGAGGAGAAAAACTCACGTGCAAATGAGTAATCTACTCTGCACTACTACTACTACTACTGGCATTCTTTTTAGCAAATGAACCCACTCACCCTCTTTCCCCCCAAATATACACACACACGCAGAGCCTTCAGTACTGTATCCCTGCCATTGTACTTTAGAAGTGCTGAACTTCACTTTCTGATATTATTATTATTATTATTATTATTATTATTATTATTATTATTATTATTATTATTGAAATCCTACACTTCAGACCAAAGGTCTAGGTAATCGCTCTAAACATTTAAGAACAAGGCACAACCGTATGTTTAGCCACCTGTCTTTGAAATATATGTCATTTGCGCTAAACGTAGTTCCTGCTGATATTTTTTGGTGGCCTTTTTAAAAAAGTGGTCTTTAACTTGCAGCTTACAGCATATAGATCGGTATAGCAGGGAGTGAGAGACGGACAGTATAGATCAACGCTGGAGACTATTAGCCATGGCATCTTCATGGAGCCTCTATGTTCAGAGACAGTGTACCTCACTACCAGGAGCGGTCTTTTGTCTTCATGCTTATGGGCTTCCCAGAAGCATCTAGCCGGGCATTTCTGGAAGCAGGATACGGGTTTAGTGGATGCGGTTCGATCCAGTAGGGCTCAATGGGCAGAATCGATGTGGAATCAATGGCAGGTTTGCGGGACTTGTGTCACATCCCTCATCGCTAAATCCATTGATGAAGCCTCCAGACTAATCTTTCAGATCTGTTTGCTGCCAACCATTCTCACCAGCCCCGCCCCCTGCTCCTCCCCCGTCCCTGATGCTACTCTATATAAAAAAAAACCCAAACTGCTCCGGACAGTCAGTACTAACTTCAGTAGCGGAAGCAGGACGGTTTCAGAGCACTTCTTGAAGGCTCTGTCTGGTTTTGACATTTTGGGGATTAACGTTATACGAGGATTCTCCCTCCAGTCAGTGGATTATCGGCATTATCAGGTCTGCATTTTTTTTCTTAAATGGAAGAGTAAGGAGCGGGGAGAGACGGGGGAGGAAAGAAGAGCCGAGGGTCGTTTTTTTTTTTAAAAAAAAAAAGGAGGAAGGGAGTTTTAAAAAAGGTTAATCTGAACGTGCGTGCAGTTCTGCATACCAGAATATGTGGTCCTTCTTACCACGGGAAATCCACACTTTCTTTAGGTAGCAAGCCCTTGAATCAGTTTTCCCCGGTGGAAATTCAAGGGACGAGTCCAGAGCAAAAGTGGCTGCTGGCTGATTACAGCTCGATTTGGAGGCGCGACGCGGGGGGCTGAGCTGGGGGAAGCGTCCTTTCAAAGGCACGGGAATCCAGTGAGCGTAGGGCTGCTGTTTCTGTGCGTCCGAAAGGGGTAGCTTAGCCTTCACCCTTCTAAGCAAATTGAAAGCTTGACAGCTGTGAACTCTCGAGGCTCTCTTATTGATCCCGTTGTGATGAATTGCTGAGCAAATATTAGAGCGGAATGTCACACGGACTCCCAAAGTCCCCGCTTGGGGACTGGGGTAGCAGGAGGGAGGGAGGAGGGAAGGACGGCCGGACGGCAGACCGACCTGCCTGGCGCTCACATTTGGCTTGGGGCAAGGCTAGAGAGGGTCCCCCTTAGGAAGGCCAGGCTGATAAGAGTTCCCTCCTTTCTCTCCCTGGCCAGGATGAAAGTGGTCTCCTTCGCCCTGGTCTACCTGGCCTCCGTCTCTTTCTTCGGGGTAGAGGCTGCTAAGCTGGACGTTGCATCAGACTTCAAGAAAAGGTGAGTAGCCAGCAGCGCTTCTTCGGGAGCCAACCGGGAAACTGTCTATCAAGTATCCCACCACCACCAAGTTGAGTCTGGGGGCGAGATTGAGGCTTCGGCTACAGCTGAGGAAGGGCTCTGGGTCCACCCAAGCCGATGACAGCCGCCTCCTTCCCTCAACCAACGGCAACCCGCCCTTCAAGGGCAAAATCCGGAGCCGCCGCTGTCTCGTTGAGCGGAGGGCGACCCCCTCCAGCGCCACCCTTTGGCACGGCGAACTGTCTTTTCACCGCCTTCTCCCTCGCCTGCCTCTTTCAGGTGGAGCAAATGGGCGCTGAGCCGAGCCAGGCGGGACCTGACAGTCTCCACCGCAGCGCTCAGCACGGGACAAGCGGCTGATGCAAACGTGCCGTCTGTCATCCGCACCCAGGACGTGAAAGGCGAGTCCGGAATGGCGCAGCCCAGGTAATTATGCCTCCTTCTTGCCAGTGCTGTTGTGACGCGGCCAGGCGTTCGCGGGCGCTGAGGAGATTTTGGCGGCAGAGAAAGAGAGCGGGAGACGGGGAGGGGGGAAGAGGGAAGAATGGAGCCGGGTTGACAGAGGAGTTCCCAAGTTTTCTCTGTAGTGTGTGCGAGAGAGAAGGGAGGAGAGGGAGAGAGAGAATTCCCAGCGACCAGGGCCTGAAGGCGCAATTCTCTGCATGCTTAATCGGAACATGTCACGCCTATTGAGTTCAATTGCGCTCACTCCGTAGTAGGTGTGCGTAGGATTGAAGCCTTAAAAGGTAAATTTAAGGCCTGGGGGCGCCAAAGGAAGAGAAACACGCTTAAATTGCGAGCCATTCCTTCTAAAACCAAAGGGCTGCAGAGTCCTAGGCTGTAACCTCTGGGGAGAACCCCGTCGCCCCCCCCCCCCCACGCGCCCGCCCTGTCGGTGTTTTCGCGCGTGCCTGTGTGTGTGTGCGCGCGCGCGCGTTCCCTCTGTCTAAAGAGCCGACCCTGACGTCGTGGCTTCTCTTTTCCGCCTCGCTCACGGCCTCTTGTTGCTTTCTTTCTCCCTCCCTCCCCTTAGCCACCCGGAGGATGTCCGCATCCGCGTGAAGCGCTACCGCCAGAGCGTCAACTCCATCTCCCGCGCCATGCGCAGCGGCTGCAGGTTGGGGACGTGCAACACGCAAAACCTGCAGCAGACGCTCTTCAACCTCAATGACAAGGACAAGGACAGCCATCACCCCCCGAAGAAGATCAGCGCGCAGGGCTACGGCCGCAAGCGGCGCTCGCTGCCGGTTCCCTTGGCGAGCAGCCGCCGCGGCAGGACCCTCGCTCGCCTGCTGGCTTCGCTTCCCGCCAGCGCCCCCTTCCAGAGGAGCTGAGCGCGGCAGCCGCTGCCCTGGTGAGCCCTAACCTTAGCGCCTCCTCGCGGGGCCCTGGGAAGCAGCGAGCGACCGCGAAGAGTAGGACGGGCGCCCCCTCCTGCGGCTGAGCTTCGAATGCCTGGAGGAGGAGGAGGAGGAGGAGGAGGAGGAAAGAGGCGCGCCCTTCCCCAGGGATGTGGTGAAGGGGCTCGATCTAGACTCGGTGAAACGACCACTGCGGAACAAACACTACAGGTCCTTCCGGAGGCCGCCCTTTCCCTCTCCTTTCAGCAGTGGACGTTAGGTGGTGGTGGTGGTGGTGGTGATCGTGGTGGCGGCGAGGGCGGCGGCGATTATGATGACGTCGACGACGGACTATTCCCCCGCTCCGTATTGACTTTCTCCCCCCCCCTTCCCACAACACGGCAGGGAATTGGCTACTCTGAAGCCCCTGTCTTGGCGGCAGGGACTAT
This sequence comes from Elgaria multicarinata webbii, assembly GCF_023053635.1. Taxonomy (NCBI): domain Eukaryota; kingdom Metazoa; phylum Chordata; class Lepidosauria; order Squamata; family Anguidae; genus Elgaria; species Elgaria multicarinata. The sequence goes on from NC_086172.1 coordinate 97,469,819, forward strand.
CTTATATACTTGAACGGCCCGGCCAGGCGAAGTGCAATGGACTCTCGGTGTGTGCGGTGAGGCTGAATGAGTGGCTGGGTGGATGTTTCGGCATGAAAGAAGAAATTAGCCGTATTTAAAGAATTGTCTCCTGTCCCTGTTATTCTTTTATAGTACAGAGTTATTTTTATATGTATATATATATATATATGTGTGTGTGTGTGTATATATATAGCATATGGGCATTATTTTTTATATTCTCTGTTACTATTTTTTAATATATTGAGAAACTCAACCCTTGTTTTCACCAGTGGCAGCACCAGGGAGGGAAAATATGTATTTGGGGTGGGGGGGTTGAGGGGGAAGAGAATGTATTTCTGGCTGGGCTGGGTGGTGTCAAGATTTGTCCCATTAGTTATTTTTCTGAATGAAAAAATAGTATATTCTGAACACATCTTCTATGAAGTAAGCCCTATTGGGCTGAATCCCTATTTAGTCAATCTGTCAATAAACCCATTGAAATAAAGTGGACTTAAGTTAGGACCAGCTAAAGTCCCACTGATGTCAGTGTATCTACTCCAAGTATGACAGCCTGGATTGAGCCCATTGATTCTGATGGAGTTAACTTTCAAGTAAGGATCCTTAGGACTGCAGCCTAACTGAAATTTCCAGTGTATGATTCCATTATAATTTATATCTGAAAGTGCCTTTCTTTAAGCAGCCACATGGTTCCAGCAATGGGGCAGGTGGAGGTGCAAGCTACTTGTTGGGGGAAGAGCAGGGTGCTTCCACATTTCTGGTGCCACCTATATTTTCATTTGGTCTATGTTATTGGTTTGATTGCCTCATTCTTTCCTTCTCTTTCTCTGTCATGTTTTAACACATTCCGGACTGGTAAAAGATGTATCGCTGTTCTCTCTGGGGGCAATAAGTAGAGAAAAATAAACATTATCACAAAAAGAACTTCTGGATGGGTGTTTTTAGACAAGATGGGCAAACCTGGGGTGGGTGGGAAGGGGGAAGCCACATTGTTTATTCAAGTTCCCCACCTTAGAAACAGATGGATCTAAAACTGATTAATTGCAGGTAATTTGTTATTTTCACCAAGCCAGGACTGGGAACCAAAAACATCTGAAATACATTCAACTTAGTAAATGTCATGAATGCTTTCAAGAAAGGATTCAGGGCTGTTCAAGCCATTCCAAGGTCTATTCTCCTTACATGTGTTTCAAGTGAGGCTGAAACATGTCAGAGTTTGGATTGATCATCGTTTCTTTTTTGTTGCAATTAATCAGTGAAACAACTGCACTGCTTTCATATTGCACAACAAAACTCATAGATTTATGGGGAGAAGGAACATGTTCCCAAAAATAAATAAATGGTCAGAGTAGTTTCCAAGGTTATTTATGCTGAAGGATTTCCTGGCCACAGTTCAGGCTGTATCCACAGTTCAGAGATTGGTAGGACACACATTCCTAAAGCCACAGACCAAAAAACAAAACAACCAATACCAGTCTAGTCAAGATAGTGATTGATGTAACCACAGCACCATCTACTGGCATGTTTTGCCTTTGTTATTATAGTTCATTTCCCCAAGCCTATTTGGCCTGATATATTTGTTGACATTGGTGAGGGGTGGTGGTATTACTTGGACCCCTGGAATAGTATTTTTTAAATAATGTTAAAGTATATGTTGGACAGGGGCATTTTAAGTTGGTGGTTAATACATTAACTTCGACCACAATGCTTATTATAAAAAGCAGACTGTAGAATAGTAATAAATGACATCATCTGGCATAAAAAATGGGCTAATAATAGTTATGAATACTTTTCAGAAATGATCCAATATGCCATTGCTAGTATTCAATGTGTTTTATCATGAGATCTGTTCTTATAAACTAGGACAGACAATTTGTCCATCTAGCCTGGTACTGTACTGTGACTGGCAGGAGCTGTACATGGTCTCAGGCTGCGGGTCTTTTGCATCACCTTCTACTTGATCCACTTCTTTTTAACTGGATATGTCAAAGATTGAAACTGGGACCTTCTGCATGCAAAGCTTGTGCTCTGCCGTGGAACTTTAGCCCCTTCTGTAAGGGATTGTCTTGTTGGGTAGTTTCTAAACCTTATTGATGATCTCTGATTAACAAACTTTCTCATGGCTTGTTCCAAGCGATTTTTTACAATGCAGGAATGGCTTCTGGCTTTCCGCAGTGCCCTTGTCAGCCACCCCCCATCTTGTTCTAATTTGCAATTATTTCTACAAACTGGATTCCCAATTAAGAAATCACACACCTTCTTTACAGACAGTGTTTTAGCTGCCCTCACTTTGTCATTAACAGCCAAGTATGATTCTTTTCAAGAAATAACAAATAGTTCAGACCCATGGATAGTCTGCAACAGGAAAGACACTTGGTGTTCTTCAAAGAGTGTAAAAAGGATAAACAACAGCAGTACCAACTATGATATTTCTCCTAGATAACTACTTGCCTCAGGCAAAGTCTGAATCACTTCAACCACCCAAGTAGGAATGACTGAAGCATCAGAAGAAATGAGCTAATATGCATTTATTTATTCATCCACATGCACACAATTCCTAGTCTACAATTGACATATTTCAACTTGTGGTTTTTATGGATATTTCTTATATGATAAAGCCATCTTGTACATATATGGCATAACAAACAACTTGTACCTTAATCTAGCTACCTTAACTGTGAACTACATTTACAGCACTGCCTTCTTCCAATGTATGTATATTTGGGGCACTCAGCTTACTTCTAAAGTGCATTGATTACCTTTCGTTCCTACAGTAACTATGGCTGATATTACTGCTGTTAGAACTTCCTTTATAACTAGGGTGTTCATATGAAAAGGAGGGCAGGGCTCCTGTATCTTTTAACAGTTGCATAGAAAAGGGCATTTCAGTAGGTGTCATTTGTATGCAAGCAGCACCTGGCGAAATCCCCTATTCATCACAACAGTTAAAGCTGCAGGAGCCTTGCCCTCTTTTGTATCTGGTCACAATAGCTTCTGACTATCCATATTTTGTATGGAGAATTCTACAAACCTCTGCAGTGAGTCTCAGTATATGCTAACTAGGTGAGTGGCCTGCAAGAAGAGAAGTACTTACCATTTCTATTATCTCTAGTACTGTTCCCTGGGGGGTATTTTAAATAACATCTGACATTGGCAACCTCACTGGATCTAACAGTAAATTGGCATTATGAAAGAGTGATTTCCAGTTGCTATGCCAGTGTTCTGAGTAATACTGAGAATACACTCATAGATTTACATATTGGATGATGATACCTATGCTTTTATAAATAAACATCACTTGTGGCTGTGCATGTGAATACGTATCTGAACATCTCAGGTTTTGTTAGAACATTTAAAGATATCCTCATCTTTATTTCTTTCTTTAGGAATTAACATAATTATAGTTCAAAGTGTCGGTAGCACCTGGGCTAAGCTTTGCTTGTTTACACACCAGCACCTGCAGATTTTGCAAGCACAATGTAACATTTCCAAACATATTTAAAACATTTTGCCTTATTTGGATATATTGGGCTTCTACGTTTCACAAAACAGAAAGGCCAGTAGCAAATGATTTTTATTTTTATTTATTTTTAACTTTAGGGAGCGGTTAGGATACAATTCCTCAACACAAATGGATTTGCATGATGAAATAACCCATTTGTGTTAGGGTAGTTTGAAGAAATTTATGATGAGAAACTAAACTATAGTTCAGTAAGTGGCACTTGCAACAAAGTGGAGCAGTGTGGAGGGCTGTGGTTCAAGTTTCTAGGCACCCCACCCCACCCTTACCCCCCATAGTTTTCCATTTCCCCCTCTTCACAGGCAGTGTGCAGTCCCTACTGAGCATGCTTAGTCATTAAACTATTTGGGTGATTCTTCTTGGGCGGTGGGGGAGAGGACGTGTACCATTTTGGCTTCCATCTGAACATTGGAAATTAAAGAAATGATGGGGATCATGGTTTGCAAAATGCAACTTCTATGGTCAGAGGGCTAAAACACACCGGGTGATGTCAGAGTTTGGAAATAGAGTGTGGCTGTTTACTCAATATGGATAATTGAGTCTGATACTGACATACCAGCTTCCTGCATTTTCTTTTATTTACTTTTCTCAACTATTTGCCAAATCCCGATGACTGTAAAGGGTTTACCTTCTTTGCCCTTGTGATTTCATTGCCAGGGAATGTCAGAGCTCAGGACAGTGAGATTTCTGGCCTAGTCAAATACAGAGGAAGCCAAAGAACTAGGTCTGATGATACTGTTGATCTTGGAGTTAATGAGTTGGGGGAGGAGGGACAGACAGGCTTCCATTAAAAGAAGGGGCAACAGCACCATCTATTGAAGCTGAAATGGTCTGCAGAATTGTACATATTGTGCTCGCTCCGATGTCAACACAGACAAGTGAAATAAATGAAAGACACACTTTTCCTCCCTGCATTGGAAACAAACCAGTAATTGGACAGAGGTGTACATCAGAAACTTCTTTGCATGAAAGAGCTAATATTTGTTAAATACTTGATGAATGAGACACTTTTGAAAAGACTTTGGAATTCATAATAATGACGTGTGTGTGTGTGTGCCCACCCATTTATCATGTCAGGTTGATGGCCTGCATCTGATTGGGATGTGGTGCAAAGTGATGAAAGAGGATGCCGTGTTTATCCAAAGCTCTTATTCTGTTAAACTGAAACTACAAATTCAGTGAGAAGAGTCTAAACCCCATGATGTTTGCCTGCCCTTTCCTCAATCCCACTCCCCATCTACACGCAACACCTCTACATTTAATATCTACATCTAATTTCCCAAGTCCACAGCATTTGCCACTGATTTTCAAAATTTTTCTTGCCTGCTGTTTCTTTGAACCTTGGGGTTATCTTCAGGGTGGAGAAGGAACATAGTTCCCCCTTTGGTCGTTATTGGTGATAGCCATTGGTAATGGAGTGGCATTTTTACCTCCACTGCACTGGTGTCCTCAGCTGTGGCTAAACTAGCCCCTGGTGATCCCAAGAAATGGACCAAGATGCATATTTTCCTCCCTCTCAATTATGTCCCAGATTGAAGTCTATTTACTTTGTCTTTCTGTGTGCAGCTGAAGTTGCAGTACAAAGCACTCACTAGAGGGCACTGATACATTTAAGGCTATGAGGTGGGGAAGTTTTCAATTATAGACCACATGGTTGCCCCTCTCCACCCATAAAATGCAGCCTATTACAATTGCGTGAGAGAAGCAGGAAGCAAAACCCAAGCAAGGAAACATGATTTCCCCTTAATCTAATGATTTAGAATCAAATGGAAAAAGAGAGAGCTGAGTTAGCAACTAAAGGAAAGTAGGCACCATCTTGGGATGCTGGGTCACTATGGAGCTCTGATGTTGGGCAGTGTTTTGGCTGCCTGTAGGAATGCTAAGCTATGTGTTTCCACGATGGTTTGTATTTTTGTAAATAAAAGCTCAACTTGCTACAGAACTGCCCAAAGTTTCCAGGGACAAGGACCATAGACTGATTATTGCAACTGAAACAGATTAAATGGTTGATTGATAGCCAATGCTCAGAATAGGAGCAAATTAATATTATAGGCCTAAATCACTGCACATAAAGAAAGCCCATACAAGCACGTCAATGCCTTTGGCAATGCAATGCAATCTGACTAAAATAATAATAATAATTTAAAAGTGCAGGGAGAATAAAATAATTACGGTAATAATGAATAAAGCAATGGTTAGTATAGCGTTTAAAATAAGAACATATACTGCATCTTCCTATTAAAACTGCTTCCAGCCAATGACCCTGTTCAGATGATAAGCTAAGCCTCAGTGGTTAAGCATTTTGAGCTAAACGTTATGGCTTAGCTTGTTGTATGAACCATAACTTAGTGTTTGATGTGAACCATAACTTAGGGCCTTGCTAGACCTACCAGATAAACCGTGTGGGAGGAGGGGCCAGGCCGCACTAGAAGTAATGCGGCCAGTAGGCCCCGTCCACACATAAGACACGACAGGGCCGAGGGAAGCCCTGTCGCGTCCGCCATTTTTTTTCTTAAAGGGCTACGTGCGCAGGAGCGCACCAACGGAACAGTAAGGTTTTTTTTTTAAAAAAATAAAGGGTTCCCCACTCCCCCTGCCCCTGATTTCCCCCCCACAATGCCTGATGCCCCCCTGCCTGCTCGCTCGCCTGTCCTCCCCCCGCTTGCCATGCCTGTCCCCCGTCCTTGCTCGCCATGCCCGTCCCCCATCCCCGCTCGCCATGCCCGTCCCCCGTCCCCGCTCGCCATGCCCGTCCCCCGTCCCCACTCGCCATGCCCTGTCCCCGACCGCCATGCCTGTCCCCGTTCTTCTTCCCCCCGTCTGCCATGCCCTGTCCCTGTCCGCCATGCCTGTCCCCGTTCTTCTTCCCCCCCTCTCCTGCTGGGTCCGCTCTTTCCCCCGGCCCCCATCTCCCCCCCCCCGGCCTGATGGGCACAGTGCTCCTATGGAATGCTGTGCCCAGTGCGTGGCTTCTCCCGGCTACTCACGAGTAAGCAAGCAGCCGGGAAAAGCCACGAACCCTGCTAGACCTTCCGCAGCCCCGGCCTCAGCCCGGGGCTGTGGAAAAGCTGGGCCATAAGCAGATCCGCTTATCCCGGGTCAAGGGAGGACTTAGCCTTGCCTGACCCCGGGATCCCCTGTGCGTCATCTGGATGCACAGCAGGGAGACCAGGCCTCACACCGCGCTAACTCCTTATCTAGCAACGGCCTTAGTGTTTCATGTGAACCATTCCTAACCATGGTGGCTACACAACCACAGTTTAAACAAGCTCACTAGAATTGAAAGGAGGGGGAAAATGTGAAGTATTATAGGTGGCCCCACTTTATAATGATGGGACCACACTGCTATGCTATTTTAGGACTGAGTCCAGAGGTGGACACGGGAACTTCTTTCCTCTTCATACATGCTTGGAATTTCACAGTGAAACAGGTAACTGGTTTTCTTACAGTACTTTTTGTCATGGAAGTCACTTTCACACTTTTCATAATAACTGCTTGAATGTGTGTGGCATTGGCTTTGCACACTTGATTGAGCCACATTGAATGGTTTCATTGAGCTCTCTTGTCCTGTATCAGCAGCAAGCAACTAGTGGGCAGCAGTGGGAAAGGCAGCAATCATATGTGATAGAGACCACAGGGATTTTGAGCGCTCACCGGGAGATGCTCGTGTTCTGATATACTTACGGATCAGAGAGGAAGCCAAAATCCTTTTGATTTCTGTACTTTTCTTCAACTCCATGCTCCTAAAGTCTCTGCTTTTAATAGCGTCTGATAAGCTGGAAGCTTAGTGGAAGCTTTGTGCCCAGTTCAAGGACAGCATGTGTCTCTGGGTGACTGGTGACATATGAAAATATGCTGTCACATGCTTCCAAACAAACCAGCAGCATCTGTTCATTAGGTGCGTCAATTAAAATGAGAGTATCACTTTCAAAGGACCTTTCTGAACCCAGCCGAATGAAGCTGCAAAGAAGAATCTGCTTTTGGTGAAACGAAAGGCATTATTTTCTTTCTTTCTTTTCTTTTGTATACAGCTGAAAGAGTGGGAGGGACATGTTCAGTTCTTGTAGGGCAATTTCATTGTTCTTTAATAAAACTAAAGAATGCCTGAGACAGAAATAATATAGACACACAGGTCCTGCATATTATGTGTACTTTGGACTTGTTACTTATCTTTTGCCACAGCTGAAGTGCTTATCTAGAAATGGGTTGATTGCCATAGCATACCCTTCTCTAACCTGGTGCCCTCCTGCTGGCTGGAGATGATGCAACTTGCAGTCTAACACATCTGGAAGGCAGCAGGTAGGGGAAGGCTGATCTAGATTGGTCATGCTGCCTGGGGCTGATGGGAGTTGAAGTCCAAAACACATTTGACTGCGAAAAGACTGATACTACAACACTGAAAAGATAAAAGATCACCACCTATAGATCACCTGGTGGTCAATTCCACATTTTCCCATTGGTGGGACTTTAACTTCCATCTCCTTTAACTTTCCATACCAGGACTCTTTCCTAACGAGCTATCAGGGAATTTATGGGCTTCTTTCCTCTGACTATGTGGTTGTAGCTTCCATTGTTGATTTTTCTAGAGGTTCCCTTCCTTCTCCCTGGCAAAATTTCCCTTTCACATTAATCCCTCCCCCCGCCCCCTCTAGAGAAACCTGAGCCTTCTCCTGGAGAGCTTGTGGGTTCTACATACAGGCTTCCTTCCAACTGAGCTGGGAGCTGCCATTCTAGCCTATGTGCTTGCCTGTCTGAAGGGTGCCTATTTGCAGGCTGTGCGAATTTATGATAGAAGGGCTCCTTGAAGAGTGACTGGGTGCATGCTACAGTTGTTCACTTTGGAGAGGCCACTGTGGTGTGCTTGTGTCTACCAGGTTGTGTTCTGTACATGTGGCAGTGGCATGTTGACATCATGGCGGAGTTCACAGTTGCCATTCCATCCTTCCATGCATGACCCCTGCAGGGATGTCACCAGCTCACAGCTCTGGTGGGGGTCAGCAGTGCTGCTGCAGACACTGGGCAGTGACTGTCAGTGTTTCTATACTCCCTGTAGTTTAAAGTGCTCTGAGTGGACTCTGAGAGCCTTCACAGTTGAAAAGAGACTCACACCTCAAACTTGGAAAGATAACACCCACCAAGTCTGAAGATCTTACTGCTCTTGCCACATTTGAATGTATATTCTAAGTCTTCATTTTGGAGGCTTATTTAGATATATGGACTGCCGATATTAATGTATATATTTGAAAGAGAAGTGTCAAATAGCTTACTCCCTCTTTTCTTCTCCTTTTTATTAATGGTACTGTGAATGGGTTATTATGAATAGATATGCATTTTGTTTTTGTTTGCCATGTTCTTTTTTGGTCTTTCCCCCCGTTGCTGTTTTTGTCTCCCTTTTCTTTTTTGTTTTTGTTATAATTCAAATAATATTCCCCCCCTTCCCCCCAAAAGTGACATATGTTTCCATTACAACAGAGTTACACTGACATTAGTGACCGCAGCACAGTGGTGCTGTTGGATTTCTCTGCATGTTCTTTCCATTCAGCTGGCTAGGCTAAAGAGAACATAAGCTTCTTACCCAAACTAGTGCTATTTGGATCCTTTTAAAGACATCCGTGCTCCTGATGTTTTTGACAGCAACTGAGTATCTGTTAGCTGTCTTTTTGTTCCAAATTATTAATATCCTTTGCAAAAACTTCAAGCAACAAAATTAATAATAGATTGCCACAATTAACTGCAACTGACCTGATGGGATTCCCAAAATAATACGTGTTTATTACTTTTAAAATACTATGCCCCTTCTCTGACTTGCTCTAATCCATGTGTTGATTCATGGAATACAACTCCCCTTGTCCCCAGCCAGCTGAGGATGGTGGGAGTTGTAGTCCCACAGTATCTCAAAAGCAAAGCATTAAATTACATGATGAAACGTAGCCCTAAATTAGAATACTTGCTCATCCCAGTCAACAGTGGTGTTTCCTGACAGCTGGGGAAGAGCCAAATAATCTCTGCTTTGCTTGCCAGAGCTGTTTTTGTCACCAGTTCTACAATACTAGTAGTATTATGAAAGACCATCCTAATGTAACAAGATACCAGACAGTTTCTCATCATGTTACAAAAGTAACCAAGATGGGAACACTAGTGAATATTTTGGCATATGTAAAAGATATTTCTGGATTCAATCCCAAAAGACAACATGTCACAATTAAAATAAATAATGGTAATGGCTCATAAATAGCTTTCCCCCCCTCTATTACCGACATCATTTTGAATTGTTTAACATTTTCCTTGCACTTGCAGGCATCCAAGCGTTCAGTAGAAAAGAGCAAATAGCTAACATTGGCTAGCTCTCAATCAGCTGTGTATATTGTATTAAAACATTTTATGGGTTTTTAATTCCCCAAATATTTGTAGAAGAGTTATTTGTTTCAGATCATGATTTGTTTTAGCTTTGAAGTATTTTCCACTTTCTAAATTTTCAGATCCTTGGAAAGGGATCATATGTCCTGCCGTGAGGAAAAAGAACGTAATTATTTCATGAGTTGAACGACCTCTCTTACGTAAAGGCCTTTTAAAACATCGATTCCATTCCTGGTTAGTAACATGGATGCCAACTACTAGGAGAGATTAGAGTAATTAATACCATGATGTTGCTAATGGTGTTGCCAGGTTTTGGGCCATAAGTCACTTAACCTGAACTTGAAGGGTTAATATGTACCTGAACAAGGTGGGAGGGGATTGCTGGGATGCTTGTTCTAGCCTTTCCTATCTACTTCCTTCTTATTGTTCCTGTTGTATGTAATGCTGACCACAGTGCTCACCTCAGACATCTTACCTTAATATGTGAAGTTTGTTATATTGCGTCTTGACCCAATCAATGCTTTCTAGGTTTATTTGATAGACTGGAATTTTACGTTTGCAACTGAGAAATGATGCACCTCTGCCAAGGAGCACCTTTCTCATCCTTGCTGGGTGTGCCAGCTGTTTTATTAGCAATTTTGGTCACGTAGACATGAAACAACTGAGCATGTGCAAAGTACTTTGTTGACTCAATAGGAAATTTAGTTAACCACAGTTTTTTCTGTAGTTTCTATGGTTCTACTCTTTCCTGCCTTTCCTGTAAGAGGAACTTGCCTAACAGCCAGCCATTTCAAAGTTCACCCAGAGTGAGTATTATTTCTAAACTGGGCACAATTTTTTTTTCATGAACAGTTCAACTCCAGTACCAACATGGCTTCCCTTATGCCAAGATATGCCTATGGCTACCACAATCTCCAGTAAAGTCTTGTTCCTAATCCACTACTCAGTGCTTTGTCTACGTCTGTGGCTACTCACCAGGAGCCCATTCTGACTTCAAATAGAACTACCTTTTTTTTTTTTTAATGATTGGTCATGGTCACAGTTGCTTGGCACTGATTGATCAAACATACCAGAAGAAATCACCCACTCTGTTCCAAACGGTATTGTAAGTCAACCTAACATGTTTTTGCTACATGTATCATATCTTTTATTTCTTTAAAATGGCTATTTTTTATTAAACAGTTTATATTTTCATGAAAAACAGGCAGTTTTCTTCTGTTCACAGAAAACCAGACATATCACAGAATGGAAACAATGCAGAAGAGTAGCAAGTAAATTCTGCTCAGTCCTGCTCTCTAAATCAAAACAGCATACACGTTAAGGAAGATGAGAACTGTGAATCAGAAAAGGATGTGTGAACTGCTATAGTCTTAAAAAACAGCAACACTTTGAGTTTATGCAAGAAATGTGGGACAAAAAAGACTGCATTTTCCAGTAGCAAGTGCCTAAAAGACCATTGCTATTTCCTTATTTATTTATTTATATCTTAAGATTTCTAAGAGGTTCATATAAAATACATAAAACACAATATAAAAATCAAAGTAAAAATGATATAAAATAATAAGTATATTAAAACATAACAAGAACCATAGACCAGAGCAGTGGAATTACAAATCAGGGAAAGTCTGAATAAACAGATACATCTTCAAGAGGCATCTACAATTTCTGCCTCTCGGACCACACATGGGAGAACATTTCAGGCACCAACACCAATAATTTAATCATAGGCCACATGCGTAATGCCAGCAGAAACTTCATGTTTCATTTGGGAATCAAAATTATTTCAGCCTAAGAATGCTCAGATTCCTGAGAACTGAACATTGCTTCCTAGTATCAATACTATCCCTATATCTGTATTTTTTATAAAAGGAGTATGGGAGTACTCCTTTAGTTAAGCTGAATTGAAGAAGAAGAAGAAGAAGAAGAAGAAGAAGAAGTTGCCCCACTATTAGCCTTAAAATTCTACTGCTTTGAACAACAACACTTGACATCCATTTGACATCTCTACAGCTTGTAGGACTAAAACAAAGTGCTGACATTCTATTGTGTGAATGCCAACTCACTTTAACACCCTAAACTGAGTGAAACGTGGCTTAGAAACATAAAACATAATAAATAAATAAATAAATAAATAAATAGCGTTCTGTTACACATAAAGGGAAATAGAATTTTATTTATTGCATTTTAATCCCTCCCTCTCTTCAAGGAGACTAGGATAGCATATGTAATCACCATCCCTTTTATCCTTACAAGTAGGGATAACTAGATTAGGCAGAAAGAGAGAGAAAGAGAAAGAGAGAGAGAGAGAGAGAGAGAGAGTGGCCAAAAGTCACCCAGTTGAAAGGGCATTTGAATCTGAATCTCTCTTCAAGTACTCTATCCACTAAACCACTCTTCCTCAACCAACTTCTGCAAGATGTGTTAGACTACAACTCTCATGGTAGCTTGTAGCCAGCATGGTTTCTTGCACTAGATACTAACTTGCTATGCTGTCTGGGGATAATGGAAGTTGTAGTCCAAAACATCTGGGGAATGTCAGGTTGGAGAAGGCTGCACTACCCCATTACTAACACTGTAGGATTATGCTCTCTCTACTTGCAGGTATCTGCTTGCACAACTCTTCCCTGCTCTTATACACTCACCAGCATTACAAATTAGCATTTTTTTTAAAGAAGGTAAATAGGGTCTGTTTAGTAACAAAAAGCGAAAGGTTTATTAAAAAGCTTAAAAGAAATTTCCACAAGAAACTAAATCTTATAATAAAACATTGCTTTCACTTGACCCTTCACATTGTTATGCCCACGATCTGGCTTCAATGCAGTAAACATCTCATATTACCCAATATTTAAGGGTCATCACAGAAGATTTATTATAATCGTTGCCTTACAAGACAGAAACAAATGGAACAGTTTTTTCCATGGAATGTTGTTAGACTGATACCATTTTTTCCCTTCCATCAGTGAAGGGCACCCTCAAGACTTTGCTGCCCTCTATTGATACATTCACACATGCTGGCAAACTAACTCGAGACACCCAATCAGGGAGGCTTCTTTTATTTGAGGAAATCCCATGGTAAAAAGCTTAATGGTTACACACTTCAGAAATACTTATAACTGATTGATTGTCAGAAAGCTTAGTCTCCAAGATAACGTACAGTCAAAATGCTACTCACTACAGTAACAACCTGGTTTCCCAGTTGCTATCTCAACAGTTCCAAAAGTGGGTTCTAAGCCTCAGCAAAGGAGGGGAAAGATTCCTGATACAATCCTTCAGGCAATCACAATGGGACATTCTTGAAAGGCTTACGCAACCATGCCTAGGAGACTAGTTCAAACATGGATCATTTGTTGGTAAGTCAGGGAACATGGCCACAGCCTAAACAAGATCACAGGGGAGGTAAAAATCTCAGGCACAAGAAGTCCTGTGCTTCTGCTCTAGCATGGGGAATTCCCTGCCACCTGAGTCTACAGAGAAAAAGTCCAACAATAAAAATCACCCCCAGTCTACCCTTACACTGAGTGGTTGATTACACACATAATCACAGGAAAGGTAAAACCTCAGACACAAGGAGTCCCGTGCTTCTGCTTTAGCACTGGGAACTTCCCGCAACCTGAGTCAGCAAAGGAAAAGTCAAACGGTCTTTAATCTCAGCCTGCCACTACACTTAGCTGAACACAAACATACAATTCAGAGCCAATGTGAGCTCAAGTCTATGGCCATAGCTAGACCTAAGGTTTATCCCTGGATTGTCCAGGGGTCAAACCTGTTCATCTAGGTGACACACAGGGGATCCAGTGCTCAGGCAGGGGCGAACCTTAGGTCTAGCTGTGGCCTCAGAAAAGCCTCACAGTACTTTTCATGGCACTGTGCTTAGAAATCCAAAGTCCAAATAAAAGAGAATCCATCTGCAGAGAGTGCTTTCAAAGTCCCAAACAGAGATGGATCCAAGCAGGGAGGGGTTTTGGGCCATGAATCAAAAGATGATCCTAGCAAAGGCTCCTTACCTTTGCTCCAGCTTATAAAGGGAGGCATGGGCCTCTTTCAAACCACTTAACAGACAGGGGCACTGGCCCATAAGTCATGCCCATGTCCAAATAGGGTGGCACTGCTCAGCCCACCAAGATGATGCTATAGTCTGAGTGACTCCTTCAACAAGCTCCGCCACCTTTCTAACATTCTCAAATTCCCAGGGAAACCATGTACCTTCATAGTCAAGACAAGGAGTGAGTGAGCTACTCATGTGAGAACTCTGACAGAGATAAGTTTGTATAGATTCTGACATCTCAAACTACTTCTAATTTAATCTACCTGCAACTTGCAAGGCCTCCACGGCCTCGTTGAAACCTATAACTGAAAGCAAAGTAATTTGCGCTAACAGAATGACACATTTGGATACTGCCCAAGATGCCTCAGCGATACCCATTGCAAACAATGGAACTCACCAAAAGTAGAACCATAAATAAAACATGAGCTACCTTAGCTAATTTTGTCATGCAAAGAAGGCTTTAAAATATACATAAGTTGAATTATAATGCTATTACAAAAGTTACACAGAAGCATAATAAAAGAGTATGTCTTATACTCTTAATAAAAGAGTATCTGTCTGTCTACCCATCACCGTCATAGCTCCAAGATTGTGAAACTAGACACCTGAAACTTGGCATGCATCCTAAGGAACCCTAGGGCTATTTTGTTATAAAAGTGCATTGATTATAATTAATTTAATTAAAGTGCTTGAAGCCTGAAGTACATCTTCAGCCACTAGGGGCAGACTTCCTGACTCCTTGTGGCTTGAAGACAGGGGAGATTAGTAGGTCAAGGGACACTGTTAGAGGCCTACCACACACCATTATTCTGGGGTAGCGCACCCTCAGGGTAATGAAATGGACAGATCCCTCTACCATTTTCTATCTCTTGGGGCATAGTTTTGTAGTAAATAATTCAGATTGAAGCTAGGGGAGACTAGTAGGCTGAGGGACACTATTATGGGGCTGGCACCATGTGTCCAGCTGTCTAACAGCTGCATAGGTTTGCTTGAAGGCTTTTCTGTATCAAACTAAGGGAGATTTAAGGGGAAACTAAGGGCAAAAAGAATTTTCTCTTCTTCCCAGCAGCCCCCCCCTCCCCGGCAATCTCCAAAATCTGCTCAGGCACCAACGTTTCACACTGGCTATCTGTTCAACTCAGCAGAAGTTAAAAGCAGCTTGCACAGACCTGGACTTTTCTGTCTTTGTTAACAATTTTAGTCCATTATGTTTGCTGAATTGAATGGTTTCTTGGGCCCAGGGTTGGCCAAAGACATTTTGTTGCCTGAGGAAAAGGTAAAGATTACACCTCCTTCCTGACTAGACTGGCAAATGAATTTTACTTCAACATTGGCAATGGGGCAGGGTTTTCCATGGCACTTGACAACAACTGATGAGCTTACGGGTACAAGGAAGGCTGCATGGCACACACAGAGCTGTATCCTCCAACACCTGGTCACTCTTCTCCTTGCCTCCAAGTATCTATTGCTGGAGGTGGCTGCTTCACTCTGCCTAATAATAGGGCTGGCCCTCTTTGGACCTAGCAGGGCTGGATTAACAATGCCACAGGGCTCTCCTCCTATGCTCTTAGCATCTATATGAAACTGCTGGTGCGATTGCCTGGGAATTTGAGGTATGGTGTCATCAACATTTTCTATGTCTCCCTATCATATAATTCACATGTGGCAATGGATATAAGTCATGCTGGGTATTCGTAACGGGCTGGATAAGAACAAAAAGAGAGAGAAGGAGAGAAAAGAAAAGAATCTTCATCTAGACAAGATAGAGGTGCTGATGGTACACATAACTCCAGCTTTGAGGTACACAGATAGTTACCACTTTTTACAATGAATGTGATGGCCTTACTTGCAAGAGAGAACCATTGCATAACAATTTATCTCTTCTAATTCAGTGATAGCCAATATGGGTCCATCTCTACAATTTACACTTACCTTTTTTTTGTTGATATATAAAATGACATGTTCTTGGTAATATATCTGTTTTAATAGTCACAACATCATAGTTAATCTAAGGACAGAAGTGTTTTCAATTAATTGGATTTTTTCTTTCCTGTTCCACTCTAGTTAATAAATGCAGAACAACAGGACTGGCATCTATTTACAGTTAGAATAAGGCAGAGTCAGTTATTTTATGCATCTTATAATTTTTATTATTTTAAAAATGTCAGAAGAAAATGCACTATTATTAAAGGTGTTTTTTTTTAAATAGAGAGAGCATAAATTTGATCCATTTTATTCATTGTTTTCCCTCCATGGCAACTGTACTTTTACACTGTAGAATGCTCATCTTAGAGAGGTAAAAAAAAAAAGTCAAAATTGTACATGTTTACAAATTCAAGCATTTCCCCTCAAGTGATCATCAGTTTCTGATGACATCCAGACTATCCAGTAAAATGAGACTTTTTCTTTTCTTTTGTACTATTATTAATTTGTTGGATGAAAATCCAGGCCAATGGCAATGCCAAAGGCAGGAATCACATATGAAACTGCTTAGAGGTTGTAATTGCTCCAATTACTTGACATGACTCAGGCTGACCATATTATAATCGATGAAAAGAGAGAACAGTTATGTAATAGCTAAAGTGATAATGGTAGAAAACAATGCCATGCAAAGCAAAGTATAATATGGTCTTTGATTATGGCTTCTAGTTACACCATTTTAATGTTTTTACTCTCATGGAATGCTAATAAACATGGCAGAATGACACTTTAAGTTATTTTGCAATTTTAACAACTCTCAGTTACATCAGGGTCTAAATATTTCCAAGTGCCTTGTTTTGCTAGAAAAATGGAAATCAAGATTTCCACTGAAACTAGGATATATACCTATGAAGATGCACAATATTTGCATCACATTAAAAAAAACCTGGTGGTCAAATTCTGAACTCACAAAAGCATAACTAGGTCTACCAGGACTAGAAATGGGCCCTGCATAATAACAAAACTCTGAGCACTGAAACCTGCTGAATGATGGACAAGAGGCAATATGGAGTCATACTATCAGACTATGCCAGATGCACACTGACTCCTAAATGAGACATGTAGCAGGACCAAACAAGCAAAGGAACACAACAGAGATAGGATGGAAGCAATGCCTAGTTTGTCGTCATCAGCCATCAACGTTTTTCTTTTAATCACAGATGGAGCTGGAAAAAAGTATCTGATTGTGAAGGAAGAAGGCTTAAATATCTTGGCCAATTCCAGGGAGGAACCTCACTCTGCCTCAGCATGTTTGAAGGATAATTGCTGCCTAATAATAATAATAATAATAATAATAATAATAATAATAATAGCAACCACCACCACTATGCTTTTAGAGTACTGACTAATAGCATTATTGCCAAAGTTTGCTCATGCCTACTTTGAACTAAGATTATCTTCAACTCGCAATACTTGGCTGCATTACAAATAGAGCTTCTGAACATGAACAGATCAGCAAGTCCTGGAATTTAAGGGGTTTTTATGACTTGGTGCAGACTGAATTCACTCCAGCTGATGTAGGTGAAGGCATGTGTGAAAGCAGATTGCCCAGCTGGCTGTCTCAAGGCAGAGGACATGGTACGCTTCCTAGCAGAGTGCCCATTGTACGCAGAGCTGAGGAAGCAATATCTTGAGCCTTTAATAGTTGGGTCTAATTATAACGCCTCTGTAAGCATAACTCTAACACTATTGGCTGGTACAGATTATTATATGTCATATAGGACTGCCAAGTTTGTCAAACAGGCTCTGGAGAAACAAAAGTCACTGGCAGCCATAAAAGACTAAACTTATCAATATAATATAACATGTTAGCAAATATTGTCCAGGATTACAAGATGCTTTAACTTGCTCTTGTTAGCCATTTTATTAACACTTTGTGTTTTGGTATTCCCTCTGGCGAGAGGAGTATTTAATTATGTTTCTGTATGCGCATGGCCTGCCTGGCTAATAAGCAATAAGTTGTTGTTGTTCTTGTTGTTGTTAAGGGCACCCTCTCCCAACATGTAGCCTTTTAGATATGTTGGACTAACACTCCAGCACCCTGAGTCAGCATGTCAATGGCTATGCTAGCAGGACTGATGGACTTGCAGTTTCTAGGGCATCTGAGATTTCTACTGCAGTCTTCTCAAACCTCTCTGGGGATGATGAAGGTTGTTGTCCAACACATCTGGAGGGCATCACGTTGGGAAAGGCTTCGGCCAAGATATCAGATGTTCTAGAAACTACCTGTCCCAGGACTCCTCCCACCTGAAATGTGCTCATGAACAAGAAGCGTGAAGTTTTCAGGGTGCCTGACGTCTCTCAAGCAATGCACCTACCAGTGTCCCTGGCATTTATTTTATTTATTTATTTATTTATTTATTTATTTATTTATTTACATTTTTATACCACCCAATAGCCGAAGCTCTCTGGGCGGTTCACAAGCTCTCTGTGATTTCATGGGATACTGAAATGCTGTGATTTCAGTATCCCATGTCCCAGGGGGGAATGGAAACCTCATAGAGAGGCATCCCAACTGCCACTGACATCACCAGGTAAGCTTTGGGTGAAGGAGGAGGGATCAGGGCAGGACTGAAGGTGGGTGAATGCGGAAATCAGGCCATACAGCCATTACATGAAGGAACATTCAAAGCACAGTTCTTGTTCTAGCAGAGGACATCTGTCAATATTATGACTAGCTCTGATTGCCCATAAGTAATCCTTTCAGTTCAGCCACTTCTGATATAATACTCACTTATATAATGCAGAGAAATAAAAAAAGAGGTAATTAGTAGTGTCTCCAGACTTTCAGCAACATGATTCTTCAAGAAATTCTGGACAAAGATTTAATTTGGATGCGTATATAATTTTGGTTCCTGGCCAATCTACAAGCCCTACAAGGACATACCAGATCCAGCTTAAATGCAGTTCTTCACAACATTTCCATAACTCACATCTGTTTGACAGGCTTGCCAGTATCCTTGACCTTTTAAAACACCAGAGGCCATGTAAAGTATGAGACTAAACCCTTTTGATCTGAAGATAGACTGAATTTTTACTTTTACAAGGGTGGGCAGTTCGTGGCCCTCACCTACACCTCCCATCAGCTCTGGCCAGCGTACCCAATGGTAAAGGATCATGGGAGTTGTAGGCCAAAACATCTGGAGGGCCATGGGTTGCCCACCCCTAGATCGACACTACTGCTTTATAGCGGTATTGAAGTGCACTGATATTTTGGGGGGCACAATCCACATTCCATATACTGCTTTCATTGTGTTATATCCTGCTTTTTATTCCACATTTGTAATGATTTGACTCAAGGTTTAGATCTGGCGTTAGACAACAGCCCATGACCTAAGGACTGGTGGTCCAGTGTTCTATCCCCACTTCTCAGGATGAAGAATGTATTATGGCACAGTAACTCCTTGCTGAAGAACGTCTACATTAAATATGAAATGGTTGGAAAGAAGTTCTCCAGTTTATGTATGAGCTGAGAAGACATCGTTGTTAAAGCAATGGCATAATGTAGATTCCTCTGAATGCCTTCTTCATTAATACCAAAAGGGTACTGCTGGCAAAGTGAGGCGGCTGCCCCAGGGAGTAGATTTTGGGTGTCGTAACCCGGCAGCAACATGTTGGCCATTTAATTTATTAGTACTGCATTTTTACTGCCAGTAAGAGGTGCTTCTTGGGTTTTCTGTTCCAGAACATAAATTGGCCAGCCTTAGGTATTATGCACATTGACTTGCAAAGGGGCACTACCTGCTGTTTTGCTTCATGCAGCAAAAAGTCTTTGCCTGGACTTGAGAAGCTGTGAAGGAAGCTGAGAGCAAGCTGGCCAGGATCATGCTCTGGCTTCCCTTGAAGTATTGGCATGGAAAAAGGCCAATGCTGCATCTCCATGAAAATCCCTAGAGTGTCTCTCTCTGTATTCCAGTGCTGGTATGTCTGAAGGCATGTTGCTCAAAAGAGGCTCGTGACTGTTAAAGAGTTCATAATAATATCCTACATTCACATACAGGTCCTATCTAGTAGCAGTTGCTGGCTGCAGAGGTTGTAGCTCAGTGGTAGAGCTCAGGGGAGAGGCCGTAGCTCAGTGGAAGAGCACATGCTTTATAAGAAGAAGGTATAGTCCTCAGCATCTCTGGCTAGGGCTGGAAAAAATCTTTCCCAAAACCCTGCCGCTCAGTGTCAACAATACTGGGCTAGATGGACAAACGGTCTGATACACTATAAGGCAGCTTCCCACATTCCCGTCCTCTCCTTCAGGTCTCTCAACTCTCTGTGCTGGGCTGGGCATTGGGATCTATTAAGCAAAGCAGCTACTGCCATGGCAGGTGATACTTAAAACCGAGGCAAGTGTTCTGGCAGGGTAGCCACTCATGAATAACCTAAAAAGAGGAAATGCATCACCCAAAAAAAGAGGACAAAAGAGGACAGTAATTTGCATAGAATTTCCACATGCTCATTTATATGTATGGATGCATAGAAATAATTATTATATTTTAATAGAAACACACTGCACCTCAGCATAGTGTGGAAGACTGTGACCCAGTGTCTTGCGTGCCTGCATATTCAGTCCGTCCAGGTGCAAACTGTTGATGGGTAGCTGTCCTTAAGGTTCTTTAAACCGGAATTGGGCTGGATGGCCCTCCAAACAGAGGACTGCCCTTTGTAAAAGAGGGCACATGGGCACATTATGTGCTGCCCCCCCCCCTGGACATTGGGCATTAGCTGGCTTGGGCCTTCACTAGTTAGGATTACCGCAGTCCCAGTAGCTGCTGGATAGCCCTGCTGCTCAAGACAGATGAGTTAGAGCCAGGCTGCCTCCTTCTGCTGCTAGACTACAGCTGCCCATGCCAGCTGAAAATGGAGTAGGCAGCTGCTAAGGGGTTGCCCCTTTACACTGCCCTTTTGTTGGTGTGTGCATGTGTGGGAGGGGGAAGGATGATCACCTCCCCTGTAAACAAAGAAATCCGGATCTGGCAACTGGCCCTAAAACTAGCTAGGCTTCCCCCATAATGGCCAGTTGACAAACCCATGAGTGAGAGGAGTGCTATGTGGAAGATGAAGACTTCCATTATATGAGATGGTGGGGGTGGTGAGTGGGTGGCTCCAAAGGAAAGAAAGGTAGGGAAAAGTCAGCTGAAAAGGGAAGTTTTTATTATAAATAACTTTTAGAGCCCACCTTTCCTCTAAGGACGTAACATCCATAATTCTTCCTCTCTGGATCCTCACAACCACCCTGTCAGGTAGATTAGCTGAGAGATGATGCATGGAACAAAGGTCATCTAGGGAGATTCATGGGTGAGGGAGAATTTTAATTTGGATCTCCCCAATCCTAGTCAGATGTTAACTCAACCTTCCTCAACTTGGCGTCCTCCAAATAAGTTGGATTACAACCCTCACCATCCCTTGCCAACATGTCCAGATTGGGAAAGGCTGCTATAGCCACAATGGCACTCCAGTCCAGTCATATTGAGACATCCACCCATGTTGCCACAGCCCATCTCTATGGTCATTTTTATAACTTCGTCCTCCATTTGCCAGGTGTTTTGTTAAGGTGAAATTACAGGCACCTCTTGTATGGTGCACCTCCCTCATTCTTTCTAGTATATCTTCCTCAATACACTTGGCATGTGAAATCCTCCAGTGTATTTGCAGTGTAGTCCATGGCTTTCTTGACAGAAGAGCAAAAGCTGCAGTTTTACGGTCCAGACTTCATTCCAAGACCTGCCATCATTGCATTGGAATGATGGTGTAGATTTTGCCTTGATGACATGAACTTTGCCCAAACAAGATAAGAGATGCTCATTTCTTGGACAATAAACCACGAATAGCCCTTTTGTTCTTATTCACTGTTTCCTGTAGGGACTGGCCTTTTCATTTTTGCAGGGACTATCTCCGCCATTTGAGGCACTCTCAAAGCAAATAGAGAGTCAACTTTGGTCGCTGAATCAAAGTGCAGATTTGGTCATTCAGCCAACTTTCCAGTCCTGCCACATTTGAAAAGAGCTGGAAATATGGCAGTACATCAGCTTAGACCGTTCCAAGTAACAGGAACACATCTCTGAGGGGTATACAGTGATTCTGTTTCCCAGCAGCCAGCACAAACAGATCCTGGGGGCAAAAAATGAAATAAAAAAATAGAAGAATAAAATATTTTCAGATAGCTTTGGAGATCAAAACTAACATCTGGAACCGCATTGCGTGGAAAGCAATACAGACAGAGCCCAGTGCAGATACTGGAGCACTGCCGTAATGCAATTTTGGCAGGCCCACGCCTATCACCACGCCTCTTCAAGTGTAGCCTCAGTATTGTAGTCTACCCTTGGTGTTATGAAAGCGAGCATAGGCGTGGTTCCTGGACACACTGCTTCCTGATTTCCAATTGTTGCCTGGTTGTTGGTTTTTTTAATAATTCCATCTGCAGCCCATTTCATGACCTCCATGCACTATTTGCATAATTTATCCCCAGATTATAGGATGATCAGTTTGCACACATGGATCTGATCACAACTACTCACGCACACAGTTTTTCCTGAGTGGGCACTGATGTAAAAATTTCCAGGGAGTAGAAAAACAAACAAATGTTAACCCAATTTTGGCCCTGGATGTCGGTATCTGTCACGTTCCCTCTGGAGAACTCCTCTTTGAGGATGACTAGGAGCCCTCCAAGCCAAGAATCACAGTTGAACCGTGGGACCTTGAGACAGATCAAGGGGATCTTGATCTGCCTTAAGGGTCCTTGGGGAAGATTGACATCAAGCCTAACTAGTGAAGGCCGGTGGCTCCGATGTCAGTGAGGCTATGAATCTGCTCTGGATTTCAGTCAGAACCAGTCAAAAGTCTAAAGGAACCATTGAAAGTGCTAAACTCTAGCCCCCTAATAGGTCTAGCACCTTGGATAGCTCCTTTAGAGCTCTGGCTGGTTTTGACCGATACCCGGGATGGATTCACAGCCCCATCGAAATCGAAGCCACCAGCCTCCACTGTGCAGCATTCAGAGTTGGACAAATTATGCCTGCCCTGTCTGAGTGAAGGCATGCCTTTTGGCACCCCTCAGCATGGTCCCTGCCATGGTGCACCCCTATAGTCCCCTGAGGGAGAGGTCTTCCCACTCTATTCCCCGAGGGGCAGCTGCTCCACAGCAGGAGACATATAACTCTGTCCCTTGGTCTACTAAATAATCTTTAATTTGATACAGCAAAGCCTTCGAGGAAACCTACACAGCTGTCAGACAACTGGATGCATGGTGCCAGCCCTGTAACTGCGTCCCTTGGCATACTAAACTTCCCTGGCTTCATAACATAGTTGGCCCCCTCTCAGACTCAGAAGCAGCTGCCAAGTGGCCACCTGGCCTGAAGGAATGCAGACATCTCGAGGTCAAGCTCAGTCAGCTGCCAGAGGCAGAAGTACCCACCTGAAGAATAGGGACACCTTGTGAGAAAAGGTATACTCATGAACTTGGCCTTGTTCACAAGTGGAGGTGTAAACTGATAGCTTGCAGCTGTGGTTCTGAAGGCTCAAGTTTAAAAGCCTTCAGTTCTGGACATTAGATGCTGGAACAGTGTCTGAGTACCAGCTCCTTGGTGCCTGCTTTGTGTCTCCCTGATGCTATCCAAGCTCTTCTCTGGATCTCACAGTGTTTGACTTTAGATAGCAAACTCACCTTGCTATTGAACTTGACCCTGGCTGGCTCTTTGGCACCTTGCAAGAAGGACGGTATTGCAGCTTTTACAAATGAGGATAAAAGCCCTATTCCAACCTTCCCTTAACTTGGTGCCCTCCAGATGTTTAGGACTACAATCCCCAAGATTCCTGCCCATTGGCCATGCTGGCTGGAGCTGATGGGTGTTGATGTCCAAAATGCCTGGAGAGTACAAGGTTGGAGATGGCTGCTCTACTCACTAGTTCTCCAACTGCAGTTTCTATGTGTGAGTAAGGGGGCAGTGGGCATATGCACCTGGCCTGGCCTTGATGCAATTTCTATTTATTATTTATTTACAACTTTTTAATATACTGCTCCAGATCTAAACAGATTCTGGAGTAGTGAAAATAAAAGAGATAAACATAGAAATAATAAAACACCATATTAAAAGTTGTGCCCTTTAAAAACAGAGTATTGATAAAAACCCATGGAATAAAGAAGTTTTCAGGAAGCAATGGAAACAACAGCGTTGGTGTCTGCCTGGCCTCCAGAGGCAGGGAGGCCCATAGAAAAGGGGCCACCACACTGAGGGCTCTTCTCTAGGTGGACTCCAATTGGGCCATAGGTCCATACGGAACCCTTCTGATGACCTAAGTGACCTGGGGGGCATGTCGACATGAAGGGTTTGCCCCAGGGTGGCTTCGAAGTAGTGGCACGTCATTTACATGACGCAGCTGCCATTGCAAAGCCATCTGGGGAGCAAACCCCAGAAACTCCGCTGAAAAAAAGTCGGTCTCTTACCCCAACATTTTTGGCAGTGGAGGCTTGCTATAGCCCATGGCACCCCCGATTGGTTGCCATGGGCTGGACAGGGGAGGGGGTGGAGCTCAGGAGAGCACTGTGCCCCATGGAAAATAATAATAATAATAAAAACGGGGGTTGGGGGAGGATAGGAACGGGCTATTCCTCCCCCTTTTTTATTGTTATTACCTGTATCTGTGCAGCTGTGCAGATACAGATAATAAAAAAGAGGGAAGGAACGGGCAGTCAGAGGGAGGAGAGGTGGTTCGGGCACCCGGCATCCCTCTCCTCGTCCTCCTTGCTGCCCCTGGCTGTCTCGTTCCTGCCCCCTCCTTCCTTTCTCCCTCAGCGCTGCAGGGAACATTTGCACTTGTGTTCCTTCCCTTGAAGATGACCCAGGACATGCGTTTGGCTATCTCCTGGGGCTGTCTTGACATTGTCTTTGCCCCAGGGTGGCTCCGAATCCACACTGTGTCGGTTAGATGACACAGCCACAGATTTGAGGCCACCCCAGGGCAAAGAGGCGCAGCTGCAAAGTCAGGGAACTGCCCTGACTTTTCCAACCAAAGCAAGGTCAGCCCAGCTCTGCTGCCAGTCTGTTCTCATTCGGAGCCACTCCAGAGGTGCTCCTGGGCAGAAGGTCACTGGAAGCTGTGGGCCTGGTGAGCCTAAAGGCTGTCAGAAAGCCTGTGCTGCCCCCCCTCGTTTGGACAACTTGCCACCACTGTGCATCAGGGATTGTGTGGGGTTTGGCAACAGAGCAATGCCAACCCAGTGCCATGAAGATAGCCCGCCTATCAGTCTTTTCCCACCCGCAGCAGATTCTTTTGTTTTTTGGTCTGTCTTCTGTTTCAATGTGCTGTTATGGATTTCCTATTAGTGTGGCTTGCCCACAAGGCACTCCTGCCCAGCGTTGACAAAAGAGTGTTGATAACCTGTAATCATCAGGAGAGGTGTCTCCATGGAAACTAAGATGACGCAAGAAAGCCAGATGATGGTCAGAAGCAATTAGTCATCCAGATCCCCCCCTCCCTAGATGGGGGGAGGAGGAAAAGTGTCTTGTTTGGACCCTGCAAGCCAGATCCTAGAGATCTGATGTGGTAACAATGGACTTTGGCTTCTCTGTAGAAGTGTTTAAGCTGTGCCTCTACCTATGCTCGATCTACATATTTATAAATAAATACAAATATTAGGGAAGGGGGGGGGGGAAACAATAGGCTTCCAGTGACCTCTTTCCAAAGGAAACCAAACCCAAGTAAGTGCTGCTCACTGTGGGGCATGTGTAATGGTATTCTCATTGGGTTAATTTGTAAGTAACAGAGAAATGGAGCTGACGGAGCTGACCCTTGGGTAGGCATGCTGCCGACAGTGGTTAAGACAGGGCTGGGCCTTGGGGCCAAAGTACAGAGTTCTGTAGGCCAGGCCCCACCCCATGACCATCTTGAGAGTAGCCTGGGATGGGGGCATAAGGGAAGCAGACTCAAATTCTCCTTTTATTGTTACTTTGTGAATGGCTACTGTTAGTAACGTTATTATCCCTGTCTGTAGTACCTTCATTTTATTTCCTCCTGACCTTGCTGGGCAGGTACACACATAACGAGAAGCCATCATGGTGGAATTTCCCCACAGGTCTTCTTGCTGTGGCAGCGGCCTCCATTTTGAATATTTGAGTCACAGCTCAAATCCACTGAGGGTGTGTTGTTGGATGCTTGACAAGCCATCTGCAACCATAAAATAGTCCATGGTTCTGGGTGGCTTGTTAAGCACAGAACAACTCACCTTCATTGGGTTCACACAAGCTATGCCCCCTTCGCCATGGCTCAAACATTCACAATGGTAGCAGACGCAGCAATGAGAAGTCCTGTGTGGAAATTCCCCCATGGTGGCTTCTGATACGTGCAAACCACCCCACCTTGCAACATATGCTTGCGACTGTTCATACGTCTGATGCAGTGAACTGTAGTCCACAAAAACTTATGCCAAAATAAATGTGTTAGCCTTGAAGACTCTTTATTGTTCATTCTCTGAATGTCCAAAACCAGAGACTATGAAGGAGGAAACTGTTGAAAGTGGGGTGAAGGAGGGAAGATATCAGGGAGTACCACCAAAAGTTGGCCTTTGAAATCCTCTTCTGCTCAGAATTACATATGATTCAATGCAATCGTTGTTTGTTTGTTCTTTAAAGTGTTGCATTTAATTGCTTCCCTGGATGATTTTTGTGTCTGCTGCTGTGTATACAATCCAAAATGAATATCTATATTGTGTTATTTTCAATTTGAACGCTAGGTGGCCCCACAAGAACATTCTCTACTGCGTTGCTTTATCTTTTCTCTGATTCCTCTAGGGCATATAATCACCTGTTTGTAATCACAACCATCAAATACAGATATTACTCTGAGCTTCAACGTAATCTGAAACTTGTATTCTACCGCTGCAAATATACTATAGACTTGTATAGACATATCTGCATTTTTATGAATAATTGGATGAGGATGGGGAATTGGGCACCTGCCCACTGTTCCCATCCACTCCTCAGTGTGGTCAGAGGATATTTATATACAAGTTGTACATAGAATCATAGAACCATAGAATAGTAGAGTTGGAAAGGGCCTGTAAGGCCATCGAGTCCAATCCCCTGCTCAATGCAGGAATCCATCCTAAAGCATCCCTGACAGATGGTTGTCCAGCTGCCTCTTGAAGGCCTCTAGTGCGGGAGAGCCCACAACCTCCCTAGGTAACGGGTTCCGTTGTTATACTGCTCTAACATTCAGGAAGTTTTTCCTGATGTCCATGCATCACTTCTCTCTGCATGACTGGGAACCATGCAAAAAGCAAGGCCACTGATTGTGCATACAAAGTCTATGCATGCAGCTTTTGAGAAGACCTTCTGCTAAGTGCACAGAGGTTGCAAGCAACAGGCCTGATCCTTCTCCATGCGCTAATTAATGCAGCCAATCAGAACAATCTTACACATGTTTACTGGGTAGCAAATTCCACTGTTTTCAATAGAGCTTACCCTATTGTGGAGGAGCCATAGTTCCGGGGTAGAGCACCTGCTCTGCATGCAGGAACTCCCAGCAACTCCAAGTACAGCAGATAAAAGAGGATGCAAGGCGGGTAAGCATCCAAGATGAACCCGAAAAAGGGGAGAAACGTCTCAGGATGCTGTAGACAACTTTACTGTAAACAAGCCTGATGCTTTTCGGCCTCTGGCTTTCTGTTCGGCCTTCTTCAGGAGGTTGTAACGATACATATCCTATTCATTTGTTTGTTTATGTATTGTTACAGCCCCCTGAAGAAGGCCTAACAGAAAGCCAGAGACCGAAAAGCATCGGCTTGTTCACAGTATAGTTGTCTACAGTTTCTCCCCTTTTTCTGGTACAGAACTCTGGAGAGCTGTTACCACTCAATGTCAACAATGGTGGGCTGGATAGACCAAGGGCCTTGCTAGACGAGGCCTTAGCGCGCCTTGAGAGCCGGTTTCCCTGCTGTGCGTCCACATGACGCACAGGGGAATCCGGCCCCAGGCCGCACTGAAGCCTCCTCTAATGCGCCATAAGCGAAGTCGCTTATGGCGCGCCTTTTCCACAACTCCGGCCTGAGGCCGGGGCTGCAGAACGTCTAGAGACTTCCGTGGCTTTTTGCGGCTACTCGCTTAGCCGCAAAAAGCCACGGACTGGCACAGCGCTCTTATGAGCGCTGTGCCCATCGGGCCAGGGGCATCCGGGGGGGAAGATGGGGGGAAGGCCGGACCGGCAGGAGAGGGGGATGGCGGAGGAAGACAGATGCGACACACGGGAGGGTGAGGGGGGCAGAGAGTGACAGATGCAACACATGGGAGGGTGAGGGGGGGCAGAGGGTGACAGACGTGACACACGAGAGGGCGAGGGGGGGCAGAGGGAGACAGACACAACACACGGGAGGGCGAGGGGGGGCAGAGGGTGACAGACGCGACACACGAGAGGGCGAGGGGGGGCAGAGGGAGACAGACACAACACACGGGAGGGCGAGGGGGGGCAGAGGGTGACAGACGCGACACACGAGAGGGCGAGGGGGGCAGAGGGTGACAGACGTGACACACGAGAGGGCGAGGGGGGGCAGAGGGAGACAGACACAACACACGGGAGGGCGAGGGGGGGCAGAGGGTGACAGACGCGACACACGAGAGGGCGAGGGGGGCAGAGGGTGACAGACGTGACACACGAGAGGGCGAGGGGGGGCAGAGGGAGACAGACACAACACACGGGAGGGCGAGGGGGGGCAGAGGGTGACAGACGCGACACACGAGAGGGCGAGGGGGGCAGAGGGTGACAGACGTGACACACGAGAGGGCGAGGGGGGGCAGAGGGAGACAGACACAACACACGGGAGGGCGAGGGGGGGGCAGAGGGTGACAGACGCGACACACGAGAGGGCGAGGGGGGGCAGAGGGAGACAGACACAACACACGGGAGGGCGAGGGGGGGCAGAGGGTGACAGACGCAACACATGGGAGGGTGAGGGGGGCAGAGGGTGACAGACGTGACACACGAGAGGGCGAGGGGGGGCAGAGGGAGACAGACACAACACACGGGAGGGCGAGGGGGGGCAGAGGGTGACAGACGTGACACACGAGAGGGCGAGGGGGGCAGAGGGTGACAGATGCGACACACAAGGGGGGGCAGAGGGTGACACACGGGACGGGGATGGAGGGCGGATGGGGGGGCTTAAGTAAAAAAAAACACCTTACCTTGTCCGGAGTCTTCGGGCCGCACGTGGCCCCTTTAAAACAAACAAAAAAAATGGCTGACGTTGCAGGGCTTCCGTAGTCCCTGCGTGTCGGCCGTCTAGGAGGCTGGGCGGTGCGCGCTAAAGTTAGCGCGCCGTCGCCCCGCCTCCCTGCCGGCTTATCCCGGCAGGTCTAGCAACGTTCCAAGAGTCTGACTCAATATAAGGCACCTTCTTATGTTCCTTATTTCCTCATGTGTTTAGGATTTCAGCCTTTGCCAACGTGCTGTAATCGCATAGAGTAAAGCGGCGGGAGAGAAGAAAGAAGCCCCCCAATAGGCTGCTGCAACACCTGATACACCACTGCCACAACAGCTACGCTGGGGCTACTTCTCAGCTGTACCAAAGAGTGTTCCCACAGCCTATCTACTGCACTGGTGAAAATGCTTCAGTAGAATGGACTAAAACAAGACAGAGTTCTGGGTGAGATGAAGGTGGCACAGGAAAGGAGCACTGTATCCTATACTCACTTAGACATGACCACAGCCCTGTGGACAGCGCAACTTTATACTGACCGGGGACCAGCACAAGGAATTTCCTTCCCATTTACTTTAATGGGGAGGAGAATTAAAAAAGACAACAACTTTTCCCACAATAACTGCTCTCATTACTATGACAGAGTATATGATATGGTGCAAATCAGTACCCAATTACATCACTTCACCACCAGTATATATAAACTCCATTAATTAGGGTGGCCATATAGAAAGGAGGACAGGGCTCCTGTATCTTTAAGAGCTGTATAGAAAAGGGAATTTCAGCAGGTTCCATTTGTATGCATGCAGCACCTGGTGAAATTCCCTCTTCATCTGGTCACTCTACAAAAGAGGGCAGGGCTCCTGCAGCTTTAACTGTTATGATCTCTGTGGAGCTGTGCATTCACTTATATAACTCATGCAGTGGAGCACAGATCTTGCTGGATCTTTTCTAAAACAGCACAAAGTCTATCCCCCTGCCCCTCAAATGAAAAATGACAGCATTATGATGTTCCTCCTCATCTCCTGTAATGAATAATTATGGAAACATGTCATAGTGAGAATTTCTACATGTGTGATTTATTGCACACTCATGACTGGCCACTCACACACATTTGTGGGTCCTTTAGATGATGTCCAGGATGTCTCCCTTTCTTTTCCCCATTATCCCACTTTAAAAGAACACAAGGCTAATCAACTATTACTTCAAAATGCGCAAAATCAGACCCATGTAAAGTTGACCATGCGCTATAATTCCACCACTAGATGGCACTGTTTTACTGAAGTGATTATGTGCAGAGAGGAAGTATTCCATTCAAACCACATAGTAGCCACCTATATAATGGTGCCAATCATAATCCAAGAGAGAAAGCTGAAGCAAAAAGCCCTATTAAGGTAGTGTGGTTTGTATGTTTGTTTTTAATGTAAAGAAGCTCAGTGTCATCACATTATGCTTTCCCATAATTAGTTCCTGCTGCTGGGGTTGAATAACATGATGCCACATTACACATTTTGGTAACTATTTATTAAGGAGGAATGCAGGGGGAACTTACTTGACACGAGCTTGCCATTTTCACCAAGCAATCCCGTGTTCCCTATCACACCTAGGGGCCTAGAGGATTCTCTTTCAAGTTAAACTCTGCTCATTACATCAAGCAATAACTAGCGTATTTCAAATGCACTATTTCTTTTCTTCTCTCCCAGCACTACTTAAGTGCCTTTGAAAGGGGGGAGCGGAGAAATGGTTACAGAGACAACATAATCAAGTCACAGAACTAAAATATTTTGGCCGCAATAACAACATAAACTTAAGCACCCTTAAGGACTTTGTTGTAGTGCAGCCTTTTATTAGAGAGGAGGTCTGTTTCAGTTGCACACAGCCAGCCACTGTGCTAGAAAACGCCTGACTGATAATTAAATAGTAATTCCTACATTTTGTATGAGCAGTTCCAGAGAGTTATAAATCATTAAATAGCTCTGGAAGTAGCACAGTAATGGAACATTTGTCCATTTTTACTGCAATTTCCAGCCAAAGGAGCCAGCCTACTAATTTGGGGATGGTAATAGTTGTATGATTTTCCTCCTCCCCCTCTATCATTTTCTTCTAGAAGAGTATTTGCCATTGTACATAACAGATAAATCACAACATTATTATAGAATATCAGTGTTGAAGATGACAACTTGGGAGCGGCCCAATCATTAGGCATAGTGAGGAGTCTGCCTTGGATGATAGGCGAAGGAGGAGGGCAGGGGCCAGATGTTGGAGTACAGAACTCTGTGTGGCAGGTGGCCTGCCCTGAACTCCCTAGCACGGTGCCCTCAGTTGCAGTGGAGAATGCTGTCCCACTGCCAGTGTTGAGATAAGAGTCAACTGCCAATCCAGTCAGCTTTGACAGATGGAATCTTGTTCTTCATCTAACCACAAGGTTTGGTCTTCTCCCTCATCCAGACTGAGGCAAATTTGAGGGAATGGTGGCAACTACCCAAAAACAACTTGGGACCAGGATACCTGCACTTGTCACTCATTTTACCCAAGTTACTTTCTTCACCTGCTTAGACCTTTTGGACTATGCCGTCCTCTTCAGCAGATCCTACCTTTCCCTACCTGTGCGCTTGTCCTACCTTTCACATTATAGTATATATTAAAGCAGTGGTGGGGGACATTTGGCCCTCCAGATGTTGTTGTTGGACTGCAGCTCCCTTCAGTCCTAGCCAGAATAACCAATGGTGAGGGACAATGAGAGTTGCAGTCCAACAACATCTGGAGGGCCACATGTTCCTCATCCCTGTACTATCTCATTTCACTTGACTTCTAAGGAATGACACTTGTTGCTGTAATCACAGCACTTGGTGGGAGCCATGTCCCTCCAAAACCCTGCAGTTTTCCTTCCCTGGAGGGAGCATGGGGTTTCTGGGCAGCAATCCTGGTTCTGGAGCTGCCCCCTGCTCTCTAACTGGTGGAAGGTGACCAATCACTGGTTACCTACCACCAGGCACTGCCCCTGGATTCACCCTGAATTGGCTCCTGAGCAACATCAGATGGTGGAAATGCCATAGCGCCATTGCTCCATTTGAAAAAGTTGGGGCAAATCCCTAACTTTTTCAATCTGCAGCTTTGTGGGAAAGCCCTGCGATGACTGTGAAGCTGCACCCGTGTCATCTACTTGATGCAGCGCAGATCTGCGGCCACTATGGGGCTTTCCTTGTGTATAGACAGCCCCCTGGATATGATCCAGCCTCCTATCCTGTCCTGTGCATTTCAAAACATTCAAATAAAATCTCAAAGGCAAACAAAGCATGACAAAATATTGGACAGTCACAGCAGCTACTTGAAATCAGTAGATAAGGCTAGCACTGATTAAAACAAATATTGTCTCTGTCTTGATTTGTAGAGATCACTTATGAAGACCATGTAGAGAATGGTCATCACAATGCCCAGTTGAGACGAGAGCTTTATTTGAAACCTAACGAGGCAGTGCTAGGAGGTGTTGATCACATGACATCTGTTATTGCAATGGTTCATACAGTCAAGAACGCCATACTAGGAAAGCTAAGAAGAAAATCCTCAACCTTTACTGAACAGGAATAGTGATATCTACAATAGTGACATTTTTTCTTCTACAAACTTAAGGGGAAAATGGCTTAATAAAATAAAAAGTAAGAGGTAACGCTCCAGAGAGGAAGCCATCTTAGTTTGTTGCAGCAAAAACAGCAAAGAGGTTTTTTTTTGTGGCATCTTAATGAATAACAGATTTACTCTGGCATATGCTTTCGTGGATACTGTCCCATTCATCAGATATACACATACTGGGGTGGGTGTGGATGAGGTGTAAACCTTGGTCATAGGGAATTGAAATGCAACATTCACAAAGCATTGTTAGGTATTAACACAGACATCATTGGAATGGTAAGCAGATTAACTTATGATGATAGAAAATACCATTGTTCTTGTTCAAACCACAGGAAGTAGGCCTGAAGCTTGATGAGTTGTACTTCAGTAATTTTGCATTTCAATCCCCTGGGAACACATGGTTTATATATATGCACACACACACACCTCCAGTATGTGAATATAAAGCTGCCAATTTGAGGTTTACACTTGATGTATTGATGATGAGGGCTATGAACACTTATGTTTAAGTTTGCAGTCTTTAAGGTGCCACAAGACCGTTTGTTGTGTTGCCTTGGATCCAATGTTCTATTTGCCCTCCAGCTGGCTCATGGACCAGAAATAACCCTTGTAAGGGGTTGCAGGAGGGATGGGGAAGGGGTTGTGGGCATGAATTGGCAAGCAAGGGAAGGGTTAAGCCTACGAATTCACTGTTGCAAATGCCACACTGTTAACCAATAAGCCAACAACATGTGTAGTTCTATTTTTAGGGCCAAATTAAATGTTATGTTGGTAAATGTATGGCCTTTGCATTTGCTGAGATAATGGAAAATGAGGGGTAGTGCCAGGCACATACAGAAGTGGAGACAGAGGTGGCTTAGAAGGCAAGAAGGATATACCCCACTTTTAGTTGACTCACAGTTTGGGTGTCCAAATGGGGTCAAATTAAAAACTGCCTGTAGGGGTGGGAGGAGTGGGGAGTTGCATGATTCCCACCCCCATCATTGCATTATTATTATGAAGGATATGCAACTTTGGAACACTGTGTTTCCCTCCTAATGTCTAATTTGATCACTTGTGTCAGTCTGAAAACCATCTTACTGCAACAAAAATGCTATTCTCATGGGAGGAGATGCCCTGTTCTCCAGACCCTTGTTTACCAAACAACTGAGGATATTTTCTTTAAGATATAATCTACTGGTGGGGTGGGGGCTGACCTGTTTTGCCTGTGCATGTGTCAGGAATGAAGCAGTTTGCAGTGGAATACAGCTTGATTCTTCTTCAAATCTTTGAATACAGTAAATACAAGGAAACCCCCAAGAAGAATCATCTGTATTATATAATCTAAAATCTGTGTAGCACTGAGCAGCTTTCATTCCTTGCATAACTGCTGCTTACATAATGTCAACAAGGTCATGACAGATAAAATGCTAGCAACTCGGATGTTTCATATGGCATATAGGTAAGGCTGTAGAATCTGTTTGCACTATAAGCCCGAAGAAATGTAACTTCAGAATACCTGAACGGATTGGCAAGGTCCTTTGTGACCATTCATTTTATTTCTTAAATGGGTTAGTCTGTCCCAATCAAGTTGCTTAAAAGAACTTACAAATGCAAAACCAATTTAATACATTTTGTGAAAGTGAATACATCATTATAAAATATCTGATGTCAAAATTCAAGGACAAAATATACTTTTCTAAGCAATATTCCACAGTATTATTCCAAACAATAAAATTATATGCAGCTCCCTTTCATCAATGTGAGGTGTGTTTTTTTACTGTTAATTGTCAATCCAGTTATCCTGAGCCTCCTCTAGCCTCCTTCCCTCCCATTCCAAAGCGCCCTTCCTATATGGGCTGAAAAGCCCATCTAGAAAAAATAGAGAGCAGAGGATGGGAAGGTGAAGATTGCCTGTGCCGTTCCTCCCACCGGCAGGGCACAGGAAACTCTGAAGCCCCATAGGAATACACCCCTAAGCTAAAATATTCTGGTATTTTTGGACCTGCCCTTTCGCTGTTTGTCCCACTGACCACTGGAATGCATCCCCCAAGTGCTTCTCTCAAATGTAATTTGGCCCTCGAGCTAGAAGTTCCACACCCCTGGCCTATATTATGTGGCTGTAACCATGACTGCAGCCTGAAATCAATATCACACAAAGGGAAAACTGAGGAACTTTAAGATCACGGCTGTGAGTTCGGACAACTTGCTAATCAACAGTCATTTCTCATTTTGGACTTTAGTTTCTTTTCTTTCTTTCTTTTTAGCAAGAAGTCCCATTGCACAGAGAATCAAGTGACTTTAAGCATTACAAAACGGGAGAAGGCAATCCATAAAGCCACACCGTAAAATAATCATAATCTTAGAGCCATACAGAAAAGCAATGTTTGGAATCCAGCTGAAAGTTGTGAGAGCGTCTGCGCCTTTGCATGTAGTATAATAATAATAGTCATCAGCATCTGCACAAAAGCAGTGTTTTGGAGCCACATTTTTTTTTATAACAGTAAAGAAGCAGTGGTGGTGTTGATGGTGGGTTCACCCAAGGTAAAATAAAATTCATAATCTATACACACCTCACACACGCTCACCAAGGGCAATAAAAATTAAAATCCATCCTCCCCCCGCAGACTCACCCAAGGTGGAAAACAGAATCCACACCTTCCCCAAGGCAATAAAAAACAAAACAAAACAAAAAACTCACCCCCACACACTTATGTAGGGTAGGGAAAATAAAAACCCAACCCCACACTCACCAAAGGTAATAAATAAATAAATCCACAGTCATGCACACAAGGCAAAACAATCATCAACATAATAAATCTACACACAGACATGCACACACCCAAGGCAAAATAATAATAATAATAATTCACACACACACACACACACACACACACACCAAGGCAAATGCCAAAACAAACAAACACCCACACACACTCAAACAAGGCTAAAAATAAAATAAAAATCCACACACCCTGACATACTCATCTATAGAAAAACTAATAATAATTTTAAAACACACCCACGTACACACCCACCCAAGGCAATGCCCTCCCCGCCTTACACACACTCACCTAATTAATTCATCAAAATCACTACCTACAGAATGTATGGAAAATCTGTGAGAATTTATTTCATCAATGCAGCCAGAGATGAAATCCAATCTCCCTCCACCCTAGACTTGATTGCGGGACGGTGTAAAAGCCGGAACGGAACGGAACAGGCCGGAACGACCCCATTATATTAAAAAACCATACCAAAAACAGTGGCATGTGTTAGCAACACTTGGGAACAATATTTTAGGACTAAAACCATTCCAATATTATATCACTATTAACCCCAGAACTCCCAAAACAACTTCCGGAACAGAATGGGATGGCTGGAACGGCCACTACTGAACAAGTGATATCAACCAAACTCACCAGTCATGCATAACTCCATGGCAGGGATGCAATAAGCCACAAAACGTCCAAAGAAACTGCGTTCGGATACCCGTTCCACGCATAGCGCATATTGCGCAAAATGGTCCGTAACGGCAACTTCCCAATGAGGTGAGTCAACCAAACTCACGAGACACATATGACTAGGTGGGACAGATGTAAAATGCTCCAAATGTTGCCCCGAAACCACGTTCCAATACCCGTTCCGGGCAAAAGTTAGTATTGCTCAAAATGGGCCGTAACTGCAGCTTCCCAATGAGGTAAGTCAACCAAACTCACCAGATGCACATTACTAGGTGGGACACATATAAAAAGCTCGAAAAGTTGCCCGAAACCACGTTCCGATACCCGTTCCGGGCAAAAGTCCGTATTGTGCAAAATGGGCCGTAACTGCAGCTTCCCAATGAGGTAAGTCATCCAAACTCACCAGACGCACATTACTAGGTGGAACACATATAAAAAGCTCCAAAAGTTGCCCCAAAATGACGTTCTGATACCCGTTTTGCGCAATATGGACTTTTGCCCGGAACGGGTATCGGAACGTGGTTTCGGGTCAACATTTGGAGCTTTTTATATGTGTCCCACCTAGTAATGTGCGTCTGGTGAGTTTGGTTGACTTACCTCATTGTGAAGCTATCGTTACGGCCCGTTTTGTGCAATACGGACTTTTGCCCAGAACGGGTATCGGAACGTGGTTTCGGGGCAACTTTTGGAGCTTTTTACGTCTGTCCCACATAGTGATGTGTGTCTGGTGAGTTTGGTTGACTTACCTCATGGGGAAGCTGCCGTTACGGCCTGTTTTGCGCAATACGGACTTTTGCCCGGAATGGGTATCGGAATGCAGTTTCTTTGGACGTTTTGTGGCTTATTGCATCCCTGCCATGGAGTTATGCATGACTGGTGAGTTTGGTTGATATCACTTGTTCAGTAGTGGCCGTTCCGGCCATCCCATTCTGTTCCGGATGTTGTTTTGGGAGTTCTGGGGTTAATAGTGATATAATATTGGAATGGTTTTAGTCCTAAAATATTGTTCCCAAGTGTTGCTAACACATGCCACTGTTTTTGGTATGGTTTTTTAATATAATGGTGTCGTTCCGGCCTGTTCCGTTCCATTCCGGCTTTTACACCGTCCCTTAGATTGCAGCTACAGACAGTTCATTTGTCCTTCAATTACTTTAATAATACCTGCCCCCAAGAGCAGCAATTGCTTAAAGAAAAGTTGACTAAACAGCAGCAGCAGCAGCAGCCGATAAAATAATAATAATAATAATAGAAGAATTAGCAAGAAAATTTAAATACCAGCTGGGAAAGGAGGAAACCCCCATCCAGCCCCAATTAAAGCAAGTTTATATACCAGGATTCTTGTACTGTGCTGGTCTGGCTCCTCAAAGCAAACACAGGGAAATGCTACCATAATGGCTAAGGAACCACCCCAGCTAAACATTCCAGCAGGGTTAAGGGATCTTGGAGTTGCTTACCATTATGTGTAGTGGGTTCAATGGTGATTAAAACCACTGTGTGGTTTATAAGCCATGACGATAGAGAGCTTTATCACACTAGCGTTATACTGTGCAATCACTGCAAATTGCATGCAAAAGACTCAGAAGTTTTACACCTTATAATCTGCTTTGATTGTGAAGTACTCCCATGCATCCTGCCTTAATTGTGGTATAAAGCCAAAATATTCACCGTATTTAGCCCCTACTTTTTGAGCGTATCTTCTGAGCCGCCGCTGGGGTGCAGGAGCAGGATTTTAAAGAAATGCTTACATCTGTGTAAGCTTTAAAGATAAAGACACCAAAATTGTCACAGTAATAGATATTAGGGAGAGCTTTAAGCATACCAAATTTGAATTGAATCATCCGTTGATTTTTTTATTGGTTTTTTTTTACATTTCCCCCCTTAAACTCACTTCCTGGTATGCAAAGGATCACTGTCGCCCGGTAGCAAAAACAACAACAACGGCGAAAGCTTAGTGCTACAGGGATAATCCAAGGGAAGCAGGTACGTGGGATGAAGCTAAGAGTCCACCGGCAAGAGCAACCACCACTTCTGACAATGCTTTCGCTACTGGAGGCTTTCTCTATGATTCCATGGCCATTTATTTTTAAAAAAAATTGTAACAGAGAGGCTCCGGAGAGCCCACTTATGCTACAGAGAGGCCGGGACGCATGGTTAAATTGTGCAGAGATATGTCTGCTAACTACAGAGGGGAATGGGTGGTCGTGCGGTGGGCTCACTTACAGTCGTTCCATTAAACCTTCCCTCTTTGTATTTGCCCTAAGCACACCATATATGAATTATTGGTTTACATATTTAAAAATTCAGATAATATTTGGGCAACCTAAGCACCATATAGAATATTTGCTTGCTCTGGCGTTATGGTGATGAGCACAGTGATAAATTAGATTGGGAGAAATACTTTCAGTTCTGTTTCCTACCTCAGCTAGAAACTTTAAAAAACCACATTAATCTTACTAAAGACAGTGTATGTCTTACCATTTAATTACCAACCCAGATGCAGGCTGACATCCATTACCTATTTAGGCTTCATAGGCATACTTTACTCAAGGTGTTTGGTCAGCAACTTGCAAACCTTTTAAGCTCTTCTAGAGTCATGGGGGTGCAATCTGCCTAGAATAAAGTAAAGGCTCCTGCTAGTTTGATAGTCACTGTTCTTGAACTGAACCCACTGCCTCATTCCTAAGAAAGAGATATTGGGGCCTGGTCTGCCTGAAGTCAAATGCTCTGGATGATTAAATTTTCATCTAGCTGTAGGTGTGTGAAACCTGATGATAATGACGTCCCACATAATGCTAATCCACTGGTTGTGTTTGGACAACACAATAGTCAATGATGGTTTAAGTAGTCAACCATTGGTTGAATAGTCAACGGTTGGTTATTGTGTTGTCTGTCGGGGGGAAACCACCCCACGATTGACTATTTCTTCAAAATAACCAACAGAGGCTGGCTGAGTTTGAACAACACACTAATCAACAGAGGTGGGTGGGTAATAGGAGCAAAATAGAAATCAACCATTGGTTAGCATGTTGTCTGAACTCAACCAGAGATAACCAACGCTCTGCAGAGTTGACTATCTGCACAACCATTGGTTAGCGTGATGTCTGTCAGGCTCAGTGGACTATTTTGCAAGGTTGAGTTGACTATCTCAGCTGGCTGCAGAGTTCCCGGGCAAGAGTGGCCAAAACCGCACCAGCTGCTCTGTTCCAGCCGGATAGCATCAGTGTCAGGTGTAGGTCTTCAACTAGCCCAAAGATGAAGTTCCTAACCATTATTAGGAAATGGTTTGAGAATGTCAATGTCCCTGCAAGCTTATCTCTGCCAGAGTTT
This sequence comes from Elgaria multicarinata webbii, assembly GCF_023053635.1. Taxonomy (NCBI): domain Eukaryota; kingdom Metazoa; phylum Chordata; class Lepidosauria; order Squamata; family Anguidae; genus Elgaria; species Elgaria multicarinata. The sequence goes on from NC_086172.1 coordinate 97,509,313, forward strand.
CTCATGGGAGCAGCTCTATCACTCCCTGTCTCAGCCTTGAAGCTGCTGCTTCTCTGGGAATTTGGGAATGTTTTAGAAAGGTGGGGGCCACAGAAGCATCACCTTAGTGGGTTGTCCAGTCCCGCCCTGTTGGCACATGGGAATGGCTTACAGGTCAGAGGACCTGTCTGTCAAGTGGCTTTGAATAGTCTCTAAATGCTGGTGCAAAGCTACGTTTCATCTCTCGACACAAGGCCTGAAATCCCTCCTGTTTGGATTCTATCTCTGATTGGGACTTTGAAAGCACTCTGCACATGGACACTTTGCTATTTGGACTTTGGATTTCTAAGGACTGTGCCATGAAAAGTACTGTGAAGCTTTTCATAGACTTGAACTTGCATTTGCTGTGCATATTGTGTGTGTGTATGTGGCCTAATTCAGGTGGTAGGGAAACCCCCCCCCCCCCACGGAGCTAACATTACTTGCAGGGGAGTTCCTGTGCCTGAGATTGGTTTCCCTGGTCAGCTCTTAGAATCATAAAATAGCAGAGTTGGAAGGGGCCTACAAGGCCATCGAGTCCAACCCCCTGCTCAATGCAGGAATCCACCCTAAAGCATCCCTGACAGATGCTTGCTCAGTACACAGCAGGCTGGGTGGGACTGTTGGATTTCTTCCCTGCCAGACTCAGGTGGCAAAGAGCTTCCCTGGAGCTAAAGTTACATGCAGGGGAGTTCTTGTACCTGAGATATTTCCCTTCCCTGTGATCATGTTGACTGTCTCCTCGGCGTATGGCAGGCCGTGATTGATTGGTGCGTGATCTCATTCGCTCTCTGCCAGACTCAGCTGTACCCTGCCCTTTGTGATTGCCTGAAGCATGGAGCCTAAAGTGTTCTGACCATCAGTTACTTTTAAGTGTGTTTTGGGAGTATAACCATTAAGCCTGTTACCGTGAGATTTCTGCAATAAAAAGAAGTCTCACTGATACATCTCGTGTCAGTTTGCCAGCACATGTGAATGCCAGAGAGAAAGGGCATGCACACGACAACCAGGAGGACTGAGGGAGGAGAGGGGCAGGGCTGTGTCAGTCAAATGCCGAGTTGCCTATTAGTCTACTCAATGCCAGCTCCAACCACTCCACAGTTGTGTAGGAACCTGTTGTGTGGGGAGTACCCCCTGGATAAACCACTGTTGAGTTGACTATTAACCCACCATTGACTATTGTGTTGTCCGAATGCAGCCATTGTTTATTTTAACTCATAGATTGTTGAATTCTGAATTGTCACGATGTGCAAACCCAGCCACGCTAACAAACCATGATTTGTTAACCACGAACAACCCAGAAAGTGTTGAGTTGTGAACTATGGATTGATTAAACTGTGGGTTGTTTTGCGAGCTTACAGAGGTAGTAGGCAAGAGTAAAAAACAAAACAAAACCCCAGCCAATCTACATGCCAGGATTATAAGGAGGGAGCAGCTGCAGGAAGGAAGCAAACAACCTAGGGACGGAGAAACAAACCACTGTTCAATCAGCTGTCAAACAAACCCTGAGTTGGGTTTGTGTTAAACCATGGGTTAGTGTTATGTGTGAACAGTGAATGAAATGAACTCTGCACGTGGTCAAAAAAGGCCTGGCATTGAAAGCAGGTTGTGAAATGAAGTGCTAGTAAATCCTTGCACACTAAGTCTTGGGCAAAAATATCCTCACAGCAGTTTTTCCTAATCAAGTAATGCTTGAAAACAAAGGAAAAAAACCTTAACTTCATTTTTATAAGGGTTTATCCAATATAGCTTACATTGGAGGGAATCCAAACAGTTACTTTAGCCTTGAGTGTGTGTAGTGTGATTTTAAGCTGTTTTTTTTAAAAAACATCAGATCCTCTTCCCATATCACGAATTGCTTTTGAAAGTCACCTCAGTTGCACAAGCCAATATGGGGTGCCCTCCTCCCTTCTTGGGTATGCAGAACTTGTTGTCTGGTTTTTTGGATCATGGCGATTTTTATTTTATTATTGCACTAGCTGATATACCCAGTGTTGCTTGAGCTCCCTAAGATACATGTATGCAGGGTAATTGTCTTAAAATAGTAGGCCAGTGCTAGGCCTGTCCGTTATATTAAATGAATCAAATTTGTTTCTTTCCCCCCCTCTTTCACCCTCATGACAACCCTGCAAGGTAGGCTGGTGCTAAGCCTGTGAGGTAACTTTAAAACGAATTAAATTCTTTTCTTTTTTCTCTCTCACCCCCGACACTTGGCCAGAGCCACCTTGAAGCCACCGCCATGATTTTCCTTGTCCCCACAGAAAACAAAAACTACTACTCTAGCATGCCTTTCACTGCAGTGCCTGACTTGCCCGATGAGTCCTGTCACTGATGAGTCCTGCCACTAAGGCTCAAGGGAAGGGAAGTTCGGCCAATCCAATCCACACTGCACTGTGCAATCGGTACCCGTAGGTAGGCTGTGAGGGAGCCGGCCAACTGGCTGTCAGTGAGCTCAGTCGTTGCCATTAGTGACAGGCCTGGAGCTGTACCCTCCTCCTTCCCTTCCTCTCCCGATGGTGCCTAGTGATCTATGCAGCTGGCCCCAGATTCTCTTTCAAGACTGTCCGAGGTGTGGTGGGAGACAACTGGAGAGCAGGCCTTTTTAGTTGTGGCACTCTGATTATGGATTTCTTTTTCTCAGGCAGGCTTGCCTAGTGACTGCATTAATGGCTTTCCAGTGCCATCGTTGCTGATGCTGCTCCCTGATAGAGCATTGAGGAGTAGCATTGCCAAGGAGGAGAGGCAAGCGGCTGTCAGTGGATGCACCTAGCTCCGACCAAGTGCTTCTGGGACTGCCTCAACCTGTGCTTCTTGCCCACCAAGTGCTCCATCAGGAACCCAGATTCTGAGAGAACAATGGTATCAGGATGGGATACCTTTGGGCATGTTCAGAGTTTGGCCTCTTAAAGTCACGCTGTTGTATCTAGTCATGATTTTAAAACGATACACAGTGGGGGGAGAAGACACTGCAAATGGACGCAGCCCATTTATGTGGGTTGTTTCCTTTTATGTGGAATTGGGTTTTCTGCTCCAGACCAACCTTAGGAGTCTGGGTTGTGAAAAGCACGCAGCAGCTACCTGCCTGCACATTCACAATGGCCGCCAAAGGCTGGTAAGACCAGCCTTTTGCCCATGACATACTGGGAGTTGTAGGTGTAAGCCTAGGTTTTTTTTTATTAAATTATTTAAAAATACTTAAAATGCAAAATTTCACATTTTTAGATTTTTCTGGTACATTGTACAGCCAGACCTATCAGCTTGCCAAATTTCAAGTTTCTAACTCATCTGGAAGGAGGTAAACATTTCTGGACATACATCCCCCACACATACTTCTTGCTTTATATGTAGAGATTTATATATCCCACTTTTCCCCTCTTGCAAGGAACCCAAGGCAGCTCACATAGTGCGTCTCTCTATATTATCCTCACAACAACCCTGTGAGGTAGGTTAGGCTGAGAATCAGTGACTGGCCCTAATTCATAGCTGAGTGAGGACTAGATGTCCCGAGTCCCAGTTTAACACTCTAACTACTATGCCACATTGGCCATTATGTATATAATCTCATCTTCAGTTCACTGACATCACATTCTGCATCTGGCTGTTGAACTTCAGGGGAGTAAAAAGTAGCCAAAGGCAAGGGCGGAACCAAGTAATCTTCTACAATAATATTATTAGTAAAAGTTTTATTAAAGTGCCAGGTGCCTATGCGTTTTGAACGCGGTTGCGTTCTTTCTCAGGGTTTTATAACTTTTAGTGCAGTTATCTGCCGAAGCTGCTAGGCTTCTAGTTTGGCCCCTCCCCCTTTGCCTTCATCTCTACCCATCACTGAATGCAGTGCCCTTAGAGCTTCTCCCAAATTGAATTTGGCCCTGGGGCTGAAAGAGGTCCAACCCCCTATCCTACTTTATATCAAGCCCTTGCTTGACAAATGAATGGCACTCCGTTACTCAGATCATTCCCTCTGCACATTAACAACCCAAGCTTAAATTCATAACAGCAATGGGGGGGAAAGTACCAGGACTCACCCAAAGTGAAGTGCACTTAAGTTCCATTGATTTCAATAGAAGAGGCATGGTGTGCTGAAATCTCTCCAGCTGAAAGAACTCAACGGGGCTTAAAAGTGTACCACTTTGGATCATGCCTATAACTATACAATAGTCCTTGTTTAATATTTCCTTAAGTGTATTTTTGGATGGGCTTCAGCTAGTCTTTATGAGTTTATTGCAGCACTACCCTTGTGCAGATAGATGTGCTCAAACCTTCTTCCTTCCTTGCTGTAGGAGTCAGGAGCCATTCTCTGGGTATGAGCCCAGAGTGATTTCTCTCTCTCTTTCCCTACAGAACACTTTGGATGATGTCCAGAGTGTGCAGTCCAGTCCTGTTCCTGTATATGCAGAAGTCCCACTGCGATCAATGGAAAGTAGGTGACTGCAATCCTGATGGGCAGAATAAAGTTTTTAGGCACTTTGAGTACTTTGTCTCGCCTGCTTTTGTATGACATCCACTGCTTTTCTCCAATCCTATAGACACTTTTCTTAGAGTAAGTCCTGCTAAACTCAATGGGACTTACTTCTGAGTAGACACATATAGGAACCCACTATTAATTACGCCTGAATATGCATCTTAAGGATTAATTTAAGAAAAGTGACGTGCTCTGCTCTCATGTCCTATCGAAGTTCATGGACAAAGGAGGAACGCCTGACTTTTTCTGGCTTATGCTCAACACTGGTTGTTTGTCCATAAAGGGTGAGGAGGTCCTGGGCTTCCTCCTCGTCTCCTTGCAGGAACACATGGGAAATTTGCGGTAGTGCTGAGAGGCACGGAGCAGTCTGCAGTTTTCTAGATAAGTTTCGGGGAAACACTATAATGCCTTAATAAGGAAGCGGCGCAACCCGGCAGCTTTTGCCAAGAGAAGGGAAATGCAGATTTCCTGCTAGGCTTGGCAGCGCGGCCTGGCGCTATCCCTGCCTTTCCACCAGAGGGACTGAGCCGGTTCTGTAACCTGAGATCCCGCCTCTTCCTTGGGAGAGAAGAAGTTTCTTGTTCACGTTCAAGACTCGAGGAAGAGCTGCCGCTGCCGCCGCTCCTATTGCTGCCGCTAGAGCGAGTCGCAGGGCGACTGGGGTTTCCGTGAAAGGCGACCCCCTTCGGCCACGGTTTCCTCAACAAAGGGATCCGCCAGGGGCACCTGAATGAGGTAAATTCGACGCAGAAGGGTGGGGGGCAAAGGCTCTGCGCGCTCACCCGTCCTCACTACGCATTATAAAATTGGACGCAGCGTGTGGCCTGGCCGAGAGTTTTAATGTGCCACTGCTGCAGCTTTAGCCGGGCGGGCAACTAACGAGGATGCATTTGTTAGCAGTTGTGTCTAGGGGCAGCGGGAGGACGGATTACCACCCAGGTGGGGGTGGGCTGAGGGGAGGCTAACCTTTGCTAGTGCGCTTTCCGGGGTTACACTCGGGAAAATAAGCTTTGCGCGCCCAGAGGAGCAGTTGGCGCCTTCTGGCGCGCTGCTCATGGACAGCTGTGCCTGAGACGAGGCAGGGATGGGACCAGCTCTCCTTAGCCGGAAAGGAAAACGTTTCGTCCCGGGGAGATTTCTCCGCCCAACCTCGCCTCCCTGAGCTGAGGAGACGGTCATACCGCTGAAAGAGAGCAGTGGGGCCCAGGGTGGGCATTGCTTGCCTGCCTGCGGGAGGCTAAACGCTCCCGGCTCTGCTCACCGCGGGAGTTGCAGAGCGCACGGGGAATGAATGCGGCAGCTGCTGGCCACCCCAGCTCCTCCCCTTTCTGCCTCCTTCCCCGCCTGCCTGACCGGCTGGCGTGAAGGCTCCTTGGCCGACAGCAGCGAAAGCGGCCCGGTCGGCCGGCGAGCTCCACCATGACTGCCTCGGGGGCGCTAGGTAAGTCTCCCCTGTTAGCCAAGCGGAAAGTGAAAGGGCGCTGGCAGGCAGAGGCGCGGAGCTGACCTTGGAGGATGAGCGCGGACTGCAGCCGGCGTTGCCGGCGCCACAGCGAAGCGTACAGCTTGCCTGGCACCTGCAGCGCCGCCGTTCAGCCTGGAGATGTCTGTTGCCTCGGCTCCGGTCCCTCGGCCACCGCAGGCACCACTCCCCATCTTAGTCGGCTCCACGCCCTCTCCGCTCTCTTTTCGCCATGGCAGGAAACCCATTCTTATGGTATGTGCTCATGCAATATTCAAGCCCTCTCTAAAGCTTCTCTAGATGGATAATTGGCCTTGGGAATTGAAAAACCGAAAGGGAGAGAACAGTCCCCGAAGAGGTTAATTGAGGGCAACTCAACTTGGCTAAAAATTTAAAGGAGCCAGAATCTATATATCGTAACTATTATTTAAACAAACAGAACAGCTTTTTTTTTTTTTAAAGAGCATACAGCATAATGCATTTAATAATTTCAAGGCTATTCCAGGGTCTTATGCCTTATTCATCTTGTCCCATGGCTCCTCCAGTGCTTGCAAAACAGCTCATTTACTTTTGAATTGGAAGATTTTGCTTTCAAGATCACCACTTTGGCAAGAGCACATGAAGAACCGAAATGCAGTAACATTGTTGGTCCTCGCTGGCTCAGTCATTCTTGAGTATTGCTTAGAGCTGCCTTCTCCTCAAGGGCCATACCGGCTTGGAATGATGAACGTAAAGAGATTTTTGAAGAGAGATTTTTTTGTGTGGCCTGTTAATATGGGCTGCTTCCTCCTTATTTCCTTGACTGGGTGTAGGGTGGGCCCTGGATGTAGGTGGTGCAAAAACTCACGTGGGTGATGTGAGTATTGTTCAGAGTTTGCTTTTTTAGTTTATGGATCAGTTCTTTGTAGGAGCAAAAAAGTCAAGATTTTTTGTCTGAGCAATAAAAGGCACCAGCGGTGTAGCTCTGTTATGAGATTCTCTTAAACCTGACAGACAGAACACAGAGCTGGACTTAGAGCTTGCGCAGTACGTTGGTTACAACAGGATATTACTGGCTAGCAGAAATGCTTTAGACCATTTTGAAGCCTTGTTGCAGAGATCAAAAATAGGAAATAAAACTTGTTAGGACTGGAATAAAGAAATAATCGTATGAGGAGTAGTTGTTCTATTGTTTAGCTAGAAACATAATAAAAGGAACATCCGGAATTGAGTAACAGTTTCATCTCTCAACTTCCTGGTTGCTAGTACAAATAAAGAAACATGAAAGGTAACATTTTGTATAACAAAATAGGGATGTTAAAATGCCTTGTCACTTCATTTATTAGCAATCTCTGGAATATATCAACGTTTAAAACATGATCCTATGCATGTTTACTATTGAGTCCAATGAAGCTTATTCCTAAGTGTGTGTAGATAGGCCTGCACCTTTAATGGTAGGAATTATTCTTAAACTGAAAGCAAAAGTCAGCCAATTTCCAAACAGCTTTCAGTGCTAGTAAATATTAATAGAGGATTGTATCCTATAAAACAGCAGGGTCATATATCAGCAGTTGGAAGGATGTGTCATGCTTGTATGAATATAAATATGAGTTTATGAAGGGAAAATCTGATGAAGGTTATTACAAGTTATAACTTTTCTTGTTGTTTCCAGGATAAAAACTGCCCTCCACAGTAACCAAAACAACACTAATTATTTGGAGCATAATGCATTAAATACAGCCTTGAAACTGTCAAGTTTGCTTAATATAAATGTATTAGCAATTGGCATCTATTAATCGTTACTAATAAACCTATGAAATAGACATTTTTATTTGGCAAAAGGAGAACACTAGATTTAAACTTCCATATAGACTAAGTTTTTAAAGAATAGTTTATTAGTTCATGTTAATTTTTAATCATGTCAATGAATGAATTTGGTTTCATGTAGTACCTAATATGCACAAAGAATCTGAAATTCATTATAGAAATATAACTGAATGCTGCTAGGTTATATTTATATAACTTTGTTCCAGGGTAACTATCATAGAAATGGGTCAATTGATAAAAAGAGATACATGAGAGAGATTTTGAAAAAAAGAAAAAGAAACTAAAGCTGAAAAATATTTTGGTGTATCTAAAATCATCTATGAAAAATAATATATTTTTTAGAATTACTAGAAATTCTGATCTTTATCTTCTCATTTCCTCATATATAGATCAAAGATGGGATCTGTAGTCTAAATTAAATAATTCTCCTTTTCACATAAATAGAGGTCTAATTTAAATAATTCCCCTTTTCACATAACTGCTAATACAAAGCTGCTTGACATTTTTATATTAAAAAGGTACGAATAATGATGAATATTTGCCTTCATTTGAAAACTCCCATTTTTCTTGCTATAAAAGCATGGCAGGGAGGTACTTGAACAGATTTTTTTTTTTTTACATATCCCTCACTTCTGTAATTGTAATGAATGGCTAACAACATATATAAAACATGCAATCATAAAATATAATTAAAACTGTTGCATAAATCAAGGGCAGCAGTTCAAAAACCAAGATGCTATTAAGGGTGCAATCCTATGCATGTTTGGAGAGAAAAAAGGCCTACAACTCCCAGCATGCTGATTGGGGCATGTCCGGAGTTGTAGGCCTTTTTCTTGTCTAAACATGCATAGGATTTCGCCTTTAGTCTAAAATGGAGACAAGAGCAAAATTAAATAGTCAGACATTAGAAGTACATATAGAAAGATAACTTTTCAAATTCTGTCAAACGGAGCTTCGAGGGGGGAGCTTTCACTGCTCAGTTGGAAGGATGTTTCAGAGCTACACTGGCACTAGAGAAGAGACCCTGTCCTCTTGTCTCATGACAGTGCTGAGAGTAAGACTTCTAAGGCCCACATTTGCAGTTCCCTAATAGAGTCACATAAACTGAATTGAGTGGTGCTGCAGTAAATGTGGGTCTAATTGTGAGATAGATGCCTGGTGGAGCAATCATTCAAAAATGTCCGTCTTGAACGTTGTATGGATAAACGCAACACAGGCTCTCAGTTTAGTCAGACCAATTTGGTCATGAAAACTAGCCTTTACTTCAAAATAATTGCTGCAATCCAGAGGGTTGGGTCATGTCTATTTTAAGGTTGCAGTCAGAGTCTTTTCTTTTCCTTCTTTAACAGCCATGCTGTTTGACAACACTTTTGTAACTCTGTGAAGGTTCAAATATGATTTCTAATGAAGTTGGAAGGAGGTCCTGTTAGGTAGGGTGACCATATGAAATGGAGGACAGGGCTCCTCTATCTTTAACAGTTGTACAGAAAAGGGGATTTCAGCAGGTGCCATTTGTATGCATGCAGTACCTAGTGAAATTGCCTCTTCATTGCAACAGTTAAAGCTGCAGGAGCCCTGCCCTCTTGACCTGATACAAAAGAGGGCAGGGCTACTGCGGCTTTAACTGTTGCGATTAAGAGGGAATTTCACCAGGTGCTGCATGCATACAAATGGCACCTGCTGAAATTCCTTTTTCTATACAAGATAGAGGAACCCTGCCCTCCTTTCTATATGATCACCCTATATTAGGAGAATGTGGGGAGCCCCCAGTATAAACATTCACCTCTGTACACAATTATAGAGGGTTTTTGGATTGCACCAAATATATTTAGGACTGAGGTATGGTGATCATGGGTGTTAGAAACAAAACATTAGACTAGAAATAGACTAGAAATTTACAACTGCATCACATAGGAGTACTTGGAAATTTTCTTTTCCTGATTTCAAAAAATCCTATTCAACATGGTATTGCCATGTAAAGAGAACTTAATATAGTAAGGGGGTGAAATGTAGCAAAACTGTAGATTTTAAGATAAACGTAGTGTTTGCGGTAAATCATTACAGTGATGTTAAGTTGCATACATTTTAATTATTCTAAGATTAACAATAACAAAATTGTGTTTACCGTGTAACATTTAGCTACAATTTTGTAATATGTCTTTTTAGCTGAAATGCCCAGACAATTTCCAAAGCTAAACATTTCTGAGGTCGATGAGTCAGTGCGACTTCTAGCTGAAAAGGTTTATGCCAAAGTTCTTCGAGAAGAAGACAGCAAAGATGCCTTGTCACTATTCACCGTGCCTGAGGATTGCCCTATTGGGCAAAAAGAGGCAAAAGAAAGAGAGCTGCAGAAAGAGATGGCAGAGCAACAGTCTTTGGAGACAGCTAAAAGGTTTGTCAGATGACTATGCAACACAATAACTTAAAGTGAGGTTGTTTAGTTATATGATGGAGCACATATGGGGTATGGCATCCTTGAGACTTAAATACAGGCAAAGTTAAATTTCACTACAAAACAATGGCTTTGTTTGAATAACAATGAGCACATTTTTCCTCCCATGAGTTTTTCAGCACTGCTTTCCTAGTTCTGGTTCAGAAATTCGAGATCCACATAGTTCTGAAATTCTGCACCTGCCTTTTCTGAAACCTGGACTTTTCTCCCACTAGCTCTTCCTTACATTGTACCCACTGTTCAATTCTATTCAATAGGGAACATTATCTTGGGTTTCAGCATAATGTATTAAAAACATGTAATGAAAATAGAGGCTAAAAGTGAGAAAATTATGTGTCTGATTCTTACATGATGCTCTCCTGGAGATGTTCTCCTGGATGACATGACATGGGAAAGCCAATGTGCATCTTCCTTAAGGGAAACCGGCTATCTTACTCCTCCCCAGGGCCATGTGTGCAGACTACTCCCTCTCAGAGTATGAGTAATTATGCATGCAACCCTGAAGAGCTGGGAGCTACATGTGGAAAGGCATGTATTGGCCTTCTATACCAGGATGTTTGCTTGTTTTCTTATGCCATACCATCTAACAACTGAACAAAATAAGTGATTTTTATGTCTTCAAAATACATCTTAATTCATTCAAAAAAGGACTTTAATGTTTACTACTGTCAAATTTAATTGGGCTTCTGTTTACTTGATGGACAATTACGGGCACTCTAATATTTAACATTTGTACTGAGTTGTTGCCTAACATCTCTGCAGTGCCAGTGTGGTGTTGTATTTTATGGAAGTGACCTCTTGCAGCGCCCACTGAAACTCATCCTAAACAGTTATTTCCTGTTTCATAAATATTTGTGTGTGGAATTTGTCAGTGCTAATAAGTGATGCCAGTAATATCAGTGGAGTCATGAATTAAAAAAAATGTATCCAAATAAGGGAAAGTGAGTGTCCTTCTGCAGAAGGTTTTCTAGAACAGACTCTTTTGTTGCCCTAGATCTAAGTGCCCTATTCACTTAAATGTTGTATGCTATGGATACCTAGGAAGAAAAGTTTCAAGATGATTCGATCCCAGTCCTTGTCATTACAAATTCCATCGCAGGAATGGAAACCTCCATCAGCTACTCCAGCTGTGTCTCCTCCGACTCCGGTTTTTCCAGGCACTCTTCAGCCCATCCCAGGGCCATATGATGTACCAGAATTTCAAAGAGTTGCCATTAGTGGGGATTACTGTGCTGGGGTAAGGAATCAGTCAGTTTTACCTGATTTATTTTTTAAAAGAAAATGAACTAACTCTGTGTAGCATGAAATTACATTGTTCTTTTATGATGCCTATATTTGTGTGTAGTCTAGATTCCATTCAGTAGAATTGCATAGATGTAGACAAGAGGGTTTTGTCCTAGGCAATCCTCCTTTGTATGTCAGTTAATAACGACACAATATAAACCTTTCTTAGACATTCCAAAAGTGACAACAATATGTAAGAAGAGGGGAGTGCAGTAGCGCCACCCCCTCCATTGTCACTTTCGTTGCTCTGTACATGTGGAGAGATATTTGGTGAAGAGGAGAGCCTCGTTGGGGAGATCATTCCATAACTGAGGGGCCACCACTGAAAAGGCCCTCTCCCTTGTTGCCATTCTCCAAGCTTGGAGGAGAACCTTAGATGTTGAGCGTAGTGTACGGGTAGGTTCATGTCAGGAGAGGCGTTCTGTCAGGTATTGTGGTTCCAAGCCTTGTAAGGCTTTATAGGTTAAAACCAGCACCTTGAATTGGGCTTGGAAACATACAGGCAGCCAATGCAAGCGGGCCAGAGCCACTGATCCAGAACAGTGAACAATGCCTTTTTAATAAATAAAATTAAATCCAAGATTTATTATATAATTTCTCACTTCAGGTTAGTGTTGATGATTATGAACAGGCTGCCAAGAGTTTGGCAAAAGCTCTGCTTATTCGGGAGAAGTATTGCCGACTTGCTTACCATCGATTTCCAAGGATAACGGCACAATATTTATGCAGTATTCAAAATGAAAAATGGAGAATTGAAGATGAGGTACTTCCAGGTAAACTAATTACAATTTTTTTAAAAAATCTATTTGGTCTATGAAAACTAGAAAGATGATTTACTTACCTACCCTCTTAGTCAGTATTCTGGTTATAGTATTTCTTCCAACTTTTAAGAAAACAAGTTGAAAGCTCTTTTGGGTGCATGAAGCTAGTTGCACATGTTTTCTGGATTGTGGTCCATGGGTGAATTTTGGTGCATGGTAAAGAACACTCAAGTACCATTGAAATAAATGGTTACATTTGTGCGTGCAGTTGCCACCCGTGGTTTGGGCCTGATAGATGTGACTGTACCATATTGAATGTGGAAGTTAAATAGAGTTCATGTGTTCAAAAGAACACTAATATGACAATGGTTCGATTCTAATGGTGTCATTCCATCAGTGGATTGGAAGCCACTGGCAGAATGGATTTCCACTCCTCTCTGCCAGCCCTTGCACCCCAAAATCTGCTCCAAAGGATTGGGGGACCCTCTGGAGCAGATTTGGTGTGCATGGAGGCTACAAGGGAATGAGAGGATAAGGAAGTTCCATTGCATGAGTGCATGTTGGATACAAGCCAACATCATATAGAGCATATCATGATTTGAATAAGGCTATTAATTACTTCTTTGTAGCTGATAATTTTGTAGTTGGAATATTGTGACTAGGAACAATACTGTATTTTGAATGATGCCAGAAGTCTCTGATTCTGATATTTTACAGATTTCCATCCACCCGTAAAAGAACTGCAGGATCCTTATAATCTTGATGATTCTCCGGGGAATTTGGATTATGTTGTAAAGATGAAAGAAGGCATTGTCTTAGTTTATGAGACTAAAGAAATGATGGAGCTTGATGAGCCACGGAGTTTGCCTTATCCTCATCTACAGACATACACCCTTGACCTCAGCCATGTGCTGGCTCTCATTGCAGATGGTCCAACGTACGTTATTGTTTAATTTTAAGAATTCCATAATGCTAGGCTGTTGTAGACTTTGGTAGTTGCAACATTGCTAACATTCACACCATTGAAGTTCTAGGATTTAACCCTGTGCACATTTACTTAGAAGATAGTCTCACTGTGTTCAGTAAGTGTGTTTAGGAATGAAGCCTTAAGGTGATTAATAGCTTGAATCTCCAAAATGTGGGACAGGGGTGAAGGGAATAGTATGTATAGAATCTGAGTAGTGGCAGACCCCTCCAATATTTTGTAAAAAATGAATCAGAATGAAAGTTTATTAGTTACATTTCTGCAATTTTACGGTTTTATTGTTTTCTACAAAGGAAGAAAAAATAAATAAAGAAAACAACAGAACATCACACACTTAATTAACAATGCAATACAATACAAACACATATACAAAACCTATAAGGCCATATTCCATTTAAGGCATTCTTCATGGCAGACATATGGGCAATCTGTTACTTCACTTTAGCCAGCCCAGTGTTGTGTATTAAGACCACAGATTATATGTAAAAACCACAGACCTATAAATCATTCTTTTGCAACTCTTGCATATATTATATCAGAGGTTTCCAGTCCGATACGAACGAGGTTGTCTTACTAGCGCCGTAAGTTTGGCCATCTCCGCCAACTCCAAAACCTTAAGCAGCCATTCCTCTGTTGATGGTACTTGTGTATTTTTCCAGTATTGCGCATAGAGTAATCTGGTGGCTGTTGTCATGTACAAAAACAGCGTTCCTCCTTTTTCTTTAAGTTGATTGTCCATAAGTCCCAACAAGAATGTTTCTGGTTTCATTTGTAGATTTGTCTTAAAAATGTTTTGCATTAATAAATGGATCTGAGTATTAGTTACATTTCTGATTCTTAGCAGATAATTTGATTATTTAATTGAAATATTCTCATCTAGCAAGAGCTATTGGACAATTATGGTGCAGAGCCAGTGTGGTGTAGTTGCTAAAGTGTCAGACAGGGTGTTGAGAGATCATGGTTCTAGTCCCCACTCAGCCATGGAAACCCACTGGGTGACTTTGGGGGCCAGTCACAGACTCTCAGCCCAACCTACCTCACAAGGTTGTTGTTGGTGAGGATAAAATGGAGAGGAGGAGGATTATGTACACTACCTTGGGTTCCCTGGAGGGGAAAAAAGGTGGGCTATAAATGCAATAGTAAATAAAATAAATAATAAAGTTACGATTTTTCTTCTACAGAAAAACATACTGCCACAAGCGACTTAACTTTCTAGGGTCCAAGTTTGGTCTGCATGAGATGCTAAATGAGATGTCTGAGCTTAAAGAACTAAAAAGTAATCCTCATCGGGATTTTTACAATGTGAGAAAGGTAAGCCCTTTTTAATTCCAGTGAATGTCACTTGTTAAAACCATTTGTTGTACAAATGAATCAAATGCAATATTACTTCAAACTAGTGAGCAATTATTCCCTAATTATTAAAAATTTCTACTCGGTGGTTGAGTTTGGATAATCAATGGTGAGTTAATAGTCAACTTCACAGTTGATTATCGAGGGAGTACTCTTCACATGACATGATTATAATTAACCATGGTATGGTTTAGTTGGCTCTCTCGCACTAGAGGCATTCAAAAGGCAGCTGGACAGCCATCTGTCAGGGATGCTTTAAGGTGGATTGCTGCATTGAGCAGGGGGTTGGATTCGATGGACTTATAGGTCCCTTCCAACTGTACTATTCTTTTAAAACATTAAATATTATGAATGCAAAGAGTTAACATTTCAAAGTTTTATGTAGGTAATGTAACAACTGACTTCTTTGAACTGCCATTATAAAGTTGGGGCTATGCATAATGTGCTTTTTTAAAAAAACAACCCACTAGGTTCTGCTGTAAGTAAGCCATGAATTAGGCCAATAATTGATTATCATTGCTTTAAAAGAATGCAGTAGCATAAATCAGGTATTATTTATTTAAATATTTTGTTTTGATAACAGTATTTTGATTTTTGCAAAAAATAGCAATACTGTGTGGTGATATGGGGGAAGAAAGGAAGGGGAATATATACCTGGAGAAACTAGGACCAGGAACCACGAGGAAGTAAAGGCACATTTCTACATCTCTCTGTACAATATACCATTGAGAAAATTGCTGCTTTTTTTTTTTTTTTAGAACAAAGATGATGATACTAGGAAGCAAAATTCTGTGTCATATTCTAGATCCTGTGTGTTCCTTCCATGGCAAGTAGTGATACTCAAAGAATGTTGTATTCAAGTTAAATTTAGCCATTCTTTTAGAATCAATCCTTTAGAAAGAACTTTACAAAATATGAAATTAAAGATAAAATATTACAGTACAATACAAAAATTGCCAAAACAATCTACAAAACCGCAAAAGATTAAAACGAGAGATCAGTCAACCCTGTATACTAGCCTAAATACTCCGATGTGGCTGAGTATTTCTTTTCCCATTCCTAACAGTTAAATCAAGAAATATAGCACTACTTCTCTGAAACCTTCAGTTGTGAAAAACCAAGTTGGGAAAAATTGAATTGTTGCATTTTCAACATTTGACTTGTCCACAAAATCACTATCATTTGTAGTTTTTATGTTACTAAAGAGAAACGTTACATAGTTCCCAGTAAATGAAATACTTTCTATACAGTAGGAGTGTGGCAGTTTTGCTGGGTTGATAAATTTTAAATCTTTCATGCCAATATCCTTCCACTATGCTTGGTTATTCCAAGCCATAACTGTGTCATTGAAAAACCTTATAGGCTAGTTAATAAAATGAAATAATATTTCTCAGATCTTTTGCTTATGAGATATGATCTTGGTTGAGAGGAAAATGAGTGACATCTTGCCAATTAATTGTGAGTTTCCATGCCCTAATGTTCAGTTTTCTTTATCCATCCAACTGCTGTTATCTAAACCCAGAATTTTGATGGTTAGTGCTTTTAACTGGATTCTGGACAATGATGGTCTAAAGCCAAGCTTGTTGGTTCCTGTATTCAGCCAGTGCAGTGAGAAAGGAGGTAATACTTCAGTCTTCTGTGTTTGTATATGCAGACATTGGCCTTGCCTAGTAACAAGCACTGCTTGTTACATGAAGCGTGAATGAAATTATATTTCATGTGACGCTATTTTAGATCATGCATTTGAACTGACAACTGTAAGCAGTCCTGCATTCCTGCCGGATTACATTTTAAAATAATCAATACCATGGGCAGAATCCTGATTCTCTTGCGCCCCGCAGGTTTTGTTGCACATGTGATGGGTCCTGCCGATTCCGTTACGCAAGCTGGACATATTGCTTGCGGAATGGAGATTTAACCTGAAATGCGCGGAAATGCTTGTGTGTGGATCAGGGCAGGTTGGTGGGAGCTCCCTTATACAAGCTTCATCAACCTGTCCCATTCCAGAAATGGGTATTTTCCGGTTACCCCTGGAAGTGCTAGATCTCCATTCTGCAAGCGCTGTTTGATGATAGGAATTGACAAGGCGCAAGAGAATTGGTGGGGGCATAAGCACCCCATTAGATTCTGCCCCATAACTGTTTACCAATGGGAAAAGTTGCTTATTAATGGCAATCCTGATATTACCTAATCTTTTGAATTTAGATTATAAATGTTTATATGTTATATAAAAATGTTATGTCATACATATATATAAATGAATATGTTATAAATTAGGTTTTAATGTTTAAAATATTAAATGCTAGTTTTAAAGGGATGTGTTCTGGATAAGAATAAAATACTCCCTGCTATCTTGTTGACACAGATCCCTAACCCCAAAAAAACTCCCTTGCATGTCCTGTGCTAATTTGCATATTCATCCATAGCACTGCTGCATATAGTTGATAAGGTTGATTAGAAGAAGAAACTTAGTGGAGAAAGAAGCACTGGAAAGTAAAGCAAAGCATAACTTCCAGGTCCACAGAGTTGTTCCTTTCACAGTGGTATGCATAAAATAATATTTGTATCAGCACCGTGGTAAAATCGTGCAGATTGCAGAGTAGTATATATACATTATTTGATGCAACCCTAGGTTAATATGGATAGGCCTAAAATTAATGTAAACATATGTGAATTCTACATTATTGAATACAGTATAATATGATACCATGAACACTTGTTTCAGTGCAGAGTCTGTTGCATATAACTTCTTATCTCTGGATTCAAAATAGCTTGTTGACAAGCCTGTGTAAGAAAAGGAGTAGTCATTCCTGGAAAGTGTGTCTAAGGCAGGAAACAGAATTGGTAGAAGGCATTCCAAGTGAAAGTCAGTTGCCAGGTAATGTTTCCTTACATTCAGTGGATGTACTTATGGAACTGCCAGCTTACTGCATAACTGCACTGTTCTAAATAAGGAGTACATTGCTTTTTTATATTAAGGTTTTACAGTTATCAGACACATAACACAGTTCAATACTAAAGTATATACCACAAGGCAATTTTGTGAGTCTCATTTACTGGTAGTAAAGGTTCTAAATTTTGTTTTATTATTATCAAATCATCTGTATCTTAAAAATGAAAACTTAAATATGTGGTAGGATTTGTTTGCTTTCTACTAAAATGTATATATGCAGACAACTATGTAGAATAAATTAATAGTTATGTGGATGTTATATTCTTGGACATTTTTTTATCAGTGCACGGACCTTGTTTCCATGGAATAGGATGTTAATGCTACATTTCTTGTTCAATTAAAACTATATAAGAGTATCTATTGCCTTCTTTAAACCAATGGGAATTGAGGTCTGTTGAAACTTTCAGGATTCTACGTGTTATTAACTGCTTCTACTGTCTTACTGCTGAAGTATGAGCCCCCTAGGTAGAACAACTAGTAGTGTTTACAAGAGATCTTATGTGCTTGAAAAGCTGTGAGTGAAGGATACCCTTTGCTTAAGTGCCAGAGAGACATATATCATAATTCTGAGTAGACTGCTTGAGACAATTATAGTAACACAAGTATCACTGACTGCTCTAAATTTAGAATATTTATCTAACTTGGTGACACATATAATTTATTTGTGCACATAAAACTATCACATGCCCCCCTGTGTCATCGCTATGTTGGAAGGTGTCACATCATTTTTGATGTGCTAAAAAGCTTTGCTTGTGTTGGAAGATATAAAGTGCCAATTTATCTGATGGCCATGTTGGTGGGAAGTGGCCAAAAGAGAAGGCGTAGAGTGTTGTAGGAGGAGGGAAATAGGAGAAAAGAAAGGGATTGTGTATCAGACCAGTGTACTCTTCTGTTTCAGGTCTTCACAGACTTTTAGGTTTTTCATAGTGAGGTTCATCAAACAAATGTTTTATTGCACACTTGCTGCTGCCCACTTACAGATGTGTGTGCTTCCTTTAGATGAAGGCCAAGTCAGGAGCATATTTGGGAAATTTGGGGAAATATTTTTTCCTTAACTTTTCTGGCTTGTTTCCAGCTTTTTCCAAGCCTTCACAGCTCTCGTTGCTGGTATCCCTGAGGATAGGTTCAGATAACCATATTGGACCTAGCTAAGATAGCTATCATAGGCAAAATGTAATTGGTATGGACCCCTGCCACCCATCCTTTCTGGTCTTACTTCACATTTGTAAAGATATTCAGATATTTTCTGCTTATATTATACCCTTAGCTCAGTCTAATAACATTAAAAACCTTGAAATAAACTCAATTTTGCACATTTAATGGTTATACAACCTTGCATGAAAATTGATTTTGTGCTGAAATGGTAGAAATTGAGCAGGCTTGATTTTAATGCAGATATTTTATCCACTTTAAGGAAACACTCTAGGTTATGGGCAAGTTGCTATGAACTGCATTTAATAGAAAATTAAAGAAAGACTAAAGCCAAATACTATGAATTATGTACAATGATCATAAGAACCAAAAGGTTAATAGTATGTGTTCTGATTTGGCTTTCTGAATGAACTGATTTGCAAAGCTGGTTTTCCATCTTCAGGTGTGCTAATGAATTTTCTGCTGTAAAATACTAATTAGCTTCATGACATTTACTACCTCCTGAAAGCTCCAGGAGTTTCAGCAACAGGTTTTTAAGATCAAGAGTTCATTATGACCTTTAGATTTATTTGTTTCTCTGTCTGACTTAACATTTTATTTGATACAGTCAGGGAGGTAGTGATATAGTTCTGAGTATTCATTGTAAAAGTAACTATGAACAGTTTCCAAAAATGGCTATCCTGTTGGTTATTTTTTTTAAAAAACCATGTTTCCCAAGAATAAATTTCCTAAAGCTATATCCCATAAGCCAGCTTTTTTGACAGAATAACAAAAATTCTTGGTAGTGTTTAAGAATGTTGTTTTTGTTTATTTCACAGTGCGGTCCTGTGCATTTTTTGGGGGGGAAAGCTGTTCTGTGTTCATTGGTACTTACTCTCCTGCAAATGCGTTGAGGATTACATTCTCAGTATAATCCTGTAAATAACTATTCAGAAATAAGTCCCACTGAGTTCCTGGGACTGATTCCTAGCTAAGTGTGTTTAGGATTGCAGCCTCAATGTGCTTTTGTTATGAACAGGCAATGACTCAACAAGGTCAGCAAAACATGAAAGACGTATTCAATATTCTGTAGTCTACCACCTGTTAGTTTGTAGGCAGCCAGGCCTGCAGCATTTTCTTCCAGCATTCAGTTCTGTTCAATTTGACAAAAGAAGAAAGAAAGAAATTACCAGAGTAATGAATTAGAGCAAGTTCTACGACATATTGAAAGTTGTAGAATATTACTTTGGTATATTTCTTTAAGATTCATACGGAAACGATTTGAATTTCCTAGCTTTAATCTGCTTTTGTTTGCAATGTTATCAATTATTCTGTATGATAATTGCATCTACAGCCTTTCATATATGCTTCTGAATCTAGTGAATTTCCTGTAACTATTTCATCAAGGGAATTGTGGTCATAGGTATGATGCCTTCTTCCGAGCTTTCACTATTTTGATTGCATATAAGCTGTATCAGAGCTGCTGGGTGTTTTTGCAAAGATGTTGATTATAACAGTAAGACTATTAATACACACAGCACAAAGTATAAAGTCACCTTCTTAAAAGTAAACATTTATAGTATTTCCATTCCTATTTCTCTAAAATATTCTAGAACTAAAATATAAACAAGTATGGCCTTGGATCACAGTTCTGAAAGTTAAAATTTCTCATGCAATTAATCAAAAAAGGTGTAGTTTAACCTGTGTAAAACTTGTAGCCCTAGAAAAAAGTTTAACTATTAATGTAAGCTGGCCTATGTGTACTGTTTTCTGAAAATAACCCAGTGCAAACTGTGCACTGAAATGAACATATGTCCTAAGTGAAGAAAGTGAAGAAAGTGAAAAAAACCATGCAAATGATTTAAACTTAAACAAAGTAGACTTCTTTGTCCCATCTGTATTAAGTAGAAAGAAAAGCATGGTGCAAAGACACAGGTTGTGTTTGGACAACACTATAGTCAATGTGGATTAATAGTCAACTGCACAGTTGATTACCGAGGGGGTACTCCCCACATGACATGATTATAATCAACCATGGTGTGGATTTAGGACAGTGTTGAATTGACTATTAGTCAACGGTGTGTCTGATTGACACATCTCCCCTCTCAGTCCTCCTGCTAGTATCCCATCAGCCATTGCAAGTTCTGCCGGCTCGGCTAGAATGGCAGCTGCTGCTTTGGTCGCTTTTGCCAGGGGACTCTAGTTGCCAAAAATAACCAATTGTGTGATCGAAATAGTCCATGGCTGTTCACATAATAAACTCTGCACAGCATTGGTTATTTTTGTTGGTTATTTCGGCCTTTGACTACTTAACCCACCATTGACTATTTAACCCGTCATTGGTTATTTTGTCATCCAAGCCCAGTCACAGGTTTTTCTCTCACTAAATGAGTGTCAAGTAGTGTTTCATGATTAGCAGTGATATCCAGCTTTCTCCTTCCATACACGGAAGGTTCTTTAATATGGGGGAGCCTTCCTTGAATGGAAGACAGAGGTAATTTTCACCAGCATGCTTTCCTCTGCAGACTTCTTTGTTCCAGAGAGTGGGGTGGGGGGAGCCTATGAAACAGTGGGAAAACTGGTATAGAGCCTGCAGAAGAATGGGAAAATTCACAAAAATCATCTTCCTCTTGTTCATGGAAGCCTGTTAGTTGAAATTGCCTTCCGTGGAAAAGAAGGGCAGTGTTGGATGCAACCCATAGGTTTTTATGTAAGTCTGTATGCTCAGTGCATCATTGTGGGACTGAATAATAATAGGTGAGGGGGATAGATTACATTGGAATTATGGCTGGTTCACATATATTTGTACATCATAACTATTCAACTTGTGTTAGTTGGCAGCTGATTGTGTAAATTAGGAGCAGGCAACTTTGGGAGGTCTAGAGGGCAATTCCCCCCCCTCACCTTACACCCTCTCCCCACCCCCCTGCAGAACTGTTTTTAAAAAAATGTCATATGGAACAGCTATGGAACACCAAAAGGGTCAAAATTCACTTGTTTTCAAGTTAGTTTTGACCTTTTTGGTGGTCCATAGTAGCCCCGGTGCACTAAAAGGCTTTAAAAGGGGGGGATCAAAATGCTCCTGATGCCATTTTTTAAATTTTGGAGGGCCACCGGGAACACTAGGGGCCACATGTTGCCCATGCCTCGTGTATTCTGATTCCATAGAAAAACAATGTGTCTGAGGTGATCTGAAGCTTCTATCTGTGTTTAATCTGATTCACATATACTGTCATAAAGCAATTACCATGCATGTAGGAATCAACCCTAATTCAGGGTCATGATCATTTTACTGCATTTGCTGCTGCTGGGTCAAAGTCATTTGCAATGGTCCTTCCTTCCTCTGCTATATAGATGGTCACCACTGATTGCTGCTGCCTTCTTGGATCTCTGCATTGAGACCAGGACTGCATGTACAACTTGTAGTCTTGGATGTGACCCAAGGAGGATTTCTCCCCCTCTCCCATAGTAGAATGCTATAGTGTCATCAGGCTTGATCATTAGCACGCTCAGCTTTGAAAGGCCTAACTGCATTGGGTGTTCCGTGTCTTCTAAAAAACAATCCCTTATACTCACTACAATATTTATATCATTTATGAAACCACATGGCTGGAACTTCCAGAGGAAACTAGAATAGCAGGACAGAAATAGAAGCTTATCAGCCTTGAAGACTCGATACACAGAGTCACTTTACATGTTGTGATGTGTATCACGTGGATATGTTTATATTCATGCGGTAATGATGTCTCTGTAAATGATTTCCCATGTGTTTTCTGTTTTACCATGGTTCAGTTATCCACAGATCTGTCCTCTGCCAGTCCCTTAGGGTACCCTCTATATGGCAGGATCTGGGATGAGTACTGTGCCATGTTTGTGCATTTTCATTTCTTTTGTTCTTACTCTTGGTATCTATTGTCGTGTGTGGTAATAGTTCTCCTGGCTAAAATGTTGCGATATAGTGCTTCACAGATGACTCCCATTATTGTTGGGTCGCCCCTTGTTGATCGAAATCATGATGATAATTCCCTAGTGATGATGCAGGTGAATATGTATTGTGTCTCACAAGGAGATTAAATTCTAAATGCATGTCCTGCAGCTAGTAGGTTTCTAACAACCTTAAATGTGTTAATCTTAAATGACATCATAGATTGTGTGATTCTGTCTTGAAAATGGTTCCACATCTTACCTTTTCCTTTCCTTCTCCTCTTCTTCCTCCTCCCCACCCACCAGAGTAGTATCTGACCAGGGCCTGTGGAGTAAATTAACATAGTGGAAGACCAATGATCAAATCTCCTACTGTGTTTTTTTTAGTTCAGTAGCAGGGGTGGATGGATGGAGGAGTCCAGCTGGAATTGCCGCATTAGGGAAGGGGGAGTTCAACCATGTAAAAATGATCTGTTATTGGATTACTTTTATGGTTGCTTCAGTAGTGCTTTGTAACACATTGACATAATCTAAGCTTAATGTCTTTCAAAGTATGTTCTATGCCACAGAGGGTTAATGATAAAATATAAATACTTGTTGGCAGCTCAGCAAGAATAATCTTGTTTGTGATTTCAGGTTGATACTCATATCCATGCTGCTGCCTGCATGAATCAGAAACATTTGCTGAGGTTCATTAAACACACATATCAGACTGAGCCAAACAGGGTTGTGGGGGAGAGAAAAGGCAAGAAGATGACTTTAAAGCAGGTGTTTGAAAGTCTTCATATGGATCCCTATGACCTCACTGTAGATTCATTAGATGTCCATGCGGTAAGTTTATTTAAAGCAATACATGAAATTGGAAATGAAGATCAGGATTTTGTAAATAGGAATTTGTATTGGGTTTTTTTGTGTTTTTCCTATGAATTTACTTTGTTAGCTAATATTTCTGAACTGAAAATTTTGGTATGTTTATATTTTAAAAGTATATATGAGAAAACATATATTGCAATGCAGAGGGCTGGATCCTGAGGTGTTTTTTTCTGCCAGTAGGAGCATCCCTGAGTGGAGTTCTGGCCAAAAAGAGGAGAGGGGGCAATTTTAGCCAATTCTCCTTCCCTTTGTAGCTCTTGGGGCTGCCTCCATCACTGTTCTGTACTGTCCCTCAACCTACAGGTTGGATTTTCAAGGGACCCCATGGAAAGGGGGGAATTGGTGAAGATGGTCTCCCCTCTCTCTGTTCAGCTAGTGGAAAAGCAAGGAAGGCCTCTGGCTTCTGTCAGTGGGAAGCTTTTCATGGATCCATCCTTATTACTTAACAACATGTGAATGGTTAAAAACCAATATTTAGTTTCAATTGTTTGATAAGGATTTTTTCCCTTTCAGGATCGCCAGACATTTCATCGGTTTGACAAATTTAACTCCAAATATAATCCAGTTGGTGCAAGTGAACTGAGGGACTTGTACTTGAAAACAGAGAACTATCTTGGTGGTGAATACTTTGCCCGTATGGTGAAGGTGAGCAGTTTATGTATCACTCTGTCACTGTGTCTTAGAGTCATCAAGAAGAAGTGAAGAATCATAATGTCACATGAGATATATTACTAAAAGGAGACTAAGAGGAGACATGATAAAGGTGTAAAAAAGTATGCATGGTGTGGAGAATGTGGATAGGGAGACATTTCCCCCTCTCCCATAATACTAGAATCCATGAAGCTGATTTGTGGGAGATTCAGGGCAGATAAAAGGAAGTACTTCTTCACACAGCACATAGTTAACCTATGGAATTCAGTACCACGAGATGTAGTGATGGCCACTAATTTGGATGCCTGTAAAGGGAGGTTGGATATATTCCTGGAGGAGAAGGCTACTAGTCCTGGGGGCTATATGCTACCTCCAGTATCAGAGGCAGTAAGCCTATATATACCAGTTGCTCTGGAACATGGGTGGAAAAGTGCTGTTGCACCATGTCCTGCTTGTTGGTCCCTGGTTGACAGCTGGTAGGCCACTGAGAGAAAAGACTGCTGGACCAGATGGACCCTTGGCCTGATCCAGCATGGCTCTTCTTACGTTCTTCTTATGTTCTGTGATGAAGATGAACATATCCCCCTGAGAAGTGTGTGTGGGAGACGAGGGGTGGTGTGTGTGTGTGTGTGTGTCAGTGGGTGAGTGTAGGGAGACCCAACATATTGAGGGCTCCTCCTGAAGTTTTCCAGGTGGCAAACTGGCCCTAGGCTGAAAAAAGTTCCCTGCTGATCCTTCCTTCAATAGGGAGGAGGGCCTTGTAGGTTTCAGGTGGTAAGTACAAGACTTCTCTAATAATTAACCACAAAGCTGAACAAATGTTAGAACTCTTTAGCCCTTAATTCTTGATACTACTTTCCAAGCTCACATATATGATTTATATGGCTGAAAGGATATAAAAACAAACTTAGTAAACTATTTAATTCAAGTATAATCTGTCCCAGCATGAGAATAATAATAATAATAATAATAATAATAATAATAATAATAATATCTTATCCACCTCTCTCTTTGGATTGAGGTGGGGAACAACATTAATACAACAATACAATATAAATCAAATACATAAAATTAATTAAAAGAGCATATAAAACCAATACAATATCAAAATAATAATCAAGACATCTTAAAATTCTTTGTTTAAAATTCATCTGGGCAGGCGTGCCAGAAGAGACTAGTCTTTATAGCTGTCTTAAATTCAGAGAGAGAGTTAAGTTGATGAATCTCCTCCAACAGGCCATTCCACAGTCTAGCTTTTGTATTCTCTATGGGCTAAATTCTATAGGTGTGACATGGCTTTGGTACACGGTATATTTTTTTATCTAGCTGGGTTGCAACACAGCTTGTGACAATTGCTGTGTTCACTGCTCTACAGTGGTCAGTTCACATAAATAAATTTCGAAAATCACATGGCAGGAACTACTTTGCAGAGACCATTGATCTGTAAAGCCTGGTGCCAGCTACACTGACAGTAGCATCTTTCATATGTCTCTGGCAGAGGTATTTTCCAATCCTTCTGTCACCAGTGACTCTTTTTAAATTATAGACACCATAGAGTAAGGATCTTTAGGGAAATTAACTTGCTAACCCTATGGCTACATAGATGTGTTGAATAATAGACTCAAGAATGAGAAATGTGCCAAGGGGAGTGGGACCTGACCAGAACTAGTATTTCATAATGAATATCCTGCATTTAAAAATCTTAAGTGTTGTGAAGACCCGAAAGAACTACGCAAATACAGATGATGGAATCAGAATGCTTGGCTACCCTAGAACTATATAAATATTGAACTAAAACATAAATCTTGCTTGGAAGCTATTGAACATAAGGAATCTGGATGTAATGCTGTCTCCCCTGTGCCAGTTGTTATGATTAAACTGGAACAAAGGAGTATAAATTGGACATTAAAAACTAGTATTTTACACTGTAATTTGCAAATATCTACATAAGGTACAATAGAAGACTAAGAGTGTCTAATAAATAAATTCATGCATCTCTTGTTTAGAAATTTAACGGGAGGTTGTTAATCCTTAACTTGGAAATTAAGCCTATTTAGTTCCCAATTAGAATGGGGAAATATATGTGTAGCCTTTTGGTTTGCAAATATGGTTGCCTGAAATGCCTGATTATGAAAAATAAATGTGCATTCAGTATCAATTTGCAAGAGAAATTTTGCAAAAGTGGTAGACAAGATTCAAAATACTGCCTCAGTTAGGAGGACGAAACTAGATGTGATGTTAATTGCATGAATACCAGTCCATTCATATAATTAAGTGCATATCTAGTTTGACCCTTGGTTGGGAAAAAAAAGAGTTGTTTCATGAGGAGTAATAGTGGAGAAAAGAATATACACTGTAACACAAAGGTGGATGGAATTCAGGGCTTTCCCAAAAAGGTTACTTTCCCAAATTTTCTGGTATTGTGATGGAAGAATCTATATGGAGTTTTACAAGTCCCTTTTAAGTATATATGTGGTGATGGGGCTGTAGTTGGGTGAGTCAGAAAAAAGTTTCATTGGGCATGGGAAAATCTGTAAACACACCTTAAGGTTTTCCAAATTCTGAATGTTTTTTTTAAAGAAAATGCAGTACACAGAAGCACTGCTAACACTCTGAACTATTAGTATCAATGGCCATTTTTCCAAGTTAGAATCTGCATGCAAGCCTTTGTGATAAGATATATGTTACTCCTGGCAGAAAAGTAATAATGTCTTATTTTGAATAGGAAGTTGCCCGTGAACTAGAAGAAAGTAAATACCAGTACACAGAACCTCGGCTGTCTATTTATGGGCGTTCTCCAGATGAATGGCAGAATTTGGCTAAATGGTTCATTAGACACAAAGTTTATTCACCTCACATGCGTTGGATGATTCAGGTCCCTAGAATCTAGTAAGTAAGCACACAAATACAACTTGCAGATTCTCTTTCCTGCCCTCCACTTCTCTCCCTGGCTGGGAACATTTAACTATTAAAAGTGAGAATTATGATTGCCTCAAAACCAAAAGCAATGAGGAAGTTTGACCTTATTGTCTCTCCTGTAGCTGTTGTGAAGCAAGCCGTCTTGCACTATGGCACCTACACCATATCCTGTGTGAGGCAAACAGGACGAAGCTGGACAACTTCATTTCACTTGCTGCCTCTAACAGCTAAACTACACTGCCCCATGTCTTCTCCCCACATCTTCTAGTAATGTTTAGTTAAAGCAGAAGCATTATGGGATGTCATCAGGTCCATGGTTTCCCTGCAAGTGCTAACTAATGAAGGGGAGCTGGGGGAGGGGATATGCTGGGTGTGCTGAAATCAGACTGTATGCCAGGGGTAGGCAACCTTTTTGGGCCTGTGGGTTGCCTTTGGCAATTTGAGAAACTGTCCTGGGCATCCCCATAAAATGGCAGCTGGGGAGGTGTGGCAAAGAACAAGTAACCTGCCCAAAAGATTGAGTACAAGGCACAGGTAGAGTCTGAGCCCCAACACATTGAACAACTCCTTTGAACTCACAGTTTTTAACAGAAATCTATTTCAGTGCTATCCCAGCTGCCAATAAGAAAATGTGTTAGTTTAAAAAAACTGGGAGAGGTAGGGCACTTTGGAAAGGTGTCCAGGGGCATTGGTGCCCATGGGTGCCAGACTGAGCATATTCCAAGCTCTGCTCTACCTCATTGCTGAGCACTTGCATGAAGCTGCTCTAAGTTAAAACTTGTATCAAAAAAGTGCTCAGGTTTCCTATAACCAAATCGTTGTCTGTTGGTATGACTTACTAATGGTTCTTATGTTTTTAAATGCTACAGTAAACGATACTTTAAATGCTTCCTCCCAATAAAAATGGAACTATGGACCACAGTCCTTTTCTAATCACCACATTTGCTACAGGAAAATCTATGTGTATCATTAACAAACAGTTTTGTTTTTATTATTTTTAGTGAGTGCTTTTTGTATCTTAAGTTTTAAAAGGTCTGAAACAACACAAAAAAGTCACAGTTGCTGTTATGAATTATCAGTGATCAGCATGTTTCAAATATATGGAACCATATTGAATATATGGAACTAAAGTGACCCTACAAAGCATTGTCATTAGGAGCTCTGTCTTCGAATGGAGAGGAGCATGAGAGACTTATGGCCGTCTCCATCACCTGCAGTGCATAAGTGCCGTTTCCCTCACTAAATCAGAAATGTCAATGGCTCCTGTATCAGTGCCAAAGGCAGGGCCATCTTCCAGCATCTGAGCTGGAAGATTCTCTTAAACTGATCAATTCATCAGTGGAGCATAATATTCAGTTTCTCAGTAACTGTTTGCATTTTCTTTTAAGAGGGCCTGATATCAGCATCCGGCTTGATGGGGCAAATGCCTCAACTGTAGCTCATGTGACTCAGCTTTATGTGCACCAAGTGGCGTTAAGACCCAACTTAATGTGTGTAGTGGCTGATACCACCCCTGGTAATTACCCCATTTTAGTCATACATGTGTTGGGGCAGAGCTGGTGCCATTAGCAGAATGGTGCTGGTCAGTTCATGGGCCTGAGCCCACCCCCACCATTTAGTAAGGCAGGGGCATATGGGCAACTTGCCTAGCCTTCCCCTACCTCCATACTAAAGCTGAGCCTAGGTTTAGGGCTGAACTAAAAATGTATTTGAAATTATTTTTTATAAAAGGCAGGTTGTAATATTTTGTATTTATGATCTGAAATTGTGATCGCTGAAACAAGGTTCTGTTCCAAATTGGCAGTGAGGATCAGCCTGCATTGGGCTTAATATAAAAAAGTACAACTACAAACTGAAAAATTAGATAAATAATTTCTGTACAAATCTTCTAGGCTGCAATCCTATATAAGTCTTCTATACTACAATCCTCCCACAACTGATAGTAGGTCTCATTGAACTCAATGAGACCAACATCTGCATAGGCATGCATAGAATTAGGCTGTCAAATGAAGGATGCAGTAACTATGAGTATTTGTGTCTTTAAATACTGCAGCTTATATCCACCGTGCTTATTTGCTAGATGCTTGACTAGCATTCATTGTCTCTGCGGAGCTGAAAAATATGTCTACAAAGTATTACAAGTCTTGATGAGTCACATTATTCACTGGGAAGCAGGTTGCTCTCCTTAATTTTCCTGTTCAGCATAATGCAAAAGGGCATGAATGTTGCATTAGTCACTCAAATTAAAACTGTCAAAATGAGAGATCTTTGGACTGAATTGCAGATGAGGTCCTTCGTTTGAAGGAGACAATGGCCCTGTTTGCAGGATCACAGAGGGGAAATAAGACACTGTAGCTTATTCCACTCACCCACCCACCCACAAGTGCTGGTCACATGCCAGGATAGAGTGGGGTTCTTATAATTACCGATGGGAGCACAGATTGTCGGGTCATGTGAACTCTGCCAAGGTGTTTAGTTACCATGGGTAACAAGCCACCCAGAACTATACAACAGTCCATGGGTTCTGGATGCCTTTTTACTCACAGCAACAAGTCACCCTGGCTGGGTTTGCACAACATAACAACCATGCTGCTGAGAGTAATTATGCAAATCCCCTCTGCAGTTGACTGGCACGCATGGGTAGAGAGATTAAGCTACCATGGCTCATTTTCCCCTCCATGATTATGTGCACCGGTTCACTGGATGAATTTGCAGGTAACAGTGAAACATAATAAATGTGCCTGCGGGAAGCATTGGGCTTGAACACTGACCTGTCCCTCTCCTCCTCCTACATAGCTGGGAAGAGGAATAAAATAGAATTTTGTTTCACTTTAGCAAATTCCTGGCCTGGCATGACTGGTGAACCAAGATTTGTGATTTAAAATAAACTCTAGTCAATTGCTAAACAAGAAAACATCATAGCCCAGATTTTTTTGTGATTTTTTTAGCAAATGAATTTATTTAAAACTACAATTCCAGGTTTGTACTTAACTATAATTCCAGGTTTGCACTTAACTACAAAGTAAGAGTCTGCTAAAGCAATCCTGAAATCTGAATGATTCCTTCTCCTGGACCTGTGGCAGGGGAGGAACTGTGTGAGCCCGGCACCGTGCACTGGTTTGTTCCTGTTCATACATATAGGGCCTGTTCAGACAGCACACTAAGTCATGGTTAGGCCGCTAACCCTTTTGCATCAAATGGTTAGTGAGTGTGTTTAAACCATGGCTATGTAGCCATCGTGGTTAGGAATGGTTCACACGATACGTTAAGCCATAATGTTTAGCTCAAAATGCTTAACCACCATGGCTTAGCATGTTTTCTGAACAGGGTCAAACCTTGCACTATGGTTTACTGTTACGTGCAAACACAGCCTATGTATAGGAAACTAATTCTTATCAAGTGACACTATGATGAATCAGACTATTTCTCATAAGGTTATTAGTTATTTTTATTGATTGATATAAAAAGTTTTGTCTTGCTTGCTCTTGGTTATAGTAAAGAACAAAACAACAACAGAGTAATTAAAGCACATCAACTTTAAATGAATATATATTCTGATAAACTGTGTATTATCAGCATTCAATCAACAGTTATAAGCTTAAAACAAACAAACCCAGGTCTAAATGATATGTCTTCAACTGTCTGAAGAAATGTCTGCAGAGTTAGGTTGTGGCAGATCTCAGCTGAGACCGGAGTTCACTGGTAATTCCATAGACACACCTGGGTTTCCAAGGCTGATGTAAGCAATATATAAGGTATTGCTTCAGAATACACTCCTTTTACACTGGCCACAGAGAGACAAAACTCTTTTAGTTCAATGAAATAAGTAGTCACTGTATTGTGGCTAGAATAGTCTGTGTTTCCCAATATTGGAATATTGGGAAACACAGACTGAGATCTGCACTCAGTTATGAAGCTCCCCAGAAAGCCCTCCTGTGTCTGGCAGGTCTCTGTCATGCAATTACTCCCACAAATATTGCTTACCGTGCTGCATGCCAGCGGCCAGGAGAAGAGTAGGCTGCTGGGTAGCCACATGTAAGGTCTTGTGGAAACGGCCTCGACGCATTGCAGAGCACCCAACACAGTGGCAGCACAAGCATTAGTGGGTGGGTAGGTGGGCGTGGGAAGGTTGAGTAGAATGCCTGTGGGGGGTGCTGCACACAGGCATGCAGAGGGATAGGGATAGATCATACCCCAAGTAAAAAGAATGAAAAGATACTTAAGTCGTTCCTTTCTTTCAGTGATATATTTAGGTCAAAAAATATTCTGCCTAGTTTTGGGACAATGCTGCAAAACATCTTCTTACCTCTGTTCGAGGCAACTATCAACCCCTTGGATCATAAAGAGCTGCACCTCTTCCTTAAATACGTAAGTATGTGAACAGTCTGTCTCTAGGGCTGCATCATGTATCCAGTGATTCCATTGTCACATTGCAGGCTTGAAATATTCTAGTGGTTGTTGGATTAAATATCCTGAACACTGTAACTTTATTTATTTATTTACTCTCTTCCCTGCATTCGAAAGCAAGATTCTGATCCTTAAAGCTCTCATGATAGGCTTGAAAATGTTTTGGCAATACATGGTGAAATGAATTCTCAAAAAATAGAGGGAGGGGGTCTGAGCAGGATTTCCAAGAAATAGGGCATCACTGTCTTGACCTGCCCGACAGAGAGCATAACTGAATAAATTGTGCAAAATCAGCAAACCTGCATAATTTATAGAGGTTGCTTTTTTTTCTTTATGCAGATTTTGAGCTATCTTGGCTGTAGTTCTGATTTTGCTTTTGCTTAGATTTAGAAGCCTGCTCCTTCTCTACTTTGCTTCACAAAGTCCCCTCACCATTAAATGTATATCCTCTCTGCAGAAATACATGACTGCAGTAGTGGATTTTGAGTGCGTTAATGTGTTTTTCTATCTCCCCACACTTACCTGCCCATCAGTATTGCATCCCCCGAACATATGACTGGAGCTGTCAACGCTGACATCACCCAGTAATTCTGCATGCACAGTTCAGAACCCAGTAACAATAGCCTCATACACAACCCTGAGATCCAGTTCTAGGAACCAAAGACACTTGATCTTTTTGCTTATGTGGTTCCTGATCCAAAGTGTCTGTGCGTGTGTTGGATGAGTATGCACATTTTCCACAGGGAGTATACATCAAGCCATTTGATGAAGCTGCTCCCCAGGCATTCACCACAGTTTAAGGGAGCTTTAGTTTTATAGTAATGTGCATGGTGGTGAAAGCCCTAAATGGTTGATCCAACAGAAGGATTTTTTTCTGACCATTCAAATGCACAAGTAGGAACACTGAGCACAAATCTTCCTGGATAGGTTAAACACTATTTTTATTGTTCTTATCATTGGTCTGTCTTAACAATACACAAGTCTATGGGCATAGCTAGACCAGCCGATATCCCGGTGATCGCCCTGGGATCATCCCTGTGTGTCCACACGATGCACAGGGCATCCCGGGAGCAGGGAGAGAAGATCCCTCCCTTGCCCCGGGACATCGGCAGGCCCTTTTTCCCCACTTTTCCCGTAGTCTCAGGATGATCCGAGGCATTGTGGGTTGTCCTGGCTCCTTATGAGTAACCGCGAGGAGCCGGGACCCAGGCACAGGGCACATCGGGGGTGGGGGGGGAGGGCAAGGTTTTGGGGTTTTTTTTAAAAAAAACTACTTAAGTTTCGGTGGAGCG
Organism: Elgaria multicarinata webbii; assembly: GCF_023053635.1. NCBI lineage: Eukaryota > Metazoa > Chordata > Lepidosauria > Squamata > Anguidae > Elgaria > Elgaria multicarinata. The sequence continues at coordinate 97,542,043 of NC_086172.1, forward strand.
CTCGTGCGCTCCTGTTCCTTTAAGAAAAATAAATTCAAAATGGTGGCCACGATGTCGTGTGCCACATGTAGATGAGGGCGACGATCTCACGATCATAAAATCGCGAGATTGTGGCAGTGCATCCCCCTCATCTCGCCATGGCCTTTGTAGAAGAATGAGTTTTGCTGAGTTATTAATTTACCGTGGTGAAATAGAAATATGCCTTCACTCAAAACATAATTTTGAGGGCTAAAATTGCCCTGTCATGGATTTTGTCTATCAAAAGCGATGTTTTAAACTCACATGTCAACAAGAAGGTTGAACTATATGGGCATTACCAATTTAAACTTGGTTTGTGGTTTTTTTTTTAATAAGGAAGTGGAAAACATCTGTGACTAATTTTAAAACTGTTGTTGGCTGACACTGTGTGGTTCAGAGAAAGGGAACGGATTTTATTGGATACCTGGGGGTGGATTCAGCATCTTTGTTGTGCCAGTGGAAGAATACCACTGGTGGAATGGGGCTTCCGCGTTCTCTCCTCACCCTGACAGCCCCCTGTGTGCCCTCCAACTATGCCCTGGTATCCATCTACTGGTAGATTGACTATGCTGGAACCCAGCCCCTCTTCTGTGGCATTCTATAAAGTGAAATACTGTTACTCTAGACAAGATGCCACAGTTTTTATATTTGCAATAACTTCATTATATGGTGGTGAATTGCTATCTGCCAGGGAGTTGCTGCTTGCCTCTTCCAAAATCCAAACTTTGATGCACAACCTTTTAATCGTCAGAATATCCTCAAATATATCTCTTCTAAAACAACCTTTAACATACAAATCACTTCCCAACATTCTCCTCCATCATCCACAATTCTTCCCTTCTCAATATGTTATTTCTACACATGGCACTAATGGTAACAACAGAAGCAGAATAAAGTAAGTAAAAATGCATAACCATGTAAAAGTGAAAGAGGTGGGCAGACCTATTCAAGAGTCAGAACAATAGAATTCATGATGTATGAAACAGTGGCCACAATCAGTGCTTCAGTATTTTACCTCTTCTTACTCTAAAAGCCACACCTGAATCTGCCACATCCTGTGTGTTGTAATTAGTTTTTATTTCTTAGTGCCTGCATTGTGTGGTCAAGGAATTGTTACATATCTATTGGGCGAGAGAGAGAGAGTGGAAGAAATTTTTACTTTCCTCTGGTGGGAATAAATAACTCCATCTGCTTACAGATGCTTAAAGATTTCTGATTCTGCTGGCTTTGGTGTGAATGTTGGGCAATTTGTCACATTAACGAAATATGACCATTGTTGGCCATGTTTCTATGAAAGAGAGGCTGGCTTATGTTTTCATGTTGCCTTCTTACTAGTGCTGGCCATGAGATTAGAGACTAATCTAGGTCATGAGCTTGGTTTCTAATAGAATCCTGCAGCTCTGCCTTGATTGGCTGGTCTGAATGCTCAGAGTCCCTTCTGATCTGATGTAGGAGCAGCTGCCGTGTAACTCTTATCCATACTGTAGAGTTGGAAAAGATGCAGGAAAAAAGCAACCAAAATGATCAAGGGAATCAAGAGCTGGAACAACTCTCCTATGAGGAAAGGCTACAATGTCTGGGACTGCTCCATCTTAGAAAAAAAAATGAGGAAAGGGAGACATAGACATGTACAAAACTGCATCATGTGGAGAAAGAGGACAGACAGAAAGTCCCCCCCCTTTCATAATACTAGTACCTGAGGTCATCTGATGAAGCTGAATGGTAGGAGATTCAGGACAGATAAAAGAAGTACTTCACACGTTGCATAGTCAGATTTCAGAATTTGCTACTGCAAGATGTAGTGATGACTTTAAATTTGGATGGCTTTAAAAGGAGATTAGACAAATCTATGGAGGATAAGGCTGTCAATGGGTACTAGTCATGATGGCTATATATTTTCTCCAGTATCGGGCTGTATGCCTATGTACTCTAGTTGCTGGGGAACACAAGTTGGAGGGTGCTATTGCACTCAAGTCCTGCTTGTGGTTTTCGGCCACTGTGCGAACAGAATCCTGGACTAGGTGGATGATTGGTCTGATCCAACATGGCTCTTGTTATATTCGTGCTGCAAAAGTAACATCAGAAGTTGGAGGCCACATGGTAGGAGCTCTCCCCCCAACTCCACTATTGCCCCAGTTTCCAGGATGGTTGCCATTGGCACAGGAAAGAGCTGTTGCCTGGGCTTCTCCCATGTTGACTCACCAGGAACTTATGACATTACCTGTGTGGTGTGGGAAATAGCTATGCTGCAACAGCTATCTCGTCAGATGGAGCCCTCAGATTTCACACAAATACTGTATTTGCCCAGTCCTGACATTCTTTCCAGACACCACCTCCCCACTCCCTCCCCAGGCACCAGCATGAGGGCTGGTGACATGCAGTTCAATCTATCTTTGCAAACAGAAGCTGAAGGAAGAGTATGGGGTTGGGAAAGAAGAGACAAAAAAATAACGGAAGAGCAAAGTTAAAAAGCCAAACCCAAATTGCTTCATATGTAACCCTTGTAACTGCCTTATAGTCTGCATTCTAAACAGTGTCTTAAGCCTCTATAAATAATATAGATACTCCAGAACTATGATTAGGATTATATTCTTTTTTAGAACTTCAGAGGAAATGATTTTTTTTAAAGAAATGATAGGTGGAACTCCAGTTTTGTAAGAATCAGTAGGCTTTTTCACTCATGGAGAGCCTCGTATTTTGTGTACTGACGTTTACACTGAAATCTGTTTTTGTTGAATTTCTAGGTGACAGGGTTTGATAGTGTGGATGATGAATCCAAACATAGTGACCACATGTTCTCTGACAAGAGCCCAAATCCTGACATTTGGACTAGTGGAAAGAATCCTCCATATAGTTATTACTTGTATTACATGTACGCAAACATCATGGTTCTCAACAATCTTAGAAAGTAAGTAGTTGTGTTTATATCTTCATATATCTACATCTTTGTAGAAAGGTGTGACATGGAATTTGAAGTATGCCTTAGTCAGACTAACATTATTCATTTAAATATGAGTGTATTTAAGATCTCATTTTTAGAGCTGTTTTTCAACTCTATTCGTGATTCTACTCCTATGGCTGAGTACAGAAGTTCATCCCAATCCAAAAGGAAGAATTGTGCTTGCAAAAGAGTGCACATGTTTTCCAGACTGAAAAGCCTGCTCCAGGAGCTAGGGTTACGCATGGGCAGCCCTTGTGACAGCTTCTGTACAGAACTCATCTCTCTTGGGGGAGGGAAGCAGCAGCAGCAGCCCTTCCCAACCTGGGGTCCCCGGATGTTGTGGAACTACAACTGGTGCCAATGCCGGCTGAGGATGATGGGAATTGGGAGCTCCAGGTTGCTCTGAACAGATGATTATGCAAACTGGACTGTGCATGCCCAGCTCTGGCACCTAGATCAGGCTTTGCAGTCTGAGAAAACAAACATGCAGGATGTCTTCATGCATGCAGTTCCTTTTGTCAACTGAGAAGGAAACACCTTTTCAGAGACATGTAGACCAATTGCCAGAACTGTTCACATTTGTGTTTTTTTAACCTGCTGTGGTCTCTTGGTCAAATCAGTTTTGCAAGATTTAGTATAGCATTTCAAGCAGTATCTGGAGAAAGCTAAACAAGCTTTCAGCCATGTAATCAAGACTTCTGCAATAGATGTGTACTGAAATTGTCACCGGCACGTATAGGATAATGTCTGTGACATTATGGATGACACTCTCCTATGCCTTACTGGGAGCAGTTTTTAAAGCTTTTCTTATGTGTGGCATGTCCACTTTCCTGCGTGTGCTTTCATGCGGCGTTTAAAAAAGAATGCTGCAAAGCAACCGGTTCTCCCTCAGGAAGTCCCACCATTTCAAGAACATTACAAAATCATTTTTCTTTGAATATTGTTTGCTCAGCAGCTTTCGTTTACTATTCCCCTTAACAGTGAGAGTAGATAGCAAATAAGTTCCAGTCCAGTGATTTCACAACTCCTGTGATTTGTATGGGAACGGAGGAAACTGCTGTAATTAAGAAGCACGAAACGGGAAAACTAAGTGGACAGGCCTCTCTCCTGTATTATGGTTCCTTTAAGTTTCCAATCCTGGGTCAGGACTGGTGCTACAATCAGTGCTAAGGAAAAAGTAGCCTTTGTTGTTCCACAGAAATGTCTGAGTCATCTTGTGACCTGAGCTGAGTCACATGGGTGGGCTGCAATCGTACTCATGCTTGCAACGGAGTAAGCCCAATGGACTGGGACAGCCCAAGGCACCTTGCTGACTGAGGCATGACAGCCAATGGCCCCTGCCCTCCACTGCCCCTCCCAAGTCCAGGTGAATAGTACCTAAGGCCAGTCAAGTTATTTCTGTTCCTGAGGTAGACTTTCCCACAAAGAGCTCTCCCTCACCTCCCTGGCAGTAAACATTCAATAATAATAAATTAAGTAACTGCCTCATTCGACAGCTGCCTCATTTTGCCTAATAGTGGGACTCACTTCTAAGTAAACACACCTAGGAGTGTGCTGCACATCTGTGTTTCACCTAATTTATTCTGTCAGATTCAAATTGGTTGCCTATCAAATTCAGGTTATGAGCTTATATCATGAATGTTACTGATTACCCAGGAATTGCAAAGGAGAGAATGCATGATGGGCGGATATTTGAATTGGATTTATTTTAAATTGCTGTAGGGAAAGAGGTATGAGCACCTTTCTTTTTCGGCCTCATTGTGGAGAAGCTGGATCAATCACTCACTTGGTATCAGCCTTTCTAACTGCGGACAACATTTCGCATGGATTACTCCTGAAGAAGGTATAGCACAATAGGCATATTAGACACAATGCAACAAAAGTTAAGCATATTAAGGGCTCAATACTATGCACGTTTAGACAGAAAGAAGTTCTGCAACTCCTGGCGTACCCCAGCCAGCATGGCTGGCTGAAGCATGCTGGGAACTGCAGGGTTTTTTTCTGTCTATCCATGCATAGGATTACAGTTTAAGGCCACAATCCTATGCACATTTGTTAATAACAACTCTCACTGAACGCAATGGGACTTACTCCTGAGTAAATATAAATAGGATTGACCTGCATGCCCCATTGTTTTCAGTGGGAGAGCTTAAGGACATACTTAGTTTTCTGCAACTGAAATCAGTTGGATTTAAAAGAGCTTCATTTTGGCTGGATTGTTCTTTTTGTTTGAAACAGTTGTCCTCTGGGTGGCAGATTTGGGCCAATATAATTCTAATACTTAGACTTCTGTGTGACCCCTCAGAGCAATAAACACACACTTGTTGCTCTGCTGTTGAGGGATATATCTGGATGCCTTTCCCCCCGCAATGACGTGCTTTGGCTTCTATCATTCAGACAGCAATTTTCTGTTTCACATTATTCAGCAACCTATTATTCCTTAATCTATCCATGCACTTTCCCTTCTCTTCCCATCAGGATATATCTAAAAATGAAAATTCTGCAACAAGGAAAATTCAATTTCAGTTACATATACCAACCCAAGTTCTGGTCACAGAATAATTTTGTTAATGATTCTGTTTTCCTTGTAGAATGTTGACACTTGAATTGCTGGATTTTGCTAAATCCACAGTCCAGTTCATTACAGACAGCAGAAGATCTTTCATATTTCCCACTTCACTGAACTATTTTTTGGTAACCTTCCAAGTTTTAACACTTTTCATGGATAGATAAATAAATAAATAAATAAATAAATATTTACAACTAGTGACCAGACATGGTTTCACACACATTGGAATTGCCTTTAGGTTGATACAGAGATCCCTTCAAGCAAACTTAACCAGCTGTCAGTGCCGAACACATTGAGTGGAGGCACACCTGCTGGCACTCCTAGGCATAGGGCTCATCTACATCAAGCAGGATATAGTACTATGAAAGTGGTATGAAAGACATATATGGAGGCAGGATCTACACTGCACAAGTCCCTCCCTTAGGGAGCTATACAGGTAGACCATGGCAGAGGCTATGGGCCCATCTACACCAAGCAGGATATTCCACTACGAAAGTGGTATGAAAGAGTTCTATAAAAGGCAGGAGCCACACTACTGCTTTATAGTGATATTGAAGTGCACTGCAGGATCTACACTACTGCTTTATAGCGATATTGAAGTGCACTGACAAGTGTTGGGGCCCATTGACACATACCATATACCGCTTTCATAGTGCAATATCCTGCTTGGTGTAGATGTGTCATGGGCCCCAACACTTGTCAGTGCACTTCAATATCACTATAAAGCAGTAGTGTAGATCCTGCAGTGCACTTCAATATCACTATAAAGCAGGAGTGTGGCTCCTGCCTTTTATAGAACTCTTTCATACCACTTTCGTAGTGGAATATCCTGCTTGGTGTAGATGGGCCCATAGCCTCTGCCATGGTCTACCTGTATAGCTCCCTAAGGGAGGGACTTGTGCACTCCTTCCCCCTTAGATGAAGCTGCCTCACAGCAGAATGGAGGGGAAGGCCTATAATTCAGCCTACTAATCTTCCCTGGCTTCAAACTGCTTGTTCTATTTTTATACTTCAATGTGTTTGTGTTTTTGTTTTCAGTATTTGGGGCTTGATTTTTTTTTAATGACAAACTATGAAAAACATGTATGGTTAAAATCGGCTTGCTGCAGTGCTGAATCATGATATGAAGTTTGGTTTAAATCAGTCAAATGGCACTGAAGCAGTAAATTTTTTAAAAAAAATTATTTGCTGCCATTTGGTCCAACATGGCAGTTGAAATTTTCACTATGCCTAAAACCATCCCAAGTAAAGGTAGAACAAATAATTTTACTCTGTACAGCACCATGTACAATAATAATAATAATAATAATAATAATAATAATAATAATAATAATGTCCTAAAAGTTTCATAACAATTGGATATATGGTTTTCGAGACCATTAAGGACATACTGTACAAGCACTTCCTTTTATTTATATAGACACATCACTGTAAAATGTACAAAATAACTGCACAGATCCAGCTTGCACCATGCCTAGGGGTAAGGGGAGGGTTAAAATGTTCCCAAGTCATAATAACTGAAGAGTGCTTTCCATTTCCTCTAACTGAATGTCTCCCTTCCTGTTATCTCTCTGTACCAATGAATAATGACTCTTTGTGTTGTTTTTGTACAGAGTCCAGTCCTCCAATATCTTTATTATCTTGCACAAATTCCCATTGCCATGTCCCCTCTTAGCAACAACAGTCTGTTCCTGGAGTATTCAAAAAATCCACTACGAGAATTTCTACACAAGGGACTCCATGTCTCTCTCTCTACAGATGACCCTATGCAATTCCACTATACAAAGGTAATTTGTACAAAAGTAATTTTGGAAGTTCATTTCATTTTAAATTGAATTAATTTAAATATTTTCCAGTCAACTCAAAATAAACAGCCCAGTCACATGTATGTTTACTTGGAAGTATTGTGTTCAGTGAGGGTTCTCCTGGGTTGTGTGCATAGGATTACAATTATCAGTTATTCTGTGATTCTAAAGACCTGAAGATCTGCTTCTGAGGTCCTTCTTTGGCTGCTCCCACCATGTGAGGTGTGGCAGGTAGCTGCTGGGTAAAGGGTCTTCTTAGTGGTGGTACCTTGGCTATGGAGTGCCCTCTTGAAAGAGGCTCACTTAATGCCTACATTGATGTCATTTCAGCATCAAGTGATGACCTTTTGATTTTCCCAAGCCTTTTTAATCTGATCCAGGAGGTCTAATCTCTTTCCTACTTATTTTATGCTCCTTTTATATGTTTTAATGTTGACCTGTTTTTATTTACACACACACACACACACACACACACACACACACACACACACACACACACACAAACACACACACACACACACACTCCTTTTATTCTTGTAAACTACCCTGAGAACTTGGTTACAGGGCAACTTCTAAAGGCCTAAAATGATAAACAAATAAACAAATAAATATTGTGATGGGAACTAGTAGCCTAAATGAACTGTGAGATATTTTGTGCATAGCCTACCAATTTTTATCAGGAATCACAGCTGTGTTTTACCAACAGCAACAACAACAACAACAAAATCTACAAAAAGCAAGTCTCTGGCCCTTCTGTTTGCAAAGCTAAGCTTGACTGTGTGATGGCCCAAGTTGTCTGTGGCTCACAGCAATTTGCTCACCATAAGTGAACTGCACTTATACTTTACTTGGTTCATAGAAATCATATTTTTATATGTTTGAAGGAAGCACTGATGGAGGAATATGCCATAGCAGCTCAAGTGTGGAAACTGAGCACTTGTGACCTGTGTGAAATAGCAAGGAACAGTGTACTACAAAGTGGCTTGTCACATAAGGTAAATATTGTTTGATGAAGGACATGCTATGCTTTATATGCACTCTTTTTGTGTCTAAGGGACAAACTAGATTTTATGTTTAAACATGTTTTCTTTTAAAAACAGGAGCCATGAGAGGTGGGAGTGTTTTTAAGCTATGGCAGCTTCTCTGTCAGGGCAAGTAGCAGCTCCAAGGCAAGGGGAATGACTAAACTTCTGTCTCCATGTGCTGCAGTCCTGATACTGATCTGGCCCCCTGCCATATCCTCTCTCTCTCTCTCTCCTCCCCCCCCCCCCCCAGATTTGTTATATCCACTCATACGTTTAACATACCATTTAGTTTGGCCTTGATGCTCTGAAGGCTGAAAGAAAGGCAATTGGCATGGTGTCCTGGGTATTTAGGCACTTATGCTCTTGCAGAAGGAAAAGATGAGTAACCCAATCTGCCTAGGTTTAGAAGGCAAAGGGAAGCAAAATTATCTTACAAAATGGCTGCTACAAGAACTGGCTCCCATGGCATCTTTTGCCATGTGTTAAGTCCATCATGTGCAGCAACTCATTACAAAGGCTGGAGATCCCCCCACCCCCTCTGCATTACTGTAAATCTCCGCTCCCCCAAATGCAGTGACGTGGAGTGACTCATCCAGATCCATGTGTTGAGGCACTACATATAGAAAGCAGCTTCTGCCATGTGCAAGCTGATGCATTTAAATCAGCTTGCACATGGCAACTATTTTAGGTGAACCATGCCTCAGAATGTAGCATCAGAAGTGATGATCCCATGTTCTCTGGGTATTTTTGGGATACTGAGGCCATGGCTAGACCAGGCTTATGTCCTGGGATCGTCCCGGGGTCGTCCCTGGCTGATCCCTGGATCCCCTGTGTGGCATTTACATGAATAAGGATGACCCTGGGACAATCCCAGGATATAGCCCTGGTCTAGCCATGGCCAGTGTCTTTGAGGAACAAAAGAGATGGTCACATTTATTTATTTATTATTTTATTTATTTATTACACTTATATACCGCTCCCATAGCCAGGGCTCTCTGGGCGGTTTACAGAAATTCTGCATTTGCTACAGCCGTGTTACTGCCACCTTTTTTACTCAGTAGTTTTCTCCTTTGCCAGTATAAGTGTTGCTGCTGGGATGACTCTTTCAGTGGCCTCCCTTGCTTCATATTTTGCTTTTGTGGTATTGGGGAAGGGCTGGCCCTATCATTAGGCAGTGTGAGACAGAGACAGGGAGTATTGGTAAGGTGCTGGAGGACACAGCTCTGACTTCCACACAGCCTGTCTTATGCCCTCTAAGCTAGTCTGCTACACTCAGGTACTTGGGATGGTGGTGGTGGGGGGGATTGCCTCCCCATTACTAGTGTTGGAGTAAGTTCAGTCAGTTTAATGTGGGGTGCTTGAGGGCATCTTGTCCTTTGCTTCTGGCAGCAAAGTGTCTTGGGCCAGCCCTGGTGTGGGAGATGGCTCTTTCCTAACCCAGCTGCTGATGGATTTTTATTTGTCTTTAAAATGTAAAGCAACCCTAACCTGAATCTTCTTTAAATGTCATTTTTGTCCTTAGGAAAAACAGAAATGTATAGGGGTAAATTATTGCAGTGAGGGGCCTGAAGGAAATGACATTCGAAAGACAAATGTTGCACAGATTCGGATGGCTTACAGATATGAAAACTTATGCAATGAGCTGAGTTTCCTGTCTGATGCTATGAAGACAGAAGAGATTACTGCACTCTCAAAATAATCACAGATCCAAAATCAAGTCAGCATTGCTCGACCACCAAGACAGAAGAGAAAATGTTGAGCTTTTGCAGGACAGAACTGTGATGTTGTATCAGACTTGCAGCAAAGCCATGTTCTGCAAGCACTTGATATATGTAGGACTGCTGTATATATTCAGACGCAAGCTCACAACTATATTGTTTATGCTGCGTATGCATTTAAAAGTGCACTCTAAATCTAGTCATAGGCTCCATTCAGACAACACGCTAAACCATGCCGCTTAACCACAAAATGGTTAATGGAATGCATGCATTCCATTAACCATTTTGTGGTTAAACGGCATGGTGTAGCGTGTTGTCTGAACAGGGCCATAAAGTCTATAGTGTTTGCTTTTGGGGTACATTACATTCTGCTTTGAAACGAGTACCATGGGGACAGCAGCTTCTAGTAGCACACATGCACCTCTCTTGCCATGCTTCGTGGCAGGCAAAGATCTATGGCACTTTAATCTCTGGTTAGCTTCCAGATCAATGACTGTACACAGTACTGTAGTCCCTTTTCATTTTGGAGTATATCTGGCAAAGACTGCAGTGAACTTCGGGAAGTAAAAATTTGACCAAAGATCTGCATGTTTTTCCTGGTTGCACATTATAGAAAAACATATTCAGCATCACATTTTGATTACATTTTGTCTTCCCATCCGCACCCAACCCCAAATAAAATTAATATGCTAATTTTGTAGTTTTATGAACTCTTTTCAAACGGTCTTTTGGTGATTAGCACATCAATTCTAAACATTTGTGCTCATTCACCCATTTTACAAAGATGTGCTGGTGTGGGTGTCGGGACTTAATCACTTAATTGCCGCTGTAGCAAGTTTTAAGATTAGTATGATTTCATTTTGAATGTGCAACCCTGAAAATGAAACATATTTTTCATACTTCTTCTGTGTGCCATTAAGTCCCAGGGATAGTTTCCTTGTGAGTACTGGAGATCTGTGACAATCTTGTAGCATCTGTTTGTTTACAAATATACAGGCTGAGCTAGGTTTTGGTGGGGAAGCAAGCAGGCACGTGCAAGGCAGGTCTAATTTTGTACAGACATGTCTGTAAAACCAAAAAGACGTATTTGCAGTCTCCCAGGTTGTGTATTTGAAGTAAATTCCAAAACTGACTTCTCTCTGCATAAATTCAAACCTGCCTCTCTTGTTCTAGCAACCACCTGGACAGATAGGTCCAGTTGACCTTGATTGCCCATTTGTTATTTAGCATAATGGCCAAGCCATACAAAAGTAAAGGAAGACTAGGATAGAGGACTTCATGGCCCATGACACTATTAATAGCTTTGTAAGACAAATAGAATTGAATGTTGTTTGCCTGATCTAAATTTTATATGAAGAGTGGCAGAATAATTTTCTGGAACCTTGACATCTAAGGTCAGACTCTATCAGTCATTTATTTATGGCAAAAATGCACTGTTCATCCAGAATTGAACAGGAGAGTGCATTATGCTACATTGTCCCATATTAAGCCTGGCGCGCAGAATTGAAGCCTGGCACACAGAATTCAAATTCCTTACAAACACTTATACTAGCAAGACACACTTTAATCTAACCTCATGTTGGCATATTAGCTTGTTTATATGAACAAGTTTCCTTCCCCTGTGACAAGGGTCTTGCATTAAATTATTTTTCTATTTGCTCAGGTCAAACTGGCAGTTGTGTTACATTGTTTTGCTGCTGGTTGGGGGGAAAAACACGCATTGCTCCTGGACTCAGCTTTTGTGTGCGTGTGGCTGCTATGTTTATAGATCTGTAATGGTTCTATTTGCTGTGGTAAGTAGTAGCCACCTAGAACTTTGCCTTTTAGAAAGGTGAAATGTAATGACAATCTAGAGATGCAGCTATGAATTAGAAGAGATGGAGTAAAAGTAGTGTCAGCTTTACAGCCATGAATAGCCCTTCTTTACAAGTACTTGCGTGACAGTGCAAAGAAAACTATACAAACTTTTACAGCACTTGTGCTTCTTTTCTTCTAACTGTTAAGATAGTTGAGCAATTATGCTCGGAAGACAAGATAGATTTTTGCACTGGAATCTGTACATTTTATTTTAAGTGTGGTTGTGGAGAGACTGGTTTTATTTTCAAAGTTTCCCCCCCAATGTAGAACACAATTACTTTGCAGCAAGTCTATTTGATTTGCTTCCAAATTCAGTTGTCTTGATACAGTGAAAGCAGTCCATTAATGGAAGTTGGCTTTTGTGGGTGGTACCTTTGCAGAATCGGGAGCCTTGTCCACAAAACAATTATGTGAAGACAGTTCTTGATGCTGGATCCCTGTATGTTGTACCTGGGATTGTGTAGGCAATTAATATTTATAGATAACTGGCATTGTCAGCTTTAGCAGTAATAGCCACCCCACTCCCAGCTGATCAGCCTTGTGAAAGATGATAGATGTGTGCATATATATTGCAGTCTTTGGATCAAGACTAGTGAATTTGGAAGTAGTTCTTAGTTGCACCTGTAAGCACAATTGAAAGTAATGATTTTTTAGTTACGTTTTTCTGAAGTCTTTGTATTTTTATATCTTGATTGACAAAGGTGATTGAATCTCATCAAATTTCTGTTGCTATCATTTTGCATCTATCAAACTACTACAAGAATGGCAAGTTCTAGGCTTGCATTTTTGTCTAGTCTTTCTAGGATTGAGCCTTAAAAGCTAGTTTAAGCATACTTCACATAAAAACAATTAAAATGATTTCTCATTTCATTTGAAATGGATTTGCTGTACACTGCTAGAAAATCTGCATTATGAAATTAAAAAAAAGTATGCACCAAAAAGCCCTTCTCAACATTTCAAGCTCACTTAGTTGTCTGAGGTCGTATATTTTATACTGATTACCTGGCTTCATTAAAAAGTGTGTTCTTACATTTATTGTTATAAAATGAATAATTTGGGGTTTTTGTTAGTCTACTCATCTCACTGATGAATGGGACAGGTTGAGCAAAGAGAGCAACATTTCTCTCTGGTAACTTGTATTCCATGTTTAGTTTCGCAAAGCTTGTTTGATGTACAAAAAAAATCCCAGCTCTCCCAGGATAGCAAGTAACCAAATTACATAATGTTTTGAGCTCACTCACTACTGAAACTTTATTCATCTGTAACATTTGTATGACATACTTATCACTTACTGTATAATTCACCTTTTTTTGTGAAGCCTTACAGTGCAATCCTATGCATGTCTACTTGGAAGTAAACCCCATTACGATCTCCTTTAAACAAGGAGATGTCACCTTAAGGTTGCTATTTAATAGTGGAATGCATTAGACAGGTTCCTGGAAAGTAGTAATTAAAACGCTTAGTGGCATTAACACATTGTTTTCTTCTCATAACACAACAGGATATATTAGGCACAGGGAGGGGCTGTTTTTCAGACCATTTGAATTGATCACACTGTAGCTGCAATCCTGAACATATTTAGCCACTTTGGGAGTTATAGGATGTTTTTCTGACTAAACATGCATATGATTGCACCCTTACAGAAATTAAGTTCCACTGAACATAAAGGGACTTATTTCTGAGTAAACAGGCTTAGGATTGTACTGCAAGAACAAACCTTTGAAATATTTTGGAAATTTATGTTCCTTGAACAATTACTAAACGAACATCTTCTTGAAGAAAAAACATTTGGGAGCCTGGGCTATTTGGACATGGTAGGTTAACTGATAAAATGTTACCAATTTCCATAAATTGGTTATTTTATATGTTTTAAAGTATTGTAGCTAGAGCCTTTGTATGCTTGAATGCCAGGATGTAAACAGCTTATCTTCTGTTTAATAAGGAAAATGGTTTGAATATACATTTTGCTGATTAAGGTATTTGGAGGTATGTAGCACAATGAAGCTTATTATATAAAAAAAAGTTCTATAAAGGGCATTTTAAAAGTGTTCAGAAATATGTCTCTTTCTCTGTCATACCCCTGTAACTGTATCTCAAAGGGGGACCCATTCCCCATGTTAAGTCTGTCTCCCATTGTTAAACACTTTAGAACGAAAGGCAGTAATATAAGATCATAAGAGCCCTGCTGGATTGGACATCAGTCCAGTGTGGCCTACAGGCAGGACTTGAGCACAACATCCTCCAATCCTATTTCCCACCAACTGGTATTCAGAGGCGTACTATCACTCTCATAACCACTTTAGTTGCAGTCTTATTTGCTAGAGCACTAGTAGTCTGATTTAGAACTGTGCATTCATGGACTTGGGAATGCATAAGCAGATATCCTACATTAATTGAAGTGAAAACTACCACTTCTCAATATACATTGAAGCACGTGCAGCCAGTCCTCGACTCCTGAGAGAACACACCATTAAACATTGTACAAAGATGAAGGAAATTCAAGTGTTTATTGCACAATATTCATAATAATACAGTGGAAGGCTTATAGCTATTAACAGTCTTTATCAAACCCTTAAGAAATATTCACAATCATGCTAAAAAAATTAGGAATGCATTTTTTTTTTTTTGCTCTAAAAGCAGCAATTCAACTCTTTCATATCAATTACGCTACAATTTTACACTGGTAAAGTTGTTTTTTCAGTGTTAATGCACATATTCTACAACAGGTTTGTAATTTTGCTATGTGCTTGCTTTTTGGGGTGTGTGAGAAGGCCATGAGCAAGCAGCTAAGTGGTAAACTAGGTCTTACCACACATACTTAAATCTTCCCATTCTATTGTAGCCTCAAAGGGCTAGGAGTCCTTTACTACTAGAAGATGAGCGGTATAGTTCCACAGCATCTTGGAGGGAGAGGGGAGGAACAACAGTGACACAGAAGAGTTCAGCACAAGGTGACCAAGTCCTCTCCTTATGTAATTCATAAGGCTGACCATATATACTTTACAAGGTACACATTACAGTACTTACACCAATGTGTGCACTTATTTAAAAAGCTATACACACTAGAAAGTTTACATACATATTCACTTTACACATATTTACAAGCATTGATGTTACTGATGCTACAATTACATGTGCCCCTGTATTTTTCAGTAATAACCTGCATACCCATCATTTTCAATAATATTTTAGTTGCCATGAAAAAAGGAAAAGTTCTGTGAGTATTTAATAATCTGTTTATGCTGCAATTTACCCCCCCCCCCGAGTCAAACGGAGTTCTCTTCAGTAGAGAAGAATGGCTCATTGTTCTTTAAATGCCTGATATTAAAATATTAGGCATGTCTACAACACTGCCAGTTCCAAATACTTTGAGAAGTAGGGAATGAATCAAACACAGGATTAGTTTTGTAGCTAGAGAAATACCAAAGAATACCCTTCATATTCACTCTGATGAGCACCAATGCTCATATGAAATCATTTTGGAGTGAAAAATGTTCCCAAGTAAATGATTTCAGGATTGCAACCTATTGGCATTCAGAGTCAAAGCTCTATCTGAATGTAGCAGTAAGAATTACTGTCTAGATCATCCCTTGGGCAAGTCACATTAGATAGGGAAGCAGTCTTTGCCATACTTTAAAATTGTCTAGATTGAATCTCATACCCTCCAACAAACCATAAATTCCTGTCATATTCTGAAATGCATAGGGCTTTGAACCTGGACCTATTTTACAACAAGGCTTCAGCTAACATTGTAAATCTGCAAGTAAGTTTTTTAGCCTTGATAGATCTTTAAACTTCAGTGAGAATGACAAATACCAGTTCTAAAACACAAAAATATCAGGCGGCCTAAAATATGACAATACCACCTCAAGAAAGTTTTACATTGTTAATCAATACTTCCCAAAATAAAAGACCAAAAACAATTTAACACTTTAAAAATAAAAGATACGGAAAAGACTATGTTGCATCAAGCTAGCCAGGCATCAGCTCCTGACACTCTTGGGCAGGCCCACCAGCTTTGACACTTGTCTTGGGCCCCCACACCAGACAGCTGGGTCTGTAAACAACCATTTTAAGTTTCCAACAGTGCCCCTGGGAATCACTCTGGGGCACTGTGTGCAACATAAAACAATGGCTTACAGCTGCCTTCTACTGTCACCAGCCAGGGTGCCAGAGGGCCCTTTGCCATAAGCCCTTCAAACCTGGCAACATTTCTCAGAGAAAGCAAGCTTCAGGGTTACAAATACCATAAGAAATTAAAGCAAAGCTATCACGAACAAGTGAGATATTCCTTGTTACAGTAAACCTGGGGTCCTCCAAATGTTTGACTCCAACTCCCATCAGCACCAGCCAGCATGGCTAATGGTCAAGAATGATGGCACATTCAGTCCACCAGATTCCCCAGCGTTGCATTAAAGCATACTGCACTTCTAGAAAGGAATCAAACTACTTTTTTTTACTTACTAGTGGCATAGTTTGCAAGAACTAGGCAATCATAGTAAGCCATACTAAAAAAAAAATCAATATCATGATTGATAAAGCCAGCTGATCTGTACTCAGAAACAACATTTTTGGTTGTCTGATCAGTAAGTTACGCACATAACTGAGATGGATCCGTGGTGTTAATCCACTAGTGGGAGTATCCCAAGCGCTTTTCTGCTCAGTACTCTCCCACTGATGGAAATGGGAGGAGGCAATTTCCAACCATTTCTCCCTCCTGCTGCTGCCCCTAGCACCACCTCCCCCACTGTTCCGGAAATTCCATCAACCAAGTGGGCCACATTTTAAAGTGGGGAGGAGGGACATAGGAGACTGCAGGTAGAGAGGGGAACCGGTGAATGTTGTCTCCTGCTCTGTTCAGCCAGCAGAAAAGCTCTCCTGGATCAAAAGCCTCTCATTGATAGAAGGAGCCCTTCCATCCACAGGAGCTTTTCCTGGATTCAACCCATTGACTCCTTGGACCAGGAAGCTTTAAACTTATTTAAGTTGCCTAGACCATTTATTTTCTTCCAATGGAAGTGCAAGGGCCAATTATTTATTTTTTAAAAATTGTGCGCTATCACAACATTTTGGATGAACATCACATGCTACAATAAGTAGTTATTGAAGCAAAAACATGTAATACTAAAAGTGGCAATAATTTACCACAAGGGGGCAACAGAAGTTTAAATGAAGAGTCGTAGTCATTCCAATTAATACAGGCAGGCAGGCTTGATAAAGGATTGCTTTTCAGTGCAGTGTTGAACAGGCCCTCTGTAACCATCCATAGTTTTTTCCAATTTCTATAATTAAGTGCAATTTTAACAAGCCATCAAAAAGAGCTATAATAAAACTAAAGTATTTGCTATTCCAGTGTTTCATAAAGTGTTTGAAAAATCTTAGTGTCAGCAGTTAATGAAATGAAAATTAAAAGTTATAAAAGCAAATTGGCATACCACCACACACACACACACACACACGGTCATTTTTAAGACTATTGATTTAGCTTATAGTGACCAATACAATGAGTAAACGAAACAAAGAGGAACAATGAAAATGAAACATTGGGAGATTTCAATACTAGGAATACTGCTAATGTCAGGGCCTGTGGGGCTGCCCTGCCTCATCTACCATGTTGAGTATGTACTTAGCAATATCTTCTTCTGTTGGTGCATCAGACACCACCCAAGAATCATTTGCTGCAGTCACCTGCAGACGACATATAGGGCAATTCCTGTGATGACCACTCCTGTGTAGGAAGCCAAAAGAAAAAAAGTCACTATTGCTTTTTAAATTTTGTACAGATGATAACCATGATTACCTGTATGTGCTAGACAGCATTTAATGGAATGTTAGCTGAGAAGGTGAAGTAGATGAACTGGAATATCTTTGGTAGCTCAAACACAAAACAAAATCCAAAATATTCTTTGTTCGTGAAGAGTAGGCATTCTCTTCAAAGCCAAAATGCCATCTGAGAATAATGTTCTATTGTTTTTATAATTGGGAACGTTTCCAGTTATTAACCCAGCTCCTGTAATTATAACCATTGCTTCTCCTATTGACTATGAACAGGGTAAACAAAGCCACCCCTTTTCGGCTCCTTCCACTTTTTCCGCTTATGATGTCTTATTATTTATTGTTTAATCCCAATTGTAGTAGCATAAATCCTTCCCAAGTTGTCGACATCCTTAAATTCTGGTGCCAAAACTGAACACGTTGTTGCATGACACAACATCCCTGATAAAATAACTTAATTCTACAGGGTAGTGTGGTACAAAAAAGTAATGCTGTTTTATGTTCATTTTGCTATTCACCATAGTGCCCAAATACGAACAACAGAATTCCATGAGTGCATGTATGCACATTTTGTTCCAACAGGGCCAGAGATTCCTTATTCCATTCTGTTTGCAAGTGGAATTGGCAGTACTATTTATCTTTGTAATCAAGATAAAATAGCAGGGTGATTGTGGTAATTTAAAAATACAGACACAAGGTTCTAGGTTTTAATTCATAAGTCAGAAAACATAAAAAAATTCTCCAGATGATTATTTGCTAAAGCCTAGCTTGGAATAGGGTCAAGCTGAATTTGCTTTGCACCACAGAGGGTTCCTGTCCACAGTATAGAAGCTATTTTCCCTGCTGCACTTCTTACAGTGCAATACAAGCCAAGGCACACCATTTTTTGTACTTATTTAGAAGTAAAGAACACTGTCGCAAACAAGGCATCATTAGTTAGCGGCCTGGTTCACACATAGCAACTAACTATGAATTGAACATCAAGTGAGCACACTGCCTTCTGTCTGCTCACCACTGCCGCTTTGCATCAGCTTTCATAAACAACCCAAGAATGCCCCATTCCTGGATTATTTGGTGCAATGTCTGAACCCGGGTTACTGAGGGACAAACAACCCAGAGTTTGAACCCATGATTTGTTGTTGCTGGGTTGTTCATGAAAGTAGATGCAAAACAGAAGCTCACTCTGGCACGGCCACACTAATTCATGGATTAAACAACCCATGAATTGGCATTACATATGAATCAGGTCATAGGTTCTGTCTTACAGACTTCCGTTTTTAAGGTTTTGAAGTAATGCTGTACTTAAAAATAGAGCAAAAGCTCCAAGGTGGAACAATTTGCTTTTAACAAACAAAATTCATGCTAACTTTATTTTAAATACAGGCAGTGTGATGCTGGCAAACAACATGAACAGTGGTCTGATTTAAGGCAGTATTTAAATGAAAATATTAATTATATTTCTTTTCTTGAAGTTATGCACTCCACTTGTATAAATCAGCAACCAGCCAAGCATCTGTCTTAGTGGTGTTTACCTATTATAATACTAAATAGGGAAACACTCATCAAAAGGAATCAATATCCTTGCCAAAATCCAGTTTACTTGTTGCCCCTGCAAAACCCCTCCCTTTCTCCATGGTACTTATCAAGATCAAAGTTTTCTGCCTAATAGGAGAAGGGTAGGTAGCATTTTTCTCTCTTGTTTTAGTGGTCCAACTAAATACCTTTGAACAGAGCCTGTGTCAGGCAACTCACCACTTATCAATGCATTTTTGACAAAAACTGTGGGCACACGGCAAGATGAGATCAGCACGTCCATCCATGCAGATACAACATTCTTCCTCATCAGTCAGCTGTTTCACCCTACAAACCAAACAGCATTATTTATTCACAAAAATCAGAACTGGGATGAATTTACATTTCATTGTATCTTGCAATGTTTCTTTTGTTAAAACATTGTATTTTTACTGTGAATGTGTCCACTTCACAATTTGGCACCCAAATCACTGTGAACTATTTCACACACATCTTTCAGCAAGCCCTTTTTGTTTTCTTCCTCCAAAAGTAATCTCAATTGGTCTGATCCAGTCATTTCCTATTGCATGCACTGGGACTGCTCTACATGCAAAACAGCTACTCTACACATTTGAATCAGGATATGCTGAATGTACAAAATTGAGGCATACTTCACAAATGCGGAAAAGGGGTTTAGTGTTCCTCCTACACACACACACACACACACACACACACACACACACACACACTTTATATGGGCTCCGTATGAACATGTATTTTTGTGACCCGCCCAGAGAGCTTCGGCTACTGGGTGGTATAAAAATGTAAAATAAATAAATAAATAAATAAAATGTATATGGGCATGGCAACTCATTCAACTTCTCAACACACAGGCAAATGGCTATTGCACTGTGATCTGTGTGTCAACTTCCTGCAGCTTTCTGGCATGGAACTGATGGTGAATATTTCTGGATTGGGGACAAGATGTTTGCAAGCCACAAGTTTTCTAAATCACTAGCATTGAACTGCGCCAAAGTGATACAGTAAGAGGAATCATTTAAATGAACAAACAGGGAGATATCATTAGATTACTTGTTCCTGAAAAAGACTTGACAATTGTTTTCTGGCAGGGTTTGCTTCACCACTGGTGCAATTTTGTTGCTGCATTTCTGAACAAACAAATTTGCACATGAAAATGGTATAAATAGCAATAGTACAGCATCTAGATGGGAAACCCGTCCAACAGGAAACATTTTCATACAGTAGTCAAGTTCTTAGTACCCTATTTTTTATGTAGGAGAACAAGGAACACATTTTGCATCCTTGCATTTATTACCACTTTTTCTGGACTAAAATTTGCAGACTAGTCAGTGTTATTAAAAACCAAACAGCTGCCCCAGTGCTTCCATGTTATTCAAGCCACTGGATCCAAGATTTGGCTTCTATGGATGATGCCTTCACCACCTAATCCTGCATCCAACCCAATATCATTTTTTTAAAAAGAAGGAGAGGGGAAGCAACAACCTCACCTGTGACTCATTATGAGTCTGTAATTCACAACCGGTATTGTTTTCTATGGGTTTTACATACAAAAGGTTTTCAGCAATGCTGCTATCTGAAGCAACTAAAATACTTCCATTCATAAGTAACTTAGCTCTTGATATGGTGGGAAAATGAAAGGTCTTGTCTTTCTGGCCTGCCAACTCAAAACTGGGGCAACAGCAGAAAGAGTCAAACACACAACGAGCCAAGTTTGCATTCTTTGGCTTCCTCATGTTTCAGGCCCAGGAGAGATTTGCTATGCTTCTAGTTATATGCACAGCTCCAAAGGCAGGAAGTAGATCTTGTGGGAGCCAAGAAGAAAGTGTCTGGATAATTATAGGTACACTTAAGTTCCCACTGCTGCCACTGTATTTGTAGCTGTGCTGGTCTTTAACAGCAAATATAAGTATGTTATGCAACCTGTCCACTAGACTCATTTAAGAGTCCATAAAGTTGCAAAAGTGGAAATTGGTCATATCCAGAGGAAAAGTGACTATGCACTGAAAAAAGTTTTGAAAATGAAAGCCAGTATAAATGGTAAATAATTTCTTGCTGTTGTAAAATAGATAATCTACAATACACAAGCCCTTGCAGCAAGTGGATCTGTCTATTTCCAAGATTAAGTACCATAACATTTAAGGAAGATAAATTAGCCTGTAGAGGTACATTTAATTTTAGAGCATTCATTCAGTGCAGATTTTTTTTTAGTACAACTCTCACTTAAGCTGTACCAAACCTACACATTCCTTACATTCACTCAGCAAGAAATGGGAGTTTGTAACTGTTAATATTCTCCATGTCAAACTGCAAGACCTAATGTTACAGTTTTATTTTTGCAAAATACTCCTTTATACACATACATTAACTTGAATATACAATGATAATTGAGATGAACAGGTTCAAACATATCTCTTAATATACCGAAGTACCTTCCCATCCAAATGCTGGCCTGACAGGATGCAACAGATGACAGATCCTCCGCCGCTCCTTCTGAAGCAACGCGCTGCGAAAGAACACTTGCTGCCTGACTTGTGACATCTTTATAAAGCTGAATGAACTGATACAAGTTCATGATTCTTGATGCTTCGACAAGTCCACTTGTCTTGTTGATCTAAACATACAGAAAGCACTCTTACTAATTTTGTTTTAAGAGCTTACCATTTGTTCTCAATATTATTTACAAACATGCACACAACTGGAACATGAACCATGAGTTCTGAAAGATAAGCTGCCACAAAGATTTGGTATTATACCGTGAGCTTTCCCAGTCTCTGGAGGTCATAATGATGATCAACTATCATTTTAGACAGCAATCCTACGGCCCCTGAATAGCATCGCCGGGGGTGGGGGGGATAGTTTGGATTCCTGGATCTGAGGTCAGAGACCTAGCTCCCTGCCCTCTCCCCATTGTAGTCAGCACAGACAGAACTGCACCAACTGCCTCTCAGAAGTCACAAAAGGGGAAAGGGGTGGTTCTGTGGCGGAGTAGAAACTGGGGAAATGGGGATATGAGCTATCTCCAGCCCTCCCCAACCTCCTTCCCTTCCTCTCTGCAGAGTCCTAGCTAGATGGACAAAGAAAACCCCATCTAGCAAAAATGCAGAGTGGGAGGAGCGCGGAGGCAAAGATTGCCTCTGTGCTCCTCCTGCTCTGCACAGGATGCCTGTCAGCCTCTGAGTTTGGATAGGTCTACATTCTTAGTTTCGCTTTGGATAATGTTTAAATTCTTTCATAGTGACAAAGATGCAATCGTGTAAAGTTTGCATTACAAACACAGTTAAGTAGACACAGGCACTTTACAAAACTTATCTCTTTTTTCTACCTAGAATTAGGCACAAAGTCCAACAATATGAACTCGATTATATTTTGATAATGAATCAAAACTTACTTTAGTACATACTACTCGAACAGCCATCTTCCAGAGAGCAGAGGAGTCTGAACCTGGCTGCACTTCAAACAACAGATGCTTGTCCTGGCCAGCACCTAACTTGGCAGTTCTGAAATTATTTAACATTAATTTATTTAAACTATATAGTAGACACATAAAGCACAATTCTGTCCAGATTAGAAATGAGGATAGCAAATCTATTACCCTGCAAGGATCCAATTCATAATGTGTGCGGACACCCACATTATCTTTAAATGCTATGTTGAGTTTTATTTTATGTAGAATTTATTAGCAATTATTAGAATATTTCAATTAATGAAAGCGGATCCAGATAAATCTGCATGCAACGGGGCTAGCAAAAGCTGATATCCCTGGTTTCTGATCACCCCTGAAAAAGATCCTTTGACTCTGCTGAATGACGTGGGCTATTACTATTATTATTTTGTATCTCACCTTTTTCCCAATACTGGGACTCAAGGGAGCTTTAAAAATTTAAACATATACAATTGAAACATTTAAATAGAAATATACAAAAGTAAAAATATAATTAAACCATCTATAATATTAAAACATTTAAAGATTAAAAATCAAATGACAATTAAAAAAAATCCAGCATATTGACAAAGGTCCATACTATTCTCAAAGGCCTGCAAGAACAAAAATGTTTTTGCATGTGGGACTGAGGCAGAAGGGGGAATCCCTGAAAACCAGGCAGGGGCAACCTCCAAAGGTTTGTACTTCCTGGCTTAATTGCAACTCTTTCAAATTTTAGTGAAGATACACTACGTATTTATTTATTTATTTATTTATTTTGCTCCTCCAGTGGTGATGTTTACCAGATCAAGGACCTATCAAGCTGTATTCAATACCTTGGTCAGGGGAATGAGATCCTCTTTACCATTCACATCTACTGCCTCGGTTTGAAAACTTTGCAAAACAACACCTTATAAACTGGCCAACGAAAGCTTATGTTGTAATATATTTGTTAAGGGTAGACCCAATGGTGACTGCCCATGAACAGCTAGACCCATTGATTCTGTTCCACAAGTGTGCCCTCGTTGCTTGGAAGCCCCGAACAGAAGCTCCGAGTTTCTTATGCCAGGCTGAAGCCAACAGGGCGAGAGGAATGGCAGAAGCGATCCTCGCCTCTCTATCTTCTAATCGTTGTTGTTGTTTTGCTTTATGGGCTTTTTTTTAGCCCATCTAGCAATGTGCTTCAAAGAGAAGGAGGCTGAAGAAAGATCAGGATAACTCATATCCTGGACTCTCTGGTCTCCTCCCCTCCCCTCCCCTCCCCTCAGAACATCCCCTTTCCTCCTTCTCCTCAGTTGCATTTCTGACTACGGAGGGCAGGCAGGGTGGTTCTTTCCATGTGGGGGGTGGGGGAAGGAGGCTGTGGGGGAAGAAGGGGGTCAGGGAAGAACACTTTCTGAGGCTGGAACACAGTCACTGATGCTCAGAGGTGTGTTTTTTTTAGCTATTCTATGGTCCCAGGGATGCTTGCCCAGGGACCATGAGATTGCTCTTTCCACAGAATTTCTTATCTAGCATAGATTCTACAAAACTTGAAGTATATGCAAATATTTAATATTAGGAGGTGCACAAGTCGCTCACCCACCCCACAATTAACAACCAAAAGATCTCTACCTGCTAAAACCATTCACTGTGGAAGCATGTTAAGCATGGTGCTGTTTAAATCTTATGTACAAAAGAAAAACAGTAGAAGTCTTACGTGTCATTAAGTTCAGCTACTCTCCCCAAAAATTCTTCATATGTCAAGAAGCCACTTTCACGAACCAGAGATACATGTTTGATGACTTTTTCTGGCAGTTTATTAATAACAGTGTGTGTCTGACTTGAAAGCTGTTGGCCCATGATAAAATGCTTTAGCTTAACATCCAGGAAGAAAAGCAGCTTTGCTCATTTGGAGAGTTTCTAATAAAAAGTTAACAATGGTGTGTTAGTATAAACAATCATCACCGCAATTATCTTTGACTTCTTATAAATTGCCAGCTAACTATGTACCAAGAGCTAGCTACTGATATTGAATTCGCTCCAGACTACAGTTGATTTTATTGGCACCTAACTTATGCAGTACTTTAACAAGTAGACAAATTTAGTTTGTATCCAGCGAATACAAAAACCTATTAAGTGCACAGAAAATGGTAAAATACAAAATGCAGTAACTATCATTCATAAGGTGTCTGCCATTTTAAAATCATATACCAAAAGCCAGCGCTTATTATTAGAAGAAAGAGTTTTCTGGGACATCCAAGTTAAGCCATGCAGAAAATTACAGTATACAGCATACAGCATGATCTAGCTGACTATTAAGGAGATAACATCTAATAAGTTGGACATGGAAAACGCCTTTTAAATTACATTTGTGCAGAAAATACTATAATTTAGGCTACAATTTAACCCATGCTCTAATTTGTCATTCTAGTTTTTTATGTTATTTATTCAAGGACTTATAGGCATTTGATCTCAGATTTCCAGATATGAAATAGTACTGTAGCTCACAATTTCTTTTTGTAAGTTTCAAACAGTAAATAGATAAAACGTCTGAGTGCCTGAAGGCTTTAATTTCTAAAACAGAAATCCAGAATAAAACAATGACCTCTTTCCTGAATTTGTTTGGAATACAATGCAAATCAAAACAGCAATGCTGAACATAAGCACTTATTGTGCCAAACCCTTGAAACCTCCTCTCAACTTTGGGAAGTCATATTTACTTCATGTTTGCCAAACCTTTAGATGTTATCAGGAATAATAGGTTGTTCAGCAACCACACCAAACACCTTTACAAAGATGTTAAATCTAATGTACCCCTTTCATGTTAAATACAAATAAAGGTTCATTAGAATACAAGGTTCAACCCATTTGTTGAAGTGATATTCCAAGATACACTGGAAGTTTCACCAGTGAGCATGCAAAAAAGGAGGTAGCTAAACTCTGTTAAATTATCTCTCACTTACAATGAACCCCCCCCCACATGAAAACACTCATTTTGGAAGAAAAACTGAGAGGTAGTTACAAGAGTGATCTCTCTAACCCATCCTCCTCCGTGTCCAGACAAGTTTTTGCTGCCCCCAGAAACACCTCAATCTGGGCAGTACCAGCAAAGATAGCTTTGGAATCTAGCATCTGTGAAAAGAACAGAAGTCCATAGGAGCATGTAGCACCTCAAAACAGAACATAGCACAAGTGGTACGAAGCCATTTCAAGGTTGGAACATGCATGGTTTCCTATTACCTGGAAAACACTCATTTCAACAGCATAAGAGATATCCCATACCTATACGGTGTTAAGGCAGGGGTGCAAAACCTCAGCACCAGCGGCCAAAGCCAGCCCTCTTGGGGTCCCAATCTGACCTGCCTGTGTTCTCCACATGGCCAGATCCCCTCCCTTGGGTCCCTGTCCCTTCCTCCCAACTGCTGATTGTTTGAAATGCCTCTCCTAAGGCTTAGTTACTGGCAGTTAACAGCTTTAAGCTAACATATCCTGGTATTTTAGCCTGCCGCTGTAACGCAAACCCCAATTTGCCCCTGGGATGAAAGAACTGCAACACCTCAGTGTTAAGAGGTATACAACCTAGAAAGTAGCACAGCATTCCCCAATCTGACACCCTCCAGATGTCTTGAACTACAACTCCCAGAATGCCCCAACCAGGATTTTAGGAGTTGTAGTCCAACACATCTGCACATCAGGCTGGGGAATTACTCCACTAACAAATACTCAGTGAACATGTGTCCCTTTCTCTCACACATTCATACGCCCAAAGAGTAGGTAGCCCCAGCCCAAGAAACCAGCTACAAAGCAAACAGATAACGACTGGATAACTGAGGCGGCCTGAGTCTAGTCGGCCAAAACGGCTCACTGGAAGAAGACAACGTTATGTTTTACTAGGCTATTGTATTTTAGGGGTTTAAGCGTTGTCTTGTAAACCGCCCAAAGAGCTCCGGCTATCTGGCGGCAAAGACAAGTCATTAATTAATCAATCCGAAAACATTCCACGGCCAGGCCTGACAGTGCCACGCCCCTCGGAGAACCACGACGACATCGCCCTTCCCTCTCGCTCGCAGTCAAAATAACTGGAGCGGGGCTGGAGGGCGGGAAGGACGCGAGGAAATGCCCGTGGGGGGTCGGCGGGAGGGGCACTTCCCCACCGTCCCTCTTCCCACCCGAGAGCGGGGCTCCTGCGCGCGGAGAAGGCGCATCTGCGCTGGGAGCCTAGGTGGGTGAGAGAAGAGGTCTAGGATGCCAGGCCCCCAAGGCGAAGGGGACACATAAGCGCCGCCGCCTAGAACGACGGAAAGCTCGAAGGGCGAAGGGCGGCCTCACCCCCAACACCCCGACATCCTGCTCCAGACCGCTGCTGCTGCTGCCGCCGCCTCCCTCCCAGCGCAGAGGCCTCCCTCTTCTCCGCCCTCACAAGCAGGCGAGCGACGCGGAAAACGCGACATATGGGCCAAGTCGGTTCCCGTCGCGTTCGGCTTACGTCTCCTCGCCGCCGCCAGCCCGGTTGCTAGGAGACTGAAAGAAGCGCCCCTCGGTTCGGTCCATTACAAAATTTAAAGAACAATTTAGGAATTCCTCCGAATCCTTATGAAGCAATTCTAGACATATCAAAATTATATAAGAGCTACATTACGACCGTTATCACTGTTCTCTGTTGCAATGTTAAGTAAGAAAACACGATTTAAAATAATTTTAAAGACTAAAAATAAATTCACAAAGTGTTTTGTCTCAATCCATGGAAAATAACAAGATTCTTACTAGATTAGGGAGGAATAGAAACATTCAATACTGGACTTCAGATCCCCAAACATGCTTCTAACCTTTTAACAGAACCTAACTTCCTACTCATTGCCATGTCCAGCAATTGTATGAGCCATACCTGAATTTACTGTGGTTTTGAACTTTACTCAAAAACTATTGCAGCAGCAAATATACAAGTCTAAAGGTGCAATCCTATGTATGTTTAGACAACTGTGCTCGCTGGGAGTTTTAGGGTTTTTTTCTGTCTAAACAAGCAGAGGATTGCATTTCAGGTTTATTACAGTATCCAGAATCAGATTAACATTGTTACCTTTTCATCAAATTAATAAATTTACATCAGGGTAAATAATTTCCATTAAGTTTTTTTACTCCAAGCCTCTATGTTTTTCTTTAGCAGTTTTGTGAACCAACACACTTTTTTTTAAAATCACAACAGGATGAGGTAGAAGTATTGTGCAATAGTACTATCTGTGGGTTTGGGGAGGGATCAGCAGTGAAAGCAGAGCTGTGTAGACAGCCTGAAGGAATCTTCAAAATTGCAGACTTGTCTGGTCCAGGTTTCATCATCAATAGATTTCTGACATGCAAATAACTGCTTTTTTTCCTAGGATAGTAAAAAATACTTGTTTGCAATCCTTCAAAACTTGCCAAGATACTATCCTTATCAGCAACATCTTCAAGGGCTTGCATGCTTTTGTCAAGCCCAATTTTCTCAAATAGGCGCCCCACATTTTTTATATTAGTTTGGGTTTCTTTGTATCCGCTACAGAGCCATGTCAAAGAAGTCTCATCCTTTGGAAGCTACACCAAGTAGAATCAGTGATTTAGGGAATTTTTTCAGTGGTCTGTTTTCCTATGGAAAAATGCCCATTTCAGAAGTTCATTATCAATTAATGGATGCAAATTGCAAATAAAATATTAGGCAAGCCTGACAGTTTCAAAATTGTAGTTAATATTATTCAGGTGATGATCCTTAGCAAGTATGTGACAGAAGGCATATATGTCAATGAAATACACTTATGTGTCAGTGTAAAATGTTACTAATAAGTAGTGGCAGGGAAAGTGAAAGTTCTCTAACAGCCTTAGTGGAAGAGAGCTGAACTCTGTTGAAATAGATGAATGGTTGTCAGCATATCATACATAGCTCTTTATTAGTGTGTCACAGTTTTCAGTATCTTGTTTCCCCACCCCCCCACATCCCACTTACATTTAAGGTCTCTTGGCCTTACAAAGAAAAATAATCACATCTGATCCCTAGTAGACTGCAATTATTGACCAAGGACCTTGATCCTAGAGGCAGGAGAGTTTTCATAATTTAGCTGCTGGGTACAACATATTTGCATGTTCTAATTAGCTGTCAGATTTGTAGCACACTCGTTTCTGGCCACTCACAGATGTTCGTGGATCATTTTGATGATGCTGTCAGCCTCCTACGTGTCTCCTGCTCCTTTTCTCAGTTTTAGTGCCAGAAAATAAACCTCAGAAAACCTGACTCTTCTGAGATATGTTGAGTTTGTCAGGATTTCCTCCTGTGTGAAGGGAAGGTTGCACTATAAAATGCCCACTAGAGGGCGAAGATGCACTGAAATGTATCCACACAGAGGGTCTGAGAAAAACAGCAAAGAAGACCAGCACAATCCTGGAAGAAGGATCCTAGTTGCATCCTCAGGTTGACATGGCCAGCAAGGCAACACCAGCCCCAAGGGCAAAGGAAGCAGTTGCTGGAGAGGGGGACTCCCACAACCTGCCTCCAATTGGGAGCAGCAGCGGAGCAGGGGGGTACCTCACATCGCTTGAGGGAGGACCAGGTTCCAAGGGCAGGCGACCTGACTTCGCTTCACCATCTCCGGTCAGACAGTTGCTCACCTCCACAGCTTTGGTCATACTTCCTCTGTACACATGTAGGAATTGAAATAATGACATCTTCATTATTTGCTTGTGTTTCTTAATTTGTATTGCATCCTTGCATTTAGTGATCCACTTCACTTGCATCCTAGGCCTATATGGACCTATGTGGATGACCTGGCCTTGTGCAGGAGCTGAAAGTATCAGCTAGATACAGTAGGGAGGAAGTTACCCGGTAACAGAAAAGTAATGTTGACAGTTGATTTGATGGGAGGGGAAGGAGTCATAGCTGACCGAGAGAGGCATTAGAGAACGTCTTCATGAGAGAAAGAAAACAGATCAAGAAATAGAGAGAATAAACACAGGAGAACCAGTTACCTAGGGAGGTTTGTGGACTCTCCCATGCTAGAGGCCTTCAACAGGCAGCTGGACAGCCATCTGTCAGGGATGCCTTAAGGTGGATTCCTGCATTGAGCAGGGGGTTGGACTTGATGGCCTATAGGCCCCTTCCAACACTATTATTCTATGATTTCATGACAGCAGAAGGCCAAGAATAGCAGATCTAACAAGAGAGAGCACTTGCTGTGAATAAAAGAAGCACCTGTTCCTGAGAGAATGAAGGATTCTGTGCTGTGTCAGGCCTCACTGAACAAGAAAACAGGACTTTGGGGTTTGGATTTCTGACGGGACCTCTGGAGGTTGAAACTGTATTTGTTTAAATTCTGGAAACGTTTCTTTATTGCCACATCAGTGTTATAGGTTTATGACTCCCGTTTCTTTATTAGTTTAATTCTGTACTTGCCTTTATTTTAGAAATTTGTGATAATCTCACCCTGTTGTTTGGATCTAATTATATATCTAGGAACCTGAGGTCTGTTACAATGGTAAGATGATTGTGGCCACTCATGTACAATATGGCCTGCTAAAGTTACATTCGAAAACAGTATTTGCAGAAAAACTTGGCTTAGCATTCTAAACTCTTGCATATTTCCTGAAGGAAGTACGTAGTGCAGCCTCTCCTTTTCCAGAAAGGTCAACAAACATCTGTGTGGGAATCCTACAGATGTTGGGTTGGATCCAGACTTCCCATGAAGGGAACTCTGTTCACAGGATACTCCCACTGGAGAAAGCGGGGGCGGGGGGAGGTGATTCATCAAATCCTCCTTCCCTGTGCAGCTTTCTGTGCCCCTTGAAAAGTTGCTCTAAAGAGTCGGGGCACCCCCTGGAACAGCATAGGAGGTGGTGGCACTGGGGGTTAAAGGAGAAATCAGCAAAAATTGCCTCCTTCCATTCTTCCAGTGGGTGCTTTCACGAAGAACTCTATCAGACGAGTGTTTTATTGTACGCTCGTTACTGGGCACTCATGGATTTTTCACGGGTCCCTCTCATGTCGTCTGCCTCCAGCACATGCCCCACCCCTTCTAGCCTTCTTTGTGCCACAAAAAAACGCCCCAGTAAGTCCAACTTATTTTTAAAGACGGAAGATGCCGCTATCACCTGCTGTGTGCAGGAGAAGCAGCAGGATCAAAACGGCCCACTGAATGAGCTACTTGCACATCGTTCACTTCTTCTTGAAAGATGAAGTAATGAGGGACAAACGCATGGGTGGAGAAGTGTCGGTAAGCAAATGCGATTTCCCCCTATGTGATGATGCTCTTTATATCGGTCTCCTCCATAAACAGAAGGACAAATCTGGATCTGGCCTATTGTTATTGATGAATGGCAGCAATTGCTATTTCCTGTTGAATGGTTATGTGACCAATTATTCTTTAGTCACATAACCTAGCTGTTTCAGGTATTTCCTGCAGTTCAACATGGTCCATATTGAGAAGTAATATTTCAGAGAGAGATTTCTAAGGCTGAAATTTTAAATAAACTTACCAGGTAGTGAGTCCCAACGAACTCCACAGGACTTTCTTTGGCGTAAATATACTTAGGATCTTGTATACCTGGATAGGTTGCCCAAAATGCTACTATTGAACAATTTATCACTCTTTCACTAATGATATGCAAACCTTATCTTGTATACTTTTCACGTTTTTACAAGATCTCCATACAACATAACAAATATATTACTGTAGCTTTTATTAAGTTAATCATTGTGGGAAAGACTTCCATAACTATTGTGATCTGGTTCATTGTTTAAAATGTTACATTCAAGCATATCTACCTGGCAATTATATAGAAATAATTATGTAGCCCTAATTTTATTTCAATTCAATCTTAATAAATAAAACCATCCATTCTGATGAGATCTTATGCTGCAATCTTACACACACTAGAGAATAACTTCTATTAAACACAATGGGACATACTTCTGAGTAAACATGCATAGGATTGCGCTGATAGTTATCTTTGTGGTAAATATAAAGATTGCATGTTTGGAGACATAGCTATACAGGGAACAGATTTTACAATCCCAATTTTTGTAATTTTTTTTCCAAGTCTGCAGTCCATGGTCTGTGATTTGTATTTTGTTACATATCTAGGAAATCTCAAGAAGGGTGGAATCATAAGCCTCCCAAAGTAAGTTCTTTACAAGATTGTTTAGAATATTTTTCTAGGAAAGGCTGGACAGAACATTTTGTAGTTGTGCTACAGTTTATGCCTCCATGTAAATCAGACCTTTCCCCCTCCTTTGCATGTGAATTCTTCAATTTTTTGAATGAACCAGGCCATAAAAGAAGACAACCTGCTGTCATTTCTACTATTGTAACATTTTGTTTTGCAGCTATCACAGTCAAGAAAATGCCTGGGAGTTGTTTTGATGCACCACCTAGTTCACACAGGGTGGTTTTTCTATTTGTGTTTGTTTGAACCAGGATTTAAAAAATAAATAAATTGTTTCTGACAGAGTGGGGGCCAATTTGAGACTAATATCTGATATTTATTATCCATACTATATACACTTGAAAGTCTGAATGGCTGTTACTGTAATGAAAAGTTTTCTGCTTTGGAGAGCAACATATTTTATAATGGTAAGGTTTAACTACAATGTATAATGCACAAATTGTTTGCATAGAAAGATATAATACTGACTTTTGGCAATATTTACAATTATTGATTTATAAACTATTTGCTATTTTCTGCTTTTTGTTCATCTAAGAACTGTCCATTTGAATGCTCTTTCTTAAACTTCTGCTTCCAAACATTTTACTGGCGATTCAGGCTTGGCTTGAGGCTCTTCTGCTTTTTTCCCATTCTTTGGTTCCTGTTCTAGAGTTTTGCCACTTGCCTTTGTTTCTTTGATGTTCTTGGTTTCAATTTCTTCTTTCTTCTCTTCCTTGTTAGAAAATGGAAATGTCTTCTTGTATCTTTGAACA
The DNA here is from genome assembly GCF_023053635.1 of Elgaria multicarinata webbii. Lineage (NCBI taxonomy): Eukaryota > Metazoa > Chordata > Lepidosauria > Squamata > Anguidae > Elgaria > Elgaria multicarinata. Next base: position 97,574,643 of record NC_086172.1, read on the forward strand.
AATTGGAGACAAATTTGATTAAAAAGAATTGCCATCTATACAGTACACAGGAATTCTGGGAAACTAGTAGCATACAAACAAGAACCATAATTAGCTTTTCTACACAAGGCTGTTCATTACTGTATCTACTTTAGGTTTCATGCTAGAATTGAGATCCAAGTTCTACACAAAGAGCTTTTCCTTTCCTACTTTTCCACTACATAACCTCTAGGTGGTGCTGCGATATAGCGGGGTATTGCAACTACAGAAGTAGGAAAATACCCTTTCTTTCACTTCCAGAAATAATATCCCATTTCCACACTCTAAAAACAAACAACAAGAACAAAAGGGACAGTGCTCTTAAAAAACAGAAGTGAAACAGGAAGATCACAACATTGTCTGAAGACCGTGTAAAACAACTATGAGTAAGGAACCATGAGTGCACAATAAATGCCTTGTATAGAAAAACTCTATAACAGCTGCTACATCTTGCAATGTTCCTTTTAGAAATACTGTTTTAGCAGCTCATCCTTTAAAGACTCCTTGGCTGTTGTAATGCTTTATGCTTCAACAACCAATGCAACCTCTTGAAATACAGGAATGGTGGAAGTACTAGCACGGTCTTCTCAGTGATGGCTCTTGTTCATTGGAATAAGCTACCCAGGAAAAACTGCATGAGCACAAACCTGGGTCTAAAGATAGTTTCAGTCTAAACTATTCAATTTGATTTACCAACTAATTGATTAGTAATATAGAAGTAATTTTTCCATATTTTTTTTTACAAATTGTAAAGGCTGACTCATATGTGAAACGTGTCTAGAATATACACATTAAGGCACAGTGTGCAACAGATACATATCATACCAAAATGTATATAGATATCTATTTTAACAAAATATAGTAGTGTTAGCACAAACTTGGTGAAGAAAAAAAAAGTAACAAACATGCTTACTTTCTGATATAGCAGACAGCTAAAACAACTGCAGCTGCAAAGAAGATGAGAGCGAGTACAAGCAGAGCAGTAGGTACAGCTGGAGAGGGGGGAAAAAGATATTTTTTAGAATCATAAAACTTCAGCAATCATCCATCATGGCGGGCGGTTCCCAAAGGCTGTTCAGCACTCACCACAAAGTTATGTTTAATGGCTCCCAAATAAGCCAGGATTTAAACCCTGGTTTAAGTTAGCTGAAAGTCCTGGCACGTTTGGGAGAAATTGGGAGAAATTAAAATAGTCCTGGGTTTGGACATAATGGGAAGCTATACTTAACTGTGGTTTCCTGGTTGTGCAAAGGGAAGCACGAAATGAGAGTGAACAGGTTGGACACACAAGCATGTTGCTCAGGCATATCATCATTCCATAAGCCAGAATTCATGGCTTGCTGTGATACAGTCTATTAACTTAAGCCATCAGGAAATAGTTGTTAGCATATCTGTATTTCTGTTCTTGTTTATTTCCCCACAGTGGTGTTGGAGAAAGAACAAAAACCCTCAAGGTTGGTGCCTGGAATCTAAAAGAGGTAGGCAATGACAAACTCTTTTAGCAGAAATTCTCACTAAGAGTGTCATCAGAAGGGGGGAAATCTGAAAACTGTAGTGGTTAACCTGTCTTCCACAACTAAAAAAGTAATGGAAACCCATAAAAAACATCAAGAGTCTTTATTCCGTAGGACAATGCAATAAAAGTGCCCCAATACATTTTGAGCAATAAGAGTTCTTCCCAGGAAATATTTCACTTACGAGCAAGCTACAGAGCAAAATATTTGCTGACAACTCAAGGATTGCTTGTCCCTTCCATTCCAGATTTTTCATATGTTTCATATGTTTTTGTGCTTTTCCACTTTAGGTACTTCTCTTTTTCCTTGGCTGTGTGAATAGAAATGTGGAGGAAGCCAAGAGTAATCCTGAGCTGAAATTCCAGAAGATATTTGCCCTAATTTTTCACATGCATGGCCCGCACCCATGAAGTAATATTTGAAGAACCTACCATAGCCTAATTTTACATTTACAGTTCTTTTTTGGTGACTGTACATATTTCCAATAAGTTACAATAACCTTAGTTTGGATCCAAAAGTGCCTTTATATGAAAGGAAATCCTTTCCTGCTCACAGAATGGCCATTTCCACCTTAGCAGAAAAAGATGTGAGAAAAGTAAATTGTGAGAAAAGTAAATTGAAATCCAGAGATGTTCTTCTATTTGTGCAAGCCCTTGTCAACCCATTTGCATGGGTCTATTCACTATTTTTTCCTCTGGATTCCATGTTATTAACTGTTTATAGTGTAAATCCCCTGCACATGTGTAATATGAGCTCTTGTGACTAATATACCTACATTTTCCAGTGGTAAAGCACTTGCAGAAGCTTCTTGCAGGCACAAACACTCAGAGTAAATCCAACTCTGATGAATGGAGAACAAACAGCTGCTTAGAAAACTCCTTTAAGGCCTGGTAGGGAGTGTAGGGGGAATTGAGGCTGAGAGAGCGAGTCTTGTGAATTCTTGGCAGATACAAGATTCAAACCAGGGTCTTCCCGATTCATAGCCTAGTCTCTTAACCTCTATGCCATACCAGCTCTCATTTGTCTTATGTGGATGGTAAGGCCACATCCCTCAAAGCATGACAGGAATAAAGAATACTCTTTCTGCACATTTAGGGCATTATTGTATGCTGTCTGCATGCAGGTGGGACCAACTGTTAGCGCAATGGGGAGCTAGCGGTTCTGAAAGCAACCTGAAATGAGCAGAAATGCTTCCTTCTGAAATGGGACAAGTTATCAGAAATCACAGAAAGGAGCTCTGCTGACCCGTTCTGATCTAGAAACGGACTTAGAATGGCTAGCGCCCTGTTGCATTAGCAGTGGGTCCTGCTGGTGCAATGGAATGAGCAGGAATGCAGCAGCCTTGTTGGATACTGCCCCTGGTTTATTTGTATTGTACATTCTTTACAGCGGTTTGATTTATCTTGTAATTTCTCTTATTTCCTCCCAAACAAATTGAATATTTTAATACCTCCAACGGACTCCTAGCTTTACCCTCACTTCAATCCAGACACTGTACCAGGGACGAAAGATCAGACTTCACAAGAAAAGTACTGGAGAACCATCAATTAAAACTCTTAAGTGCTAAATAATAAGTGTCCTTTACCTCCAAATAAGGCACCATCATTTTTAAAAGCAGTTTGTTTGTCAGTGGAATCTATGCTCTTCTCTTCAGTAGTTACTTTTGGTGTTAAAATTTCTGTTACGCATATAACACGATATAACTTCTGGAGAGTTTTGGTTTGTGGTGCCTCAGTTGTTTGAACCACTGCTGAAGTAGAATCCTGAGACAAGACAGCTGAAGTAGAATTCACCTCAGTAGAACTGTTTGGTAATGCAACTGTACTTATTTCTGGTATGCAGGAATTAATCCATGTGTCTGAAAAGAAAGCGAAAAACAGTGCAATGGGATGGATTGACATCGTTTGGCATGAGGAATTAAAAAACCACATTCTGAGTTGCGGCCGGTGTTTTCCTCGGTGTTACAATTAACCAGCTAAATCAGGTAATTTCTGTTTTTCATTATTATTATTTATTATATTAGAAGAAAAATATCCGTTTCAATATGCAGTGCTTGTGGTGGGGCAGTGCTGGGCTCATAGGAACAAAGCGGCATTTTAAAAACCTGCATTGTGGCTACAGATGTACTGGCTATATTATAATAAACACTGAAGAAGAACAGGGCTTCAAATTTATATGGTTTACAAAGCTTATAGTATACTACCAGAAGGGCTATATGAGTACATTGCAGTAATGGAGACAATAGAGTTTCCTGGTGCGAAGCTTAATGACATGTTTTAATTGACCAAATAGATGCTGAGTAATATTACTTCCTTCACCAGAGTCTTTAAAAATACTATTAGAATTGTGCATATTCACAAAGGATTCAGTATGATGTGACATTTCAGAACAATGCACAAGTGTTTTCTTTTCTACTTCATATCACAACATTTTCTCTAGAAATGGTGTTTGAACTCCAAGCACTAATATTTTGAAATTTATAAAACATAATTCTGCTCTTGCTGGGGCCCCTATTGTGAGCGTTGTATGTATTGAAATTGTGCAGGAGTCATGGGGGAAAGCAAGCCATCTTTTCCTCTACATAGTAACCTAACTCTCATGTCTCAAGCATCCTCCATCCACGCATACCAGAGTTTCCCTCTTAGCGTTCTGTCTACCAGGAATAGCCTGGAAATATCTCCCAGTTCTCGTCTTTTACTTCAACCTTCCTGGGGTGTTGAAAGGTGCCCACGACCTACCTCTCCCTGCACATATTGGACATGCCATGTTTCAAGGGTCAAAACTCTGGCATAGAGGTGTGCCCAATCCCACATGGCCATATGTGATTGGAGAAACTGCTTCCCCTAAACCCCTCCCTTATTCCACTGAGTTAAAAAGGTGGAATAACCCTTATGAACATTTGTAATTTACTGGACATCCTAGGTGAGCCATGCTCCTTGCAAGTAAGTTTGACATTTTTCTTTAAGATTTTCTGCTTTAAATTTTTTAGAGAGCATTTTTTTAAAAAAAATGCTACCTTTCTGTTGTTTCCTTCATCCCTGATATTTCCATTCCTAATCTTAATAAATCTTAATAAAGTTTCTTAATTTAAAAACTGGATGACTGCATACTTTTGGCATACCCAATGATTTATTCCCTTAAGTGCTTACGACTTTTTGACCAAGGAGAGATAAGAGGAAAACAAGCTAAACTTGCTCAGCTGTGACTGAAAGTTAACTGTCTGTTGCCCCCTCCCAGGCTGAAAGTTAACTTGTAACTTTTGTATTTTCTATGGCCCAAGAGTTAGGGTCAACTAAGAGATGGCGGCAAATGTAAGTTGAGTTATCACGGGGTGATCATGACCTGATTGCAGATAGAGAGCTCCGGCTATTGGGCGGTATAGAAATGTAATAAATAAATAAATAAATAAATAAATATCACCACATCTGTTTAAGGAAGAGGTTTGATGCAAAATATTATATATATATATATATATATATATATATATATATATCTCATTTCACTCACCTGAAGCATTGTAACAGTAAACACCAGTTTTCTTGTTTAGCGAGTGTCTCCAACTGGTTACTCCAGTTTTATTCTGGCCACATTTTACATTTGGAATGATCCGAGAAATGACAGTATATCCTTCCGCTACCCAGCCAAAACTACAATGAAAAACATTTTTTTCCTGTTAGGTATATGCCCATATCAAGTAATGTAATGTTATGAACTGTTGCTGATAAATATTAGCATATATGAGCTAAACCTTGGTATATAAACGTTGGTCACTGTAGAGCAATAGATAGTGCTATGTTTCTTTGTTTAGTCAAACTCATTAGACAACATTTGGAGATCACTTTATCTAACCTAGGGCTTGTCTATATGTTCTATATACCCTGTCATGGCTGGGCAGTTGCACCCCGTTGTTTATATGACGCAGCTGCTAACTCGCAACCACACTGTGCTATTCCCTGCGAAACTGCGCTTTTTCGATATGTCATTTTACCACCACTTTTTACATTGCTCCGGTGTCACCACAATTATTTGTTCATCTGTCAGTGGTGGCTTCAGTTTGATTAAGAGAGTGGACATAGTTAGGGTTGGATCCCAGTGCAGGGTAGGCACGGGAATGCAGGGGCTCAACAAGTCTAGTAATGGCCTACATGGCGATATTAAAGTCCAGGGAACAAAAATATGGGCAGTTATGATGTATAAATTCAATGAGCAGTGCAGATTCTCTGCTACAGGCTTTCAAAGTTGTGCAGAGTTGCCAGAAAACAAACAAAAAAAGTTTTTCACAGTTTTCAGTCCCTTGATATTAGTTGCCCATTCCCGTGGTCTGACAACAGCACTGCGATTTTTTCCTAGCTGGATAGCCCACACTCACTACTGCCATGTAACGCTATCAATGCTACTTTGCAGCATTGCTGCAGGGTTTGGGGGGAACCAGTAGGCAAAGCAGCTTCCTATAGATGCCCTCCCCTAATCTCCATCATGGAGTTATTGTGAAGTGAAGGAAATTAAAACCTCTTTGTACATTAAATAGTATAATAGAAAGACTTATTTTACATATCTTAAAGAAGATAGGTAATATTATCGTCTGCTGACATCTATTTGAATTGGCAGTTCAATTTGTGATCACCTCGAAGATCTATCACTTAATCTAGTTTAATTAATTAATTAGAATTTGCTGAGGGGGTGGGAAGGCAAACAATAAAACAAACCTGTTCCAAGAGCCTGTACCACTATGAACTCCCATTTAATGCAAATTGGCTTATGTGAAAATAAATGCATGTAAATTCATTGCAAGCTTCCTGTTCAGAAAACATCTCACGCAATAGACAGTGTCTATCTCACACTACTACATAGCCAAGAGATTGCATTGTTTGGTTTATAAAGAAACTTTAAAGCAGGGATGTTGAACCTCTTTCAGCCCGAGGGCTAAATTCAGTTTCTGAGACACTCTTGGGCCGGATTAAGGCCAGCTGATGCCCTAAGCACAGCCCAATCATGGTGCCCCCTTGGCCCTTCCATTGCTTAGCCGGCAAGACATTAAGACTCAATAAGGGCTGAAGGTGAAATAAGACATTAAAAACTCAGTTTGCTTCAAGGCCATCCCCCATGCCAGAACACACAACTATATTAAATATAAACTTTTTTTGTTATATTTATTTAACACTAAATAGCAGCAAGCAATATAAGCCAATTACTTACTTATAACTAGGGCAACAGAAAAAAATTACAAATTTTCATCACTGTTTTATGCACTTTTAATAAAGCTGTTATAAGGGGAAAATGCAAAAAATCATTGAAAACCATTTTTAATCTGGAATTCCTTAAAATTAGATGGTGCCCTAGTAAGCACGTGCTTATATTGCTTAAAGGTTAATCCAGGGCTGCTTGGGTGTGTGGTGTGGTGTGGTGGTAGGGGGGAAAGGCATGGTGCCTAAATTTCCAACCTAAAGCTTTTACTACCAGTAACTAAGCCTTTGGAGACAGACGTAAACCTTTTAGAATGGGGGGAAATGTGCAAAATCCAGGAAACCATCACACTTGGGGAGAAGAGGGTGGGGCCAGGGAAAGGGGGAAGAGCCATCAGGGAAATCCTGGCGGTCTGGATTGGGTCCCCAAGTAGGCCAGATTTAGCCCGTGGGTCTGAGGTTGAACATTCCTAGTTTAGAGGATGGGTTTATGGCACAATCCTATGTATATGGAAAGGAGGACAGGGCTCCTGTATCTTTAACAGTTGTACAGAAAAGGGAATTTCAGCAGGTGTCATTTGTATGCATGCAGCACCTGGTGAAATTCTCTCTTCATCTCAACATTTAAAGCTGCAGGAGCCCTGCCCTCTTTTGTATCTGGTCAAGAGGGCAGGGCTCCTGCAGCTTTAACTGTTGAGACATAGAGGGAATGTCACCAAGTGCTGCATGCATAGAAATGACACCTGCTGAAATTCCCGTTACAATACGATTGTTAAAGATATAGGAGTCCTGTCCTCCTTTCCATATGGTCACCCTATGTGTGTTCAAGATTGCAAACTAAATGTTAAAATTGATAAGGACAGACAATGAAGAGATGAAGTTATGATACCACAGCAAGGATGTTACATGCTAAACATTGGAGTGTGAAGGAATGATTTCTCACCAGCAGCCATTCCTGTAACAAAGGGAGATGAGAGGGGAAGCAGGCCAATCCACCAACCCTGCGACAAGAGCTGTTATTTTTTCCTCTTCCCTTCCCATCCCCTTTTCCTTGTGTGTTGTGTCTTTTTAGTTCAGGGGTAGGAAATCTCTTTGGCCTCACCTGGCAATTTGAGCTACTACCCTGGGCAGCACCACAAAGTGGGCGTCGTGCAGACGAAAGCACTGGCTTGCAGTTGCTTGTCATCTTCATTTCTCCACTTGTATCCCAGAAGAATCATAGAATAGTAGAGTTGGAAGGGGCCTAAAAGGCCATCGAGTCCATGGGGGAAGGAGCTGGTATTAGCTGGAGGCCCTCAATTGCTTAGAAGCCATCCCAGCAACCAGCAACACATTTTTTAAAATAATAATAATAATAATAATAATAATAATAATAATAATAATAATAATAATAGTGGTATTTAAGAATAGAGCCCTTGGGCACCACATTGCCTACCTATTTTAGGTAATGAGCCTTCAGGCAGGAACCATCTTGATTAACAGGTTGTTTCTAAGCCCCGCTTTTGCTAAGGAATGTCATAAAAAACTTAAATAAATAAAGTTCTAAGGAAGAACTGGCTGAGTTCTAAGGAAGTACATAAGCCTATTGAGAGCACCTAAAGTAGTTCTTTGGATATATATATATATATATATATATATATATATATATATATATATATATATTAACAGAAACTATAGACATAAATTTAAAGATTTGAAACCTACTCGACTTATTTTCTGAAAGAATGAATAGATTTAATTCCAGAATAGATCATTTACTTTCACTACAATAAGAAAAGAGTAAGGAGGAGGAATTTTATTATTATATGCTTGTATTTTTTATTTATTTATGATATTTATGATTATTAATTATATTTTGTAAAAATTATAGGTACAAAGTGGTGATGGGTATAAATTAACAAAATAAAAAACGTAGGAAGTTGAAAGATTTTCTGTACCTGCAGGTTTCAAAGCCGTGAGTTCTAGCATTTTCAACTTGCGATTTAACTGCCAGCGTTAACTGCAGCTGGCTGCATATTGCTTTTGCTTCGTTGAAATCAAAATTACGTTTAATCTTATCTTGAACAACAGTTATACCAGCAATTCTGCAATTCGAAGTGATAATATCTGCAAATTGAGTAGAAATACAACAAATTATTCCTTATAGATATGCAATGTTTAACTCTATGTACTTTGCAGGGCGAAGAAATTATAGGAGGAGCTACTTTACTTAAATAGCTCTCCCACTGCTATTTACACAATCTGGTAGAGGCTCTCCAGTATTTCAGTTGGGGGGTCTTGCCTATCCCTGATACCCCAAATTCCTAAACTGAAGATAACTGAGATTGAACTTATGAGAGCCAGTGAGGCACAGGGAGAGCTGGGTTCAAATCCCAATTCAGCCAATGAAACTCACTCTCAGTTTAATCCATTTTACAGGATACAATGGAATATGGGCAGAAGCACAAACACCTCCTTGAGCTCTTTGGAGGGAAGACGGAATGTAAATTTGGTAAATAATCTTCAGATGTCATCCACTGAAAGTATGCATGCTGCAACCCAGCTATAGCCTCTTTCTGTGAACAATCTTAGAGTAGTATCCAACCAAGCCCTTGTGGGTCAAAGCCCACTGACCCTGGTACACATGGCCCCTACCTCTGGCGGCTGTGATGTATGTTTCCACTCGCTGTGGTGCTTTCCCTAGAAGGGCTACATTACATCGGCCAGTGGTAGAGGCCATGTGCGTGCCATCACTGCCATAGCTGAGGCCATCCCTGTGTGCACTGGGGGCAGTGGGCTTGGGCTGCCTGTGCAAAGGCTCTGTTGTGTACTGGCCATAGAATCAGAGTTGGAAAGAACCTCAAAGTCCCAATGCTCTCAATGCAGGAAATCCTCTGCTACAGCATCCCTGACAGGTGGCTGTTTGGCCTCTACTTAAAATCCTAGCCACGTCATCTAGTTTGGTATCATCTACTAATTTGGGCATGTTCTCTATTCCTTCACCCAAGTCTTCTATAAAGATGTTTAACAACTGGGCTCATGACAGAAGCCTGCCACTTGCCACTTCTCTCCAGGTTGACGATGACCACTCTTTGAATACGTTCCATCAACTAGTTACAACTCTGTGTAGCTGCATATTTTATTAACTTGCCAACAAGAGCATCATGTAGGAACCTTGTCCTGCTGAAATAAAAATATACCAGGGCTATATCTACACCAAGCAGGATATAATACTTTGAAAGTGGGTTGAAAATGCTATGTTGAACATGTCATGGGCCTCAACAGTTGTCAATACCTTTATAAACCATTATAATACTATAGTGAAGATCTTGCCCAGGACCACAGTATTCCCCTGATCTAGCAATATCTACCAAAAAGGGAGATAAGGTTAGTCTGGCATGACTTACTCTTGAGAAATTCATGCTGGTTCTTTGTAATCACACACAAAAATCTCTAAATGCTCACAGATTGCTTAATAATTTATTCTACAACCTTTCCAGGTATCGATGTCACTCTGACTGGTTGGTAATTGCTTGGATCCTCCCCCACCCTTTTGAAGATGAGGACAACATTTGCCCTCTTCCAGTCTCACAGCATTTTACTTGTTCCCTAAGAACTTTTTATTTTTTAAAGGCAGATGCTCTGTCATTACTTCTGTGAATTCCTTTAATATGCTAGGATGCAATTCATCTGGCTTTGAAGACATGAATTCATTTACGTTGTTAGGTGCTCCCATTCCAACTCTTTAACTATCTTGAACTTTTCATATGCTCCACCATACCACCCCAAATTGATGGAAACAATTGGTCTCATAATGACTATACTTCATAAAAACTGCTGAACAATTATTCTCTCCATTTAGTCAGCTGAATACTGAGGAAGTATGTCCCTGTTGGTTCTGCTGAACTTCTCAGTAGCTTTTGATACCATCAGCCATGATTCTTTTTCTTCCTGCTATTTCATATCTACATGAAACTATTGGACAAGACATTTCAGGGATTTGGAATTTGCTGTCACCGCTATGCAGATAAGCATGCATTATCTCTTTATTTCATTTCAGACTAGGGAAGTCATGGAAGTTCAGAGATATTGTTTGGGATTGGTAATGAACTGGATGTGGGCTAACAAACTGAAACGTAATCCAAATAAGTCAGAGGTGCTCTTGGTGAACAGGACTGCTGACCTAGTGACATAGCTAGACCTAAGGTTTATCCCTGGATCATCTAGGGGTCAAACCTGTTCATTTAGGTGACACACAGAGGATCCAGTGCTCAGGCAGGGGTGAACCCTGGATGATCCCAGGATAAACCTTAGGTCTAGCTGTGGCCCTAGTGACATAAGAAGGTATCTTATACAATCAGACTTTTTCTCCATTTAGGCTGGTATTGTCTACACCAGGAAACCCTAACTTCTTTGAATCCATGAGCATGTTTGAAATTTGAGAAACTATTGTACCACTGCAAAATGGCTCCCACGGAGGATGTAGCTAGTTACATAATGGTTGACGTAGGGGTCAGGCTAAGCAAAAGATAAGCAATTCACTAAGGAAACGGAGTACAAGCAGAGGAAGGGTCTGAGGGGCTCCTGTCGGGGACTTGTGTGCTCTCCTTAAGATCGCCTTAAGTATCGTTCCTGTGTAATCTCTGCTTTATGGAAGTTTTTGCTATCTAGTGAACTATATGGGCAGCCACAACATAGTGTTCTGGGCCAGCCGTAGAGCAACGAGAGCATCTGTTGGTACTCGTCTCTCTGCCTCTGTCCAATGGGTTGGGCTGTGAGACATGCTTTGGAGTGGTCTCCTCCATACATTGTTCTATGTCGGTGTTGTTTCATTCCAGTCAGACATTTTGGTGCTCCATTTTGGCAGAAATGATCTTCGGGTTCGTCCCCGCATTTAAGGTTGACCCATTTAAGGTTGCAACCCTATGCATTATTACATGGGATTCAATGGGGATAACTTCTGAGTAGGCTTACATATGATTGCATTGCTGATTCTCTCTATAAACATACTTTCCCCCAGATCCCAAGGGAAAGATTCCCCCCACCTCAGGCTCAGCCACCTGGTTCCCCACAACTCAGTTCCTCCTACCTCCTCCTCTGCCATGGGGACTGCACCAAGGAAGGTGGTGGTGGTGGTGGTGGTGGTGTGTGTGTGTGTGTGTGTGTGTGTGTGTGAGAGAGAGAGAGAGAGAGAGAGAGAGAGAGAGAGGAGCAAGGCTGGGAACTGGGAGGGAACGGGAAGCAGCAAGAGAAACAGCAAGGAAGGGAGAAACAGCAAGGTAAAGATGTGGGAGGAGGACACAAATCACAGCTAAAGGCTGGGAGGGAGGAAAAACTATAGCAAGGTAGAGGGGAGAGGAAGTGTGAGGTAAAGAACTTTAGAGGAGGATGGCCCACATGGGACTAGAGAAGGAGAGTGCGCATGCGCAAAGGGGAAAGGTTTGTGTGGATGGAAGAAGACAAGACTGGGCTGGGCCAGAAATCAGTCCTTTCCTTCTCTTCCTGTCTGCTCAATGACTGATCAGTGGCAGCTTCAAGAACAGGAAGGAAAACCTGATGTCCTAACATTTTTCGTGATTTTTTTTTTAAATTTTTTTTTTAAGGGGGCACTGTTGGAATTCGTTGTGGGTGCTGTGCTAGGAACCCCTGATCTGCACTGATTGGCAGGATCTCTTCAGGGTGTCAGGCAGAGGTTTCCTCATTACCAGATTTGTTTAACTGGAGATGCCAGAGTTTGAACTTGGGACCTTCTACATGCAAAGCGTGTGACCTATCACTGAGCTGTACGGCCTCTCATTTTCAAGATATCCTTTTCTGGATGGGTTTCCTGTCCTTGAAAAATCAGAATCACAGACTAGGGCCGGATCTACACTACTGCTGTAAAGCGCTCTAAAGCGCTTTATAACAGTTTTGACAACTGTATATGGAGTGTGTCCTGTTCCCCAACAGTTGTCAAAACTCTTATAAAGCGCTTTAAAGCAGTAGTGCAGATCCTGCCTGAGAGTTCTACTGAAATCTGGCCTTGTTCCTGGATTTCCAAGTGGTGACTATGACCAGGCGTGCTTTTGGTCAGCTTAGGGTGGTGTGTCCAGTGCTTGTTTCTGGAGAAGATAGATGTCAGCTTAGCCTCACATGCCTTCGTTACATAAAAATACTGCAACATCATGTTCCGCATTTGGAAAATTCAGCTGGTGCAAAATGGACCAGAACAAGTTTCTTGGACCATGTAACTATACTGGAAGCTAATCTGTTTTCAGACACAGTTTAAAGCCCTTTAAAGCCTTAAACAGCTTAGAACCAAGCTTCCCAAATGGCCATCTTCTCCCAATTGATTCTGCCCCATCCACTGAGATCAAACAGGAGAATACCTTTTGTGTATCCTGACAGAGTTTAAAGGTCAGTTAGTGGGAACAAGGCAAAGGGCCTTCTCTGTTGCAGACATGGTACTCACTGCCCCAGGAGATCTCCCTGCTCCCCTCATTATCCATCTTCTGCCACCACCTACATTTTCCTTTCGGTCAACAGACCTTTCTTTCCATCTGGGTAATAATGGACTTCACCTGCCGATTATTATTATTATTGTTGTTGTTGTTTCTGTGACAACGTAAACAATAGCTTTATTTGCAATTGTTTTCATCTTATTTTGTTAGCTACATTGATCACTTTGTCTGAAATGGAAAGAAATGTCAAAATAAATGCATAAAATAATAAACATATCATTTATCAAGGCCATAATATAACAATACAAATTCATATGGCCCAGCTTCCTGCTTGTTTAAACATGACTTTAATGAGACAAGGGGCTCTGCTAATATGGGTAGGGCAGTATTCAGTATTCTCTTGGGGGAGAAGCCCCACCATTTTGTGACCATGGCATCTGCTGATGTCCGAAAGTATACTTCCGTGGGAGGGGAAGGGTATTTCCCCTGGGTTCACAGCAGACCCATAACAGCATCAGCAGTAGCAATAGGAGTACGAAGGAGCAGGGAAGAGGTTTAAACTTCATGTTCTTCCAGCAAATAATTGTACTACCTAGAGATGAGTTAATTCCTTTTATTTTATTTTAAGCTGCCTTGAGGATCATGATTGAAAAGTCGGGTATAAATCTTTAAAAACAAAAATCAAAGTAAGATACATGTATTCAGACAAGAGGGTGAGGGCACATTTATACACATCTGATGGACTCCTTGAAACTTGTTTGTGCGTGTGGAGATAGAGTATGAGCCAATATAAGGCATATTTTTATTTGTTAAGGCTATAAACATCAAGTAATGCTAAAGACATCATCTCATATGAGTTATACCTCTGTTTGTGCTTAAGGTTGAAAGTTTACACACACTTATTTGGGAGTAAGCCCCATTGAACTCAGCGGTGTTTACTTCTGAGTAGATAAGCATAGGATTGTGCTGCATGTTATTCTAGTATGCAGAGTTAAACCTATACTACAAGTTTCTCTTTGTCATGGCCCCAGGTCTGAAGGCTTGGCATCACCCCAAAGAGGATTCTGAGCCCACCAGAGTCACCCCACTCCAGGGAGGACCATCAGGAAATTCTGGATGCCTTCCTCAGATTCAAGGACTCGGACCTCCCATCAACCTCAGCCTCCAGGAATGGCTCTCAGGTCCCTTAGCTATGTAGAACCTTAAGGCTACAGAAATAAGCATGAGCCCTTGGTAGCAATCAACAGCCAGTGGGAAGTGGAGCTTCTGAGTGTCCTGCATTGCCCAGCCTACTTCGGCCTTCAGTTACTGCTACTTGTTCGCTGGAACAGCAGCTCCTTTCCAGGATAAACTAACCCAACCTTTTAGCTCCTGCAGAATGCTGTCCAATGTGCATTCGGTTTCTGCTTTGCTGTGGTCTATTGACTGAATGTGACCCTTGCCTTGCTAGTTGTAGCTTCTTTCTACCAAAGTCTTCTTGAGTGCCCAATTGATCAGCCACATTCTCCAGGGCCCAACTCTAGCCAGGGCACTCTCGTCTTCTGTATCACATTAACATCAACATGTAGCATAAGAAAATAGTGTTACAATCCTGCTTGTGAGTCCCTGGTCAACAGCTGGTTGGCCACTGTGTGAACAGAGTGCTGGACTAGATGGACTCTTGGTCTGATCCAGCATGGCTCTTCATACGTTCTTATGATTTCCCTTTTAGAGATGAGAATTTAAGGCGAATAACTCGGCCGAAGTGCCATGACAGGCAGAAACAGGCAACTAGGAACCACAGCGTAGCCACTTAAGCATGCTGTGTGAGGTAAGGCCATCATTTGCAACACCATCCACTCATTAAATCACTCATCCACCCAATATACAACCCTGTTCCCTATTTCATCGCAACTGTGAGGGATGGCAGTGGTATCATGTGGTCAGAGGCTACAAAAAACGACAGCTTCCCATGTGGTTAGAGATGCCACGCACCTGGTAAATGTTATCATTATTCCTGAGTGCTTGCCAGATATCAGTTTCCAGTCAATACATGTACAACGCAGTAGCCCTGTGCCACATTTTTCAAACTGTTTATTTTTGACCCTTGTGGAAAAAGGTGAGAATTTCAGGGATATTTCTCAGGGTGCAGGGCTTCAGTACTTACAGGAGGTGGCTGAGGGGTTCATGTGTGATCTTTAATTTACCATTTTTATCCGGTTTTGTTCTTGCAGCCTCTTTGGCTGCTTGAGTTTTATGCTGCCTGCTGAGTGCCTGAAAGGTGAAGGAGTTACTTTTGGTTTTGTTTTGTTGTTATTAAAAGTCCTTAGAAGAAGAAGAAGAAAGTCATCAGCTTTCAGGGCCTCATCAGGCAGCAGCAGTAGAAAGCCACCTGGCAGGGGCTTTTCAGAAAGCACAAGCACCTGGAGAGGCTGCAAGGACAGAATGGAATGAAAACAGTAAAATAAAGAGAGCACGCACCACTACCCCACAGCCACCGCCTTATACGGGTAAGCGCTGAAGCCCTGCACCCCGAGAAATTTCTCAGAAATTCTCAAAATACCTGTAAAAGAGGCAGAAAAGGGTGTAAGGATTGGGTCTACCTTCTCTGCAGAAGCAATCCAAGAGGGTGTGAAGCAGGTTATGAGTCAGAGAAGGAACGGGTGGTAGGTCCACCCACTTCCTCCTCTGATTCTGACTCTGTTCCCACACCTTCTTGGATTGCTTTTGCAGAGAAGTTGGGCCCGATCCTTACACAGAGATTGTAAAAGGGCAGTTGGGTTTTTGGCACAGCACTACAACACAGTCCTTTTGCTTCAAAAATATATCAAAGGCCATCTCTCTGTGAATGCTAATGTCTTTCTCATCCAATAGAGGCTTAACCTCTCTGTTCCCATTCCTTCACTTCCTCCTGCCCTTTCAAACTGAATACTTTCCCTTCCTTCCTTGCAACTCCAGCCATATTTCCACTTTTAGTCCTAAGGGAGAATAGCGAAGCTCATTGCCCAGATAAATATAGCCTAATAATATTTCCAGTGACATCTTCCGCTGTTCATAAATTTTGTAGAAAAGATCATCATAGATATCCCTCATCTTAGAATATTATAGAACCATATCATCCTACCATAATAGGATGATATGTGAAATTACATTTGTTCTGACTTTTATACTGCCTGTTTGATGCATTCTCTTCCCCTCCTTATTGTTTTATTATGATTTTATTAGAATGTAAGCCTTTGCGGCAGGGTCTTGCTATTTATTGTTTTACTCTGTGCAGCACCATGTACATTGATGGTGCTATATAAATAATTAATAATAATAATAATAATAATAATAATAATAATAATAATAATTTGTTCTGCTTTGAAATGAAAATCCTTTCTAACAA
The DNA here is from genome assembly GCF_023053635.1 of Elgaria multicarinata webbii. NCBI lineage: Eukaryota > Metazoa > Chordata > Lepidosauria > Squamata > Anguidae > Elgaria > Elgaria multicarinata. Next base: position 97,591,144 of record NC_086172.1, read on the forward strand.
CGGTGTCATGGTAAGCAACAACACACTCAGTTACTTATCTCACCCCAACACCACAATTTATTTCCTTCTCTGGTGGAAAAGGATGACTGGATGTTCGTAGGCTGAGGAAGGTTACACCCATAACTTTTTTTTTAGCTTATTTTAGAGCAAAAGGAAAGGACAAGTTTAAGAACTCTAAGGTGGAATAAAAATCCAGCGGGGTAGCTGTGTTAGTTTGTTTCAACAAAGGAGCTTGTGTCACTTTAAAGAAGACCCAATAGATTTATTGTGGCATAATCTTTCATGGAGTAGAGCCCCTTTGTCAGATGCATGAAGTATTGTGCTCATTTGGCAGATATATACATATGAGTAAAATTAAAAAACTGTGAACAGTAGAACCCAAAGGCCATGAAGGGCAAGACGTAGCAGTAGTTCTTGCACAGTCCAAATGTGCACAATACATGAACAGTGACTCATTTATGGTATCAGTAATTGGTGGCGATACTATTTATTTATTTATTTATTTATTACATTTTTATACCGCCCAATAGCCGAAGCTCTCTGGGCGGTTCACAAAAATTAAAACCACAGTAAAACACCCAACAGTTTAAAACACAATTACGAAATACAGTATAAAAAGCGCAACCAGGATAAAACCACACAGCAAAGTTGATATAAGATTAAAATACAGAGTTAAAACAGTAAAATTTAAATTTAAGTTAAAATTAAGTGTTAAAATACTGAGTGAATAAAAAGGTCTTCAGCTGGCGACAAAAGCAGTACAGTGTAGGCGCCAGGCGGACCTCTCTGGGGAGCTCGTTCCACAACCGGGGTGCCACAGCGGAGAAAGCCCTCCTCCTAGTAGCCACCTGCCTCACTTCCTTTGGCAGGGGCTCACGGAGAAGGGCCCCTGTAGATGATCTTAAGGTCCGGGTAGGTACATATGGGAGGAGGCGTTCCTTCAGATAACCTGGCCCCAAACTGTTTAGGGCTTTAAATGTCAATACCAGCACTTTGAATTGGGCCCGGACCTGGACTGGCAGCCAATGAAGTTGTAAAAGGACTGGCGTAATGTGATCTCGCCGGCCAGTCCCTGTTAATAACCTTGCTGCCCTGTTTTGCACCAGTTGAAGTTTCCGGACCGTTTTCAAAGGCAGCCCCACGTATAACGCATTGCAGTAATCCAAACGAGAGGTTATCAGAGCATGGATAACTGTAGCTAAGCTATCTCTGTCCAGATAAGGGCGCAGCTGGTATATCAGCCTGAGCTGATAAAAAGTGCTCTTTGCCACTGAGTTCACCTGTGCCTCAAGTGACAGTTCTGGATCCAAGAGCACCCCCAAACTACGGACCCGATCCTTTAGGGGGAGTGCAACCCCGTCCAGGACAGGGCAAACATCACCTTGCCGGACAGAAGAACCACCCGCTAACAGTACCTCCGTCTTGTCTGGATTGAGTTTCAGTTTATTAGCCCGCATCCAGTCCATTACCGTGCCCAGGCACTGGTTCAGACTACATTTCCACCAATGCTGTGCTAACTTAGGATTCAAGTATTATTATTTTTAAAGCATTGTTACCTTAAGGTTCATAGCAGAGGGTATTAGCAGTCTGACACGTTCTCTCACTGGACTGGTTTCTGAATGTTGCTCATTTTAATGCCATAAAAACAGCCATACTGGATTAGACCAAGGGTCCACCTAGTCCAGCATTCTGTTCACACAGCAGCCAACTGGCTGCCCATGGGAATCCCACAAACAGGACATGAGTGCAACAGCATGGAGTGCGGATGGAGCATGCAACAGCATGGACTGCAGATTTGCATGGAGAATGACCTGTTTGTTATGTGTAAAACGACATTGTTGGTAGGTGATACGGTCGAGGAAACCAAGCTGGTTCTTTCACTATGCCCCTAAGTATAGGAAAATGGCTATAATCCTTAGTTATATAAACCATAAAGTTCATGGCTTCCTGTTCTTTTAAAACTTATTTTTAACGCTGCAATTGCTTTTAGAATTAAGTTGATGCTGAAACTGTGTGATAAAACAGGCGGTGTCCACCCCGGCAGTCAGAGGGTGGAGGATGTCTCCAAGGCAAGATAACCGAGAAAGTAACAGATAGAGATGTTTTTCTGTAACTGTGGCAATGTAGTATCTTCTAGTCAGAGAAGCATTCAAACTCTGTACATGCCTAAATACTTGGCTTCTCATTGGTTGTTGTGTTTCAGAGCTGTATTATGATTGGTGGGAAAGTTCTGCCATTGTAACTAAGGGGAACTGACCCTATAAATATGTTGACGTTTCCTGAAATTGTTGGGCAGTTCCTCAAGTCTTCTGGGACTGTCACCTTGCAGCACTGCAGGCTGCTCGTAATAAACCTTCTAAAGAGAGAGAAATTGTGTCTTGAGAGTCTGTGACCACCACTCAGCGAACCACAGGAACCTGTGGTTTCGGGTTCCACCACAATGCCATATGAAAATAAAAACAAACTCAGTGGATCAGATCAAAAGTCTATCTAGTGTGACATCCTGCCTCAGACAATAGCCAAGCAAATACTTCTGGGAAAGTAAGAAGCAGGCTTGCCCCGCTATTGCTTCCCAGAAACTGGTATGCGATAGCTTACAACCTGGAACAAGGAGGTTCCTTATCATGACATAGCCTCTGTGAATTTGTAGTAACCAATAGAAGCATTTTGATCAGTTACATTAGGCTTCCACACTCATAGATTACCAACCAGATTAAACAAGATTTTGAAAACCATTTTGGCCATCCTAAGGGGGATAAAATTGTTCAAACCCTCAGCTCCCCCAACCCAACACAGAATAATCTAGATGCTACGATGTAATGGTGCATTACTTGTTGCACCAGCTTCAGGAAAATCAGGTCAGGCATCCTTACTAAACTGGTCTTGTATATCTTACTTGAATCATTTAACATGCAAGTACATTTCTCTCTCAGAACATAAAATGAGAAAACAAAGCACCATCTGATTTCTAAGAAAATATGTCCTTGGCATCATAATTTCAATTTTGAATAATTCACCAATTGAAGACATCTGCTGGAGTTCCTGTTCATGCAGCTGATGAAGTGGACTCTTAGCCATGAAAGCTTATGACATAATATATTGTTTAGTCTTTAAAGGTGCCACAAATCTCTTTGTTGCATTTGTTCAACACACCCTAACATTTCTATCCATCTGGAAATTGTTCTTTAGGTATCCTGGTCACGGGACATTTTGCTTACATTGTCTCTTTGTTTCATAATTTGCGTCAGGGGTTAATTTGTAAAGCTGTGAATTACCCTGCTGAGGGCAGTGGCCTAATTTGATGATGATCTTGTCCCTTACGTTGTTAAAATTATTTTAAAAAGCAAACAATGCCCAATAAAGATTGGTACTAGACTCAGAATGCTTTGGAGAAAAAGTGCAAGCAACATATTCAAACCTACCTTTCAAATCAAAAGTGTCCTGTATCGTGAAGCCCACAATCCAGACTGAGAAGAAAAAGACGGTAACTCCAAAATGAGATGCCATTGTCAGCAACAGCAGAGGCTGAGATTCAGGCCACCCTACAGTGTACTGATCATGCAATGTGATGCCTAGCCACACCTTGTGAACGTCAACTGAGGTCCTTTCTTGACAGCTGCTGCACAGCCACTGGGTATTTCATAGGCGGGAAAGAACTTGTTGCTCAGTTCCAAAGCCATCTACTGGCCAAGGTCACTGTCAGGAAACACATGACACCCATCAAAACCTGTGAAGGGCAATCTGAAAATACAGTGGGAGCTGACTCAGAAAACATACAACTGAGGAAGAGAGATAACACAGTGTTATACTCTTAGTCTTATAAACAGCGGCAATTGGGATGCTCATTCAGTTCCAGTTCCTGTTTAGCCAGTTGTGACTTGCTCATAATTCATCCAACTTTTTCGGGTCTTAACCAGAAAAGAATAGATGCATGTCTATTATGTAAAACCATTATCACACAACTCTGGCAAATAAGGATTTTTTTTTGGGGTATCTGTTCTTTATTTTATGAAATGGATACATGGTTGAAAGATGAAAAAGGATTTTGTTGCTATGATGACCCCCACCTTATACTGCTCCTTTATGCCTTCCCTGAATAAAAGGGCCCAGCTCAGGTGCAGGTGTCAAGGGGTTTGAAATGCTGCAACCATCCCTGACAGGCCTTCCTCGTCTTCGGCCCCACAGCTATACAGCTCAGCACCCTAGCCCCAACTTCTCCCTTCTGCTGCCACCATCTACCTGTACTGTACTTAGGTACTACTCCGAGGACCACAGCAGTTTTAAATGAATTGTAATTTAAAACAAGTAGTAAGTGCAGGTACAAAAGCTTAATGGTTCCTCAGTTCAAAATCATGATGGTTAAAAGCACAATGCATATTTGTTTCAGTCAGTAATTTTTCTTAAACATTTCAGAATATAACTGTTCAGGCTCTTTTGGTGTGCTCTGAGACTATGGTGTAGTTCAGCATGTCAAGTTTCTCACAAATTATGTATGGCCCCTCCCAACTGGCTTGCAATTTATTCTTAGGCCATGGGATGTATGCCATCACCATGTCTCCTACTTCATATGACCTTTCCCTTGTATGATGGTCATACCAGCAGCTCTGCTACTGTTGAGCTGCGCTCAGGTTGGTCTGCACAACCTTAATCATTGCCTCAAGCTTAAATGTAAGCAATTAGCATGCAGTTTTTAAATGTCAAACAGCCGCTGCGAGGGGTGACGGGATCAACAGATTCTAGACTGTGGTGCATGGGAAGGGTGTCTCACCCATGGAGGTTCCACATCTGGCCTTCAGAGGCTTCTTGGGGTCCTCCGGGGGGCGGGGCTTGAACTTCGTAGAGGAATCCCCGCTGTTAATTCCAATCTGAGAAGATAGCGGGGGGGGGGGGGGGGACATGGCTTGCACTGGGAAGACCAGCTAGCTGAGTGGCTTCGTGTGGCACCTGTCACTTCCATGGGGACAATGGGCACCACAAGGAACCAGGAACTTTGCTGGTGCTGCTCCTAGCACCAATGGTGCGCCTTTGCATGGTGCTCCCCAATGCCCACAGGATGACAGGGGCTGGCCAAGTCCCTTTCTCCATGCTGAAAGAGGTAAAATTGACTGGGGAGGGGCCATGCCCATTGACATCATCCAGCCTGCGGAAGGACTAATGCGGGGCAGGTCCCCCCACCAAAAACTAGTTCTGCACAATGGTTCTGATGAAAATTCCACCCCTCCAAGCTGTTATTATTTATTTACCATCCTTGTGTCATGCAAACCAGGCATGACACCCTAACACAGATATATATGCCATTGCAGGTGCTTTCCAAGCCAAGAAGGAGGGGTGGAGGGAAGAATCTCCAAAGCAGGAGTATAGATGAGTTATGCTGCAAAGGACTCTGGGATACATGCAGGGAGCAAGCTGGTGAGTGTCTGATCATCTTTTGGCAGCAGTGATGAACCAACCCACCAAGGCCTGTTCTCAACATGGCCTATCATGATGAGCGTACTCAGGACATTGTGTAGGAGAATGCATCCCCATTTCCAAGACAACTGAAATAACAGTCCCAGTCTTGCTGCATGAATCCATGCTAACATTAAGGGAGGGAAATGGAAAAATGAGTCAGTGAAGCAAGAAGGCAGAGTCAGCATAGTTCTCTCTCCACCACTACTCCAACAACCATTCTGAGCTAGGCAATGCTTCCAATTTCAATTGTCCTCAGTGACAACATCGTGTAGCCAATCATTACATGACTTCACAAAATCACATCCACTACATGCACATTGAATGGCTGGGATCATGTAGTGAAGGAAAAAGAAATCCAAATAAAGCTAAAGAACAGCACAGAAGCAAAACAAATACATGAAAACTTAAATGTAGGGGTTTTTTGGGTGGGGGTGGGGGAGAGAGAACACATTGGCCCTTTAAAAGGCAAACCTGGGACATGACTAGCCGAGGGAGGTTGAGGGGGATGATCTTGCGATTTTATGATTGTGAGATTGTCCCCCTTGTCTACACGTGGTGCGTGACATTGGAGCCACCATTTTGGGTTTTTTTTTTAAAAAGGAAAAGGAGCGCACAAGTGCTAAAATGGACCCACAAGTTAAAAAAAATAACATCGCGCTCCCCCTACCCTCAATGGGCACAGAGGGTAGTTACTCATGAGGAGCCGGGGGGAAAACGCGATTGTGGGCCACATATCCTGCAGTCTCGTGATCATCTTGAGACCGCGGAAAAATCGGAATTAAAGGGTAGGGCAATATCCCGGGCCAAGGGAGGGGTCAACCCCCCCTGCTCCCAGGATGTCATGTGGACGCACAGGGACGATCCCTGGGATATCGCCCCATCTAGCCATGCCCCTGGTGTCCCCAAAATATTTGTGGATCTACACTGATGCAGCCCTAGAAGTCAAATGCACTTGAAAGCAGGATGGGAGCTTTAAAATGTGTACATAATCATGTTTGTTTCATTTTCCATTTAGGAGCAGGAGCTTTTCTACCTGAGGCATTTATTGTGCACTCATGGTTCCTTAGTCAAAGTTGTTTACAGGCTCTTTAGACAATGTCATGATCCTCCAGCTTTGCTTTTGTTTTTGCAGTGGAAAAGCAGGAAAGGAAAAGCTCTTTGTGTAGAGCTCAGATCTCAATGCTGCTACGAAAGTGGAAGTAGATACAATGATCAACAGGTGTAGAAAACCCTAAGACTCATATCTATGTAGAAAAGACACTTGTGAACTTCAGAGTTTAATCCTAAACAGACGAAAACAAAAGAAAGAAGGTATGCATCTTAGCACTTGATTTTGTTCAAGATAGCTAATTGTCTCCAACAAATAATTCTATACTCTAGTGGAATTCCTATTATGTGCCCATGCACAGAACAAGTAACTCACATATGAGCAACACGGAGGACTCTGAATCAATACTTTTATTTCCAAATCTCAAGTAAGTGATGCTATACAGTACAATACTAGCACACCTGTGCAAAGTCTTACAAAATTTAAACAAAAGATAGTGCCTCGAGTTTCTCCTACTTAAAAGACATCAGTGCTGTGCACAAGAAACAAATGTGTCTTGTTAAAGCCAAATAAATAAATATTGCACTTCAAAAAACAAACCCCCAAACAGAAACCCATTTTAGTAGTATCAGTGTAAAATTGCTGACTTACTCTTCATAGCCATGTGAGCCCTATGAATTGGAAGGAGCAGAACATTTCCATTTTCAGATAATATTGCATAAACTTTTGTCTCATAAATGATGGCTACTGATTTGTATCCTGGGGCAGTATCCAGTGGTGACCATCTGCAAGTGGCCAGCTCCGCCAATTCTGTTATGCAAGTGGCCTCCACCGCTTGTGGGACTCAGATCTAGTATTTACAGAAGCAATCCAAGACGAGTGGAACACTCATTTCTTGAACAAGGCAGGTCTGGGGAACTTGCATAAGGAAGCTCTCCTGACCTGACCTGTTCCAGAAATGAGCTTCTCTGGTCATTTGAGGGCTTGCCTCCAGAAGCACTAAATCTCCATTGTGCAAGTAGTGGGGGCCACTTGTGCAGCGGGAGAGGGGGGGCTGCCTACTCATCGAATGAAAGCAACAGTGGGCCCCACTCACAGATGGACAGCCCTGGATACTGTCCCTGGTGACCCAGTAATTATTGAGGAGCAATAACTTAATACTTTAATTATGGTTGGCCCAAAACCCTATAAACAAGAAAGGGAAACCTTCAGGTACTCTTTTAAACAATAATCTGTTTTTCCAAGAATCAGTAAAACCTTTCTGCAGAAAATGAATAGTTTTTGTCAGATCTGTTCATCTTCAGTAATTATACTCAGATCAACAGAACTGTTTCACAGTAGAATTTACATAAGGACAGGAAATGCATGAAGAGGTGTTGCCTTTCAGTGGGGTTTTGTATTATCCCATACTGTTGGTTCAAATGTAACACTTGTGTTCCCTTAACCATGGTTAAGGAATAAGGATTGCATGCTCCATTCCCCCCCCCCGCCCCCTGTGTATATCAATTCCTTCGCTCGGCTTTCATCATGATTAAGGCTTACACAGGCACTAACCAAGACTTGCTGTTAACGAGGAAGTGAAAACAGAATTTGAAGCTAATTTTAAAACTATGGTTAATGGCAAGCCTCGGGGGCTGCCTGTGCACAGGGAAAGCCATGCGGTGGCTGTGGATCTGCGCTGCACCAGTCAGACAACCAGGCACAGCTTCGAAGCTATCGTGGGTTTTCCCCCTCAAAGCTGCGCATTGAACAAGTCAGGGATTTTACCCAACTTTTTCAATGGCAGCAACATCATTACGGAACTTCCACTGTTAGACCCTCAGAGGTCAATTCGTGGCCAAACCTGCGATTGGTCACCTTCCACTAGGAAGAGGGTGTGGGTGGCTCCCCCCACAAATGGCTGCCCAGAAACCCCATGCTTTCCCTTCAGCATTGGGATTGCCCAATGCTGCCCTGGGGGAGGGAAACCACGGGGTTTCCAAGGGACCTGGGGCCAACCCAGCGCTGTGAGGACACGCCCTGTTTGATTCAGTGCTAATGTAAGTCTTAAAGATGTTAAGGCCAGAAGGAAAATGGCTAAGGACTCTGCAGCTCACTCTAACAGCAATGGTTAAGGGAACAGGGCTGTTACATGTAGACCTGACATTTATGAGCAGATCATTGGCCTGACCATATCTGAAAAGGAACTATTAATCTTAGTACTTTATTTTGTAGAGGTAGTTGATCACCTCCCATATAACATTCCACTGTCTAGGAGAAGTTTTTTTTTCCAGCTGCTTGTAGCTTTCTGATTTGAGATTTTGCAGAGTCATTATTATTCCTAATTTCCTAGTGGTATGTAGCAGTAGGTGTGCTTCATCATTCATGTATGAAGTATTTGAAGAACCATCTATATTTCAGCAGAGTGAAAACCTCTAGGAGGTTTTCAAGTCATTTAATTCAAAAGCCAGCAGAAATCCATTAATTTTTTATCCCCTTTAATTTCTGTCTTCCAGTTTGAGAGCAAATGACACACATTCTCATTAGCCTTATTAAACATGCTTAATCACACTATTTTACTCTTCTGGAGCCTTTTAGAGACATATTGAAATAGGGAAAATATACAAAAAGCTGTTAGCCTCAGTGTTAGCCATCCCACCAATTAATCTCTAGGTTTCCAAGCTGTTTAACACTAAAGTTACAACTTTTCCCCAAGGAGAGTTGCATTTCACACAGCTGCTTGAGTCAAAATTAAAATCAGACTTCACATCTGTTTCCTGAGAGACTTATGCTCATTAAACTGAAAAATAGTTTGTCAATCATCTAAAAATTTACCCTGGATTCTTCCTTTTTATGCTTCTCAACAAAACAGACTCCTTCTTTCACGCTCACACATGAACTGCAAAATATAGGAGAAATGAGCCCTTTCAAACACCAATGAATGAGATAAATTTGTGCAAAAGGTTAATGCAAGGTAACCACAGAGATCATGCAGGGTTGCTTTCTGCAAGACAGTTTTGTGAATGGGTAGAACTACATCTTATGGTGCTTACATTCTATTGACTAAAAGGAACCTAAAAATGCATGCCAGAACTCACAGTCCTTTCATACCGATCTTAAGCAGGCTTATTTGGAAGCAAGTCCTCCTGATTGCAATAGAACTTATTTTTCAGACTTAGGCTTGCAGCTTGAATCTCCTAACTTGAATTATCAACATCTGCAAGGCCAAGAAGTATTCTACCCTTGTTCAGAGAAACACTACAAATACTCCACACAGTACTTCCTACAAACATTCTCAGAGGCTTCTATTAGTTTCAAAAAGTCAGATCTAATAATATGTCCTAATTCTCTATGGGACGTGAGAAAGAATGCTACTCAGGTTTTACAGCATCAATCTTAAGACAGAACCAGACATTATCATAGCAAGCCCACATTTGCCAAGATATAGGGAGTGTGAGTGTGTGTGTGTGTATGTATGTATGTATAGCCCTTCCTATGTCAATTCTCCTCTACCAAATGCTATCCCTCAAGTGTATTTTTCTCCCACTGGGTTTCAGAGCTTAGCTGGGATTTAATTATTTTTAAATAGCCTGAGGAAGCAAGAATTAGCAGAGAGAAGAAAGCTCAAGCTCCCCATTCCATCCACCAGTTACCCTCTGCAAGTATAGCCCAATCCTCATTACTGTTGCAATGGAAATATGGGTTTAGAGCCCACGTTTTCCATGTAATCTAGCTTGACCTTTGCATAGCATCTTTGAATGAAATATGGTTCTTCAAGGTTGCTGCTATCAATGATGGGAACATGCCCAAAGTCAAAACGTATTAGTAATTTAATATGTTCAGTTTTACCTTTTGCTCATTCCCTATAATTATGAAATCAAATACAAGCTGATAATAGTTTTAATTTGTTTTATGCCTGAGTTTTGTCCTTGATGGATCTATGGATCGTAATAAAGTGATGAATGAAAAAATACAAATGTCTAATCTATTGTAGCTATGAGGGCTTAAAAATGATAGAACAGCCCCAAACAGAAATTCATAGCAGAAATCCATGTTTGCATTTATGTAGCAGGAAGGCTGTGGGTGGCATTCTTCAGGAGTTCGTGTTCCACCTCAGAACCTCCAGGTGTCAATGCCCCAGGTTTTGGTCAAACACAGTCTTTATATTTTTCATGTGATTGTGTGGATATTCAGGCACATCAATCAAATAACGATTAGCATAAAAGAGAGAATAGCATTTATTGGCTGGTGTATCTGGCTAGTTAAAAATCACACTGCAATCACAAGTCTGATGGCACAGAAGAAACTAAGTAGTGGGATACTGATGACATTTGACCACCATGGAAGTGACAAAGTGCTATTTTACTTTGTGCACTTCTGTTTTAAAACAGCTGTGTACTGGTGTATTGTAAATGGCTTCTATCCCTATTCATGCTTTTGTTATTTGGTGCGCTGATCACGTTGCAGTCCTGAGTTCCACCAGGAGTATTGCTGGACAGCAGAACAGGTAGCTTTCACTTGTTGCCCATCTGATAGCTCAGTACAGGAGGATAAGTAATTGTATAAACTAGAGATTCCTAGCACCACAGCAAATACGATGATAATGGCTGCTACAATCCAAAGTACGTTCCAGTGTTTATGCAGTTTGGGGTACAGTATTTGTACATAATGGATAATAACTTCAAGTTTGCTGTAAAATGGAAAAGAAGTAAGTAAAAATTGGTTAACGTAATTGAAACCATTTGAAGTCAGATACTTCTACTATTTGAAAAGCTACCGTGTCATGCAAGACTCAAAGGCCTAGCAGTACATATGTGATCTTTATTAGGTCATACCTAAGTTTATTATTCTTGTTTATCTATTTGGGTTCTTTTGTTTTTCCAAATTTTAGAGCTTTTATAATACACAAGTATTTATTTATTTATTATTTTTTAAAAAGGAGTTAGACATTTCCATTAAAAGTATTACATTTGGCATCAGGAGAAAGAAGCAATATTACAGCAAGTGTACAATCAGTTTAATTTGTCATTGTATATTATAGATCATGGGATCAACACTGCAGTCAAAAGTTCCAATAAAAGCTAGAAGAGAAATTGCTAAGGCCTTGTCAAAGAATCAAGTGTATTCATCAAAGTTGACTTCTGTTCATAGCTATATAGGTTGAAATATCATGTATGAGTGTTGGAAGCATAAAGATTAGTTAGGGCAGTATCCTGTGAAAGTCCTAGATAGACTAGGCCCATTCACTTCAATGGGTCTACTTAGTGTAGCTGTACCATGGGTTACTGCCCTTAGTGTTTTAATATGCAAGTCTTCGAGTAGCTTTTGTTCTAAATATGTTTGCAATGAGAATGTAATGCCTACAAAAGGCGGAATGCTCATTCATATGACATATATTTCCTTTCTTCTTTCAGTTCCACATAACATAGCGTAAGTGAGGCTCAAAGACAATTAAAACCTTATGTAGAAAACACCCTTGGGGTGCTGTCGATATGTGCTCAAAGCCCTGCAGCGGCTGCAAATCTGCGCTGCGTAAGTTATATGACGCAGCTGCAGATTTGCAGACACCATGGGGCTTTACCACAAAGCTGCGCACTAAAAAAGTCGGGATCTTACCCCAACTTTTTTGGTGGAAGCTAGGTCACCCCAGCTCTTCCATCATTTGACCTCGCTTAATAATAATAATAATAATAATAATAATAATAATAATAATAATATAAATAAAATAATATATTTATTTCTTACCCGCCTCTCCCTCTGGATTAAGGCGGGGTACAACACAAATACAAAACACCATAAAATACATATAATTGATTAAAAACCTATGAAACTCCCTAGTATGAATTTCAACACCACAGGGATTTACTTACACCAGAGCTGGGCAACTGCAGGGGCTTGAGGGCCATTCTCCCCTCCCTTATTTACAAAAATGGAATAAAATATAATTCTTCAAATAATAGCTTGCTTAAAGGTTCTCAAATATTTGGTTAACAATCCTAATAGGTAAGACAGTTTCCCCTAGCTAACTGAACTCTCAGAAGCTTTTTCTTCAGATATGATTTCCCTAAATCCCACCCCAATTCTTCATAAACAGGCACAGTTGTTGTATACTAGACTTTAGCTCAATTCAGACAACACATTAGTCAACGCAGTGTGAAAACTCCACTCAGCGGTTGAGTTTCTAGGACGTACTTCTTACACAACATATTCTAACTCCACCATTGTGTGACTGTGGGCTACCATGGAGTTGAGTAAAATCCATCATGATGTTTTATTGACAGTTCCTCCACCCTCTCTCCTCCCCTGATCCTCCCAATGGTATCCCATCAGCCATTGCTGAAAAAACAAACAAACCTGGTAGTTCTCCTAGAGCGGCACTCGCTCCTTTTGCCGCTCTTGCCAGGGAACTCTGTCGCCAGTGGGAAAAGTCAACTCAACACAACAGAAAATTCTACAGAGCACAACACAATAGTTGTGCAGGAACTCTCCTCTGCACAACGTGGATATTCTGCGTAGAGTAAAAAAAATTCCACCATTGCGTGGAGTTTTCCCACCAAGCAACACATTTCTCAATGGTAGTGTAAAAAATCCACCTTGGAATTCTAAATCATCCACCGTTGAGGAATGTGTTGTCTGAACTGAGCCTTCCTCTGGCTCCAGCTTTTCTGGCTTCTAGAATGATTCTGATCTTTCAGGGGCTATTTGCTGAAGTTTCCTCTGGCCAGACATAAAATAAGAACCTAAACTGTATTAAATATAACTAGGATTGCTCATAAAATTTTCCTGATTGATATACGTATTACATTTTAAAATATAGTTTATTCAGACAACAATTACAAATTTACTGAGTTTTAAATGTTTGTAATCATAATGCTACTTTTATGAGCAAAGCAAGTTATACATAATACAGTTTATATTCCTAAAGTAATGTGAATTTAGATCTGTAATGAGTGCTAAAAAAATGTACTGCATATTTCTGATTTTTCACAAATTGTCTTTCTCCCTGAAAAACAATAGGAAAAAATGTTTTCCCTCCATAATTTAATTTTTTAAGGAGATTTTACATCTCTCCTCTCCTCTAATAACTTTAGACTACTTTTAAGCATCCTATAATTTAAAAACCACCTTGGATGTATCTTGCCTCTATTCCCATAAAATTATCTGTTGTACAAGTTACTCCTTCCTGCAGTATTCATGCCAAGCTAGAAAACTGTTTTATAGAGTGTCATCAGATTTGGGATGGGGGGGGGGTTTCCCTATTGTTGTTTCTCCGCCCCCATTCCTGTCCCATGATACTTCCTCCTTCTACCAGGAGAAGAAAGAGGAAGTCAACAAAGGCCACGTGGCCCATTCAGGGGCTGTTTTTATTGCGCTGCTTTTCCTGCACACAGCAGGAAATGGCGGCACATTCTGTTTTTTTAAAAAAAGTTGGATTAAAAGGGGTCCATTTTGTGATGGAAAATAGGCAAAAAGGAGCGGGAGGCACACATCATTGTCTAAAGGATGTGCGAACATCCGTAAGTGGGCGGTAGCGAGTGTGCGATAAAACACCCGTCTGATGATGCTCATACAGAAGAGGGGGCTCGCACTGGAAAGAGCAATCGGTGGGCTGTTGTTGGAGGAGCTGCTGGAAAGGAAACTCCATTATCACATTGGTGGTGTTCTACTCAATCAAATGCTGAACATTCCATAATAAGGTGATATACATTTCATCAAATAAGTTAATACACTCTATTTGACATTCAAAATACAGCTATTTTCGTACCTGTGTTGCTTGCTGATTTCATAATCACTTTCACCTGCTACACGTTCATTGGGGCTTTCATACATTTTCTCTTCATCATCTTCTTTCGGCTCTTCATGTTCCTTGGTTTTCTTTAAGCCTTCTTGATAACTTTAATTTGAAAACAAAGGGGGGGGGGAAAGGAATTTGCAATCACACATCAGAAAATGTGTTCCTATCCAGTGGTGCAGTTAGGTAATATTAGACTCTGAACCTAAAGGTCGCATAGGGCTGAGAGTGGGGGCTCATTTTTAGATGGTAATGTGCATTACTTCACTTAACTCAAAAAGTAGCAAGCCAGGCCTGCTGTGTTTGGGGGACCCTCCTGCTAATTCAGCTAAGAGAGGCCCTGGACTTCTGTCCCAAATTCCTGCCTGAATGCACTACAGCTCATATTGTATTCAACCTGTGTATGTGCCCTCTGAAGGGAGAGCACTGTGGTAAAATTGGTTGTATGCATCCAGTTTGCCTACTGAGGGAAGGGATCCCCCCTTTTCTGCTATCCTATTCTCTTATTACAAACGAAAACGAACATATGTAAGAGCCCTGCTGGATCAGACCAAAGGCCTATCTAGCCCAGAATCCTCCTTCTGACAGTGGTCAACCAGATGCCCATGGGAAGCCTACAAGCAAGATATGTAGGCAACAGCTCTGTCCCATTGTTGTTCCTAGCAACTAGTTGTTCCCCAGCAACTGGTTTTAAGTGTCCAGAGGTTCCATATAGCACCATGACTAATTGCCATTGATAAACATCCTCCATGTATTTGTCTAATGTCCCCTTAGAGCCATCTACATAAATGGCCTGGCAGCTGTGTGCTACCACCAGTGGCAAAGGCAGCAAGCCTATGAACACCAGTTGCTGGGGAACAGAGTGGGAGGGGGGAGTTGCACCATGTCCTGCTCGCGAGTTCCTGATCAACAGCTAGTTGGCCATTGTGTGAGTAGAATGCTGGACTAGATGGACTCTTGGTCTGATCCAGCATGGCTCTTCTTATGTTCTTATTTTATACATTAAATTATGCATTGTGTAAACAAATGCTTCATTTTGTCTGTCCTGAATCTCTCACCAATCAGTGACCCCAAATTCTAGTACTATTGAGAGAAAAGGAGAAACACTGTGCATAATTTTATAAACATCATGTCTTTCCCTTAGTCACTATTTGTTTGAGCTTTTCCTCCCTTGATTGTTTTGGTTGCTCCTTTCCCAGCTCTGCACTGTTCATTGGGAGATGGTGGCCAGAACTGTACATTGTATTCCAAGTGTGGCTTCACCATAGATTTGTGTAAAGGTTAGGATGAATTTCTGTGAAATCAGTGGTTTGGCCAATGGAGAGGGAGGGAGGGATTCAGCCCACATTTGAAATGCCCCCCCCCCGATGATTTCAGGGAGATTTGACCTTGAAATATTTCAAGGGAGGGAACATCTTGGAGGCAAAAGGAGTGCTTACCATGGTAGAGTTGTCTTCTGACCCTTCCCCCTTCTCTTTTCTATAACTATCACTAGTGCCATTGCTGACACACTGGGATGGAAACACAATGCAGGCCACAGCTCTGCTCTGCCTATACCAAAGCAGCTGGCAGGGTCAGCTTATTTTACCTATTTAAAGAAACATAGGGGTGGGAAGGACAGGAACCTACGTGCACCACGGTAACCACTTCTTCTGCCTCTGAATTGTCTCCTTGCTCACAAAACTCTACCTGTGTAAGCATCTGATCATTGAGGGTTCCAGAAGATGTGGAAGGCTATACATGCAGAAGTCTACATATGTGGGCTTCCCCATTGCTATCTTCATGCCTACCTAATGTGTGGACTCTAGGGTCAGGTGGAAGCCCAGGAAAATATTAATTAAGTATTATTTCACTGAAATGAAATCATTTGATTGAAGTGCCTTATGGCATTTTACATGGTCAAATTGTTTTGCATCTCAGAATTGTTGGTTTTCGTACTAAGATAATTCATTTGCCTCCTTGTATTTTTGGAACAGTGAGTAGGTGGTGATGAGTACCCAGAGTAACTCAAAACACACCGGGCACTTTGATAACTGACTTCCACTCAGATAAATAGCCAATGCTAGTTTGATTTTTAGCTCTTGGTAATCTGAATAGGATTGTGTTCTGTTTTGGAAATACAATCAGTGAACAGTAAGTAAGAAGTGGCTACATTTCTGCAAGTCATTATTTGGCACAGTAGTCTGTAAAATTCATGAAAGCAAGAACTACCCATCTGAAATCACATTGGATAAATAAATGGACGTGTCCATAAAATGGAGTCCCTCTTGAGTGATTCAGATGATACACCTTCTCACCCTTTGTTGTAAGCTTCCTCTTCTATTTTGGCTTTTGTCTCTGGGTTGATCTCTTCCAAGCCAGTCAGTGTTGGCACTGAAGAAGGAGGTTCACACTCAGGGTCCCCAGTTGATTTCCCACTAACCAATTTAAAAATAAACACAGAAAACAGAAGTTTAATTTTTAGACTGTGTAACAGAACAGTGTCAATTCCTTTTGGTTCCCCTTTATTATATTCAAATGCATCCTTGGTTGTTTGGAAGTCACATGTTTTCCAATATCTCCCACAACACCATTGCAGGACTTTTGCCCCTGCAGGTGTGTTTGTGTGGGTGTGTAAGAAATGCAACACTTCCAGGTGTGGGTGTACCTCCTATTAGATAAGGGGGTCTTTACTTTTCCCTGTTTCTTTCTTAGTACAAAGTAGAGAGGTGTAGGCACACTTTAAAAACTGGAGCCTCAAATGCCCCTGAGAACAGGGCCAGCCCTCCCATGAAGCAGAGCGAGTCAGTCGCCTCAGGCAGCAGATGCTGGGAGGTAGCAGCAAAATGTTGGAGGAGAGAGCTAGCCTGCCACCTCCTGGCATGGAGGATGCTGTCCCATTGCCAGTGTTGAGGAAAGATTCAACGGCCGGTCCAGTTAGCCTTGTACATGGAATGGGAGAGGGTGCCACGTTGTCCTTTGTCTCAGGCGGCCCCCAGCAGCCCCCAGCAGTTCTGTTTAAGCACTGTGCTTTCTGACTGCTGCTTGGCTGCCAGTACATGGGGGAAGAGAGATTTTTGTTCAGAAATTGTAAGATTCCAGTGCTTTTCTCTCCACTGAATTAAACTGGCAGGAGGAATCCCCTGAACTTCTCACAGCTGTATATACTACGTAAACAGAGTCCTCTAAGCACCACCTATTGCCCTTCCAACAAATCACTCATCATAATTCAAAATCGTCAGCAGACATTTCCTTCAAATGTGCTGTATTTCCTGAAGAGGACAAGTGCTCTGACCTGGGAGAAAAGCTGCCAATATACTGCAGACTTTCTAGAAGGTACATTCATGTACTAAGTTCCAAAACATAAACACATCCTATATTCCTTATAAAAACCTTTTGATAAAATACAAAACAAAACAATGGTTATACCACTTGTTCTCATATTTAAAAAGCTAAAATATTCATGAATATGCAACTACTTTAGAATTCACATTATCCTCGGCTGAGTACAGATGACAGCCTTTCAGAGACCTGGCTGTCATGTTACAACAGTCACTGTCTGCAATTCACTTTTGTTGTTTTGACATCCCATCATGCCCTCTGGTCAATCCAGTTTTGCAGGTTTTTCTAATGGGCAGCATCCAATGGTGTCATTCTGCAAAGCTAAATAGCACTAGCAGAAACCTGCCGAATCTTTCCATTGTGCATTACACTTGCGCAAGTTATGTTTTTGCAAGTGCCATTGCGCAACTGCTTGCACAACCACTCGCACAATGGCACTTGCAAAAATGTAACTTTAATTGGATTCTCTTCTTCTGCATAGTTTAGAACCTAGTTTCCACTAGCAGTTGGATACTGTCCGACGTTTCTTTTTTAATGGTGTGCTGCTTTTAACGATGCACTGGATTTAAACATTTGAATTAGTTGTATATATTTTATGGTGTTTTTATCAGTGTTGTACCCCGACTCAATCCAGAGGGAGAGGCGGGTAACAATATTATTATTATTATTATTATTATTATTATTATTATTCCCTAAAAATAATCTAATCTGCTTCACAAGATTGGGAGGTTCCTTTGTGAACCGCCCAGAGAGCTTCAGCTATTGGGCGGTATAAAAATGTAATAATAAATAAATAAATAAATACTACAGGAAAGCAATCCCTTGATGTAAAATGTCATCCCTGGGCACAACTCTAAGTGGTTGAAATTCGATGAGCCTCAACATGTCCTCCACAAAGCTAAATGAAACCCACCAGCCTCGGGATGGTTCATCAGGGGCTTGAAAAACTTATTGTTTTTGTTGCTGGCCTGGGACATCTGCCTGGTAGTTGACGACTTCCCTGTTTTAGGTCATTTGGAGTGCATGTTTAGATCATCTCTGGAGGAATGCCTTGAACTTGGCAAGGCACAAGTTGTTCAGGGCTGCTATAGTGGAAATAATGCTTCCACTATATAATGTTTCCACAGGCTATAATGTTATTGCTGGTCATGATTCAGTGTTAATGGAATGGCTTGTTTTATCAGCCAACAAAGAGAACTGCATGAGATTCACCTTAGCTATATATGAAAGCAGTCCTGAGAAAGGGAAAAAAATTATTTCAACATGTAGATACATTCTAAACATATCAGTAGGTAAAGGCAATAAATTAGAACTTTCATCTAATATAACCCAAATATTTTTTTTTAATGGTTATGTCTTATAAATGTAAATTGCGGGTGCGTTTTAGCACAGTATTTGTAGCAACTTTTTAGACATGTTTCCAGATTTTAGGGGTGTTTAAAACCATAATGTTTTGGCAGTGATATTTTAATGTAACTCTCTCCCGAGGAAGCGATGTCCTTTCCGAAATGCATTGGGAATAATAATAAAAATTTCAGGCACCTGAAAACGCTTTCTCTTATGTTGCGACACATAAGTGTCTTCCCCTCTTGCTGCTTCTATGCTTTGTACTGGGAAGCTATCATGTTTTATTGGATTTGTTCTCAGGTTTTTTTGTTTTTTGTTTTGCCTATTCTCTCAGCAAAATGTCAGCCATGGTTAGATTGTGCATGAATCTTTTTTTTTTTTAAAGTAATATTGTCTGACCAGATCTTTGAACTGCATCTCTTTGTTAACGGAGGGATCTTATTCTATCACCTTAATTTCCTTTAGGAAAAGGGCTCTTTTTATGCCAGCAGGAATTATCTGCTATATAACTCCAAATATAGGAAATACTTGTGCACTCACTTCTCTATAAGCGTAGGTAAGGCAGGAGTTGATGTCAGATTGCTTCTTCCATTTGATGACTCAGACTGTGAATAAAGATGGCCATTCAATTTCATTCAATATCAACAGTAAAAGCTGTTTCCCATAAGAAGATGCATGTACATCAAAAACATTCTTAAGAGTCTCAAAACATAAACTCAGCATTTTCCAAAGAATGGATTTGATCTCCCAACAGACAGCAAGTTCACTGCTCTTTGGAACATTTTACACACTTCCTTTATCGTCCTAAGTTATTCCTCACCTCTATTTGTGTATTAACGTAGGGCATTGTCCAACAGTGTCATTCCGCAAACTCAAATAGCATCAACAGAACTCGGCCAAATCTTTCCACTGCTCAAGTGGTTGTGCATTACACTTGTGCAAGTGTCTGCATTACACCTGTGCAAACAGTTGTGCAAGCATAATGTGCAACTGGTTGAACAAGTGTGATGTGCAGCTAGTTATACAACCTCTTGCGCAAGTGTAATGCAGAACTGATTATGCAAGCATTTGCACAACCACAACTTTACTTAGATTCTCCTCTTACGCATAGTTTGGAGCCTAGTTTCCACTAGCACAATGTAATTTGTGCTAGTGGAATAACACAGTTGTATACAATCCATTTATTGTTTCTGATGTGTATCTAATAATTATATTTTATCTACATGTTTGCCACATCAAACAGTCCCAAATTTATAAAATGTGGCAGTCACATCTATGTAACCTTTTTCTTTAAAACATTTATTTCTGTAGAATTTTAGTAATTTTAAAACTTACCAGTGAAGATGGCATCAATGGTATGGGTGATGCACCAGGTGACTGGCCCGGAAGCTCAAATTTTGAAACAACAGCAACACTGACTCTTCTCCTAGGCATCTATAATAAAAATACATTTCAGTACACATGTGACACCAAGTGATACCTTCACAAGATGTATAATCAAACAGATTCTGGCAAACCAGGAAAAATAAAGGACAAAACCATGGACGTGAAAATTCTTATAACTGACTTCTGTTCACAGCTGGATTCTAAACATATTTTAGTACATTGGTAACAATGGATGTCAACTTTCCCCATTGATCTTTGATTTATGTTTGGAACCACTGGTGTGTATGATTAGACAGAATAGTACTATTCATGGTTTTTGTGCATGCTGGCTTAGAATTTAAAATAATTCTTTATGCTGATGACCTTTTATTGTTAATTTCAAAACTCTAGTCATCTATTCCAGCTTTGATGAAACTGATTAATACTTTTGGTGATCTGTCTGGTTATTCAATTAATTGGTCAAAATCTGAATTGATGCTGATTGGAGGTAATATATCTCCAAGTGTGTTGGCTAGTAGGTTATTTTGATGGCGCCCAGATTTTATTACTTACTTGGGAATACTCATTCCCAAAGATATATCCCAACTGATTAAACTAAATTTGAATAACTTGATTAATGAGATTGCACGAGATATAGATAAAGGCTTCATTAAAGTTGAGTTTGTGGGGTAAAATTAACACACTAAAGATTCGATTGCTTATGTTATACGTAGTTTTCCTCTACTTATACCTGGTAAATATTTCCAAAAATTCAGCATTATGTTATGGAGTATGGTTAACTGACTCCTGGAATGTGTCAGCAATGGGCTCTTAGTTAAACATTTTATTAAGGTTTGGAAGAATACCTTTCCAATAGAAAGAGACATAGATCTAGATGTACGGGGCACACCATCTTCTGTATCAAAGAAAGGGGGGTTAGAAATTAGGGTTAGAAACATTCTCATCACCAAAAGACAGTTTTCTATCAGTATAGGTCTTTTATATTGAAAAGAATGTGCATAAAAAGCAACATTGTGTAATACGCAAGACTAGGAGGCATTTCCTTTGTTATAACAGTAGAAATGTGGAATTATTTCAATCTAATACATTACAATCTGTTCTAACATTCCCTGATTCATGCTCCTAAAGAGACTGTTGTGCACAGTTTTCCTGAAAATATTTAATTATTTAAGAGCAATTGGCAGTATAGAAATGTAATAAATAAATAAATAAATAAATAAAATCAAGATGCACAATTTTGTTCAACTAAGTAAATAATTCTACTTTGTCAGATACCTTAATAAACTACATTTATATCTATGTAGATATGGGGGAAACCCAATTACAAGTTCAACAGCAAAATGGACAAGTTTTAAAATCTTGGAAAATAAACTGTGTTACCAGGGGAGCCATAGCTCCTGCTAGAATTCTGATTGGCAAGTTTCTTATACTCCATGAGCTCAGCATGATCCTTTTCATACGTTCTTTTCAAATTCTCCACATACTGCATCATAACTTCAGTGGCCTTTGACATGCGTTTCTCCTGCAATTAAGAGAAGACGAAGCATGCATCGAATTACATTTTCAAAATGAAGTAGCATCATTTTGCAGCTTCTATCAATACTGAAATTTTACCCATAAGGAGACTTTGGTTTACCCATAAGGAGACTCCCAGGCTAATCAGACACTGTGCAGCTATCCTGTCTTTTCCTTCTTAATGGATTTTTTGTGGTAAGAAAAACAACAGAAGAAGCGGTGGGAAGACAGAGAGGAGTTATGAGTGAAGATAACAATGTTCGGACATCATAAAATTCTATGAATGAGGCAGGGTGATGGTGAGATAAAAGCCTCAGCCAGTATCCAAGCCTGGCTGTGCACCAGTAGGACCCACCACTAGCTCAATGGGGAGCTAGCAGTTTTAAAAGCAACCCATAACAAACTGAAATGTCATTTCCAGAATAAGGCATATCAGTGAACCTTGCTGAAGGAAGCTCCACTGTTCTTTTCTGATCCAGAAACAGACATTTCCACTTGCTTCCAGGGTTGTTTCCTGAATCGTTAGCTTTGTATTGCATGAGCAGTGGGTCCTGCTTGGGGAACAGATCGAGCAGGAGCATAGCGGCAGTTTTAGATATTACCCCTCGCCTGGAAGCACCCTTTACCACCTGCAGGATCCCCCCCCCCATAAATAGTGCCTCCCACTGATAAAACCAGATATGGGGGCTGTCTAAATGTGAACTCTGCACTGAGGTGGCTGTGAATCTGTGCTGCAACGGTTATATGACGCAGCCGCCGATTTGCTGCCACCACAGGGCAAAGAGACGAAGATGTGCTACAGAAAAGTCGGGGACTTATCCTGACTTTTCCTGCCGCAACAAGGTCAGCCTAGCTGTTCCGGCATCTGTCCTCATTCCTGCACCACCTCAGGGGGTGTTCCCAGATGGAAGGCGACCTCCCATTGGTTTCTGGAAGCTGGAGGCGGGCCCAGCGAGCCGAATGGCTGCCAGAAAGTCCACACTGTCTCTTGCGTCAGGATTACCCAAAACCACCTTGCAGCAGCAAAAGTGTGGCGTTTCTCTAAAAGCTGGGCAACCCAGTGCTGTCAAGGTAGCCCCAAGTACTGCAAGGAGAATGCCATTGTGTAGTTTCAAGTGAGGAGGTTGCAACAGTCTTTTGTTCAATTAATATTTAAAATATATTTCCTCAATGGATGATAATGCCTGTGGGCTGTTCTCCAACAATCTATTAAGGTTATGGGCTACTACCATCCAGGGTGGGGCTATGATCAATGTCCCACCAGGGGGCATATGGGGCAGAGAGAAGCCGTTTGGAGGTTGGAGTCATAAAGCAGCCAGTAAGAAGAGCCATGCTGGATCAGACCCAGGGTCCATCTAGTCCAGTGCTCTGTTCACACAGTGGCCAACCAGCTGTTGACCAGGAACCGACAAACGATACAAGTACAGCAGCACTCTCCCACCCATGTAAACCAAATTTAGATGCTGGTTTATTAAGTTTTACAATTTTCAAAGGAAAGCATGTATCATTTGTTACATTTACTTAAGGACAACTATCCAACAGATAAGATCTAAACATTTGATAGAAGCTATGGTGAACAATGAAAATGTATCAAAACTATGAGAGTATCAGGTTTTTGGAACCACTTTAATTGTTATGGCTTCACCCCAAAGAAATTCAGGAACAGTAGTTTGGTGAAGGTACTGAAAACTGCTACAGATCTGTCCCCTGCTCTTAGAATTCTGCTCATAGATTTACAGCTCCCTGGGAAAAGGGAAGGACTTGTCAAGCCAATTTAAGCCTGTAGTTCAGAAATGTCCTGAAAAAGTATCCATTCAGTTCAAACCCCTACGTCTACGTCACATGTATTTGTTGGAAACAGGTCTCAAAACCTCTGCCAACAGCCAATAAAGAGCAGCAGAGTATGGGAGCAGGGATGGGGAAAGCAGACCAATTTAGAAGAATGCCAGAGTGGGCCTGGCAAAAACCTCTCCATATGACTTCCAATCAGTGCAACTTGAACAGCTTTCTCCTCTTTTCTACTCGAAGTACATCAAAAGGCAGGAGGTAAATTCTGAGTTTGGACTCCTTGAATTGGAAACACTAACTCTTGTTAATAAT
Source organism: Elgaria multicarinata webbii (assembly GCF_023053635.1). NCBI lineage: Eukaryota > Metazoa > Chordata > Lepidosauria > Squamata > Anguidae > Elgaria > Elgaria multicarinata. Next base: position 97,615,083 of record NC_086172.1, read on the forward strand.
AATGCATGATCACTAACTCTTATTAACAATGATGACAGACTGTTTTATAATTTTCTGTAAGCTGCTTTATTATAATATTTCTTTGTATCCCGCCTTTTGCCCAATGCTGGGCCTCAAGGCAGCTTTACAAAATTAAACATATACAGTTAAAACCTATAAATAGAAACATACAAAAGTTAAAAATATAATTACCACAAATTATGCAGTTGAGTTTCCCGCATTTGGGGAAATCACAGGGGTCAGCACACCCGGAGTGCAATGGATGAGCCTCACCCTAGGAAAATCAGGGTGAGGCTCATTCATGATCATGGTGTCTCCCCTGCCAGGTGAGCTTAAGGATTTTTAAAATGAGAAGTGATATATAATTATTCTAAAACATTTAAGCAATAAATAACTCCCAATATACCACCCTTGGGCAAAGAAGGGTGATAGGACCATATCCACAGGGTCACATGCTCACTTCATGTTTGTGTTTCCTTCTCTTTAGCTGCAACAACAGAAATCCCTGGTAGCAAATCCCTGGACTGAAATAAGGGTTCGGAGATATGGCCTGAGTTCTGTTTAACTGCAATTCCAGGGAAAGTAGTACAGATGCACCAGATGCTCCTGCTCCAAATCTCCAGTTAGTGTTTAAAACTACATTGAGTTTAATGATAGAGGGCAAGGGCTGGCCAAGGTATCTTTTCTGCCTGAGGCAAAAATGGCATCCTCCCCACCCACCCCGCTCCAATTTCACATACAGTAGCCAACCAGGCTGGCAGATGAATCGTACTTCAACACTGGTGATGGGACAGTGTCCTTCACATATTTTTGTGAACCGTCCAGGGAGCTTTGGCTATTGGGTGGTATAAAAATGCAATAAATAAATAAATAAATAAATAAATAAATAAATAAATAATAAATCTGAGGACAGCAGGCTTGCTTAGGGTTGCAAGACAAGCCACCAGGCACATACAGCTTTGCCCTTCCATATCTCGCCACCATCCTCTGCCTACCCAGTATCAGTTGCCTGAGGTATCTGCCTCACTCTGCCTAATAGTATTTTATTGTTGCAGGAAATGAAACGAGTGGGACGTTGACGAGAGCGACAATACTGGAAAACTTTTTGTAAACCGCCCAAAGAGCTTTGGCTATTGGGTGGTATAAAAATGCAATAAATAAATTAATAAATAAACTCAGAATGAGTCTGACTGAACAAAGGCTAGAACTCATTTGAAACCCTACTGTATAGGAAGGAGGGAAGTGAAGAAAACACTTCTCTGCCACTACTGCATCTGCATAGAGTCACCCAGCTGAGCTTTTGCAGATGATCACAGACCGATTATGCTGTGCCTGGCAAGAAGAAGACATGGACCACTCAATAAACCGATGTGACCAGTTTACACTACAGTGTGTGGATAAAATCGATCATACCCATGCTGACTTCGACACCATAGTCGATACAGATCTGATGGATGTAACTTTCACTCCTGTTGACCAGTTACAATGGATACTTTTCAATATGTAAAGGCCAGGGATACTTTTCTGTGTGTAAAGCCCAAGGATCCTCAGAGAAGTGAGGCCTACTGTTTTTTCTGCTGGACTCTTCTTGCCCTTCTTAGTCTATAAAAGCAGCTGGGGGTGGGGACTGGCTGAGTTAGAGGTGAACGTCCCTTTATGGCAAAGTGTTGTTCCGCCTTGCCTAAAGGAGGTGGTAGTAACACCTTTGTTTAAGAGGAAAAGACACGCCCTCAACCCTACAATATTGGATAATTTCTGGCTGGTCTCTAATATTTTATTTTTGGGCAAGGTTTTAGAATGTGTGGTGGCTTTTCAGCTCCAGGGATTTCTGGGCAATGTGGATCATGTTTTCAGGAGATGGCGAAAGGAATACAAAGTTGGCGCCTGCCTGACCTCTAGGGGCTGGGAATTCCATAGAAAGGGGGCTACCACGCTGAAGGCACTTCCCCTGGTGGACTCCAATCAGAGGATGGGTCTATGTTAAGGGCAAACAAACAAAAGCTTGATCCAACAAGCTTTTGGTTAGATGAAAGGCAGGTCAGGGAATAGGGATTCAACTGGTGCTGGATGGGATTACATTCCTCTTGAAGACTCAGGCTCACAGGTTGAGTGTACTCTTGGACTTGAACCTGGATGACCAGGTTTCAGCACTGGCCAGGAGTGCATTTGCGCAGGTGAGGCTGGTGTGCCAACTATATCTATTCCTAGAGACATTTGATCTGGCCACGGACACACATAGTTTAGTTACATCCCATTCAGACTATTCTAACATGCTCTACAGGGCTGCCTTCAAAAACTGTTCAGAAACTTCAGCTGATCCAGAATGCAGCAGGGCTGGTTACAGGGAGTACATGGGGGGATCCGCACGTCGCTCCCAGGGCGCTTCTATGCGATCCCAGTGCACCCCAAAAACGATAGTCTGACTTCCCTGTAAAAGAAATGAGGAAGAGCCGTCCATGCCGCCGCCACCGAGGAGAGCTCGGCAAAAGAAGGAGGGGGTGGAGAGCTTCTTCTGCTCTTCACCCCTCCTTCTTTTGCCGAGCTCTCCTCGCCGGGGGAGAGCTCTCCTCGTCATCGGCGGCGGCGGCATGGACGGCTCTTCCTCGTTTCTTTTACAGGGAAGTCAGACTATCGTTTTCGGGGTGCACTGGGATCGCATAGAAGCGCTCGGATCCCCCCCATGATTCCTCAAAGATGGCCTGCTCCCATAACCTAATTCTTAAAATGTTCTGTAGAGACCCTTCTTTTGAGGTTGCCTTCAGGAGTGCTTTTGAAGGTGAAAGAGGGCTTTCTTGGTGGTTGTTCCCTGGCTCTCTGCTGAGGGAGGCTAGGTTCACTCCCTCTCTGTTATCCTTTCCCCAGCAAGCAAAGTCCACTTTGGTAGATAAGTGAGTCTGTTGGGATGGAGGTTGTTTTTACTCTGTTTCTGTTGTGTTTTTAATTGCTTTAAGTCGTGCTTAATGTATTTGTTTTATTATTGTTTTTATCAAGTTTTATTGGTGATCGTAAGTGGCCTTGAGTGCTATTTTTATTTGTATTTTTTGTAGAAAGGCAGAATACAAGTCAAATAAAATAAATAAATTTATTTAAAGCATTTTTACCCCACTCTTCAGCTGGAAAGTCTCCCAGAGTGGGTTACATAACAAGGTATTTTCTGCCCACAATCTAAAAAAACATGACACAAAAGGAAAAATGGATGAGGAGAGAAGAGGAAAATAAGAAAAACCAGGCACCAGTACTTAAAAGTTGCATAGTAGCTTTCACAACTACCAGCTTGTGTGGAAGCAGTTCAGGGAGAGAGAAGAGAAGCCAAATGAAGCAGAGCCAATGGACTGGGCCCTGGAGTCTCATCTTTCCTTCAGCTGTATCTCTCCTCTTCCCTCCCATCACTACTGCCTGAACCACATAAGCTAATAGTAGGGCCACAACTCTGTGGTAAAGGACATACTTTACATGCCAAAAGTTCCAAGTTCAGTCCCTGGCACTTGCAGTTAAAAGGACGTGGATGAGATTCTGCCTGAAACCCTACAGAGCTGTAGCTGGTTGAACTATATGACACCAGGCTAGATGGACCAAAGATCCATATAAGGTTGCTTTGTATTTTCAGACCTCAGCGTTTGGAGGCTATTTTCCCCCTCTGCATTGTAATCAAAGTTTTCTATAAAATATTTCATAATTTCAAGTAATGAAAAGAAATGATTTGAATACTTACCTGGCGAACAGCTCCAACCATCTCAGCTCGACTGGATAATCTAGAGGCCAAACGATGCAGCACAGCAATGTCCTCCAACAACCTCTGGTACATGTCTCTGTGTTCAGAGTGATGCCATAAGGAAGCTGAAGACTGAAATGACAGCAGGCACTAATGTATCAAATCAAATCAGGAGCACATCTGCTGCAAGCAGTCATTGTGATCCACAGTTCTAGGGCTGCTCCCCTTTTAGTAGTTCAATCATATTAAAAGATCTTGCACAAACAGAAAAGAAGCACCCTCCACTGTATAACAGCCAACAGTTCCACAAAACCTAAACAACTCTTGAAATTCCACGATAGACATCAGCTTTGCCAATATAAAGACAGCCATGTTTCTCTTTACGCCTGCTCCATGCCTGTCTAGGAAGCTGTGTGTCGTCCCTCCACTCAGTTCCCCTGTTTCATTAACAGGAGATGTACGCATTCAACACTTGTGGGGGACAAAAGTGAACATTCTCCAGTGAGGGGAGGTGGTGGTGAGGGAATGTCCAGGAGGGAGGTGAGTGCTGTTAAAATTAAGTACTTGACAAGAAAGAGACTCTGTAAGGCAGGGGTGGAGAACATGGGTCCTTCCAGATGTTATGTTACAATCCCTATCATCCCCTGGGAGCTGAACCCTCCAAGCACAACATGTTGTAAAAAGTGGCCTAGGTGGTTAGGAAAGCTATATATTTAACATCTCAAATTCCCCTGGGTATTCAGACAAGAGTGATTTCCATACTGTGAAAATGTAAACTGATTTGGTATTGCACCATAACACCAGCATGTACTATGGAAATTCCTCATTACTTCTGTTCTGCATCTTTAGGTACATTAGCATGGGACAGTTTTTAGGGATGAGATGCCCACATTCTATGCATCCAGCTCTTCACAACTCAGATAACAGCAGTTATTAAATCCCAGGGTGTTTCCCTCCCACATGTCCTGAAGAGCAGCAACTACCCCCACCCCTGTTTAGGAGGAAAGCTCCAGGAAATAATGTATAATATTGAATTAATACAGAAACAAAAATATGCAAATGTGATGCTAAATCTCTCTGAAGTAAGTTGAAAACTATCAGGGCTGACCCAAGACATTATGCTGCTTGAGGCAAAGAACAAGATGGTGCCTCCTTCCATTCCATGTACAAAAGCCAACTGGACTGGCAGTTGAATCTTCCTTCAACGTTAGCAATGGGACAGCTTCTTCCACCCCACTTAAAGGTAGCAGGCTACCTTAAGGGGTGCAAGGCAGGCCGTGTGACCTACAGCTCTCTCCTTGCAGCCACCTCCCAGCATCTGCAGCCTGAGGCAACAGCCTCACTCTGCCTAATGGTAAGGCAGCCCTGTAAATTATGCAGTTGTTTTTCAGCTGACACATATATTGCTTTTCCCCATGAACAGTAGTAATTCCAAAGGTCTTGCTATTTACTGTTTTACTCTGTACAGCACCATGTACATTGATGGTGCTATATAAATAAATAATAATAATAATAATAATAATAATAATAATAATAATAAAGCACAAGGAATGGCATGGACAGAGAAGGAGAATGAAGAAGAGATCAAAGCGCTAGGAGAATTGTATCTAAGCTCTTGCATGGTGTATCTTGAGGTACCTCAATCGTTTTCAATTGTATTATTTTTAAAAAACAACAACACACCTAATAAGGTGAGACTTGTGACTCACTCATAGTAAAGTTTGACATTTCACAATGATTACAACACTGTTAGACAATGTGCTTTTCATTATGAGAATTATACGGTCAATGATAAAAATAGACGTTGGGGACATATTCAGTGGTAGCTTTAAAACAGAGATAGATACATTAAGTGTGTACTGCAATGAAGACTCATTATGGTCTTCTTACCGTAATAGCTGCTTTAAAGTTATCCAGTTCCTTCTCTGTGTTCTCCTCAGAAAGATTTCTCTCCCTCTCGGCTTGGTTAATTCTCGATTCTAAAGTATAACTATCATTTCTGAAAGCCAATGAAAGTTGCACAAATACATTCTGTTGAGGAAAAAGAAAAGCCTCATTCAATCCTGTTTACCAATCATATGGGTGGGTTCTTGCATGACATTAAATACAATGGAAGGAATTAATTTCGACCAAGAGAAGTGCCAGATCTGAAGTCTCCCTGACAATCTGACCTCCAACTGGGAAGAACAGATCTGCATGCACAGAAGCTCATTCAAGGTACTCCACAACAAAGGAGTAGGCAGTCACTCTCATTTCACATGTGGTAGGACTGCATGATAGGGAGTCCAGAGGTGATATTTGGACTGACTGACCAATATGAAATTGTGATGTTCAGCTACCTTATATGCCTTAAATGTAAATATTTGCAAGGTTATTGTTTACATTATGCATAATGTTCCAGGAAGTAAGTAGGCCTCAGTGTACTTACAATTTGTAATTACAGTTTGGGTAAGTATACCTGAATCCTTGAGTGCTGATTGGATGGTGGCGGGGGAGTGTTTGGATTGGCTGGCAGTGTGAGAGTGGGAGGAGCTGGAGAAATATAGCTCTCTAGCCTGTGCTGACAGGAAGACAGTAGAAGTGTATGATTATAAGAGAAGAAGTGTATGATCCTGTGAGAGAAATATATGACTCTTGTCAGAATAGTAGATGAATATATGAGACTGTTGGATTACAGAGTGTGGAAAGATTGAGAGGCAGATACTGGACAGGAAGGATTGGTATGAGATATTGGGTTGAGAATATAGATATTAAGATAAAGAATAGTAGAATGCTATTCTGTAAGAAAGAACTTACAGAAACCAATATGCTTAGAAGCCTTGTAACCATACGTATTGCAACTGAGGAAACCATTACGCTTATGTACATGCACTTACTTATGTTAATAAATTCTAATTAATTTCAAACAACTGGTGTGGTCTGTGGAAGAGTGACTGAGGAGGAAACAGTTAATGGTGGCAGCAGAATGGGAAACTGAGGGATAGGTTGCTGGGCTGTGGAGCTGTGGGGTCAAAGAATAAAGGCAAGCAGGAGCAACAGCAGTAGGCCTAAACCCTCACACGTGTCATCAGCACAGTGCTCCTGAGTGCTAGTGGTGTGGATAGTCTTGTCAGGTAGCCTGTGGGTGGCACAGGTGAAGGCAAGACCTCACAGAAATGCATGCTTGCATTCTTCTTAGCCTGCTACCTCAGTCCTTTTGCATCTGACCATTACAGCATAATTTATGGGGCTCCTCAGTGGATGCAGGGAATGTAGCACAATATAGCACAGGGAGAAGTATTTTAATCTATGTATAGCATTAACCTTTCTAATAAATGCTTCTTTTTTAGAAGCATTAACAGCTTCTAAAAACTGGCACTTCTGCCTTATCCAGACATCATTTCTATGGCAATATGGTACAAAGAACATTAGTGGCCACCATCAACCCTGATCTTGGATTATGATAAATGATTCTGACTACCCACAGAGGTCTTTGGGAGAGGTCTTGCTTCTGTCATCAGATGTGCAGCTAATAGAACATGAGGCAGGGCTTTTTTGGTTGTGGCACCCAGACCGTGCAATTTTCTCCTCTTTGTTGACTACTAATATCTAGTGAAGACTATCTTCAAATACATTTTAGCTATGCCCCGTTTGGTTTGGTTTGGTAGAGGCTTTTGGTTCTGTTGCTGATTTTGCTTCTGTGTGTTTTGCTGATCTTTTTGGAGTGCTACTGTTATGTTTCATATTTTTACAGCAATTGACTGCTTTGTTATGCACTGCTTTCAAGGTCCTTTTGAGTGGAAAGCCAGCTCACACATTTCATATAAAATAAACATAAATAATGGCCATTATAACACCAGTCCGGAACAGGTTTTCTTCAAAGTAAGCATGGAGGGAAACCATCTTGCAAGAATTTTCTGCACTGATGTATACAGAGTACACATCCACACACCACCACAAATAGTTTCAAGAGGTTGTCCCTCCCTTACTTATAGAAAATAAGCAAGTACGCATTTCCAGAACCTTGCATTAGAAATTGCAGAACAACCTTTATTCTTCAACAAGTAAACCAATCTATTTCACTTCTTGTGGAAATCAGTTCTGTTATGAATATATATCATAGCATTATTCGGCCTATTTCTAGAAAACTCCAGGACAACTGAGAAGAATGCCTTGAGGGAAGCAACTTGGTTTATACAATACTGATCTGAAAGGATCCATAATCTGGCTGGATTTTCAATATGTTTTTGTAAATCAGCAGACTGCAAAGGAAGTGAAGATATCTGCTTGCCATTTAAGAAGATTTTCCTTAAGTGTTAAGTACTTGCTACTGCTGCATAAGCCAAAAATAAGATTGTAACTGTAAATACAGATAAAATACATATGACAATGCTAATGCTGTGATAGGGAAACTATGTACAAGCAACATTTTAGTTAAAACGATTGTGTAGGTTATTTGTTGAAGCTGAAGTTGGTTCTTGGCCCCAAGTTTCTTATTCTACACAGGTGAACAGCAAGACTGAATAAGGAATTGAGCACTAAGATGAGCTTTCAGCCAACCCATGTCATACACTCCTGCCCCCAGGGGATAGTCTCCTTGAAAGGTTTGTATGGGAAATCATGCTTGAGTGACTTCTGCAAAAGCAAAGCTTTGGGCTGCTCATGATGCTATGGTGTCTCAGAGGGGACAGTTTCCTGGCGATAGGGTGTGTGTGCCACACCACTTCAGTTTCATATTCAGGATGATTACACACTTCCGTTGAAAAAGAAACCAACTTCAGTGTTGTCGTTGTTTGGTAAGGAGAGCTGCTGCCCTGTTACATCAAGTGGTTGTGACACTGGGCAATATCCTATGCTGCCCATGTGCCAGTGAGATCCACTGTTAGCACAAAGTGTTTTTTAAAGCCTTGTGGAATGATGTGGAGCTATTGTGGGATGTGCAGATATGTGACCATGTTGAGGTACTCAACATCAAATTATTCATCAGTGAAACCGCAGAAGATTATTCAAATAGTTAAGAACAACAACAACAACCCAAAACATACCTCAACTTCTCTTTCAGTAAGTGGAGGAGAGCTGCAATAAAATCAAAACAAAATGTTGTAAATTTTGGGAACGCAAAAACATTGATTATTCAGCATACCTAACAGGTTAGGTTCCCCCCCCCCCACGCCAACTGTCAATGGTCAGCTAAATTTATATGTGACACAAAGAGAGAATGGTTAAATATATCATAAAGGACTTTGACTGAAATCAAGCAAGTTTTTAATTCATTTTTCTATAAACGGTAAATTTTGGTATTATATTGCAAGACACAGAGCCTTTCTACGTGAGTTTTTTATTGTGCACTTGTGGCTCCTTTATACAATGTCATTATCCTCCAGGGCCTCTACCATGCTTTGCAACCATTATCATGGTTTCCGCCCTCCTCCCAATGAGGAAAGGCTGGTACTACTTAGAAATGGCGTGATGAGAATCTCGTTAATTGCCCAATTCTGCTATACCACAGCATCATCTGGTGGCTGCATAATGAACATATAGAAAGGCAGAGAAAGAAAACTTTCAGAACAAAGCACGTGTATTTATTTATTTATTTATTTATTTATTACATTTTTATACCGCCCAATAGCCGAAGCTCTCTGGGCGGTTCACAAAGAATCCGGAAGCAAAAGCCTTGGTAAAAGTGTGGGATAAAAGCCTCATGTAGAAATGTCCACAGATACCTGAATTATTTAAAACTAACTTTTATCTGAAGAATCTGCATCACCAATACCTGTTTCAGAGCTCAGAGGAACATTTTATAAAGTTAAAGAAAGTGAGATATGCTGATCTATGCTACATGCTACCATGATGACAAGTGCACCAAAATACCATGAATAAGCCACAATAAATGTAAGCAATGACCACCACCAAGTAGTAAATGACGTCTAAGGTGAAGCAACATGAATAGAACAGACCTAGCATATCTATCAGGTTCAGTTGGCAGTTTCAATATTTCTAGTAAGTTACAAAACTTGTTATCTCCACCAGTGGATGTAAATCAGCAAGGAAGATCCCCAGATAAGAAAAGGGCCAAAGTTGGCAATTCTGCTTTCTCTGAAAAGTTGAGATGGGTGAGCCATTTTCCCCTTCACACTGCATTGTTTTTGAAATAATAATGAGAACTACTGGGGCCTGCTTAGACTATGTCCTGGGACAGAATTTATTCCTGAGCATTCTCTATATTCCCTGCCAAATGCAAGAATATTAGCTTCTCAAGATCTGATGTAATATTTTTATAATGTTCGTTTATTGTTTCACCTCTGTGCTGGCAAGCCTAAGATGCTGCAAGATTGTCATTTACAAACACCACCGTAAATAATGCTGAACAGGAAACATCACTTACTTAATTTGGTCAGAGAGACTCAGTTAATGTACAGTCAGGTTGTAAGGTCATTTATGTTTTGAGTTAGTTGATTAACTGCATTTCCTGCTTAGAGAGTGTTTTTTGTTACTGCCAAAAGTGTAGAGGTAGGCTTCCTTCAAATAAACTTGGCTCAAACTATATAATTTCTGATTGCAACTTTGCTTTAGAGCATCTCTAAATGCTCTAAATGGGGCTGTTGTGCTTCCTGGTTCTTTGGTACGATTGATATGGGGTGCAGGACCCGGGAGGAAAGGGGTGACAGAGGGGAAGATCGTGCTGTTTCCCAGGGCTCCTTTGAACAGCAGAAATGTTTTGAGGCGGCGCCTCCCTCCCTCCCTGGCATGTGTGCAAAGGAACAGGAGTGGGGGAGGAGAGTCATGTGCTGTAAGTCTGCAACCCTCAATACACTCACTTGGGAAAATAATGGCACTTACTTTTGAGTAGACACATGGGGAACTACTAGCACAAACTAATAGAAGAAAAATTAGAAAGGGCCAGAAGCACAACTCTAATCTAGCATAATGGTCTCCCTTACTTGAGAGTAAGCCAGATCTGCCTTCCCTTGTTGCAGGGAGGCATTTTACCCTCTTCTCCCTCCGACAGCAGGGAAAGTCCTTCTTCGGCAAGTTTATAGCACAATGTCAGCTTTACACACTGCCGATTTCACACATTAAGGATTTATTCCAGTTTATGTCTGATGATTTTAAAAGCGGAATAAGGGAGGGGGAACCATGGGAGATGTCCTGTCGTTTACACTGCCATGTAATCCCCCTGGAAACTTCCATGAATAGCCAGTCACGAGTGTGCTATAAATAGCTCATTTAGAGAAGCCCTTAGCATTGCTTCAAACATAGATGCCTATATCACACTGCCTCTTTTCTGTCATGGTCATTTGGACAGAAAGAAAGAGAGAGAGAATGTTTTCAACAGTCTCCCCTCTAGATGGGTTGGACTGCAACATCCACCATCCCCAGTGTGCTTCACCATCAAATGTGCTGCCTGGGGATGATGGGTGTTGTCCTCCAACACACACCTAGATGGCACCCACTTGCAGAAGGCTGGTGTACACCTTCTCACCTCAATTTAATGGAATTAAATTTCTATTTCATAACACATGCTGAGGTGACATTACAAGTAGCACCCACAAAGCCGTTTACCTTCCTGGAAGGGATGTGTGCACTCGGAGTTTTCGTAAAAGAGTGTCAGGAATGTTGGGCATGACATCACATTTACTCTTTGCCACTGCTTCCTCCTCTTCTTCCTCCTCTTCCTCCTCCTCCAGTAAGAAAGGAATTGTTGAAGACCCTGAAGAAGATTTTATTTTTAAAAAATTTCACTCTTAGGCAGAAAACATGCTGTGACTCGTAGGCTGGCTGGGGAATGCTTGGACTTGTAGGGCTGTTTTCCATCTAAACATGCATAAGACTGCGTCCTTGGGGAACAATGTTTCACTAATGCACTGTGAACAGTTAAGAAAGTGAAATGCCCAAAGAAACCTATTCAGGAATAAAGTTAGTCTGAACATTCAGTTCCCATTTGAAAAGTAACAACTGATATATTATTTGTACTATAGTTCCCTCCCCTACGTTCTGCTCTACAGACCAAATGACAATTTTTAGTGATCAAGTACCTGCATGCAAATTCCACTGAAATCAATGGAATCTCACTGTGTGTAACAGTGTCTTATGATCGGGGTACCAATTAGCTAAACTCCAAGTACTTAGTCTTCATTGATTGATTTACTGATTCAAAAATAATGTTTCCTACACAACATGTATGTAATGGATGCACTGTATGCTGGTATGATGTCCACACAACAGTGCACTCTTTTCCAATTAAACAAGATGAAGAATCTGAGTTGTTCAACTCTCATTCTCATCAGCTCCAGCATGGCAAATGGCCAGGGATAACTGGAGCTGTAGTTCAACAATATCTGCAGGGCCACAGGTTTCTCACCCATGAGCTGGAAGAGATCATACATTATAGGATTGGATAAATCAATCACTTTCCGTTTCTCTCTGTTTCTCATTTTCTAATCTTAAATTTGGTCATTCCAAACTAAAAAATGAAAAAAAAAGTTTGCATGACAAATTGTATGCAATTTTGTGCACATTTCTCCTAATACATGCATTTTTGTGCGCAACTTTCTCTAATATGCATTTTTATGCAAGCAATTCTACTAATGTAATCCATTTTAAACATTATTTTTACTAATATGTGCACTTTTGTGTGCACAGTTCCTTAGCAGACACTTTTTTGTATGCAATTTTTGACTGGAAAACTCAACTGGAAATTTCAAAGAAGCGTGAATTTTAGAGAATAACTGAGTTTCATTTCACATATTGGTTTAAAAGTGTGAAATTAGGTAAGTTCATATTAAAATGAAAACTGAACACATTTCTCCCCCACTCCTAACATGAAGTGAACATAAGTACTTAAAAAGAGCCATATTAGATCAGACCAAAGGACCATCAAGTCGTTCATGCAGAGGCCAACCAGCTGCCCATGGAAAACCCAGAAGTACAACATGAGTGTAGTAGTGTTTCTCAAGACTCATGGTCTTGATAAATTCTAACAGAAGGCCTCAGTTTTAGAAAAGGGTTGGGGCTACTAGAGCAAAGTTTCTTCCTCCTAATCACAAATACATTTCCATCAGTGCTAATTGTATTTCACCTCTTTCCTGTTCAGCAGCTTCACTGAGGTCAGGGAGTTTAAGTCCAACTAAATGTTGATTCCGCATCAATATGTGCTCCTGGTGGGGGGAAAAACACTTGGATTATTAATAGTTTTAAATAAGAAATAACTGTTCAGTAACAGAATAAAATCAGGCAATCACAGCTTTAAATACATAGACTAGTAAAGAATCTGGTGGTAATCAATTAGTTGTTGGATCTAACAATAAAGAATCAACTGCAAAATTGTGTGTGTGTGTGTGGTTTTTTAAAAGACTTTATATCCAGCGCTGATCATAAAATAGTAAATATAAAAGCAAATGTGGACATTTGTTATAAAGTGTTACTAGTTTTTAATTCAGACATTTGTGCTGAACAAAATGGCTGAGGTCAATGTTTGCGCAGACTGTTACAAAATTTCCCAAATTATAATGATATGATTGGTTCAAAACTATCCTGGTGTTTTCAATAATTGTATGAAATAAAATGTGGTCATACTGACTTGTTTTATATAAAAGTCACTGTATCTTGCTCAAATAGAAATATTATTTCAATATGTGCTTGCACATATATACACAATACCACATAATCCAGTATCTGAAAATGATAACTATTAGTCCACAAATTGTGTAAATTTGGTGCTTTTATGAAAAAAACAGTTATATAAACAAAACCCAGAAGGGAGGCCCTCAGACTGAACAAAATGCAATAAAAGAACGTATCCTCAAATGTGCCAAAGGGAAACTGACTGAACCAATGTGTTTCAGAGACAAAGCTTTCTTTATCCGGGGATCTTATAAAACACAAATGCAGTTAACAAAGGTGGTGGCTACCCTTCATAATCCATGAAGGTACACCTATTATCTTGGATCTATAAATTACTTTTAAAATTCGAACTGGAGCCAGAACAGTTTAAAGATTATACAGGCAAGTGGGCAGAAAATAGTGGAAATAATATTCCACTGGTAATTTGGGAAAACTTGTGGAGTAAGAGTCATCATTTTTCATTAAACATGTCAATTAGAGAAAATGTGCATAAACTGATGATGAGATGGTATACAACACTAGTTAAAATAAATAAAATAAATAAGAATTATTCAATTAATTGTTGGAAATGTCAGAAACAAATAGGAGATTTTCTTATTATTTATGTCCTTTGGCAAAATGTAGTGGAGAATTATTAATAAAAATATGGAGAAAATATTAAGCTACAAAATTTCATTAGATCCTTTGTTTCATCTTCTTAATTTTATGGATGGATTTGTTAGCCCACATTATAAGGAATTAATAGCTTATATGTTGGCTGCAGCAAGAATATTGTATGCAAAAAAATTAAAAATAAATAAATAGAGAGGGCAAATAACACATTCTAGAAAGGAATGGTTGGAAAAAATATGGAATATTGCTATTATGGCAAAATTAAGATATTATATTAGAACTGCAGAAAAAAGACAAAGTGGGGATGAACTTGTAAACAAACTGAACATCTTTTATTAATTTTTGTAGACATAAGGCAATGTATCCAAATATTTAGTTTTGTTTTTCAAAAATTTCAATTAGTTATTTATAAAATTTAATGATATATAAAGAAGAGAAACTTTGGATTTTGCGTAAGAAATACATAGTGCATAAATAAGTGTGTGTGAAAATATACATACCTTATTCAAGTGATTCAGAGAAGGGATGTCTTATTGCTTGATATATATAAAATATGTATAGTTTTATTTATTGTATCATTCTTATTGTATGGTGGGGGAAAGTTCAGGATGAATATACTAACAGAATAATAATAAAAAGAAAAAGAAAAAGAAAGAAGAATTGTAGGGGGAAAGTATGGGTGTGAGGAACCATTTAAAGTCCTAGGGCCAAATCTCAATCTGACAAAGATCTTGGGGGGCCACATTCCATCTGTGTGTGTATGGTGGGGGCAGAGGAAGACAGAGTGGGTTGGGCCAAAATGTGATTCCTACTCATTTCAAGATTATTCAGAAGTAAGGACAGCTTCTGCATGTCCACTCAGTAGTAAGCAGGGCTGAATCACTCAGCAATACTTTCAAATAGCATCTGAAATACCAAACCTCTACATGTCTACTCATAAGTAAGCAGGGCAATTTTCTATAGGACAACCCTCAAAACTAAGCAGGACTGAATCATTCAGCAGCTTCCTGCCAAGGCCCCATGCTGTCTTTCTGGCAGGGAAAATCTCTTATTCTTGATCAGCAGCTGATCAGAGATCATTATGATTTATTATTTACAATACTTTTATACTGCTTAATATTAAACTCCCATTAAAATACAATATAACAATATATAAACAAGGTGAAATAAATAATTAAAAAACATTTAAAAACATTACTACACCATAACCATGAAACAGGGTGGTAACAGAGTCCCTCCCAGGTCAAGGAAAACCTGTGTGAGCAGGTGAGAGGTAAAACTTGCCACTATTTCTGCCTCTTGAACCACACATGGGAGAATGTTCCAAAGAGTGAATTCCAGCACTGAAAAGGCCCACTTACATACAGGGCTTTTTTCTCAGGGGTTGACTGGATATATGTAAGGTAAGACAGTCAGTTATGTTTCCAGATCTTGAGTCATTTAGGGCTTTGTATGTTAACAATAAAACCTTGAAGATGGCTTGGTAGATTACAGGCAGCCCGTGCAGTTCTTTTAACATAGTGTAATATGATCATCCTAGCTGCCGCACTCTGCACTAAGCTGCAGCTTCCGAACTTGGTGGAAGGGCAGCCCCACACAGAACGTATTACAGTCGTCTAATCATAAGGTTACCAGTGCATAGATCACAGTGGCTAGGCTATTCCTATCCAGGAATGGGCATAGTTGGTGCACTGAAGCTGGAAATGGGCACACTGAGCCACTGAGGTTACATGGCCTCTAGTACCAAAGATGTATCCAGGAGCATCCCCAGACTATGTTCTTGTTGCTTCAGAGAGAGTGCAACCCTGTCCAGAACAGGCAAACAACACAGTTCCCAGACCTGGGAGCCACCCACCAACAGGGTCTCTGTATTATTAGGATTCAGCTCCAGCTTGTTAGCCGTCATCTAGCTCCATAACTGCATCCAGGCCACTGTTAGGAATGTGCATGGCCACCCCTGATTCAGACGTTACAGAGAAAAACAGCACACTGATGACACCTTGCCCCAAATCTCTTAATGACCACTCCCAACAAATTCATATAAATGTTAAAAAAAAAACATTGGCAACAGAATAGTGCCTTGTGGCTCTGCACAGTTCAACTAGCAGGGGGCTGAGGCACAGTCTCCGAAAGTTATTCTCTGAAACTGACCCCGTAGTTAAGAGCCAAAGCAACACAGAACACTGCCCCAACTCACAGAGCCAATCCAGGAGGATACTGTGGTCAGCAGTATCAGCTTCTGAGAGATCGAGAAGTAACAGCGTTGCACTCCCATTGCTCCTGTCCCAAAGAAGATTATTTTGCTTAAGAGTGCTTCCCTACCAGCCAGGAGAGGGGGCAGGGCCAAGGGAAGAAGCTGGCGGTCTAGATGAGAAAACCTTGCTGGCTGTATCTGGTGCTCTTTGGTCTAGAGAGAGAGCTGCATTTAGAAACAGCTTTTTTTTTCTTGTGATGGACAGAATTCACTTCTCCCAACTCATAAGAACACAAGAAGAGCCTTGCAGGATCAAACCAAGGGTCCATCTAGTCCAGCATTCTGTTCACATAGTGGCCAACCAGCTGCTGACCAGGAACCCACAAACAGGACATGAGTACAACATTACCTTCCCACCCATGTTCCCCAGCAACTGGTGTACATAGGAACACAGGCTGTTTGTATTACACAGAACTAGTGCTTTTGAGACCAGCAGATAATGCAATACGGTGTGGGAAAGAAGTGTTAAAAGCAGCAAGAAACAGAACACAAAAGAAAAGGAAGTGCATGAAACCATGTTTCAGATAAGATTTGTTGATATATTCTCAGGAAGGAAAGTTTTTTCTGGATGTGAAGAAATCTCCTAAGACTGCGGAGAAAGCTATTTCATTCCCAAATATTACTTTGAGAGATGACAGGGCAGTTGATCAGCTTTTTCCTGTTTATATACTGTGTACTTTATCTGAGAGTGAAATCCCTCTGCACTGTATTTTATGTTCACCTTAAAAACATGCAAGGGAGAAGCCACCAATGTTTCTCTTATACTGGGTTGCATCCAACGGTGCATTTTTACCAGTGGAATAAACACTGCTGGCAGATCAAATTCCCCACAGGCCTGGTGTGCCCCCAGATCTGCTCCGGAGGGTTGGGATCTTTTTCGCTGTTGTGCAAAAAGACATCTGCTTGTTTAATGTTGGATTTAGCCCACTTAAAGATATTCACCCACAGGTTGTTTTCTAAGAAACCAAATCATTAAGAATTTCTACTTCTATGTTACTGAGGGGTGGGGGAGCCTTTTAATTAAATATGAAGAATACCAGAAGAGCTCTGCTGGATTAGACCAAAGACCTATCTAGTCCAACATTCAATTCCCACAGTGGCCAACCAGATGCCCCTATGCGAAGCCCACAAGCAAGGCTTTAGTGCCAATAGCAACCCCTGCTTATCTTATCCAGCAACTGGTGTTCAAAGATGTACATCTGTGATACTGGAACTCGTATATAACCATCATGATAGAAGCCATGTAAGCTCTCTCTCAGCTTTCATTTTGCTGTAATTTGAATGAATTAGGATATTCTAATAATTTACTGAAATTAAAAAAATAACTCTGTGTGTGTGTGTGTGTGTGAGAGAGAGAGAGAGAAAGAGAGAGAGAGAGAGAATGAGAGAGGGGGGTTCTTTACCCAGCTGATAACATTGGAACATTCAATCACAATGTAATTTTGCTTATAGGTCAATTCACACAGGGATACTAGGTTACCTCATGTGACCACAATCCAGAACTGAGTAGTGCATTCTGCATAGGTCTTGGATGTGCTTAAAGGAACTCCATGGTCATAGATATGAAAGGGCTGTTTACTTTCCCACCCATAAAAAGTGTGTTTACACAATGCCAGTTCCAGGTTTTTGCGGGCCCCTGGGCAAGGCATCCTCAGCGTTCCCCTTCCTAGTGAGTCTACCTTCTCATGGCCATGCTGCTGTTGATCTTCATCCTTTTTCTCATCATTGCAACCATGTGCTTGCTACACAGGCAGAGATCCATTGAGCAAGCAGGCAGTGGCATCTACTGCTCCTCATTCTCATCATCACTGTTGTTTGGGCCAGAGCAAGAAGCAGCTGAACAAGCAGCTTGCAGAGGAGCAGCAGCTCCAGAAGCTGTCAATGGGCCCCCATTGTGATGTGGGCGCATGGCAAGAGCCTAAGCGTGCCTACCCTTGGCGCCTGCCCTGTGCCCAGCCCCCTTGTGCAAGGAGGTCAGCCTCTTTTTTTTAAAAAAGGAAGTAAGGTCTGTCAAAGGCTCTGAGACAAGAGCAGTCTTCCCCAACCTGGTGCCTTCCACATGCGTTGGACTACAACCCCCAGCATAAGTGGAAATGATGGGAGTTGCTGTCCAGCACATCTGGAGGGCCCCAGGTTGGCAAAGGCTAGAGTAGAGGTCATGGGTGGAAGGCTAGAGACCTTCACTTTCTACAACTCATTCCCATGGCCTTATCTCAGTTCCTTCACTCCCTAGGCTTCAACCCACCTACCATTCTACTATAAAATATGGTCTCTAGTGCAACATGCTTTGGGGAAAATTCATTTCCCCAGTCTTCAAAATGCAATTTTATTCTCTTATTACCAAAATATCCTGTTATATTTTGCACTATTGGAACAAACAGGGTCTAACAGGAACATCCATCTGCTGATTTATAAAAACTTACCTCTCTCAGTTTTGTCAATTTTTGCATTCGAATTGGTTGGACTTGTATCTGGAGGTCTTTGAACGCTGAAGGTTTAGTTGATACGTTGCTGGATTTATTACAAATGGCAAAGTTTTTATCATCTTCAGATGGTGGTTTTAAAGGTGCCTTTTCTATATTACCAGGTTCTGCATGATCCCATGACACAGCTCGCAGTAGTGGAGGACGGGAACCGGATGTATCAAGTTCTGTTTTACGTGGGACTTTGGAATCCTTCAGTAGAGGTGTGAAGCCCTTTAACTTTGGGTCCACCGTAACTGTGGCTGGGCCTTGCAAGTGTCCCTTGAAAGGAGAGTCATTTTCTTTTGTTTTTTTAGGAAATAGTTTTCCAAGTTCATTTTCACAAATATTTGTGCTGCTATTTAGAGATACTCTGCCAGTGTCAGTACCTGAAGTGCAGGATCGGGATAGATTATCCATAAGTTTATGAGGATCACAGTTCTCCTTTTGTTCAGTTAGCTTCTCCTTTGGGCTTTCTGAACTAAGTGTGCGAGGAGCCACTTTCCCCTGAGAAACATTTCCGTGATCATTCTCCTTTCGATCGGTTAATCCTTTTGTGGTGTTCTGAAATAAAAGAAAACTTTAGAATCATAGAATAGTAGAGTTACAAAGTTTATTTTACAAAGCCCAGCCTTTCTTTTGAAGCCAACAAAAATGCATTAATGATAAATGCAACCTTCTCCACAATTCTTAGTCCAGCAAAGCTCTTACTGGACTTAAGAAGAAGTGGCTAGAAGCAAAATCAGGTGCTTACATCATGCGGCAGGGTCTTGCTATTTACTGTGTTATCTGTACAGCACCATGTACATTGATGGTGCTATATAAATAAATAATAATAATAATAATAATAATAATAATAATAATAATAATAAGAAGAAGAAGAAGAAGAAGAAGAAACGTTAACACTGGACCAGTGGAAGATATCATTGTCATGCTACCTGGGTTTTTTTGGTTAGACATACTTAGAGGTGCTTTACTTATAAATCTTGTGCATGTAACTCAGAAGATTCATGATAAAATCTCCCAACGTTTTTACTTTTACTTTAATACAATTCTGGGAAGCTCAGAATTTGATCAGAACAATAATGCTGAGGCCTTGAAGATCCCAGAACTTTCCTAAAACTCTAACAGTGAAATGCAGTGTCCAATGGGGCTTACTCCCAGGTAAGTGTGCAGAGGACTGTGATGAAAGGCTCAAATTGCGAGGTCATTTGGGTGACTGAGCCATACAACAGCAGCTGCTGCTGTTCATCAGTGATGGGTTCTTTGCCGGAGCTCAGGTGGAAACTTCAATGCTGCGGCCATGTGATGTGGCTGCGTGAGTCTCTTTTGACTTCTCCTAGCTTAGACACTTCAATACCTCAGCTAGACTCTGAGATCAGAAGCAAGCCCAGATGGGAAAAAATGTTATTTGGGGAGGGTGGGGGATTTGCAGAGGACAATCATTGGGCATGGGGCCAGTTAACCTGTTTAGTGCCTACCAAATGCCACCCCCCCAAGGTAATGTGCATTTTATTCTGACTGATTTTAAGCTTTAGTCAACAACGTAAAAAATATTAAGGCATTCTTACCTGCAGTGGAGTCACTGAACCAACAACAATGGATCCACATGTATCAGAACCTAAAATACGAAAAAGAGGTGATGTAGCCACTGCCACAAACTTCAGTTTATCATAGTTAGAGCCAAACACAGGGGTGATATGGTTACTGCAAACATAAAATGGAGCAATTCAATTAACAAAAAATTCTGAAAAAATCAACATACACCTAGCTTATAGAACTTCTATTATAATCATTAGTACTTCACATTCTAGGCCAGTTCACACATCACAACGAGTCATCATGAGTTAATTCACCTGCTGAGCTCCATTTTGATTAGGCAAGACATGGCAAAGGTATGCCACAACTTGTTGTGTTGTGCAAACCTGGGCATCATAGCTTATCTGAAGGTTACTTAACCCCTAAATAACCCACGACACTTGGGTTCACACTGAAACTTTTGTATTAAAATGTCGGCCAGTGCACTTCTCTCAGCCACATGGGTGAATTAACCCATGGTGGCTTACCATGGCTTGCAAACCCAGTCTCTATGTCAACACTTGATCTTAGCCATTGATCACACAATATTTCATCCTTGCGAGCATCCGCATTACATAAGTTCTGATGAGGCTCTGCTCTGGATTCTATCTTATGATGAGTCCAGGTTAGCATCTACCAAGAGCAAGCCCTTCCCAGTCGCTGCCCTGATACAATGGAACTCTCTTCTAAGGGAAGGTCAGACTGTCTCCTCCCTGTTATCCTTATAGAGAAAGGTAAAAAATATCTCAGGTGACCTCTGGAAATAAAAATTGAAGAGCTATAGGATTTGCTTCAGAAATGCCTTGTTTTCTTTTTTCCTGTTTCATTATAATGAATAGGTGTTTTGTTGTAATTTTGTAAGCAGTAGCTTGTAAATAATGCTAAAATAATAAATAAATAAATAAATGGAACTCACTAACACAAAATATGACAAGGGCCACTGCTAAGGTTTAAGGAGAGCTTAGACAAATTCATGGGGCAAAGGTCTATTAATGGCTATTAGCCATTGCAGCCAGTGGAACCTGCAGGTTCAGAACCAAGATGCCCCTGAATACCAGTGGCGTGGTGGGAGGGGGCGAAGATACCTCTTCAATCAGGCCCTGCTGTTTGGCTTCCTGGAAGCATCTGGCTGGCCACTGTGGGAAACAGGATGCTGGAATCTTCTTATTTTCACATAGTGTTACAATTTCCCCCATATTTATTTGTCCAGGAAGAAGTCTAGTTTTCCTTTTCCAGGGAGGAAAAAATGTTTACTAGAGCTTACAATGGCCAGCTTTCTAAAGTTGTTCAACTATCTCTAGATTTAGATTGGAACATGCCGGATTGATTTTACCTGTTGGACTTGGAAGAGTCAGAGAGTTGCTCCGAGATGGCACAGGTGAGATACTGGGACTAAGTGAAGGCGATAAGGCTGCATTAAATTAAATTAAACACAATAACAAGTAGTTATTTCTTGTGAGCCAGTGACGGAGTTTTCAGGAAGGGTGAAATTAAACCTACAGCAGATATCAGTATAAATTATGGCATCACTGGGAGATGGAATGGAAAAGAGGTGGAGGAGCCAGGTTAGTCATAAAGGTTACTACTATCATCTATAGCTCTTCTCTCCAATATACTAGTTTTTTGTAGGTAGCATTTTTTAAGAAGTTGTATTTATTTATGAATGTTGTGCTTCCTGCAAAGACATCAGGCGACGTACCTGGTTTCCTCCCTGACAGTGGAGGTTGGTGGCTCCAATGTCTGTGGAATTGTAAATCTGCTCTGGGCTTCAGTCAGAGTAAGTCAGAACTGTAAAGGAGCGATCCAAGGTGTGAAGCACCTTAGATAGCTCCTTTAGAGTTTTGACTGAAATCCAGAGTGGATTCACTACCCCACTGACATCGGAGTCACTAGCCTCCACTGCTTCCCCTCCATTTTATCTACACAACAGGAAGTTAGATTCATAGACCACAACTGGCTCAAGGCTACACAGTGAGCTTCAGGATTTGAACCTGGATCTCCATGGTTTCAGTCCAACACTCTAACATTAGCGCTCACGTTTTTAACACCCATTTTGAAGTGATGCAATCCCAGGAAACTTGTTATCATATCTCTTTCCTGAATGTGTAGATCAGGGTTAGGCAATCTGGCTCAATCCAGATGGGTTTTTTGACTGCAACTCCCATCTTCCCCAGCCAGCATGGCCAATGGTCAGGGATTATAGGAGTTGTAGTCTAAAACATCTAGAGGACACCAGGTTGCCTTTCCACGGTGTAGATTGTAGAAGTAGGAAGCAGGGCCGGATCTACACTACGGCTTTAAAGCGCTTTAAAGCAGTAGTGTAGATCCGGCCCAGGACAAACCATGGACCAGAGGCATAGAACCTACTGGATATAATAGGAAAATGTAGTTCTTAACTCTTAAGTCTGCCTTCTCTCTGGCTAGCTAGTGACATTTTCTTGGCTAGGACAATTAGGGAGAACTTTAATGTTTTCTGTCAAAACAAGTTGGTTCTTTAATTTATGCCCAGAAAACATATAACACAAATGCACTTCTGTCTACAAATGCCCTGGTCACATAAGTCCACAAATGCACTTCGGTGCCTAGGGACAAATAATAGAGAGAGGGCAAGAGACGAACTACTTCAGGGCTCCTATCCTGGGAACAGTGGCTCTCCTGCGACACCCTGCCTTCTGCAGTACAGCAATGACACTGAACCTGGTTTATACCACAGAGACCAAATTTGAATCTCCAGTTTCTTTAATAGTCTTGGGGAGGTCAGTGTCTCAACTTCAATTCCTTATCAGTAAAAATTGAGTCATTATCTGCCTCACAGATCTGTGAAATGCTTTACATGCTGAAAGGCTAGTAGGAAAGGATTTACTATTGAATTGGAATGCCCCTCCCTCCTAGGCAGTCCTAATTGAAAGGCTAAAAGAAAGAAAAATGTGTCCTGTGTCATTGCATGAAATCTCGAGGAAGAAAAAGGACTTGTGAGGAGAGTAGGAGAAAGAGAATGAGCTGGAGGGAGCGTGCCCTCTTTAAACCCAAGAATGATGCTGGGAATATGTTGACAATAGGTTTGTGACTTTTACTCCACAATAGACTGGCCTTTACGGTGCCACAGCAGTCTTGAATTGAAAGGATCACACACATGGCATATTGGCGAACGATGGGCTCCACTTGCATAGTGTCTCAAAGTATGTTGTTTTAAAATGCATACCTGTGGGAGATTCAGAGAGGCTGCTTCTCGATTTTCTTCCTCTACGTGTGAGGAACCTCTCACTCACCCTCTTTGCTTCTTCTAACAATTCAAGGTTCTTTTTTTTATCTTCTTCGGAGATTGTAACATCTGGCAGCTGGTCATTAACCAGGTCAATTACATGACCTGCACTGTCTAAATGGCAAAATATCTCAATTACAAGTTGTATTATTGTTGTTGTTGCATTTATATCCCACCGTTTTTTCTCCAAGGAACCCAAGGCAGCATACATAATCCTCCTCCTCCTCCTCTCCATTTTATCCTCACAACAACAACCCTGTGAGGTGGGTTGGGCTGAGAGCCTGTGACTGGCTCAAAGTCACCCAGTGGGTTTCCATGGCCAAGTGGGGACTAGAACCCAGATCTCCCGACCCCCAGTCCAACACTCTAGCGACTACACCACACTGGCTTGTACCATGTAACTATGTATGCAAAGCAGGGGTCTTGAACCTCTTTCAGCCTGAGGGCAAAATTCCATTTGGAAGGAGTTCTTGGGGGCAGGGGGCATTCCAGAGGTGGGCAGGGTCAAAGGCAAAGGGGGAAGGACCAAATGTATCAGCTTATTTTGACCTAAAGGTCTCACTGCCAGTAACTAAGGGGATCATCAGACCGGGTGGGGGTGGGGATTGTGTTTCCTTACTGTTGCTCTTACTTCTTGCTGCTCTTCCGCTATAGGGCCCAGAAGAATCACACAGGAGAGAAAAGGGAAACAAGCTGCAACCACGTGGCCCATTCAGTGTAGTGGGACACCACCTTCTAGTGGCCATTTTATAGCAAAACTTCTCTGCATACAGCAGGAAATGGCGACCAATTTCGCTATAACTCAGAAGAGATGTATTTTGTTTGGACTATATTACTACGGAAAAAATGGCAGGAGGAGCTGGAAACCAGTAGGAGGTGTGCAGGAGGCGGACAGCGTCATGAATCACAGAATCATAGAATAGCAGAGTTGGAAGGGGCCTACAAGGCCATCGAGTCCAACCCCCTGCTCAATGCAGGAATCCACCCTAAAGCATCCCTGACAGATGGTTGTCCAGCTGCCTCTTGAATGCCTCTAGTGTGGGAGCGCCCACAACCTCCCTAGGTAACTGATTCCACCGTCGCACTGCTCTGAGAGGGACCCGTGAAAATATGTGACTGCCCAGACAAGCGTGCTTTAAAACACTTGTCTGATGATACTCTAAGCCTTAGGAGACGCACTTCAATCTTTTGGAATGCGGGGGAAAATGCACAAAAGCCAGGAAGCCATCAAACCTTCGGTGATCAGGGAAAGGGAGTGGGACATGGCCTTTTGGAGAGGTCCAGAGGGCCAGATTGGAACCCAAAATGGGCCAAGGGTTTCAAAGTGTTTCACCTTTTTGCCTACTGTATGGATTGGATGTTACCCAACACATTGCTATCTGATGACACTCCCAAGTAACACGCTGATGTGACGGAAACCCGTGAAACAGCTGGTCTGAATGAATTATAGAATTACTACAGAAACTATACAGCTGAAGGAAACAATTATGTTCTCCAAACACACCCTATAATATTTGTATTAACTGTAGATGTACCTACAGTTTGAAAGTTTCCTCATTATGAGGAGTGTCCTGTTTCCTAAGGCGCTACACTAGCTACTACACAGTAGCACATATTATGTGTGAACAGCTCCAGCGAAAGTAGCATTCCACATCTGGCCGGCAAAGCAGAAGTATGCTTTTTTCCCCTTTAAAGTTTACATCCGCTAAATTCTCCTCATGTACAGATAACATGCAGGAAAGCAGGCATCCTGTGCTCGCTAGGATGTCATGTGAAAGCCTGAAGGACACTGTGGAGTGATCCATTATCCCATATTTCCTTTTCTCTCTCTCTCTCGTATGTAGTTTCAGTATCCTAAATGCAGGGTAGAAACTTAAGCTTTCATTCAATCATACTGCATACTGAGAGACAGTACATTCATTAAAAACCTCTCCAAGGGCAGATACACAAAACCCAATGCATTTTCATTAGGCAATACTTGATGCATCTTGAAACCCAAGAATTATTCTGTACATGTACTTCTAAAGAAAGATTATAAAACTGCCATTAAAAAACTGGTTTCTTACCCACGGAAGTCAGTGAGCTAGCTGATGTCCTAGCATTCCTGTTAGAATGTCTCGGATGAGGACTAACTGGTCTGGAGGTGAAAAAAACCCAACAATAAGGGAAAGAAAAAACAAAGTATGTTTCTACATAGAAATATTAAAACTAAATATTCAAACACGAGAGAGTGATTTATTAAATTCGTATACTGCCTAACTGGCCAGTGCCCTTGGGATGGTTTACAAACATAAAAACAAATGACAACAACAAAAACTTTATATATGTGAAATTCAAAACTACCCTCTCTCTCTGCTGGTTGGTTAAACAAATGAATTGTTGTCTTGATCCAGACATTTATGTGGGCTCAGATGTGCACATTATTTCTTTGCTTACAGATGTGCACATTGTTTCTTTGCATACATTATTTCTTTGCATTAATTCTGATATAGATGAAAACCAATTGATACATGATTGATTGGTATATTTAAAAATTATCATAACAATCAAGAAATACCATTAGTGCTAGTAATTTGGTCCCATTTTCTGTTTTCATCCAGATAAGTAAGCAAAGGTAAGCAATCAAGTGACAAAAATGGTGTGTGTGTGTGGAGAAAGAGGGAATATGACAAGGAAGGGGAAAGAGGTTGGAAGAGGAGTAGTAAGTGTGGTGGGCAAAGAACCATACAATCAGGGAAGTAGTAGTTGGGCAACTAGGCAGGTAAGACAACTGTTCCTTTGGGAGCAATATAGTCATCAAAAGATGCTGAAAAACTTTATTTGAAAGGCTACACAGTAGTGTACTTCCTTTTACCAAAGATTACAGGATTTAGTCCAAATTCTGAGGACATCCATGTATTCCTACTTGAAATCTAGGAGTTTTAAATTGCATTATTATTAAAAAACCAGTATAGTTACTTAGTTTCATGCACCTATCCCTGGAAACATCTCCACGTGATAAATATAAATTGGCATGTTTTGGAAGGGGAAAAAAATATTTCCTCTGCTAGTTACAAGTATCCAGGGCAACAGTGCTGTGTCCAATTATACGCATATAGGTTTCATTACGAAAAAAGGAAGAAAAGGATTTAAGCATAAATGTCCACATGAGACCAGCCCCTACAACATACTTTTCTAGAGGATAGAAGTCGAAAGCTATAAAATTAAAGAGATACCATCAAAGCATTACCACAGGCCTTCATCCAATGTTTTGCAGCTTACAATAAACAATGCCAATAAGGCATTCCTCAGATTTAGAACTTATACATGGAACATTAACAGTTTTCTTCTTATATTCCAGTATTATCCATCCTATGACATTAACTCCTCTAACTCTAACATCTTTAAGCTCAAATTAGATATTAGTTGTGTGAAGCAAACTCAACTATTATTTTCTTAAATGAAAAGTAGCCATGGGATTGCTGTCAGTTGGAATGGAGTGTGTGTGTCTATGTGTACACACACACACATACACACACACACACAGAGTCCTTTTCTCTTCCTGCCATATTCTGTTCCACAACACCCCTTCCCGCAACTGCTTTCCTACGCGCGGTCCCATTTTTTCCATCTACCCTCACATCTCTCGAGAGATAGACTCATGCGCCTCCCATGTAACAACCAACTAGATTGCCCTCAACCACCACCACAAGTCCCATGTCCATTTCCCCTTACTGCCCTTTATGCCTGGGAACCACCTTAAGAACCACCTACTTGGAACCATCACTTCCATCAAACTCCAGTTCAATGAACACACCTCATTTGCAAAGCTTTTGGCATGACCTTATCCCCAACTAAAACAAACCCTATGTTCAAGAGCGTTTGTTTATATTCACCCCTTCTGACTTCCATCTAAATTTAAGGTCCTTCAGATAGGGACCTGCCTTTTCTTTATATGGCCATAAATCACCACATACCAAGGATGGCACAATAGAAATAAAATTTTGCACGTTGATATATTACCTGAAAGCTAGATTTTGCTCTCTTTCTGTTCCCGGTGTAATTGTATACTCTGGAAGAACTATAGAAGGTGTGTTGCATGTTGCTGCTTCAATAGGGGGCTCCTGAATGGAATTTGACAGGGAAAAATAGTTTAAAGGGTTAGTGGAAAGTGAAAATATACCAGAGGAAAGTTGCAGTGAAAAATAAAGTATCACCTTATTTTTTACATAAAAACCTAGGCCTAATTTCTCTGCACAATTAAAATCCAATTTCTTGCGACAGAAATCTTTCTCCAATTCTTGGTGTACAATTTTATAAGGAACCCAGGTGATTCAAATCTGATTTTAAACCAATTGAGGACTTGGTGCCATGTCAGACAAGTAAGATTAATAATACCATTGCTACTAATAATACTAGCTCCAATAAAAAAGGTAAATTCACCTTGAGTAACTCAAAAAGTATTCCTTACACTTCTCATGAACAGCAATGTGTATCTGGGAGACCTCTGCCAGAGCCCCAAGAACACCCACGTATACTGACTTCTCCAAAAGTCATGCCTTGAACACTATTTTGTTTTTATTGTTAGATTATTGAATGCTTAATTGTGTAACAATACTTGTTTTAGTGAAAGCTGAACAGGACTAGTAGTGATGTGTGTCTACAGATCCAGCTAAGGAAGTAAGTTGATAAGCTTGGACTTGCTGGCTTCAGTCCATTGTGAGCATGTTGGATGTGCTGCCATCTCGTCAGCTGCGCTGAAGGGGATAAACCTTCTGATGTGCATGCAGATGCATCTTCCCATCACCATCCTTACAGGACTATAAGACTGTAAGAACAATAACAATGAGTTCGTGTGGAATCTAAGGCCTCATCTACACCCAGCAGGATATTGCACTATGAAAGCAGTACGTAAAAGGCAGGAGCCACACTACTGCTTTATAGCAGTATTGAAGTGCACCGACAACTGTTGGGGCCTATTGACACATACCATATACTGCTTTAATACCACTATATCCTGCTTGGTGTAGATGAGGCCTAAGAGACCTCCAGTATCAGAGGCAGTAATCCTATATTCACCAGTTGCAGGGGGACATGGGTGCGAAGGTGCTGTTCACTAATATCCTGCTTGTGGGTTCCTCCTGGTCAACAGCCGGTTGGGCACTGTGTGAGCAGAGTGCTAGACTAGATGGACCCTTGGTCTAATCCAGCATGGTTCTTTATGTTCTTAGTGTTAGATCCAGACCATGGTCTCTAGTGAAACATATTAGCCTTAAAAATATTCTAAATATTTAGAAAAGCTTGAAGTAGCAATCTATTTTTATATCCTTTCCTCCAAGAGATATTTACTCAGCAACCAGAATGAATAGTCCGGTGGCATCTTAAAAGCTAGCACATTCAGAGAACAAATCTATGCCTTCCCTCCAGATGGAGTTTTTGGGGCCACAAGATGCAGCCAACAGAGCTTCCACCTCAGCAGAGGTGATCTGATTGTGGATATCCTCTCTCAAGACTTTCTCCAGATGCAGTAGAAAGCTCTGCAGTGGCTCTCTCTCACAAAGCCAGAACATGGCTCTTGGGAAGGGAGGAAATTTATTTATTTATTTATTTATTTAAAACATTTATATCCCACCCTAAATCATTAAGATCTCAGAGTGGCATACCGATAAAAGCATACAGTATAAAACAATAAATATGCACAGTTAAAAACAAATGAAACCATGAACCAAGTTAAAACAATATTGTATATAATTTAAAAGCAGTAAAAGCAGTTAAAACAATGTGCCAGTGAATTTAACCATCAAAGGCTTTGTTAAAAAGCCAAGTTTTTACTTGGCATCGAAATGAAATCATTGTTGGCACCAATCAGGCGTCCAAGGGGAGGGCATTCCACAGTTGGGGTGCCACAGCAGAGAAAGCCCTCTTCCTTGTTCCATCATAATGTATATGTTGCATTGGTGGGATGCGGAGAAGGGCTCCTTCAACAGATCTAAGGTCTCGGGCAGGCATATATAAGGAGAGGCGCTCCCTCAAGTATCGAGGTCCTAAGCTGTTTAGGGACCTTGATACTTGAGAGAGTGCCTCTCCTTATATATGCCTGCCCGAGCCTTTAGATCTGTTGGAGGAGCCCTTCTCCGCATCCCACCAATGGGTGTGTTGGAGGCAGGCAAGTGAAAGGAGAGGAGAGAGGCCTTCTGATTGCCTGTGCCATGGACAATCGCATGGGACACCCCTTTCTTGAGCACCTGCTGTAGTGTCACTAGGCAGGTGGCAACTTCGGAGAGCCCTGTCGGCCAGCAGGGCTCTCCAGAGCTCCTGCTGGAGACAGCAGCAGCAGCAGCAGCAGCAGCAGCAGCAGCAGCAGCAGCAGCAGCAGCAGGCCCTCCTGGGAGGAACAAGGGGAGTACACAATTTGCCACTCCTCCCCACTCTAGTGCCTGAGAGGCAAATCCTGATTCGACGGGCTCACCTAACAAAAGTGCTTTTAAAGAAGACAGAGAAACAAAAAATGCCTCTGCCATTCCTCCTGCCCTGCCCTGCTCATAGGATTTCTCTCTTATTTTGGCATAAGATTTCATGGACTTGAGCCCACCTCATTAAATTCATAAAGTGGCTTAGAAAGTTCAGTCTAGACTCCATAGGATGTTGTGCTTTCATATTTGCTCCTTTTTTAACGTGTTTCGTTTGGATTGCATTCTGTTGCAAAGTTAGCACCTCCTTTGCATCTGACAACTTAGAAGCAAGTCCTGCAACTGCATATCAATTAGTTTAGTTTTTTTGGTCTCAGCTTTCTTTTCTCACCTCCTGGGTTAGAAGGGGCAGGGGTTGCTTGTCTATGACCTTCATATCTTGTCCATTTCCAATTCTGCAGGCCCACAAACGTCTGCATCCCATGAGAATCTGTGTTATAGTGATTGCGCCATGCACACACCGTGGAGTGTTTTTCCATTCGTGGAGTGATTTACCATTTTCCAGGGGCCTTTCTCATGATCCAAAGTGTGTCCAGCCATTGCAACTCATGCATTTTAACTGTTTGCATTCCAGAGCACCAAGAAGCCAAGCATTGCCCCACTCATTCCTTCTGACTGGCATGCTGGCTGGCAATGATGGGAGTAGTAGTCCATCACCTCTGGAGGGCACCAAGGTTGGGGAAGGCTGGATTAGCTGCTTCCCTGTAATGGAAGGATTGGCAGGGACATTCAGAGTTCCTCTCTTCCCATAACATTATCTCATGGCTATAATGGCTTTTTCCAGGTAAGAATATGCAATGACGTGAGAAACAGGAAATCCTTTGATGTGGCTGAGTAAATGAGCCTCCAACATAACCGCTGAGCAGCAGTTAAACAGAAAAGGGTCCTCAGAATTTCACAGCGATAACATCTCATACTGAACTGTTTTTATCATTCAGTACCTGGCAAATAATTTAGATATATCATTGCACATGCAATGGAGCAAAATCAAATTCTTTGACCTATGCTGTATGGCTCCCAATTGACTGATCTCTAAACTCACATACAAATGAGTTGTTTATCTTGAACCAGGAAACTAGCCCTCAGCACAAACGTATAATTGTGTCAGAATGCATGACAAATCACTGCAGGGTTCAACATTTTCCTATGAAGTTAAAGGAAAAGTAGCGGATGTTTTTATCCAGCGTGTAGAATACCATGTCCTAGGTTTAGAAGACAATGATAAAAGAAAAACTGACTGTGCCAGATATACATTAGGTTTAAAGTTTTCAACACGTTTCAAGAACATGATGATCTGTTTCTTCTTTGTTTTTTAAAGCCAGTTGACGAAATAGACCCTGAAGAGGCAGATTTAAAGGCCTGTAAATCATTGGGTGTATTCACTCAGTACTGCATAGTCTACGCATGTTATCCAATGTTGTATACCAAAAAAAAAAAAAATCCTCCAAAAAAATTGAGGGTAAATTAGAAAGTTAGGAAGTTCTCTGTCAAACTATCACCATGCTGGCACAATTGTTTCTCTGCATGCATGATATAGTGTGTAACATGCTTTCAATGCCACAAGAAAGCATGGACTGGGTTCATTGGCAAGTAGGACTTGGTGTGTTTTTAGTTTTTTTAAAAAAAATGTATCTACTCTAATTTTGGTAGCAGTTGCTACTGTTTCATTTTCATCCCAGCTGGGATACCTCTCACGCAATGTCTCAGGCAGCGCTAACTCTTCGGGGAGTACCTCCAAGGCTGGCTATATAGTCTTAGTGAACGTGGGGTGGGGGGAACCACAGTAGAAGGTTACTCCAGTTTGTCTTACTATAGAAGTTGCTTCAGGGCCAAAACCCAAGCAGAACAAATTGTAGAACATCCCAAACGATAACCTTGTAACAGCCAGTTCTACGAGGAAGCTGACAGCAGCCCCGAGTACGATCTACAAAGAGCCCCAGACTTACAAATAAGAACTGTTCAGGGAAGAACAATAGTGCTGAGAACCAGAATGAGCAAAGGACAGTATTGTAACACTCTATCATATTACACAAACTTCAATTTGTTGTCAACATGGATTATACTACAGAGAAATTTTTGTGTGACCGTGTTAAACAGTGCAGACATGGTAGGGCAGGTTCTTTTCATAAATGCCTCAAACAGGGACAAACTAGATGCTGCCTTAAATGTAGAGCTGCTGTTTAGACGTGTTGACACATCTCTAGCACCCCCTTCTGCACTATCTAATAGAATGCACACACACACACACCCAGTCCCGGTGCTGTGCCAATGTTCTGTTTTGCTCCCCATGCCATTAAAAAACAACGTAGTGATGAGGAAATTGCTATGGGTGGGGCAGAATGAAACAAAGAGCAGCTGTAACATCCTAGCATAGATCCAAATACGCAAAGTATATTCACATCCCTGTATCTAAGGTAAAGCATAGAAAGAGGTTTGTCAGAATTCTGTCAAGGAAAAAGATTGATGAAGGTTGCTTACTTTGACCGGAGAAGGCAAAATGGAGTGCTGTGCCTCGGTCGGCTGTCCCACATCTTCAGGAAGGGTTGGCATGATGGAAGGTGAAGGACACGTTGGATTGCAATGTGGACTAAAGAGACCATGCGCTGATGGGAATGTCTGTTTCAAGTTAACCTCTGAAGATAAGCACTGTGGGGTCTTGTGATCCCAAGACTACAGTAGATGCCAAAAATACAAATCAAATCCATTTAAAGGCCAGGCTGTTAACACTGGGATCACTTTATAATAACAAGCAGCAATAAAGTTTAAAGCAACAACTTATGTTTCTCCTTGTGTTTTATTAACTAGGCCTTTCAAGGTCTAATGTAACACAGTAAGAATATTAAGAGGAACTTTTTCAACATTCCTTGAATTATTGCACAGAAGGTTTCCTTGGCGGGCTTCAGGGTGCTCCCTTTTTCAATTAAGTTAGACCTCTACGTTAGCTCTCCATGAAAGCCTTATGAAAAGAAAAGAAACCATTGCAATGTGCTACACTGCAACCACAGCATTTGAGAATGACATTTTCCCTTAACTAATATGTATTTTGCATGGATATAGCTTTGCGCACACAAAGCATTTCACATACATATATTTCAGTGGTGAGCTCTGTCCTCACTCAGGTGCCGCTCTGGGAGGCATTCCTGGGCAGAAGGCAACTTGCCGTTGGTAACCGAAAGCCATGGGAGGGGGAGGAGGCGGGCCCAGAGAGCCTAATGGCTGCCAGAAAGCCCACGTTGCCTCCCTCCATCTGAATAACTTGCCGCCACCTCACACTGGCGAAACCACGGGGTTTGGTGGCAGAATGGCATCAACTCAGCACTGTGAAGGCAGCCCATAGTATGGCAAGCCAGCAGACCAAGAGAAGGAGATTAGCCAATGATGTTTTTCAAGAACCCCAGAAGGGAGAAGAGGGCAGCAGTGGGGAGGTGGTGACTAGGGGGGATTTCCTATCTCCTCCTGGTAGACAGGAATCAGTGGAGGAAATCTGATGCTTGTGTGTGCTTGGGATGCAATACAATAGCTAAGCAATAAAAAAGTGAAGTCAGGTATGTGGGATTGTCAGATGAACAGGCATTTCAAACTAAAGCCTTCTCCACAGCCACAAGTTCTCTTTAGGAACAGTTTATGAAACCGTTTTCATGCTGTATAGGTGATTTGTGTGTTTTTTAAAAATGGGACTTTCCCAATCCCCTTTCCAATGCACTCGATAGTTTTGTTTTTGAGAAACTTGCAATGTTTTGTGGTTTCTATGGTCAATTTAAGAACTTCCTGACACAGAGCCTGGGATCTCATCTCTGTGTCACAGAGCCTGGGATCTCATTTTTTTCCCACTGAAATCAATGCAGAAGTCATGCCTATAAATGATCCTCAGGACATTAAATTGTTCTACTTGCATCTAAGTGCCATTAGCACCCATGCCCAAATAGCTACAGTACCCAGAATTGTCTTTTTTATGCTGTACTACAAAATAAAACCTTTAACTGTTCCTCAGCCTTGTGTACTTCTGGTGTTCTCTCTCCATTGCTTGTTATATAAAATATTTTCATGGATAATATTCCATGGAAATATATACTCTTATGCATTAGGTCCTGAGATTATAGAAGTGGATTATAGAAATGGAGAAACTGTTCCCCAGTAACCAAAGCACTACTGTTTGCTCACAGTGCTTTTTCTCCACACTTTCCAGTATGCATGGCATCCATCTATTGCAGCCTTCCCTAGTTGGACTACAGCTTCCATTATTCCTAGCTGTATAAAAATAGATTCCCTAGACATTGTAGAAATTGTAAAATAAAATACAATAACATTCAAAATACAACCACCATCAATATCACAGGAACTAGAACATACTAAAAATTTTACAAATATAAATACACCAACATCATCTTTGACCTTTCAAAGGTCTGGCAGAATAAAAAACAGGTACCAAAAGGGCATTGTGCAAACAACCTATCATTTTGGGGGGCAAGTGGGGGGGGCATTGCCATGGCGTTCCCCTCCCTTGCAGCCACCCCCTGAATTTCAGATTGAGGGGACACCTGGAAGGGGGCTTCTGTAGAGGACATAAACACATGGGTAGATATATATGGGAGGAGATATTCCACCAGGCCCAAAGTCATCTAGAACTTTACAGGTCAAAAACAGCACTTTGAACTGGGCCCATAAACAAATTGGAAGTCAGTGGAGGCGAAAAACGACTGGCATAATACGCTCATAACATTTGGTTCCAGTTAGAACTACCCCTGCCATCTTAAGCGCTAGCTGAAGTCTCCAGGCCGTGTGCAAAAGGCAGTCCCATAAATAATGCATTATAGTAATCCAAGAGGGAGATTACCAGGGTATGGATGATTGAATCCAAGTTATCCACTTCCCGATAAGGAGCTCCATCAGATGAGTGTTTTTTTGCACACTTGTTACTGGGCACTCATGGATTTTCATGGCTCCCTCTCGTGACATCGTCTGCCTCCCGCACGCCTCCCGCCCCTTCTAGCCTTCTTTGTACGACAAAAAAACACCCCAGTAAGTCCAACATATTTTTTGAGATGGAACTTGCTGCTATCCCTTGCTGTGTGCAGGAGAAGCAGCATGATCAAAACAGGCCACTAAATGGGCCACCTGCACATTGTTTACTTCCTCTTTCGAAAGAAGTAATGAGGAACAAATGTATGGGTGGAGAAGCGACGGTAAGGAAATGCGATTCCCCCCCCCATGTGATGACGCTCAAGGTCATAGCTGGGATAACAATGCAAGTTGGTAAAAGGCACTCAGTGCTCATAGGCCTCCAAAGACAGTAATACATCCAAGAATGCCCGCAAGGCACCAACCTAGTTCTTTAGGGGATAGTGCAACCCCCTTCAGAACAGGTTGAATTCCACTCATCTGGACTGAAGAACCATCTACCAACATAAATGCTGTCTTGTTTGCATTGAGCTTCAGTTTGTTATCCCTCATCTAGTCCATTGCCATGGCCAGGCACTGGCCTAGTTCCCCCACAGCCACACCCAGTTCTGAAGAGGAGAAATAAAGCTGCATGTCATTAGCATATGGATAATGACAACACACTTGGTTTCACGTCAATGTTCATGAGCATGGGGGATAAAATAGAACTCTGCAGGACCCCAACATGAAAATGCTGCTGGATCGAGCAGAAATCCCCAGCACCATCCTCTGAGAATGGCCATCCAGGTATGAACAGAACCACTGTGATGCAGTCGTGCCCTCACCCAACTCAGAGAGTCCCTCCAGAAGATATCATGATTGATGATACCGGAAGCCATTGAGAGATTAAAGAGAATCAACAGGGCTGTACATTCCCAGGGCCAGCCCTCTCATAAGGTGGGGTGAATCCCCTGCCTCAGGTGGCAGGGCGGAAGCAGCAGCAAATTGCTCACTCCCCCCAGTCCCGCCAGGAGCACTTGCTCACTCCCCCCAGTCCCGCCAGGAGCACTTGCTCATTCCCCCCAGTCCCGCCAGGAGCACGTGCAGCCCAGTAATTAACACTGGGCTGAGGTGGTATAAACCAAGGAAGAAACCCCATGGAATCACCTGGGCATGAAATCCAAGGCCTGACGCATCCCCCCTTTGGCAGAACAGATTTTAAAACTAAGCATTTTATAAGCTGTAGAAATTGGTTCCCTATTATGCATGTTGCAAATTAATTTAAAAAAAGAAAACAAAAAGAAAACCCTCGACCTCTCCCTACATGTTGCTATTCTAATTTTATTCAATAGACTATAAATAGGTTCTGTTTAGATTTTGCATGTTTCAGAATTTCATTGCTTAAAATAGAGCGGCAGAGGATTAATCCTCACCCCAAGTCTCAAATCTCAGTTGCTAGATGCAAGGCAGTTTCTTGTATCACTGAGCAGTTTAGAAAATATAATATCCAGGAAGTGATGTTCTGGGAGTTCTATTCCATAAAAGGAAAAAGTATTTAGAAATGCTTGGCTTTCAAAACTGTTCCCTTCTTACAGCTCATCTGACCACAGCAGGGAAAGCTGAATACAAATAATCAGTAAACTTACTCTCTGACTCACGGCTGAATACTTTGCCAAATGAAGGTGCTTTACTCCATCTTCAGTGCTAGCCGGACTGTTGTCCTCAAGGGTTCTGTTTAACCATAGCAAGCATAAAAAAGGAAAACACATAAATATCTTGGCACTTTCATACTCTCTTTGGGCATGACATGCAGCTCTCAGGGGTAGCCCTGAAACAGTATTCCCCTAGTGAAGACTATAAAACTTAAAACCTACTGTTTAAAGCATTTCCAACTGTTCATCCAAGGACCAGTTACATACATGTTGCTAAAACTGTTTTCAAGTTATAGTGGGGAGGGTAAGGAGTACTTAGATCTTGTCTTTCATATTGATCCCCAATGCTACTGGGACTGGAAAGAGGGAGGACTTCATCTAAGCTGAGTGAACTTCGATTTCATGGCTTCAGCTTCCTATGTAATTCGAATTATTTCTCAACCCTTTATTTTGGTGTGCCCTCCCCACTCCCCAACCAACCATAAGAAGATAAGAACCACATTGGATTAGATAAAGGTCCATCTAGTACAGCATTCTGTTCACACAGGGGCCAAGCAGCCTGTGGGAAACCCACAAGGAAGACATGAGTGCAATAGCATCCTCCCACCCAAGCTCCCCAGCAACTGCTGCACAAAGACATGCTGTCTGTAATGCTGGAGGTAGCATATAATCATCAGGACTAGTAGCGATTGACAGCCTTCTCCTCCATGAATTTTAAAGCCACCCATCACTAGATGCTGTGGTAGTGAGTTCCATAATTTAACTATGCACTATATGAAGAACTACTTCCTTTTATCTATCGTGAATCTCCCACCAATCAACTTCACGGGATGACCCTGGGTTCTAGCATTGTAAGATAGGGAGAAAAATGTCTCCTATCCACTTTCTCCACACCATGCATAATTCTGGAGTTGTTTTGAGGGACACATGGGTAGCTGCTGGGTGGGAGAAGGGAAATCCATTCTACTAGTGGCTGACCAGTGTCACTGCTGTTAGAGCAGTGCGACGGTGGAATCAGCTACCTAGGGAGGTTGTGGGCTCTCCCACACTAGAGGCCTTCAAGAGGCAGCTGGACAACCATCTGTCAGGGATGCTTTAGGGTGGATTCCTGCATTGAGCAGGGGGTTGGACTCGATGGCCTTGTAGGCCCCTTCCAACTCTGCTATTCTATGATTCTATGATTCTATGAACTCCAACTCAATGGATTTCAATAAAATAAAAACTTTCAATCCAATTTCAAAAATTTACTAAAAATAGTTTATCAAGTTTATAAATTATAAGGGATACACCAATTAAACTATTCTTATGTCAAAACAATTTAGTCTCTCTTCTGAGATCTCCGGGTTTTTTTATGATCAAGACATTTAAAGTATGTATGTGTGTGAGGTCCAATTTTCTTTTAATGAAAACATGATCCAATGATTTTAAATTAGCTCTAAAAAGATTTGAGGCTTGTTTTGGACATGAAATAGTCAACACTATATGACTGAGCATTCCATGAATGACTCAAATGTCCAAACTGAAGGATTTCTTGCTTTATTGATGTCTTTCTGCAATATGAAAGATCTGGTAGAGATTAAACTTCTAATAATATCAGTTATCTCTCCCCCCCCCACTTTTTTGGGGGGGCTGAGAAGTTGCCAAATGATGTTACAGCCATTTAAGAAAATTGATTGTTTGCTAGGACAGATTACATCGTTATTTTAATGACCACATTTCTTGAGATGTTGGGATGGGGGAGAACAGAAGACAACAAGGAAATGAAGAGCTTTTCTACAGAAGGCTGTTAATCCGCTGTATCTACTTTTGGTTTTGTCCAAGAATTGAGATCCAAGCACTACACGAAGAGCGTCTTCCACAAAACTGAAGTCTGCCCAGCATAGGAGTCACTGATTAGGCTTACAATTCTGGGTTTTGCTTTGGCGCAACACTTCAATACCTGGCTGAAGACTTTCAAACTGCTCAGCAATATCCTTGTTATCTCTGAGAAAGCAAAACCGTTACTGGAAATCTGCCACTTAAATACACAGGATGTACCATAATAATAATAAAATGAATTATGACAAAGAGGTCTGGTGTGGTCTGAGTCTTTGTTCAAAGCTTCCAAAGGATGTAAATATTATTCCTCTGTGAAGAACTTGATGAACCATGGTCAAATCCAACATCATGAGAGCAGCCTTCCCTCTAGAGATTGGGGGCGGGGGGATGTGAGGCTGCAACGTGGGGTGGGGGGTGGGGAGAATCACTCCCCACCATCCACTGCTCTTCCGTCAGCAGGAGGGTTCATTGGATACCACCCAATAGTAAAAAATAAAAAAATAAAATTGGCATCATAAAGTCAGGAAATCTGAAAACACTTGTTTGGCTTGCCTTCAAAGTTATGGAGATACTGATAATTTATGTCAAAATTTAACAAAAATGTTATCTATCTAAAAAGATATATTATTATACCAATGGTTTCCACTTTGGTCCTCAATTCCAAAATGAGTTATATAATTCCAGGTCCTAATGAATTAAACTAGATATTCAATGTAATTTAATTGGTTTTCCATGGATTCCTTCCCAAAAACTTCCCATGGAGTTCCTCTATTGGAGAAACTTTGCAAGTACTATTTAAACAACAGATCCATATTTAATGAAGTGTATAGATAAGCCCGTAGTAAGGACATGAAAACAAAATTAAAGATGGCTTATTTGTGACATCTAATGTAGGCTTTGGTATTAAGTCACAGCAGATTACAAACACATGGAAGGGATACATTACTTAGCACTCTTTGTGGCACAGGTAATGTGTAGCAGGTGTCTAGATCAACCACATAACCACCTATCATAGAGCACTTGCGGTAGGAATTGATTCAGTACTTGAACAAGAAACAAATATTTTCTAGGGGTACTCATTAGGGCAAATCCCATGCTGGGAAAGTGAGATGATAAAGAAGTACCTTTGAGGAAAGAAATCTGCACTGTGTACAATAAAGGTAGAACTGTGTACATATGTTTCACTACAACTAGATAGTGAGGGTTTTTTTTTAAAAAAAACCCTATCATTTATGTTGAACAAATCCAGAGCACCCAATTCCACACAACTCATAACATGTGAAGTACTCTATACAATAAGGATAAATTTAAAATAGTTCACAGGGCCGCAATTACACTGAAAGTCTTAAAGCAGTATATTATAACTGTGGAGACTAAATATCCCAACATGAAATAAAGAATACCAATCTCTTTATAGAATGGTAGTATGTTAGTACCAAGCAGAAGTAGAGTGGACAACAGAAAAAGACCAAAACATGAAGACTATAAGTGCTGAGCAATTAACCACTGCTCCGTATTGTTATTTAAGATGCTGCTTTAAGAAAACACAGCCTTGGAAAACAATTTCAGATATAAAGCCTTCATATCTCCCAGTTTTATGATAATAATAGTAACAACAACAATGGATACTTTGGTTAGCAAATGGAGTAAGTATTCAGTTCCTTTGTACAACCAACTCTTAATGTTGTCCTGCCATCCTCCTATATTCAACAACCCCCAAACACCTCAAAAAGCTGAACAGAGCATTTCAGGTCCATATAAACTTTACATTATAAAGTATTTCCATCTTCGCTTTATTTGTTCTGAGGCATATGCTATATCTTAAATTCATTGCCTGCTAATGAAGGTATTTCATTTGCACTAAAGTCTGCTCTCAGTTGATAGCTCCTACTAACAGTCAACATTTTAAACCTGTTATTGGACTGACCCATTAAAGTTTACAACCCTCTCTTTGTGAATTAAAAAATGTTTGCAGCAGTAAACAACTTGCTTTTACATTGGCTTAGCTTTGTTTGAAAAGTGATCATATATTTCTCCTGGATACCTCGTCAAGAATGCACTTTGTTTCACCTGTTTAGACTGATTAGAAGAATTGGACGCAAGCAAAAATCTGAATCATTTTTGGAAGTCCCCGTCCAATGGAGTGTGGAAGGACATCTTTGCCAACTATGTCAACCATGCACTCAGGTACATGCCAATGCCTGGGTTCCAGGTCTCTCTAATTCAGAACACTAATCAAGATCTTGTCCTGGTAGGTTTACAGAAAGTTATAATTTTACAAAACTGTAAACAACTCAGGTTGCTTTTGGTGAGAAAAAACTTCTCTATTTTTACTCCAATTAGTCAATGCAAAGTTCCCCCAAAGTATGTCCTTTTTTAGAAGCAAATAGGATTCTTTCCCTTTCAGTCATCCATCAATCTAACCTTTCCTTTTCTGTTCCGTGTGCCTTCAGATGACTTGCCACTGTTTCTTAAGTTTAGCACACTCCTTGGATGCTGAGAAGGCCTTCAATAAAATTCATTGGAAGTTTATGCTTGTTGCATTCAGTAATTTTGGTGTTCCGGTGGAATTTTTGAAATGGGTAAGAATATTACATTCGACCCCAAGAGCAAGAGTTATGACCAACAGCTAGTTGTCAGCTTTTTCCTGCTTGGGTAAGGTTTTAGACAAGGATGTCCACTTTCCCCTTTGATATTTGATCTATGTTTGGAACCTCTTGCTTGTACAATTAGACAGAACAGTAGTATTCATGGGTTTGTGCATGCTGACTTAGAATTTTAAATTATTCTTTATGCTGATTGTCTTTTATTGTTTAGTTCTAAATTCCAGGCATCTATTCCTGCTTTGGTGAAATTGATTAACACTTTTGGTGAGCTGCCTGGTCATTCCATAAATTGGTCAAAGTATGAATTGATGCTGAGTGGAGATAGTGTACTTCTAGTGTGTTGTCTATTGGGCAATTTTGATGGTGCCCTGATTTTATTACCTATCTAGGAATACTTATTCCCAGAGATATATCTTAATTGATTAAAATAAATTTTAATAAGCTGTTTAATGAGATTGTGCAAGACATAGATAGAGGGGCATAGTTAAAGTTGAGTCTGTGAGGTAAATTCAACACAGTAAAGATGAATATTATACCTCAAATTATGTATGTCATGGGTGGGATTCCTTTGCTTATACCTGTCAAATTTTTATATTTGTTGGAGATGTAATGCACCTGATGCTTCTTTAATCCATGTGTTCTGGCAATGCCCAATATTTGCCCCCTTTGGGGACCAAGTCATAATAAGGATAAACTTTGTATTGAAACAGTCTTTAATATAGAATTATGTACATGCCCTCCTAAACTATCTTGGAAGTTAATGCAGAGTCAGCTCAAATGGACTTAGCTGATATTATTATTATTATTATTATTATTATTATTATTATTATTATTATTATTTAGCTAATAATATCAGCTAAAAGACTGATATTATTATGTTGGAAGGATAAATATTCACCTCCTATAATACAATGGACTGAGAACTTAAAAACACAATCAACATTTGAATGGGTGTTATATAGACTCCCTTTGCGAGTGGATATTTGGATGGCTATTTGGCATGCTGTTCTTGAAACCTATGCATAAGTCCCCCCTCCCACTTTTTTTTCTTTTTTTGAAGAATGGTGTATCTGATGGGGGGAGACAACATTGCTATGCATGTAATGTTTGCTCTTTTATCTGTTTTCTTCACGGTTTGTTTTCTGTTCTGTTTTGTCAAATCCTCAACAGAAAAGCAAAAGCAAAAAAAGAAAAAATGAGATGCTTTCACATTCAACTGTTATATAACTTGTTAAAGGTCCATCAGATATTACAAACAGAGAAGGAGAAGGCTGAAGAGTTTCCTCAAGTCCATTATGCACGATTTCAGCTTTTGTTCCACCCACTACAACAGCAATAGCATCAGAGATATATAGGATGATGAAGACTTCTTCCATCCATCTCCCACCATCCTGCCTACCACTGAGGCCTTTGCTATAGGCGCAGTCCAGTTACCTCAAAGTGACCATATACTGCCTCTTTCCCTTCCTCCTGAACCTGTTTCATGTTCTATTTGTGGGGAAATTTTAGAAACACAGTGGCCCCTGCTCTATAATCTTTCAGAAGATGGCAGAGGGATACTGTTCACTCATAGTATCCCTGTCAGTACTAGCTGGACTGTCCACTTTTATGGGAGGTGGGCAGGTTTTGTCCCAAATGTGATGTCTCCAATGGTACTACTGTTCTCTATAAGGAATGAGTAGCAGCCGTACATTTACGTGGCAGAAAGTGGGTACATCTGATGGTACTACTGTAGCAGCAGCTAAATTTGTTCCCTGCTCTTGATGACCACAAAAGAATCCAGAATTTGTTTATTAGCCACTTCCTTCTCCCTAACATTACAAAAATAATAATGCCATGGTGGTTGAGACACTCTAAAATATCTAAGAGTTCCTATACTAAGGACCAAGCTGTCAGCAAACCAGTGAAAAGTAACATTTTTGCTGTATTTTGCAATTTCTGCTGAAACGTCACCATCTTTGGGATAAATCATGTTAAACACATTGATTGAAGTGCTAAAAACCCTCGTTTGTTCTTAAGTCATAAAAATATTATTTTTCCTGTGGCTAACGTTATGAATTTAATTTGACATTTCGGGTGTGTCTTTACGTCTAACTGCAATTTTGCATAGTCAACCCATTGCCTTAAAATATAAAATAAAAACAAAGTGGCTGTCCTGTAAAATTAACAGCTGACCAGAGGTATAACACATTTCCCTTTCAGGAGAGGTCACTAGTATGTAAACGATCCTCCCATCACAGATGAGAGACCCCAGGCACCACTAAATTTGTCTTACCTGGCCAATTTATTGTGATAGTGGTATCTAAACATACATTCTATCCAACAGTGAACAACATTTGGCTCCATTATTAGTTACCATAGGAACCTATTATGGATTGCATGTGCTATTCCAAAATCAAGGAGATATTTTAGGAAAGGAACAGGAAACAAAGGGAGATATGATGTCTCTTTACATTTGTAATGCTAGTACACTTTCTGCTTCCCAGAAGTAGGTTTTTGTTGCTGCTGCTGCAATGTTTTATTTCAGCCTTGCTCCATTAACTGACCATTTCTTTTAAAATGCTGCCAAATAGGAATTTTCAACAAATTTAATAACCCTTTTAATGAAACATCTTCCTTTTGAGAAAACATGCATCGTTTTAGGAACAGCATCTCCTCATACAGTGTTTATTGAAAAAGGACTTTAAGTTTACAAGGTATTTTATTAAAACAATTCTCAAAAAACAAAATTAGATTCACTTTACCTTCTATAATTTTGCCCATGTTCTGTTTTATAGGCATGCCTTTTCTTGTTTAGGAGATTTTCATTGGAACCTTGTCCCTGGCCCAGGAAGAACAGATTAGGAAACGTCCGACATCTCTTTCGAGTCGAAATATGTTCTAAATTCAGTGCATCTATGATTAACGTACAATACTGGAAGATCAGAAACTAGGAGGCAACACTGTGTCTTATGTAATTTGCAAAAAAAGATTTTTGCTATAAACATTAAAGTTGCACTAACAAAAAATTCCATTACAGCATATTTTAAAAGTACAAGTTAAATCTAATCTGATGCAACCTGACATTTTGGGGAAACTGCAGCTTCAAGCATATAGAATAAGATGAGGAAGAGAAGGAAAATTATTTAAAGGAATAGCTAGTTCTGAAAACAAATTCATAAAATTATAGTTTTTGTTTTGTATATGCGAAGAATTTTGCCTGCCTTTTCCTTTGAAGACACTACAGGAGAAAGCAGGTTAAATGAGTGAAACCAGTTTTTATGCTAATTCTTCTTCAATATTCCGTGATTTCCCAAACTACTTTTTTGATGGGTTTTCTAGTTCTTGCAGTTTTCATGTGCTACAAACACATGTATGTTCTATCCTAGTGTAGGGGTGTGCACGGACCCCCCAATCCGCTTCGTGGCCCGATCTGGAAAATCCGGATCGGGCCCGATCCTCTTAACGCTGCTCCACCCGTCTCCCGCTCT
Source organism: Elgaria multicarinata webbii (assembly GCF_023053635.1). Classification (NCBI taxonomy): domain Eukaryota; kingdom Metazoa; phylum Chordata; class Lepidosauria; order Squamata; family Anguidae; genus Elgaria; species Elgaria multicarinata. Next base: position 97,659,439 of record NC_086172.1, read on the forward strand.
GCGGAGCGAGATCCGGCTTCGCCGCCGTGACTACATGGTCGGCGGCGGCGCAAGATAAGCCACCCACCTCGCCCCCTTAACTTCCTCCATCGCAGGCTTCAATTGAGGCCCCAGTTGAAGCCAGAAGAGGCCTTGGCCTTCACTTCCAGCTTCAACCAGGGCCTCAATTGAAGCCCGCAACGGAGGAAGGTAAGCGTCCCTCCTCCCTACTCCCTTACCTGGCGCCAGTGCCGCCACAGCACGGATGGCAGCGCCGGCAGCGCCAGATGAGTCCCCCTCCCCCCCACTTACCTGCAGGCGAAGCTCCGGATTGAGGCGATCCTCTTCGCCTCGACCCGCAGCCCCCCCCGACTCTCTTCGCCTCCGCCTTTTCCGGAGGCGAATTAGGCCGCCTCGCTCCTGCTTCTCTGAACTGAAGAGAAGCGGAGCACATCCCTATCCTAGTGATATTGTAACTCTTTACTCGTAAGTGTAGTTTTAATGTTGTAGAATCTGTTTTGAAAGGTTTTCCCTCCCTTCTCCCCGCCATGACTTTCTCCCCTCTTCTACCTCCATCACACCAGGGGGAAACATGCTCCCTACCGTCACTTCTCCACCCGTGTTTTCATTCCTCAGTTACTGCCTCTTTCAAAAGGAAGTATGGGCTTCGTGCTCATTGTGTAAGTACACAACGAGCACGAGGCCCATTGAGTCCACCGCTCTAATGGCGCTGCATCTCCTGCACACAGCAGGCGAGAGCAGCAATTCCGTATTTAAAAATACATTGGACTTAATGAGGGGGGCGGGGTTTTGTCACAAAAGAAAGGCCAGAAGGGGTGGAAGGCGTGTGGGAGGCCGACGACATCATGTGAGGGACCTGAGAAAACTCCGTTGAGAACCCAGTAATGAGCGTGCAATAAAACACTTGTCGGATGGAGCTCTTTGTTCCGTGCTCTTTTCTCACACTGATTTAATGGGTTTTGCTGGCAGGAAAACAAACCAACCAACAAATGCCAACAACAGTACTGTGACATCCTCCCTGTCTTTCCCCTCCTCCTTCATGATTATTTTTTGGCAGTTATTTTTTGACTGCACACATATGGAGTTGTGTCACTGTGAATTACCACACAATTAATTTTTTAAATCTACACTGCTGCGCACTATGAGAGCTGCAGCCACGAGACTAAAAAAGAAAAGAAAAAAGGCAATGGCAACGGCAACGCGCCCTCCCATTTCTCCCACAATTGCAGCATTCCGCTGGAGTTTGTGTTATGCACTTGCATTGCAGCGACACACAAAAACACAAGTGGCTTTTCGAAATCGTCCAATGTGTCCCACAATTTGTACACTGTGTGTTTATATGTGGAACTCAAGTATGTTGTAAACATGGTGGATACTACGCTGTGTGCCCCTACTGCAAATATTGCATTTTGAAAAAATACCAACACAGCAGTGCATTGCACGTAAAAGGGGCTATAGGGTAGATATCCCCTCGGTATAAGAAAATTGATACATCGATCATATTTGAACCAAATCAAATTCCTAGAATGTATTTATTTTACCTTTTGCAAAGGGAGGTGTAGAGAAAGAAAAGTACAATATAGAAGGAAAGAAAGGGAGCTGCTGATACACATCTAGTTCTTGGTTTACAAAGTGACTTCCAATTTAGCTGTGTTGTTGGGATCTCAACTACTAAGATGCAAACCTTGGTTTCAGAAGGGAGTACAAAATCCCCAAGTCGGGTTGTGTCAACCTTTCCAAAAAGTCACTCAGCAAAATGAGTACACTCATTAAATACCACATTTAAAATCAAATGGCATTGTAGGATGAACTTCCAAATGCCTTTCAAGTCACGGGTATTCTTGCTATCAGGATACAAAGTAGAGTTTTAAAATGTTCTTACCAAAAAACCACACACCCACACACCAAAGTTCTTCCTCTTAAGAAAAGGCAAGGCATGTCCCTAAAATGCCACATTTTGAAGTCACAGAGACTTTTCCAACACAAAGTTTTATACGCAAGTCTCAGGAGACTCTTTATTGTAACTTTCCATGGTATTTATGGCAACATTCACATCCACTTTAAATGCTTTTAAAATTGGCACTAATGTGCTCTTTATTTCTTCTAAACTAGTGACCCCACATTACAAAACTATTGAGTTACTTGTCCTATTCTATTTTTCCTTTTATTGAAGGATTTTAATTACAAAGAATTGCAGTGGCTTTGAAAGTAAATTTAATCCATAGAGTTTTCAAAGCAGAAAAGACTTCACAAGTTTTCTAGAATTAGGCAGGATCTACACTACTGCTTTATAACAGTTTATAATAGTATTGATAACTGTTGGGCCCTTGACACATTCCATATACAGTTTTCAAACTGCTTTCAAAGTCTTATATCCTGCTCGGTGCAGATCTGGCCCTTGTTATACTGCCTGTAAAGGGGGGTAGGAGGCAACTGACAGGATACCAAAATTTCTCCCATTTCCACAGCGCTCACTAAAAACAAGTGTCTACTACGGCTGGTGTGCAGAAGCTCTTTCAGCCCGAGGGCCAAATTCCTAATCAGAGAAGCTCTCAGGGGCTGTATTCCTACTGCGAGTAATAAAGCCTTAGGAGAGGTATTGCAAACCTTTTAGAAGGAGAAAAAAACCCTGCACAAGAGCCAGGAAGCCACAAAAAATTCAGTCGTTGAGGGAAAGGGGTGGAGGCATCTGGGGAACCCCAGAGAGCTGGATTGTGACCCCAGGCAGGGTGGATTTGGCTCCTGGGCCTGAGGTTCTGCACCCTTGTTGGGGGTGTCTTCATGCTAACATGTTGGTGCCACATCCCTCAAAACCCCCGCGCTTTCCCTTCCCAGGGGAGGCGCTGGGTGATCCTGATGCCGAGGAGGGAGCATGAAGTTTCTGGGCGGCCACCTGAGGACCAGAGCTGCTCCGGCCCTCTTGCTGGTGAAAGGTGACCAATCGCATTCCACCAGGCACCTCCCGGCCAGAGTGAGGAGAGGGGCTGCCTTGATGCCGTCTTGAATGTCCCAGGGTAAGTCTCTGACTTTTTTTCTCCTCAGCTTCAGCAAAAAGCCCCGGTATGAGTGCGTGATTGCAACAGCATCGTATAATCAACACCGCACACCCACACCAGCTCTTTCCAAACATTTAGACAGCCCCCAAGTCTAAGGTCTGGTTCACATGACCATTTATTGCACAGTAGCTGCTGCTATCAATCCTGTAGATAGATAGTGTAAAATAGCTAAATATTAAGCTTTTTAAAAAAATTATAATGCACTTGCAGTTTCCAAATACAAGCGGGGGCAAGCATGCTTATGACTTGAAAACCACCAGCTAATCTGCTTCTGTGAATTGCCCTGGTTCTTAGTTTACAGCATCCACAGACTGCCGATCCTAAGCTTTACTGAGTACAAAGCATGTCCCCAGATTTATGGATCCTAGCACTACTAATTAAAAGGCATTCTGTAGCTACTTATCTTTCCCTCCTTAACATAATTCTTTGTGGTAAAAAGAAAAGATGGAAGAAGCAGTGAGGAAACAAGGGAAGGTAAGAAATGGAAGACAACATCATCTGAACACCCCCTAAATTTTCATGAATGAGGTAAGGTGATTGCACAACAAAAATGTGGTCTGGAAGTGCCCCGGGTTTGTCTGAACTTACAGGGGGAACAGACTCTAACACCCAAACTATGCCTTACACAAACTCAGGTCCCTGGCCTCAGTACTTAGCTTCTTAAGAAAGGGTGCCAGGTCAGGGTCGATCAAAGACAGAATCTGGGAGCTAAGCTTTGGCTCACAAAGCTCATAGCTTTAAGCCAAATGTAATGCCAGTCTCCTGTTCAGTTCAAAACATAAGGCTTACATTTTAACTAGCATTGAACTGAGCAGGTATCTAGCCTTTGATTTAAAATCATCATCATCATCATAAATTACAGACAGCTCTCCATAATTTCACTGAAAAAACAGACAAGTACTGTTGAGGCACTCAGGGGCAGCTTTTACATACTTAGTCACTTGATCCTTTGCTGCGTTTATTTATTTATTAATTTATTTATTACATTTTTATACCGCCCAATAGCCGAAACTCTCTGGGCGGTTCACATATATGGTATATGGTAAGTGTAGAAATTAAGTTGCTCATACCTATAAGGGATGTCTGAAGCTTGGAGTCATCACTGTCAAGGAGGCATGTTGCACTGGAGGTCAAGAAGGGAAAATAAATCGGCGACACAAGTGTTGAGCTGAACCAAGCTGCACCGTCCTATTTTATATTTTTTAAAAAAAGGCAAAGGCCTGTTAGAATGAAGTTAAGTTTTACTCAACTACCAACTCATATAAACTAAACCCCCAGATCCATCCTAACACAGAACCATCTCAGCTTAAACAATTTTCTTAACTTTTTCTGTGCCAAGCATCACCTTTACACATGATCATCAATTCCAGAATGGTAACCCACAATTTTCTTCAGTGAGTGTCGGGTCCATCCTCCAGCCGTTTTGAACATTCAACCCTCGTCTAGGCCAAGTTAGGTTTACTACGGGAAATTCAAACCCAAACCCTATAGTTGAATCATGGGAAGAACAACCCACAGTTGACCTAACTACTAATTGTAGCTTAACTGTGGATTGTTTAACCTACGATTCAACTTTGATGTCCAGATTCAAAATGGCAGTGGAATGTGCCTGGCACACAAATATTCAAAATGTCCATTTAATGTGCCTGGCATACCATGTGGCAAATCTTGGTTTAATTAATCCACGATTTGCTAGCATTACGTGTGAACGGGATCTTAGTTTGTTGCAATAAAGAGTCTTGTGGCATCTTAGAGGCTCACAGTTTTATTGTAGCATAAGCTTTTCTAAAGTAGAGCTCACTTTTTCTGGTGCATGAAGTATTGCCATACATGGTGATGGGGACACCATGTGTATTCCCTCTGTTCCCTTTGAGTTAAGCTGCAATCTTCACAGTAACTCAAGTGGCAGATAGACTTTTGCAGCAACAACATATTTTGTGAATTATTCAATACACACACATAACACACATCCATACAGAGAGCGTGCGGAAGGGAGGGTGAGAGATCTGGATTATTGCTGCTACCTGCATTTTTGGACTCTCCTTTGGAGTGTGGCTACAGGGATAGTCACACTGAGAACCTACACTTCGAAATGTAACACTACACTACTGATGCCCTCCCATAAGAAATATGTATGCCCCTCAACCCACTATCCTTTCAAAAGCAAGATAAGACCTTTCTTTTTGCTAATTTTCTGTTCTATTGCCTTTTAAATTGGTATTGTTTTAATGTTATTGCATTTTATTTCATTGTACACAAGTTTCAAAATTAGCATACAATTCAATATATCATGCTGGTAGAATCCAGCATGAAATGAGTTTACACAGTTTGTTTCCATTTATTTCAAACTTAATTGAAACCAGGAATTTTTCTCTCACTTAACATTAGAATACCAAATCTAGGAAGATTGGGTTACCACTAGTTACTGCTCTTGTAATGGTTGCTGTAACTATCTTGGATGTATTTGAACTTTACAAAGAAATGCTACAGACATTGGGCCTGTTCAGACGACACACTAAGCCATGATTAGGCCACTAACTCTTTTGCAGCAAATTATTAATGAGCATGTTTAAACTGTGTTCATGTAATCACCATGGTTAGGAATGGTTCACACGACATGCTAAGTCATAATGTTTAGCTCAAAATGCTTAACCACCATGGCTTAGCATGTATCTCTGGCATCTTATTGCATTTTGTTCCACTGTTCTCCATTTTCCCTTCTGTACCCAGGTACATGCCAACTGAGAATACATTCCATGGACATGACAGAATGGGCTCTAATTCACAAAAGCTTGTGCCACAAATTGGTTTGCATTTAATGTGCAACACAACTGATGCTGTGATGACCAAGGACAACAAATGGCAACTTCTGATCAAACCAATTCAACTAGATGGGCCTCTGAGACCGTTGAGCTGAAGTACTGGCAGTGGGCAGGGCCAGTGACATGGCATGAAGGGGGAACGGTCTGATGTTGGGTTCCCCCTCCTGAGGTCGCAAGAGCACCTACAGTCTTGGATGGGGAAATGCAACATATCCTCTGGCCTTTGGGATGCTTTTCCAGGGAGCACAGGATTGCTCTGCCCAGTTCTCAAGTAAGCAAAATAGATTTAAAATGGAAAGAACAGCATTATCCATAATTGGAGAACATTACCTACACTTAATACTATACCCACATACCTGGGAGCATGTCCCATTAAACCCAATGAAACTGAGATGATTATTATTATTATTATTATTATTATTATTATTATTATTATTTTAACTAAAGTAGTAAATGAGGTTTAAGTACAGAGAAAACAGACTTTCAAAATCATATCCTTCATGACACTGTCTAGGTAATTGCTTTGGTCTTATAGAACAAAAGGAACAAAAGGAAGGATACATAGAAGTACGTATAGTTTTCACATACTGTTCTTTTTAGAATGAATAGCCTTTGCTTCATTCCCAAATTGAGAGCGGTCAACAGATGAAATTATTACTGACTCAAAATGTCAGCTGAATATCTGAGAAACTCTTGAGTCAAAGGCCAGGGGAACAATCTGAAAGAACTACTCACAGTATTTAAACTAGGTATCTAATAGAAATTATTGACACAGATTAGGATTTTTTTTAAACCTCCAATTTTAAAAACAGCTAACTCTGTGAATATTGCTTTACAACACAGCAAAACAATACCACATTAAACACAGCCACATCTGATGCAATGTATTATAATTTAGTATACATTTTATACCTCCCACTAACCATGTAGCATAATGTTTTGGGGGTTGTTTTTTGCAAGCAAAGGGATCCTTTGCCAAAACACATTAATTTACATAGAGGCAAAGCACACACTAAACTCAATAGATAATTTCAGAGAGCCATCCATAAAAATGTAATTTGGCCAGCTGCCCATGGGTTCGGACACCAGATAATACCACTGGGATTACAATGAAAATGTTAAAATAGTTATCCCACATTGCTTATTTATTTTTAGTGGCATCAGTTCTAGTTCATCCAAGAGTTCTTTGACCAAAGGCCTGTTTTCACAAAGTTTGGGCTGTTTGCATGACAAATCGCTTGGTTCGCCTTGTACCCTAACAGATAGTATAAACACTCAGAAAATGTACTGGTTGTAGAACTTGCTGGTATTGTTCATGCCCACATACTTGCCCACTTGCTTTATACTGTACATCAAACAAATTTAAACTATCACAGCTCTTCCGTCTTCATAAATGCCAGTGTATGTACTGCAGGCCAAGAAAGTTTCAAGTTGCCCACAAAAGAACAAGTGCAACATGAACTAAATCCAAAAATATAGTTCTGGTAGATCTGATGTTTCTTGTTCAAGGAAAATGAAAAAAGTAAATCTTATGCAATAAAGCCATTTGGAAAACTTGTTCCAGTAAATTTCTAGTGTTTCAGCTTTTATATTTCACTAATTCCAGTGTCAAAGAAAAAATGGATCTGGAAGGATGAATGGAGCCTTTTGAAAGAAGGACCTAGAGCTGTTGGGATTGTAGCAAGCTTAAATCAGCCATGGTAGAATGTCTTCTGAAGGTTAACTCAAAGCACTGATACAGGAAAGAGATGCTACTGAAACGGTGCAATTATCCACCAGTCAAATATTCTTCATACACAGAAAGTATGGTCAGTTTCTATTTCTGAGGCACAACAAATTGTTCAACAAAAAAAGTGATTAATCTGATATAGCAATGACAAATCTGACAGGCTTATTCAAAACACTAGTGGATATCAGCTCCCTGTTCACATCTTGGCATGGTTACTCTCTTCTCTAGCATTCCAAAAGGCTAGTTTCACATAATAGACCCGTTTGCAGATTTGTGGAAACTCAATGAAGCGTGAGAAATTGAGGTTCCTCTCCAAATAGCTGGTGACCCCAAAGCTACATAGATCTCTAGAAGCTTTACTCCTTAATACCTAATCAACCATTCCATTCCTTATATTGTGGTTCCAGATGCTGTGTGGCCTGAAGCACCGGAGAGGATATTGCTGCTCTAAACAAATCTAGTATTTAGACTAAAAGTTCCTTGGGGTAGACTGAAGGCAAGTGGATACTGACAAGGAAAGGAAAGAAGGCATCAGGGAGGGAGCCTCAAGGGGCAAAATAATAATAATACTGTAAATTTGGGCCCAATGCATTTTGAAGAAAACCTTCCTTGGGGCACTGTACTATAAAACACAGTTGACTCTTCAAGAGCTTCTTTGCAAATTATTATTCCTGTAGGTAATGATTGGAGAGGTATAGTTGAGCAGAGAAGCAGGAAAATGAGAAGAGGCAGCCTGCCTGCAGCTATGTCTACACCTGAGCCACCACCAGTTGCTTAATGGTCAGAAACTTCAGAACACCATGATGAAGTCCTATTGGCCCTGTGTGTCACACAGCTCTACTGAGTTGATAGCTGCCATACTACTTTCTGGCCAGCTGTAGCAGTGGTGCAGCAGAAAACAGGCCCCTCCCCCCCCCCCCACAATCTGCCAAGGTGGTACAGAGAGTAAAGTACTTGGGCCATGCTATCACAGTCCCTAGTTTGAGGGTGTCTCTACATTGAGGAACCCCCCCCCCCCAATACACACAACCTTACCACCGTTTCGTCTTCTGGAGTTTTTCTGCATTACTACTGTTTTGTTTAGATAGCGACACGGTTTTGAACTGAAAACTTCCCCTCTTGGTAATGCTATTCTGTTCAATGAAACAGTGCCATCTAGTGGCAGAAATGCAGGTTGCTTACCTGTAACTGTAGTTCTTCGAGTGGTCATCTATGCATTCACACATATGGGCTCTGCGCCTGCGCAGAGACCGAACCAGAACCTACTATAGCTGAGTAGAACGTTTTTGGCGGGACCCCCCCCCACACTACCGTGCATGTCCATGGGGTTCCCGCCCTTACCTCAGTTTACAGGAGTCCGACATTGTGCCCCCATAAACATGAGTGTAAATTTAATAAAGTACATTCCACATATAACTGTGTCATTTGTAAGTTTCACACCACCAAGTGGGGATGGTGGGTGGGTTGTGTGAATGCATAGATGACCACTCGAAGAACTACAGTTACAGGTAAGCAACCTGCATTTCTTCATCGTGGTCTCTATGCATCACACATATGGGCGAGTAGCAAGCTGACATACCTTGGAGGTGGGTTGGTGCATCATCTCAGGATCTCTGACAGCACTGTCCTCCCAAATGAGCAGTCTTGTCTTGCACGGGTGTCCAGACTGTAGTGTTTAACAAACGTGGATGGGGTGGACCACGTTGCGGCTCTACAGACATCTGTCAAGGGAACACCTCTGTTGAAGGCAACAGATGTTGCGACGGCTCTAGTAGAATGAGCTGTCACAGGCTTTGAGAGGTCTAGTTTAGAGATAGAGTAGGCAAGTTCAATTGTCTCTACAATCCAGTGTGATAATCGCTGGCGTGAAACAGGGAGTCCATTAAAAGGCTCTCCATAACAAACAAACAATTGATTTGTTTTCCTAAAATTCTCTGTCCTAGCCTTGTAAAAGGCAAGAGCTCTTCTTACATCAAGTGTATGTAACGAAGACTCAACAGGTGTTGTAGAATTCGGGAAGAAAGCTGGTAGAGTGATATGCTGGGACAGATGAAAAGTTGACACTACCTTAGGCAGGAAGGCAGGGTCTGTGCGTAACACAACCTTATCCTTGTGAAAAATAGTATAAGGAGCATCTATCCTGAGAGCTCTAAGCTCACTTGCACATATGTTCTGAAAATCTTCCCATGTCGTCAGAGGGTGAAGCAGGGTCCTGCGAATGTAGAGCATCCTCTGGCGACGGTACCGAAGGGGTAATCGATACCCTAGAATCGGTTTCAGACGGGTAATCATCCTCGGGGGAAGACACAGTAACGATCTGAAGTTGCTGTTGTTCGAGCTCCGATTGCTCTTGATGGGCTGGTACCATAGCGGTCGCTGTCGGTATGGAGGTGCTATGGCGTCGATGAGCTGACACTGGCGAAGGGTGGTGCGACGGAGGGGCCAGTGGGATCTGAAGGACCCTTGAAATCGGAGGAGGCTGGGCATAGCAAGCCTCCGGTGCATATTGGTAATCCCTATCCTGTGGGAAATACCTGTGTGGTCGATAATAATCCCAGTCATAATATTCATGTCTGGGCTGGAACTCGGAGTATTGGGAGGTTCTATCCCACTCCTGTCTTGGCCTTTCTACGAATGCTGGTCTGGGGGACGGCTGCATAATAGACTCCTCCATTTCTAATGCTTGTGGTGGATCTCGTAACGACGCTACGAGGCCGAATCTCTAATTTCGCCCTCTGATAGGCTCTGTGGCCGTCTCGGTATCGAGGGTAGCTCAGACGTCGGTCTCGACTGAGGTCTCGGTACTGAGACAGTTGCCGGGACCGTCGGTACCGAAGGAGCAGATGTCTGGATAGGCTTAGAAGGCCGGGGGGTCTTTTTGGAGTGTTTTTCTCCGTCCCTCTTCTTCTTTTTCTTCTTCTCGACGTCCGAAGAAGATTTGGGAGTCTGGGCCTTCTTTGTGATTTTCTTGGCCGCGGAGCTCGCTAATGACCGTCCAGGCGTTAGGGGTATCAATGCCCTATTGTTCGCGCTGGTGTTGTCGCACTCTGTGCTGCGGTCTCGAACGGACTTATTTGGTGCCGTTTTATCCATTTCAGCCTCAGTTGGCTTTGAAATTGTCGTGTCTGTGGCTCTGAGAGCCTTTTCCCACAGAATAGCACGCAAATGGTCTGTTCTGTTTTTCCTCGTTTGCTTAGTAAAGGCCATACAGTGATGGCAGGCTTCCACTTTGTGACTTTCGCCCAAACAGATAACGCACAAAGAATGTCCGTCGGTAGGGGGGAGTTTTGCCCCACACCTAACACATTTGCGGAATGGAGCCTTCACTGCCATGCGGCTCAGGCCGCTGCGACTGACCGTTGCTGAGGAAAAACTACTAACAACTACAATTTTTTTTTTTTAAGGAATAAGAAGATAATAAGAAAGAGAATATAGACGAAATGGAAAAGATTTGAAGGATTTAAAGAGAGGAACAGGAAAAAAACACTAGAGGTTGGTTCTATAGGTCTAGGCACAATGGCGGACGACGAAGAACTAAGGTAGGGGTGGGAACCCCATGGACATGCGCGGTAGCGTGGGGGAGGGGTTCCCACCAAAAACGTTCCACTTAGCTATTGAAGGTTCCGGTTCGGTCTCTGCGCAGGCGCAAAGCCCATATGTGTGATGCATAGAGACCACGATGAAGAATTATAGTGCTATGCTGGCTTTACACACTGGGACATCCCACGATAATTTAAATACTGCGTTATCTCTGTGTTGTTGTTGTTTTTTTTTAAAAAAAGTGAGATAACTGGGGGAAAGTGAAGGAAATGTCCTGGAGGTTGATGGGGGTCATGTAAAGAATCTGCAAACTTCCTTGAGCGGCCAATCATGAGCGTCCAATAAATCGCTCAAGTAGAGAAGCTCTAAGACTCTGGCTCCTTACATAGCTAGGGGATTGCACAAGTCCACAGTTGGTTCTACATTTATCACAAGCTTGGGAATCAACAGTGTTACCTTTTCGGCACCAGGTTAAGACTTTTCTCTTCTCCCAGGCAGTTAACAACATATGCTGAGTTTCTCTTTAACTGACCCCACAATAGTTGTTTTAAATGATATTGCTGTTTTTATGCTTTTAAATTTTTGTATATTTGTTTTTAGTGTTTACTGTTTTTAACTTTTGTAAACCGCCCAGAGAGCTTCAGCTATGGGGCAGTATATAAATGTAATAAATAAATAAATCACATACCCCTCCATGCACACAACAGAATAAGGCTAAGGCTGCAATCCTATATTCACGTACCTGAAACCGTATACAGTAGACATAGTATACAATACCAAAAAAAAAAAGTCACTTCCAACCCCAACCCCACCACCCCACACATTTTTACATTTCTAGATTTGGAGTTCAAAGTCCACAGTTAAACACAGTTAAACTCCACTCTTAAACATGGTTACTCAGAAAGCAAAACCTATTGATTTCAATTAGACTTGCAAGTACGCTTGCTTCATACGGCAGAATAAAGCACATAAGTGCAACCTATAAAACACATGACAGTTACTGCGGCTGCTGCTGGTAGAATACTGCCCTAATATGATTTGATTTCTCCAGCGAAATGTCCTGTCCAAGCAAGGGATGGCAATAAGCAATTGTCAAAATCTCACATCAGTTAAAGAATGTAATTGCCATAGTAACGAAGTGTAGGCATTTAAACAGAGCCCCAGACTTTTTATAGCATCTTCTTGGTTGTCAAACTGGCAATGTGCTTTCATATTCAGAGCAGATACAAAGTAGCGGTGGTGGGAGACATAAAGACACAAATTCAGATTCGTTAATAGATTTTTTAAAGGAAGGCATTTTTGAAAGCAATATTATTAAGCCATTGCTTTTATTACTGGAGAGCTGATACTAGATAATGATTAAAAGAATTAACTGTTAGCCCCATTCAAACTTCAGCTCAATACAGGAACTCACAGAATAGTCTTAAGCCTCCCACCTATAATAAAGGAATAATACTGCTGGACACTAGCAGAATCCCAGTTTTGTAAGATTACCAAGTTAATGAATGCAAACTATACAAATACTATTGACAACTGTTGGGGCCCAGGACACACTCCATGTACAAGAGGATGAGCCTCAAGAGCATCTGGATTAAAATAAATGGGGCAAGGAATAAAAGGAACATGACAGTCAGAGTCAACTACTGACCCCACAATCAAGGGGAAGACGAGGATGAAACTTTTGATAAGCAAATTGCCAGTATTTCAAGGAAGTGCGATATAGTAGTAATGGGGGATTTCAATTACCCCGATATCTGTTGGGAGACAAAAGTGGTCCCTCTAAGAAATTCCTGAAATGCATGGCTGATAATTTTCTCCTACAGAAAGTGGAGGAAGGAACTACAGGATCAACTATCCTTGACTTGATACTAACCAATATTGCATGCCTGTTACTGGGCACTCACGGATTTTCACGGGTCCCTCACACGACGTCATCTGCCTCCCTAGCGCCTCCCACCCCTTCTAGTCTTGTTCGTGCAACAAACCCCCCACCCCCAGTAAGTCAGACTTAGTTTTAGAGATGGAAGTTGCCGGTATCTTCTGCTATGTGCAGGAGAAGCAGCGCGATCAAAACAGCCTCTTTCAAAAGAGGAAGTAATGAAGGACAAACGTGCCGGCGGAGAAGCAACAGTAAGCAAACACGATTTTCCTCCATGTGATGATGCTCTTAGTGGATCAAGTGGCAGTTATGGGAACTCTGGGGGAAAGCAACCACGGCATACTTGAACTCTTGATTTTATAGGAAGCAAAAGCTGGGTGTATTTTAGGATTTTAGGAAACCTGATTTTAATAAACTCAGAACTATGATAAGTAAGGTCCCGGGGCAAGTGACCGAAGTGACCCTAATGAGAAAAGGAGTCCAAGATGGGTGAGAGTTTTTAAAACAGGAATTTTAAAGGTACAATTACAAACAATTCCAACAAGGAAAAAAGATAGAAGACAACAGAAGAAACCAATGTGGCTCCACAAAAAGCTTAGAGATGACCTGAAAACAAAAAAGGACACATATAGGAAATGGAAGGAATGCTAGGCTACAAAAGAAGTGTACAGACAGGTAGCACAGAAGTGCAGGAATGGCATCAGGAAGGCTTAGAATGAGCTGAGGCTACCGAGGGATGCTAAAAGCAACAAAAAAGCTTTCTTCAGGTATGTGCATAGTAAAAGACAGAGGAAAGAAATGGTGGTTCAGCTAATCAATGAGGATGGCAAATTAATAATAGATGACAAAGAAAAGGCCGAAGTGCTCAATTCCTACTTTGGCTCAGTCTTCTCCCAAAAGCAGGTCTATGACCTCCCTGGATAAAGTGAAGTACAAGCTGAAGGGGCAGGATTGCAGTTTGAGATTGATAAACAAATAGTCAAGGAACACCTAATTTCTTTGAACGAGGTCAAATCTCTAGGGCCCAATGAATTGAATCCTAGAGTAATAAAGGAGCTGGCAGAAGAACTCTCAGAACCACTGTCTATTATCTTTGCAAAATAATGGAAGATGGGTGAAGTGCCGGATGATTGGAGGAGGGCTAATGTTGTCCCTATCTTCAAAAAGGAGGAACTTGGGAACTGCAGACCAGTCAGTCTGACATCAATTCCTGGGAAATTTTTGGAGCAGATTATAAAGAATCAATCTGTAAGCACCTTGAAAACAATGCAGTGATGATTACTACAAGCCAGCATAGATTTGTCAAGAACAAATCCTGCCAGACTAATCTGATCTCTTCTTTTGATTGGGTAACCTCCCTTGTGGACTGTGGGAATGCTGTGGAAATAATATATCTAGACTTCAGCAAATCTTTGACAAAGTACCCCATAATATTCTGATTAGCAAACTAGCTAAAAGTGGGCTAAATGGAACAACTATTAGGTGGGATCACAGTTGGCTACAGAATTGGACTCAAAGAGTACTTATCAATGGAAACTTCTCAAACTGGGGAGAGGCAACGAGTGGGGTACTGCAGGGATCAGTCCTGGGCCCAGTGCTCTTCAACATTTGTATTAATGATTTGGACGAGGAAGTGCAGGAAAAGCTTATCAAATTAGCAATGACACAAAATTGGGTGGGATAGCTAATACCCTGGAAGACAGAAACAAACTTCAAAGTGATCTTGATAGGCTGGAGCGCTGGGCTAAAAACAACAGAATGAAATTTAATAGAGATAAATGCCAAGTTCTACACCTAGGAACAAGAAACCAAATGCACAGTTACAAGATACTTGGCTCTGCAATACTACAAGCAAGAAGGATCTTGGAATTGTTGTAGATCATGAGCTGAATATAAGCCAACAGTGTGATGTGGCTATAAAAAAACAAATGCTATTTTGGGATGCATTAATAGAATTATAGCTTCCAAATCGCACGAGGTACTGGTTCCCCTCTACTAGAGTATTGTGTCCAGTTCTGGGCACCACACTTCAAGAAGGATGCAGACAAGCTGGAGGGGGTTCAAAGAAGAGGAACAAGGATGTTCAGGGGTCTGGAAACAAAGCCCTATGAGGAGAGACAGAAAGAACTGGATATGTTTAGCCTTGAGAAGACTGAGGGGAGACATGATTGCACTTTTCAAGTACTTGAAAGGTTGTCATTCAGAGGAGGGTCAGGATCAATTCTTAATCATCCCAGAGTGCAGGACATGGAATAATGGGCTCAAGTTACAGAAAGCCAGATTTTGTCTGGACATCAGGAAAAATTTTCTGTTAGAGTGGTAAGACAATGGAACTAATTACATAGGGAGGTCCTGGGCTCTCCCACAATAGAGGTATTTAAGAGGCAGCTGGACAGCCATCTGTTAGGTATGCTTTAATGTGGATTCCTGTATTCAGCAGGGGGTTGGACTCGATGGCCTTATAGGCTCCTTCCAACTCAGCTATTCTATAATTCAAACCATTTTCAAAGTGTTTTATCCTGCTTGGCCTCAATGGAATTTTTGAACCAATTCTAAAATACAGAAATATTGTGTGGCTTTTCCTCAGAAGTTCTTAGGACCATTTAGTTTTCTGTTTGGATTATGCATCAACCTTCTATTCAGTGTGTTGGCTTTTTTTCAGTTCATTTTATCATCAACATGTTACACCCAACAAACAGGAAGCAAGAGAACCTTGAAAGAAAGGAAGTCATATCTAATTCAAACCACCAGGCTTCATATAAGACCACAAGATGTCCTATCAACCAACATTTGACTAAGGGAAATGGGTACAGTTGTTTTACATGGAGCTGAATGTTTTCTAGTGAGCAAACCATTCAATGCCACACACTCATATTTTGAAATATGAACTCAAATGTATGTTTCTTCCTATAATCCAATGTGTGCTTCTTTATTTAAACACATTGCAACACTAGTTCCCCAAACTCTGTTACAATTGTGAACTTGAATAAAATGACCCCCTCTGTGAAGGGCTTTTTTTGTGGTGTATGTTGGAACATGATAACAAATACAAGCCTGAACAATGGCATCTTCCTAGAATACACTGCATCTTCTTCCTGTGAAGATGGGAGTGTAAAGCAATCTGGCAAGAAAAGCTAAAAGTGATTGTTTCAGCAGCTTGAATTTGTAAAGGGACAATTCAGCTCAGCTGTACATGCTAGCGCTGTCAGAAGCTGTTAGGAAGATGTTTTGAATTGCCTGCTCACTTGCCTTCTGCTGAACCTGTATCGTAAACCTATTACATGACTTAATATTCATAAGTCTCCACTGCTCTCCATTCAAAATGGAATCTAATGCTATAAAAAGCTATCCTGCAATGTCTCACATCCTGGGAAAATCAGGAGCGCAAAGCAATATCGAAAATGGCCAACGAATGCTAACAAGATTGACATGAACTAGATCTTTGAGATAGCGCTGTTTTAAGCAAATATAGAGTTGACTGGAAAACGTCATTCTAAAGAACCTCATACATTTGAGATCTACCAGGAACAACACACACACACACACACACACACACACACACACACACACACGGGCACTGGCTTTTGATTTGCCACATTTACAGAGAGCCTCAATTTTGTCAGCATATACTATGTGAAATTTCTGACCTTTGAGTGGAGTTCAAAGCATGAAGATTTAGGGTGCTTCCAGACAGAGGGCTACTACACTAGCAACAAGAAGGCATTGTACAGCTGTTCCATCTTTTTCTCCTCAGCAGATTTTCTGCATTAAGATGGAAGAAGCATGGTAAGAAAACACAGGAGGATCAAGATTAGAAGACATTGTTGTCTGGACCTCCTATAAACTTCTGTGAATGGGTCAGGCTGGTGTTGCCATAAAAAAACTTATCTGGAAGCACTCTTACTCTTAAACTATGTATCTTACAAGAATTCATGGCAATTTATTTATTTATTTATTTATTACACTTATATATTGCCCCCATAGCCAGGGCTCTCTGGGCGGTTTACAATCTAGCCATGAAGACAATGAAGCCCTGAAGACAATTAAGTTCTAAAAGGAAGTGCCTTTATAATCTTCCCTCTTTTACCATTTTTGAACAAGAAAACGTATCCAACATCTGAAGAGAGAGACCTTTCCAGAATTCCCATCAGTACTTGCCAAGAATATCTGCCAAATTAATAATTTTAATCTGCTCCCAGAGCCAGTCCCTACAAACTTGTGAAAACGTTATTTGTAAAGCGAGAGCTGCCTGCAAGTCACATTGGCAATCACAGTCAAACAGGTTATATAAGGGGCTAGTTGTGGTTACTAAGAGGCAAGGAGAAGGTGCTTTTCATGGTGAAGCTTCATAAGTAGTAGTAGGTAGTAATTACTACTTCATAAAATTGTTACTACTTCATAAGTTTCACAACTGAACATTGGCTCCAATATGGGAACAACTTCTGAGACTAGGTCCTAGCACCTATCAAGCTTTTTAAAATAAAGAACAACAACATAGCTCTCATTATCTTATAATGCTTTCTCAAGAAACCCTAATAAAAAGTATCATGACCCTATGCATTAGTTATAGAGCTCCAAACTGTGTCAGGTCCAGAGACCTGGTGCTATGATGCATCCATCACCTGACCCATCCATGGACTCACTATAGTTGGCTTTAGGCAAGCCAAATGTCAACCAACAATGTGGGGGAAATTCTACTTAACTACCTTATGTGGCTGTTCTAACTATTTCTGAGTTGATGTACTGTATGTGAATCTGAACACTCAAACATGATATGCAAATGCTATTAATTAGGGTGACTATATGAAAAGGAGGACAGGGCTCCTGTATCTTTAACAATTGCATAGAAAAGGGAATTTCAGCAGGTGTTATTTGTATATATGGAGAATCTGGTGAAATTTCCTCTTCATCACAACAGTTAAAGCTGCAGGAGCTATACTAGAGTGACCAGATTTAAAAGAGGACAGGGCACCTGCAGCTTTAACTGTTGTGATGAAGAGGGAATTTCACCAGGTTCCCCATATATACAAATGACACCTGCTGAAATTTCCTTTTCAATACAACTGTTAAAGATACAGGAGCCCTGTCCTCCTTTTCATCTGGTCACCCTATATTATTTATACTGTGCCATTGAAGTGCATGGTGCCTAACAGAGTTATATAGGCAACATGGATGTAAGGAATGTACAGCTTGAAATAGTTAACAGGGAAATGATGGAGCCTAGAAGACAGGCATGTGGCAAGTGCCATTACATAACAAAAATATTATTATTAAAGTTTAAAAGCCTTGGCTAAGTTTTTAGGATTCCTATGAAGCCTTAGCCATGCCATAGAGGATCTCTTATGTAAAAGGTTTCATTAAAGCCTATTCCCAACTTTGTGCATTTTTGCTGTACTCTGCCTTCCATCCACATGCTATTTTCACTGACATCTTAAGTGGCACTTTTGCCCTTCAAAACAGAAACAGGATATATATGATTTATTATTTTTATCCTTGTACAGTTCTTTAAAATATTTTAACTGTAAATATCTCTGCACCCAATATTTGGGTGAGCTCCATCAGACGAGCATTTTATTGCACACTTGTTACTGGGCACTTATGGATTTTCATGGGTCCTATTCACAACACCCATGTGTCTCCCACTCTTTCTGGCCTTCTTCGTGCCACAAAAATCACCCCAGTAAGTCTGACTTATTTTTAAGGACAGAACTTGCCGCTATCTCCTGCTGTGTGCAGAAGAAGCAGCATGGTTAAAACAGCCCACTGAATGGGCCACGTGCATGTTGTTTACTTCCTCTTTCAAAAGAGGAAGTAATGAGGGACAAAAGTGCGGGAGGAGCAGCGACGGTAAGCAAACACATTTTCCCCCATGTGATGAAATTTCCTAATAGTACAAACTGTTGGTGATAATAATTTGTTTCCATTTCTTTCTTCTGTAGTCACAAATATCCTGGTACACAATTTGAAATCAATACCTGCTTTTTCCATTACATTAAAACCCGTCACAACAGAAATTCAGAAGAAAATGTTACACATCTTCCTGATCATTTCTCACATGTACAAGATAAAATATAGTGTTTGAGTTTGGTTCTGGTTCATGCAATATGCTTCCACACTAAGATCCTTTAGAACTACTGAGGCATTGCTGTTCTACAATCAGCTGGAAGTGGAATTAAAATGGTGGCACCTCATGATACTTAATTACAAAGCTATATTATCAACCAACACTGAGACAAGAATCCTTCATGAATGTTTACTCACAACACAGTCCTGTTCAGCAAAGGTCCCCTGCAACACTTGTCCTTGCAATTTCTGCCTTTAGTTACTTCCTGGGCAGAGCAGCATGGCATTAGTGATTAATTCCCCCTTAATCAGTCAAGATACTTCAAGAATGCGTGCTCCTAGTGTTGCCAATTAGAAAGCATTGTGCAGTTATTCCATCTTTTTTCTCCTTAATGTGGTAAGGAAAAAAAAAGCCGATGAAGCGGTGGGAAAACACAGGAGGGTAATGTGTTCAAGATGATGACGTCTGGCCCCTCCGAAAAATTCTGTGAATAAGGCAGGGTGATGGTGCCTTGTCTTGAAGCACTCACAGTTTCTGAAACAGCACTATTTTATAGTAAGGGAAAAAGTGAGGCAATTAGTGACTGAAAGACTCCTCACCCTCCCAGGGAGCTGTGACTACTTAAGAGAGAATTTATCACTAATGCTTCTATGTAATGAGCAGGTAGAAATCACAAGAAAGACAATTCAAATTAAAAACCCAGTAGTCCCGGAATACCTCTTGGCCACTGGACAAGCTGTAACTGCAATGTGGGGGAGGGGGATTAGCCACAAACAAGTTCTTAGAAGAGGCAGAAGGATAACATAAGAATTCAATGTGTTGGCAACAAACTGATCTGGATTTCCTGTAAAAACTTTGGAGTTCTGGGCTTCATGAGGGCTGGCAATCTGGTAGCACCTCAGTTACAGGCAGCAAATGGGATGGTTTCTCTCTTGGATATTAATATGCATAAAACAGAGATTGTTTGGCTCTTCATCCTAAGGAGCCACGGTTCTATTACCATGCCATCATTTATTCTGCCTAAAAACAAACAGCAAATAATACAGAGTAAAATCTGTAGGGTTGCTAGCTTTAAAGAGGAATTAAAGTACATTTCTAAGGACCTTAACAAAATGCCTAACTGAATATACTGTTTCACAGCTCTGTTTTTTAAATTATATTAATGATTCTGCCAAATAAGGTTCAAATTCACATGCAGTCATTTTAAAAATAAAAATAGTAACATAGCTGATCACAGTACTTACTGTAAATGTTAAGCGCATCCCGTGTCCGTCTTGAAAGATTTAAGACTTGTTTAAAACTGAGTAAACACTCTCCTGTGTTTGAGAAATGAAATCAGGATGGTACCCAAGTGGCCTTTAGAAAGCAAGCAACTGAGCCAAC
Organism: Elgaria multicarinata webbii; assembly: GCF_023053635.1. Classification (NCBI taxonomy): domain Eukaryota; kingdom Metazoa; phylum Chordata; class Lepidosauria; order Squamata; family Anguidae; genus Elgaria; species Elgaria multicarinata. The sequence goes on from NC_086172.1 coordinate 97,679,912, forward strand.
CAAAAAGCCTCCTTTTAGAAAACCCATTCTGCTTTACACACACAAAACAGCAAGAGATTTTGAAATGTTTACATTACGGAGCACAATTTCCTGCTCTCATATTGATATTAGACAAAATCTCTTCCAAAGCAGGACTTCAGAGAGAAAAGTATGTTCAGGAGTTGTTGGGCCCTGCGTTTCTAGGATCCAGAAGTAGAAGTACAAGGTATTATTTAAAAAGGCTCTTGCCTGAACTACCTCAAGTTCTTGGATGGACAAACACAAGGTAAAAATATAGTGCCACTAAACCTATGCATCAGTATGAAAATGGACATTACCCAATTCATACTGTGCAATGAAAGATACCACAAATAAGTTCTAGAAATAGTGTAGATGTATTGAAGCTACATATCTTCATAAAGTCACAGGAGAAAGAAATAGTGCCACTTTCTAAATGAAGATAGCATAGAATTCATAGTACTATTAAACATAACTGCTGCATTCCAAAACTCATTTTATCAGCAATAATTGATAGGGTTTGATTATAACCTTTACAAAATGTCAAGGAGATACAATAACTATCTTCATATGCAAGAGTTCTTGGCATATTCAAAAATGAATTCTCCCAGCATTCTGTTGCATTGTTTTAATATTCCTTATAAGTAGTCAATTCCACAAGAATTTTTCACCATGTAGAACTGGAATATCTTTAATCCAGCCCAAGTTTGTGTGTATGAACATGAATACAAACAGAATGATCTTAAGCATTCTCTTCATGGTAGCTGGAAATACATTTTATGTACAAGTCATTTCCTTTGCATAGAGTGATCAAGATACCCAGAATGCATACAAAGAAACTCATTACAAAGAAATGATTATCACACACCATTAGGCTGAAATTATAAAACCATATCAACACTGTCCCGCTGGATATTTTTTTTTAAAAAATGAACTTTTAAATGGAATGTTAAAAGTTCTTCAGGTCTTGAAGAAATACTTCTTTGAAAAGCAGGTAGGGACCATACCAAAGTAACAGCTCCGGAAATGTCTTTTAAAAGACAGGTTCCAGAAGCAAGAATGCCATCTATCAAGGCAAACAGTTTGGTTGTATACACTGCTAAGTGAACATGTGGCAAAGAAGTTCATACAATTGCATGTTACTGTTACAGGGAGCTCATTTTACACTTATTTGTTTATAAACAGAGTAGCAGCTAATCATTGCAAATTTTTGGCGAAATAGAGACCAGCTGCTAATGATTCAAAACCAAGGACAAGTTTTACTGATAATAAGTTTCTTTAAACATTAGTCTTTAGCACAGAGTAGTACTTTAGCATGGTTTTGTGCTTTCAAAATAATACACAAGAAGGAGGATTTAGTCAAGTCCATTGCCTTGCTACCCCTGTTTAGGAAACTGAAAGCCAGTATAATTGATAAATTTTCACCCAGGTCAACTATAACTATGAGGTACTGTACCTTTAAGGAGGAAAAGGGGTTCCGTTTGGGATCTTAGCTGAAGAAAGCTGTTTATTCTTGGTTTATGGAGATTACTTACCTAAAACTGAGCTATTCCTCTTGTTTTCCCCCTTCAGGAAAGCCTCCCTCTCTCTCTTCTGCTCACTCTGGGAGCTTTTACCATTTAAGGTCAATGTGTTACATCGGGCTGCCTTACAGCTAAAGCATTTTCTAAGTCAAGAGACCAAGCTGAGCTTCTAACGTTAAAAAAAAAGAGTTTGGGATTTAAGCAACTCTTCAAAAAGCCTCTCCTATGTCTCAGGGAATTTGAGTGAAAGGCTTTCCCCTATTTTAGCACAAAGGCTGAGAACAAGAGGCAGACCCCCCCCCCCCCAATCAGCATTCACTCACAGTTCAGAACACAAGGATGTTACTTACTCATTTCTGAATAACTAAATTTAAAATGGGCAAGTAGGAAGCAGATGAAATTGCAAGACTGAAGTGATGTATTGTGTTAACCCTTCACAAAGGTGTACACAGTAGCAAATGCAATTTCTCTGGGTTATTTCCCCCACTCCCTTTGGGCAACGGCTGTCGACAACCCACCAGGTCCACGCAAACATTTAGAGAAAACCTTGGCCTAGTTCCATATCATCCCCGATTACAGGGAGCAAATGTAAACCATTCTGAGGTTCTTGAAGGAAGAGTAAAATATAAATGTAAACTCAAGTGGATGTTATTTAAATTTTGCAGAGGAAGAGAAGAGGCGAGCACTAATTTTGTTTTCATGGTGTGCATGTGTATGTACACAGACCTTGCCTGGGGTCTGGCTCTGCATCTCACATAGCATAAACCAGACCACCAGTTCGGTGGTTCCCAAGTCATCTGTAGCATGTCAGGTGATTTATAAATCCTTCATTTTTATGGCTGCAGACAGTAAAGGAGGGTAGCTACTTACACATTGCCCAAAAGAGCAGAATTGCTACATTCAAGAAGAACACATAGATTTGCATAAGTCGCGCATGGGCTTATGTGGCCAGCTAACCTTTTGTTCTTGCTCACTCTGCTGTGCAGGTGCTAACAGTTGGTGGGCATCTTCAAGGCCCCGGTTTCTCCAGTCTTATGGGTTTTTAGCTTTAAACTGAACTTGTCCTGGGCAGTCCGTCAGACAGAGGATGCCTTCAAAGAGAGAACTCTTCTCTGTAAAGTGGGACACACGGCCCCCCAAAGTAAGTAAAAATGAGCAGGCTGTTCTTGTTTACCATGACCAGAACAGCAAAGGGAGAATTTATACCTCATCACAGTGTCACTATTAGCTTTCTGGTCAATGTCATTTATTTTATGCCATAGATTGTACAGCATTCCAGCTCACAAGGACAGCCTACCCAGGTCTGGAAGGCTTGTGTCACACCTGCAAGTTCAGATGGATCACAGTGGGATGTACACATATAAGAAGTGCTGTATCCCCTGACAGTGTGCATTGAGCAGGGGGTTGGACTCGATGGCCTTGTAGGTCCCTTCCAACTCTGCTATTCTATGATTCTATGTCAGCTGCAATTTCACACAGAGCAAGAAGAGCAATGACTGGAAGCACCTTTAGATGAAAGTGAAGTTGAAAAAGCTTTGACACACACACCTGGAAAGATGTAGTGCAAAGATGGCATCTTTCCTTTAACTAATGCATTCATCTCTATAACAGGTGTTTCATGACGTTATATACACACACACACACACAGAGGTAACTGATATGTAATATATTGACTACTTCGTACAAAATTGGTTTAATAAATACACAAAACGATGATAATCAGATTCCATCCTTTGACCCATGGGTGGAGAACCTCAGGCCTGGAGGCCAAAACTGGCCCTCTTGGGGGCCAAATTCAGCCCTTAGGGGTTCCCCAGAAGGCCACGCACTCTTCCCCTGACCACACTGCCTTGGTGGTTTCCCTGCTTTTATGCATTTTTCCCCATTCTAAGAGTTTGGTGTACCTAAGACATCATTAATGGCAGTAAGAGCTTTAAGCTACAATATACTGGTATTTTTTTGTGTGTTTTGGCACCACCCTCTTTCCCTTTGGCCCTGCCCCCTTCATCTTCAGCCCCACCTACCACAGGAGTGCACCCCCTGAGAGCTCCTCCAAAATGGAACCATGTTAAAGGTGTCCATTTACTGTTCATGCCATTATGCAGAATCACTTCCTGTCTCTTCTTCATGATCTCAGAGGAATGCAAAAAATAACAACATTCTAGCATAATCAACAAGTACATTTGTATGTGGGTAGAATTTACTTTTGTGGGAAACCACCACATTAATCTGTCATCAAATACTCCATATCACTTGACACCAGAGGATGCTTTCTCCCATTTATTTATTGCTAATGTTCTCTCTCAATCAAGACCACTCAATATTGTGCTGTACACTTCCCAAAAGTTAGTAGCAAAACAGGTGGGGGTAATCGTCTAAAAGAAAATGTTTGACTTTATTCATAGCCCCCAGGCCTAGCCCTCCATCAGTTTGGATCATGGCAGCTAAACCGAACCTTAAGGTCTAAAAAAATTATTATGGCATAAGCTTTTGTGGACTAGAGTTTGCCGTCATCATGAAGTGACTCTAGTTCATGAAAGCTTATAATTGCCATAGACAATTTGTTGGTCTTTAAGGTTTCACAAGACTGTTGAACAAATTAGTTCAAACTAATGTGTAATTTAACTGCCTGCCCTCCAGCAGCCGTTTGGTTTACACTGATCTGTTCAGGGGAGTGTCTGTACACCGCTGCTTTGTAGCTGGGTTCCCTCAAATACCTGCAGCATCACTGCTATGAAGCAGAAATGATAAATTCAGACGGCAGGAGGGAGTGCAGCTATCTGGCCAGAAAAACCACAGTGACGGCAACCATTGGGTTCATCAAACCCACGCCCTACTCCCTGCGTCCTCTCCTATCAGCCCTTCCACACCTCAACTCCCTGCCTTTCCTGCCCCTTTGCGTCAAACCTCCTTCTCTGTAAGCTCCACCTGATGAGTGTTTTATTGCACAGTTGTTACTGGGCACTCACGGAGTTTGCTCAGGTCACATGATGTCGTGTGCCTCCCATGCGCCTTCCGCCCCTTCTGGTCTTCCTTGCGCAACAACAAAAAAACCCATTATGTCCGATGTTTTTTTAAACTCGGAATTGCTGCTCTCTCCTGCTGTGTGCCATTAGAACAGCAGATTCAATGGGCCTCGTGCTCGTTGGGTACTTCCTCTTTTGAAAGAGGAAGTAACTTGAGGAAGGGAAACACGGGTGGAGAAGCGAGGTAGGGAGTGTGTAAACCCCCAGTGTGATGGAGCTCTTTTACCCAGACAACTACTTTTACCACATCTCTCTACTCAATGTTTACAATTTGACATCATCATCATCATCATCATCATCATCTATTACATGTCTATACTGCCCCATGGCCAAAGTTCTCTGGGCAGTTTACAAAGATTAAAACATTAAAAACGATATGGAAAGTTTAAAAGCATAAAAAACACACAGCATACACAGAGACAACATAATCTAAAAACAACTTTGAGCTTTCAGCCAAACCGTAAACAAATCTAGGATCAATTAAAACTTATCAGATGCTGCCAAAAGCCTGGGAAAAGAGAAAAGTCTTGACCTGGCTCCCCAAAAGATAGAAATGTTGGTACCAGGGAAAGGCAGGTAGAACTGTAGGCAACACTATTCACTCTGTTTAAAAAGAGTCACAGAAAAGTGTGACAACTGTCATTAAAAACAAAACAAAACTTTTATCCCTTTGAACTGCCACATTTCCTTTGGCTGGACCTATGAGCCTTAGCTGGCCCAACTGCAGTCTCAGGTAACTTGGTACAGAACTAATGAGAGGCAACCTTTTGATGTAAATTCAAGCAATGACAATTGAGTGTGGAAGAATACTAAATTAATTAAAAACCCTCTTGAAAAATCCCACTGAAACACTGACTGAGGACATGTGGTGTGAACAGCACTGGTGCCCCTACCATGCAAGCAAGAGCAGTTGGTCACATAAATTGTTGTGCATCTCAAGACAGGATATAACCTTCAGTTACATGATGCTTTCACCATGCATAAACTTGTTAACCTCATGTTCAGAAGTTTCCTAAATGGGACTCTTCTTGAGTAGTTCTTCACTCTGCTTAAGTCTTGGCCCAGTCTTTGCTGTATGATAACATGGGCTCAAAACTTTGGATGTAACATTTTAATGGAAGAATGGGAGTATATGTGGGGGAAGGGTTTGAAATTTACATTATGTTCAAGACTTAAAGAGAATTTTTATAAGATATGTATAGATGGCATATGTCGCTTACAAAGTTGGATAAAATATATAAGGGAGCTTCAGGCAAATGTTGGGAATGTGAGGAAGAAGAAGGAACCTTTTATCATCTCTGGTGGACCTGTAAAAAAGCTAAGGCATTCTGGACACAAATACATTCTTTAATTCAAAAAATATGAAAGACTAATATACAAATGAAACCAGAAGCCTTTTATTGGGACTAATGGACAATCAACTGAAAGAGAAGGGGGAACTTTATTTTTATATATGACAATGGCAGCGAGACTACTGTACGCACAGAAATGGAAAAATGAAGCAACGCTAACAATGGACAAATGCCTATTGAAGACATTGGAGTTGGAAGAGATGGCAAAACTTACAGTGATAATGAGAGATAAATCGACGGCCACATTCATATCTGAATGGAAACCTCTGATAGAATTTTTGCAAGAAACAGAAAAAATGATGTTTCTGTGTGTGGATTCAGTGTATGACATATAGTTAACTTAGAAGAAAGAAAAGAATTTGATTATTGTGTTAAATGTAATTAAACAAGGAGAGAATACACTTCACATTTGGGATGTGTAGAGAGCTGAAAATACACCTTAACCTGTGTGTGTGTGTGTTTTCTTTCTTTTTCTTTTTCCCTTTGCTCTTCCTTTCCCCCCTTTCTCTTTCCCTGTATGTAATATTTTTATGTAATGCTTTTATGTCATGTATGTTTGCAAAATAATAAAATAATAATAATAGTCTTGGCTCAGTCTTTGTACATACATTTGAGGGAGGTTTTGTTTTAGTTTTTTAATTCCAGACAATTTTAATTACACACACACACAAGATATATCTGAAGCTCTTCCCAACCACAAAAGAAACTCCTTTTCCAAAAGTATTGTGAATTGTAATATTTATTCTCTTATGCTGTTCAAAAGGAAAACTTCAACACATGCCTAGAAAGTACACCCTAACAATAAAGTGAACTCTGTAATGTAGTCCTATTTTAAAAAGCACAAAGCATAAACAAATCTTGTTCTCAATCTGCCCTCAAAAAATCTAATTTTACACACAGTTTCTTGGTAGTGACAGATGTTATTCTTAGTCAAAACTTGGCGGTCTGGGGACCACTCTTCTTTGTTCATTAGCAAGAGAATTTACTCCCCAGGGAAAAGACATACTGGGATTAAGCAAAAGGGTTAAACTACAAAAAGTTATTCCATAGCTCAAGGGGCCAGTAAAATAAGGGAGAAGATACCAAACTTAAAAAGGAATTAAGGTAAGAAATGAAGAACAGAGGACTCTTGGATGTTTTCACATTAGTAAGGTATGGGAATGTTACAAGGTAGGTTAAATCATTTAACTTAAACTGGAATTATTGTTTCAGTGGGCAGCGTTCATCCTCTTGAACATGCTACAAAATAATGTGGTATACAGAAAGCCAGTCCAGGGCCTGGTCTTCACAAGCATGGGAGGAGCACACATTGTTGTTATTCTCTGAGGTATGCTGAAATCAGCTTTGTGCCATCTTTGTTACATGGCGGAACCAGCCATCCCTAAAACCCGGCTTTTCAGTGCTGGAAGAGACATACTTCTGGATTTGGGAGTGGGCAGAGAAGAACCAATGTCATCCAAAGAGAGGCTTGTTACCCACCCCTCTCCAGGCTCCCCCGGCCACTATAGTTAAATGGATGCGAATGGGGAGAAACTAACTCATGAGAGTACCACACTGGCACAAATAAGCCCCCACTCCAAAAAGTATCGAACGAGCCCTAACACTACATCAGAGAATCCAAGTAACACAGCTTCCAACTCTGGAGCTGCACAGCTCCAGAGCTAACACAAGGTCACAGAAGCAAATTAACTAAGTTCTGGAGTTAATTAACACAGGAAGCACATATTTATTTATTATTTATTTATTTAGAATATTTATATACCGCTCCCCATTGAAAAATTTCGGAGCGGTGTACAAGATAAAATGAAAAATAAAACCAGAATAAAACAGTTAAAACAAAATTTAAAAGAAGCAAAAACAGAGATTCAAGGCTGCATATTAAAGAAAGGCTTCTTGGAATAAAGACGTTTTCAGGAGGCGCCGAAAGGAGTACAAGGTTGGCACCTGCCTGACCTCCAGAGGATGTCTCTCAATGGGAATGCTAGGAAAAGGAGTGAATGGGGGGAAGGGGCAGCGCACGCCACAGCCAGGTCACAGGCACACGCAGGGTTTAATGCAGCTGCACATTGCAGATCAAGCTCCTGGGAGCTGCTTTAACTAAAAAGAATGGAGTAAAAGGACTGTCCAATACTGTGGCTTTTCCATGCAGAAGTGGCTGTTTGGGACTGCTGGCCACGACATACATATTCCACAAAGGACCTCACAGTGCAGCCAAGTCTCAGGAAAACCCACATGAAGACAGCTCCCACATGAAAGAGCGCAGCCCTACAATATCATGGTGCTTAAATCAGAATTACATTCCCTTAGGGTGACCATATTTTGGAAACCAAAAAGGAGGACAACATGGCTGCCCCAGGGGGCGTGCCCACCAACAAGTCCAGCCCCGAAGGGGGCATGCTCACCAAAATGTCCAGCCCCCAAAGGGGCGTTCCCACCCAAACATGGCCTTGGTCACATGTCTAATTTCACAGCACACAATTAAGACAAACCTCTTCTATATAACATCTTAATAAAATCACTGGAATAAAGAACAAGTGAGACATTCAGTGTATCTGAAATTAACTTCACTCACACCTACCTTTGTAGTTTCTGCTGTACTTTGAATCTTTTGCTATACTCTGTGTGATATAGTCTCCCCTTCCCTCAAATATCTTTTTTGACTGCAAATCTTTCACTTGATGTCCATAGTCTCACCTTTCTAACATTTAACACTTCACAGATTCAGCATACTGCTACCACTGAAAAAATAAAGCAATTGAAAAGTGCGGAAAAATCTAGTACAACAAAAAGAAAGCCACACTGTAAAATAACCATAATCTCAAAGCCTAAGGCGAAAATAAAAATTCATTCTCTCTCTCTCACACACACACACACACACACACACTCACTCAAGGTAAAACAACAACAATAATACACACACATCACACATGCTCATCAAAGGCAATAAAAATTAAAATCCATACACTCCTGCACACTCACCCAACATGGAAAAAATTCCACATCCTCCCCAAGACAACCTAAAGAAAAAAAACTCCCACACACACTTAATGGGGGGGGGCAGAATATAAATCCATCCCACACTCACCAAATGCAAAATAATATAATCTACAGCCACACACACACCCAAGACAAACAATAAAATAACATTAAAAATACAATACCTACTCAACTAAGACATAATCATCATCAATATCATCATCATCATCATCGTCATCATATGAAGTCAGGCATCAGCTGTAGGTGGGGGAGGGAAACAACAAGCCCGAGGGAAACAACACCTGGCCAGGAGGGAGGAAGCAAGCCTGCCAAAGCCACATACCTTCTTTCCTGAGGGCTGCTGCTATGTCTGCCTGGATCACCAGGCTCGGACCGCCACTGCCTGAGCCACCGGGCTTGTGCCGCCACCTGGGCTCTCTGAGAATGTGTCTCCCAGCTCCTACCCCCGCAGTGACGCCGGCCTTCTCCTCTGTGCTGGCGCGCTTGCGCCACCATAGAGGAGAAGGGGAGAGCGTCCCTGGGGGGTGGGGGCTGGGCCAGGGCCCCGATTTTCCCAGACATTTGGGGGGATTTTGAAATCTCCCCCCAGATCCCACTTGGGGGCGGGATTTCCGGTCATGTCCGGGCAAATCTGGACGTTTGGTCACCCTAATTCCCTCTTCCTCTCTGTCAGGAACTGCTGTGACTCAAACTGAATGTCTTGGGATCTGTTTGTGGCTGCCTAGAGCAATGGGCCACTGAACTGCAGGATGAAGCATCTATTTAGGCAGTGAAATACCATCAGGCCTTGACTGACTGCCTGTCTCTCCATTGGATCCTCCTAGACAGGAAGGAGTATAAGGGCTTTTCTACATGAGGCTTTTAACCTGCACTTTTACAGAGGCTTCTGCTTCCAGATTCTTTGCAGGAGTAAGATCGGCTCCTTTACACATGTTTTTGTCTTGGAGTTTTCTTTCTTAACTGTATGTTTCATTACATATCTACATTACACTAGATGGTGCTGTTGTGCAAATACACAAGAGTTTCTTTCTGCCATTTCTAAATAATACTAGTTTCTCAATCTAAAACAAGCTAGAGATATGGTTTCAAAGAAAGGGAGAGGCCCTGAAGGATGACAATGCCATGTAAAGGACCTGCAAACTACCATGAGGGAGCAATCACGAGTGCACAATAAAAGCCTCATATAGAAAGGCTCTAAAGGGCCTTCTGTTCTAGCCTTGCCCAAGCAATACGGTTTTCCTAAGTTTGATGTCTTCCTGCATCCTTTGTTTGTTCTTCATTCCTGAGTTCTGGGCTTGCTCATCAGTCTTGCCTCCTAATTTGTCCTTTGATTCTGACTTGCTCTCCAGTCCTGACTTCTGCTTGATCTTTCAACTCTTTATCCCCTGGAACAGCACCTTGCACCTGGCTCCCAGCTCAGCAACACTGGGGCTGTTTGGATGCAATGGTGGCATTTGGAATTGTGGGGATGAGTGCTGTGAAAATGCCACATTCATAGGTTGTTACTGTGATGTCTGAATCCAGATACTTTGGGTTGTTCTTGGATTAACTTGGGGTTGTTTAACCCAAGAACAACCCTAAGTGCCTGGTTTTGGTAATGACCTACACCATAGGGTGTTGCTGGAAACTGGAAGTGGCTCATGCACAGTGTGCTTCCTCACAATTCATGTGTTAATTAACTGTCATATTGGCAGCTGAATACCACCATTATATTCAAACAAGGTTTCTCTCATTTAGAGCTTTTTTACATGAAGCTTTTAACCCGCACCTTAACTGAGGCTCCTACTTCCGATTTCTTTACAGGATTAAGCTCAGCTCCTTTACACATTTTTCCTCCTCTCCATTGTTATTATTATTATTATTTATTTATATAGCACCATCAATGTACATGGTGCTGTACAGATTACACAGTAAATAGCAAGACCCTGCCGCATAGGCTTACAATCTAATAAAGTTGTAGTAAACAATAAGGAGGGAAAGAGAATGCAAACAGGCACAGGGAAGTGTAAACAGGCACTGGGTAGGGTAAAGCTAAACAGTATAGAGTCAGAACAAACTCAATATTTAAAAGCTATAGGGAACAGAAAAGTTTTTAGCTGAGTTTTAAAAGCTGTGATTGAGTTTGTAGTTCTCAAGTGTTCTGGAAGAGCGTTCCAGGCGTAAGGGGCAGCAGAAGAAAAAGGACGAAGCCGAGTAAGGGAAGTGGAGGTCCTTGGGCAGGCGAGAAGCATGGCATCAGAGGAGCGGAGAGCACGAGCGGGGCAATAGTGTGAGATGAGAGAGGAGAGATAGGCAGGAGCTAGACCGTGAAAAGCTTTGAAGGTCAACAGGAGAAGTTTATATTGGATTCTGGAGTGAATTGGAAGCCAATTGGCATATATTAATTTAACTGCTCTCAAACATTAAGAGTTTCTACTATAATATTTTGTTTTCCAAAGACACTTGTCCCCACATAGTCCCCAGCAACACTAAAGCAGGTCTTTGGATCCACATTTTCCAGCTTCAGCAGCAACCCCACCCCATATACACACTTTCTCTCTCTCTCTCTCTCCCCCTGCTGAGTGATGCTCACAAGTAAAGGATGGAGCCGAAGGCCAACGGCTCAGTCTACTCCACACTATTGCTCAGCAATGCAGGTGCCACACAGGAATATGTGTTTCTTAAAAGATGACTACTAATTTCCAAGATAAAAACCTGTGCTCTGACTGGCTCTGGGAGCCAATTATGACCATACATGGGAGTAAGAAAAACAGGTCTTCCTGGACATTCAGCCTCACTACCTGTCTGACAGAGTCTGGGATCATTCTGAACATGTGCGTCCATTGCTCATGCACAGTAGGCCAGCTAGGTAAAAAGACTGTGCAGCAAGTGTGCAGGAAGTACAAAGCCAATGGCTTGCTGGGGATGCCTGGGAATTTGTATTTCTCCATTGAGAACAATTTCTTCCTGATGACTGGGTGGAACAGCCTCAGGATCAGACAAATTCTTAACAAGGTAGGTTGAGGATATAAGGTTGGCTCCTGTGGAGCTAGAACTATATAACTGACAGGGGCAGTTGGAAGGGCTGGAGTCTGATTACCCTTTTGTTGTCTCGGGCAGTTTTATGAAATCCATTCCCCCCACAACGAAAATCCCCACAATGAATCTTGCCCTTCTGTGCTCCTAGCCTGTGTGCAGGAACTGTGGTGCTAGATTCTTGGGATATGTAGTCTAAGTTGTAGGGTGGCCCTTCAGAATGTGTTTCCTGTTGTCCAGCCGGAATCTGGCTTCCTGTAACTTGAGCCCATTATTCCATGTCCTGCACTCTGGGATGATCAAGAAGAGATCCTGGCCCTCCTCTGTGTGACAAACATTCAAGTATTTGAAGAGTGCTATCATGTCTGCCCTCAGCCTTCTCTCCTCAAGGCTAAACATGCCCAGTTCTTTCAGTCTCTCCTCATAGGGCTAGTTGCCCTCTTCTGAACCCCCTCCAAATTGCCTGCATCCTTCTTGAAGTATGGTACCCAGAACTGGACACAATACCCAAGATGAGGCCTAACCAGTGGCTAATAGAGGGAACCAGTACCGCATGTGATTTGGAAGCTATAATTCTATTAATGCATCCCAAAATAGCATTTTCTTTTTTGTAGCCACATCACACTGTTGGCTCATATTCAGCTTGTGATCTACAACAATTCCAAAATCCTTCTCGCTCGTAGTATTGCAGAGCCAAGTATCTTGTAACTGTGCATTTGTTTTCTTTTTACTAGGTATAGAACTTGGCATTTATCTCTATTAAATTTCATTCTGTTGCTTTTAGCCCAGCGCTCCAGCCTATCAAGATCACTTTGAAGTTTGTTTCTGTCTTCCAGGATATTAGCTATCCCACCCAACTTCGTGTCACCTGCAGATTTGATAAGCTTTCCCTGCACCTCCTCATCCAAGTCATTAATAAAAATGTTGAAGAGCACTGGGCCCAAGATTGAGCCCTGTGGTACCCCACTCGTTACATCCCTCCAGTTTGAGAAGATACCATTGATAAACACTCTTCGAGTCTGATTTTGTAGCCAACTATGCATCCACCTAATATTTGTTCCATCTAGCCCACTTTTAGCTAGCTTGATAATCAGAATATAATGGGGCACTTTGTCAAAAGCTTTGCTGAAGTCAAGATATATTATGTCCACAGCATTCCCGCAGTCTACAAGGGAGATTACCCAAACAAAAAAAATGAGATCAGATTAATCTGGCACAATTTGTTCTTGACAAATTCATGATGGCTTGTAGTAATCACTGCATTGTTTTCAAGGTGCTTACAGATTGATTCTTTATAATCTGCTCCAAAATTTTCCCAGGGATTGATGTCTGACTGACTGGTCTGCAGTTCCCAGGTTCTTCCTTTTTGCCCTTTTAGAGGAAGCTTAGCCTGCAAATGTTTATTGCAGAACAAAAGGTCAGATCTGGCCTATTCAAACTTCCTGGCGTGAGGCCAATTTATTAGATGCTCGGGGAGGGGGGCACTGATAAACTATACCAGAATATAGGTTCTTATCACAACCATGGAAGTCTTGAATATAGTTTTCTTGCTGTCATTAAATTGTTGTTTGCGGCTCAGGGTAGGACAGACCCTTTTTAAAAATCTAGATAAGAATACCTGTTAATCGTCAATAATAAGAAATCCTCTAAGGTATAGTAAAAAAAATCACTATACTAATTAGTGGCTGCAATATGAAGTTATAAATAAACCTGATTTCCCTGGAGATGCAGATTGTTCCTTCCTTGAAAATGTGGAGACTTCCTCTTTGCTTACATGAACATCTTTAGATTAATTACAAACATAAAAGCCCCAAAAGTTCTTACAATTTTAGTTTCTTACCTTTCTGGATTTTCCATTTTTCATATTGAATGTGAGTTCTTCTTCTACAGAGTATTTGCCATCTGCTCATACCGAGAAAACAGACCAATGACAGAAAGATTAAAGCAATACATTTGAACTGCATGATAAATGCAAAAAACAACGAAACTTTGTAGAAACAGTGCCATTGTTATGCTATCCTTGCCTATGAAGAGTGCAAATGTATAGATTTGGCACTTATCTTTCTTCTGCTCAGGCAACAATAGCCTGGCAACCATGACCCATCTAAGCTGATGATACCTAGCAACAGTTTCACTCATCTTCCTACTCAACAACTCATATTTACATAACTAAAAATGATGTTCATAGAGCTGCTGCAGGCATATATTCTAGGAAAATAGGCAATTTTGAAAATCTATAAATATAATAGGCTAAAATGGTTGAGAGTTGCCACCGGCAATTAGCTGAGCTGATGCAATAAGTCAGTAACAAAATACTGGTGACAAATGAAGGTACTGGAAGGGAAGAATAATTTGTTTGAGGGGGGGGAATATACATGGAAATAAGAAATAGTTTCAACCAAGTGTGGCAGGCAAAAAAATAAGGCAAAGAGGGAAAAGTGGTTAGGTAGCTGAGTGGCAGGCAACGCAACCCCATAGTTCCTCCAGTTAAGGAACCGAGGGAGTGAGCAGGCAGAGCAGTTGAAGGAAAAAGGAGGCAAGAAGGGAAAAGGAGATCAAGACAGGGAGAAAATGAAGGAGATGTAGAGGGTAGGAAATGAACACCACACATGTCCTAGGTTTGTGCATCAGTTTGAATATGTCAAAAGTCATTTCTGTTACATACACTATAAAATGTGAATTAATGTTATGATGCTTGAAATGCCACAGGTTCCCAGAAAGAACCCCACCTACTATAGTTTTAGGGAATCACTGACCACTATTGCCAGAGCTTTTTCTAGTCCTCTCGTGGTGCTGCAATGCACTAGATGATGCAACTGGCTCAAAATTAGGGAGGGAGAAGAAATTAGTTTCAGTTCTGTTTTGACCAGAATTTATTTAGTTAGCGTCTCCTGGAACCAAATATGGACTCAACACAATTTGCTGTTGGACATCTGTACACTTCTGAGCTTGAAATGTGATTCAGCCATCCCCAAACTGCATACATTTGGAAAATGCACAGTAAAAAGGTGTACATTAAAAAATGCATACAAACACTCTTTAGTCAATGGGAAAAACATGTGGACAATTGAAAACTGCACATGAAAATGCATACATTGAAAACGCATACCAAATACATATGAATTTCCATACAAAAGAAAAACAGCTCACAACATGATACAGAGCAGGGTAGGAACAAGTCTGAAGTGGAATTCAGAGAACTTCAATGAGTTTGAGCTTTCCAGATCCACTCATCCATAGGGTATGATCCTATCCAATTGCACCCTTGCTGCGCGGAAGCCTCCAAACTTGGAGACGTCTAAGAATCCTAAGCTGGCAGGGCTGAAGCTGGCAGGGTGACCAGCTCCCCTGTCATCTGGTGATATTTTCTAGACAGGCTTTGGAGGGTGCTTTGTGGTGGGGAGGGCACCTCAGAGGGGGAGGGAAGGAGCTGGAGGAGGCTCAGGGTACTCTCAAGTGTCTGCCCTTCCCCCTGCCCCCCACTGGAATGTCCCTTTTCCTCCTCTGATATTGCTTTTCCAACCTTGGAGAGCAGCCGGGGCACATCTTTCCATTCTCACTCCATGGGGGTGGATCTCGGACTCTCCCTTTCAAAGTTGGAATGCTGGCCCCATTCAGAAGACACCTTAAACCCTGGCTTTAACCATGGTGGTTAAGCCAGAAAGCCAGGCTGTGTTCAGGAGACACCTTAAACCATGGCTTTAACCATGGTAATAAAGCAAAAAGCCTTATTCACCGTGGTTAAAGCCATGGTTTAAGGTGTCTTCTGAACACAGCATGGCTTTCTGGCTTAACCACCATGGTTAAAGCCATGGTTTAAGGTACCTTCTGAACGGGTTCACTGCCTCTCACCTCAGAAGGGTTTTCCCAAGCAATCCTATTGATCTTGGGATCGCTCTCTCCACCAAGACACATAATACAGGAAAAGAAAAAAACATCCCACCCCTACCACACAGGCTTACTAACTAAATCTAATATTTGTGTGTGGGGTGGGGGAAAGTCACCATGTTTTCGGTTTTTCTGGGGAACGTTTTCTCCTACCATTTATGTTGTCATCATCTTCATGTGATGAACACTGCTGAGCCACTGAAAAACAACAGGATTGCTTATTTTCCATGCCAACAAGTGTTATGCTTCCAATTTCCTCACAGTGCAAGTCCTCACAGCTGGTTAATTCTGCAGACTGAACAAACACATATTTTTAGTTATGAATATTAAAAACTGCATTTTCCCTGCGGAGATGAGGGAATCCGTGTGTGTGTGTGTGTGTGTGTGTTATGAAAAGGAGAAGCCCAACTAAAAAAGAAAGAAATGCTGTATTTCATAAACTTCTCTAATTTTAGTCTGAGCGGAGACTTATTGGTGCCATCTATCACGGTATCTGTGTACTGTACATTAATTTCAATCTGGGTTTTTGCTGGTTGGGAAAGGCTGCCATGTCCAGCTGGAGCATGCACACCAGGCTGCTTTTCCAATCTGTAAAATTAAAGTAAGGGTTAAAAACTATTTGTCATTACCACATAATAACTCTTGAATACTATGAAGATGATGCAAGTTGAGTATACTGGTAGAACAGTAAACACAGATAAAATATTTTTTCTTGCATAGTTACTGGTTTCTTGTGTTTTTTAAAAAAAACAATTCCCCCCCCCCACAAAACTTTTTAAAGCAACTTTTTTTAAAAAATAAATAAATAAAGCTGCATACAGAGTTTTAACCTGCTTGTTTGACAGAGAAATGTGGTACTTTCACTAGGCCTGAATAAACTAATGGTAGTTACTAATTGGGGATTGATTTAAATACACCCACCCCAACATCAGCTCATTGGTTGTTTGACGCCTGTTGCATACACTTACAATGGCATCAAAGTTGCCTTTTGGGCCCTCCTGTGTTCAGCTATGTCCCTGAAAATGTTCAATATATACTTTATCCTATGGACTTCTATGGGAACAGATTTTAAAGTGGGCTAAACAAGTATTAATGCAGCTTCTTAATTCAAGCTAGGTAAATAAAATGCACTGAAGCACGGAAATCTTCTTAATCTTAAAAGGCAGGTTTGCAACTTTACACTGCACTCCTTAACATGTCCATTCAGAAGTAAGCCTCATTATGTTCAATGGGACTTACTCTCAGGATTATCAGATTACAACCTTAATGGATACAGAGCTTCAAATTATAGTAAACATTTGGATTTGATACATTACCTGTGTGGAGCTTGGCATTCTTTTCTCCGTTTTAAAATGGTCTTTGGCATATTCCTGAAACAGAAAGCTGCCTTCACCTTCAGAAATCCACAGCTGAAGTGCTTTAATTACCTGTCGAGCATATAGGTTTGTCACACTGCTTTCCAACACGCTGTCATAGAAATCTTTCAGCATTCTAAGAAGCGATTCTTCCATGTTTGCAGCAGCAACTGGGTTTCCCTTCTTTTGGTCAGTGTGAATTTTATTCTCTAAAACCTGCTTAGAGGGCTCTTTTCTTCCATCTAGCACAGCATTTTTGTCTTTTGCCAGAGCTGTAGAAATTTCCAATATGGCTTCTAATCTTCCTTCTGGATGCCACCATTTCTTCCTTTCTAATAACTTTTTCCAGGACTGACATAGTAGCAGTATTCGATCTTTTTCTTCAGTTTGTGTTAACATCTGGCTGTTGAATGAGATTGCGTCCACATTTTGCAGAACCGTTTTGCTTAAACCAGCTCCAGTGGGGTCTTTAGAAGCATTCATGTTTGCCCTTGCAAAGTAGCAATTATCACAATTTGCTGGACAGTCAGAAGAAGCGCTAATCGCTGTTTCAAGTGTACTTTGTTCCAAGCGCTCACTTGTTTCACCGGATTCTTCTGCTTCATGAAGTTCATCATTAAGGCTATAAAGGAAATGGGAGGCAAATGTGTTCATATGCCATTGGTTTGTTTTATTATTTGCTATTAATGTTTCCCAGCTGCCATGTTGTTAAAGAAGCTGGCAGCAAAGATGGTTGTCCTGCTCTAGTACTTCCTTTGGTTGTGGGAGCTCCAATGTCTACCCGGATCTCCTTTGTATAGAAGTGATTTCTCATTCACTGCAATCTTATGAACAGCTTCATGAATATATTCCAGTTGAGAAGGTGGAACTGCCCAACATTGCAATGAACAACAAGGCCCAGATTCAAGAGTTACTTTCATGCAGAGCTCTGGATTAAGAGCTGTGTATACTGCACAAAACCTCCTCAGGTTTGGCCCCAATACTTGTATTTTACCCTCAGGAAAAAAGAATCTGGATCACTTTAAAATGTGGCCTTTTCATACTGTGCACTTTCACCCCTATTCAACTTTGTTTCATTAACTCACGTCCTGGTTATATTTAGAACAAGGATTTTCTTTCCAATTTTAATTTTGCTCAATGCTAGATAAAGATGCAAGTCTCTAAACACTAACCATAACCTAGATAATGACACAATTCTACTCAAGAAAGTGAAATGTATACATAGATTAGATGTTCCCGGACAGCAGGATTTATCTCCGTGCTATTGTTAGTGTCCTTTCCCCTTCCTATTTTTGTTAGTTACTGAAAGGTTACATTCCTTTAAAAAAAATTCCAATGTTACTTGAAAGATGTGCTTTGCAATCATTAAAACAATAATTAAAGAAGAGCTTTAATAGTTATGAATAGCTGCCCTTTATCACAGGCTCAGAGAAACTCAAGTGAATTAAATGTCATTTTGGCTAAATTAAAGCATAGCTGCCCGCTTTTAAAAACTCTGCCTTCCACTCAGGCTTAGGGGCTGCCTATAGGGCAATGAGTTGCCACCGCCACAAGCAAAACTCTGAGCTTTTGCTGCCCAGCCATGCCTCTGCCATGCCTCCAGAGTGAGGATAGATGGCAGCTGCACCATACTCACCTCGTGCCAGAGAAAAAAGTTGGGGTAAGTCCCCAACTTTTTTGCTTCGCAGCTTCATGGGAAAGCCCCATCATTGCTGCAAGGTGGCTGTTCTGTCATATAAGTGATGCAGCGCCACCACGCAGCCACCCTGGGGCTTTCAATGTGTATAGACAGCCCCCACGTTAAATGTAGTTTGCCCAATTTTTCTACAATGTTCTGTGAATGCATTGTTTTAAGTAAATTTGTATTCCATCCGTTCAATCTGATTAACTAATGGATAAGTCATTAAAAACCTTAAAATAAAGTCAACTAACTACTAGCCCAAATGGAGAGTTCTTTTACTTCCTCCGAAAGACATCCAGGCATGGACAAACTATGGCTTTGGAGCAGCTATCAAGAACATCCCTCTGTATAGGGCCGAGCCAATAAAGGGAGGTACTTTTCATTAACATATTCTTCCCTTGCAAAGCAGTTCAGCTTTGGTTGGGAGAGCCAGGGCTGGGGGAATCAAAACATTTTTGTATAGCTAAAGTACGTTCAGGTACTGCTTCACCTCCCAGGTACCTGGTATTTAGGTGGTGTCAGTCCAGAATGAGAAGGCCAATTCTGCATTTCCATTTTTTGTGTTCAAAAATTGGTCTTTCCCCTATAAACCGATGGCATCATATAGCTGCATTTGGCTGTGAAAAACATCCATTTCTAGGGTGAAGACCAATTTTAACAACAACAAAAAATGACACCCAACAGCAGCCAATTCAACAATAATCCGGTACTAATGGGACAGTCTTTGGCAGGAGACTTTAGCAGAACATTTTGGGCTCTCCGAAAGGCGTTTTCTCATGATGAAAATGTTTGCTCCTCAAACATTTGGTATAGCACTATCTGTATATTGATGGTTGATATTTAAGAGGGTGCTATCTTGATTTTATTATTGCTACATGGGAAACTCTTTATTGCTCTACACTACAAGTTGCCTAAGCTTTTTAGCTCAAAGCAAACTCAATTCATTGTAATGAATGAAGGAGAAGTACAATATGTTCCAACTATCTCTTGTTGCCAAGAAACAAAAGGAGCATATTCTGCTCCAACCGCCACTTTAAAAGAAGCAAAGAAAACAGAAAACCTTCAAAGATAGCTGCACACTGTGGTGTGTGTGTGCACGCACATTACAATTTGAAGTAGTAACACCCTGCATAGATACTTAAGGTAATGTTTTATATACATACAATTGCCCCATATTTGTAGAATTCTTAGGATTTCTCACTTCAGATCAATTCACTGGGAGTTTGTTGTGTGTGTGTGTTATTAATGAATGTTTATGAGAACATTCGTACCCCAGCTTTCAGCCTAATATGCCCCCCAAGACAGCTCATGACCTTAAAATAGCAATAAAATTGCCAACACAGCAACAACCCATCAATAAAGATAGTAAACAAACACACACTGGAACATCAGAAACCCATAGAACCAAAAAAACCCACACCCGTCTCTCCATTTCCACCTTCCCTCTCCCAAGGCGATCAACTGGATTCTAATCTCTTTCTCTCTAGTACTACTTCAGAGAGCATAAATCCCTTTTCTTTCAGTTCAGGCTGATTCTGGGGCTGTCTTCATGGGTTTTTTCCTGCCGCATGGGTGTGTTGTGAGGTCGTTTGCAGCACATGACTTCATGGCCAGTGTGCTCCCAACCAGCCCCTTCCGCCTGGAAAAGAGTCCTTTTACTCTGTTCTTTTTAGTTAAGTCGCTCCCAGGTGCTTGCTCTGCAATGTCCCTGTGGCTCCACATTAAATCCTGTGAGTGCCTGTGACCTGGATTGCCCCTTCCCCCATTCACTCCTTTTCCTTGTGTTCCCGTCGAGAGACATTTATGCGCCTCCTTATTGCTGTGTTAATTCAGTTTTCTGATAAGGTGTTAACTCCAAAGCTGTGCAGTCCCAGAATTGCGAACAGGGAGTTGCATTAATTTGGTTCTCTAACGTGGTGTTAGTTCTGAAGTTGCACACTTCTAGAGTTGGGAGCTGCGTTAATTCAATTCTCTGATGTAGCGTTAACTCTGAAACTGGGGCTGGTTAATACTTTCTGGAGTGGGGCTTATTTGTGCTGGTGGGGTGCCTTTATGGGGAGCCAGTATTGTGGGTTAGTTACTCCCCATTCCCATTCATATAACTGTAGTGGCTTGGAGAGGGGTGGATAACAAACCTCTCTCATTAATGAGGTTGGTTCTACTCTGCCCCGCCCCCCTCATCTAGAAGTGTGGTTTTTCCGGCACTGAAAAACCAGATTTTAGAGACGGCTGGCCCTGCTGTGTAACACTGATGGAGCAGGGCCAATTTCAGCATACTGCAGAGAATAACAACAATACGCGCGCCTCCTGTGCTCAGGAAGACAGGAGCTCTGTGACTACAGGACCCACAAACCCTCCACAACCCCCAGTCCTGTACATCTTAATCTAAGCAATTCTTGCCACCTTGTGGTACTCCCAAGTGGTATCATCCTTTACATCCACGGTTAAGCAGACAGATTCCTGCCACTGCATTCCACCTTCTACAAACAGCCTGCTAAGCGACACCTGGTTACTACAAGATACTCGTCCAGAATAGACCAAGAGTTCAAGCGTTGACCATCAAAGGCAAAGGAGAGGTTATCATAAGGACGCTGTTCTTCCAATTTTTATTTCGTTTCAGGTGGAGTCACACAATTGGTTTCTCCACCTCAAAATGACAGCTTCCCATCACCTCCTGGCATATATTCTGGCTACATGTTCTGGCCTCAAAATATATTTGCAGATTGTATCTGAACACACAGATAATGTCATCACTTAAAGAAGCTGCATAGTTATTTGCAATAGATTTGCAGCCCAATCATATTTACTCAGAAGCAAGTCCCACTGATGTCAGTAGGATTTAATTTGAAGCTAAGTATGCTTAAGAATGCAGCCTCTGGGACCATATGAAAAACAAAACATACCAATCCGATTTTGCCAAAGGCTGTGGACCTTCCAGAAATGTTTCTAATCTCTTTAAGACTTTGTTCCAAGTCTCGATGAATGGGCATAAGTTGGCCAATGTCTGTAGTACAATTACTAGCGAGTGACCCATTTTCTGTTTCAGCTCCTAGAAAGATCAGGTCACAAGTGTTTGGCAGGAGAAAAACACAGAACAGATATCATAGAATCCCACTACTATATCCTATTGATTGTAATGGGATGCACAGATAACTATGAAACCAATTGCAGTCTTGGTTTATCAGAACTACAAGCCCTACAAAAAGTAGACTTTACTATACCATACCGTTAAAGCCTTAAAAAGTGGCTAAAAGAAAGGCCCATTAACCAGTTTCTTCTCTGACTGTGTAACTGAATACTGCCCTCTTCTGACATAGCTCATGTTTATGATTTTTGCACAAATACAGCATTAAAAATGTTTGTTTGCTTTATGTTTTTCTAGGGAGCAAAAATAAATCTTGTCATAACAGAAATATCACTGTGACATGCATACATTCTATATTTGGTCAACCATTTATTATTCCAGCCTTTTAAGACAAGAGGTGAATGAGGGATGATGCAGTTGTAGCTTAGAGCCTAGTTAGGCAGAGGAGAGAGATAAGGGTGTGGATGGCTCAGTTCAGACAACACTAGTCAACACAGTGTGAAAACTCCATTGAACGGTTGAATTTTTAGGAAGTACTCCCCACACAACATGTTCTAACTCCACCGTTGTGTGACTGTGGGCTACTGTGGAGTTGAGTAAAAGACAATGCGGCATTTGGCTGACAGTTCCTCTGCCCTCTCTCCTCCCCCAGTCTTCCCCATGGTATTCCATAGCAAAAAAAACAATCCCCTATGAGTTGTGGTGGCTCTTTTAGAGTGGCACTTGCATCTTTCGCCACTTTTGTCAGGGAACTCTGTAACCAGTGGGAAAACTTAATGCAATGCAACAAAAAACTCCATGGAGCCTGCCACACAACATGCAACACAACAGTTGTGCAGGAACTCTGCTCTGCACAGCGTGGATATTCGTGTTTAAAAAAAAACCCTCCACCGTTTCGTGGAGTTTTCCCGCCAGACAACACGTTTCTCAACGGTGGTGTAAAAACCCCACCGTGAAGTTCTAAAACCACTGTTTACTAACATGTTGGCTGAACTGAGCTGGTGTATCTGTGGGCACACATGCTTGTGTAAAACAGAATATTTTAACTGTTTGGCAATCTTTACATATAAAATGCTAGTGTGAACATTCAGTAATCTCTATTTAGCCTCCATAGTAGAAATACTTACAATTTCTTCCATCAGGGCTTGAAACATGTTGTCCTTCTGAGATTTTATTTCCTGTAAGAATTTCTGAAAGTGTTCCTGTGGATGTGGAAATAAAGCTTCATACACAGAAGTACTTCTCTCTTCATAGGCTTTTGCATTCTAATACCAGAGACACAGTTACAAGAAAATGTTAGTGGGTATATTCTTCAGAGCAAAAAAATGTGTGTGTGTGTGTGTACACATGACATGGCACAGGGGAAATAAAGATAGATTTATTATTTTTAATCAAAAAAGATGTGACTTCCTAGGATATGGTCCATGATATACTCCAGAAATGTCATTCAATTGCAGTCTATAGAATTTACAAAGGAAGCACGTGAATCAGAAAGACCTAAATCTGCAACAGTTAAGACTCGTCTCTGATTATCTCAGTGCGATCTTAAAGCTACTCAGCCAACCAGATCTTTCCTAGTTATTTGAGTCTTGGATATTTTATTCACTCAACAAAATGAATTGGAGATCTTTCAGAAGAATACTCACACATATGGCATCTTGAGCCACAAAAGGAAACAGAATGTTGACAAAAACCAAACGAAAGGCAACCCACCCACCCCACTCTTCCTTTTGAAATAAGAGATAAGAGTAGTTGAAGAGAATAGTATTGCAGTACACAAAGGATACAAAATTGTGCTCATCCCACTGGGCTTTTCTGGGCTGGAGGAATGTCAGACATTTCTTGGAAAGACACATTTTATTGCTACCAAATCTTCATGGCACCATCATGTAAAGATTTATATCTTCAGTAGCCTCTTCCATTAAAAACAGAAATCTTGAACGTACCTCTTCTAGTGAAGTAAGCTTTGTAGTAAGGGACTCAATACTTTTCTTCTATTTTAAGAAATGAAAGAGTACACAAAGATGCATTAGTAAAAAAGAAAAATTGACTAGAAGCTCCGTCACACCAGCGATTTATCGCACACTCGCCATGCCTGGTATGCAGTTTTGCAGCTCGGTACTCACATAACGTCTTCCCTGTCCTGCACTCATTTCGCCTCTTCCCCTCCATGTTTCATTTCTTTTTGGAGCAGGGAAAGTCTGAATTATTTTCCCTCCATGTGAAATAAATGTGCTCCTTCCTCCCATGTATTGCTATCCTTGCGCTCTATCAGACCATCCCGTTCTTTGTTGGGGGCGTGTGTGTCTAAGGGCAGTCTCGCTGACAAAAGAGCTAGACGGGGCAGTTCTCCACTCAACTCTGAAGGGGGAGGGACAGAGGTCCCATTAAACTCTATGTTCTTACTCCTGAGTAGGCATGTCCAGGGGTACATTTTCACCTTAAAAGAAATGCGGAAAAGGCACTGGGACAGGGGTGGGGGTGGTTCACCCTCGCGCCTCCCTAGAACTGCGAAACTTCACAGTTAAGTCTTGTTTTTTTTAGAAATGGAGCAAGGCACCGGCATGCCTGGTACCCCAGTTGCAGTGCACACTTGCTCCTCCTCCCCTGTAAAACTTTCCCAAGCCAAGCAGCAGCAACACTCTTGGCTCATGCCTTCCTTCTCTCCCTGGAGTTTGTTTAATATGATCTTAGGGGAAAGTATAGTGTGTTGTTTTACTGTAATTGTGCAGCTTCAGGCTGCCATACTATTGTATTTGCGCAGAAATAAAAAATATTTTTTTTAAAATAAAAAGTTAAATACAAGGGAAAGGAGAATGTAGGGGGCAGGGCGAGAGATTTCGCTGGCATAGTAGTGCTCCAGGTGAAAAGATACATGAGGTGAAAGAGTGCGACAATGCACAAACGTGAAAGTGCCCAGTGCTTGACTCGCTAAGGAAACGAAGGGGGAACCACAGATGAAAACCGAATAAAAAAAGTAGTTGTGATGGAGCCCTAGGACTGCAATCCTATACATATTTTCCTGGCCATATGCCCCATTCAGCTCAGTGAGACTTTCTCATTAGTATGTCCCACTGAGTTCAATGAGACATATGCTCAGGAAAGTATATATAGGAATGAAGCCTAAAAGCTTTTCTCTTAGGCTACACTGCTATATACAGGTTGTTAATCAGCTGTATCTACTTTCCATTTCATCACGGAACTGAGATCTAAGCTCCACATGAAGTGTGTTTCCTTTCCTGCTTTTCGGCTACATAACCTCTAGATGGCACCACGGCATAGCGGAATAGTGCAAATAACAAGTGAAAAAAATGGTTATATTTGGCTTATATCTGGCCAGGGGCTTAAAAGTCCTGTCTGTAGCATGGTTTCTTGGCCTTTGTTATCTGGCTGCATAATTCACGCTTTGCAATAGGGTGAGATGCTGCCCGAAGACTTGTTAAAGTAGGGAGTGGCCATTGATGAAAAGTTGGTCCTTTGTTCCAAGAATTAGCAGGAGCATATTTTGGATCAAACTACAAACATTTTGGGAACAAATTTTCTAAGAGCAGTACTCTCAGTCATAAAAATGGGCTCTTAAATACCAGGCTTGTGAGACATTCACAGATCACATGATTCTCTTCATGCAAGTTTTCCATTTTACTCTTAGTGTCTTCAAGTTCATTGCATATGTTTTTGAAGTTTCCTAGAGGTTTCTGCATACTAAAAAACCAAAAGTCAGAAATACATCAGTAGAGTCTTTTAAAAGCTCTTAATCAGCAGTCAAGGGTGGTTCCAGATGACATTTTTATCATGCCATCACTGCTGCCTCATTCACAGAATTTTATGGTGTGTGTGTGTGTGTGTGTGTGTGTGTGTGTGTCCAGATATTGTTTTTATTTGTAACACTCCTGGGTTTGCCCATGGCTTCTTCCATTTCTTTTCTTAGAAAAATTCCTTCAGGAGGAAAAGGCAGAATAGCTGCACAATGTCTTCTAAATGCTAGTGCTAGGAGCCCTTCATCTGAAAGCACCCAGAGGCTTCAAGTGGTAGAAGACAAGAATAATATAAAAGATGAATTTAAAAATTACATAGTAATACTAAGGCTGCAATCCTATACATCTTTACCTGGAAATCCTGTTGAATTCAGTGTGAGAAACATCTTAGTAAACATGCAAAGGATTGGGTGTAAAACTAAACAGAACTTTATTTCTGCCTACTTATAAAATCAGAGTTGAATGGCAAAGTAAGAGAGAATCCAAGGGTGATTCCAAGATGGAAATGCTGTTAATGCTACCAATCAACAGGCATTGCACAGCTATTCCATCTTTTCCTCCTTAATGGATATTCTGTTGAAAGAAAAGAAAAAAAGGATGGAAGAAGTGGTGGGAAAATATGGGAGGGTTACAAGTGGAACATGTTCTAGTCTAGACTTATCATAAAACTCTGTGAAGGAAGCAGGGTGTTTGCACAATAAAGGCCTCATCTGGAAGCACAACAACACTGTTAATCATTCAAGGTTATAAACAACAGCAACATATGTTAAAAAAAAAAGTGAAGCGTTCGACCCCGTTTTTCTCCTTCACCAAATTCAAACACTTCCCTTAAAATGTTCCACTTAAGAATTTTAATACATTAGTTGACCTTTGTATACCAGTAATGTGTCCAGCTAATATACTTTCAAAAAATGCTTCTGGAAATGAGAAAATATACAGACACACATACTTCAAAAACAATACCTTGTTAGTCTGCCTCTCAGCTCCACAATATCATCTGTCAACTGCTGGTAAGTTTCCTCTGACACCTCCATTTCTTTCTGCATTCCCAGTAATTGCTCAGTCATTTTCTGATTCATGTATTTTAAGTCTTCAACACTGCTGTTTAAGTCAAAAGCCCTTAACGAAAGAGAATGTAGTTAGACAGCTTTTTCTTGGTTTAAAACCATTTTAAAGGTTTGCAAGGCATTAACTGCTAACGCAGTGTACTTAATATACACTCGATGGTCCCAATCCAACTGTGAGTGCCCACAGGAGCTACTGGGGCATAACCCTTCTAGAAGAGCTGTCATTATTCTGATGAAAGCTTGTTGCAACCTTTGCATTAATACATAAAAATCCTGCTACATCCTGCTCTGCAATTCATTTTTTTTAAAAGCATGGCAAAAGATAACCATAACACTGAGGTGAAATATCAATCCAATGCAACACCCACAACTGAAGAATTCTCTTAACTTTCATATTCATAAATATTGCCTGGAAACACACATTTCAGAATCTTCAGCTCTTTCTTCAAATATCTCAGCATCTTCCTCAGATAAGAACGATAACACATCTGCGCAAGAGAAAAAAGTGTCACATTGGATGTTGTTTGCAATACATACTAAAATCATGTTGGAAGTATTGGTAGGTCTAAACTAGGGTGACCATATGAAAAGGAGGACAGGGCTCCTGTATCTTTAACAGTTGTATTGAAAAGGGGATTTCAGCAGGTGTCATTTGTATGCATGTCGCTCCTGGTGAAATTTCTCTTCATCACAACAGTTAAAGTTGCAGGAGCTATACTGCAGCTATACTGTGTCCAGATTTAAAAGAGGGCAGGGCACCTGCAGCTTTAACTGTTGTGATGAAGGGGAAATTTCACCAGGTACCCCATATATACAAATGACACCTGCTGAAATTCCCTTTTCAATACAACGGTTAAAGATACAGCAGCCCTGTCCTCCTTTTCATATGGTCACCCTAGTCTAAACTAGTTTATTTTAGAACGTTGTAACATTAGGGTGACCATATGGAAAGGAGGACAGGTCTCCTGTGTCTTTAACAGTTGTATAGAAAAGGGAATTTCAGCAGGTGTCATTTATATGCATGTAGCACCTGGTGAAATTCCCTCTTCAACACAACACTTAAAGTTCAGGAGCTATACAAGAGTGACCAGATACAGAAGAGGGCAGGGCTCCTGCAGTTTTAACTGTTGTGATGAAGAAAAAATTTCACCACATGCTGCATGCATACAGATGACACTTGCTGAAATTCTCTTTTCTATGCAACTGTTAAGGATACAGAAGCCCTGTCCTCCTTTTCATATGATCACCCTATCTAACAAGCATTTACAAAGTGGAAACATAAACTACACTAGCCACAATACAACAGCTAGGGAAGTTGATCTTAAGCATACCTAATTTTCATTAAATAAATAAAAATCCAACACAATCACTATATGTACATTTCACCTTTCCTTCAAGAAATACAGGGGGGGCTGTTATCCCATTTTATCCTCATAACAACCTGTGAGGTAGGTTGGGCTGAGACTTATAGCACAACACCGCATCTGTCTACTCAGAAGTAATTTCCATTGAATCAAGTTGAAGTTACTCTCCAGTAAGTACATATAGTACAGGATTGCAGTCATAGTTACTCAAAGACCTTTAAGACTCAGTGAAGAATTGAATTCAGGTCTCAACTTTCCTGCATCTAATCTTCTATCTACTACACAAAAGTAGTAATGGATAATGGCCTTCACATTTATTATGGTAGCAATGACAGCTATTCCTTATAGCATCCCGTGGGTGATTTGATCACATCTTTCCTGGGGTAGCTAACAAGTCTTAGATAATTAGGGCCTACCAAAATGAACCCATTTGTAATATTTACTGGGGGGGGGGATGAATCATCACTGACTGCTGCTTACAGTATGAGCACCAACATTTGTGAAAAGTACATAAGAACATAAAAGAGCCCTGCTGGATCAGACCAAGGGTCCATCTAGTCCAGCACTCTGTTCACACAGTGGCCAACCAGCTGCTGACCAAGGACCCACAATCAGGACCCGATGTAGCAGCACCCTCCCACCCATGTTCCCCAGCAACTGGTGTATATAGGCTTATTGCCTCTGATAAACCATTCTAGCTTACAGTACTCACCATTGTACTGTAAGTTTCCATCGGTAGTATTTCTGTACTTGTCAGCTTCTGTTTCTGAAATGCTATATTAAGAGAGAGAACTCAAACTATCTGAAGGCATTTTATAATGGTATGGTTGGTTTAATATTCTCCCTAGCACTGCATATTTCTTATATTGAAATTATGCGAATTATTTCATTATGGGCAGAATCCTCAAAGGCTTCCGAGATTCCCATGTCTTTCTGGGCTAAAGCTGATGAGGCAAGAGGAGCCTCCCTGTCCTTTGCCTTTACTAATTTTCGCTAGACAGGCTTTTCAGATAGGGAGGGAAGTAGGTTTAAAGAGGCTAAGGATAACTCATATCCTGGCCTCTCCAGTGTCCTCCCCTCCCTGCCAGGGACCATAGGATTGCTGTCTATGTCAAGCATAAGCTAGATAGTTCACAGAGAAATCCTACAGATGACATGATTCAATATACTGAAGTTAGAGTGACTATATGAAAAGGAGGACTGAACTCCAGTATCGTTAACAGTTGAATAGAAAAGAGAATTTCAGCAGGTGTCATGTGTATGCATGAAGCACCTGGTGAAATTCCTTCTTCATCACAACAGTTAAAGCTGCAGGAGCCCTGCCCTCTTTTGTATCTGGTTAATAGGGCAGGGTTCCATAGTGCTAAAACTGCCAAAGTTTTGCATGTCCCCAAATTGGCAGCATGGTGGGAGGCAGTGGGGACCGCAGGCTGACTGTGTGATGCCCACTTCTGATCTAGAGATTGCACTTCAAGTATTTCTTTGAATGTTTGTGATCTTCTCTGTAAGCAGGATAAGGATGAAGGCCAAGCAGATCATTCCCTCATTCTTTTTGCCTAAAATATAAATATTTCCCCTAAAATAAAATAAAAAGGAATGGTAAGCATTATACTAGAGGCATAGGTTCCTGAGGCCTTATAATACTGAAATTACAGAATTTCAGTATTATTACATTTTCAGCGTTATACTGAATAATAACAACAATATACAATACTAAACCAAAATTAAATATATAGGAGATGGCTTTATTCTCATCCCAATATCTGTGAAGACTACAAAATCAACAGAAAAAAGGGTTGTATTCTATTTGGAGAGGGGAAAAACACTACAGCTATACGTTCTGCAACTGTGCTTTCTCACCAAGTTTCAGAAGAGGCTCATTTGATTAGCTGAAGAGACGAAAAAGAGCTATACAACATTCATTACATGCATTATTTTTGTATTAACATTTTTAGAGCTGCTAATTAGGGCTTGCAGTACAATGTGCACTTACTTGAGAGCAAGCCCCACTGAAATCTGGGGAAATTAGATGAAATGGTAAACACATGGCTTGACATTGCATGCATTGTTTTTAAACTATGTCTGAGTTCAGACAACACACTAATCAACTGGAGGGGGTGTGTAATAGGAACAGAATGGGAAACAATCGTTGATTAGCGTGTCGCCCAAACTTAGCCTATAAGTAGCAGCCACTGGGGGCAGGCAGCAGCTGCTATGTATAGTGAAAGAGATATATGCAATACCAAACCACATGTTAACATCACTGGTAGCATCGCCATCAGTAGAGCTGACCTTGAAGTGAATATGCAAAGAATGGGGCTATCAGGGAAGTTATTTTTCATTTCACCTCTCTAGGCAACACTTAATCCAAAATATTCATACTTTATGCTTGTGATGTGCACAAATTCATGGTGAATCAACAGTAGAGGACCAAGTAGCATCACGGAGTCCTATCTCAGTTCTGGTCACTATACAATCTGACTCCTATTGGTCTCCCTAACCCTTGTATTTCTTTCATGGGGGAAAAAATGTACTTAGCATATCACAAAATCCATGCTAAAATAATAGAAGTTATGATGACCAGGGCTTACTTTTGGAAATGATCATCTCAATGCAAGCATGCCAAACTCTGGCAGAAGTCTGCTTTGGGAAACCTATGCCTGCTGTCTCTTATAGATATATGTTTGCTGCTTAAATATGCCTACAGATTTGTTAAAAAGTTAAACAAATTAGTCAGAACTGTGGTATTTTCAGGGAAGAATATTCAGGCACAGGAAGAGATAAACTTCTACTCTGTGATTTTTCCTAACCCCACTATCATTACAATGCAAATATGGAACTAAGAAACCTGTGTGTTTCGTAACATGTAGTTCCAGCAGATTTATGGGGACTAGGGTTGCTAGGCCATAACACAGAGGTACTGCTTGCACCCTTTAAAAGTGATGAGGTGGTGGAAAACAAGAACAATCTTCTTTGACACCATTCTTCCTCTGGTCTCACTGCCTACCTTTCAGACCACCGGTGGGAATGCAGAACAGAGTGGGGAAAGTAGCAGCTCCACCATTTGTGCTACTTCATCATTTTAGAAACATGTAAGCAATACCTTTGGGTTGTCACCTGGATCCTTGCCAGTCTACCTCATTTAGAACCAGTGGGAACACAGGACAGAGCAAAGTGAACTTTCATTTACCAGTCTTGGTAGCACATGGCGATCCATTTTTTCATAGTAGCATGAAACATTTCTCTATCAACAAGAAGGTTTTGCCTTTTTGGGTCCAGCATGTTGTAGAGTAAAAGAAGTTTGCTGTTCTCACAGTTATGCCCAGTCATATCCTCCAAATACTTTATAAAAACAGAGGCAGGTATGGCTCCTGTGAAGAAGAGCGGGGGAGGGGGGAGGGGGAGAGAAGCAAGAGCCAGATAAAGTTAATAGTGAGGTAGATTTTCATATGTTTTACACTACAAGCTTTATAGTGAAAGGCTACCCACTTACAAACTTTCACTGGCATCAGCATGACTCTACACACCGACTTGCCTTCAGGTTCAAGATCTAAAGTACTATCAAATGTACCTGTTTCTTTGGTGTTGCAAACTTCAAAAGTAATGTTGATTAAATCATCTTCCGAGCAATCAGCAGACAGCGACATGTCGTTTGCTACAAATTTGACAATAGCAGACCTGGTGGTTCCTAAAACAAAAGTTGCGGGGAAAAGTAATACAACCTGGAGGATAGGCTCTTTTTAAAGAACAGGTCATGTTTACAAGAAATCATACGCCTAAGAGCAGTCTTCCTACCAGCCATCCCCCTGAAAAACGTATGAATTTACAATTGTATCGAAGCCAATGGTTGTGTAATCTGTCAAACCCACAAAGGAATTGAACTTAAAACCCAGTACTCATTAGTTCCCTTAGTACTTAACCTTAAAGGGCTTAGAGCTTAGCACATTACAATAGCAGTTTGTGAAACAAGATTTTGTAATATTAACTGGTCCTACTGAAATACGTGTTGTAATCCTACATAAACATTTTAGGGCCTTACTTGAGAGCCAGATCTACAAGCATTGGCACATCTAGATGGGCCAAAGCTACTATTTTTATGCACCAAAATTAGGAATATAAACATTTTTCACACTGAAAACCAATCCTCTATGGCTGGAAACAGGAGGACTGAAGCATGTAAACGTAGGCTCCTTCCAGACAGGCGGCTCCTTGCACTAATAAGTCATTGTTCTTCCATTGAAAGCTACAAGAAGAATTGCAATTGACTCTCCATGCTACTAGAGGTTATTGTACTTTTCCTCAATGTTCATTCTAGTATGTTTTTAGGGAGTTTTTAACAATGTATACTGTGTTTTTATTAATATTTTATGTATTTTATACTTGCAGTTGTTCCCCGCCTTGATCAGAATGGAGAGGCGGGTTAGAAATATTATTATTATTAGCCACACCAGCAGTTCATAAGGTCCAGGTGACTGTGGAGAAACAAAAGAAAACTGCGTGATTCTTTTAAAAATGAATCAATTGTTTATTCAGTGTTAGGTGCTTATTCAGTTATTGCCGATTACTACCACTAAAATATCAAAAACCAAAGTGTTTAATGTTTGGGTTGCACTGGAAATGTTTATTAGCAGTGTTTAATTGGGTAGGTACCAACATCAATAAAACCTTTAGAATGGCAATGACCAGAAAAGTGTTTCTTGCCCCCTTTATTTTAAAAGTTAGCATTATAGCACAGTAACACTTTCATTTAAGCTGTATTAAATGAAATCCTTGGCAATCCTACTTTGAACAGATGTTTCCCATGTTCAAATTGCTGTAGCCATTATTCTCCACTAGTTCTAGACTGAGGCTGAGTTTGGATGACACGCTAATCAACTGGTGTGTGTGTGTGTAAAAGGGACAGAATGGGAAACAACAGTTGATTAGCGTGTCATCCAAACTCAGCCTGAATCTTCACATCTGACTAATCTCTCTTGTAAATTTATTAGACAATTCAAACACAGAATGGAAATAAGCTGTATTAATTACAGTGTATTATCCAGACTGTCCTACAATCTCATACCATCCATCATTTCACGGAAAAAATAGGAATACTCTGGTGTACTTTTAACACTTCTGTCCAAATTAGGATCACTGATTTTAAAAAGTATGATTAGGATTTGTCACACCTCTTTCTAAACCAGGGAGCCTGTGACCCTCCAGATGTTGCTATAGTCCAATTTCCATCATCCTTGACCATTGTCTGTAAGTTGGGGCTGATGGGACTTGGAGTCCAACAACACCTGGAGAACTATGGTTCACCACCCCTGCTCTAAAGAAAAAGAAGCCAAGGGGAAGAGGAAGCCCCGCCAGAAGTTCCTAGGCAGGTTTATTTTCCTTTGGCCAGGCTGCCTTCAATTTTTTTTAAAAAAAGAGTCCTTCAGCAAGTTATAGAATGCAATAGTTAGACTTCAAAGAGGCCACATTTTTAAAACCATCCTGATTTCAAAAGCTGCCCACATTTGGTAAAGTAGCACTTCAGGAAGTAGGCTAGTTAAACCTTTCTCCCTGGTGAGCTAATTTACTACATTCAGGTAAATGTTCTTTTTTCCTCCTTTTAACATAGGGGAATGTGTATAAAAACGTAAGTGCCATGCTGGATCAGACTCAGGGTCCATTTAATACAGGACTGTCACAGTAGCCAACCACCTGCCGACCAGGGACCAACAAAACAGGACACAGTGCAACAGCAGCCTCCCACCCATGTTCCCCAGCAATTGGTGCACACAGGCTTACTGCCAGACACTGGAGGTTGCACATAACCACCAGGGCTAGTAGCCATTGATAGCCTTCACCTCCAGGAATTTATCCAACCTCCTTTTAAAGCCATCCAAATTGGTGGCCATCACTACATCTTGTGATAGTGAGTTCCATAATTTAACTATGCACTGTGTGAAGAAGTACTTCCTTTTATTTGTCCTGGATCTCCCATCAACCAACTTCATGGGATGTCCCCTGGTTCTAGTATTTTGAGAAAGGGAGAAAAATGTCTCCTTATCCATTCTCCACACCATGCATAATTTTGCATACCTCTATCATGTCTCACCTTAGCCTCCTTTTAAACCCTCCCTCATAGGGGAGATGCTCCAGTCCCTTTTAGTTGCCATGCTCTGCACTTTTCCCCTCTCTATATTTGTTTTAGGTGTGGTGTACGCATCTGTGTGTGTCTGAAGTGTTCCAGAATTCTACCTCTTCGTTTTGCCTAACGCGAGAACCGACTTTCTGAGGCGACTATTATTGCGGAAGACGAGAACTTCCCGGGTTGGTTCCCCCACCCCGTGGCGGACTGCCCCCTGCAGGAGGAGAGTGGAGGCGGCAGAGCAGCAAAGACCGGGAAAGCCGGGGGGGGCGAGGTGGAGGGAGGAAGAGGAACCGCAGCGCGGCGGGGCGGTTCTCTTGTTCTCCCCGCCCCCTTGTGAGCACTTCCGAGGTCGAAACCCAAAGGCGGCTGCGCGGAGCTGGAGGACCGTAGCTGTTGCTGAGGGATCACTGCGGAGGGTTCCCGGCGGGAGCGGAGACGAGGCGTCTGGCGAAGTCGCTCGCTTGAGGCGGTGGCAACAACACCAGCACCATGTCTCGGGGCTCGATCGAGATCCCCCTCCGGGACACTGACGAGGTGGGTGCTTGTGGGGGGTGGGGGGATGGCTTGAGTCGCTGGCTTCGCTTTCCCCTTCTCCGTCTGTTCCCTGTTGCCTTCGAGGGAGCCCCGAGTAGTTTTGAGAGAGGGAAGGCGGCTCCATCCGCCTTTCCTCGGAGGAGCTTGAGGAAATCCTCCTTGAATTGTCGGGCTGGTATGGAGTAGCCCGATATAACTACCCCTCCTCTACTGCAGCCTTCCCCAAACCGGCGCTCTCCAGATGTTTGGACTACCACTCCCAGTGTTCCTTACCACTGGCCATGCTGGCTGGGGCTGATGGGAGTTGAAGTCCAAAACATGTGGAGAGCAGGCGAACTGGGGAAGGCTGTCTTAGACACCTGCTGCCCCCCAGATGCGTCGGACAGCAACTCCCAGCAGCCCTGGAAGTTGTAGTCCAACACATCTGGAAGGCTTCTCTAATGCTTCTTAAATACTCGTTGCCAGCATTAAGGCTTGGATTTTCCATACCAGCTATAATTTTCATCAATTAACTCACCCTGGCCACTCTCTTTAACGACTTATCCATATGCATGGATCTTGATTCTGTGCTTTTAATACTAACTGTATTCCTTCATGAGTGTACACAGAGAATAGGATGCTGCTGACTACGTATTCTTTTGCGTCTCTGCACTCATTTCCCAGGGTCCACAAATCTGTCCATGGACCTGGGAGTTGGAGTGCATATGGAAAATGATGCTCCTGTTTGTTTATTTCGCTTCTATACCGCCCAATGGCCAAAGCTCCTAGTAGCTGCTCCTGTAGCTCTGCATTTAAAATCTTTTCTTTAGAATTGCTACTCTGCATGCAAATGTGCATCCAAAGAAGATTGCTGTTTTGCTATTTCTATGCTTACCTTTGAGCCACTTCATATAAGACAAAAGGGCCAACAAGTGAACTTCTGTGTAGAAAAGTACATATTCTGTATGTGATCCATCACATGTGAGGGATGCAAAAGTGTAATATTTTTCTAATTGTTTACATCTAGGAAAGTAATCTTGTATGAGGTGACTTTTATTTATTAATTACATTTATTTATTAAATTTATATACTGCCCCATAGCTGAAGCGCTCTGGGCGGTTTACAAAAGCCCTTCCTTGAGTTGAAGGACTTCACATCCCTTCTTTAATCATGTTAGTCAAGGGAGACAGAAAGCATCTTCAAGGAATATCTAGTATGAAGTACCCTGAAATGTAAAGACTTATTTTAAGATACTTGACTTGTAGTATGTACCTTAATAGTTCATAAAGTTTGTCTACAGTGGGTTATAGATATTTACATGATCAATTTTTTTTAGGTCATTGAACTTGACTTTGATCAGTTACCGGAGGGGGATGAAGTTATAAGCATTCTGAAACAAGAACATACTCAGCTGCACATATGGATTGCACTAGCGGTCAGTATATTGCCAGTTCATTGTATTTTATTTATTTGTTTCATTTATATCCTACTTTTCTCCCATCAAGGAACTAAGGTAGGGTACAAAAGGTTTCCAGGGAATCTCCCATTGAAACTCTGAGCAGACCCAGAGGAGACAGCGCAACCCCATGCATGTTACTTAGAAGTAATTACCTCTGAGTTCAATGGTACTTACTCTCTTGTCTAGTATTGAGCAGGAGACTGGACTAGATGACATCCAAGGTCCCTGCCAACTCCATATTTCTATGATTATAGCTTGAATCTTGAAATGGGTGCATGGGCTGTCATGACAACAATTGTTATAGATTACACTTGTGATTTGTGTGTGTGTGTAATTTAGTTTTGATGTGATTGCTTCTGTTTCCTCTTCCACAGTCTCCACATTTATGTTATTGTGCCCTGAACGACATAGCCATCCATGGATCCCTTATGTGGGGGAAGGACTCCACTTACTTCAGTAGAGGGAGCTGATCCATGCAGACAAACAAATGCATGTGATTCACTGGCCAGTTGTGTTAGAATCCCCCAATGTAGTGATATAGTAGTGTAAGTGATCAGTGAATTCTTCTGTTCCCTTTAAGATTTTACAGATCACATAATTGCTTCTTGTAATTGTTTTTATTAATTGTAGTTATTGCTGACTGTACAATGTTTTTCTTTAAATCAAGGGGGTAGAACCTCTGACCTGCAGGCCTAATCTGGCAAAGGGAGCACCCTAATCCAGCCCAGAAAGCCTCTTGGGAGTTCTTGCAGGAAGTGTGGCTTATGCTCCTGAAGGAATCCTCTCAGAGGGCATCCCCTGCTGTTATTTTGGATTGCAAATCAGGGATAATCAGAGATTCCCCTTCTAGCAAAACTGCTCTTTCCAGCTCTGGTGAATCCCATCCCCCTGCATCCCCCTTTGTTGTCTTAGATCTCAGATCAGAGATAACAGTGGGGGTTCTGCTACTGGTGGTTGAGTCCAGCCCACTTTCATCTCCTGCTATTATCTCTGATCTGAAATGTGGAGTGGTGGGACTCGCCGCCTAAACCCACTGTTACCTGAGATCAAAAATAGCAATGGGGACACAGGGCAGCCTGACCACAGGAAAAACAGGGGTGATGTCAGGGGCTGAACCCATGTCTTCTGACATCATCCAGCCCACAGCAGACCTGGGGAGCAGAATCCGGCCCCTCACAGGAAAACAATTGTGCAACCCTCCTTTAAATCATTGTAGTAAATTCTGTAGCTCATGGTGTTCTCGTGTTTGCATTTTTAATTTACCTTGAATAAAACAGATACTGTGTTGATATTCTTTATCTAGTATCAGCCATTAAGCAGGCAAATGGTTTCCTAGTAGTGTAATGTTAAACGTATTACAAATGATTTTGCATTCTCTTTTTCTAGTTGGAATATTACAAACAAGGCAAAACAGAAGATTTTGTGAAACTCCTAGAGGCTGCTCGTATAGATGGAAACCTGGACTATAGAGACCATGAAAAAGATCAGATGACTTGCTTAGATACCTTAGCAGCCTACTATGTGCAGCAGGCACGGAAAGAAAAGAATAAAGACAACAAGAAAGAGCTTATTACACAAGCTACTCTGCTGTATACTATGGCTGACAAAATAATCATGTATGATCAGGTAAGAACAAATCAACTTCTCGTGAAAATATCCTATATTTATGCTTGCTTTACAACATCGTTGAACCCAAAATCTAGTTGGGGCATTGAAATCCTGTCTGTATCTTGCATGGAGGTGGTATATTTTTTTTCTTGCCTGTGTCTCATTTTCTTAAAAAAAGATCATTTGCTCAATTCAAGTGATGTTATATGCAGCTGAGTGAAGCTTGCAAATAATTGTAGCTGAACAGGCCGTCATATTGGGATCCAAAGTCACATAACATATGCAGAACCCTGTCACTGGATGTCGTTTGCTTAAATCCTTGCAACAGCCTGTGGCATACCTTTCACAGCAAATCTGCAAGCAGAGATCTGTTTCTGCTTATGTATTGTTGCTGCTGGAATAAGGTTAATATTGCTGAGGGAAAGATAGCCACTAACGGCATTTTACCAGCTTTTTAAACATCAAGACAAAATTAGCTCCCTTTTCATCAGGCATAATACGTGTTTGGCTAAATTTACTAAAGTCATTTTTCTAACAATATATTCATATTCTAGTTTTGTGTAATTAGTGGTACTCCTTATTTATTTATTTTTATAAAGCACGTACAGCTATTAGGTGCTATAGAGCAGTCTTTCCTGGTGCCCTCCCAGTGTTTTGGACTACAACTCCCATCTTCCAAGACTGTTGGCTATCTTTGCCGGGGTGATGGGAAGTGTAGTGCAGCACATCTGGAGGGCACCAGGTTGTGGATGGCTGTTGTACAACAACTAAAAATAAGAAATGCTTTGCCCATAGGCCTCCAATGTGTTCAGAGACGCGAGAGGGACTGTGGGGAAAAGTCCAGGTTAAAAGAGAGGCGTGCAGGGGGTGGGGGGCTGTAGTTCCATGGTAGAGTATATGCATCTGCATGCAAGAGCTTCTGCATGGGTCAGACTCTGGCATATCCAGGTAGGTCTGGAAAAGCTCCTGCCTCAAACCCTGGAATCCCCCGGCTGGCCAATGTAGACCATGTTCAGCTAGATGGACCAATGAAAGGCAGCTTGCTATGTTCCTGTTACACCAATAGAGGAGAAGAGTTGGATGTCAGGTGGACAGGCATTCTGGTGGTGGAGAAAAAGGAAGTATGCTGGAAATAAAGATTGGCATCAATAAAGTGAAGGAAAGAAGACGAGAGAGCTACTTTCATTAGGTTTTGAGCTCCTACTTTGGCCATTTTACCATAGGTGTTCCATAAGCATATCAGTTGTAGACTAAGATTTATGATTAGTGGATTCCTTTGTTTCTTTGGTGATTTTGATGTATTTTGTATGTTTTTATTTTTGTTGCTTTTATTTTGTTAACTTTATTTCAAAATAAAATATTTCATCATAAAAATAAGGAAAAAGAAGAAATGGAGATAGCTGCAGAGGAACAAGACTGGGGTGGGGGTGGGATATGTAGTAATGGCATAATTCTTAAAGTTTAATGAATTGGAGAAATGTGTGAATTTGCTATTAGTGATTTTGTTGTGATAAATTAATGTAAAGAAGTTCAGCATCAATAGACAGTAGAGTCGGGCAGAACAAAATTAGTATTTTTTGGTGTGATTTTTCCTTTTTTTAAAAAATGTTTAAGAAAATTCACATTTCTTTCTTCCTTTTCTAGAACCACTTATTGGGAAGAGCCTGTTTCTGTCTTCTGGAGGGTGATAAAATGGATCAGGCTGATGCACAGTTTCATTTTGTGCTCAACCAGTCTCCAAATAATATTCCAGCCCTTCTTGGTAAGACTGTTATGAAACTTTTTTTGGGGATTCTCCTCTCCTCCCACTCCACCCCGCTGTGCTGGTTTTTAACTTTAGTCCCAACATACATTAGGGACCATCTCCTTTTGTTCTATGAGATCCATTGAGGGCACAATGAGATTCTTCCCCTTGGTATCGCATGTCCTCCTACTGCAGGTTTGTCAAAGTAAACCTGAGCACTTTTGAGAAGTATCCAACCAATATTTGGCTAGGTAACTGGGCTCAGGGCTAAGTTCATTGCTTGAATTTCAAGGGGAACAGAGAAGGCCGTGTCCTACTACTTACCTTTTATGGTAGCTTTCTCAGCTATAGATTTTAGAAGGCAATTGGTGGGGGGGAGGGCACAGTTTGACTAAAATTGGAAATGGGGGTGAGTTGTGGATTTCATTTAAGAACCTTGTGCCTTTCACCCTATAGTTCAAGCATTATCCTGTTGCTGACATTTTATTCTCGTTGATGAGGGGAGGGGTATAGGTATTTTTAGGTTATTGGAAGTTGGTATGTTCATTCAAATGTCTGAATGAATATGCTGATAAATAAATATCCTGCTGTATCCATCAAGATGATAAGATGTATACATGTTACATGTGTATCTGATATCTGTCATCATTTCCTCTTCCTGTAAAATCTCCCCTCCCCTATCTCATAACATTTCTAGATAGTTTTAAGGTGATAAATGTACAGCTGCTGGGGAGGGAAGAATAGAGGAAAGGATGGTTCCATGCTCAATCTTTTGGCTGTGTTTTGTCTCTTGTATAGGAGTATTTCCTTGTACCGCTCCATTAATAAAAACAGATTTTGGAAATAAGTCTCCTTTCTGACACCTACTCTGCATTTTTACTACAGGAAGGCCTGTAGTAGCCAGGCTGGATGGAAATGATACAAAGTAGCTGGTGGAAATGGACACTTGTATCTGTTTTTCATTCTGAATGTTGCACTGTTACATTATTCTTCCTCCCTAAATACTTTTACTTGGGGCTTATATTCATTGAAGTTGAATGAGCTTCTTTCATAATAAATGTTCTTCAGATCACACTCGTTACACTGGGAATACTTGCTACTTGAGCAGCATCACTCTTTTTTAAATATATATATAACTTTGTACTCCTTAATATGTTTGCAGCTGACTCATGACATTTCAGTAGACATTTATCAATTTTCATTGTTCTTGTCTAATAGGTAAAGCATGTATTTCATTCAACAAGAAAGATTATAGAGGTGCCCTTGCCTACTACAAAAAAGCACTGCGAACCAACCCAGGCTGCCCAGGTAAAAAAGCGTAACGTCTTTTTAATTAAATTCAATTTTTGGACCATTGGGACCAAAAATGATGCCCATTCAGGTAGTCTGAATATTAATATGCTTTTTAAAGTTAGTCTGCTGTGACCTTTGTCTTATTCTAAATGTCAAGAATATTTTAATTAAAGAGTATTTTAATTAAAGAAACTATTTTAATTAAAGTCAGTTTAGTCTTGTTGGAGTCAAAGTAAGATGAAGATGCTGCTTATAGAGTGCAAGCTCTGGAAATGCACATCCTCTGGAAGTGGAACAGAAAGTAAGTGCAGACTTATACCTGCTTTATAGTGTGCTATCGAAGTGCACTGATGACTGTTGGGAAACAATCCACATTCCATATACTGCTTTCATAGTGTTATTTCCTGCTTTTTATTTCACATCCGTAATGTTTCAACACTAGGTTTAGATCTGGCCCAAGTAAGAACTTTGGTCCATCTAGGCCAATACAGTTTGCTCCTACTGGCAATAGATCTTTAGACAGGAGTCTTTCATAGCCTTGCTACTTAAAATCTTTTTTCACTAGAGATGCAAGACATTGAACCTGGGGTCTAAAAACATAAGATGACCCCTGCTGAATGAAAGGTCCATCTAGCTCTTTGAGATGCCTCTAGGAATCCCACAAGCAGGGTCCATTCCCCTTCTTTGCTTTCCCAGCAGCAGATATTCAGTGTCATGTGGCCTCTGAATGTGGAGGTTCCATATACATATTATAACTAGGAGCCAGTGATATAGATCTGCCCTCCATGACTTTCTGCACACAAGATGTATACTCTGCCATTTAGCTATGCCTTTGCCTAGTAGATCTTTTACTCATGTTCAGAAGATAATGCTTTTGTGTTCTCATCTGGCTCAGATACTAATCCAACACAGAGGAAAAAAAATTGTGCCTTGTTAATCTTGCTTCTCTTCTTAAGGCAGCTTTATGAGCTCAGAAGCTCATTTACGAGACTAAGCTCAGAAAACTTTGCCGAGATCTCCGTAATTTTAATTAGAATTTAGGGATGTCTCATCTAGTTAAGAGCACTGTGTTCTCTGGAGTAGCTGGTCATCCAGCATCTGCTGATGGAACTTGCAGAGCAAGATAATGACCTCCCTTTCTTGCTGTTCTCATTTGTATTTTGAAGTCAATGATATTCCTGAATGCTTCTACTTCTTTTAAAAAGGAATTCATGAGCCTGGTCATCACAACATCTTAAAGAAATAAGGATAACTACTAATCCCTACTTATTTGATCATAAGCTTGTCGGGGAGAAGTGTTACAAATCTGAAACTATTGCAGAGCGCCTTATACACATTAAGTGGTTCTTGAAATAGGAAATTATGAACCTGCATTTCTTAAATAGTGGTAGAAGTGTAAATGGGAAAGTTCTAAACCTTGGAACTGTTTGCTGTTTTCCCCCATTAGCTGAAGTTCGGCTGGGCATGGGCCATTGCTTTGTAAAACTGAACAAGCTGGAGAAAGCTCGCTTGGCATTCAGCAGAGCACTGGAACTCAATTCCAAATGTGTGGGGGCTTTAGTTGGATTGGCTGTTCTGGAACTCAATAATAAAGAGGTGGGTTTGATCTGAAATGGTAATATCTGAATACTGTGCTTCATTGATAGTCTTTTATGCAGTCATGGAAATTATGCCAGTTGAAATAAAAAGCTCACCATTTAAACACTTTAATATATAATTTTCTCTGATATTGAGTAGTAATGGAATGATTGAAAAGTTACTTTAAAATGGAGCTGGTGTATGCAAGATAAAGCCCATTGGCCATATTCAGTTTACCAGCACATGCTCAGTCTGCTACAGCCGTGCCACCGTGCTGACTCACCCTCGGCCATTTCTTCCCCACAGGAACATGTCAAGACTTTTTTTGGCATATGGGCCTTACGTTGCATAGACCTAAAACAGTGCTAAATTAAATCAGTGAGCTCATGCACTCCACCCTGTCCCCTTCTTCAGTGTGGTGATGAGGAGGAGGTTGGAGTTTTCTGCTTTCATTTTAGATGAACTGCAGTTCACTGTGTTGTCTGTGTCCTAAACTGTGGTTAATCTCAATTATGTTTGTTGAAACAAGCCAACTTAAACCATAGTTTAAGAAGCTTGTTTCAAGCATAGTTAAGATTAGCAGCAGTTTGTCCAGGTTTGGCGAATGCGGCAATCTGCAGTTAACCTAAAACAGAAGCCAACGCTTTCATCGCTGCTGCAATGGACGGGGAGCTTATGAGCCCAAGGCTTGCTAAGGCTCATTCTTTGAATCTGAAAGAGTCCACTGGCAGCCTTGAAACTATTGCAAGACTCCTGTGATGCTTGTCTATCACCCATCATTTGGAATATTCATGGTTATAAGCAGTATATCTTAACTGACATGGAGCTGAAGTGCAGTTATTGTTTCTTTTTTTGGAAAGAGGCTAAAAAAGGCCTAAGAAGGGTCTGCTGTTATTCTTGGCTCTAAAGGTACATTCTTCATATTCACTGGCTTCTTAATAAAAAATGTATTCCTATAATTCATAATATCACTAATGTGCCTTTATTATAATCTCAGTTATCTTCACAGCATAGCTGTTGTTTACTCTTTTTTATAGATAGGGATCTCAGATTGAGATACTTAAGGTCACCCGGCTACACGGCTAGTTGAGATTGGATGCCCTGTAAGACTGCGTGATTCTTAAACTGAACTTAACAGAATAGCTCTTAAAAATTATAGTAATAGAACAGTTAGAAAGGAAATGTTAGAAAGGAAATGTTAGAAATGGAATGAGCTCCCCAGAGAGGTCCGCCTGGCGCCTACACTGTACTCCTTTCGTCGCCAGCTGAAGACCTTTTTATTCACTCAGTATTTTAACACTTAATTTTAACTTAAATTTAAATTATACTGTTTTAACTCTGTATTTTAACCTTATATCAATTTTGCTGCGTGGTTTTATCCTGGTTGTGCTTTTTATATTGTATTTTGTATTTGTATTTTTAACTTGTTGGTTGTTTTATGATGATTTTAATTTTTGTGAACCGCCCAGAGAGCTTCGGCTATTGGGCGGTATAAAAATGTAATAAATAAATAATAAATAAATAAATAAATGTAAATTTAAACATAGATCAAAACTTCTGTCAATGTTGCTTTCAGGCCGATTCCATAAAAAATGGTGTCCAGTTGCTTTCTAGAGCATACACAATTGATCCTAGTAAC
Source organism: Elgaria multicarinata webbii (assembly GCF_023053635.1). NCBI lineage: Eukaryota > Metazoa > Chordata > Lepidosauria > Squamata > Anguidae > Elgaria > Elgaria multicarinata. The sequence goes on from NC_086172.1 coordinate 97,723,972, forward strand.
CCAATGGTGTTAAATCACTTGGCCAACCACTTCTTCTTCAAAAAGGTAAGACAACTGCGGAATGTGTGTGTTATGCTGCTAGCTGAACATTTTACATTATTTCATACAGATCAGGCTTTGCAGTTGGATGGCCTGCCTAAGATTTGTGGCAATACTAATGGAGACATGTTTCTGAAGTTCAGATTTATTTTAAGAACAAGAACAACTATTCCTCAGTGTGTGTGTGTTTAAAAGGAGCTGCCCTGGATTACTTAAAGCAATTTCTTATTTATTAATTATTGTAATTTATTAAAAAATAATCCTTGCATTCCAGTTGGGGTCAATTCATACTAGTAACAGTGCTGCTGCAGTCCTTAAACACACATTCCTCCAGCTTGTGTGTGGAATAGTGGCATGGTAAAAAGTTATAATCCGGAAAGTAGATAGGTGTTTTGGTGGTCTGTAATCACATCTGTTCCCACAATCGTTTCGGCCATGTTGCACACAATTTCTGTATATAAGAACCATATATGGGAATTCGTCCTTTTTCAAACAATGCAAGATGAGGTTTCTAAGTACCTAAGTGTTCCAGACCAAGATTTTGAATACCTTAAGAAAATGAGTATGACAACTTTTATTTTCTTGTTCTAGGATTACGGTAAGGTCCAGCACTTGGCTCTTCATGCTTTCCATAATACAGAGGTTGAGGCGATGCAGGCAGAGAGTTGCTACCAATTAGCCAGGTCTTTTCATGTTCAGGTAAGTTGTGTTTTGAAAGTCTCCCTTTTCTCCTTTGCATTCTTATTTCTGAAAAAGCTTATATAGTGCACATGGGAAATTTTAACTGCCTTTCCTCTCACCCTGCCGCCTTATATTAGGAAGATTATGATCAGGCTTTCCAGTACTACTATCAAGCTACACAGTTTGCTTCCTCTTCTTTTGTGCTACCATTTTTTGGACTGGGACAAATGTACATTTACCGAGGAGACAAAGAAAATGCATCACAGTGTTTTGAAAAGGTTTTGAAAGCCTACCCTAACAATTATGAGACTATGAAAATTCTTGGATCCCTCTATGCTGCTTCAGAAGATCAGGACAAACGAGATATTGCAAAGGTACAGTCAGAAAATATTCTTTAGGCTTGGGCTACAATCCTACAACAATTTACCTGAGAGTAAGCATCATTGAACCTTATAGGGACTTGCTTCTGAGTAGACATATATACAGTGTGCTGACTCGATTAATTCATTATATATTAACCTTTATCTCCTCAACTGTGGTAAATTTGTGAGAGATTTGGAGCCACTGAGGGGAAAAATCCATAAGCTCTAACCGGTCAGCCATTTTCTATGCATTATAGGCAGATAACGGTAGGCATTTTTTTCCTTTTTAAGTAAAAGTGTGATCACACAAGAAGCTCAGATAGATGAATTTACTGGAGTTTGAATAGTTTTCATGCAACATGCTCACTACTTTTCTGTCTACATTTTATTTTTTGTAGTTCGTTACCACTTTTGAAACTTTTATTCACAAGTGAGAACCAACACTAGTTCCTCCTCAGATGCCCACATTGTGCATCTTTTGACCTTATATTTATAGGGCAATGGGAGACTGTCTGTCTTGTGCCAGAAGGTGCCCACTCGTGCAGTGGGGCTTTGTTTCGCCCTGCACCCTCTGGAGCAGGTTTTGGAGAGACACCTGGGACTGCAGTTGGGAGGGGGAATCTATTCCATCATCGGCTTCCTTCCACTGGTTGCTGGATGCACTTGAATTTCCCCCATTATGTACTGTTTAAGAATATGCATGTTTATACAGAAAAAAGTCCTAAACTCCCAGTGTTTCCCAGCCGATAATGCTGGGAATCATAGGCCTATTTCTGTTTGAACATGCATAGGATTATGCCCTTAAAATATAATAATTTCTCAAATAATTGTTCATTGTGATGCAGGCTAACTTCACTACATTGATAGAGACTTATTTTTATGATTTTAATGGCAGTACTTGAGTTCTGTGTATCAGTAAAGTATTAGCTTTGTCAAGGAAAGCCATCTTGTTTTTGAGAAGGGAACATCAGTCACTTTCCCCAACAGGTTAGGAAATGCCAGGTTATGTGCAATTGTGCTTATTTCCAGAATGTACATTTTTAAGATGCTCTGTATTGTTAAGAATGATTAATGTGGCAAATGTCTGTTCATTCTGATGCCTAATAATTTTGTCCTAGTTAACAAGATGGTTTAATGGTGGTAGTTAAATGTCTGTATATCTTGAAACTACTAGCTTTTTTTGAAACTGCCTTAAGTGATTCAAGTGTTGACTTTGTTGAAAAACCTAAAGTAAATTGTAGCTTTAGTGTTTTGTATCTTTTGGCATTGTAAGTGGATATGCATAAATAATGGTTGTATTTTATAGGGTCATTTGAAGAAGGTGACAGAACAGTACCCGGATGATGTAGAAGCCTGGATTGAGCTAGCACAAATCCTAGAGCAGACAGATATACAGGTATAGAGAAGATGTATAAAGTACACTTGTTTGAAGCTGAACAGTTATGCATAGAACTGAACCTCTCCACTCTCTCTTCTGTACCACCTCTGCATTTCACAGGGTGCGCTATCAGCTTATGGTACAGCAACACGCATTCTTCAGGAGAAAGTGCAAGCTGATGTCCCACCAGAGATTTTGAATAACGTGGGTGCACTCCACTTTAGACTTGGGAACTTAGGAGAAGCAAAGGTGTGAACCTCACTATTACCTGCACATGAAGTGTTTATAACTTGACCTTCTATGCATTCTGTATTCAAATAATATCTTATTTTTGTTCACTTTCCCATACTTTCCTTTAGAAATACTTTTTGGCATCTCTGGATCGTGCTAAAGCGGAAGCTGAACATGATGAGCATTACTACAATGCTATCTCAGTGACTACATCCTACAACCTTGCCAGATTGTATGAAGCAATGTGTGAATTTCATGAAGCAGAAAAACTGTATAAAAATATCCTAAGAGAACATCCAAACTATGTTGATTGTAAGAAATCTTGGTGCAGTTCTTTAAATTTTGAATGGTTGCATGTGTGCCTCCCTGTTCTCAAAATATTTTAGATTTTTAGTTTTATTTGCACCATCCTGTGTGTCTGCAAGCACATCAGTATTCATTATTTTATACTTGAAATTGCCTTCACTGGGGCTTTCTATTTTGTAAAGCCTTGTGGCTAAACACCATAAGAAGATAAGGCCTGTAGTCAGAAGTAATTTTCCCACTAACTTTCTCTGCAGTTCATACAACTAGGAGGCCATTCATATACTATCAGTATAATTTCCCTTACTTTAAATTTTGTGTGTGCATAACAAATGTATGAAGTTACTTTATAAGCCTCTGTAGGGGCTTGTACTAGGAAGGCTTATAGAACTTAAGTTACTGTCTGACACTGCATGTCTATATAATGTAGAGATGGGATTTACTTTTGCAGATATTCCTGCATTTCAGTTCAGTGCCAATGAGGAAGATTGCTACTATAACGTGCACTTTGCACTGTCCCTATGTAATTTGAGGATGAAGTATAGGTGACCCTTGCGTTGCCCCTAACAAGCATTTTTTTCCTGCTGTCACTTCTCACAATACTGCCCCACAATATTTTGTATGACACATCTGGCAGTTGGGGGCTTCTCACTGCACAGTTTCATCAGCCCACACTGCTCTTGTCCCAGGCCAGCAGGCCACCAGTGCAGGAAAACACTTGGGTGCAGCAGATGTGCCTTGTCCTGAACACTTACTTAATGACACACTGGTTTCTGGAACTGGGCCTTTGATTATTCAAATTATTTTCCTGTGTCCAGGCTATCTGCGCTTAGGAGCGATGGCTAGAGATAAAGGCAACTTTTATGAAGCTTCTGACTGGTTTAAAGAAGCACTTCAAATCAATCAGGTTAGTAAGAATTTGTCAGCGTTCAACTGATGGTGTTATAGTTCATACTCTTTGTGAATTTTTAAAGTTTTCTATGGAGACTTCACTGATCTTTTTTCTTTTTCTTACTTGCATCAGCATAACCTTATGAATATAAGCTTAATGATATATTGCAGTTCAATCTCCAGATTCTGTTGGAAATGACTGTATCTTGATGGTATATTTTTATGTGACTAGAAGTGATGTTTAAAAAAGCATTATTGGTAACTGTTTTGGAGCTTTCCTCCCTGTATAGATCAGGCAAAGTCATCCCTGTATGGAACAAAATTTCAATAGTTCAGAATTTTAGTAGTTTAATTTATTTGTTGGCCGGGGTACTCATTTGTTCCCTAAACACAGAGGATTGGAAGATCATTAAAAATAAACATTCCGTGTAAATGGCTTGGTTCTTAGTATGTTGGGATATCTATTTCAGGACCATCCAGATGCTTGGTCCTTAATTGGTAATCTTCATTTGGCCAAACAAGAGTGGGGTCCAGGACAGAAGAAATTTGAAAGAATATTGAAGCAACCATCAACTCAGAATGACACTTACTCTATGTTGGCTCTGGGGAATGTGTGGTTGCAGACTCTGCACCAGCCCACCAGGGACAGAGAAAAAGTAAGTGCTGCGTGTGTTTTTACTGTTTTTCTATGGGCACCAGTGCCTATGTATCCTTGGGGATTATGAATACTTGGACCAAATGAGCCCCCTCTGCAACTGAGTTTTGGTGAGCAGGCTTTGCTGTCTGTGCTGCCATTGTTTAAGGACATCAGACAAGCCATGCTGCATCAGACCAAAGGCCTATCTAGTACAGCATTCTTTTCGCACAGTGGCCAACCAGCTGCTTGTGAGAAGCCCACAAGTACAACATGAGTGCACAACACCCTCCTGTCATGTTCTCTAGCAACTGGTGTACATAGGCATACTGCCTCTGATATTGGAGGTAATACATAGCCGTCATGACTTCTAGCCAGTGATAGTTTTATCCTCCATGAATTTGTCTAATCCTTCTTTATAATCCTTCCTGTATAATATTGCCAAGATTCGATCATTTTTGTCTGTCTCTTCTGCCAAGACTCTTGTTCATGCACTGGTTATTTCTCGATTGGACTACTGCAACCTTCTTCTCACTGGCCTTCCTTCTTCTCACATCAGTCCGTTGGTTTCTGTTCACCACTCTGCTGCTAAGATCATCTTCTTGACTCGCCGCTCTGACCATGTAACTCCACTTCTGAAATCTCTTCATTGGCTTCCAATTCACTTCAGAATCCAATATAAACTTCTCCTGTTGATCTTCAAAGCTTTTCACTGTCTAGCTCCTTCCTATCTCTCCTCTCTCATCTCACACTATTGCCCCGCTCGTGCTCTTCGCTCCTCTGATGCCATGTTTCTCGCCTGCCCAAGGGTCTCTACTTCCCTTGCTCGGCTTCGTCCCTTCTCTTCTGCTGCCCCTTACGCCTGGAACGCTCTTCCAGAACATTTGAGAACTACAAGTTCAACCGCAGCTTTTAAAGCTCAGCTAAAAACTTTTCTTTTTCCTAAAGCTTTTAAAACTTGATTTTGTTCTGACTTTATACTGTTAGTTTTACCCTACCCAGTGCCTGTTTGCATTCTCTTCCCCTCCTTATTGTTTTATTATGATTTTATTAGAATGTAAGCCTATGCGGCAGGGTCTTGCTATTTACTGTTTTACTCTGTACAGCACCATGTACATTGATGGTGCTATATAAATAAATAAATAATAATAATAATAATAATAATAATAATAATAATAATAATAATTTAAAGCCATCCAAGTTGGCGGCCATCACTAAGTCTTGTGGTAGTGAATTCCATAGTTTAACTGCACAGTGTGAAGAAGTAATTCCCACCAGGAGATTGAACAGCAAAAGGAGGGGACAGGTATTGTTGTTGTTTTTACAGTGGCTGCTCTAAAACTGGCATCTCCTGCCTGAAGGAGGTTAGACCTGTTTCTTTGCTGTCTTATCACAGGGGTTGGAAGGCCTATCACTTCCCCAAGGTGTTTGATTGAACTCCTGTTTCTGTTGGGCTTTTATGGTGGTTGATATTGTTTGTTTTGTTAATTCATTGGTTGATTATGTTAATGTATTTGCATCACTTTTTGAGTGCTTGGGAAAGTGGCATAACATATTTTAATTAACAGAAACGTGCAGATATCCAGTTTCATAACTGTTTGTGTCTTCATCTTTGTAGGAAAAGCGCCATCAAGACCGTGCACTAGCCATCTACAAACAGGTACTCAGGAACGACCCAAAGAACCTGTATGCGGCTAATGGCATAGGTAATCATCGGATTTTGAGTTCTTGTCTGAATTTCCTTCTAGCATTCTGCCATTTTTGAGGTAGTTCATACATCTGAAAGTTCTTCTTTGGCTTCTCCTTTTTAGGAGCTGTATTGGCACACAAAGGATATTTCCGTGAGGCTCGTGATGTTTTTGCTCAAGTGAGAGAGGCAACAGCAGATATCAGTGATGTGTGGCTCAATCTGGCACACATTTATGTGGAGCAGAAGCAGTACATTAGTGCTGTACAGATGGTAATCCTTAAAAATAGAAAGATTCAGGACATATGTTCTATAAAATCCAGAGTGTAAATGTAAAGCTAAAAGAGGCTTTTCCATAACAAGAATTGGGTTTTTTTGTGATAGCACTTTATGAAAAAATACCTGTGATTTGGGAAGAAAAGCAATGCGTTCTTGTTGAAGTTAGCGACGCCATGAAATACCTCAATTTCAGCATGATCTTACTTCATAAAGGCAATAAGGAGCTGTCTCTATAAAACAGATATAAATATGGGGCACCTGGAGAAACAATTCTCTAATAAAACAATTGATGGAGGACAAGAGAATATATTTAAATAATGCAAAGAAATTCGTAAGGCAAATGTAGAGACTAAACCATCTAAACAAAGCTTTTTCAGTCATTTCAAATTAATGTTTGCCCATTTCTTAGATGTAGTTTCAGTGCTGAATATAATTTTAGTTAGAAATATTTGAAAATACGATTACATGAAATTGGTTGCACTTAGCCAGAAACTATATACTTCCTTTTAATATACTCTTTTCCTTTTATCATCCTTTCCCCCAGGTTTTAGTAGGAACTTATAGGTGAAAGCAGCAAGGATTGGGACAAATTTCCCCAAGGAAGCCTGATATACAAACTACAGCCTGGTGTAGAAAATGCCACAATAACACAGTGGGCAAACAAAACCCAGATATTAAGTCTAAACTGGAGGTTTGACATTTGAATATGTTAGAGACACAGTTTTTACTTCTCTCTTGAGAAAAATGACAAAATTTCCATGAAATTATGTACCGCTATATGTGGGCTTGTTCCAAAGGAGTTAAGAATAATCCAGTTCAATATTTGTGAGGAGAAAGTAGGAATATAGTACTGCCAAACTTGGGAGAGTTTACCCCTGGTTTTTGGCATGTGCAACCAAGAAGTTTAGCACAAGGAATAGGATTCTGAAAGTAGTGGGAAGCCTGTACATCACTTGTCTACAGATATACGTCTCGTCAGAGCTGTGTGTTATGTTGGATCTGCTAATTAATGTGTGTTTTATGTATTACTGAATTGAATTATAGATGTTTGAGGATCATCAATTTATTAGCATTACAATCTGTTGACTTTCTGCAGAGGGGGAAAAGGTATGGTAGATCTGTATTGGGTACAAAGTAGATTAGGTTCTGTACGGATACACCAAGACATGTCCTATTTTCTTACACTGTAAAACAGTGGTTTTCAGACTGCTCCAGTGAACCCAGGGGTTCTTGAGAATCTTATCAATAAGAAGATGATCAATGGCAGACAAGCTTTGCTGAAGGACATCATGTCCTCAGCTGCCAACCTTCCCCTGAAGTGTGCAGCTGCAAGAGAATGTAGGCCGCTCTACCATTTTACAAGGGGTAACAGTTAGGTCCAGATGACCTGGATTGCAGCTTGCATGGCAAATGTGCACTATACCTGCAACACGTAGAGATATTGTGACAGATGTGCAGGAGTTCCTTAAACTAGTTGCGTGAAAATGGTTCCCTGAAGGCACAAGCCACTGGTCTAGAATGTTAGCATTCTGTATTATATTTTTATTTATTTATTTTTATTTATTTAGGCATTTTTATTCCTCCATTCAGCCAAAAAAGGCTCTCACAGCGGCTTACAAAAATATTTCTTGACAGTCCCTGCCCACAGGCTTACAATCTAAAAGACATGACACAAAAGGAAAGGGGATTGGGAGGGAGGAGGAAGGGGAAAAGCAAAGCAAATTCAGGCACTACATTCTTCGTTGCAAATGTATATCATGTATCATATATCATTCCTTCTAATAGCAAACTCTGACCAACAGTCACTGACAAACAAGAGAGATGTATTGGCAGGTTCAGGGGAGTCTTAAAGTTTTAAGAAGTACAACAAATCACTCTTTAAAAATAACCTCTTGGGAGGGAGGGGGAAACCTGCCCAAGGAGGACTAAGTATACTTAACAGACATGAAATGTTGGGATAGAAAAACAGAGTGAGGGTGTGGTGGAAGAGTGAATGTCCTGCTTGGAAAGGGAAAGGCTGATTGAAACCCTGACCAGGAGCACTCTTAGGGAAGGACGATGCACTGCGACATTTGGTGATTTAGTAATTCACCAGTAATTGAAATAATGAAATAGTTTCATTCTAATCTTTTGAAGAAAAAGTACAAAAAATATTGGATTTTTATGTAAACCATTAATAGTATCATTTTTAACGTTCTCAAAAGATGGGGCATAACTGCTTGCTACATTTTCTGTCTATCCTGAAACTCATATAGAAGCACCTTTCAATTTCTTTAGAGGATGCCCTCATTATAGAAGTAGTAGTTTCAAATTGCACAGTGTATCCGAGGTTTCTAGACTTGCAGAAGTGAGCAATTAATAGCAGTGCTTATTGCGTATCCCAAATGGTCTGGGTTCCCACTATTAATGAAAAGTTGCAGAGCTCCTAATTAGCCGATCTAATGGGTCTCATTAGTTGTTGGCGCCAATGGGAGCTTACTTGCTGTGCTAAACAGCAGGTGGGTTTGGTGGAGTGTTCATCAGGATTGCAAAAGGCTTTCTTAAAAAAATCCCTCCCCTTTTAAAGTTGAAAAAGATCCACACAACTTGTATGTGGGAATAAGTGGGTTGGTGGAGGAGAGACAGAGCTCTGTTGCTCCTTTGCCAGGCCACTTGGCTTCTGTGTTGGCTGCGGAGTAAGGGAAGCCCATGCCATTGCTTTGACCCTCTTCCACCGGTCTGCTCACTCTAGAAGGCAAATTTTAATTAGCCTGTTAAGCTCATATCCTGTGCTTCCATACTGGCTACAGGGAGGATCCTCACCCTCCTCTGCAGCTAGCACAGAATTGCAGGACCTTAGATTCTTAGCAGGCTAGGGAAGAAATCTACAGGCTGTTTACTTTGTTGGCTCATTTACAAGGCTGTGCTAGCGTCGCATTTGGTTTGGTCCCAGCAGGTTGTACTAAACTTGGAAGGACTTAATTCGGAGTTGACCTGTTTGGGATTGCACTGTTGTAAATTTCTATCCAACGCTGTTAAGCTCAGCATCCGATTTAATTAAACATGGAAGTTTAGTCAAACGCTAGTTCTTAAAAACTCCAAAACACTTCCATATGCCTTTGTCTTTTCCCCCCCCCTTATAGTATGAAAACTGCCTTAGAAAATTCTATAAGCACCAGAACACAGAGGTACTGTTGTATTTGGCCCGAGCTCTCTTCAAATGCGGCAAATTACAAGAGTGCAAGCAGACACTGCTGAAGGTAAAAGTTGGCTTTTTATATTTGTTCATGCAGTGGATGTATTGCAGCTTGAGCTTGTGCATGTTAGAGCTGTGGCTGGTTCACACCTATTTAATGCTTAATTTGAATCCTCAGGCTAGACATGTGGCACCCAGTGATACAGTCCTTATGTTCAACGTTGCCCTGGTGCTGCAGAGGCTGGCTACCTCTGTCCTGAAAGATGAAAAAAGTAACCTGAAGGAAGTACTAAATGCTGTGAAAGAACTGGAGCTAGCTCACAGGTAAGCAAATGTACCTTATCTTTATTTGATATCTATATCGTACATAAAATGTGCGTTGTTAATGTCTTGTGCTGATAATGATGTTATGTCTCGTTCAGATTACCAAATTCTAGACTAGCTTCCTTACAGTTCAATTATATTTTTGTAGATCTTTATAGATGTGTTTAATGTTGGCTAGATGTCTCAGAGTTGCCAGATGCTGCCTTTTAAATAACATTTTGAATGTGTTGATATCCATTTCATTGTGGAGTAGTAACTCCCATAAAATTTGTCCAGTAGCTTTTAGATCCTTCTGTCAATAGGTTGCATGAAATGGAGTGCAAAGAAAGAATGACCCCCATCTCTCCTGCAAATGAATGAGTTGAATAATACTTACAGGAAGTTGAAAGGTAGTGGGCTTCTTGCTTTAATGGCTTCCTTCAGTTGCTGTCATCCACTAGAGCTGCAATTGGTCGGGCAGTTATGCAGGTTAAGTGAAACAGAGCGGCAGTATGGAAATTCCCAGCAGAGCCTAGAAAGCTAGAACCTGGAAGCTAGAAAGTGAAGGATAGGCTTCCAGAATAATACCTAGCTGCTCTAGCCTTTAAGGGTAGCTGTCTGTGCATACAGGAGAAAAATGTCTATAAACTAGGCTAGTCCAAGGAGAAGCAAACTGTGACTTGAGAATTGATATCTCTATTGCTTTTGTACTGGAAGCTTTTTTTAAAAAAAGATGCAAGCTTCTATTTTTTCTTAATGTCTCACTGTATATACAGTCGTCTTCCCATAATATTACAGTGCCTTTTGCAATATTTACAGGTGTGCGAGTAATTACCTGTGCCAAATATCTGCCTCCTCTCCCAGTAGTTTCATTTGCTTGAGATTTCCATTAAACAGTTGTTCAACAGGTTTTGCAACATTTCCAACACTTTTCTTGAGCCATCTGCAAGATGATTCAGTCCTCTGCAAAACAGGGTGCATCATGCAATCCAAATCCAGTAAAATCAGTGGGAATTTGTTGATTTCATAATGAGAAGTGAATTAGGAACACTTTTCTTTCGCTTGGAAGTTGAAACAGTGTATCTTTCAATAAGTGAGATATAGATGAGGTTGTGTTTAGAATATTACTTTTTAATGGCATCTTCTTTGCAGGGACCATATACCTTTTTTAATTTTGTTTTTTTGAAATACGCATGGAGAAAAAGATAGTTAGAATGCATCTAAATTGTTTAAAATTTAATTCTGGGCTTTCTATTTTCTATTCAGATACTTCAGTTACTTGAGTAAAGTGGGAGATAAAATGAGATTTGATTTGGCTCTTGCTGCGACTGAAGCCAGGTAAGAATTGTTCATATTCTACACAGCCAGTGCCTACAAGAATCAGGATACATTATGAAATGAGCAAAAATATTTGCTTCTCTTGCAAAGTATATGGACTGCAAGATTTAGAGTACTTTATTACAGAGTTCTAAGGCAAGCTACACACAAATGTGGCCTAAATCGCCAGTTTTTTTTGGCGGTGGGATTGAATTCAGGCCCCACACATCCCACAACGGGAGGTTGACAGTAGCCAACCATCTGTTGGGCTGCTAGGAACGTGTGGATGTGCAACAGTGTGTGGCTGGTCCCCTGGGTTGTATGCAAATCTCTGGATCAGAGCCCTGATATTTGAATTATGATAGTTAACATGTTTTTTGCCCAAATTTGGCAGTAAAACGGGGCTATTTAAACCAAAATATCCTCCTTTCCCATGGCCACGCTACCAAACTTCAGCAGCAAGCAACCGGTTTTGGTTCTTAAAACGAGGCTGCTTCCAAATTTCAGTAATGTGGGCCAGGTGCATTGTCTCCAGTGTGGGGGGAATGTCCCCCCCCCCCGCTCCTGGACTTTGCCCTCCCTGGCATAGAGCAAGACCTGCAGCTGGAGGAGCTGTGAGATTTTCCAGTAGCCATTCCTGCTGCCAGACCAGCCTCTGGCAGCAGGAACGTGCAGAAAAGGGCAACTGAAATGATGAAGGGGCTGGAGCATCTCCCCTACGAGGGAAGGTGACATCAACTGGGATTGTGTAGCTTGGAAAAAAGGAGGCTGAGGGGAGACATGATAGAGGTGTACAGAATTATGCATGGTGTGGAGAATGTGGAGAGGGAGACATTTTTCTCCCTCTCTCAAAATACTAGAACCCAATGGGGTCATCCCTTGAAACAGATTGGTGGGAGATTCAGGACAAATAAAAGGAAGTGCTTCTTCACAGAGTGCATTGTTAAATTATGGTGCTCACTACTACAAGATGTGGTGATGACCACCAATCTGGATGGCTTTAAAAGGGGGTTGGACAAATTCTTGGAGGCGAAGGCTATCAATGGCTACTAGCCCTGATGGTTGTGTGATCTCCAGTATTCGAGGCAGTAAGCCTGTGTGCACCAGTTGCTGGGGAACATGGGCAGGAAGGTGCTGTTGCACCATGTCCTGTTTTGTTGTTCCCCGGCCGACAACTGGTCGGCCACTGTGTGAACAGAGTGCTGGACTAGATGGACCCTTGGTCTGATCCAGCATCAGGGCTCTTCTTATGTTCTGCCATGATTAAAAAGTAACTTGACTGTTTGGCAGGAAAAGTAATGAATGAAGCCCCAGCTTCAGATGCTCTTTTTTGTTCACGTTCTTTTATTTTTGTATTATATTTTCATACCACCTGATCGCTGAAGCTCTTGTTGCTCAACCAATAGTATTTACTCCTGCGTCAGGGCTTGCAGTTTTCCTACAGTGGATTTTCTTCCTTTCCCTTGAGAGGGTTTGTCTTGGCCGGTGGTGTGGCCCACTTCCCCCCACCCACCCCCAACACTTTGTTTCTGCTGACTCCGTCTTGCTAGGCAGTGTTCTGATCTGCTGAGCCAAGCTCAGTACCACGTGGCCCGGGCTCGCAAGCAGGACGAAGAAGAGCGGGAGCTGCGAGCCAAGCAGGAGCAAGAGAAAGAACTGCTGCGCCAGAAGTTACTCAAAGAACAGGTACTCTTTATTTATTCCTTCTGCTAATGGAGCAGAATTGGAGTTGCTTTTGGCTGCTGACTCAGTCGCCATTAAGCTGCAGCACAGCACCCCATAGGCATCTGGCGTAAGGCTGCGGTGAACTCCTTGGTTGCGTAGAGTTTTAAGAGGATTTGCATGGACATCATTGAGGTTCCAAAATCTTGTTTTTCTGCGCTTGAGCATTTCCAGCCTGCTATTTGCAGTGGGTTCTCCTCATCATATCATAGCAGACCATTCAAAGTCAGCTAATGCATGGCTAGGCCTTTGTGCCGTGAAGAATCCCAGGTGAATCTTCAACAGTAGTCTGCTACTATGTTTTTTTTAATTGAGCAATACCAATAATTTATCTGTACTTGATGTTAAATTCATGCCTTGCAAATCTGCATCCAGTATTGTAAGTTAGAGCAAACGAGTTGGGTTTCCTTTACTCTTCCAGGAAGAAAAGCGCCTCAGGGAAATAGAAGAGCAAAAGAAACTTTTGGAACAGAGAGCACAGTATGTGGAGAAGACCAAGAATATTCTGATGTTCACTGGAGAAGTTGAAGGATCCAAAGAGAAAAAACGTGGTGGAGCTGGCCGGGTACGGAATAATATAGTTTTGTTTAGATTTCTACGTTCCCAGATAGTTTGAGTGTGGTGACAGGCTTCAACTAGTTTTCATAGAAAGAATGTAAAGGCTGTGGAGAAGCAGTGTCAAGACATGGAAGGACTAGATTTGAAAACCACTCCCAAAGACTAGCTTTTTGCCCAGTTTGGTGCATGCAAGATAGTCTTGGAATCTTATTTCTTAGGAGTTTTAAGTACAGAGAGGACGTCTTCTTTTCTTTGAACTTGGGCAGCAGGTGACACACACATGCTATTATTATTATTATTATTATTATTATTTATATAGCACCATCAATGTAGATGGTGCTGTACAGAGTAAAACAATAAATAGCAAGACCCTGCCGCATAGGCTTACATTCTAATAAAATCATAATAAAACAATAAGGAGGGGAAGAGAATGCACCAAACAGGCAGTATAAAAGTCAGAACAAAATCAAGTTTTAAAAGCTTTAGGAAAAAGAAAAGTTTTTAGCTGAGCTTTAAAAGCTGCGATTGAACTTGTAGTTCTCAAATGTTCTGGAAGAGCGTTCCAGGCGTAAGGGGCAGCCGAAGAAAATGGGCGAAGCCGAGCAAGGGAAAATGCTGATTTGTTTCCCCCCAGTTCTTCTAATCCTCTGTTAACTACTGACCTACGAATGCATGATTGATTTCTATCATTTTCCACCTCCTATTCTCTTTTTGTTACATCATCTGAAAGCTCTTCTCCAAGTATAACTACTTCTCTAAGAAATAGAGCTTCGGCTATTAGGCAGTCCAAAAATGTAATAAATAAATAAATACTCTGTCCCTGTGTGAGGAGGCATCCGCTATGGGTTATGTGTCTCCCCCATCACCCAGTGCAAGGCAGGGAACAGGTATTTATTTATTTATTTATTTATTACATTTCTATACCGCCCAATAGGCTCTTAGTCCTAGTCCTAGGAGTTTCAGCTCTTCCTTTCTTGTTCATTCACTACCTTCGCTCAGGACAGAGCTTGTTCTCTCAATTCTTCCTCTGTCGCTATGCTCACAGTTTTTATTCTGCTCTTCAATTATTTTGCGTGTGTGGTTTTATTGTGTTAAGGTAGCTACTTTTGGAGTCGTGACGCTGGAGGGCAGGATAGAAATGTCTTGGATAAAGTTCAACCCGTTTCCTCCAGTCGCATGCACTCTTAAGCTGAAAGACAGTTGGCTTCTGAAATGGTTTGTTTCGTGGGTCGTTTCCAGCTACAGATGATGAGTGATATGTGGTTTCTGCTATTGTAACAGCGTTCCAAAAAAACTGGGGAGTTTGAGGAGTTTGTCAATGATGACAGCGATGAAGATCTCCCAATGTCTAGGAAGAAAAAGCGGAGGAAGGGCAGTGGCAGTGAACAAGATGGCGAGGAAGAAGAGGGAGAGAAGAAGAAGAAGAAGCGCCGACGGTAAGTGCATGATTAAGTGCAAGGAAAACCCCTTTGGTGGAGATTGAGGGCTACGGAGGGAGGAGGCCACTGGGGCTTTGGAGTCCCCCCCCCCACTCCCATAGGTCGCCCTTTCTCTTGCCTGATGCAGGACTTCCCAAATGCAGGTGAACTTTGGAGATCAGCTTTTAATGGTGGCTGGGTAGCCAAAGGCGTCTCGATGCATGCTCACGGAAGTGCTAGGCATAAAAAGCATGTTCAGATCTCAGTCCTGGTATCTGGTATGCCCTGCCTGAAATAATTGCTTGAGAAACATTGTTTGGTTACTGTCTACTTTGGCTGGCAAGCCAGTATTAATAAGCTGTTGTATGCATGTATAGTATTTGTTACGTATTTTAGCGTTTAATGTTTATCTTGGAAGCGCTTCGAAGATACCTTAAAGAGCTAGACCAGTCAGGAATGTATATTTTGTGCCCCTACTGTAGCATGAGTCCAACAACACAGCGCTTAGTTTATCATTTGTCCATCTCAGAAATACTCTCACAGTAATTATTACTTTTATTGGGACTACATTGTTCTGGGACTATTAAAGGCATTGCTATATGCACAACTTGTATAAAGGACAAAAAAATAACATATCTGATGACTTCATTTTTAGTAATTTGATTGGGATATACTAGCTATAGGATTCTGATTTGTGCTGTATTTGTGCGTGTGTTTTCCTAAGGGCCCAAAGGGCGGATGATGGTTCTGACGATGATGAAAATGACGCTGCATCCAGACCTAAAAAACGTCGCCCAACCAAGGCTGAGAAGAGAAAAACTGTATGTTTTTTGTTTCTTAAAAAAGCACTATGCAGCAAGATTAAACGTTGCAAAGCATCGGAAGTATTGGCTGAACTTGGATCCTGGTTGGATATCCTGGGGGCTGTCTGCTGGTGCGCAGTGGCGGCAAGTTGTCCTTACAAGGGGAAGCAGTGCGAGCTTTCCAGCAACTATTAGGCTTACCAGGCCTGCCCCCTCCCACAGCTTCTGGCAACCAATAGGAGGTTGCCTTCCACCTGGGAACGCCCCCAGAGTGGCCTCGAGCGAGAACTGAAATGCAGAAGAGCCGGGCTGACCTCGCTCTGGCTGGAAAAGTCCGGATACGTCCCCTGCTTTTCAGCCGTGCATCTTCGGCTCTTTACCCCAGAGTGGCTTGGAATCTGTGGCTGCATCATATAACCGATGCAGCGCGGATTCAGAGCCTCGAAGGGGCAAACACAACCAGGGCCGGCGCCAGACTATATTGCGCCCTAGGCAGGCGCGTTCTGAAGCCTCCCCCCCCGCTCGCTCACTCACTGCCCCCTCACTCGCCTGCCCACCCACTCGCTCTCTCACTCACTGCTCCCCCCGCCCTCGCCTGCTCGCCCGCCCCCGCCCGCTCGCCGCTCCGGCTCCCCCCTCGCTCACACGCTCCGGCTCCCCCCATCGCTCGCCCGCCGCTACGGCTCCCCCCTTGCTCGCCCACTCACCGCCCGCTCCCGGCTTTGAAGCCAGGACGCTGGGGTTGGGGGGGCGGGGCAGAGGCTTTGAAGCGGCGTGCCCGGAAGTGGCTTCCTGGCGCGCCGTACTGAAGCCTCCGCCTCCAACCCCAGCATCCTGGCTTCGAAGGAGCCAGGACGCTGCGGTTGGTGGAGGCTGGGGCGGCGGCTTTGGAACAGCACACCCGCAAGCTAAACTGCACAAAAAAACCTCTCTCCTCCTTCTCGCTGGTCTTCCTGTTCCAGGAGCACAGCCAGCTTGGTATATTGTCCTCTTTTCAACTGTCCTTTCCTGCCTTCCCA
The DNA here is from genome assembly GCF_023053635.1 of Elgaria multicarinata webbii. Taxonomy (NCBI): domain Eukaryota; kingdom Metazoa; phylum Chordata; class Lepidosauria; order Squamata; family Anguidae; genus Elgaria; species Elgaria multicarinata. The sequence goes on from NC_086172.1 coordinate 97,740,772, forward strand.
AGGGGCGGGAAGGGACTCGGTTCCTGTCACCTCAGACTCCACCTCTTTGCTTGCAATGCCTCGCCATGTTCTTTGTTTTTCTTCCTACCCCCAACCCCTTCTGCTGCTGCTGCTGCTTCCCCTTGACAGCTGCAGCTCCCTCACTTTCTGCTGCAAACTCCCCTTCCGAGGGCGCCCTGCGCGGCAAAGGAAGGAAAAGTAAAGGAGACGCCTCGCGCCTTCCTCCCCTTTTGCCGGCACATAAGGGCGCGCGCTCCCTCGCGCGCACACACCTGCTGCAAAACCGCCCCACCTGCAGGTGACCATCCTCAACCACAGGGCTGCTTCTGCTTCTCCCCCGAAACCTGGGATTCCATCCTCTCCACACTCATCCTCCTCCAATTAGCTCCAGGGGAAGAGGGAAACTTTGGCCAATGAAATGTCAGGAGCCCGGAGAGTCCCGTAGACACGCACCAATAGGAAAGAGAACAAAAGGCTCGGTTCTCTCCCTTAATTGTTTCTCTCCGCTCCGCCCCCCTGCAATTCTCCTCGTTCCGTTAGGAACTATTCCAGCTGTGGTGGTCTAATGTGATCGAACAGCTGGGAAAGAGCCTCAGAGAAAAGCTGCCGTCGCAATAGTGGCAGCAAGAAATGCTCTTAGGGAAAGGGGTTGCACGCGAGCGAATAAAGGACTCGGTTGGAATGTGAGCGGCATATATATAGCAAAGAACTGCAAGAATACCTGGCTAGTGCAGAAATGTGCCTATTTCACACGTTCGTGTTCTTTGATCTTACTGTTTTATGAGAGGAAGCGTTGATTCGTAAAGGCAAAGTGGAGGAGCCAGGACGCTGGGGTTGGGCAGAGGCTGGGGCGGCGGCTTTGGAACAACACACCCGGAAGCCGCTCTAGGAGAGCAGCTTCTGGGTACGCTGTTCGGCGCCCTCGTTTGCTTGGCGCTCTAGGCGGCCGCCTGAGTTGCCTCTATGGCAGCACCGGGCCTGAACACGACGTCAAGATGGTCTGTTTTTTTTTTTACTGTGGTTTGTATATACCACAGTTTCCTGTATTCCGACAAAACTGGAAACTGCAGGTTTTTTACAAACCATGAACAGAAACTTCAAAATTCTTCCCTTCATGTGTAAAGAACGGAGAAGGGAGTGGGAGGGGGAGAACATGGGACCACAGCATGGAACAGCCTAATTTGTTGTTTCATCTGAATTTGGCCATTGTTTGCTGAAATTTTGTATCTTCTTTGTCCATAACGTCTGAGGCTATGGAAGCAACCAGGTTTATTTGAAGCTTGCCAATTTGAAATTACTTTTGCATGCCTATCTCATTGGATGCTCTGTAATCTAATTAGAAGAAGTAGATGACAAAGCATTACTCCAGAGCCATCTAATAGTTGGAGTTATTACTTTCCCAGTATAAGCAGCTGCGTAGGAAAATGTAATATTTAATCATAAAATAGCTGCAAATCCAGCTTTCTTTACTATTCTAAAACACTTTCCCCCCCCTTTATAGACTAAGCCAGAACGCCTGCCTCCTTCAATGAAGGGGAAAATCAAATCTAAAGCCATCATTTCATCAAGCGATGACTCATCTGATGAAGATAAACTCAAAATTGCTGATGATGGGTATGTGGTTTTTATCATCCTGGAAATACTGTGGCATTTATTCTTGTAGAAAGCTGAGTTACCTGCACAGAAAATAGGGATTCCTTTTACAGTTCAAAGATATGGTAAACGTAGATCTCCTCCAACTCTCTGTGTGTGAACACGCACACACTGCTCCATGCTAAGCCACTTCTTTGTTATCCTTATAAATAGCATGGCTCCACATCATTGTATCCTGTGTATGTAGTATTTTTAGATTCTTCACAAAGAATCTAAAAATCTGTTTTCCCTTAATGCATATGTTTTCTGGCTTCACAGATCCCATCTCTTACGCTGTGCTTTACCTCATAGGGATAGTGGTTTGGCAGTATCAAATGTATTTGTTGAAACCAACTAAAGTCCTACTTAGAGTAGACCCATTGAAATGAATGGGACTTAACTTAAGATCCATTCATTTCAATAGATCTGTTTTATTGGGACTTTAGTTGGATTCTATCCTAGACTTAGAAGGATAGTTAAGTTGAAACATGTTGTCTCAGATGAAACACTAGCAAACTGTCCTTCTGTGCTTAACCCTTAATTTGCATAATTCAGCTTCCTGCAAATTTCACAGCTTTCATTAAAAAAATGGAATGTTCTCTCTTGATTGTAAAGGCATACTAGAAGGCATGGGGGGTTGCCTGTAACATCTCTGGAGCTATAGAAGGCGGTTGAACAAGATTTCTGAGGGCAGTGAATCAGTGCCCTGCATAGTTTGTGCCATGACTTTCTCTGTGATTGACTAAACTCAAAGAAATTATGCAAAAACAATGAGAAGATCTGCAGCCTTTGCATATTGCAGAATTGAGCTTTTCTTGGCACAGGATTTGTATGTAGGGCAGAATTTCAGGGGCTTTTTTTGTGCTTGCAGCCCTTGCTAGAACATTACTCTTGGGATGTTTCAGTTATTAGATTATTGTTTACTCCCGAACAGAAATGTCAGGAACAGCAACAGTGATTCGGATAATGCGGAGCAACCTCGCAACAAGCGCGTCATGTCAGACAGCGACTCAGACAACAGTAACAAGTCCGGCAGTGAGGGAGGCAGTCCCAGGCGATCTAGTGCCCGCCCGTCTGAGGAGGACTCGGACAGTGACGGGTCAGCAAGGAAGAGGAGGCGCTCTGATTCTGAACCATCTGACAACGAGTCTGTGCAGTCCGGAAGAAGCCCGTCTGTGCGATCAGGAAGAAGCCCATCCGTGCAGTCAGGCCGAAGCCATTCGGGCGGTTCGGAGAATGAATCTCGCCCAGCTTCTCGCAGTGCTGATTCTGACAGAGATTCAGACCGGGCATCTGATAATCAGGGCTCAGGTAATGAGTCTGAGCCAGAGGCATCCAACAATGAGGGATCTGAACGGGGCTCATATGGCAGATCAGATGACAGCGATTAGATTTCAGCTGCGGCCTCTCTCTCTTTTTTTATAAACTGCCTTGTAAATATATTTTGGCTTGAGAGAGATTGGGTGAAAGATACAGATGTCCATCTTTTATATTTGAAAACTTGTGATTTAAAAACATGCACAAAATATGTTTTAGAAAAAAGTATTAAAAAATGAAGTTGAAGCATTTCCTATAGCATTTTTCTACTGAACGATATACTTGCTAGATCCTAGTGTTCCTCTAGAATACAATGTTTACTTAAACTCTGTACATGAAGCTCAAGAATGCTGTTTAGAGGAAGAAGCAGCGTACATTGTCAGAGTGATATAAGGTGGGAAACTTGCATCCAGTTACGCTTGCTTAAGACCCCCTGAAACAAATGAGCAGTTAAGCACATTTAACTGGGTGGAAGGTCCATGCTGTCTTGCCTAGTCTGATTTAAAGTGTGTTGTATTTGTTTTTAATATATACATATATGAAAAGGAGTATTGGCAGAACTCCCAAGAATTTCTCAGATGATGTAAAGAATGTTTGTGTTTACAAAGTTATCCTGGCTCTGTAGCTCCTATAAAATATATTTTTACGTTCTGTTAAATACATATGCACTGTAGCAAAATGCCTAAAATTTGAAACAAAACATATAAAACTAATGCTACAGGAACGTAGATTAATGTCAGATTTATGACTTGGCAGATTTCAAAATAAAACCTTCCTTGGTGTGAAAAGATCTGCCTGTGGCATCGAATAAAAGCGGTTGCTACCATCTGTTCCGAGTCTTCTATTTTACTACAGCCTTTACCATGCAATCCTGTACATGTCTGCTCAGAAGTAAGCCCATTGAGTTCAATGGTACTTGCTCCCAGTGTGTATAGAATTGCAGCCTTAATACTATTGTTACAAGATCATATGCCAGTTACCTTAAATTGCTGAACTTAAAATACTCTTTATCGGCAAGGTTTAATTTCACAATATCTGTAGCATTCTACAGACTTGGATAAACTGTCTTTAGGGTATGTTTCCATACCTCTACATGCACATTAGATTTCATTTTGGCAAGAATATTTGTGCCCATATGAAATCGTCTAGCTGTCAGTCATGTTTATGAGCTGCATGTTTTGACCTGAATTCTGGGTGGTGGTGGTGATGAAGAAGAAAATGAAGAAAATGCTTTTCATACAGTACTGCAGGCAGGGCGGTCTTACACTTGTAAGGCTGGATAGAGAAGAATGTACCCTTTGACCATTGTATGCCATCATTCTAATAGGCTCTATTTGTATGTTGCATTTCTGTCCCAAAGGAGCCCAAGGTGGCTTCCTTTCATAAGAACGTAAGAGGTACCAGGCTGGATCAGACCAAGGGCCCATCTAGTCCAGCACTCTGTTCACACAGTGGCCAAACAGCTGTCTACAGGGAACCCACAAGCAGGATATGAGTGTGCAACAGCACCCACCTGCCCATGTTCCCCAGCAACTGGTGTACATAGGCATACTGCCTCTGATATTGGAGGTAGCATATAACCACCAGGACTAGTAGCCATTAATATCCTTCTCCAGGAATTTATCCAAATTGGTGGCCATCACTACATCTTTTGGTAATGAGTTCCATATTTTAACAATCCTGTAATAGGTTAGGCTGGGAGTCAGCGGGCTGGCCCAGTGAGCTTCATGGCTGAGTAGAGAATGGAATTTGGGCCTCCCCAGCCCCAGTCGAACACCAGCCACTACATCACATAGGTTCTCTAAAGCAATTAATGTCAGCTTAGTGCTAAAGTTGTGCTATTGTAATGTACTGAATATTGGCCACCCATTTCAACAAAGTTGTGTGGTTTTGTTTTCAAATTTGTGTAGCTGAGTAGTCACTGGGGTACTATTGCTTCCATTAACATTTGGCAAAACTCTTTAATTTCAATATAGAAACAACCACTTGGTTTTTTTTAAATTACATTACTTGCAGTACTATCCTATGCATGCCTACTCAGAAGTAAGTTCCTTTGGACTTGCTCCCACATGAGTGCGTATAGCGGTCTGCAGCTTTACTGAAGCTACGTCACATGTTAAGATGCCTATGCAATTACAATTTTTGCATTTCTATCACAAATCTGGGTAGTATTAATGTTTTAGAAGAAAAATACTTTTCTCAAAGTACTTTAAAAAAGGTTTAGTCTTCCTAAAGGAATGCATTTTCCTCTTCCATTAGGACTGCAGTTTCTATTGATTTTTTTCTAAAGTAATTGACTATAATCTTGATTGTCAATCTTAGAGCATTACTTTTTTTAATGGGAGCACTTGAAGAGTGTGTGGTCCTACTGACACACACGAAACACCCTTTGTTATATAAAGAACTCTGTTGCTACCACACACTGCCTCTCCACCTACATATTCTAAGTCACTTCATTGCAAAGGAGGTGCCAACAGATTTTAATAACACTTCTGTGGGAAAGCTGATCTGTTTTCAAATGCCCAACTCTATTTCTATGATTCATGAAATGCGTTTCCAATTCAATAACAGCAACATGGGCATGTGATCTGAGTGAATGGATCCAGGCAAGGAAAAGACTGAGAAATGCTCCATGAAAAGCAAATGGGACCACCAAGCCCTCTGGTTGAAGCTTTAGAAGCAAGATGCAAAGGGAGATCCTGTTGCAAGTTCAACTCTTTGAGGCCTGCCGAAAAGTATTGCTGGGCACATTCTTTATCTGCTGCAATGGGCTTACAGCTGGACCTTTGGGGAGTGTTCTGAATATCTCTAAATATGTGTGCTTTGTTTCCACTTTCTGAGGTTCTATACTTAACGGGTGGAAGGGACCCATTTCCTTGGCCGGTCAACAGCAGCAACCCAGGAAGGATACAGTTGTTCAATACCATGCCTGTAGGAGAACTACAGAATAACATCTCTCAGCTTCTACATCGGCAAGAGTTACAGAGGCATTTTATTGATGGCTGTCATCTAAAGATTAAAAGAATGTCAGAGTTAAAGACTGTAGCACCTTAAATGGCCAACAGGGCATTTAAGGTGTGTATGAAAGAGTATAAATGTCTGGTAAAGGCACGGGCCCTTGTGCATTTAAAAGTTGAACAGTGGTGCCATAATGGGCAAAGGGGAGAGGCCAAATTTCCCTTTCAGTGCAGCTATAATAGCACCAGGAACTCTGGTTGGGTATTGGCAGCAACTTCTCAGTAAGATGGTAAACCTGAGTGTGGGTTTTACTGTTGCAGAGAGCAGGGGCTTGCGTGGCTCTTCCCCAACCAATTCCTTTGCAATATAGTACAACTGGTGTGCTGGGCAGAAGGCTTTGAGCCTAGCTTCCCCGACATGCTAGCTTTCTAGGTGTAGGTATGTGTGTTTATGGGGGCGTGTTCAATCATGTGAGTCCCTCTTTGCAGATTTAAGTGTTAAAATCCACGCAGATTTACCATCTCCTTAAGAACAAGGGGCAGAGACTTTGTTTCACATGGACACATTGGACACACAGCCCAAAAGGACAGGAACAGGTAACGGCCTTATACGGAGTGAGACCCTTGGTCCATCTAGCCAGTATTGTCAACACTGACTTGGCAGCAAAGGCTCTCTAGGGTTTCAGGCAGCAGTTTCCCCAGACTTCCCTGCCTGGAGATCCTGGATTGAACCTGGGACCTTCTGCATGTGCTCTACCACTGAACCATAGCTCCGTTTGGCTTGTGCTACAACTGTCATAAAGTATACCCATTTGCTTCTTTCTTACAGAAGTGAACGGTAGCTTTTCACATACATCCCAATGTTGTGAAACATGTGGCCCTCCCAATGTTGCTAGACTACAACCCCCATCACGACCATGCTGGCTGGGGAATTTGGGAGTTTTAGTGCAGCAACATCTGGAGGGCACCACATCCCTTGCCCCAGTTGTACATGAGAGACAATAACGGGGGTGCGTTTGGGGTGAGAGTGAAATATTTTCTCGGAGTTTCATTCGTAAAAGGAAGAAATGCCATAAACTGCAGGCAACCTTCGAAAGGTACTATGGTGAGAGCTTTTTCCATTTGTTCACACAAAAAGAGGCCGGCTTGAGATAGGAATCACTTATATGCATTCCTCGCTTGAAAAATAGGTTTTTTTAAAGTGCTGGATTGCCTAATACTATGATTATGATCTTCTTGTTGCCTTCTCTTCTGCTGGGGCTCCCATCTGAAATATAGGCAAGTCTGATTTCCTGCCAAAAGAGAGGCAGTTGCTAGGCCAGGAGAAGCAAAGCGAATAATTTCTAGATTAGGTATAGAGTGTGCTTTAATTTTGTTTGGGTAACGTGAGGCCAATGAAGACAACATTCTAATGACAATTCTGTATCGCCTGTGGCTGTTTTTCTAGAAAGAAAGAGAACAGAGTTTTTGTTAACTTATTCATTACAGCTGCTTTCATTTCATGAAAATGCCCTGCGCATGGGGCTTCCAAAACACAGTGCGGAAGAGCAATAAATATAAGATGCTGGACAAGAAGCAAGCTAGTTAGCTTGACACGGCTGGTTAAATTTACTGTAGAAAAGCCTAGCACAAATGTATGCACCTGTCCTAAATCTGCCCTCCTACACCCTTGTCTATTGCTTTTTCCATTGATTGCTTGACTGCTCTCATGGTGGGCTGATCTTGTCAGTTCTTGTCAGCCCTCTAACCTGAACCTCTAATCCGGCCCTCTGGGATTCCCCAAAAGGCCCCCTTCCCTGGCCCCAATCCTTTCCCCACAACCTTTGATCATTTGGTGGTTTCCTGATTTTGTGCAGTTTTTTCTCCATTTTCAAAGGTTGAAATGCCTCTCCTAAGACGTAGATACTGGCAATAAGAGCTTTTAGCTATACTAGGCTGGTAATTTGTGGGGTGTGGGGGAGGTCTTCCCTTTTCATCTTCATCCCCACCCACCACTTGAATTTGGCCCCTGAGAGTTTCTCAGAAATGGATTTTGGCCCTTGGGCTGGACGTGGTTCTGTACGCGTACCTTCTAATAATGTTAGGCATTGCCCAAAGTAATGGCTGCAATCTCTGCTTTCTTTAAAAAAAAAAAAAAAAAAAAAGCTATAGCAAATCCTTCCTGCTCCTTTTTTTTTGTTTTTTTGTTTCACCTTATCTATTCTCTGCATTACACTAGTTCTCTAAAACCAGGGCAGAGGTACAGTTGAGTTTCATAAGTCACCTAAACAACATAGGATGCATCAACCAGGAAGTGCACCAACACAACTGCTTAGGTAACAAACAGCACCTGATATCTACCCTACAGTATCACTGGAATCAATGGGTGCAGCTCTTGCTTGAGTGGAATTTCAGACCAGGTAAGTGCATGTTTGAATGCTCCCCCATGGACAAATTTCTGGTGCATTGAAGACCAGCACATTGTGAAAAAACAGAGAATAGAATGTCATGTTTGAATGCTCCTCCATGGACAAATTCCCAGAACACTGAAGACCAGTGTATTGTGAAAAAATAGAGAATAGAACAGAGTCTAACTTGCTGTATGCAAGGGGGGGGGGGGGGAATAGTGGTGAAGCATTCACACACAAAATTTACTATCCAGTCTGAAGAAGTACAATCCAACAACAACTGCACTATGTATAAACTGATTGTACATTGCATTGCTACTTAGTATATCCATATGATTATGATTTTATAAAATCACACCCTTTACCTAACAGGTGTTCTGGGCAAGATCTACACTACTGCTTTAAAATGGTTTATAACAGTAGTGGCAACTGTTGGGGCCCAGGCCACACTCCATATACAGTTTTCAAAATGTTTTCAAAGTGTCATATCCTGCTTGGTGGATGTCTGGCCCAGGATGATGTACAATAAAAGCATTAAAACTTCACATAAAACCCAAGGGGCAAACCCATGTAATAAAATTTACAAGCACATTAAAATTTGAAAAGTGGCAAAACGGAAAACAGAAGCCTGATGGAACAAGATAGTCTTTACTGCCCATCTAAAGCAGAACAAGGAGAGGAGCCAATCTTGTCTCCTATGAGATAGAGTTCCACAATCAAGGTGCTACTATCAAAAAGGCCCTGTCTTGAGTACCCACCAACCTAGCCCCTCTTAGATGGTGGGACATATGACTGGCCCCCCAATGATGATTGTAAGTTACAAGCAGGGTTCTTCTCTCAACTTCTTTGTTTTAAGTGCAGCAACCCAACCCCTTACAAGCAACTTGAACTATCGAGAAGAAAATGACATGGAACCATGGGTTTTGTAGGGGGAAAGCTACAACATTATCACAGTCGTCACCACTATTACAGTTTGTGAATGATATAAAACTTACTGATCAAATTGAATCACAGGCATAAGCTAACTAATCATATTTATTAGAATTTTTATTCTTCAACCATGTGAACTGAACTGGCTTTTAAAGGAGCTAAAAGTATTTATGTAATCAAAGACTGTAGGAACTGGGAGAATCAAAAATAGTGACTATGGTTCTTTTGGTTTACTAGGGATCCCCACTAATTAAAGAATATTTTGTTGATTTGTCACTTGCCTTGTAATCAAAATATTTTTAGTTATTAAATTGGTCAAAGGTAAATAAATTTGTATATGATGGACAAAACATCAATCTACAGATGCCCTTTTTTGAGGTACTGAAAGAAGTTTAAGATAATTTGCAATTTAATAAATGAAAGCTGTTGCTCATAATTTGAAGTCAAAAACATGTTCTTTTTATTATTATTACTGTGACACTTCAGGACCAAAATAGCTTCACAAAAAGAGTGTACCTTCACATCTAACTCCAATGATTAAAATTGGCCCTCACCAATTAAAATTGGTCCCCACCATTAACCAATTATCAATCAACTGATTGAACCAATAAGAGCGCAATCCTATGCATGGTTTGACAAGGTAAATGTCTTAAACTCTCAGTATGCCCCAGGGGAATGCTAGGACTTTTTTCTGTCAAAACATGCATAGGATTGCACCCTAAAGCACAAAGCCATTGTTCTTTGTGCTTACACTACCTGGCAATTCTGAGTAAAACTTTCATTTGCTTGTTCCCATTCCTGGCCTGAAGCTTCTATTTCTGCGCCTTTCAACTCTGGGCTCCGATAACAGTTTAATAATTGATGCCAGATGAGACCTTTAGTTGTTGACCTTTTTTATATATGCTAGTGTTTCAACCTTCATTGTCTCCCAACTATTCAGAAGGATGGATGATTTTTTTTAACCGAGTAAGCAAATGGTAGTACCTGTTCAGTAGGAGAATCTGGAACTGGGGTTCTTAGAAGATAGATTTTCAGGAAACGTTTCTCAAATATGCCGCAAAAGACATTATCGCAACAAGACCTGCAGAGAACCAATCTGTCAACAAAGCCATCTCTGCTAGAGAATACGGCAGGTGTCAAAGGCATTTCCACTGTCAATAGCAGCACTACTAATGGAACAACATCCTTCTCAAATGGTAAACCAAGTCCTGAGGGGCTTCCTGGGAAATCTCCCATTTCTCTTGGGGATCATGCCAATCTGTATTGCAGTGTGAGGCCTGTGTGTCGGATTCGACCCACCAGTGCTGTGATCCAAGGAGGCTCTGTTGCGCATATCAACCATCTGCAAGGAGAACTTGTGAGAAAAAGGAAGGTCAGTGTGGCTGTTTGTGCTAAAAGTGACATGCCTCAAGACATGTCTCATAATGGAGGGTGATGTGATAGCACTTTTCAGGGTCCTAAAGGGTTGTCACACAGAAGAGGGCCACAACTTGTTCTTTATCACATAAGGCTGTAGGACATGAAATAACGGGCTTAAGTTGCAGGAGGGGAGATTTCAGTGGAACATCAGGAAAACTTCCTAGTGATCAGAACAGTCAGACAATGGAACCAATGCCTATGGAGTTGGTGGACTCTCCATCACAGGAGGTTTTCAAGCAGAGTTTGGACAGCCATCTGTCAGGAATACTTCAAACTAGATTCCTGCACTGAGCAGGAAGTTGGTCCTCGTGGCCTAAATGACCCCTTCCAACTCTATGATTCTATGACTGAAAGCATTCATTCTTGAAAGCACACTTACTTTTTAAACTTACCCTTAGCATCATGGTTCTAATGAAAATACTTTTTTTAAAGTGTATTTGTATGTGTGTGCATGATTTTTTTTAAGTATGCAAGGATGCTATTTGTGGCTAGAGGACAAATCTAGGAGAACATATTTTCTATCCTAGCTGTATAATAGATTACCAGCATTCAATTTTCTCCTTTTGCCTTTTTTGCCTTAATGTTCTTTTGAGTCAGACATTTCCTGTTATTCTGCTTTCTTGTATATTTTCTAGCAATAATATGCTGTCTTTTGTTCTGTTGTAATGCAAATATATAATATTCCTAGAAAAGTCAACTACTTTTGTCTATCCATTCTTGGATTACTCCAGGTCCTCATAATAGCCTCTCTTATCTCATGAGACTCATTTTGCTTATCCTTTCTTATATTATATTATTCAGGGGCACTCACGATATTCTCTCTTATTTCATGAGACAAATTCAGTGCATTTCCTGTCATCATTTTGATCACATAACAGAAAACTTATTTACATGAATGTGTGAATATAGGCAAATGAAGGCCATGAGTTAAAAAAAGGTCTTATCTTTTTCAAAAATCTGCAAATTTTAGTGTAGGCTATGTGAAAGACTTCTAAAGCAGGATTGTGGAGAAGCAGGTCATAAGAATAGAATATTCTGTATATCTATGTGTGGTTCTATCTGTGTAGGTTTCATTCTCTATGTTTCTGATTTCAGTATATGGGCCAGAGTAAGAGGCAGGTGAACAAGCAGGTTGCAATGGTGAAGAGGAGGAGCAACTCCAGAGGGCTCTGGTCAATGCGCCTTTGTGGGCCTCGGCATGTGCCTGACCATTCCTACCTTTGATGACAACCCTGCCCATGTCCTTTAAATTTGATTCTGAAGAGGAACATACGTAACTCATAGGTCCAGACACTGTTACCTTACAGCAGCCTTTCCCAACCTGGTGCCCTCCAAATGTTTTGGACTTCAACACCCTAGCCAATGGTCAGGAATTCTGGGACTTGTAGTCAAAAACATCTGGAGGGCACTAGGTTAGGGAAGGCGGCTTTACAGCGAGCACTTCCTTGCACAGGGAGTTTGAGAATATACTCATGAGTACTTAACAACGGTGAAGCACCGTAGCTAGGCACAAGTTCTCACACTGTGCTTGGTTGGGTTGTTTGCCTCAAACCACCCACAATGATAGCCCTTGCCTCTTCAGAGTGGCCTCCTCAGTTCCTTTCTCTTCTAAGAAAATATCCCAAAGAGGGCTGTGCATGGAGCTTTGGAGAAGATTCAAATCAAGCTGCTTTGGGTTTGGGACTGGAAAGCCCCAAAGTTACTGGCCAAATGTAGGAATGGGCAAATAGCAGCTCATGGGCTCTGTCCAGGCTGTAGAATTAATTTTGGTCAGTCATTGTAAAGGTGTGTAGTATTTGCACTTCCAAAGCAATGTGGTGCCAAGCAGGGAAGCCTCAAGGTCTCACTGACATGGACAATGATGTTGGAGGAGGAAGAAGGTTGGTGACATGCTGGAATCCTGATGTCCTGACACTGTTTCAGCCCCACTGGTGGATTCCTGATTGCATTTGAGTGTTTTCCTTCCTTCCTTTTTTCTGGTTCCTGGATTATTCATAGACTTACTACCATATTGGGGAAGCCCAGTTACTTCTCCTCCTTTCCTTTTGCCTCTTCAGCAAAACCTCTTCGGTTGCCACTTACACATCGCTTCCCTGCCCCCAAAGGACAAAAAAGGACACGTTTGCATAAAATGTCCACCCAATCATTTAGATGCCCAGATGCAAATTTAGAGATGCTTGCTATGACTGAAATAGAAGTGCAGTACATCCCACCATAGTGGGGAAGACCATGACCAGGTGACCTGTGTGTCTTGCTCAGTCTCCTCTTCAGCTGCTGTTGATGGGCAACGTCAAAGCTCCCGCTGCTCTTATGAGTCTTTATCTTAGAAACCAGAGTTGGACCGGACTGCTCTTCAAATAGAAGACTGTCCTCTGAAAAGTAGGACACCTGGCCTACTTGACACTTAGCTTACATGGTTAGCCTTTGCCCCATGAGTCTAGGGCTCTAAAAGGGGAAGGAATGAGCCCTCCTGTCCCCTATAACAAAATGATAGCACCTGACTCTGAGCTGCTAGATGCAAAGGAGTACAGCCTGCTCCTTTGTCTTAAGAAACAAGACATCACATGGGTAATGAATGCTTACCAAGAAGTAGCAAATGTATTTGTGTATATGATATATACACACATACATATATATGCTACTTCTTGGTATGCACTCATTACCCATGTGATATCTAGCACGTGTTTACGTCAGGCAACACTTCCCTTCCTTCCTTCCTTCCTTCCTTCCTTCCTTCCTTCCTTCCTTCCTTCCTTCCTTCCATCCCTTCTCAATACCCACCTTTTCTGCATAGCTTTTGGCATGTTGCCTTAATTTTTATTCCCAACTGTAATCACATTTCACGCACGTTTTTCCACAATCATCCCTCTTTTCTTGTCTTTCTTTCTTTGTTGGCTCTTTCTTTCTTTAAAAGAATATTTTTATTAACAATTTTTCATAACAATACAACTAAATCACACAAAGAGTCTGAGACTTAGTTCTCATTGCGGTTGTAAACCTGGGTCTGGGTTCAAGCACTTCAGCTTTCAGGTGGTGTTCTCATGACGGTCCAAATGCGTCCCAGCAAAACAAATGCACACACAGATTCCTACATGTACAAAAGTTATATGCCTGGGAAAACATAATGCAGAAACCCTTTCCCCCAGAATGTCTAGTTTTTTGACTGGAAGCTTTATTTTTAAAAAATATGGAGGCTCATCCAGTTATGTAAACCCACTTATGGCATAAAGTAGTACAGTTTTATCAGCTCAGTGACAGTTATGGTCAAAACAGACATTACTTTAAATATGTATATCTAGCCGCTATGTTTTTTTCTTTTCATTTTTACTCTAGGTGCAAAGCCCCCAATCTGGATTGGGACCTAACTTTTAAGATCTGAATTGGGTCCTCTATGCCTACTCTAGAAACTCGATTAGTTTCCAGGTGAAGTACAAAGTGTTGGTCATTACCTTTAAAACCCTACATGGGTTGGGTCCAGGTTATCTGCAAGATCACCTTCTCCCATACAATCCGCCCCTCATGCTCAGGTCCTCTGGGAAGAATTTAGGCTGACAACTGTTACTCAGAGGACCTTTTCTTTTGCTGCCCCCAGACTGTGGAATGGCCTGCTGGGAGAGATTTGCCAACTTAATGCTCTCTCCGAGTTTAAGAAAGCTATGAAGACTAGTTTCTTCTGGTAGGCCTACCTAGATGAATTGTAAACCTAAGAATTTTAAGATGTCCTGATTGTTATTTTAATAATGTATTGGTTTTATATGCTCTTTTAATTAATTTTATGTATTTGATTTATATTGTATTGTTGTACTAATGTTGTTCGCCACCTCGATCCAAAGGGAGAGGCAGGTAAGATATAATAATGATGATGATGATGATGATGAAAATGAAAACAGTTGGAGCTGCTAGATACAGATTTAAAGTAATGTCTATTTTGGCTGCTAAACCTGAGCTAAGCTGCTGAGCTAAAACACTAAAACACTCAGAAGTGTGAAGACAAGTCTGTGAATGCTGGATAGAGAACAGCAGGATTCTTGGGAACTATAATATGTGCTTGGACGGAGCCAACAAAATACATGAGATGCTGCTGAACGTGGGGCTTGGCAATAGGAAAAGGGAAGAGCTGGGACACAGAAAACCAGTAGGGGTTAATACTGTGAGATCACACTCTTGTGATATGTGACTGAGCAGGTGGTTTGCATTTCCTACAGACCTGTTCAACCAGCCAAGTCACTTTGCTTTCCAACATCATGGGTTGGATCCAGATAGTTGAACCTAAGTTTCCATTGACTTCAACAGCAACTGTCACTACTAACTCCCTTTGATTCCAATAAGATCTAAATTGAATGAACTTCATCTGGGTCCAACCTCATCTCCCCAACTAAATATGTGTGTGTGTGTGTGTATAATACACACAAACACAGCAGAGGCATAACAGATGGAAGTTCATTCTAAAATGGATTGGCAAAAGGGCATGCAGCCTGTGCCAACATTTTTTGTAAAGTTCACCTAAATGAGATTGTAGGCTACTTGGTGCATACAGCATGGTCTGTTTGTTTGCCACCTGCTGGCTCTTTGTCCACTGCAGGATTCACATGGTTTGTATGATTTCTCTACCATCTTCCTAGAAAACTGCTATAATAGTGCACATTTTAAATATAGATTATTGCTTAGCATATTTTATTTCGCTTGAAAGATAAATATTTGGGTTTTGTGAGAAGAATGTTGAATTCTCCTCACCTGCCCTGCCCAAGCAGACACAAATAAAGTTAACAAGTCTGCACACTATGTTTTGAAAATGGTTGGATTTAAACGAGAGAGCGAGCTGCTGAACATGCCATGAATGATATTAAGAACTATCTTTTTGTTATCAGGAATGTGAAGAACTGAAGAAGCAGAACAAGTGCTTGTCAAGCGAGCTGCATCTGGAAAGAATTTTTATGAAATCAGAAAGTGAGTTGGGCATGAGAAACCTCCGAAATGTAAACCATGGACTGCAAACTGCGATTAAAGAGGTACTGAAATTAACCTGATTAATTTGTTAGTTTTAAACTGACAACATTGCCTGTTAGCTAGAAGAAAAGTAACCATTCAAAATGTTTTTAAACATTAGAAAGCGTTCTGCTGATGTTCACCATTAAAATCCTTCGGTGTATCTTATGTCTTAAATTCTTACCCCGATAAAATCACTTCTAGATAACAAGACTTTACAAATCTCACAATTGTAAACAATTAAATGACCAAGCGAGGTTTGAACTCAGCTTCTGCAATACAACATTTGCTCATGTATTTATTTATTTTATTACATTTCTATACTGCCCAATAGCCGAAGCTCTTGGAGCAGTTTTAAAAAATTAGAGATAAAATTAGAGATAAAATTCTGATAAAACAGAATATAAAACCTTTACAAGTTTAAAACAGAATTAAATCAAAATAAAAACCAGCAACAGGAGGAGAAAATCTAAAAATACAGTAACAGATTTTAAAACAAAACTAAAGGACTGAAAAGGGGGAAATAAAAAGGTCCTCACCTGACACTGAAAAAGTCCACAATATTACACACATCTAGGTGCACAATTGACTTTATTATAGATGGGGATGTGTCCTACATGTGTTGCAAATGTTAATGGAAATACAAATCCCCCCCATATTTCAGACCACTAACTATGCATACCGTGCATGTGCATATGTTTGTGTTTGCGAGTATGCATGTTTTGTGAGTGTGCCTGATATATGGCACTGAACTATAAAGATCCAAACTGAGTCTAAAGCATAAAATTAGCATCACATGAAAAAAATGTTTTTAAAAATCCAATACAAATCTCCAGGTACATTTGAAATGCTTGGGGTGAGGGGCTGCCTCATTGGTTTCCCAGTTGTGCCTCAATGAACCCTGAGATTCCTTTGAAGCTTACTGAGACTTCATCAGCGAGAAGATCAGCAATGGTGAAAAAGCCTTGCTGAGGGACAGTCGGCCTTCCCTGCCCTGCCTCCTTGCTATGCATCAGGCAGCATTGGGCGTGCTTTAGGAGGCACATTTGCTTCATGCTGGATGGTGATAAGGCCCACTAGGCCAATGCGCTGTTTTTAAGGACTGTGCACCCTAGTATATGGCACAGAATCTTCTACAGGATTCAGGAATTCTGTGGCAGTCAAGCAGGAACTTTTCAGCAGACGAGTCAATGTGTGAAGGTAAAACTAGTAAAACTAGAAAGTCTGAAATGCCCTCCAACTTAAAAGTTTCAATTGTCCTCACATGTGTCCAGTGATAGAAATTGCTTGCATTCTAAGTACCATGGCTGTGTTTGAATAAAATGATGATGCTATACTATGATGGGAATGAGTCAAGGCCTTCTCCACTATGTGAGTTGTATTGTATTGTATCTCAATTTAAATTAAGTTGGTTTGAAGCTTTACTAGAGTGACCAGATACAAAAGAGGGCAGGGCTCCTGGAGCTTTAACTGTTGTGATGAAGAGGGAATTTCACTAGGTGCTGCATGCATACAAATGACACCTGCTGAAATTCCCTTTTCTGTACAACTGTTAAAGATACATATGGTCACCCTAGTTTATAATTAAAAAGGGCTTTTTAATGCTGTCAAATAAAATAATTGCCATTGCTTCCATCTTGTTTATCATTCTACCATTTCCCATTTGGCTTACAATATTGATTTCTGTTAACTTAGGGTGACCATATTTTGGAAACCAAAAAGGAGGACAACATGGTCGCCCCCAGGGGGGCGTGTCCAGTACCAAGGGGTTGTGCCCACCCAAACATAGCCTTGGTCACATGTCTGATTTTACAGCACACATTTAATAGGGTGACCATATTTGGGAAACCAAAAAAGAGGACACCTAGCGTGTGTGTGGGGAAGCAGCTTTCTGAGTCCTGCAGAAAGTACGTTATTCCCCCGCCACCTTAAAGAACTCGATTGGAGTGGAGGAGGGGAAAGGATTTCATTCTGCACCACCACCATCCACTCCAATTGGGGCCTTTTCTATAATGTCCACGAATGACCCACTTTCCCCTTTAAGACCTCAATTGGAGCTCGGGGTGGGGGAATGATGTGCCTCAAGAAAGCATGTCATTCCCTCCTGCCATGCTAATGGCAGCCTTAAAGGGGAAGGTGTGTCATTCCAGGACATTATTGAAAATTATAGAAAATCCCCCCTGACACCATGGAAAGAACAAAAACCAGGACAAATCCGGGGAAATCCTGACAGTTGGTCACCCTAGTTAACTTCAAGATCATTTCTCTTTCATCAGAAAGAAAGAAAATGAATACTGTGGAGAAAACTTATGAATTGCTTACGTAATTATTTTTTGAAAAACTGTCTCCTGTTCTTTGGTTACAGAAAAGTTGCCAGTGTGAACTTTACAGATGAATATTACATGGGTAGTTTATAGTTGGCTGGATCGGATTCAATATTTTGGCAGCTAGTGGTGTTCAAGGTCTGCCAAAGGACCTGCCCTTTTCTCAGTGTAGGGAAGTTAGAGGAAAACAAAGTGAAAACAATACAGGTGAGAAAACCTAATACAAGAGAATTGGTAGATGGCAGGCTTGCTATAACTAAGCAAGGGAGACGGGCTGAGTTCGGACAAACACGCTAATCCATGGTTGTTTTCCATTTTGTTCCTATCCACCCCACCCCACGGTTGATTAGCGTGTCGTCCGAACTCAGCCTGTGAGTGGTTGTGCATTGTTCCAAGATGACAAACCTATCAGCAAAGACAAAGGAGTAATAAGGAAGCAAAAAATATTTTAAAGACACAAACCCACATACTTAAAAAAACCAGTACCACCACCAGATAGTCTAATGCTGGATCTCTGTATCCACTCTACTTCAGCAAGCCCACCTTTTTCCATGAAGATGATTCCCCACGTCTTACTGCAGCCTACTCCCACCTGGTGCCCTCCAGATTTTTGGATGACAGCTCTCATCATCCCTGACAAATAACCATGCTGGCCGGGGCTGATGGGAGGTGTAGTCTAAAACATTTGGAGGGCACCAGGTAGGGAAGGTTGTCTTACTATAACTCAGCCTAAACTGGCACAACTGAAACACTAACATATTGCTTCTCTTTTTAACTCCGGCTCCTACTTCCCTTCCTCTGTTTGCCTTGTAGTGATTGTTTTTTTGACTGTAGACTCCTTGGGCCGGGGACCTATCATATTCTAAAAAGCTTCATGCACAGTGATGATGACACCCACCCACCACACACAATCTCTCTCTCTCCAAAATCTGGTTGATCTTGGTATGGATTTGTGAATGTTGTCATGACAAATGTTTGCAAAACCTGACATATTAACACTATTGCTAAGATAATAGATATCGGATGGATTGCATATTATTATTATTATTATTATTTATTTATTTATTTATTTATTTATTTATATAGCACCATCAATGTACATGGTGCTGTACAGATAACACAGTAAATAGCAAGACCCTGCCGCATAGGCTTACAATCTAATAAAGTTGTAGTAAACAATAAAGAGGGAAAGAGAATGCAAACAGGCACAGGGAAGTGTAAACAGGCACCGGGTAGGGTGAGGCTAACAGTATAGAGTCAGAACAAACTCAATATTTAAAAGCTATAGGGAAAAGAAAAGTTTTTAGCTGAGTTTTAAAAGCTGTGATTGAGTTGGTAGTTATCATTTATCATTTGTATTCTAGCTTGATGAGATGTTATAGTCAGGTCAGCTCAGAAACAGAACCTGGGGGTTGATTTTTTATGTAGTTTCTTCACTGATTTTTGAAAACCAGATGTGAAAGAGGCTGTTAAAACAGCCTTAGGTGTACATTTTTGTAAAGCAGAAACAACCAGAAGTAAGTCTGAGGCACATGGATGGTCAATAAAGTTCTGGGAGCTTTGCCAGAAGGATGTGTCAGACTTCATCATTTTATTTACATAAAATGAAGATCTATGTATGGCATCTATTTTCTGACTGCTTCCTGTAAAATGTGAGCAGGAAAATGATATGTCAGGAGCAGCAGAGAGTCCTTTCCAAATTCACATGTGAAATTGTGGGTATTACATCAGACTTCTTCAACCAGTTAGAGCCCCTTGGGGCATTGGTAAAAAAAAAGTTGTACAGGAAAGTTTCAGAGTAGTGTCTATTATTATTATTATTATTATTATTATTATTATTATTATTATTATTTATTTATTTATATAGCACCATCAATGTACATGGTGCTGTACAGAGTAAAACAGTAAATAGCAAGACTCTGCCGCATAGGCTTACAATCTAATAAAATCATAGTAAAACAATAAGGAGGGGAAGAGAATGCAAACAGGCACAGGGTAGGGTAAGCAGGCACAGGGTAGGGTAAAACTAACAGTATAAAGTCTGCACAACATCAAGTTTTAAAAGCTTTAGGAAAAAGAAAAGTTTTTAGTTGAGCTTTAAAAGCTGCTATTGAAGTTGTAGTTCTCAAATGTTCTGGAAGAGCGTTCCAGGCGTAAGGGGCAGCAGAAGAAAATGGACGGAGCCGAGCAAGGGAAGTAGAGGCCCTTGGGCAGGCAAGAAACATGGCATCAGAAGAGCGAAGAGCACGAGCGGGGCAATAGTGTGAGATGAGAGAGGAGAGATAGGAAGGAGCTAGACCGTGAAAAGCTTTGAAGGTTAACAGGAGAAGTTTATATTGGATTCTGAAGTGAATTGGAAGCCAATGAAGAGATTTCAGAAGCGGAGTAACATGGTCAGAGCGGCGAGCCAAGAAGATGATCTTTGCGGCAGAGTGGTGAACAGAAACCAACGGACTGATGTGAGAAGAAGGAAGGCCAGAGAGAAGAAGGTTGCAGTAGTCCAACCGTGAAATAACCAGCGCATGAACAAGCGTCTTGGCGGAAGAGACAGACAAAAATGATCGAATCCTGGCAATATTATACAGGAAAAATCGACAAGATTTAGCTACTGCCTCAATATGAGGAATAAAGGAGAGCGAGGAGTCAAATATAAAGCCAAGGCTACGAGCTTCCTTGACCGGAGTAAGCGTAACATCATTGACAGTAAGAGAGAATGAGAGATGAGGAGAAGGTTTAGGAGGAAAAACTAGCAATTCAGTCTTTGCCATATTGAGTTTCAAACGACGATGAAGCAGCCAAGCTGAGATATCTGAAAGACATGCCGAGATACGATCGTGAACATCAGGAGAAAGTTCCGGAGATGACAGATATAGTTGTGTATCATCGGCGTACAGATGATATTGGAGGCCATGAGATTGAATAAGCTTGCCCAAGGGCAACATGTATAAGGAAAACAACAACGGGCCAAGCACCGAGCCTTGCGGAACCCCTACTGAAAGGGGAAAGGAGGAAGACGAGCTGCCATTAGCCAACACACTGAAAGAGCGACCCGCTAGATAGGAGGCAAACCAGTTATAGACAGAGCCACAAAATCCAAGGTCATGAAGGGAATCTAAGAGAAGATCATGATCAACCGTGTCAAAGGCTGCAGTTAGATCAAGGAGAATAAGAACGGAATAATGGCCTTTAGACTTGGCAGTAAGGAGATCATTGGTGATCTTAGTAAGGGCTGTTTCGGTGGAATGCAGAGGACGGAATCCAGATTGAAGTGGATCCAAAGCAGAGTTACTAGAAAGAAAGTCAAGACAGCGAGAGTAGACCGCCCGCTCCAGGATCTTTGAAACAAACGGCAACAAAGAGACAGGTCGGTAGTTAGACAGAGATAGCCTATCAAGAGTAGGTTTCTTGAGAATGGGAGAGACTGTAGCATGTTTAAAAGCAGAAGGAAATGAACCAGAGGACAGAGAAAGATTAATAATATGAAGCAAGGAAGGGAGGATAGCAGGAATAAGATTAATAAAGACACGAGAAGGAATCGGATCACGAGAACAAGTGGAAGGCTTCGAAGAGCGCAGTATTGTAGACAGTTCATCCGCTGAGACCGAAGGAAACGCAGAGAAATTTGCAGGAGGAACCGACATATGAGGAACAGGAACTGAAAGAGGAGCAGAGCTGGCCAGATCAGAGCGGATAGTTTGGATTTTAGCATTGAAAAAAGAGGCAAAGTTATTAGCAGACAGAGAGGCGGGGAGAGATGGCGGATTAGGCTTCAGAAGAGAATTGAAGGACGCAAAGAGCCGCTGAGGATGCCTAGCATTTGACTGGATCAGCGTTGAGTAGTACTGCTGTTTGGCCAATGAAATGGCAGAAGAGAAAGAAGAGAGTACAAATTTGTAATGGACAAAGTCCGCCCTGTCCCTGGTCTTACGCCAAAGGCGTTCAGCTGCCCGAGAACAAGAGCGAAGGTAGCGGAGGAAAGAGGTGAGCCACGGTTGGGGTTGAGAAGGGCGAACTATCCGAGTTGTAGATGGAGCAAGATTATCAAGAGTTGAAGATAAGGAGGAATTAAAGGAGGAGACAGCTGAGTCCAAGGAGACAGCCGAAAAGACAGAAGGAAGGGAGGAGGCTAGAGACTGGGAGAAAGCCTCATAATTGATAGATTGCAAGTTGCGACAAGAGCGAGAAGCGGGACGTGAAGGAGGAGGATTATGAGTAATATTGAAAGAAACTAGGTGATGATCTGACAACGGAAAGTGAGCAGTAGAAAAGTCCAACACAGAGCAATTCCGAGTGAGAACAAGATCTAGACAGTGTCCAAGGGAATGTGTGGGTGCATCAGACAAAAGCTTAAGATCATAAGAGGAAGATAATGAGCGAAATCGTAGAGCTGCAGCATCTTGAGGGTCATCCACATGAATATTGAAATCACCCAAAATAAGAGTCGGACAGTTATCAGAGAGGAAAAAGGACAGCCACGAATCAAAATCAGAGATAAATTTTGAGGACGAGCCTGGGGGGCGGTACAGAACTGCAACCCGCAGTCGCAATGGAGCGAAGAGCCTCACCACATGTACCTCAAAGGAGGAGAAGCAATGTGAAGATGGAATGGAAAGAGGTTGGAACTGGCACAAACTAGATAATAAAAGACCCACACCACCACCCCGACCCTCTGGGCGACTAGTGTGAGAGAAAGAGAGTCCTCCAAGAGAGAGGGCAGCAGAGATGGCAGTATCATGGGCAGGAAGCCAGGTCTCAGTAAGAGCAAGGAGGTGGAGAGACCTAGAGATAAACAAGTCCTGGATGACAGGGGCCTTAGAAGCAAGAGAGCGACAGTTCCATAAGGAACACGAAAAAGGCAGCAGAGAAGAGGGGAGACACCGGATAGGAACTAAGTTAGGAGAGACGAGATTGGAACGAGCCATAAGGAACAGATATGAGGAGAAAAGAATTGAGAGGAGACAATGAGAAGATCGTATCCTGAATCAGAAAGTGGCAGCGACCGGACCGTGGCTGGGGTTTTTCCTCCAGAGTAGAAGTTCCGCTTGACCGGCTTCGCGCGAAGGCTCGCGCCTCCAGCCGACTGGAGGCTGAAGTACCTGAAAGGAGGGGAGGAGCAGAAGCTGCAATTCAAACAAACCAATCGCAGTTAGTCAATGTTGCTCAATGGCTTCTCTTCCAAAGCTAAGTTGCTTCTCCTCTTCTAGTCAGCAGCATCGTCCTTGTACCATCAGTTTGAATGGATTTACTTTCAGAAAATATGATTCAGAAACAAGGGGGGGAACCTTCACAACAGCAAGGAAAAGGGGGATGTGGCATAGTTTCCCTTTCATTAGTTGTGAGAGGATGCCTGATAGTCACAGCTGCCCATTTCACATGAAATGCTTTTGAATTTCCTTGAGTTTTTCTGGATCAGTAGATCTTTGTTATATCAGACATCACACATTGTAATAATGCTCGATAAGCCTTATTTTTTCTTATTTAAGAAAAGCATTATTAAAAAAAACTTGACTGGGTGCCTCTGTAATTTTCTTGCCTCCAAATCCTGACCCTCGAATGGGTTGTGATCTGACATGCTTGAAGCCAAGAGCAGGGGTCCATCCCCCCTGCCATCTTATCAGTAAGTGGAAAACAGGAGTCACTGATGTTTTACTTATGGCCTGGCAGACCTCATGCATTCTGTGTTTCTCATGTGTCCCTGCAGTGCTAAAGCGGAGCCAAGCTCAACAACTTTCCTGCCAGGCTTTAAGTCTCTTGGCTGGGGTTTTGCGAAAGAGCAGGCAGGGAATGTGGGAATCTCATTCATCCATCATAAGACTAATAAGCATTTATTAGTGTATGATGGATGAATTTGACAACCTTAACAGTGTAATTTATTTAATTTGTATCTATTTCTAAAATATATAAGCTGGCTTTCATCCATAAGGGATCCCAGGGCGGTGAATCTAATATTATAAATACCATATAATAACAACAACAACATTACAAAATCACAGGCATAAAAACTAAGCAGCCAGAAAATGAACAAACAAATCAATCAAAACCCTAGCTCATTCGTAGAGCACATGGTTTGTTATGCAGAAGGTCCCAGTGCCAATCCCTGGTATCTCCAGGTAGGAAAAAGAATTCGGCATGAAACCCTGGAGAGATGTTGCCTGACAATGTAGATGATACTCAGCTTGATGGACCAATGGATTTGACTCAGTATAAGGCAGTGTCCTCTGTTCCTGATTGATTGCAGATTGTTAGAGAAATGCTATGGGCACAGATTACCCTTGGGTTTCTCACCTTTTAATTGTGAATTCAAAAAGGAACAAAAGCCACCTTGGCCTTGTTGACAGCAGGATACATCCCAAAAAGAAAGTCTTCTGGATAGGTGATGAGGGGGAGACCGGGTGGAAAGTTAGCTGTTATCAAGGATCGCGGAATATGGATGGGAACCTTAAAATGGGGCTTCTCCTTGGAATTCCTAATGAGATTAAAACTGCTTGTGGCCAACACATCTTTAGTAGCCACTTTCCAGTGCCCTAGATTCTCTTCTTGACCACCTCCCTTGGACTCAAAGAAGGCAACTCATACAGCGGATGCAGGCTGTCTACGTAGCCTTGCAGGTTGAGTCAGGTTCCTGCAACATCTGGAACCAGCTTTGGACTGAATGGTTAAAGCTTTCTGTCTGGGTATACAGGGCAAAGATCTCCCTCGCGTTGTTTTCAGCCATTCCCTTCCTCACCCTGGGGATCTCTTGCAGCTGAAGCAGAAGCTGAACGCCTCACAGCAGACAGCTACCAAGTACTCCAAGGTTGCTGAGGAGGCTTCTTTGGCCCAGGCAGAAGCTGAGAAGGGCAGAGTGGAGGCTGAAGCCCAGGAAATGTTGTTTCGAGAGCAACATGAAGCAATCAAACTGGAGAACATCAGCTTAAAAGAAGAGACTCAGCAGCTGAAGAGAAAGGTATTGGCTTTGGCTCAAATACTTGCATTTTAGAAAACTGAGGTACTGTCTTAACAGATACTTAGCCAATTGTCTTGGCTGATCTCTCTCTCTCTCTCTCTCTCTCTCTCTCTCTCTCTCTCTCTCTCTCTCTCTCTCATTATTTTTAGGGGGCCTTTAAGGGTACATCTCAGAGAGAATATCAGGAGGTAAATGGGTCTTTTTGGGATGTATCCTGCTGTCAAACAAGCAATTTTGTTTGTTAGCAATCCATATGATTGTAATGCTACTGTTCCAGCCGCATTCAGGATCTCTGGTTTGGGTAGAGGGCTTGCCTCAGTCATGTTCTTCTTAGGTTCATTTTTCCTGCACTACATGTTTCTGAGAGCTAAAGCAGACCTGATGTGAGATCCCCTCTCCCCTTTTAAAATCCTTTAAAGCAGTTGTGAGGGGTCTTGATTTTGAGCTTATTTAAATGAGTGTTTTATAGCACACTCATGACTGCCCACTCATGGATGTTCGCAGATCATTTTGACAATGCCATCAGCCTCCTGTGCATCTTCCACTCCATTCCCCAGTTTTAGCAGTAAAACATAAACCTCAGAACACCTGACTCTTCTGAGATATATTGGTATTTGTCGGGTTTTCCTGCCAAAGTTGCGCTATAAAATGCTCACTAGTGGGCGCTGTCCCATTGAATTCTATTGACCATGTGGTTGCTGCTCTCTTCCTCATGTAATTACAGCTCGCAAATGTGGAAGAGAAACAGAAAGCAGAGCATTGTAAGGGTACGCAACTTCCCCTGACTGAAAGAGCTCTTGGATTGGAGCACCAGCATTTTGGGAGTGTTTAAATCTTCTTAATCTGAAGCTGCAATGATTGCCCTTCAGCAGAAAAAAATAGGCACAATAGAGCAACCTTCTCCAAGCTAGTGCCCTCCAGATGTTTGGGGTTGTTGTTGTTATTATTATTATTTCAATTTATATCCTGCTTCTAGACAAAATATCCTAGATGGCATACAAAGTTTAAAAATAATTTAAACAAGATAAAACAGTTAATAAAACAATACCCGAGGTGACATAAAAATGTTAAAAAACAATTTTAAAATGATAAAACAATCAGTAAAACAATACAGAATAAGAACAATATATAACAGTCAGCAATAAGATTCTAAAGAGGGAAGGCCTGCGAGAATATTATTATTATTATTATTATTATTATTATTATTATTATTATTATTATTATTTATTTATATAGCACCATCGATGTACATGGTGCTGTACAGATAACACAGTAAATAGCAAGACCCTGCCGCATAGGCTTACAATCTAATAAAGTTGTAGTAAACAATAAGGAGGGAAAGAGAATGCAAACAGGCACAGGGAAGTGTAAACAGGCACCGGGAAGGGTGAAGCTAACAGTATAGAGTCAGAACAAACTCAAAGTTTAAAAGCTATAGGGAAAAGAAAAGTTTTTAGCTGTGTTTTAAATCTTTATTGCCTGCTTAAAGACATTCAAA
This sequence comes from Elgaria multicarinata webbii, assembly GCF_023053635.1. NCBI lineage: Eukaryota > Metazoa > Chordata > Lepidosauria > Squamata > Anguidae > Elgaria > Elgaria multicarinata. The sequence goes on from NC_086172.1 coordinate 97,767,168, forward strand.
GAAGTCAGCAGATGCATTTCATCTGGCTGGTCATTCCACAGCGGGGGAGGGGGGAGGCAAAGAAAAAGGTTCTGGTGTGTGTGTGTGTGTGGGGGGGCAATCTCACGTTAGGCAGTCTCATCGGATGACTCTTGAAGGACCTTAAGTGGTAGGCTGGAACATAGCTCCAATCGGCCCAGGCCAGCAGGGCCAATGATCAGGAATGGTGGGAGTTGTTGGGAGGGGGGAGAACATCTGGAGGGCACCAAGTTGGAGAAAGCTGCAGTATAGGTTCTTGTATTTTTCTGCTCTGAGAGGCAATTTAGATTGAGAAAGTAGCTGGAGCAAAGAACTAAATGCCCCTCCTCTAATTCAAAACAACACACAAAAACCCGTAAGTGGGCAGTAAAGCGCGTGCAATAAAATGCTCGTCCGATGACATCCCGAGTTGACCCGATTATAAATCTCCCAGGTCGCATTGGTTTCGGCTCTCGCCTTCTGATATTTCATGCCACAAAGAAGGGTATCTTTTTTCCTTAAAGCCAAGTGATGAACAATGCAATTTTTATGGCTTGCAATTAAAAATGAATGAATGAACTGTAAATGATACAGTTTATGGTTGCAACTATGGCATAAGATGCACCTAACCACTGAATGGCGGTAGGAAACTTCCCTTTGAAAAGTTAATTTGTGATTATTCATACAGACTTCCTTCAGTGACCATTGAGGCAAATATCCTGAACTTGAAGGACTCCCATCTTTGTTCTCAGTGCTTCCTATAATGCTACTTTGATTTCTGTGGGATGATTCCTTCAGCTTCAATAATGTTAACTCTGATTTTACCACCGGGGGTGTCTTGATGGTGTTGCTTTGCCGCTCGTTCCTTCAAGACCCTGTGGCATCTCAGCTGCAGGGTAGGAGCAGCAAATCTCCATGGCAGGAAGGAGCGTGGGCTTTCTGGGCAGCACCAGTCGCCATTCAGCTCAATGAGCCCAACCTCTGCCCGGCTCTCCTGCACGTCCCCCTGACCTACCGTAGGCCTCAGTCCACCCCTGGAACCCCCGCAGCCTCGACGCGGTGAGGTCACCACCGATAGATGAGCAAAGAAGGTAGTGACCTCGGAGCAACTGAAAAAGTTGCAGTAAGTCAACGACTTTTTAAGTGCACAGTTTTTGTTGGAAAGACTGTAGTGGGTGCAAGTTGGTGGCTACATCATATAAACTACGCAATGCCACTGCACAGCCACCACAGGGTATACAAGGCATAGAGTCAGCTCCTATGACTAGTACAACGTTGACCCTCATACTGTACACAGCCAGTCTTATCAGAGAGCAAAGTGAATCAGGCTGCAATCCTATACACGCTTACTTGGGAGTAAGATCTGTTGAATTCAGTTGGCTTACATCTGAGTAGACATGCATAGAGTTCCACTGTTCATTGCTTCAGGCAGCTGCTTCTACAGGGAATACTGTTTCTTCCTTGCAACCTCTGTCTTTGCCTCTCACCCACCCCGCCCTAAGTGTCATGATCACTAAGGCCTGTCACTTTAACTTTCTGCTTAGGCAGGTGGGGAAAAATACTTTCTTGTTTTAGTTAACAGAAATGCAGCAGCTTTTGGCACAAGTGGAAAAGAGTCATTTTGAAAGTCAGATGAAACTAGAGAGAATAACAATGGAGAGAGAAGTCATCGGTGAGGAAAAGAAATATTTGGAGCATGAAAGGAATGAACTAAAGCAGAAACTGAAAGGAACAATAGAAGAGAATGCGACGTGTAAAGAAAAGTAAGATTTTAATTTAGATCTATTTTTTAAAAAACAAAACAAAACTTGGCCCTTTCCATCCCAGAAAGCAATTTCTTATTTCATGGTAGGTATTTGTATATTTCATCATAGAAGCATTCCTAATCTTGACACTGGTATGCAGTGTTTTTATTCTTTTAAAGTTGGTTCACCATCCTATTTTGCAGGCTCAGGGTGTCTTGTGTTACTACTCATTTGTCCCCTCCCCCTCTCTCTAATTTGTTTTTAATATGGGATACATATTTTACATTATATATAGTTTTAAACATTCCTAACATCACCCTTTGCCCCATGATGGTCTTTGAGACTAACGTGAGATCCCCTGGGCAGGATCTACACTACTGCTTATAATGGTTTCTAAGGGTTATGACAACTGTTCAGGCCCAAGACACATTACATATACCGTTTTCATACCGTTTTAAAAGTGTTATATCCTGCTTGGTGTAGATCAGGCCCTTGTCAGCAGCAACAAGTGTATGAAGAATGGAAACCTGCCTTCCTTTTGTACTCCCCAAAGTCCGAGCTGCAGGCCTTTTGGGAAATGTCATTTGACCTACCTGTTTGAACTGCATTTTGGGACTCGGGGTTAAGTCAAGAAAAGAGAGGGAACAAATTTCACTGAATTACATTTTTTTTAAAAAAATAACTCAAATCTTGTTCTGCTTTGGTGGTGTTTTTGTTTTTGTTACCCAGCCTGAATAAATATTTTCCTTTGGGTTGCTTCAGATAGAAACCATTGCCAAATTCCCTCCATGCAATTGCCCTAAGGCTCAATTGTTGTCCAAAATGCACATGTGATTATTTTAACATTGAAATAGGTGCACATGATCCTGATGTCATGGTTTCAGCTGCTGTTAATCTAGGTGTGCTGGTGTAGGAGAGACTCAGGAACTCTAACATCCTATATTGTAATATTCACCGCCATGAATTATGGTGATGCCCAAATCCGTTTATGATTCCACCAGCATTGTCAAAGTTAAAGCAGCATCGAGTTCTATTGATTTGGGCCCTCAAGCCCTGGTTGTAACTTCTCTCTTTCTATAATGATTTATAATATTTATTGTTTTACAATATGCATATGCCACTTTTCAACTGAAACAATTCTCAGAGCAGTTCACAATAAGTCCAATGCATAGGGGATCATCTTTTCTTTAAAATGATGGATCTGGAATAGTGGGTAGTGTAAATTTATGAAATGATGGTATTGTATGATTTCTTGGTGTGCTCTCCTTAAACGTAGTGGCTGCAAGGAAGGAACTTCTGAGGTGTAGATGTTTTTTGGAATCTTCTCCTCAGTCTAATCGATGTCTCTGCTGCTGCTCTGGGCAGATCCTAGCCCTTAGAACTCTCATGGAAATTATCTACCCAAAGTATGATTTATTAGTGATGTAAGCTATTGATTTAGGCAACAACTGGCATAGGTCCAGGAGTCCTCAAGCAATACAGTAAGGTTTAATCATAGAATCAGTTGGAAGAGGCCTACAAGGCCATGGAGTCCAACCCCCTGTTCAATGCAGGAATCAATGTACATGGGGTTCCCAGGTAGTCACCCTTCCAGAAACTGACCAGGCTTAGACCCACTTAGCTTCATCAAGGTTGCAGCCTCCCATGCCATCACAGCTACTTCACAAGGCAAGACAATGCCAGGACAATGTGGGACATCTTTGCTAGTCCCAGGCACTCCATCCTCCCCATCTGGAATTGGGCCTGAAAGATGAAGGAAAACTGTGGGTGCTTGGAGGGTATTTTTGTAAGTGTGTGACAATGCACATCATTATTACTGATCATGGGCACGTCTGTTAAGGCATCAGCCTAAGCTTCCAATTCCTGGCTTTGTGGAGCTTGAGCCAACATAAGTGAGCCTTAGCTCTGGCCTTAAATTAGCAGATTTTCTGATCATTTGCTTTTAAGTCCTAAAATGTGAATGTGGATAGAAAGAGGTCAAAGAGGTACATGGATCTGAACAATAAATTTGCAGGATGGTGCTTATCATTGGTTTTGATAGGTTGTTTCTTTCAGTATTCTCTAACTGATTTGGCTGTTTCCCCTGTGGATTTAACAGTGAAATCTTTCAAAGATGCAGAACTAAAGCTGCTGAAGAGGCTTTAGAGAAAGCAACCTTGCTGCTTTATGAGGCTGAAAGGGGGAAGCGTCTGCTAGAATGTGACAAAGAAGAGAAGGAGAAGCAGTGTGAGATGTGGATGAAGAAATATAATGTCTTGGCAGATCTTTTGCATTCCCAAGAAGAGGAAAAGGCAAAAAGGCAAAATAAAGCTGTACGTGCCACTTTGATATTTTATGGGCAAAAGTATATTGTTCAAGATCCTGTCAGAGACTCCTAGTTTGAACTAAGAGCATCTTGGCCTGGTGCGGGGAACTGGCCTGGTGAGATACTTGGAACTGTAGGTTAAACAAGATGTAACTTTAAGCATATGATTAAAAATGTGCTTTGCATGGTTCTTTGTCTAGAAAGAGCAGCTGTAGGACACGCCAATCTAGATTGAGATTCGAGACCATAGTGTAGGAGGAGGAGGAGAATTTAACCCTTTCACCCGTGCTACTTTTGAATTAAAATGTCCCCCCCCCACCTCCCTCTGCTATTTCCTCTGATTTTATTTTATTCTTTAAATTGGAACAAAGAGCACTTTGGGGGTTCAGTGAGAAAATGGCATGGAGAAAAGGGTTCATCCCCCTGTCCAACACCATGATCCTGAAACAGAGCAGTAGCATCCTGCAGCTACTTTCTGTAAATAAAGAGACATAGCCAGTGTGAGCATGTTTTTAATTGTGTGTTTAAAGCCACATCTTGGTTGGCCTTGTGAGTGCTCTCAGGTCTCAGAGTCCTCTTCAAGGAATAGTCCATTTCAATATAAGCTTCTACAATTGGCAGAGAGTATTTAGCCTCTGGATTGGCCAGGCCTGGTATAACTCCTAAGAGCTTGGCCTTGTGTCTCAACTTTTGCTTGGTGGCCTACTGCATTTTGTAGGTCCAGCCTACAGCTCAAGTCCCAGCTCCTCTCCTTGAAGTGAATATGTTAATCCCAGCTATGACTTCTTTCTGAGTAAATGAAGCAGTCAATTAAATGCAAGATGTTTTTCCTGCAAACAAAGATGGCTTACTCTAGGGTGACCATATGGAAAGGAGGACAGGACTCCTGTATCTTTAACAGTTATATAGAAAAGGGAATTTTAGCAGGAGTCATTTGTATGCATGCAGCACCTGGTGAAATTCCCTCTTCCCCACAACAGTTAAAGCTGCAGAAGTCCTGCCCTCTTGACCAGATACAAAAGAGGGCAGAGCTCCTGCAGCTTTAACTGTTGATGAAGGGGGAATTTCACCAGGTGCTGCATGCATACAAATGACACCTGCTAAAACTCCCGTTTCTATTAATTGTTGAAGGTACAGGAGCCCTGTCCTCCTTTCCATATGGTCACCCTAGCTTACTCACATAATGGTTGTATCAGGATAAGCCTCCACATTCCTCTGTCCTACTTTCCCCTATGTTTGGCTTCATATTTGGTATAAAATGTCTTTTCAGTTTCCTGTTTTTCAAAGTTTTTGTTTTGTATAAGACATACACACCCCTCTCCCAAACATGGTGCCTTCAACCATGCCAACTGCATTTCTTCTCCCCTTTCTCTTCTTAGTGCCAGGTGAAATTGAAGAGTTACTTCTTGTGTATCAGTGAAAGCAATGGGCATATAACTGCATTAAGACATGAAGATAGAAGCCTCCAGAGATTTGCGGTAAGCAATATGAAATTGCCTTTCATTGGGATTATAATGAAGAAAAAACAGTATTCTGCTCCATGTGTCACTAGAGGGAAACTGAACTTTTACAGAATGAAACAATGTGTCATCACATGGGCGGGGGGGGGGAATCACGTTTCCTTACCTTTGCTACTCCTCCCCCGCTTCTGTCCCTCATTACTTCCTCTCTCTTCCCAGACAGGAAAGAGGAAGTAAACAAAGACCGCGTGGCCCATTTAGAGACGATTTTCATTGTGCCGCTTTTCCTGCACAGAGCAGGAGATCACGGCACATTCTGTGTGGGTTTTTTTTTAAAAATGCTGGGTTTTTGGGGGTTTATTTTGCAATGATTACCAATTAAAGATTACCAATTAAAGATCACCAATTAAAGATAGAGTATGTGGATGTAATGCAGTCTCTATCGAAGACTTAATTCATGTTTTGCTTGAATGTCCTATGTATAACGATCTTAGAAATATATACATTTCTCCCTTGCTAAAATCGCTGAAGGGCTCCTCATCACATGCTAAAGTTTGTCATTTGTTATCAGATGCAAAAAAAATTGTTTCTTTTAGAGTGTCGAAATTTTTAGCTAAGTCTATGCAGATACATTCTACACGATGCACGAAGGGTTTGGGTAGTGACCCTTTTTATAATGCTCAATTATTTTTATTGTAAACTGTTCTCTTTTATAACTTGTGTATAATGGCTAACTGCTTGTAACACAATAAACTGACTGAAATGATAAAATGAGCGGAAGGACTGGGAAACGCACAGGAGGCAGGCATCGTTGTCTAAAGGCCGTGCACACATCCGTAAGTGGGCAGTAGCAACTCTTGTCTGATGAACCTCACTGTTCAATAAAACAGACCAACAAGAGCCCAAAATCAAGGTATAGGGAGAATGGCTCCCTTCTGCTGACATACACCTTCCATCAGTGGAGGGGCTCTAACTGGATTTCCTCCGATGTCTGGGATAATCAGAAACAAAAGGCAAGAAAACAGACCTCACCCTACCATGGAGCAATTGGGAGCAGACTTGTAACATGCCACCTGAATAATGGAGGCTGTTGGGGCAATAGAGATATTTAACTCATACCATGTAACAGTACATTACTAATTCTATGTGACAAAATGCCTGAAGTATTTTGTATTAAAGGTTGTTTTCGTTGGATGGAAGAGCCTTGCATCATGTGAGACTAGAAATGGAAGAAAACAGGCACATTAATTTGTGTGGGTTGTATTCATGCCTACTCTCTCTCCTTCATAGGGTAGAACTGACTATCTTCTGTGGGACTCAATTGCATTTATAAAGAGGCAGCCGAGATGTGAATACATTTACCAAATATGCATGAGTATGCTGTCATAACTGAGTCAGTTTTGGCAGTCTGTCTGTTGAATTTGCTCAGGATGTAAAATCCAAGGTTAAATTAACAGGAATTAGAATTAGGGTAATTAATGACACCTTACATTTGGAATTGTTCAATGAAATTATGTATTTAGGATTCACTTTAAGCATATTTTTAAATTCCTGGGAGGAAGCTCTATTAGTCTCTTGTCAGCCTGCGATCTATTATGAAGAGCATAATATAATGGAATTGCAACTAGACAAAAGAGCATATGATTTATGTGAACAAGGAGGGCGCTCTTTCAAGTGGGTATTTTTAGATCTCCAACATGACTTGCAAACAGCAGCTATTCTTGCTTAAGTAATACAGTTTTTTTGGGAGAAATATGATATGAGACATTAAAGGTTAGAAAAAGGATGTTTACCTGGGATTAATTTTGAAAACCAACAAAATATATGTGATTAGTAATTATTTGGAAATCATTGCTCTGATAAATCTGTGAGAAAACTTGCAATAGTCCTCTCCTCTGAAGTTGATAAATTAGTAGAATTAAATTATATGCTTATAGTTAATTGAATGAAAATAGATTTTCAATCTTGGAAACAGCTTAATGTATCTGTCAGGTTTCCCGATCCTTCCAGCATGTACACTCCGGCAAACTGACATGGGACACCCAAATCAGTGAGACGTCTTTATTGCAGGAAATCTCATGGCAAAAGCTTAATGGTTACACTCTTCAGAAATCATATAGCTGATGGCCAGTCCCTATAGGGTCAATGCAATTCCAGAACAGACAAAAATAAAAAACTACAACCATGACAGAGATCCACACAACAGGTTTCCCACTGATACCTCTGAGGCTCAAAACCCAGGGGACGGGGCTCAAGGTTTCTGAAAACATCCTTCCCAAGCAATCGAGGACAACAGACAGTAACCAGAATGATTCCTAGGGTTATCTTTCCCAGGCAATCAATGGCAAGAGTTCTAGAAATAGCTCAAAGAAATCCACACACAGAGACTTCATCCAACCTTGAAGCTTCATTGGGATCTCTGCACTACATAGGCAAGGCTTATTAAGTCCAAGAGTAAATCCACACATTCAGAGAGTTCCACGCCACAGCTTTCACCTTGGTAACTCCACACTGCATGAGTCTAGACAGAGGAAAGTCCAGGGGGCTGTCTATATGTGGGGAAAGCCCCAGGATGACTCCACAGTGGCACTGTGTTTATATGATGCAGAAGCCACTGCAGAGCCATCCCAGGGCTTTCCACCAAAGATCCGAAATAAAAAAATTGGGGGCTTACCCCAACTTTTTTCTGTGGACCCAGGTGACGACAGCGCATCTGCCATCTGTCGCTACTCTGGAGTCATGCCAGAGGTGTGGCCAGGCAGATAGTGACCTCTGATTGGTCACCATCTGCCTGGTCAGGGAGTAGGGGGTGGGCCAGCGAGCTGAATGGCCTCTGCACGCTTCCTCTGGCCCTAGGGGGGAAAAAACTAGGAGGGGGACACAAGTGAATGCACAGTGGCACTTGCATGGCAATGTGGGGTGGCGCACGGAGCAGTGCACGGGGTGACAGTGGCTCCTCCCTTTTATTTCTCACCTGGGGCTTTCCCTGCCAAGCGTTTCTTTCTCCTGATGATGCTGGAGGAAACACACGGAGGCATTCCAGCGGCTATTCAGCTCGCTGGCGCACCCCTTCCCCTCTTCCTCTGATTGATGTAAACCCTGCGCTCACTCCTTGCCATGGGAACAACCCCACAGGAGCACAAGTGCAGGTTTTTGGGGGCTCACGGCGCCAATATGTCGTATAGACCCCCCCCCCTCAAGAGTCAAGATCAAATGCAGCTTGCCAGCATTCTGGGCTGACAACAAGCTAGACACACAATCCATTGCAAAACGAGGATTTAAATTTTATGTAAAGCATCACAATACTTCTCATGGCAACTCCTTAGCAATCCAAAGTTCCAATTAGGAGAGTCTCCGGAGCCCGAGATGATGATGGATCCAAACAGAGAGGATTTCGGGCAATGCAGATGAGATGTTCCTAGCAAAGTCTCCTCACCTTTGCATCAACTTAAAAAGGGAAGGCGTGACTGTAAGGCACCTCCTCTGGACCACTTGATTTATTGTTTACATTAAAAAATTTTTTTTAGTCTTATAGTTTATTGATATATTGTAACCTGCCTTGGCAGGGCGTATAAATAATATATATATATATATATATATATAAATAAAATAAAGTTACAGGAGCCATTTTGTGTGAGCTTGGCATGTCAAATCAGTTAGAGAGATCCATCACAGTTTAAATACTGATTAAAGTGACGGGGACAGACTTTGAGTTGCTTCAGTTTACAATTTTGACAAGAATTAATGGCCTGGATCCAGATCTACTTATACTTAGGCCCACTGAAATCAAGTAGGTTAGTTACCAGTCTGAACTGTGATGTAAGCATCCCCTCAGTAAACACTCTTGGGAAGGAGTTGTTTTTATAAGACTGTCCTGATTGATTCTTTTTGCATCCATTTCAGGAGGGAGAGCAGGTCTGTTTTTCAATCCCATGTGCTGACAATGAAGAAAATACCAAGAGCCCTGACAGGTATGCCTTTTATAATCTCTGCCATCTTGTAGCTTTACTCTTCACAATGAATTAACAGCACAGAGGCTTTGACAGGTAATAAATTTAATAGGTTTACTGGCATTCTTGCTAGTTCAAGACAGGAAAGATGCCAATGGAAAGATATGCCTCTTCATTTCTACCTTTCATGTATCCTCTGGAAAAAGAATTTGTCTATCATCTCCTCCCATTCCTCCTCTCCCTACCAAGGAGTAGCAAATTGGCTCCTATGTAAAAATGGAGGTAATACTTCATACACAGGAATCATGAGATGAGTAAGAGTTCAACACTTCAAAAGTGTTTTTCTTCTTCAGTTACTACTAGGAAGCTTTTAAATCCTATCTAATCAAGAGCTTCTAGTTTGAACTTTGGATGAGAAATTGATCAAGAACTATGGAATTTGCTACTTCAGGATATAGTGATGGCCAGCAGCTTGGATGACTTTAAACGGAGTGCAGACAAATCCATTGAGGATAAGGCTATCAATGGCTACTAGTCATGATGGCTGTGTATTATGTCCAAGTTCAGAGGCACTATGCCGCTCCATACCAGTTACCAGATAGCAACAACATGAGAGGGCTATTGCCTTTATTGCCCTGTTCGTGGACTTCTCAGAGGCATCTGGTGGACCACTGTTGAAAACAGAACCAACCCACAGATGTTGGACTAGATAGACCTTTGATTTGATAGAACAGGGATTCTCTTATATCCATATATTTGTTGTCAAAGGGACTTACTTTAGAGTCTCATTTCCACCAGTAGGCCACGGATATCCTCTATACCTGAAAGTCTATCCCAGAATACCTATGTAGTGATGTCCCACCTTCCTCTTCCTTCAGATCCTTCCTGAAATCCACTGTTGCTGAGAAGAGTATCCTTAACCTGTCAGTCCTCAGTTGAATTCAAAACAAAGCCTATGTTCATGTAGACGTATTTTTTCACATTTATTCCTGTTGTTCTTTCCTCTTACCTTCCTCTGTTATTTGTCCTCCCTGCCTAAATCTTGACACTAAACTCCCTGGAGCAGGAACATGTCCCTGTAAAGCCCCTTGTAAATGGATGGTGCTTAATTAGTATAAACAATAATAGCTATTTGGGGACTGTCTTCACAGTGCTGGGTTGGTGCCGCCTTCCTCTTCAACCCTGTGTTTTCCTTCTCCCAGGGTGGCATCAGGTAATCCCAATGCTGAGCAGGGAGCGCAGGGTTTCTGGGTGGTCCTCTGGGTCTGGAGCCACCCCCGCCCTCTTGCTGGTGAAAGGCGACCAATTGCTGGCTTTCTTCCACCAGGCTCCGCCCCCAGGTTGACCCCAGATTGGCCCTGATGCAACGTTTGAAAATGTCAGGGTAAATCTCCAATGTTTTCAAAACACAGCATCGCAGGGAAGCCCCATGACGGCTGCAAACCTGTGTTTGCATCATCTAACTGATGTGGCACAGATCCACAGCCACTGTGGGGTTTTCCCCCACATATAGACAGCCCCCAGATTGACAACTGGAACTGTATATTTATTGTAAGACACCTGAGAGCTATTAGCTATAGGTTGACTAATAAATCTTAGAAATAAATAAGGACAATCTCTTCTCAGGTATTTTGAACAGTCACAATAGTTTTCACTTTATATTGGAGTGATCAGACTCTAGGTGTACAGAATCTACCAATTGGAGCCAGGTGCAAAAATAGTGGCTCAGGTGGGTGGACATATGCTAAGAATTAAGGAACAGGGTGCCTCCAAGCTCATGCTCAGCCCAAGAATTTGTGATCCGTACCAACTTCACTAGCCCTTTCACACAGATTCACTCCTGGACCAGATCTACATCTCGTGTCATATTGATATGATCCCATCATGGTGATGCTATAATCCCTCTTGCACATTTATACATCACAGCACACACAATGACATCTGTTGTAGTATTTTGGAGTATTTTTGCACTCTCTTGTAGTATTTTTGCACTCAGAGATCTATCAGTACGTCTTGATCTTTCTTCTGCCCAATGCTGCTCTCTATTGTTTAGCTTTCTGCAAGTGTAAACAAAGGCTAAAGATGGTCAAAAGTGTGACATTATATTTTCCACCCTCACTCCACCCCACCCCACTTACTTCATTTATCCCAAATGCAGTTTTGTTGTCATAGTTGCTTAGTAAACTGAATAAAAATAAAAAATCTATTTAATCTCAGACATACATATTTTTATTATTGTTATTAAAGTAAAGCCCATTCTCCCAGCTCCATAACAATAATGTTGCAGGAAGAAATAGCATGGCTAAACCTTCTCTAATTTAGATTACTCTCATTTGGCAGTAAGTCAGAAATAAAACAATGATTAGATGGCATCAACAAGTTGGGCACTTCACTATCTGCAGCAGGGTTATATGGATTTATTTATTTATTTATTTATTTATTACATTTTTATACCGCCCAATAGCCGAAGCTCTCTGGGCGGTTCACAAAAATTAAAACCACAGTAAAACAACCAACAAGTTAAAAATACAAATACAAAATACAATATAAAAAGCACAACCAGGATAAAACCACGCAGCAAAATTGATATAAGGTTAAAATACAGAGTTAAAACAGTATAATTTAAATTTAAGTTAAAATTAAGTGTTAAAATACTGAGTGAATAAAAAGGTCTTCAGCTGGCGACGAAAGCAGTACAGTGTAGGCACCAGGCGGACCTCTCTGGGGAGCTCGTTCCACAACCGGGGTGCCACAGTGGAGAAAGCCCTCCTCCTAGTAGCCACCTGCCTCACTTCCTTTGGCAGGGGCTCACGGAGAAGGGCCCCTGTAGATGATCTTAAGGTCCGGGTAGGTACATATGGGAGGAGGCGTTCCTTCAAATAACCTGGCCCCAAACCGTTTAGGGCTTTAAATGTCAATACCAGCACTTTGAATCAGGCCCGGACCTGGACTGGCAGCCAATGAAGTTGTAAAAGGACTGGCGTAATGTGATCTCGCCAGCCAGTTATTTATGTTTGAAAAATGGAAATAGGCGAAGTGAATATACTCACTTTTAATTTTGTATAAATCAGATAAGAACACTAAGAAATGTCATGAAGGTGGTTAGAACAGGGGACTCAAGCACCAAGCATTAATGATCAATTGGTAGAGAGGTGGGACAGAGATTAAATCCAGTTTTCCCCACCTGCCTACAATAATAGTCTATAATAGCTGTCATAGTCTGCATTGGTTCCAGAAGCCCTACAACTGAGTTTGATTAGGGCTCCATAAGGTTTGACTACTGGGGCGGTGGGTGCCTCATTCATGTTTTTGCTGATGTATGTGGACAGATATCACAAGAAACACCATCCTTTGCTTACTGCTTTGAGTGAGTAAATTGTGGAAACAACAAATGGTTGTGATTACTTTGAAGCAGCAGTCTGAAGCACTTATATGTGAGTAAATCTATTTCTACAGCTGTTCGAAGCATCACATGTCTTTTCTTTTGGTTCATCTTGCTCCTCATTGTTCCTGTGCTAATCATTGCGTGTGTATAGTACTGTATATACACCAGAAAGTGACTGTGATAAAAATGCAATGCAGTGAAGTAAAGGAACTTGGTCAGATATACCTTAAGTGGGCTTTTGCATAACTTAATGTGGGTGCTTTCTTTATTCCTCTGCAGGATTTTGTATAGAGTTACTGCACCCAGTTCAAACCCTGGGCATACTCAGATGTGTGGACTTTGCCCTGTTGAGCTGCAGGAGAAAATGCCAGCTAGAAGAGGCAAGAAAATCATTGAGTATTTTTGGTTTCCAGTTGATGGGGATAATGAAGAGTGATTAGAGAGGAAATAAAAATATAAGTTAATACAGCCGTGTACACAGGTGGAAGACAAAATGCAAGATATTTTAATTTAGCAAGATAGGGTACATGGCCCTAAATATTTGTGTCTACATATCAACCAGCAAAACCCAAGTAATGTGCATGCAATGGCAGTTGTCTATCATGCTTTGTGGCTTTGTACCCTGATCCTAAATATGTGTCTTTTGGGAAATAAGGGTCTGTTCACACAACTATTCTGCTCATAGTCAGTCACTTCCCAATGAAAGAAAATGGGTCATCTGAAATAACCCTATACACCAGCCACTCTTTGACTACTAGCCACTACAAATCTTGTAAATATAGTTGTGATTTCTTTATTCACCATGAGCAGGGATGATAATCTGCATGAGTTCTTAATCCCACTGATTTTAATGGAATTTAATCCAGATAAAAGGCTGGAACCAGATTTAGTCCTATTTAAGAGTGGGCCCACTGAAATAAATGGGACTTAAGTTAGTCATGACCAACCTAACTCTCATTGGTTTCAGTGGATCTACTCTGTCTAAATCTGGATTTAATCCTAAATGTTTTAAGGACTGTAGCCAGTTTGAATGGCCAGGGGCCAATCTACATGGGTGATTTAGTGCAGAGTGAGAGAACATCAGGATCGTTCATGACACATGATGTTGTTGTCACTCCACAAAGGTGCATTTTTGCAAAGTCGTTTTAGTGTGTCTTTTCCCATTAAACACGGCTCCCGTGTGGCTCCGCTGTAGTGTCCCCCCCCCCTACATTAACTTCTGCGTACTGGCGTGCATAGGGGTGTGCCTGTGACCTAGTCAAGGGGTGTTTTTCTGTTGCATCATTGTCGTTTGGGCCATCCTTTTTTCCCCTTCCCCATTCCCATCCCCCCTATTCACAGTAAAGTACTGTGAACATAGGCTTCCTTTACTGCTTCGCTATTTCGGAATTGTGCAGTTGTTTCATGGGTCACTTAGAGCTTTTCTCATTCACTATCTTTAACTGGCTGCTACTTCACAGTTGTGTACTTTCAGTTTAGAGGCTTAAGAAGTCTTCTTGCCACATCTTTGCATCTACTTCACTGCTACTTATCGTGGTAGTAGCAGAGTCACTCAGAAACCGACTTGGGATCCATTTTAGAGTGATGAGTGTGCATGTAACCCTGATCTCAACAGAGTTCTGCACATGTACAAGGAACCTGAGGGAATTTGGTTCACCTGGAGAGTCTTACTTTACTGAATTAGAACATCACTGGACATTTTCAATACTCAGAAAATAATAAAGGGTGTAGAAAAACGAAACCTAAACATTCATACTTGCAAGGAACTGTGGAAAAAGATAACTGTGCCTTGTATTCTGTACCCTGTATTCTCATAGGACCATGTGGTTGATGACATTCAGTTCTACTTGCAAGACTCTGCCCACCCACCCAAGTATGGCAGTTTCAAATGCATTTGATCTGGGAAAGCAGGTGTTTAGGTAGTGTATACTGCACTTTTCTTGTGTCATGTGATGCTGACAGACCAAAGCAATTCCATGAAAATCCGGATATAACCAGAAAATGCTTCAGAAACCATTTCCATGTAGATTGGGTTCTTGATACAAAAGAAGCAAGCAAACAAAACAAACAAACCATTTGCGGGGCAGGTTAGTCTGAATGATTTCTGAAGGATATTCCAACCACCACCATCCCCAATCTTGTGAGTCTGTATTTGTGAAAAACAATTGCTAGGATGGGTTAAACCTGTTGGGCAAATTTAGCCTGGCAGATTAGCTGAGTGGTGGCTGTTCTCAGAGATGGCCCTAGATTGATTGTCCTGAAAGGGGGTTACTCTTTACCCCCTGCAAAAGAAATATGTTAATTTGAGTCTTGCGGGGAGTACAATAGAAGCAAGCTAAGTGTGTGTAGCAGTAGTGAGCTTTTCTACATGAGGTCAAGGCTTCTGCTTCCAGATTCTTTGTTGGATTAATATCAGCTTCTTTACACATGTTTCTTTCTGGTCATTTTCTTTATTTTCCTTTCTATATGTCCCATCACACAACCATGTGGTATAGCAGAATTGCGCAGGGTTTCTTGTCACTGTTCACAGAAATACCAGACTTTTCTTGTTAGGGAAAGAAATGCTATAATGGTTTCAAAGCATGAGAGAGGCCCTGGAGGAGAGGGCCTCTCTCATGTCATGAGAGAGGCCCTGGAGGATGAGCACCCACAAACTACTGTAAGTGAGGAATCATGAGCGCACAATAAATGCCTCATGTAGAAAGGCTCAGTCTGTCTTGGAACTGGATCTGAAAAAGTAGAGAGTTGACTTTGTCTCTGCAGGAAACCCTAGGGGACTATGGTTTTCTGTAGAAGCCTGAAGGGGAACAGGAATCTGTTGGAGGGTTAATGCTGTGAATCCCCATCTTATGCTCCGCCTGTATGTGTGTGTGTGTGTGTGTGTGTGTGTGTGTGTGTGTATATATATATATATATATATATATATATATATATATATATATATATTCGTTCAGTCGCTTCCGACTCTTTGTGACTTCATGGACCAGCCCACGCCAGAGCTTTCTGTTGGCTGTCGCCACCCCTAGCTCCCCCAAGGTCAAGTCTGTCACCTCCAGAATATCATCCCTCCATCTTGCCCTTGGTCGGCCCATCTTCCTTTTGCCTTCCACTTTCCCTAGCATCAGCCTCTTCTCCAGGGTATCCTGTCTTCTCATTATGTGGCCAAAGTACTTCAGTTTTGCCTTTAATACCATTCCCTCAAGTGAGCAGTCTGGCTTTATTTCCTGGAGTATGGACTGGTTTGATCTTCTTGCAGTCCAAGATCGATCGATCTATCTATCTATCATCACAGAAACCCCATACGTCTCCAACGACCTCCTTCTAAGGAAATTCAAACCTGAGTAAGTGTTGGAACTACTGAAACTTCTTGCCACTCAGAAGTTGGGTGCATGTGTGCAACAATACATTACATGAAAGACCCATGAATTGTTTGGGTTTGTTTTGATAACTTTTACTTTTTTTTTTAATGCAAGCTAACAGTGTAATCCTATACATATTTAGACAGAAAAACATCCTGCAGCTTCCGGCATGCGCCAGTCAGCCATGCTGGCTGGGGGATGCTGGGAGTTGCAGGACTTTTTTCTAAGCATACCTGGGATTGCACCCCAAGGCTGTTTCATGAGGGAGCAAGTCCCATTAAACTCATGCTTAGAATTGCAGGGTGTCTGACTGGCTCCATCGCATCTACTTTTTAAAATCCGGTTTTCATCCACGGTTTCCCCCTAAATGGTTGAAATGCTTCACCTATGGCTTAGTTACTGGCAGTAAGAGCTTTAAACTAAAATATAAGGCTACACTTTCTATTTGGGGCCCTGTCATTTTTGTCTTTGGGCCATTTTGATTATCTGCAAAATGAAATTTGGCTTGAGGTTCTGCACCCCTGCTCTAGGGAGTGAAAGCAGTGGAAGGACCAAACCTGAGGTGTTTTGGGATCCTGTTGAGGTAAGCACATTTCTGTTTAGGCAGTTCTCTTCTTCCTTGATGTTGCTCTTAGGAACAGTCAGCAAACAACTGCTGGAGAGAAAATGGCCTTAGGAAGGCCTTGAATGGATGAATAGGGTCTAACTATTTCCACCCTCACTCTCAAGTTGACCAGGGGATTATGTACTGGGGAGTGGCATAGGAGTGATTAATGTGTCTCTGACAGTAATTTGCAGCTACTCTTCTCTCCCCTCTCCCTAGCTTTCCAAATCACAACCCTGCTGTGCTTCTGAGCAACAAAGAATGACCAACTGCCTTGTGAGGGATGCACAAGTACTGCTTTCACTTCCTACAATAATTAAGTATTGGTCCCGTTCAGACAACATGCTAAACCATGCTGCTTAACCACAAAATAGTTAAAAATGGGATTAAAATGGAATTAAGGTTAATGCATTCTGTTAACCATTTTGTGGTTAAACAGCATGGTTTAGTGTTTTGTCTGAACTGGGCCAGAGTCTGCTCCTTCTGGAGGAAGTGGGAAGTGCCTCATAGCTCAACTCTTTGGGCCTGTATTCAATTAAAAACATCCTGGCTCCTATTAGGCATAGTGGAATACACCCTGGTTTCTGGACCACTGGATGGTGCCAAGAAGAGAACAGGGTATCAGTTATACAGAAATCCTGTGCCCAATCATTACTTCTTCATTTCTATAAAAAGAATACCTGCAGTAGTTAAGGAAGAGAGGACAATTTTGTTTGGAGGAAGTGAATAGATTTTGATCATGTGCATCATTAGGAAAGGTGTTTGTGGTAGGTAATAGAATGGGATGCCCATGTGATTCAAAGTTAAGTAGCTGATTCTCAAGTCAACAGTGAGGGAAAGGCACCTTATGTAATGCTATAAGTTACCTTCTCCAATGTATGGTAGAAAGAACTGTCAGGTCTCTCAAGAGATCTGACCAAAACGGTTTATATTGCCAAAACAGCTACTTTTATTTTATAGCCAATGGCCATTACAAAAATCCGAACGACTTAAAATATGACATAAAAAGGGGAAAAAACAGTGTATATATGTACTTTATATAAAAGACAAATCATAATGACCAATGCAGTATATTGTCAATACAGCAGACAGGTTGCCTTGTCGTTGTAGGGACCAACCTACAGGATTATGTATTATACCATGTCCTTTACAACAGAAGTGGCAGGGGTTGGGAAGGGAAGCTTGACTTTACAGATAGTGTTATCAACTGTAGAACATGTAACAAAGGGCATGCATGTATTTAAAATGGCTGCATCTGCTAGGGTAGCACATACACCAATGTCTCTTGAGCAGTAATATAATCAATAGGGTAAATTATGCCACAGCTTTGGGAAACTCAAGATCAGAAGCCAAGGACATCTGTACTGTTTTCTCCAGAGTACTTGCAAGATAGCAACACTGAATCCAAAGGAGGTAAAGGCTAATTGCCTTGTCCCCCCCCCCTTTTATACCTGTGAGCCTGGGGTTTACAGAGTGCAAGTGCAACAACTTTGTTGGACATGAACAGGTGACTGAAAAATTCTGCTGTTATCCTTCAAGTCAAGCTTTAATTGTTTAGGAAAACTATGCAGCTACACACAATTAGTTTGCTACTGAACACTGTGGTTATATTTTGGACCCTATAGATACTGTTGGCATTTCTTTCCCCTCAAATCTTGTAGGATCAGTCTGGTCCAGAATCTGCCAATAGTCAGCCAGGTGGCTCTGGAGTCTCTGGCAGAGAATGAAGGCAATAATTACTTTCCAATTTATCCTCTGAAGCTAGCAGTTAGAGTGGTACTGCTTGTCTATAGACCAGTAACTATGGATACAGAATTCATGTAGGTCTAATACTTTATTTTTAAAAACACTTTTATGCTATTGGACATTATCGTGTGGTAACCAATTCATGAAGTAGTACTTTCATTTGTTAGTTTCAGTGGACGGTATTTTAAGACATTTCTGCATGGTTCATAATTTTAGGAAGTGCAATCATATGCCCCACCCTTCTTTTTTCTGATTTAAAACTATCTCTTAACCCCTTAATCATTTTAGCTGCTCTTTATGTTCCTTTTCCAGTTTTTTTTTTTTGCAACAGGGTTGCAACAAGAGTGTTACAAAGCATTCCAAATGTGGAAATGTTCTGAACTCCTCAGTTTTTCCAATACTGCAGCATACAAGTTGCTGTTCTCTGTTTTCTACCTTCAGCTACAGATCTTCCTGGGGTAGTCACAGATGTTTTATATTCCCCATGTATTTGAACTTATGATTTTTATGCAGTTTTACATTCACACTGAAGTTGAAAAAAACCCCAAGCTACCTACAACACAGCCTGTTTCTTCAGATGTTAGAAGTATCATAGTTTAAGCTCGGTTAAAACAATTATAACTTAATACTGTTGTCGCCTAGGGTCTGCAATTCAAACACAGCTTCTGTAACTAGGAAGCAGGAGTCAACCTAGGGCCCTCCAGACATTTTGTACTACAACTTCCATAATCCCAACTATTAGCTATGCTGGCTGGAATTTGTTGGGAGTTGCAGTCCAAAATATCTGGAGGGCGCCAGGTCCCCTATCCTTGCTACAGAATATACCTACCTCATCACTGAAGCTCATTCAATTGTACTAGATTAGCTCTCTTCCTAAAGTCAAGGACGTGGAAGTCAATACATAGAGCATATTGCCAGTTTTATTAGAGCACTGAAAAACTAGATTTAAACTCATCTCAAAAGGCAATCATGATTCTGAAGTACGACTTATGTCACGATGAACTAGATTATCTATCAGTCACAATTGGAAGGCACCAAAACACTGTTCCACTGCACTCCTCAACAATGAGTGCCTGATTAAATGGAGGAGAGGAGAACCACACACAAAGCCCCTGCTTCAATATCTATTTTCTTTTGCAGACAAAGAAAATGTAAAGAGCAGCCATTTCAACAGACATTCAAGTATCACAATGTTTATTGATAGATACAAGTATATAAAATCAGGGCATGAACATGTCTTGATAAATTAAGTAGACTTAATTTCAATACTATAATAGGGACCAATTCAGTTTCTCACCATTTTGTTTCACACCCACAAAGACCACTTCCAAGGGCATTTATCCACCTCTTCCAACTGATCATTTTTGTGCAAGTAAACCATGTTTCTTTTTTAAAAGACTTGTGCACTTGCCCAGGCTCAAAGATATTAAAATCTAGCACATAAAGCCCATTACTAGAGGTAGAAATACAGGCAATATACTATTACGGCAACCACCATCGATTACAGTTAAGGATTCTCTGTAACAACCAAATGGATAATCAAATATTGCAACAACTCAAGTATTACACTGAGCAAAGTGCATTTCTACAGTATTCAGTGTTGCTATTCAGATTTCTAACAACAGCCTATGGTAACTGGCATCAAAGAAGATCCTTACACAGACTGCTTCTGAACTTATGATGTAATTATTGCATGCTGCTAATACACTGTTATCTAAACATTAAAGATACTCTAAAATATTTTTATGGTAGACTATGATTAAGACGTACTACAAAAACCCTTATGCAGAAGGAAGTCCTACTGACCTACTGCTGCTTCAAATATTGTGAAAACATTACAGCGGAATGAGTTTTCGCAGTGGTTAGGTCAAATGCAGTTACATCATAGCAACAGTATGTTTGCACAATTTAAGGCTTTGGCTGGTTTAGTCAGCTTCTTCTTCAGATTCTTCTTCCTCAGCCGTTTCCAGCCAGGTCAGCCACTGGTTTACCTGCAATTAGGCAAGTACAGTATTAGCAGAGACAGCAGAGTGAGAAGGGGTATTCACTTGCCCTCCATATATCAAACTATTACATACTACAAAGTAAGATAATAACTCAAGACTTCTGTACACTTTAAATATGCAACTTTAATCTTAGAATTTGTATGAGATGCATTCTAATAGCCTTGTTTTGAAGCTTTACAGAATGCTTCAAAATAAATTCAGACTATACAACT
Source organism: Elgaria multicarinata webbii (assembly GCF_023053635.1). Taxonomy (NCBI): domain Eukaryota; kingdom Metazoa; phylum Chordata; class Lepidosauria; order Squamata; family Anguidae; genus Elgaria; species Elgaria multicarinata. Next base: position 97,787,937 of record NC_086172.1, read on the forward strand.
TGTAATAGCAAATTAGAGACTGCAAGGAGATCATTTACCTGGAACAAAGCTTTACCCTTCCCTGGAAACTCTTGAGTAATATCTTCTTTCCATGCCAGAAAAGCTTCTTCTTCAATGATTTCCATATCATAAAAATGAACAAAGAACCGCAGTAACATGCCTAAAATGAAGAAAGCACATTGCTGTTTTTTATGTAGAAAGGTTTTACTGTATGTTTTGTATTTCACGTAAATTTTCAAGATCTGCCATAGAAAATGGATGAAGCTCAGTATCTTATTCTGATTGTTTACTTGGCCTGAGTAGTACAAGACATCCTCTATCTATTTGTATTGTTCAGTAAACACATTGTAACAATTAACATCATAACTAACATGGCATATTACAACCTCACAGAATGCCTCCACAATCAGTATGTATAAACCTAAGGTAAGTGAGTCAATGTTTAGACAGAAGGTTATAAAAATGTGACTCCGATTATAAGACTGGTATCTTCTATCACATGGAAAGATTAGGCTCTCATGGGGAAGGGAGAAATTTTATTCCTACCTTTTGGAAAGTTGTTGTTGTAGCAGTGCACTTGGAGCGCATACAGGGCACTCACTTGTAGATCAACATGGTCATGAAGGAACTTCTGCATTACCGGCTTAAAAGAAAGAAGCAGCTGTTTTTCTTGCTCTAACTGCTCTTTAGAAGGAGCAGATGAAGAATCTGGATCATCATTAGGTGGGTTTACTTCACTAGAAATATACTGCAAGAAACTGAAAGAAGAGTTGGAAGTTAAACAATAGTGTGCCTATAACATTCATTCCTATAAAGAGACAGACAACACCAAGGCCAGAAAAACAGTAAGGGATTTCTTCACATATCCAGGATCAACTACATAATGGAAGCATGTCAAGGTGTGAGAACCCCAACATTAACCCCACCTTTATATAAAAAGTTACTACATGGATCATTTATACTACCCAACCAAACATTTTAAGTTGCATATCTCACCTGGTCATCAAAATATTAACAAATCCCTTATCTACATGAAGTTTCGCTGAAATGTGGTCTTTAATCCATTTATAGATCGCTTGAGGGGATGGGTCCAACTTTATTTGCTTTAGTAGCTCCTTTTCCAGTTTTAGAAGTGGAAACAAGAAGCTAAGTCCTTTCCCTTCCAAGATCTCCAGCATACGATCCTTATTCTGGTCAATCTCTGTAACACACACAAAAAAGTTTCCAAACATTCAGGCATGTCAACCAGTGTTGTTGTATTCCTGGTTATTTTTATTTATTTATTTTTATTACATTTATATACCGCCCCACAGCCAAAGCTCTCTGGGTGGTTTACAACTCACCATTTGAGGTTGAAAGTTCAGAGTATTTAGCTGCATTTCTCAACTTTTTATATGTTAGGCCAAATTACAGGTTTTTTTGGGTTTTTTTTTAAAGGTGTCAGTATTTTGGTCCCTTACCTGGTAGCATCTTCTGCATGTTGACTTTGCTCTGTTGGAACAGTTCTGTTAGCCATTCACGGTCCTGTAGCTTAGCTAACTGCTGAAGGCAAAGCAAGAAGAGGGGGAAATGGGTGCCACTTTCCAATGGTTGAGCTAGTTCTGAGATGCTCACTAGTTCTGAAATTATGGCACGGGCTGCGAACTGTGCTAGATAGGATTTTACCAGAGGGATGTCAACCTCCAGTTTAGGACACTGGTCCAACACGTTTAGGAATGCCTGAAAAAGAAAAAAAATACTAACTAGCTTTCATTATACTCTTATTAGATGCCCATATGCAGTTTGGGTGGCCAAACAGTGCAAAACAATCAAACCCAAATTACAAATCTGCATGTAGTACCTGCATAAAGTTGTCACTAGTGGCTATCCCTTCCTGCTTAAGTAAATTGATCAGCACACTTGCTTTTTCTTTATCTTCATCTGACCGATCCAGTGACTGAAGTATTATTTTGCTTAGCATCTCAGAAAGAAAGTGTTTTGGTGCCCTCATTTCTCTCACACTGTTGACAGCGTCATTGGCATTTCCATTGTTCAGATATTCAGTCACTACAGCTTCCTGAAAAATGGGAAAACGTCATGCTTTTTCCACCTAAACTGCCCACAGCAACCCCAGTATGTTGTCGTAGGAGTGATGAATGGAACTTACTGTTAACTTGAGCAACTCTTCCTTAGAAGGTGGCGGCTTTTTACTCGTCTTTGCAGGCTTCTCCTGGATAAGTGGTGGATTTGTCTTGAGACCAAGCTGAGGTGGCTTGAAGAGAGATAAATGTGCCCATGAGAAGATGGAACAAATGGCATAAAATTGTGTTTACTCTGAGTAACCCAAATAATGCAGAATTATAGTCGGTTTTAATTTTTGTAAACAGCCCAGAGAGCTTTGGCTATTGGGCGGTATAAAAATGTAATAAATAAATAAATTGATAGTTTAAAACTATACATTACTCAGTATACTTTAGGAAAATATTTTAGAAGACTGAGGACCTACTTGCTAACACTGTCATGCTAACAATGATGGGTTGGAACACCCCAATAAGGGTTTCACTTCCAGGAGCATCAGAAGCACCAAGGACAGAGGTATCCAATTGGAAACTAGTGCTAATATAAATAAGAGCCTCTAGCATAACACCAATAGAATTAGTTGGCACAATTGGGTTTTTTGGGAATCTTGTTATGCCAACTAATGCTTTGCACTAGAAGTCCCTTACACTCAGGTAATGAATTTACATTAACGCTTGTGTCCACCTGGATACTGCCCAGAAGTTCCAAAATCTTTGATGTTTGAAGACCACCACTTTTGGTGGAAACTGCCTTTACAAAGACAAGCATGTGTGAAGAGTTCCAGGGTTTTGTTAAAAGCATTTGTTCTGAACTCTTAAAAACAGAATGACTTGCTGAAGACATGCAATTCTCTTAAGAAGCTGCGTGCAAATGCCCTCAATCACACAGAAAAGGCAGTGGGCTGCAGAATTACATGTTCCCTCCAAAAGCTCCTTATTCCTTAACTTTCCACATGCAATTTAAAATCCAAAGAGAACATTTAACCACAACTGTAACCTATTGGGAGCTTTCAATTAAGCAGTTGGTTCACTAAATATTTACCTGTCCCAAAGGTGGTGTCTGAGTACGCGGTGGCTGTGCACTGGGAGGAATCATAGTTATCTGGGGCTGAAGCTTTGGCACTTGGTTTTTGTTTATTAGGAAACATTGAGCAGGCCTCAGGCTAATCTGTGAAAAGAGTTAAGGTGTTAGAATTCTGAAGCAGTAAGAGTTACACTTAGACAGGATCGGGGTTGTACTTTATCCACAAGCATTAATAAGCCTCAGCAATAGGATGACTAAGTAGGGAAGTTAGTTATCATGACTGTCTTCACACCCCCAACAAGGATCTGAAACTCGCAAAACTATTTCAAAATTCCTCCTTTTTTATGATCAGGATATTGCCCTCATATCTCATAATCTTGCTCATAGGACACTGGAAACTCCAAGAATTTAGAGGGAGGAGGAGAAAAGAAGGGGGGAAGAGGAGAAAACAAGGACTTGAGAGAAAAAGTGAAGAGTTGAAAGGAAGTAGGAAAGGAGTTCCAGCACCGGTCCTCGTAATAACGCGTCTTGCTATAATCATCGGGCATTCTGTTTAGAACCAAGTCTGTTCAGACTCAAGTGTATACCTCATCTGCATTAAGCTGTCCTTTCTTAGAAAACCGTGGCGGCATATCCTTGGACTGTCCTTGTTGCTGTGATAGAAGTCCCTGATTCTGATTATGGTATAGTTGGCTTTGCCCCTGTTTTCAAGGAGAGTGAAATCACATCTCAGTACTTGCTCTGATATATAGTGTCAGTGTCTAAAGCACTTCACATACATTCTCAGTATTCCTTACAACTCTTATTAAGGTCTGATATTATCCACCACAATCAAGAGATTCTAACAACTCAGTGCCATTAACTAATGTATAGTAAACAAGCTGCTTTGGAGATAGTCTGACTAAAAGGTAGAGCATAAATCTTTAGGATAATAATCTCTACTACTGAGTCCCCCAATTGGGTGCCTACGGGCACTGATGTAACTGTGGACACCTCTCTTGGCACAAGCCAAGCTCCTTGCCCCTACTTGATTAAAAACAAAACTGGAAGGTAGGCATGTTGCAAAGCATCACCCTCCAGTGCCATCTTCATTTCCATGAATGGGGCCCATCTGGGCTAAAGAGGCATTCTCAGAAAATAAAAATGGTGAGTGGCTGCAGTTCAGAACTTCACTTTTAAGTGTGCCCAGCCACCCAGAAAAAAAGGTAAGCTGTGGGAGTGACATGTAAGGGGGGCATGTTTTGCCCATACTGTTAGCATTTCTCTCAACATCACATTCACCTTATGTAAAACAGATATTGTTGTTTTTTGTGGGGACAATATGTGCTTTGGCGTTGGGACTCAGACCCCATCTATGCCTTCTACTCAGTTTTTTGGCAAAGTTACTTGTCTCTAAAAAGCTTTATCAGTTTGCTGTCTGTGAAAAAGATGCGGAGCAGAAACTACGGTTTCGAAAGAGTGGCTTTATGTTTTGGAATTCAAGTTCTTCTTGTACTTAATTTAGCTGCAACACTTTGCTTTCTGGGAAGTGGGTTTTGTGATTGGCCATGCCACCATGGCAGCCATTTTGTGAGTGCTCACAAGACACTTTCAAAATGCCAAATGTGCTCACCAGCCCTTGCTCTATTGCAACGGTTTGATCAAGGATATCCGAACAATTTAATGGCAAAAGGTAACATTTGACTTATGGACTTTTTGGTTCATGGCTCAGTCTTAGCCACTATATTACAGTAACACTGATACATAAGATAAAGTAGTTACTTTCGAGGAATGATGACAATTTTTAAAATGTTCTTAGGAATAGTGAAAAAGAAAGGCCTGGATTTCCCATCCCTTTAGGCATTACTCAAGTTCTGGGGAAGAGAAGGGATCAACTGTCAAGATACTCTTTTTTGCATCTAGTTTAACACCAGTCATGTAAAAACCCTTTAAATTGTTTTTATCATTCAAAGAGGAAATTTCAGGGTTCAGACTAATACTTCTGCTTCCAGCAAGGACATTTACCGGATTTTTCAAAAAGGATTTGCCTAGTTCTCCAAACTGGGATTGAGTAGGAGCCATGAGATGTCCCCCATGGCCATTGAAAAGTTGATTTGACCGATGTCGCCCCATGGTAGGTGAAAATCTATCTTGAATAACTCCCGGACCAGTACCAATTCCGCTACCTGTCAAAACAAAACAAAACACATACATTCCAGGGAGTCTTAATCAAGGTATATGAAGACCCTGAAAACATACCACTCAAAATTACACCCTTATGGTCTTCCCCCTATACCAACCTTCCAGGCCACAACCATCTGCAGGAGAGGCACTACTGTCCATGCTGCAGCCTAAACATTTCTGTTTGGCAGCAATATGGAGACAGGAACAGCCCTTCTCTGCAGTGATGTCTGCCCTTTGGAATGATCTTCACTCTGAAGTGCATTTAGCTTGTTTTAAATATTTATGGAAAATCTATTTACTTTGACTTTCCCCCAGCTACAATCTGTCTTTGGAACAACTTCAGTGTGTGTGCGTGATGTGTACTTTGTTTTATTATTTTGAATACTGTTTCAAGATTGTTGCACAAGGGGGTAAATAAATATTGCTAATAAAAAAAATTATCAATAAATAATGAATGGAAATTACCAGGCATTTGTCCAAACATATCAGCAAGCCCTCCAAGTGGATCCCTGTCAAATTTTATCCTGGGTGCCATAAACGGTCCCTCCAGAAAGAAGTCGCTTCTCATTCCTTGAGCCATAGGAGGAGGAATAAAAACTCCCAGATCCTTAAAAACAAAATGTTAAAGAACACATTAAGTTAAAGCAGATCTTAATTCTACTCAGCAAGTTTAATATATTAACCCCAAAGGCAAATTCAAAGATCACATTCTTTATTAAACATGCAGTATGATTGTTATTGAGCCATATAGCTAAATGTGTGTCTAGTTAAGTGCTTACTTTCACTGCATCTTGACGGATTTGATTGATAGTCTTTGGTCCATTGTCAAGAAAAGCTTTGCGAGGAACCCAACGGTGTTCTCTCAACTCCACAGTATCCTTTAAGCATAAAGTAACAAGAGTATTACATTCAGCTGCATATGCCACCATACCTGTCCTGCCAGAATAAGCAAATATATACTCTTACCTGCAGCAGGAAACGAATCCTTGCCGGCAATTCCTTACACATCATCAAGGAGCGCATACGGGCAAAGTACTGATCCATTAAGGACTGTTTCAAAAGAAATTTGCCATGTTCAGCCAAGTTGGCAACTTAAGAGCACATAAGCAAGGAAGTCTTGCATAATATTGCACAAGAATTTTAATTGGATACTGCTGTCTGCAAGTCTAAATGGGATTGATCTATGTTCAAGTTCTCATCTTTCCTTGCTAGTTAAGTCTTGCTATAAAGTAGCCAGCTACTACTAAAATGGTGTTTTAAGTGGTACAATATTTTCTCTTGAATTAAAAAAAAAAATCACCAGCCCCTAAACACACTGAGATGGGCAACTTTTTTCAGTTGATAGCTGCATTCCCTTGCGGGTAATTTGGTTAGGGACCAGATGCTGGTGGTGGATAGGGCAAAGTCAAAAGTGAGCATGTCAGCCTTTTTCTCTTTCTGCCTCCCCCCTTTCTCTCCTTATTTTCCACCTAGTGGGCTTCAGGGAAGGGATATGCATCACTCTTGCCAGAGATGTAAACTAACAGCATACAGAGGGCTTTTCAAATTAGGCAGAGGCAAGAGGCTGCTCAGGATACCTTAGATTACCCTAGGACATGCAGAGGGACATCAATGCAAAAAACAAAAACTGCAACTTAAGTAGATATACTGTATATTTTTGTATACGTGCAGTTTTCTAGACTACTATAAATATAGAAACTATAAGCAGCAAATTGATCTGTCAATGCTTACCTTGGCTTTTGCATGGTCTAGTCTAGGTCCTACTGTCCTCATTATCTGACAGAGGCACTCCAAATCCTCTCCCATATCCTTGAGTTGGACTCTCTTCTTCTTTTCCAAAAGCTAAACATTTTGAAGCCAAGAAATGCATCTATTAACAAGATATCTTTGGTGCCTTTTCATAGCTTCTTTTCATATAGGCCACTACTATACATTATGTATCCTGCCAATGTGGAAAGGGCTTTCTAGAGGCGAAAAGTCTGAATATGTCCGCTATAGGAAATATCTCATCCAGAAAGCAGATGCACTACATCTACATCATCAGGTTCCATTTACAGTATTTTATTTTGAATCAAACTAAAATCCTGCCAGTTATTAGCCTGATCTCCAAAATAAGAACCATCTCAACGTATCTGGAAATTGATAATCACCACCACTTACTGTTTTGATGCACTTATGAAGGATAGATTCGTGAATAAGATCAAGCTTGCCAAGTTCTCCAATGAATTTGATGTTTCCCAGCATCTTGATCTTAGCAATGGCTCTCTGTTCCTCCTCCTCGGGGAGGAGGGGGCCGTCATGCTTATCATAGACTAAAAAAGAAAAAGAAAACAGAGATGTTGCTCAGCTTTTATGACAGACACAAAGTCTAAACAAGAACTATATATATATATAAAGAGTCTTACTATCAACATTTCTGGTGCGGTTTTCAAATTCATCCTGAAGTTTAGAAATTAAGAGGCGTCTGAATGTCTAGGAATAAAAAGGCAATAGTTTAATGCTTTGTCATTTCAGAATACCAATTCAAGTGCTCTTAGCCTGAAAGATGTTTGCACTCACTGTGCTTTGCTTCTGTCCTGGATGACTCTCTGCTGATGGGCCATCAAAGTTGGGTGCATCTTCTGCCAGTCGCAGACATAGTTGAGCATATAGCGAGCTATATTTTGGCTCTTCAAGGGCTTTGTCTACGATCTAAAGAGCAAAACTTCCATTCGTTACTTGGAAGAACCAGAGTACAAATCTAGCTCTTTAGTAGTAAATTCCATATTGCTTAATTAGAACTTGATGTGCTAAACTTTATAGCTACTCAGAAGCCTCTCCCTATTCTTTCTAATGTTACAGCTGCTCCATGAGCTTAAGCTCATAAAAGCCATCACCAATACATGCACACCAATACATGCACACACTGACTAAGTCCCAACGTTCTCAACTAACTTGCATTGATATGGCTAAACCACACACACTTTCCTGGCAGCCCACAGTGAGTAACAAGAAGAGGTTTTTAATCTGTTGGTTACATGACTGCTTTAACATCTGCCTAGAACTGGCAGTTCTGCCCTGTTATTTCTCATCTGGTGACAGTTCTGTGGCACCAGAGATGTCTCTACAATGCTGCCTCAAGATTCCCTGTCTTGCTTTTCCTTTATCTAATACTGATTATGGAACAACCCTAATAATGCACCTACCATTGATGGTCATTAGAAAATAGACTGCACCAGCCATTACGAAGGACAGTGGATAAGCCACAAACTACACATCGCCTCTGTCATCCAGACAACTAATGCCGAGGCCAATGCTTCTATTGAGGAATATAGATTTCTAAAGATACCAACCCACACAAGCATATTAGCACTCGCTGGCCTTCACTCAGCCCATGTCAGTACAACACTGATGAAGGAGTACAACTCCCATCACAGTACTAATGTAGTAGCTAAAGTGATAGGATTATTAAACAAACATTAAGTTTGCGTAATTTTATTTACAGACACAAAGTGGTATTGTCCCCCTAACCCAACTGTAAAACACTATTTTAAGAAATGTTAGTCCTTACAAAACAAAAACATACCAAGCTTTTAGTCTTACTTCTGTTCCCTTCCCTTCCCCAACCTTGTACCCACGAGATGTGTTGCGACTACAACTCCCAACAGCTCCAGTAAGCACAACACTGCTAAACACCCTTGGAGCCAGCTACTGGCTGTGATGTGAGTTGTAGTCCAACACACCTTGGGGGCACACAACTGGGAAAGGCTGTCTTATATTCTCTAATACTAGAGCCTGTGTGTGTGTGTGTGTGTGTGTGTGTGTGTGTGTGTGATCCCATCAAGCTGACTGGTGTGAGATTCAGGACACACAGTGCAATGTTAAACTATGGAATTCGCTATCACAAGGTATAGAGATGGCCACCAACTTGGATGGCTTTAAGAGGGTATTGACAAATTTGTAGAAGAGAAGGCTATCCATAGTTGCTAGTCCTGATGGCCATATGATACTGGAGATAGCTAAGGCAGTATGCCTTATGCACACCAGTTTCTGACAAACATGGGCTGGAGGGTGCTGTTGCACTCACGTCCTGCTTATGGGTTTCTTGTGGGCAGCTGGTTAGCTACTGTGTGAACAGAATGTTGGACTAGATGGATTCTTGGTCTGATCGAGCACAGCTCTTATGTTCTTGAGGAATACTAGATCCGTAGCTAGTTCAAGCTTGTTCTCATACAACACACCAGCAATACTTCCATTACACTTTAGAATCATGATTCTTAATTAAATTAGCATTTTTTCCTTTTAGGTACATATTCCCTTACCAGCAGTATGATCCCCTTTAGGATGAGCTTTGACTCTACACCCACATTGAGGAGCTCAAGGCATAGCTTGTCAAACTTTTCAGGAGTAAGCTTATTTAATATGCTAAAGGAAACAAAACAAGGAAAATGTGTAAACTTCTCTACCAAGATTAAATTTGTTTATGGTAACTCTCATTTATTTTTTAAAAAACTTTTATGAATCTACAGCCAGTACCAAGTTTTTCCAATAGAAGTGTCCCAAGATATCACAACTTTCTCTTAGCAAAAATTACAGGCATATTCTGATTTTAATCTACATCATATTGAGCTGTAGCCTGAGTTCAACTGGCTACGATGTCACTAAATGTTACTCAAGAACTAAACTGATTTCAGCCCAACTTCTGGGAAGACACTAGAAAATATGTTGGTTTGCCTGGTATTATAAAGGACAGGCTGAGGAAACCCCGGAACATAGGAAAGCTGAGGAGGAAGGATGCTGAACAAGGTGCAAAGTAGACCAACTGAAAACAAAAAAGGGAACCTGTAGGAAGGACAGCTGAAGAATAAAGAACACGGAAGAAGTAAAGCAGGGCCTAATGAGGGGCCTCTTGATAAACTGCAAAGTTAAGTCTGGCACTGCTTACAATTGGGAGTCAGAAACCAGGCAGGTAAGGGAGGTTTAGGGACTGTGGGTGAGGCAGCCAAGGATTTCTAGAGCTACGGCCTTCACTTTACTAATACAACCTTCCAATGCATTAAGCTTAACACAGCCCACTACAACAAGCTCAATCAACTTTCTAGTTTTGTTTCCTGCCTGAAATGGCAAACCAGAGTGATTATCAAGCATCCAGAAAAGCCGCATGGGCTGCATCAGCTTGCAGATATTGATATGGGCAGGCTGATTTTAGTGTCAAGACAAGGATTTCTGCCAGTTTTGCCTTCTGTCACTGCAGCATTGCGACCCAGCAACTTTAAGGGGGGGGGGAGAAGGAGGGAAAGAATGATCAAAAAGTAGTGTGCGCGAGGAGGTGCTTTTCACATACCGGAGTTGAGCCAACCAGCCAATTCCTGGCTATAAGCGTTTAGTCTTGCAATGGCTTTATTTAAAATTCTTTATATCACGGCAGACTTACCCTCTTACTTTCCTGAAGATTGCATCGTGTCGTTCTTTGTCATTTGCGGAGTCGTCATCTCGTCTAGTGCTTCGTGAAGGAATCCATTTCTGAGCGTTTTGCCCTGGGGTTTTCCCCAGGAACTCGCTTGATTTTTGAAACACAAGAATCAGAAATTAGAATCTACAACATGTTCCCATATAAAATTCAAGATACTCAAATTGAACTGAAAAAGTAAAAAATCATTCTTGTCACTGCATCAGCACTGGGATCTTACAAAATTACATCCAAGTCCAGCCGCTCAGCTTTTCTGTTAATACCATACTGTTCTTTAGCAATACTTTAACATGTTGACTGTATCAACAGGACATAAAGCCTAGATATTATTTAAATAGTTCCTGGATAGTTTTACCTAGCATTTCCTACCATTCATTAGTTTCATATGAATTTCCAATTTACCACTCACCCACTATAAGAAATTTTCAAATTAAAGCCTACATATTCAAAACTCAATATTAATCTTAGTTCCTCTGCAACATCCCCAAATGGTTCCCTATTCATTCTGTGCAATCCAAGTCAATATTCCAAGCAACAAGCAGACATACCTGTTGCCGGCAGTCTTGGGATAGTGCTGAGGTGCACCCCTACCTCCTCCTCCGCCCGAAGAAGCACTATTAGAAACAAAATCACCAATATTTAAAGCTAATAAAAATAGCCTTTTCGGTAGTAAGAGCAGACATTTCTGTTACATTAGCCAAACCTATCTTGTAAAGACTTAAATTCCTGCTCATTATGTGACAAGTAAAAATGACCTCAAGGCAACAAGATAGGAAAATTCAACCAAAATATTTGGCTTGTTTCTCTCTTGCACGGTGTTTTACTTTCGGTAGGGTAGTAGCCCTTTTGCACCCTTTGTTCCACGAGTGGGCAACATGAGGTCCTCCAGGTGTTTTGGCCTACAACTTGCAAAGCAGCCCTAGCCAGCTTAGCCAATGGTGAGGGATGATGCAAGTTGTAGGCCAAAACATCTGGAGGGCTACATGTTGCCCACCTGTTTTATACAACATTAAACAGGACAAGAGTTTAAGCAACCATTCTGTACTTCTTGAGCGTGAAAGCAGATTTAGAATCCAATCCTATGAGTTCAGCCAGCACTTGCACTGGTGCAACTAAGTCAACATCCTGTTGAACAGCTTGGGTGGAGTAATATATGCTTATTTCCTTTCACATCTACTTAGCATTATAGCTTATTTTGTTCACATGTGCTGTGGGTTATTGTTCTTGACCTTTCATACTCCTATCTTAAAGGCACAACTCATGTCTTGTGTTTCCAACAGCATAGGGATGGGAGGGAGGGGTAGCTTCTTGACCAAAAAGCTTGTTACCTCTCCCCTGCAACTGATATGTACAAGGCCTTGCACAATGCAGCTGGACTTGCTGCACCAGAGCAATACTATTACTTGCTAAATAATACTCTTTGTTCCTAAATGCAGATCAGAGTAGTCAAATAAGCGACTGACAGAGATGGCTAAAGCTTTGGAGTAAGCGGTTTGGTTTTTCTATCTGCTTCACCATCATACCTGAAACGAGAAGCACCCCCTTCTGCAATCGCACTCTCCACTTTGGCGGCTTGACAATGAAGAATCTTCAAAAGAATAATAAATTGACAGGATAGGGAAAAACAAAACCTAGGAAGCAATAAAGAGTTTGGACTGTAAGTGTCTGAAAATCAAAACTCCAATGGTTAGCATTTTGAGTCCATTGCCTCTCTGATTTCCTAGAACAGCCTTCCCCAACCTGGTACCCTCCAGAAGCATTGAAAACACACAAAATCCCCAGGTATGCTGCCTTGGGATTCCGGGAGTCATAATCTAACACAAATGGAGGGCATCAGGATGAGAAAGCTGTCCTTGAGTTTTATTATTGGCTACCTTGACACAAGTTTCTTGCCTACCTATATCTTATACATAGCATTAAATCAAAACCCTTCAGTTTAAGAGAAACACCACACAATAAAAAACCCTGATTATAAGTAAGCCATGTAGAGAATTAAACACATATAGCTATGATAGATTGAATAAAATACCTTATAGCTTTATACAAATCCAACACCAAGTCCTCTGCCCACAGAACATATGTTTATAAACATGACTGATAAACATGACTTCTGAAGCCACAGTCAGTAGGCACTCAGTAGAAGGAGTTGAACAAGCATTAAGCACACTAGCCTAACAGAACAGCCATCAGACAAGAAAGACTGTTCTTTCTCGAGTAGGGGAAGCCACACACACGTCCAGGTAGGAGTCCCTTGGCATTAAGTTTAATGTTAGATTCGCCGCTCGACTCTATACATGTTTACTTGCATAGTCCCATCTACCTCTGTAGGACTTGCTCCCAAGTAAAAGATTGCAGCTTTAATTTCAGAGCAGCGCCACATCGGCAACACACGTGGCTCTTATTTCCCCAAGGCGGCGGCCTATCCTTGGAAATACGTACGGGAGGAAGGGGAGACAGCATGGCGACAGCCCAACAAAAGAACGACTACGGAAGAGGCCCAGCCCAATCCATGAGATTCCCAAACAGGCATTAGCCTGCCCCAGGCATCATCCCCAAACTATCGTCTGTCTCCCCCGCCATCCCGCCCCCAGCCTTTGGGCACCGCCCGATTCCAGGCTCAGCCGCACCACCCGGCGACTAGGCCCGGTCTTTGTTCTCTGTTAGGCAGCTCAGCCAGCAATCAGCCACCCCCGCTGACTAAGCCCGAAGATGGCCGACTCGGGGCTTCCCGGGGTGGAGCGCGCTGAAAGCGAGAGAAAAGCTTAAAGCACACGAAGTGCTGCTGCTCCCTCTTTCTTTCTACCCCACAAAATAAAGGGAGATGGGCGGCGAAGAGTCGCTAGATGTCCCTCTTTCCTCGATCTCTAACGTACAAAGGCGGCGGCAGGGAATTGGAGCACATCCACCCCGCCCTTGATCAGGCGGCGGCCTCGACACTCAGACAAAGGCGGTCACCTGCCCAATTCGCCCTCGCCCCAGATGCCGGCTGAGAACGAGCCGGGTCCCGGCGACGGCCGCCATTTTGTGCCTCAGAGCGAACGTGCAGCAGCGAGGACAAGATGGCGGCCGTTTTAGGTAGCGGCCATCTTGCGGAGCGGCAGCCGCTTCCCCGTCAGCCTCCCTCCCTCCCTCTCCACCCACCCTCCTGATCCAAAACGGCCCAGGCTCCAAGCGGGATAGCGCCGTGCAGCCGCCAACCCGGCCCGTCACCTTAGCAGACAACGGCCATCGTCTCACCTTCCCTAGAGTCTCGTCAGCGTCCTCAGGACCGGCGGCGGCGGCGGCGAGAGCTGGGGAGAGGCGAGAGAAGGGAGGGGGAAAGGGAGCCGGGGATCGGGGCTGGGGTAGGGAGGGGGGGAGAGCGTGAATGGCAGGACGGGTCTCCGAATCACCACAGCAGCCGCCGAGCGCTTCCCTCCGTCACCTCCATAGAAATCGGACCAACTCGCGCCGCTTCTAACGCGTACTGAGACAGCCCCACTAACTTTATTACACCGCGTGCAGCCAAACCCTCCTCAACTTGCCGGCTTCCAATCGCCGAGAGAGACTTCGGCAGGCTAGCCAATCACAGAGAGCAAAGGGGGTGGGCACAGTGCGAAGGAGGGGGAGGAAGAAAGGTTGGTTGACGGGAAGCACCGCCGCAGTGCAGCACCGCATTCACAAAGACGGGCACATCCTCTGGTCTGCGTAGAAAGCAAGCTGGGAGGGTAGGTTGCGCAAGTGGCGCAGCAGGTCAATTGGGGCGGCTTGGATCTCGCTCTCTTCCTCATCACCGCGTTTCCTCCTGTGACAGAAATGGGGAGGCAGCTCCCAGTAAATTTCAATGGCAGCTACCCCCACCTCGGTTTCTGCCAGACAAGAGCATTTATTTCATCCGGTCGTGGGTATGCTCTAATTGTGTGTGCCCCTCTGCCGCTGGTTAGAGGGATGGTCCTGGATTTGCTTGCTGGCGAAACCTCCCTGGCTTTGTTCCGACAGACAAGAATTGCAGGATTAAGGTGCTGCCACGTTAGGATGCAGTTAGGGTGAAGCGGCTGGAGGCCTGCTCAAGTCGAGGTGGAGTGCCCTGAGAAGCACAATGGTCCGATGCCGATTCTCAAGGATGGATGAAGAGGGATCGGCATTTAAAAGAAAGTTAAAAAGAAGTGCAGTGATTGCAGCTTTCCAGATTTGAAAGCGATCCTTGCTATGCCTCCCCTTCCTACCCCCACCCCCGCGTCCACTCCCGGCTGTGTCTGTTGTAATCTAAATCCATTTCATCGAGTGGTGCTGAAGAACAACGTTCTAGAAAAAAGAGCTAGTAGTTCTTGGCTCTGATGACAAATGCACGAACTTTTAAACTAATTTCAGGAAGGCTCGACACATCTATATGGGCTCGCAGTCAAGGTGTTGAAAACCCCACAGGCCATGCTATCGACTGCTACACATCCATCTCCCACATGGCATAAGCATTTAGAAAGGAAAACATAAATCCTGATTTCACATTCTAGCTCTGAATGATAACATTTTGAAAGATTGCCAATGAAAGTAAAGAAATTGTAGGCTGTATTATAGTGGTATATATTTCACAATTTCCTGAGTGAAAATGGTAAGATCACCCTACCGACACACCCACCCGCACACCACCTTTTACCCAGAAGGGACAGTAGGCATTCAATGTTAACTTTAATCATGGTGGCGGTTTAATCCAGTGCATGGTTTTATTCATCCTAACCACAGTTACAAAATGATTCATTCCAAACCACACTTGTGCAATAGTGGGTGACTTCACAGCTCATGTGACTCCAGAGGACATGAATTAAATGTTTATAACACTTTAGTAAACTGCAGTTGCAAAATGCTGAGGTGTTTTGGAGAAAACTGCTGCTTGGGCTCTAGTCTGTAAGGATACTAACTGCAATTATCCTCAGAATTAAGCTGTATATCAATGGGATATATTCCCAAATTAGTGGGTATAGGATATTGCAAGATATAGTGATGACCATCAATTTGGATGGCTTGAAAAAGGGCTTAGATAAATTCATAGAGGATAAGACTATCAATGAGCATCACCACATGGGGGAAATGGTGTTTCCTTTCGGTCGCTT
The DNA here is from genome assembly GCF_023053635.1 of Elgaria multicarinata webbii. Taxonomy (NCBI): domain Eukaryota; kingdom Metazoa; phylum Chordata; class Lepidosauria; order Squamata; family Anguidae; genus Elgaria; species Elgaria multicarinata. The sequence goes on from NC_086172.1 coordinate 97,803,717, forward strand.
CACTGCCCATGCATTTGTCCCTCATTACTTCCTCTTGCAAAAGAAGAAGTAAACAATGTACATGTGGCCCATTCAGTGGGCCGTTTTGATTGTGCTGCTTCTCCTGCACACAGCAGGAGATAGTAGCAACTTCGGTCTCAAAAAATAAGTCGGACTTACTGGGATGTTTTTTTGTTGCGCAAAGAAGGCTAGAAGGGGTGGGAGGCGCTCAGGACGCAGATGTCATTGTGAGAGGAACCTGCAAAAATCTGCAAGTGCCCAGCAATGAGCGTGCAAGAAAATGCTTGTCTGATGACACCCAATGGTCACTAGTCATGATGGCTATATGCTACCTCCAGTATCAGAGGCAGAACACTAATTGCTGGGGAGGAGGAGCAGGGGGCTGCTATCGTACTTATGTCCTAGGGCATGTCTACACAAAGGGTTTGCAGTAGCAGCATGTCATCTACATGACACAGCTGCCATTGTGAAGCCATCCTGGGAAAACTCCAGAAACTCCACTGATAAAGGTTGGGCGCTTACCCTGACCATTTTTTTTTTGGCAGCGGAGGCTTGTCACAGCCCATGGTGCCCCCTGATTGGTCACCATGGGCTGGACAGGGAAGGGTGGGACCTCAGGAGAGCGCTGTGCCCTGTGGAAAATAATGTTAAAAATGGGGGGAGAGGGAGGAGAGGAATAGGCCCTGTGCCTCTTTAAAAATTAAAAAATGGGTTGTTATTATCAGTTTCTGTGCAGTCAGAGGGAGGTCAGAGGGAGGAGAGGTGGTTTAGGCACCCGGCATCCTCTCCTCATCCTCCTGGCTGCCCCTGGCTGCTTCGTTCCTGCTCCCTCGTTCCTTTCCCCCCTCAGTGCTGTGGGGAAAGTTCACACTTGCGTTCTTTCCCATGCAGATGCAGGAAGAAATACAAGTGCGGGAGCCAGGTATCTCGCGGTGCCAAAGTGCCACCATCAAGATGGGGGCCTACTTTGGCTGTTTGGCCACAGTGTGAATAGAATACTGGACTTGCTGGACTTGTGGTCTGATCCAGCACAGCTCTTCTTATGTTCTTAGGATTGCAGTCTTAATATTCTGCTATGGCCATACATAAACCTTTTAACTAGGCTTCTATATAGCTTAATAGCTAATGATATTGCTTGACTGATATTGCTTGACTGGTCTAGGATAGCTGTTTTTTCCTAGCTATTGCACATACCCTACTTGCTAGGGTAGGAACTAGAGATAAATAGTTGGGAACTGGAATGGAGACAGAAATCTGAGGTTTTGCAATTGGTTATCAAGGAGTCTTGGAGGGGCTCTTAGGGTACACTGCTCATTTTTGGAGGGGCTGTTTTAAAGACTAACATTGTCTATCTGAGCAATTGCCTGTTCCCTCCTGCTCAATTTATGTATTTGTAAACAGACATATTACAGACACATCTTTTTTTCTCACAAAAAATGCTGCCCCTGAAATGTCCCACTACATGGGATAGAGAAGTGTACAGTACAACAAAATACTGGGTTGTCCTTTTCCCTAGCCACCCCCCTCTTTACTCCCTCAGTGAAAAGATGTGACATAATCTCTCAGAGGATTCATATATTTGTCATGGTCACACTATCAACACAGAGGGCATAACCACTTGCATCTTGGGCTGTAACACAGCCACTAAGAACATGGTTCACTGGAACAAGTTGAGATATAATTTTATTAACTTCTGGATCACTAGAACTAAAGTGTTTTGCATATGACTCAGCACTGCTGGGTGAACACCTAAACAATAAAATCTTTCAACCTAAATTTCATATGTTTCCTTTATAAAATTTATCAACTTTTCATGCCAAAGGAAGTGAGGCAGGTGGCTACTAGGAGGAGGGCTTTCTCCACTGTGGCACCCCGGTTGAGGAATGAGCTCCCCAGAGAGGTCCGCCTGGCGCCTACATTGTACTCCTTTCGTTGCCAGCTGAAGACCTTTTTATTCACTCAGTATTTTAACACTTAATTTTAACTTAAATTTAAATTATACTGTTTTAACTCTGTATTTTAACCTTATATCAATTTTGCTGCGTGGTTTTATCCTGGTTGTGCTTTTTATACTGTATTTTGTATTTGTGTTTTTAACCTGTTGGTTGTTTTATGATGGTTTTAATTTTTGTGAACCGCCCAGAGAGCTTCGGCTATTGGGCGGTATAAAAATGTAATAAATAAATAGATAAATAAATAAATCCTGTATGTTAAACATGATCTATTATATGTTAGAAAAATGAAAGCCTGTAATCTAGCTACATCTTTTTGATTCCTTCTCCCTTAAAGCTCCAGCTAAGGTGGAATTGGCCAACCTGTGGCACAAATGACACAGGCAGTGGAAGATTTTGGTCCAGTTTGACAGAAGCAGGAAGGCTTGTAGCACTGGCTGTACCAGTCAGGCCTACACCCTGCATATATTGTACACTGTGGTACTGTCAACTCCCTGGCTGAATAGATTATTGGCAAAGACATACCAAGACACTCAAGGCTGAAAATAGGATGCACTACAGAACAGAGTGGCACATTTGCAAAAAGGCTGGCCATCGCAGGATGAAGAAATGAATGAGATACTTAGGGAACTTCTTTTTATTGAGTCAGACCACTGATCCATTCAGCTCAGTATTGTCTATGGGGTGGGCAATTTGTAGCCCTCCAGATGTTTTGGCCTACAACTCCTACCAGCCCTAGCCAGCATATCCAATGGTGAGGGATCATGGGAATTGTGGTCTTCGAGGTGTTTTGGCCTACAAGTTGCACAGCCTTGGTCTACATTGACTGGTAATGGCTCTCCCCAGGGTTTCAGGTTCTCTCAGTCTTACCTGAAGATGCTGAGGATTGAATCTGGGACCTTTTTCATACAAACCATATGCTCTACCACTGAACTATGGTCAGTCTCCATTATCCTCATCTATGAACTACGTGTTAACTGTCCTGTTATAAAGTTTGTGCCATCTCTGTCTTCCTGGATCTGCTTTACTTCTAGAGCTATATTACATATTTTATTTTAAAATAAACATTGACAATGTGTTGCTCTTCACTGTTACTGTTTCAAGGCCAAAAGGAGGGAGGTAGGTGAAATTGACTAATGTTTTGTCAATTTCACCTACATTTTGTCTAGAAAGTAGAAACCATATCAAGAGACATTATAGGTTTAACTTCAGGTGCTCCATAAGAAGAATGACCACTTTTTGGAACTGAAAATGGTGGAGAAGTGGACAGGTAATGGAAAAGCATGAGGTTATTCACTGAGGTTATTCGTAAAGCATATAACATCTCCAAACCAGATGAGATTGTACTGATATCTCACACTTGAAAAACTTTACAATTGTGACAAAAACTCAAGATATTGCTACAAGTCAGTACTTAATATATCAGAACGATACATGGGAAAGGAGAAACAAAAACAAAATAAACAGGAATGTCATCTGGATTCTCAACAAATGTTGCCAATATCAGAGAAAAGAAAAAGGCAGTGTGGAAACTGCCCCGCCCCTAGTAAAACACCCAGTCCTAGAGCAAGATACACCACATGTTACCATAAAGGCTGCAGACCTAAATACAAAAGGACTTACTATTGGTTAAACTTGCTTAGGCTTGCACATGACATATTAATATTATTAAGATTAGCATGTAGTTTAGAGCAGGAAGAAGGGGTGCAATATGCTAGGAGATCATCAATTTCAGAGGAATTCATTAGTATTTCATAACTAAAGTTATCATAGTTCCTAAAATGTGACTGAAGATTGATGTTATAGAATGGACCCTACATGTTCTAGAAGATAATGCAAAAGAACTTCTGGAAGTTAGGATGAATGAATTTGCCTTTATAAAACAAACAAACATCTAATTCAAAATACTTGACACATTGCCAAAGAATACATAGCCCTAGCAATATCAAAGAAACCTTATATACACGAATAGTCTGCATGTGGAACTGCGCCAGATTCAGGTGAAATAAAATGTTACCATATCTATACCATGAAAGCAACCCTCATGTAAGTGTAACCCTTAACTGACACATACAGGATTAGAGCCTTGAAGGATAAATACCAATGTAGGCCTCAGTGAACAATACAGAGAATATAGTGTATGGAAGAAGGCACATGTGTGGTGTACTAAGAATTAACAGATTGGCTCAAGCATGCTGAATGGCAAGGGATAATGCAAGCAAGATAAAATATTATTCATTAAATGTTGTATTTATGAACATTCTAAGAATGCTGAGTGAGATAATCGTACAGGAAGGATGGGGGCCAGGCTCCCAATTGCCAAATTTGGTCTCCTGTTCCAGAAATTGCCAGTATGGATTCTCCTTATACTAGAAACAGATGTTTCTTGTAGAGATGGAGGGGGGGGGATGGAAAAAAAAACTTACATGAGCAATCCAGGGAAAACAATCAATAATATAGTCCAGCAGCCACAGTATTGTGTATACTGTTACAGGTTTACTACCAAGTTTCTGTCAGACTAGGTTGTCCTAAGGCAATACCTGAACAGAGTTTGACAAAAGTGTGTTACTAGCCTAGGATACTTAGATGGTGTCTCCATAGAAGCTTATTGTTAAGCTATTGCTTTTGACACAGGACCACTCTGCAATGTCCTGAACAGGAAAAACTGATCAGACAAGGGAGTGGGGGAAATCTCCCCCTCCCTAGTTAAGGATGAAGTAATTGGATCTCTCTGGCCTGGTTCACACAATCACCATGGCTTAAAAAGCCACACAGCTTGTTTAAGCCATGGTGTGTGCTGGGCACCATTTGTCTAATTTCCCACCTGGGCATGGCTTGTCATGTTATCTGAATATGGGTGGCATGGCTTGTTGGTGGTGGTGGGGGAATGACCCTCAAATAACCCAGAACAGGGCATGTGTTATTTGTTTCCTCCTCCAACAAGCCATGCTGCTTGGGATTGGATGACATGACAAGCTACGCCTGGGTGGATAATTAGGTAAATGGCACCCAGCATATACTGTGGCTTAATCTGATGTGAGTGGATTTGACTGGCTGTTGAGGCACTTAAGCCATACCTCCATCTGTGCTCAACTTGTATATTTGTAATTGAACTCAAATATTACAAAACATCGCAAGCCTTCTTTCCAAAGGAAACTGAGCCCAGGTGAGTGCTGTGCCCCAGGAACTTCTCACTGCTTGGACAAGTGGGGGAGAGCATAACAACGTTGATCTTTGGTTGGTGTTTTTATATGGTTTACTTATTGCATTTGTATTGGCAGGTTTGATTGTTGGAAGCTGCTTTGAGCAGTATTTTAAGGACAGGAGGTGGCTTTAACAAGACAAGGGCTTTCTTCAACATGGCATGCCAAAGATCTAGTTGCTGATCAACAACATCAAGGTTTCTATAGAAACCTATAAAGCTTAGGAATTCCATAAAACATCATACAAAGGGAAGCATAAGGAGGAAAATTCATTATAGCAAATGCAGAGCCTCAAGAATGCTTTTTACAGACTGACATTTATTGAAGTGAGGGTTGTAACCTTTTTCTTCCACATCAGACTTTAGGTTTTTTGGTTTTTTGTTTAGTTAAGGCTATTCTTTTCTCATTTGCAGACTGGTGATAGTAGAAATAGCTACAGTTTGTTAGTTTAGAGGAATACCAGCTTGCTTTACCCCCAACTTCAGTTTAGTTCATGCACAACATAACCCTCCTGAAAGGGCCACTTGCTCCTAAGTAAAAGCATTGTAAGCAAAAACAAATGTACCAATATACGTTTTAGTTACCTATATACAGCATGGGGGAAAATCCCTAGAGATGGAATAGATATATAATCAAACAAGCCAGTCATTTAACATTCACAAGAACTTACACAATATTAAGCAGCTAAAATGACTCAGCAGGGCATTTAAAACTAGCAAGATATTTTTCCTTCTCCTAAATAATGATGTTTATCAGTATTTTTTTAAATATTCAACAAGCAAACCAACGAACAGCCTTTTTGAAATCTACTTTTCTCAATACTTTCCCTACCTTTCCTCATATCTATTGGTGTATAGGCTTTCCCTCCAAACACCTGTGAATGGTAATGGGACAGCTGAACTAAAATTAACTCCTCGTTCACCAGTACTTACAAATGCACATGCAACTACAGACGAAGCTATGTCATATTGCCAAATATTTTTCCTGGCTGTGTTTCTGTGCCCAACAACTTCATGCCCGAGCAGAAATTCAGCAAGCAAGGCTTTCATCATCGGCGCATTTGCATGTCATGAAAGGTTTGCCTGCTCGATTTCTTCCTGTCCTACAGTTGATGACAGGAGAGAAGAGCAAGGCTGGAATGAAGTTGGCAATCCTACATGTTGGTCCTGTATTTTCTCTCCTCTAAACAGTCAGTACTGCGTTATTAACAGCAAAATATATTGACTTTAGGGTACAATTTCCAACAGTTTAATTAGAGGCAACGCTAACCTTGAAATCTGGAAATTCTGGTTCCAGTTAGGCTGATTTCTGGAACCAGAATGACTTGGGGCAAATTCAGAGTGCATTTCATTTGCTGTTGAGCAGTCACTCAACACCGCCCCCTACACATCTGGTGTCATAAGTACAGAGAGCTTCACTTGCAGGCAGATGTTGGCCAGATCTACACCAAGCAGGACATGGCAGTTGGAAAATTGTTTGAAAACTGTATATGGAGCATGTCCTGGGCCCCAACAGTTGTCACTACTCTTATAAACTGTTTTAAAGCAGTAGTGTAGATCCTGCTGTCAAGCCCACACCTCTGATTTTAGTTGTCAAAAACCATTGGCTTTTGATGAAATCAATACAAATACAGTCAGACCAATGAGTATAAATGGTTTCAAGCTGATGTCACTGAGGTTAGTAAATAGGATCCCTTTGTAGAAGCAAAAGGTCTGTAGAGTAATCTGAAAAGTATACTGGGACCAGGGAAAGTGGCAGGGGAAATGATGGCATGTAGCAGCATAGAAGTGTCCCCTTCTTGCATTAGGCAGGTATTTATTTAATTTATTTATTGCATTTATATCCCGCCTTTTTTCTTCCAAGGAACCCAGGGTGGCATACACAATGCTCCTCCTCTCCATTTTATCTTCACAACAACCACCCTGTGAGGTGGGTTGGGCTGAGAGTCTGTGATTGTTTCTATGGCTGAGTGGGGACTAGAACCCGGATCTCCTGACTCTCAGTCCGACACTTTAGCCACTACACCACACTGGTATGATGTGAAATTCACTGCAAACAACCAATGTCTGCCCAGAGGGACAACGTTGGCATCGGAGGAGTCACAATACGTGGTGTAGCTAGGGCTGGACATTGGAGTTGAGGGCCAGCCCCCCCCAAATGACTACCCAGAGAGCAGCAGGAGCACATGCGAGGGCCCACCATTTGCTGCAGCATCCCGGCCAGATGGGCATGTACAGAGTTACTGATTATTTAAAGACACACATATGGCATTTAAAGGGGGTGGGATAAGACCATCTGTGGTCTAAAACAGCGGTCCCCAACCCTTTTGGCACCAGGGACCGGTTTCGTGGAAGACAATTTTTCCATGGACCGGGTGGGGTGGAGTGGGGTGTTGAGGGGATGGTTTTGGGATGATTCAAGCACATTATATTTATTGTGCACTTTATTTCTATTATTATTACATTGTAATATATAATGAAATAATTATACAACTCACCATAATGCAGAATCAGTGGGAGCCCTGAGCTTGTTTTCCTGCAACTAGATGGTCCCATCTGGGGGTGATGGGAGACAGTGGCGCTATAGAGCCGGGCCTGCTGGTGAGAATGTGGCCTGGTTCCTAACAGGCGCTGGACCGGTAGCGGTCCGTGGCCCGGGGGTTGGGGACCCCTGGTCTAAAATTACCAAGCTGCACTGCTTTTTATCTGTATGCTGCCCTGAGATCCCAGTGATAGAGGGTGGGATACAAATGTTTTAATAAATGAATAAATAAGTGTAAATATATTGAGATTTCTCACATTACTCCAATGATGTGCGAGAGCAGTTCCCATACCACTAGTGAAAGGGGGATCTAGGTGCTTATAGATGGAGCGACGCGTTTCTTACCTGTGGAAAGGCTCTGTACGCTTCAGAGTCTGTGGCAGAGAATGATTACAAAAGACCATTTTGCTGCGCATATTGCGCATATTGCCACACCAGTGGAGGCTGGTGGCTCCGATGTTGGTGAATCTGCTTTGGATCTCAGTCAGAATCATTCTGAACTCTAAAGTGTGGATTGACCAGCTCACAAACATCAGAGCCACTAGCCTCTATTGGCCACCCCTCTGCATCTGCTGAGTTGATACAGTCTTCTAATAACTTTGCAGGATGATTCAGATGGTCAAACTATCCCAGGTTAAGTTGGTAATTTGGGCTCAGAGTGTAACACTGGGGAGTTTCAAGCCTACCCCTTGAAGATGCTACTGCAGTCCATTCAACCTGGAAGGAACTTCACATTTTCAAATTTGTACCTAAAATCCCTTGGTTGAGACCTCACATCAAGATCTTTTTAAACTGATCCATTTTTTCTTCTTAATATATTCCTTGATATAGTCTCATGTATAAAGCAATGTATTTGTTCTAAGTACAGGACTCTCTCTTCCTTCTGGGTCTTACTATATAATTTATTGAATTGCTTTGACATGCTTATTGATTTTATTAGAATAATTACACACGGCACATCTCCAATGGAAAATGTACTGAAAATACTGCAGAAAAAACACAGTGTGCTGTCCATCTAACTCCATCAGCTGATAACAGAATTGCCAGAGTTGTTGTGATCTCCTAAAAATAATAGGCAGAAAGGGGAAAGGGGAAAGAGGAGCCAGTCACTTAATAAAATGGATGAAAGTGAATTCCTGTTTGATTACCCTTGCACACTGAGCAATATCCTTAATGAGAAGGGGGAACTGGGTAGTTTCCAGCCGCAGAGACCTCATGTGGCTGCTTGAATCAATCCTTGTTAATTGCGTTACTTTGTAATGACTATTCTCGGAGTGAAAGCAGGTATAAGAGAAGAGAACTTGCAGCACGCAGTGTCAGCTTTGGGATGAGCTCAGCTTTGTAACTGAAATGACAGCCTTGCATGCCACAGACTCAACTGCTAGCTCTACCATTCAGCTTGTTGTCCTTCTCCCAGGTTTCAGGTGGGCTGTTCCAACCCCTTTTGGAGTTCAAATACAACATTGTGAGCACTTGTTTGTGTATTCATTCATCACCTCATTCATTAAAAAAATAATAACAACCTTAAGATGCAAAATGCTCTGGAGAATTGGGGAGGGGAGGTTTCTTGGCAACATCATTGGAGGCGGCCTATCAACACCCTGCACAGCTGGATTTGGTTGTCAATTTGTAGTATGAGGCCCTGATCCATCTGCTTTTCCTCTCACAATTTCCTTGAGGATCAGACAACATATTACTTTAAAGATGCAGTTAGTTCCTCCCCTTTACTCAAAAGTAAGGGCATGAGACCTAACATGCATCATGACCCTAGTGTGAGGGGTAGGGGACTAACCCTTTGTCCTATGCCTGCAATTTTCATTAGAACCAGATAACTTCTTGGCAAATTAGACTGGAAGCATGGAGGGCTTGATCTAGAATGGGACCATAGTCCAGGGCAAAGGGTTAAATTCCCCCTCAGCCCCTCCCCACATTAGGGTCCTTATCTGTGTAGTAATGTGTAGCCTGGCCTTGTGAGGTCACATTCCATAACTAAAAGTATAGGCACTGAACGCAGCATGCAGTAGATTTCCTCTGCAACATAGAACCCTTTTGAAAACATTGGAGCACTGGCACCATTCTAGCTTCAGAATGAAACAGAGCATCTTGGATGAAACTTTGTTAGCAGTTGCTAAAATGGGCAGGAAAACTTTAATAACTGTTGAACTGCTGTTCTGGACTTCACCAAACCAGTAAAAAGGTATGCCAAATCGACAAGCTTAAATAATGTTCGTAGTTTTCACCAAAACGTGAAAGACATATATGATATGCCATGCCACATATTGGAGTAAAAAGGGTACATGTATTAGTTAACAGCACATTTTAACTTGCTGAACCTGTTGCTATTTTTAGTGTAGCAGTATGGTATTTTTTGCAAAATCGTAGACCTCATTAGGTGGATCATGGGTGCCAAGTTTTAAATTATTAGCTCAATGGCTGTCATTTTTATAAGTGAAAGAATGTTCAGGCATATAATGGCAGAACTTTTTTTTTTTTAGTAAACCCATCAACATTTTTCCATTCTCCCACAGAATTGCCTCACAAAACCACCCCCCTCCTTAGAATCTCCTATGGCAGCTCCCTGGTGCTCCAGGCATTTATTAATTATTATTTATTTCATTTATATCCTGTCTTTTTTCCTCCAAGGAACCCAAGGTGGTGTACACAATGCTCCTCCACTCCATTTTATCCTCACAACAACAACCCTGTGAGGTGGGTTGGGCTGAGAGTCTGTGACTGGCCCAAAGTCACCCAGTGGGTTTTCCATTGCCAAGTGGGGACTAGAACCCGGATCTCCTGACTCCCAGTCCAACACTTTAGCCACTACACCACACTGGCATCCTGCAGGGAACTACATTTTACATTGATGGTGCTATATAAATAAATAATAATAATAATAATGAAATGAACCTGGATTAATCAATTCACTTTCAACACAGGTACAGCTGTACCCATGTTCGCTACCCTAGATTAAGTAGGTTTCTAGTGCCTTGGTACAAATCAGATAGGAACCCTGTGGTTTCCTGGCTATTGACCAGTGTGGATACCTTTTCTATAAGGCCTTTCCTACAGCAAGCAACACTTCCCACCACACACACTGTAATACTGCCACCAGTGATTTTACCTCAGGTCCAACACATTTACTCCTCGAGATGTGAGGACACACTGGCTTTTTATTCTGACATGTATTATTGTCTTGGAGCTCAAGTGTTTTATTTCACGCTTGATACTGGGTACTCATGGATTTTTGTGGGTCCCTCTCACGATGTCGTCTGCCTCCTGCATGCCTCCCGCCCCTTCTAGCCTTCTTCGTGTGACAAAAATCACCCCAGTAAATCTGACTTATTTTTAAAGACAGAAGTAGCCACTATCTCCTGCTGTGTGCAGGAGAAGCAGCAGGATCAAAATGGCCCACTGAATGGACTATGTGGCACAGCCCCCTTCGCACACGAGGGTAAGTGAGTGCCTGAATAGGGCTAGATTCTCACATCTGAACAATGGATTCAGGATCCTAAAATCTCAAAGATCCCTTCATGGCTAGAAGAGGCTCTCTTCTGTAGACATTGCCCTCCATGTGTGGAAGGTTAGAATAACAGTGAGGGCCAGTTCAGTCATCCCATTCTCCTTATGAGCAGAGCTGACACGCAAGAAGAACACTTGCACAGGGCTATCGTCATATTGCTGTGTGTTTCCCCACCTCTACCGCCATTGGCCAGTGATGTGAGGTGGAGGCGAGGCACAGGGTGATCTCACGTTAACCTTGGCATTATGAGGAAGAGGAGGGAAAGGAACACCGAGTGGCAGCAGTTCCCTTCTTTTCCCCTTAACTGCTTGTTAATGCATTTGCTTCTTCCTTTTTCTATTTCAGAAAATGTATAATTATGCTGTACTATATTTATCAGGACTGCGTTTTCCCAGTCTGTCATGGAATTGGTTACCTAGATACATAATGTGTTTATTCTCTTTAAACATTTAGGCAAGCATGTAATCTGATTTGATCCCTCTTGAACAGAATAACAACAATAAAATGGGGAGGGGGTGGTGGAAATGAAGCTAATTGCTGTCATAGCGCAATGCCCCCAGCTTGATTATTAACTCAGCAGAGAAACAACAAGCTGCCTGCTAGTGACTGAGATGAAGAAAACTTCATAGGTGCTCTCCTCAGCTGAATACAAATACCAAAATAGCAAACCTCTTAGTAGGCTAGATCCACTGGCAACTACACAACAGAATGGAGACAATTCCATATATATATATATATATTAGAGAGAGAGAGAGAGAGAGAGAGAGAGAGAGAGAGAGAGAGAGAGAGAGAGAGAGAGAGATGCTTGGAAAAACCTGGGGTGGGTGTGCAGTGTCGTGGTGTTGATTATACGAAGCTGCTGCAATTGTGCACCCATCCCAGGGCTTTTTGCCAAAGCTGTGGAGAAAAAAGGGACCTATCCTGGGTTTTTTTCTCCAGAGTGAGGTGAAGATGCACAAGACAGCATCAATACAGTCCCTTGCCTCGCTCCAGAGGTGTGGCCGGGAAGTGTCTGGTGGAAGGCGACCTGTGATAGGTCAGCTTCCATCATGAAGAGGGGCGGGGGTGGCTCCTGGCCCTGGATGGCCACTCAGAAACCCTGCGCCCTCTTCTCAGCATTGGGATTACCGACCTCCACCCCAGGGGAGGGAAATTGCAGGGTTTATTTATTTATTTATTGCATTTCTATACCACCCAATAGCCAAAGCTCTCTGGGCAGTTTACAACTTTAAGACAATTCAAAACAAAACAATAGTATAAAACCATAATATAAAACACAATATAAAAGCACAACCAAGATAAAAACAGCAGCAATGCAAAAATACAAATTTAAAATACAATTTAAAACAGCAAAGTTAAAATTAATTTATAGACTATTTTAATATTGGGAGAATAAAAAGGTCTTCAGCTGGCGTCTAAAAGAATATAATGTAGGTGCCAAGCGAACCTCCTTAGGGAGCTTGAGTTTGAGAAGGAGGCGGTGCCAACCTGGTGCAGTGAAGACACTCCCAGAGAAATGCACTCAGATTTTATTGAGTGGTTAGATTTGACTTTGTTTATACTAAAGGGGTTCTTTAGTATAATTGTATTTCCTAACTGCAGAAGGTCTCACCTAGAAATAGAATAATGAAGGTAATTACAGGTTCTGCATTTCTAGATCTTTGAGGATTACTGTATCTATGATATGTATATGATGCATTTTTATAGGGTGACCCTACGGTAAGAAGGACAGGGCTTCTGTATTTTTAACAGTTGTATAACAAAAGGGAATTTCAGCTGATGTCATTTGTATGCATGGAGCACCGAGTGAAATTCCATTTTCATCACAACAGTTAAAGCTGCAGGAGCCCTGCCCTCTTGACCATATATAGATAGATAGATAGTCTCCTCTTTTAGACCACACTAAATGTTATGCTCTCCCTACTTCTCCAAGCAGGCAGATGTTCTAAGGGTGCAGGGCTTAACTGGGTTTGGTTTCCTTGGGAAGGAGGTCACTGCTGTCTTATGGCGTTTTGTAATATTTCAGCATGTTTACCAAGGAGCATGTTGACTATAGATTTATAAAAAAGCTTGTTCTCAAGCTTTAGCTAAAGAAAGCTGCTACACAACCTAACTAAAGGTGTTGTTTGCTTTGTTAATTAAATCTAAACAAAACATCATATCAGCATAATAGCTATTTTTATTTTTTATTTAAAAAAAATATTATAAAAATGGATACAATGTATTATTGAAATAGTGGCTGGAAGCTCATCATATAGAATCCAAATACACTGAACTCTCAATGTTTATTAGCACAAATTATATCCTTAGGTGTATCATTAATGCTTTCATTTCCCCCTCATCCTTTACAATATTGATACAAAGTCTGCTCAATATATATATCTAACACACAAAGTAATACATTTATCCCTCTTAACCATTCAGAACTTCAAGTACGCCACCTCAAATTTAATTAAATATGCTCATTTCAACATTCATAGAACTTTCCATGATTTATGTAGCTGTGTATGATTTTATCTTCCAAAGTTGCATAGTTAGTAATATTACTGCTATTGAAATATTATTTATTTATTTATTACATTTATATCCCACCTTTTTTCCTCCAAGGAACCCAAGGAGGCGTACACAATCCTCCTCCTCTCCACGTTATCCTCACAACAACAATCCTGTGAGGTAAGTTGGGCTGAGAGTCTGTGACTGGCCCAAAGTCACCCAGTGGCTTTCCATGGCCAAGTAGGGACTAGAACCCAGATCTCCTGACTCCCAGTCCAACACCTTAGCCACTACACCACACTGGCTCTCATATTAATTAGATATTAGTTCCATATCTAATTCCCTTTACAGCAGTGGTTACCAATTAGCTAAGTACTGCGGACCCCTTGTTTTTCAAATGCCAAGCCATGGACCCCCTACTTTTGAAAATGAGTGTTAAAGTACTATAGCACTATAGCGCTAATGCTGAAAAGTAAAGAAAAACCCTTATCAATTTTCTTTTTAGCAAGGTGTCCCACCATCCACCGATTAAACACTTGCAATTGAAAAAAGAAGTTAAACACTTTGTTTTTATGTATTTCATGAGAAATAATGGACAAGGACACTTAAATGAATAATCATTGACCATTAAATAGATTAAAAAATGACCGCTCAGAACTAATTTTTTTCCAATGGCCACATCCACAAACAGCTATGTCACGGCCACTGGTGTGGATGGAACTTTGCAGGATGAACAAATACAAAATGTGCAATAACTCCAATTGTGTGGAAAGCCAACTGCAATTCTGCTTGCATACAGATGAAGCACAATGGTTTATTTGTGCTATGAACCAGGCATCTGGAAGCAGCCCTATTGAATTCCTGATATTCTCAATAGATATTCTTGTTAGTTTTTTTCCCCTCATGAGCAAACCCCCCCAAACTTTCTTTAATATATGTGCCCTAAAAAAATCCCAAGGAAACAATAGCATCTCATAATAAAGTGTTCATCACTAGCACAACTAAAAGGTTGTCACACAGAGGAGGGCCAGGATCTCTTCTCGATCATCCCAGAGTTACAGGAAGCCAGATTCCGGCTGGACATCAGGAAAAACTTCCTGACTGTTAGAGCAGTATGACAATGGAGCCAGTTACCTAGGGAGGTTGTGGGCTCTCCCACACTAGAGGCATTCAAGGGGCAGCTGGACAACCATCTGTCAGGTGTGCTTTAGGGTGGATTCCTGCACTGAGCAGGGGATTGGACTTGATGTCCTTATAGGCTCCTTCCAACTCTACTATTCTATGATTCTATGAACTCATTAATTACTCTTCCTGAAGCTATTCCATATTTTTTCTGGTAAAGATTATGCATCTGTTTTTCTTTTTCTTCAAATGTATTTTTATTGATTTTCATTTATCAATAAACAAAATATACAAGGGTATGATTTAGTCTTTTTTTCTGATTATGAATGCAGAGTAAGGTAAGTTTGGTTTATACATAGCATGCTGAGACTTTCGTTTCATTACTTGTACAAAATGTTGCCTAGGTTAATACACTCCATAAAGAACTCTGAAATATCAATGGTCTACAGCAGCGGTCCCCAACTTTTTTGGCACCAGGGACCGGTTTCGTGGAAGAAAATTTTTCCACGGACTGGGGGGGCGGTTTGAGGGGTTGGTTTTGGGAAGCCACACCTGCCCCCCAACTCCAGCGTCCTGGCTTCGCTTCAGCTGGGGCACCCAGCCGAAGCGAAGCCAGTACACTGGGGCGGGTGGGCGGCTTCGGAATGGCACGCCCAGAAGTTGCTCTCCCAGAGCGGCTTCCGGCCAGGGGCGCTGTTCCGAAGCTGTTGCCCCCCACCCCAGCATCCTGGCTTTGCTTCGGCTGGGCAGGCGAGATGGCGCCCCATGCCCAGGTATGCTGGGGTGGGGGTGGGGTGGGGGTGAAAGTAGCTCACCTGTGCGGCCCAGTTCCTAACAGGCCACAGACCGGTACTGGTCTGTGGCCCGGGAGTTGGGGACCCCTGGTCTAGAGTTCCTACCACCTTATTCATATTTATCAAAAAAGGAAATCACATTTCTATAAAATTATCTTGCTTTGTAATCCCATTGACCCACCTGCTATTGTGAGTCAACTTTTCTGATTATGCTATCTGTCTCATTCTGGCATGCCTTGATTGGGTAACTTGATTTAATTTTCCAGTATTTTGCAATCTCCATGTGAGTGCTGCCAACGAGAGTGAAATGAGCTCTTTATAAAAAATGTGCTCATGCAGTCACTAAATATAGATAGCAGTGGCAGCAATGAATTTGGTGAGAGTGTTTGCTGTGTCATACCTGAATCAGGGATGGGTGAACCTGTCAAGCTCCATCTTGTCAAATTCTCATTTTCCCACCACCTAGCTCATTCCTTTCTGGTTCTGTATGAGCTCCCCACCCCCCACAAAAATATGTATGTATTTTACACATTTTTTTCAAATGCATGCACTTTTTTGTGTGCATTTGTCAAATATACACATTTTTCTACCCATGTGCCCACTGGCTAGAGAGTGTTTGTGCATATTGTACAAACGCATGCCATTTTCTTTGCACAGTTTTCAAATGTGCACATTTTGAACACTTTTTTTGTTTGTTGGCAGAATGTATTCAAGCTCAGAAATGTAAGGATGTTTGAAGGGAAATTGAATTTGGGTCTGCGTTTAGTTCCAGGAGGTACCAATTGATTAAATATGGTGGGAGGACACTATCAATGGATCAGATTTCTCACCCATCCCTAATCTGAAAACTCTGAATAATTTTAGACAAAATTCCTGGACACGCAAGCATTCCCACCTCAAATGAATGAATGAGACCTGTATTTTGCATTCTCTCCTGCATAAAGAAGGTATTCCATTGTACATACGGTATAGTCTAGGAATGTCAGAGGAATTCGGTTTGGGGGGTGGGGTTTGGTGAGTTTTTGCCAGCTTGGCCCCCTGGATGACAGCTTGGGGATCCCTGAGCAGGCTCAACTCTGCACATACTGAGTCAGGCAACCTTGCAGTTTCCTGCTGTTTTTTTTTTTAATTGTGCAAATCAGGTGTTGTGCAACTCCGTGGCTGAGAATATTTATGAAAATAGTGATTTTTGTAAAATCACAGCTGTAAATAGCACAATTTGCACAAAACTGCAGGTATAAATGGTCCTTTATGTTTGCAATTTTGCACAAATCATGATTTCTGTTAATATTCCCAGCTGCAAATTTGTGTAAATCGCAGCTTGTGGCGCTCTCATTGGGTGCCTGTGGGCCATCTGGCAGCTGGACCCACATGCCCACTGGGGGCAGGTAACCAGCAGGAGTCTGGCAAGCAGCATGAGTTCATGTAGTCTCACTCGCATAGAGTGCCATCTGTGTATAAGCTTTAGCGTTGATTCTCTGACTTGGGCCACTGTGGCTTTTAGAAGTTTTTAGTCTGTAATGCTTCCCAGCTCACCTCTGAGAGTTCAGTTGTGGGGTCTGCTTCCCAAGCTACCTTTAGGCCCATGAGTCCCCATATGCCTCTGACACTAGCAGATTTGTAGATGTTAGAAATCACCCCTTTCATCTCTGCAATTGGCTGAGTGCATAGATTTTCAAATATTGTCATCAACCTCATTGCTTCTAAAGTGTTTGCTCACCAAAGATCTTATCTGGGCAAGTTGAAAGCAATTGAAATATCTTCCCTGCAGGTGTTCAGCAATTCTGTTCTCAGCAGTGGTGTTATGGTAAATTTTGAGGTCCCAGTAGTGAGTTTGCTAGTGAGCAGAAATATGGATTACACAGAGTTCCAAAATGCTGCTAACAGGAGGTAGGCCCCATTAGATGGTTCTCTTATAGTTATCTCACCTTTTTCTAATAGAATCTTTTCTCAAGATGAACTTGGAGGTTTTCAGTCCTAACCAGGGACTAGAAAAGGCAATTAGCTCCCCAACCTGGAAGCTCTGGGAACCTGTAAGAGGGAGCCTCCTCACTTCTTCTGAGAGTGGGTGTGGGGAGGGGGGAGGGATGTAGCCTGTCAGCTTCTGACAAGGAGGTATGCATCTAGCAAGAGAATCTATAAGATCCAACCTATAGGCTTTGTGCTTCAGTCTCGCTTCTGGGGCAATGTGCATGGTCAGCTTGGAGAACTCTTGTAGCTCAGTTACAGCTTCTGTCTATCATGCCTCCTCCCCCAATAGATACCCACCTGTAAGAGCTTGATTAGCTGGAAGGAGGTGTGAACTTCCTTTGCATGTATATATTCTGCCAACCTGCCCCATCCCAGGAACAAGTGTTTTTGCTTTTTTCTGATTGCTGCAGAAGCGCTAAATTTTCATTTAGCGCTTATGGTCCTTAAGTGGGTCTCACTTGTGGACCATAATTGGGAAGGTGTAACAAAATCAGTGGAGGCATAAATGCCCTGTTGGATTCCTCCCCAGGAAAGCATTTTGAGGAGTATATCACCAATAATATTAAGACCCTCAATTAAAAATTATTTAATAGATCAGAAGCAGGAAACTAGCTAGGGAAGTGGTTGAACCATTGGATGACATGAAAGTTAAAGGAGTTCTAAAGTGGGGGTAAGGATATTGCAGAACTGCCGATTGAATTCTTTGCATCTTTCTTCACTGCAGAAGATGTAGGGCAGATGTATTTGCCTGAACTGTCATTTTCACTTCCTCAGAGGGGAGACTGAAGAACTGAGGCAAATTGTGCTGAGAACAGATTGGGTTCTAGACCTTACAGACAAAATGATAACAAATTTCTGTGTCCAGATGGTATTCCTCCTAGAGATTTTAAAGAACTTAAATGTGAAATTACTCAACTTTTAACTAAAATATGTAACATGTCCACAAAATTGGCCACTATACCAGAGGACTGGAGTGTAGCAATTTTTTTAAAAAAGGGAGCCAGGGGGTTTCCAGGAAATCACAGGCCAGTTAGCTTAACATCTGCTGTGGGTAGATTGGTGGAAAATATATTTAGGGCCCAATTCTATGGGTTCTGCCAAACTTGGAGGCTTATGTATCCAGAATGGGAGGCATACCGTGCCTCCCACTCTGCCATTTCACCAGATGGGAGTGTTCGCTTGTTTAGCTGAGGCATCAGGGATTGGGCGGGACAGAGGCTGGGAATAGCTCAGCTTCCTACTTCCCCAGTCATCTCTCCTTCCCACCCACTGGCATGTCCCCTTTCTCTCCTCTCTGAACTTATGTTTGCGTGCTCTTAGAGGCAGCTAGCACAGTGTTCTCTACTGTTTCTGGCCTCGGATCCAGGAATCCAAAAAATCCTATTGCTCCCCAGACACTGTCTAGGGGCCATAGGATTGCTCTCTCAAAGATAAAATGATCAAGTATATAGAAGGACAAGTATTGATGAAGAAGAATCAACATGGCTTCTGCAAAGGAAAGTCCTATCTCACTAATCTTTTAGTGTCACAGCAAGCATGTGGATAGGAGTAATCTAGTAGACACTGTGTAGCTGGACTTCCAAAATGCTTTTAACTAAGTTCCTCTCCAAAGACTCCTGAGCAAACTGAGCACTTCTCTTTCCTACCAGCAGTAGCTTATCTGCTGCAAATTGTACCCTTTGCCGCTTTGCAGCAGGGAAGTGCAGTATAGGCTCCCAGGAACACCTTGACGTCTGACCATTTAGCTCTTTGCTCACAAGTGTACAAGTTCATCTTAGACTAAAGACATCCATGTGCTTGCATCTGTTCTGGAGGTGTTGTGGTTGACCACATGGTAATAAAAACATTGTCAGGGATGTATTTTGGTCTGTGGGATTATTTTAGGCGTCTCATGCTGTTAATACATACAGTAGCTGCACTCTTGAACCTCACCCTTCAGTTTACATTGTTCTGAGGTTTCCTACATCACTGATCTAATCTGAAAGATTTGACATACATCCTCCAGTTGTTTTCTGCTCAGTGAAAATCTGCATTAACTACAAATGGCCAGTTATGTGCACAGCACGTAAGAAGCAGTTTAAGTTGTGAGTTAGGAGTTTCTTTACTCCTGAATATGGAATGGGTATCTATTTCCTGTCCAGACAACTTGTTTTTATGTATAATTGGGGGCGGTAGAAAGGAATGACATTTACACAGTTGTTGCTGAGACTACTGATCACGTTTCTCAATATATAAGTCAAAAACAAGAGTTCTGGAGAACTCAAAAGCTTTCATACTGTTTTGTGATCCTTGAGGTGACCTAATAGAGTCATTGCCCTAATACGGATTTTGGATTTTTTCTTAAAGACAACTTGGCTACCTTTACTTCTGTTTAGTTCTTTATGGGGAATATCTTTGGTTCAGCGGTAGAACACCTGCTTTGAATGAAGAAGGTCCCAAGTTCAATCACAGGCATCTTCAGGTAGGGCTGGAAAAACTCTTGCCTGAAACCCTGTAGAGTGTCTGCAAGATGGACCCATGGTCTGACTCACTATAAGGCAGCTTCTTATATTCCTAATGCTGCTATCCTATGACCCCTGGGACAGCATCCCAGGGACCATAGGAGAGATCAGATTTCCTTTCTGAGGTGAGACATTGCTCTGACCTCAGAGAAGGAATTGATCTTGATTCTCCTTCACTGCTGCCATGGATCTTTCCATGGCCTTTCCCTCTTTGACATCAGAGAAAGGGAAAATGGACAGATCAGGTGTGTGTGTGTGGATGGAGCAGGGGAGGTGCTGAATATGCAGTATCCAAAGCTCTCTCAGTCCTTCTCCACCCCCCAACATGGCAGAAAATTTAAACCAGCCTGGGAGCAGAAGCCTGGCAAGGCATGTTCCAAGACAAGTATAAGATTTCCCTGGCTTGTACTGATAACTGCAGAAGCTTCCTTGCAAGGACAACTGGCAACATATTTTCCATTAAAAACGCTGGGTAGTTTATTGAGACAGCCTCTGCAATGTGGCAAAAAAAAAGGCGGTCTCCTTAAAATGGACATAATGTGAATTGGCTTTGTGGGTTGTTGAGTCTGAGATAAAGTTCTTAAACTTCTAAAAACACCCTACAATGTTACACACTGTTAGGGTTGAAATGGGAATGCTGAACAACCCAGGATCAAACAGCAATAATTGGATCTGAGCTCTGCAGAAGAAAGGTAAGGCAGGATCACAGAGGCTGGTAGTGACACTGGCCCTGAGATCATGGCTGACAATGGTGTTAAGTGTCACCATCAGCAATGATGATCCTAAAATTGACACAGGAAAAAGGAGGGATACACTACCTTGTGACACACATCATGGAATTGATGGGACAGAATCGGGAGAAAGTCTATCTCAATCAAAAGCATTTGAGTTACCTTTTCAAACTTATCAAAAGGCTTAATATGTGGAATGTACATGAAGGGAGGAAGGATTGATTTGTACCCACTGGCACTGCCTCTGTTCCTAGGTGTGTTCAGTATAACTTGTGAAAAAGCCTGCAAGTGCGCAAATTGTATGCACACAAATTTTGGATGTGTGTACACTTCGTATATAGATGTGTGTACACTTTACTGTTTTGCAAGTTATGCCAAATGCATTTAGCAGGTGCAAGTGAGAGTGATCCTAGTCCAGACTATATACATGTTTATTGTGGGGAGCAGAAGTAGACAGAAGCCCAATAGAAGCTCATTAAATTTCTACAGAAGATGTCTGGCAGTACTGAATGGATGTGGAATCCATACAATGCAAATGAATGGATCAGAAAAGACATATCTTGCAGGCTGCAGCTATGACTGTCATGGTCCTGGATGTCATGCCTTCTCTGGAGGAATCTTCTTCAGAAGAAGGGCTAGAGCTCCTGGAGGTAAACCTAAGCAATGAGAAGCCCATGCCAGGAGACAGACCACGAAGAGTGTGGGCCCTCAGGGGAGATATCTGTGGCCCCTTCCCAACAAGAGGAAGATGGAGGCTGAGGAACTTCCTAGCCCTCAAGAGCCGCGGCATCTCAGAAGAAATGCCAGAACAATCTCTGTGAAAAGAAGTGACTAGTTGCAGAGGAAGGCTCCTTGTGAGTAAAGGCTCCTCCTGAGGATGACTTCCAGAAGCCTCTGATATGCTGCAGCTGTAGTCTGGTAGACATGATTATATAAGTCTTCAGTTGAGACCTGCAGTTGCTAGAACAACACTTTACCTCGGCCCCTGGTACCCTGAAACCTCGCTGGTCCTTGGACTATCCTGTGCTGCTGTCTTTTGGACTCCTGATAAGACCCTGTTTGTGAAGTGTATCTGGCCTCTGCACCCCTCCCCCCAGGTAATACTGGGCTTTGACTTTTTGCTTGCTAATTGACTTTGCCTAAATGGATTTGCCTCAAGCTGAGCCCATTCCAGCCATAATGGGACAATTAAGGTGGTGTGTTTCTCTTCCCAATATGACATTAATACAGATGGCTACACTATAACCAAGAAGGATATCAAAATGAATACATCAGTGCTCCATTACACCTTTCCAAGAGGAATTATGCTCAGGACTTCTCCAAGAACACAATTCACCAATATCCATAGTGATTGTCATATCATCCTCCCCCCCCCTTTTTTTTTTAGCAGCGAATGGCTTCTTGTCCTGAATATACCTGCCCTTCTTCAGTGTATTTGGAACTCCCTGGCAAGTTCCTGTGATCCTCATTCATCAGACCTTTTAGCATAATCACTTTAATTCTAACCATTGCCTGATCGCTTTGCAACAACAGGTTTAACAAGGTTGTTTGTACACATTCTTAAGCTTTACAAGCATTAATTAATTCCCTACAGTTCTTTGCAGGCTTATCAACTCCCAGTCTGAGTTCTTGTATCTTTCCATGTTCATATCTGTATTCAGCAGCAGTTAAGAATTAAAAATGTACATTAGGAATGAAGTATTCTGGGAAAAAATTGAACTGGATAAATAAACCCCGGGGTGATTTTTCATAATAAAAATGGTTTACTACCAGCTAACATATGGTCCTTTACTGAAATATTTCTCTTTGAATGAAATTAGGTGGATTTTTTTTTAAAAAAACTGAGAATAAAGCTAATTTGGCTAAAGAAGCTTCATGAGATCTAATGAGCCAAAGTTTCTATTCAAAAAGTCCTTAGGAAACCTCTTAAAATTGCTGTCTTCAAGCGCTTGTTTCCATTTTTTTAAAAAAATGCGGTATGAAGAAAGTTTGAAGAAGGCTTTTGATTTCAACGTTTTGATCATAACGCTATCCTGCCACTTGGTGTCCTCCTAACCTAAGCTAAACTTTTAAACTGTCTGTTCGATGGATCCGAGCAACACGTGGGCAGTACTTTTCTGTGGTTGTTTAAATTCACTTGGAGACATTAGCATTTTGTGTAAAAAAGAACCGACTGTCTAATTGTTCCAGCCTGTGCCATTTCTTAGTACCATTAACTCCCAACCCCCACAACACAATAATAAGGGAGCCACTTCCCCACAGTACAATCACACAGCATTGTGGAATGGGTGAATATCAGAACCACGTGGATGGGCTGATTGCGTGGGCTTTTTCTGCCAGCCCCCAGAAGGGAGAGTAGTGACGGAGAGGACCTGTGTGGTTGACTCTGTTCATGTGTTTGTTTAATTCAAAGGCATTTCAAGAGGTGTTGGACTACACCATGAAGGAGTGCCCCCCTCCACATTTGTGAGGTTCTCTTTGTCCCCTCGACTATAATGGAATGTCAACAAACACAGATGTGCAAAATTGAGAAATTCCTAGCTACTTCAGCTATGGTGGAATAATTGTGTTGGAGCTTTCCCCCCTCCAATTATGATGGAATTTTAAAAATGTGGTCACCACACTATTATTTATTATTATTATTTAGAATATTTATATACCGCTCCTCATTGAAAATTTTTTGAAGCGGTGTACAAGGTAAAATGAAAATAAAAACAGAATAAAACAGTTAAAACAAAATTTTAAAAGAAGCAAAACAACGACAACACAGAAATCCAAGGCTGCATGTTAAAGAAAGGCTTCTTGGAATAAAGATGTTTTCAGGAGGCGCCGAAAGGAGTACAAGGTTGGAGCCTGCCTGACCTCCAGAGGCAGGGAATTCCACAGGAGGGGCGCCACCACGCTGAAGGCTCTTCCCCTGGTGGATTCCAGTCGGAGGATGGATCTAGGTGGAACCACCAGGAGCAGGCCCTCGGATGACCTCAGTGACCGGGCAGGTTGGTAAGGGAGAAGGCGCTCTCTCAGGTATCCTGGTCCCAAGTTGTTTAGGGCTTTGTACACAAGTACAAGAACCTTAAACCTGGCCCGATAGCGAATAGGCAGCCAGTGCAGTTCCCTCAGCAGAGGAGTTACATGCTGGAAAGGGGCAGCTCCAGACAACAGCCGAGCTGCAGCATTCTGCACTAGCTCCAGCTTCCGGAGCAGCTTCAAGGGCAGCCCCACATAGACCGTGTTGCAGTAATCCAATCTTGAGGTTACCAATGCCTGCACCACCGTGGTCAAGCTATCCCTGTCCAGGAGAGGCCGTAGTTGGCGAACCAACCGAAGATGGTAAAAGGCACTCTGAGCCGTGGCGGCTACTTGAGCCTCCAACGACAGAAACGGGTCTAAGAGTACCCCCAAACTACGAACCTGTTCTTTCAGAGGCAGAGCAACCCCATCCAGAACAGGCAATGAGCCTGTCTCCCGGACTCGGGAACCACTCACCCACAGGGCTTCCATCTTGCCAGGATTTAGTCTCAGTTTATTGGCCCTCATCCAGCCCATTACTGAGTCTAGGCACTGGTCCAGGACTTGCACAGCCTCACCTGATTCAGTTGTCACAGGGAGATAGAGCTGCGTGTCATCAGTGTATTGATGGCATTTAGCTCCAAATCCCCTGATGACCGCTCCCAACGGCTTCATATAGATGTTAAATAACATTGGGGACAAGATGGTGCCCTGCGGCACTCTATAGCTCAATTGCCAGGAGGCCGAGGACTGGTCACCCAATGCTACTCTCTGAAAACGACCCCGTAGGTAGGACCGGAACCACTGTAAAACAGTGCCTCCGATGCCCATCCCACAGAGTCGATCCAGGAGGATACTATGGTCAATGGTGTCAAAAGCCGCCGAGAGATCGAGCAGGATTAACAGGGTTGCATTCCCCCTGTCCCTCTCTCAATAAAGGTCATTCATCAGGGCGACCAAGGCTGATTCAGTCCCGTAACCAGATCGGAACCCAGACTGGAATGGATCTAGATAATCAGTATCCTCCAAGAGTGCCTGCAGTTGCTCCGCCACAACACTCTCAAGTACCTTCCCTAAAAAAGGAGTGTTAGCAACTGGGTGGTAGTTGCCTAATACCATCGGATCCAGTGTGGGCTTCTTCAGGAGTGGTCGCACTACTGCCTCCTTAAGGACAGCAGGGACCACCCCTTCCCGGAGGGAAGCATTTATCACCCCCTGGACCCACCCAGTCAGACCCCCTCGGCTTGCTTTTATAAGCCAGGAGGGACAGGGATCGAGAGGGCAAGTGGTCGGTCGCACTGCTGCAAGCACCTTGTCTACATCATCAGGCCGCAATAACTGGAACTGATCCCACAAAATTGGGCAGATGGTGGCATCGGACACCTCAACTGGAGCTGCACTAAAAACAACGTCAAGCTCGCTGCGGAGAGAAGCGATCTTGTCCTCAAAGTGTGATGCAAAAAGGTCACAGCGGGTCCTTGATGGAGCCAGGGCCCCATTTGCTGGGGAGGATGTTAGCAGCCCCCGGAAGAGCTCCGCTGGACGGCTACTCGAGGACGCAATGGAGGCAGCAAAATAAGCCTTCTTTGCTGCCCGCACTGCCACGCAATAGGCACGATTATGCGCTCTACAGCGTGCTCGGTCATCTTCGCTTTGAGTCTTGCGCCATTTGCACTCCAGCCGACGTCCAGCCTGTTTCATTGACCGCAACTCCTTAGTATACCAAGGAGCAGAGCGGGCTCTACAGGACCGGAGAGGACACTCAGGTGCGATCAAGTCGATGGCCCTCCGCATCTCACCATTCCACAGTGAGGCTAGGGACTCAGCTGGATCACCAGCTCTCTCCACTGGAAAATCCCCAAGAGCATTCAGAAATCCATTGGATTCCATCAGTCTCCTGGGGCGGACCATCCGAATGGGTCCCTCACCCTTGCAGGAGGGTAGTAACGCCGTGAGTTCAAATCTCACCAAGAAATGGTCTGACCATGACAATGGGGTTACTTGGACCCCCCCAATCTTCAGATTTCCCATCTCACAGCTTGGAGCAAAAACCAAATCAAGGGTATGCCCTGCTTTATGTGTTGGGCCAATGACAAACTGAGACAGCCCAATGGTTGTCATGGAGGCCATAAAGTCCCAAGCCGGAGCCCCAGAGACAGCCTCAGCATGAAAGTTGAAGTCGCCCAGAACCACCGTCCTGGGTTCCTCCAACACCACACTTGAGACTGCCTCCGCCAGCTCAGTCAGGGAGGATGCCGGGCAGCAGGGTGGGCGGTATACCAGCAGCATGCCCAATCTGTCTCTCTGGCCCAACACCAGATGCAAACCTTCAAGGCCTGCTCCAAGATGGAGTGGTTTCCTGGTGATAGAGATGGAAGATCTATGAATCACGGTGACTCCCCCACACCGTCCCTCCAATCTATGTTGGTGCTGCACTGAGTACCCAGATGGGCAGAGCTGAGTCAGATCAACCCCACCCAGCTCACCCACCCAAGTCTCAGTAATGCATGCCAGGTCAGCCCTCTCATCCAGGATTAAATCATGAATAAGAGAGGTCTTATTGCGGACCGACCTGGCATTAAAGAGTAGCACCACAAGGAAGGAGGGCTCAGTGGATGAGCTACCAGGTACATGAGAACTAGAGGAGGAGGGTAGAAGGGGAACAGTGTGAAGACACCTGAAACCCGTTCTACGCTGATGTTGCAACCCCTTCCTCCTGCCATATCTCCTTCTGCCCCAAATCACTGGAATAGTGGCTCCCCCTCCATGTGTCCCTGCATCACGGCTTCCCAAAAACGTCTTTACCTACACCACCTATGCACTCACTTACCATTCAAACCCACACTCAGTCATACAAACAACACAGTCACATTTCTCACTTGTGGTAACCAGCCACTGGTCACAGATGGACATCAGGCTACTACCAACTAAGCGATAAAGTGCTTTCCCCCGCCCCCACAATCTCCCTCTCTTAGTAACTGCTAATTCTACTACTACCTGATGTGTGGCCACACTCCTCCCCCTGGCTCTCACACAGGGGAGCCTCCTGCTTCAAGTACCACAGCCTCTCACGTTGGGCAGATGAAGCAGCTATAATTGGTGAAGCCCCCAACCTCTGCCTCAGGGTGGGGAGGACACAAGAAGTAATTATATCATTTCCCATGAGATCCGTGCTCTGACTCAGGGAAACTCTTCTCACACAACTGAGGTAATGGTTCAAAGAAGCAGCGAGTTGACAGCCCAAGGGAAGAGAGAGAAATAGAGAATCACCCTCACCCTCATGGCGTCCCCGAAGGGGCAAACCAAAGGGGCGCACCCCCTTTGGGGACACCCTGACCGGGGCGGCCCGCCGCCTCGTGGCAGGGCAGTTCTTATGGTCTTCAAGCCTCAAGGTCTCAACAGGCTTGGAGACAGCACTCTTCTGCCAATTGGCTGGAGAGAACCTTGGCAGTTGGCTCCACTCAGCAATCAATGGAACTGGGAGGTGGGCGGGGCAGTGGCACAAGCAGCAGGCTGCTGTGGATGGTAGAACAGTCCTCTCCCCCAGTTTTCTTCTCTCACCAGCTCTGAAGTCTTCCCAGCCTCGTGGCAGGGCAGTTCTTAGGGTCTTCAAGCCTCAAGGTCTCAACAGGCTTGGAGACAGCACTCTTCTGCCACTATCAATGGCTTTTAGTCATGATGGCTATAAGGTTTTGTTAGTGTCTTAATGGAGTAGATATGTTAAAGGAGGTGAGTTTGGAGATAGTTAAGGGGGCAGTATTATTAGGTCCTTGTGGGTCAATGTGTAACATGGCAGTACCTTTGATGTAAAGATAGAAATATGTGGGTAAAAACAAGTGAGATAGTTTTGTGACTAGAGCAAAAAACTAAAGAAATGAAGAAGGAACACTATTGCAAACAAGATCCTCTTTCCTTCGGAAGTCTGATGTCTTTTAAAAAGGATCCACTGAGATTTTTCTTAGGTGTTTCTCTAAATTCTAGGGCCAAATTACATTCCATACAGGGAGAAAAATAGCCCTTATCTAGTAGGACTTCGGCATCTGGTTTTGACTTGAACATCAAGTTGTTCTGTATTAAATAACAACAACAACAGCCGTGTAACACTTGTGCCAAAGTCTCACAGCCTAAATACATAAAAAAAATTAGGAAGTGTTACTATATGCCAAGCAGTACAAATGCCTCAGGCATTTTCTAACAGCTAATTATTTCTGTGTTCTATAGCTCAATGAAATGAATCGATATGCATTGTGCACAGTTGTAAATGGTTAATAATTTAAATTCTTTCTTTCTGTTTTGAGATTGAGGCAGCCAGCCAAAGATTCCCCAACCTGTCCATTCTCTGAGGAATGCTAATCAGCTTTCCAGCACCAGAAGGCTACAAAATCCAAGTGCTAATTAGTCTCAGTTAATAATGCTCGGTAATTCCTTGGAGGAGGTTTAGTTTTAACTTGGACTTGCTCAGACATATTTATGGGGTATTATTGTGATGAGTCATGAAAACATTTGATTGAAAGTTATGAATATGTTTCCCCTTTTACTTCAAGGGAGAGATATGTCACTGTTGTGCAAATTTTTGCTGAAGTCAGGTGATTCAAACAGAGAAGAACTGTCCAATTACTTGGCTACTTCAAGGCCAGTTCCAACATCACTTTCCATAAGGTGCTGATCAATGTAAAGTGTGGTAGCGCTACCTTATTGTTATAGCCTCATTTTCCAGAGCTATTCATATTACAGTGATTTTTTGAAGATACCCATGAAGTGTTCTGGCTCATTCCCTCCAACATTCCACTAGCATCATGTTATGTTTCATGTGTGGCGAACACCTCCCCCCAGACCCTAGCATATATGCAATATTTCTAGATTGCCTACTGTCTCCAACCAGTTAATTGTCATGGACTTAGACTGAATAGCTTTTAGAGGAATGGAGTTCTCTCTCTTATATAGGGTGACCATATGAAGAGGAGGACAGGGCTTTTGTATCTTTAACAGTTGTATTGAAAAGGGAATTTCAGCAGGTGGCATTTGAATGCATGTAGCACCTTGTGAAATTCTCTCTTCAGCACAACAGGTAAAGCTGCAAGAGCTATACTAGAGAGGAACCTTATACAAAGGAGGGCTGGGCTCCTGCAGCTTTAAATTTTGTGATGAAGAGGGGATTTCACCAGGGGCTGCATACATACAAATGGCACCTGCTGAATTTCCCTTTTCAATACAACTGTTAAAGATACAGGAACCCTGTCCTCCTTTTCATATGGTCACTCTTATCTTATACAGCTTTTATAAGTCTTGGTCTGTAGAACTTGGGCTCATCAGTCATATATGGTAGTCCAACAGAGACTTGACAAACCTCTTGTTTTTGTGGCATGTCTGGAATTTAAATGGGGACAAGGGTTTGTTCAGCACCTGATGGCGGCAATAGGTGGCTAGTAGGCTGCATTCAGCTTGATAGTTTTTGGAAGCCTGTCATTGAATTTGCAGGCATTATATTCAGGAAACAGGATCAGAGGGTAAGGTAAGCGGAACAGTGGTGATGTCTGAGAAGTAAAAAGAAAGGGAAAGAAATACAAGGAAGGGATGGGAAATTTGAGAGGGGAAAATTTCTCTACATTCCCTGGACCAAACAACTTCCACTGCTCTGCTTGTTGTAGATAATGAGTGTGGACATTTTTCCCATTTACGCCACAGCAATTTGCTGTCTTAGACTACGGCAGATATTTGAACTGATTCTGGCTTTTCAGGATGAGAATAGGTGTCCTGGGAATTCACTGGAAATGTGATGCTTCATCATTTGGGCATTTCGTGTTTTGGGGTGTCACAGAGCATAACATACAAAAGCTTCACAGGATAACAAATGTATCTCCCTCTGCCAAAGTCCTCAAAGCCATTAATGGCTACATGCCCCTTATTTTGTTCTACCAGCATCATTTTGCCTCTGTCAGTTCTGTATTATAAAGGACAGGACCAGCCAACAAGGGATAAGGTTATAAACCATGCACACACAACCTTTTCAGCCCTGAGGGCCACATCAAGTATCTGCCGAGTGGTGGGGGCTACACACACACACACACACACCCACCCCACAAGCCACTCACTCAATTCTAACTTCTGCACAAGAGTGTTTCAGGGCCAAACTACACAATATGCTCATTGTGCAGTCTGTAGCTGAGGCTTGCCTTACTTTTTACTCTTATGTAAGCACACATGGCACTGATTTGAATTTGGATCATGGTGCTCTGGATGGAGAAGATTAAACCTTCACCATTTCTGCCCCCAAATTGCCCCCCCCGGTAAAAAAACAATCTCCATTGGAATCAATGGAGGCTTCCCCTCCTTTTACTCCATGCCCTGTGGGAGATATTTTGGGGGAAGTGTGTGAGGAGGAGGTTTAACGCTCCCCTCCTGGAGCATGTGGTCCTGATCTGAATGGGGCTATGCATGCTTACATAAGAGTAAAAAGTAAGGCAAGCCCCAACTACATGATTTGTGTAGCATGTAGTTTAGCTCTTAGAGGCCTGGCACTTGCTTTGATAAATAAAACAATCCTCTGAGAAACCTCAATTCTGAAACCATCCAGACATCCAGGAATCCTGGCTCCTAGCCCATCTCCTTCCTCTAATCCTCTGTCTTGCTAAAGGTTCCTGACTTCCTACACTCGATTAACGGGAACATTTTCAGGAAAAAAACAGAAAAAAGAAAAACATTGTGGAAATTAGCTCTATGCTTCCTGCCATAGAAGTCCTGTTCCTAGAATGTCCTGTGTCAAATAATAATAATAATAATTGTGCATTTATACCTCGTAGGACACACAATGACATTTGTTGCAGTATTTTGGATAAAGTGGAATAAAAAGCAAGAAATGACATGAAAGGGGTATATGGAATATGTAATGTGCCCCAATATTTATCAGTGCACTTCAATATTGCTATAAAGTAATACAGTAGATCTAGCTCTAGGAAGCGGGCAGGAGCCATTGAGCATGGCTTTCTAGGATGCTCTAGGAATGAGGTCTCCTCTTGCTGCTCTTTTCTGGTTGTTCCCAGAAACACTAAATCTTTGGTGCTCCAGTGGTGGGTCTCACTTGCGGAATGGAACTGGTGGGCAAAGTGTTCCTCCTATTGGATACTGTCCACATTATGCTAAAGTTCTTTGACCCCATTTTGGGTTCCAATTTCCCCATTCTTTTTGAAAATCTGTCATTATCTTGTTCACTCCCCGCCTCTCATCTACATACTAACGCTAAAAATAATTCCCATGCTTTCTAAAAGAAATATTACCATTTCTTTAGGAATTTTGACCATGCATCATCTTCATTCTAATTAGGTTAGAAGATTTCCTACTATCACTTGAAACTAGGGGGTTTCTGGGCTATTTTAGAAGGTCCAGCGACTCATTTAGTTTACATGAAGACAGATAGATTGTAGTTGACAGCGAAGACTATAAGGTACGTAAATGTCACCTTTCAGGCTACGATTGTGCCCAAAGGCATACTCTGTTATATTATGTAGCAGCTTGCTGATAAAGAATGGTCCCAGAAACTTTCCATAATGGATACGTTTTGCTTGGCACAGCTATGTTGAAATATATGAGAAGGTAATGCGCTTTCATGGTGAGATATCTCTATGGAGGCCATGCTGTAATTCACAAGCAGCAGCAGGAACAGGTTACTGAATCCCAGTCAGAATCAAGAGGCTGTCATTTCAATCAATCCATCAAAGAGAGAAAAACAAAAAACAAAGGCAAAGCAATGACTTTATGCCTTTTAGGGAAACACACACACACACACACAATGCTAAAAGGAACTTCCTCTCTTCATGTCAAGGTTGCTTCTTGAATTCCATAAATCAGGGGAGTTGAATTTCTTTCAGTCCCAGGGACAAATTCAATTTCAGAAAAACTCTTGGGGGGTGGGCACATTTCAGTGGTGGGTGGGGCCAAAGGCAAGAGGGGCATGATGAAGGGGGTGGGACCCAAATCACCATATTTTAGCTTAAAGCTCTTAAGAGAGGCATTCCAACCTTTTAGAATGGGGGAAAATGCACAAAATCCAGAAAACCACCTAACAGTGGACTGTGGATTGGGAGCCCAGGTGGTTCAATGCTGGCTTGAAGAGCTGACCCCTGCCACAGATTGATATAGGGAAGATTCTTATTAGTATGGTTCTCAATCCTGGATTTTGGAACGCACCACCCTAGTCCTCTGGATTTTGCTTGGTGCACCAAGGTCTTCTTGCACATTGTGTGAAGGGCCATGCTTAATTGCAATGAGATAGGTCAGGGAATCTCTAGTCTGTATACACAGCAGCACATCTTCATGGGGGTCTGTAATTGTTTTCCAAGTACCTTTTTTATAAGAAGGAATAACGAAGAAGGAGACACACAATGGTGGAAAAATTAGAAAGTGGGCTGCTTTTTCCCTTGCCACTGAAGGAGCCTTCTGGGCCAGGGCAGGAAGGGCAAATGTCTTCACCCTGATCCAGGTTCACAGGATAATTTGCACTTCATTTCAATCTGCAAACCGCAGAAAATGTCAAACAATCTCTAAAGTCAACTGCAGCGTCGTCTTGCACATGTTAGAAAACACAACAAAATGTGTTGCTTCTGTCAAGCCAATGCAATTTACACTTATGTTAATTGGCTCAGGCACCCATTGATACGGGGTAGATTGATACCTATCCTTCCATATATACTGAAAGACTGCTAGAAATAGCATGCAACATAGTTTCTTACAACGTAGGTTTGTCTATACACCCTTTTCAGCCTGTTCTGGCTGTGCAGTGGTGCTGCATTATTTATATGACGCAGCCGTCAACTTGCCACCGCATTGGGCTTCTCCCCACAAAACTGTGCTTTTTCACAGTGTTGATTTACTGTTTTAAGTTGCTCTGAGGTCACCACATTCTTTCCTCTGTCTGTCAGTGGTGGCCTCACTTTCGGTTTAGCCGGTGGGTGTTCCTGAGGGGTAGGTCCAGGTATGCGTGGGGAGGCAGGGCATTGGGCAGGGGGGTAGGTAGGCTTAATGAGGCAGATGGCCACAGGTGCTGCAACTTTTCTAGCTGGATGCTCCTGCTATCGAGATTTACTTTTCCCTCCCCACAACTGTGATGCTGTGGGGTTTTGTGGGAACCAAGCAGCATTGTAAAGACACCCCGCTATTGTTAAATCCAGGGAAGGACAGTCTATCATAACATCTTAGATGGGAAAAGTACCTTTGTCCATAGCAGGAAGCTCCTCTCAATTCAATTCCCCCCCCCTTTTTTTAGCTTTCATGATCAAAACCATCAGAACACTAGAGACCTGTTAGTTTGTACATGGAACACACACACTTATTGAACATCATGGTGGAGAAAGTGAACACAGTTAGAAACTTCCATTGCAATTTAAGGATGTTATCTCAGCTTACCGTCCAGTCTACGTTTCCCTCGGATTGCTCTTGCCAGCCACGTAGGCCAATTCCCATGAATTGCTTCTGCTTTCTATCCTTTCTTCCTGCTTCACTCAGCAGTGAGGTAATTTTTGACATCACAGCTGCTTCCATGATGTCATAAATTATGAAGTCACTATTGCCAGATTGTTCACAGGTGGGTCAAAGAGCAGGAAATGGCTGGTTCAAATTATTTGAGACTTCTGTAGAAGAACAGATAAACCAGGTGTATTTGGAAAACTTGATTACATGTGGACCCAGGAATTAAGCGCAAGATCTTGAGTTTAATTAGGGCCACAATATTAACAGTCATTTCAAGGCTCAGCAGCAGTATGATATTTCCTTGTTCTAATTGAATGTCCAACTACAGGGAATAATAACAATATGAGAAGATAGAGACTAGACCTTGCTTACTTCATCCCCAATATGGTGCTGAGCATTGGAACAGTGAAGAACTGGTCCTGGCAGGGCCAGTGCCAGGCTATTTTGCGCCCTAGGCAAGGTGAGCTGCTTTCACCCCCACCCCACTGTACCCCCCCACCCCAGGTAGGTGGAGACAGGCGGGGATGGAGGCCGTGATACCTTTCACTCGCCCCCTCACCTCGCGTGATGTACCTGGAAGTGCGACACGAAGCAACAGGCGGGGCTGTTGACTGGGGTGGGGCACTCTGCTAGAGTGGCTCTGACTGGAAGGGCGGCTCCAGGCATTCCGGACGTCAGAACGTGGAGTCATCCGCCTGCCCCAGCATCCCGGCTTGGCTTTGGCTGGGCGGGACGCTGGGGTGGGGTGGGGTGGACAGCTCCATATTCTGACATCTGGCGTGCCGGGATGCCAGAACATGGAGCTGTTTGCCCTCCCTCCCCCAACCCCAGTGTCCCGGCTTGGCCAAGCCAGGGATACTGGGGTGGGGGGGCGGAAGGGCGGCTTCAGAACAGCGCGCCTGGAAGCTGCCCCTGCTCAGCTAGAGCGGCTCTGGGAGTGGGAAGGCGACTTCTGGGTGCGGCGTTCAGTGCCCCCCTTACCTTGGCACTCTAGGTGGCCACCTGACTGGCCTCTATGGCAGTGCTGGCCCTGGGTCCTGGTGCCTCAATCCCTCATAGCTAACATTTTGCCAAGAGAGGCCTGGCTGAGTTACCTCTTCTCCCAGCCAATTAGCTTTGGATAAGTGAGGTGGTCAGGACCCAAGGTGGTTCTGGTCCTGAGAGCTGGGAGAAGAGCATTTTACAGGTGGGCAACTTGTGTCCCTCCAGATATCGTTGGACTGTAACTCCCATCAGCCCTAGCCAGCATAACCAATGGTAAAGGCTGATGGAAGGTGCAGTCCAATAGCATCTGGAAGGCTATAGGGTATCCAGCTCTGCTCTGACCAATGCTTTGGAGTGCTAAAAGATGTCCCTTACTTCCTATTCCCCTCTTAATTCATTGACCCTGAGTCTATTTAAGTATCTTGCCTGAATTATCAGAGTATTTCTTCAGTTCAAGCCAAATGGGCTTCTTCCGACATTGTATTGGGAAGCAGGTAACCCCCCTTTGTTCTTACGTTTATTCTTTCAAACCTGTATAAACTACATCAAAGTGGATTAAATGTTAACATATTTTGTTACATCCTTGAACTACTCTTGTGATAAAATTCATTTAGGGTGCATTCCTAAATGAGATGCGCCCTGGGTACTTGGAGGCTTAAGAGTATTCTATGCAGAGTGGGAGGTGCCATGTGCCTCCTGCTCTACATTTTAGCTAGATGGCCAATTTTGATGCTTTGGGGAGCGAAGGAGGCTGGGGTGGTCATAGGATTTCTCATATGGCTGCTGTCCCGGTCTTTTACCCTGCCCTCCCCCAGGAATGCCTCCTCCCCCAGATCATCTCCATGCTCTGTTTGCAAGTGCAGAGGGATAGCCAGCATGGTTCGTTTGTGCTGGCTGTGAGGCGGCGGGGCCAGGGCCTGAGGTTTCCTGGCTCCCAGCTCAGAGCCCTGTCTATGAGCTCAGAGCCAGGAAACCAAGCAATCCTATTGTCCCCTCAATCATCCCAAAAGCAAGGTGCTGACTTCCTCAGGAGTTAGCCTCACCAAGGAGAAGGTGACTTTACTTCTGAGCAGACATGTATATTGTTGCATTTTCAGCTAGCTGTTCCTTGAGGAGAAGAAATCAAAAGGACAAAAGAGAGCATTGGGAAGTCTTGAAAATATATTCCCAACTTATTTTTGTTCAAAGGGCGGGGGAGGGGAAGCAGCATTGTATTTACTCTTCAGTCACTGGGCAGGGCACACACACACAGAGAAGATAGAAGTGTGTGTGTGTGTGTGTGTGTGTGTGTGTGTGTGTGTGTGTGTGTGTGTGTTATTCACAGATTCACATCTCTGCATTAGCAATCACTATTAAAAAAAACCCAAACTACCCGATCTTGGTCAGTGGAGGGTGAAGCCAACAGGAATGAATTACTTCCTTGCTGGTGCTGGGTCCACCCTTTGCTGATGTAACTTTCCTTTCCTCTGAAGCCACTCCCCCCCCCCCCCCGCAACCCAGAATAGTACCCAGTTTTAGGACACAGTGAATCCCCCAAATGCAGGGAAGTCACAATAAAGGGAAAATTTGTCACAAAGGGACTTTTTCTTGTGCATTTGTACTGTAGCCAATAAATAAAGAGAATTTAAAGATGTTACACATCATGTATAATAAGACAGGACTTCACAATGATGTGCTATCCCTACTTCATCTGGGAATTGCAAAGTAAGCCAGTACAGTAATATCCATAACTGTCCATTATGTTCATTGTTCTCTCTGTAGAAAAATTAAAAAAAACACACACACCACACGATTCTTTCCCTGTTCTTCACAGTGCTTCAGGGATACTTGGCTTGATTGGCAGTATTTCTTCCCCAGGCTTCTAGTGAATGCTGCCTTTTGCAACATCCAGTCATTTTTATTATTTGATGGGAAGCATTATACCAGGGTTATAATTTTTAGGCAACTGAATGAATGTTTTGTCCCCATTTAAAAATAATGGTGTTGTTTGACTACTGACCCTTTTTCGTTGCTAATGAGTTTTTCTGAGTGCAAGTGATGAGTTTACCTTGCCCTCCCCCACACCCATCCTTAATTATAATATTGAATGCATGTTGGGAAATAACATATCTTGTTTGTATTCCATTGGAAAGTGTTTCAGTTTTGCACAGTAGTTTCCATCAGGTAATTCAGGCCTCTCTCCTGCTTTCTTCATCCTTCACCACTTTTCTTCTCTACTTTAAAACCCTTTAAACTTATATCTTTTCTAGATATGCAACATTCTCTTCCCCTCCTTATTGTTTTACTATGATTTTATTAGATTGTAAGCCTATGCGGCAGGGTCTTGCTATTTACTGTTTTACTCTGTACAGCACCATGTACATTGATGGTGCTATATAAATAAATAAATAATAATAATAATAATAATAATAATAATAATAATAATAATAATGTAAGTTGCAGGATGAGTAATGGTTTCTAAGGAGATTTACATGGAAAATCTCCCCTCCCCCTGGCCGTAATTTCTGCTTTTCATCATCATTCCTTAAATATTTCCAATTGTTATAAAGGCCATAGAAGGCAGAAAAATCAACACAACAATCAATAATAATAATAATAATAATAATAATAATAATAATAATAATAATTCCAATTGCTTTCCACAATCTAAACCTGAGATACCTAACCCAGCATCAAAGCCAAGCTCAGGAGCTCACTGTCATAGCCAAAGTTCATAAAGAATCAGAACACTATAAGCAGAGCAAAGCTTTTGAGTCTGGTATTCTTAGGGATCTCTCTCTCTCTCTCTCTCTCTCTCTCTCAAAAAAGGGTGAGACAATTCAACAGATTAAACTTCATTCATACCTGAAGATAGCCAAAATTTCCATCAAGAATGCTTCCAGAAACCTGAATGGTTACAGTATTCTTCATCAGCTGATGCAGCTTTTTGCTGTGCTTGTTAAAATTTCCAACCCAATGCATAGAGAAGGAGTGAGGGGAAAGATCACTACCTGTCCCTTCTCCTGGCCTGGTCCTCGCATCCTCTCCACCAGTGAGTAAGGGGTGGGGGAAAGAATTGGCTGGAGCTGTGCTCCTCCCCCCAAATGCCCCATTTAGAAATGTGGCTGCCCCACCTAGCAGAGAAGGCTGGCTTGAGGGGACTACAGAAGGAATGGTGAGTATTTGGAAATAGCACCCCCCTTATATGAATGGGGGAGCAATGTAGGATCCAAGTCATTATGTTTGGTATATGTTGGTTTCATCCCATGTACCTGTTTCCCTCGAATTATCCCCTACAGCGTAAAGCTGTTGTTGTTGTTGCTAGCTGAATCACACCCCAGGCGGCAGCGCTCCTAAGATCCTTTGAATACCAGGAAAAGGGTTTAAGGGGGGAAATGTAAAAAATCATTAAAAATAACGGATAACCCAATCCGATTTGAATTTGGTATGCTTAAAGCGCTCCTTAATATCTATTACTATGCCAATTTTGATGTCTTTATCTTTAAAACTTATGCAGATGTAAGCATTTGTTTACTTTGAAGTTTAAGCGTATCAAATCCTCCTGCTGCGCCCCCAGTGGCCGTTCAGAAAAAAACAAATGATTTGCTCCTAAACAGGTAGCAAAATAGGTTGATTCTTTTGGCTTTATAGCACAATTAAAGCAGGATGCATGGGAGTACTTCCCAGTCAAAGCAGATTATAAACTGGAAAACTTCAGAGTCCTTTGCACGCAATTCGCAGTATAACCCTGGTGTGATGAAGTTATGTCACTCTCCAGTTATATTCCAGCCCACTTCAACGAAGTTAAGGAAAATGTATTTCAAAATCTTTATTATCTTTAAAACCTCTGAAGAATAAATTAGGTTTATTTGTTTGTGTATTTATTTACTGTGCTTTTAAATCACCCAATAAATGAAGTTCACTGGGCGATGTACACTACATTAAAACATATAGTACAAACATTAAAACAAAAGCAAACAAAAACAGTGCAGAATAGAACCAAGATAAAGCCAGCAGCAAAGATTAAAACCACTACAACATCATAAAACCATCTTAAAAACAGCAGCTGACAAGAGTACTAAAAACAGTTCTTAAAATGCCTTGGAGAATTAAAGGATCTTCAAGCCTCTCTGGGGAGAGCATTCTGCAAATGGGTGTCACCACTGAAAAGACTCTGTCTTGTAGCCACCCATCTCATCTCATTTGCTGGGGGCATCTGGAGGAGGACCACCAATGATGATATAATGTTCAGTTGACAGCTCAAGGATGTTGACAAGGTGCTTGGACAGGTCCGCGCAACCACCTCTGTACTGGATCCTTGCCCCTCATGGCTAATAAAAGCTAGTAGGGATGGAACAGCCGGCTGGACCAAGGAGGTGAGTGGTCCCAGACCGTCTGAAAGAGGCGGTAGTGAGACCACTCCTGAAGAAAACTTCCTTGGACCTGGAAAATCTTAGTAACTACAGGCCGGTAGCAAATGTTCCATTCCTGGGCAAGGTCCTTGAGCGGGTGGTGGCAGGCCAGCTCCAGACACTCTTGGATGAGACTGATTATCTGGATCCATTTCAGTTGGGTTTCAGGCCTGGCTTTGGCACAGAAACAGCCTTGGTCGCCCCGTATGATGACCTATGTTGGGAGAAAGACAGGGGGAGTGTGACTCTGTTGATTCTCCTTGATCTCTCAGTGGCTTTCAATACCATCGACCATGGTATCCTTCTGGAAAGTCTGGCTGAGTTGGGAATGCGGGGCACTGCATTAATATTATCTTCTCAGTTTTCTTCCTTCATATAACCCCCTGCATGTTAATGTCTCCTCATTTGCTTAATAGAATCATATTCTCTGGAACAACAATTTAAAGATTTTCATGCCTTTTATGTTAGACTCGAAATGCAATTTATCCTACTTTCATATCTTTGCAATGTTAGCCAATAAGTGTATTATCTGGGAATCTTGCCCAACTCTCTCTTTTTTTAATCC
Organism: Elgaria multicarinata webbii; assembly: GCF_023053635.1. Classification (NCBI taxonomy): domain Eukaryota; kingdom Metazoa; phylum Chordata; class Lepidosauria; order Squamata; family Anguidae; genus Elgaria; species Elgaria multicarinata. Next base: position 97,842,956 of record NC_086172.1, read on the forward strand.
TCTACTTATCCCCCCCTTCCCCAGTTTAAAAACTTGCCAAGGACATTTCTCCTCTTTTCAGCAAGATGTATCTTGGCTTGTATAGATGAGGAAACTACTAATATCTCAGGACTTCATTAGTTGTTCTGTAAACAGATGGACAGTTGAGCATCTTTCATTTCTGAGGACCTGGGGTTCATATATATTGGCTTAATTTACTGGCTAGCCATTCTTTTTAGTCCCTATCAACCCCCTCCCCCATATCATGGGCATTTCCAGAGAACTTTATGGAAGGGAACGGGTCTCCTGTCATTTCAGTATGCTGGGCTTTTGAAGAAGACAAACATGGTGTGAATCTCTACTGCTGCTTCGGCCTTCTGCAAGAGCCTGACACAAAGTTTATTTACTTATTTATTTATTGCATTTTTATACTGCCCAATAGCCAAAGCTCTCTGGGCAGTTCACAAAAAATACTTTGAATGGTATAAAATATAAAACAAAGTATAAAACAAACAGTATAAACACATGATATAAAATACATTCTAAAACCACAACCAGGATAAAATCAGCAGCAGGGCAGAAATACAAATTTAAAATAGAAATTTAAAACAGCCAAGTTAAAATTAAATGTATAGGCTGTTATATACTGAAAGAATAAAAAGGTCTTCACCTGGCATTTGAAAGAATATAGTGTAGGTGCCAGGCGAACCTCCTTAGGGAGCTCATTCCACAGCCGGGGTGCCACAGCTGAGAAGGCCCTCCTCTGGGAAGCCACCTGCCTCTCTTCCTTTGGCAGGGGCTCATAGAGAAAGACCTGAGGATGACCTTAGGGTACATCCCTATGGCAGGTACATATGGGAGGAAGCATTCCTTCAAATAACCTGGCCCCAAGCCATTTAGGGCTTTGAATGTTAATACCAGCACTTTGAATCGGGCCGGGACCTGGACTGGCAGCCAATGAAGCTGGAAGAGGAGTGGTGTGATATGGTCTAGTTGGCCAGTCCCTGTTAGTAAATGTGCTGCCCTGTTTTGTACAGGTTGAAGTTTCTGGACCATTTTCAAAGGCAGCCCCATATATAATGCATTGCAGTCAGGGCTGGTGCCAGACTATTTTGCGCCCTAGGCAAGGTGAGCTACTTTCACCCACCCCCCCACCCCAAAAAATGCCAACTTTGATTTTTAAGAACATATGTTTCCTGGAAAAAATAAGAAGCACAAAACTTGAAACTGCTAAATTTATTTTAAAGTGCAAGAAATACGTCATGCCAATTATAGCAAACAAATTGGAAAGGAACGTCTATCGGTCTAAAATGCATTATTTAATAGGAATATCACCTCCAAATCATCCCCCCCAACTCACACGCATGCGCGTGCACACACACACACACACAGCATCACTTACTCCAAACAAACATGCATGAACACATGCATTCACTCAAAAGAACCCTGCACCCCATTCACCCATACATTCTCTCTCTCTCTCTCTCTCTCTCTCTCTCTCTCTCTCTCTCTCTCTCTCTCTCTCTCTCTCTCTCCCGGGAGCTGCCCCACTCCAGCGTCCCTGGCTTCACTTCGGCTGGGTGGGCACGGGGTGCCATCTTGCCCACTCAGGCCCAGCTGAATCCTCGGGCTGGGCTGGCTCAAGCCAATGCGGGTGAGTGCTGCGCTGCGCCCGGCGCCCCTCTTAGCTTGGTGCTCTAGGCGGCCGCCTGAGTGGCCTCTATGGTAGCACCGGCCCTGATTGCAGTAATCCAAACAAGAGGTTGTAAGAGCATGGATAACTGTGGCTAAGCTATCTCCATCCAGATAAGGGTGCAGTTGGTGTATCAGCCTAAGCTGATAAAAGGTGCTCTTAAGTTAAGGATCGTTCCCCTCCCACCCTGCCAGATTCTCTGCAATTTGCTGAAAAGTTGGTGGATCTTTGCATTGCATGGCCACAGAGAAGAGGTGCTTACGATTTGTGGATCATGCTAAGGACCTCCTCAATAAATGGTTCCCAGAGCTGCCCAAGAAATAGCAATCTATATTGTGTCCTGTTATAATCTACTGATACTGATTGATGGTTGAGGCAGAGTTTAGGTTTTGATCCAAGTGAACGAACTGAAGCGAAATCCAAGCAAAACTGAAATGGTGGTTAGAAGACCATGTGGAGGAGTGAAGATAACTAAAATCAGTGTGGACTAGCCTCCATTGGTCACTCAGGCTCATAAACTAAGAATTTTCTTCGAAGCACCAGTTCATCTGAATCTTCAGGTAGTGGCATAGTTTGGAATAAGAACATAAGAGCAGCCATGCTGGATCAGACCGAGGTTCCATCTAGTCCAGCATCCTGTTCTCACAGCTGTCCACCAGAAACCCACAAATAGGACATGATTGCAACAGCACATACCCCTGCATTCGTGCTCCGAGCAGCTGATACACAGAGGCATACGGTCTCAGATACTGGAGAGTACTAAATGCCCACCATGACTAGTAGGCATTGATAGCCTTATCCTCTATGAATTTGTCCAATCCCCTATTAAAGCAATCCAAAGTGGTGGCCATCACTACATCTTAAAGAAGTGAATTCCATAGTTTAACTATGTGCTTTGTAAAGAAATACTTCCTTTTATTGGTCCTGAATCTCCCACCAGTCAGCTTCATGGGATGACATCAGGTTCTTGTATTATGAGAGCGGGAGAAAAATGTCTCCCTATCTGCTTTCACCACGCCATGCATAATTTTATATATCTCTGTCAAGTTTCCCCCACTCGCCTTTTCTTTAAGCTAAACAGTCCCAGATGTTTTAACCTTTCCTCATGGGGGAGTTGCTCCACCCCCTTGATTGTTTTAGTTCCTTTTTTTTTTGCACTTTCCCCATCTCTACAATATCCTTTTCTAGGTGTGGCGACCAGAACTGTACGCAATATTCTAAATGTAGTTGCACCATAGATTTGTATAATGTTTCTCAGAAACTTTTCATCTTTTAGGTATAAATTAGCTGATGATCACACTGACAGCTGTGTGGTGGTCCAGAAATTAGCCAATTTGGTTACTTTTGGTAGTTTCATTGATTTAGCCTTTGGAATGTTAATTTATGGGCTTTGTCAATAAATGGAAGCTCAAAGAACTGTGTAGTGAGTTAATCCCTGTAAGAGGATTCCCTGCTTAAAGGAACACACCTGTCCATTTAGACCTGGAAAACTGTGCTAAATTCTGCTTTATATTTGGGCTAAACGAAGACAGGTTATGATTTAATCATTTATCTTAAATTAGGTTGTTTTTCTTACCCTGGTTATTAGATACATTGCTTCAGTTTGGGCTACTATAGTCATTCCTTTATTTACTTAAGAATTATCAATTTGTAACGTATATGTAGAAGAAACTCTACTATCAGTCATTAACCTGGAAATATTGTTATTGTTATGTTGAAACTTCAGTAAATTTCATTACATTTTAAATTAATTGGTTTGATATTTGACTAAAATATACCAGAACATGGTGTTGTAACACATTTAAAAAGCTCCATAGAACAACCACAACTTAAAAGGGGCACAGAGCCCAACATACACATTCAAAGCAGGAGAGAGGCAAAAACATGTAAAATTAATGAATGTAGAACAATTTCCGGAGGGGTAGCCATGTTAATCTATTGCAGAAAAGGGATGAAATTGTCTTGTAGTACCTCAAAGATTTATTCTGGCCTAAGCTTGCATGGACTAGAGTCAATAGTAAAAGTAATCTACACGTGTATGAAAAATAAACCCAAGTTAGGGATTCTGTTATCTAAATTATGTTTTTAGGGGAGATGAGAATATAGCTCTTACATGTTTATCTATGTATTTATTTATTCATTTACTGCATTATATATATATATATATATATATATATATATATATATATATATACAATTTATGTTTTTTGCATGATCAAGTCTTCAAATGAGGGCGACATCAAAGAAAGGAAGGATAAGAGACAATCCACTGGATGTCACCCTTTGCTTAGACCTGCATTATGCTGTGCTTATAGCATTGGGAAGAAAGGATAGATATTTACATACAGTTTAAGGCCTTTTGGTTGTTATTATGTGAAGGTTGCTTATCTGCTGCTTAGAATGTAAAGGCAATATTTGTTTTTAAGTTCTTAAATTTTAATAATGAAACTCTTACTGTCTGTCTGTGTCTGGCAGCTTGTTATAGTTCTGTTTCCTGCAGCATAAACAGGTGTTTGTGCCACTATGGCTAAAGGTGTTTCCCGATATCAGCTTTCTCATTACTTGTGCAGCTGACTGGCATATTGAGATGCCAGAGTGCAGGTGTACTAAGCACCCATAAGCAAGATGCCAGCTGAACTTCATTGCTAGTCCAAATGTACTAAAAGTGGGGGAGTGGGCTGGGCTGGAGTGGAGGTGGCTGGTGGTAAAAACAGCAGCTAGCTCTAGTAGCTCCAGATCCCATAATAGAACAGGTACCTCTTCTGTGAAGTCCCAGTGGTAGGGGGGGGGGGATGAGCACGAGTACATGGAATAAATGGCTGTATCTGAGTATGTATTTAAAAGATTGCTATATGGTGTGTTTTCTGCACAAAATGTTCCTCCCGTAACAATGGAAAAGCCCTGATCCTACTGTGGTCTTATGAAGATACATGCATGCACGCACACACATAAACAACCCTCACCGCCCCCCCCCCCCCCGTTCTGGCATTGAAACTGCCATCCATGAACATATATAAGGGTGGGATTGTGGGTGACAGATTCTAGCCCTGACTGTCACATATTCATTAGAAGGTTTTCAGGTTCTGGTCTAATGAATTCCAACTCAAATGAGAAAGTTGATGTTCATTTTGTTCTACAGATGCCCCAGGTATGTTGGTTCCACTTGCTCTTTGCTTGAAGATTTACAGTTGGAATTGATCATAAACAATATTCTATTATTGGTTTGTCTTTCAGGGGTGTCTTGGGTATTTATTTATTTATTACATTTTTATACTGCCTGATAGCCGAAGTGGCAAGTGAATCAGGGCACATGCTGCATTAGATGATGCCTGGAGTTGTTCTGTTTCTGACCATTTAATTATCCCACAGAACCCAATAGATTACTGACTATTCACAAGACTCATTTTGGATGCTCCTTGGTTGCTTCATGTCTGCAGAAGTTTGCATGTAGTGGTCAAGATTAGAGCATTCCTTCACATCACTCATCACACAAGCCATTTACTCAAGCGGTGCATTATAGCGTGACAGTTTTTGACCCTAAGTAAATATCCTCTTGAAAGTCATTTCACTAGGTGCCAATGAACCAAAGTGCTCATTAATTGGAGCAATGTCCCGTAATGCTCCATTTGAAGCAGCAATTCAAAATCCATCATACGTAGGTTTTGTTTGCCTCCATTCCATTAAGCTGTCATGGGATGCTTCTGTTTTGGTGACATTTCATTTTGCAAAACTGTTCTGGGTCAGAAACTCAGGTGCACACAGCTGTCCTTTATAACTGAATTTTCAATGACACACATTAGGTATGTATCTCCCCCCCACGCCTGCCTTTTGGCTCAATGCTTTAAACAATATCAGCATTTTAATGGCCCCAAGAGAGCTCTGAAATTTACATTCCTTTAAGGTAAATGAGAAAGTTCCCTTCTCTGATGCTCACATTTCCGACCATTTCCATGCAACTAGATAGATGGAGGGTGAAACTCAGGCCATAGCTAGATGGGGTGAAATCCTGGGGTGATCCATGACCCACAGGGGATCCTGGGATCAGGGAGGGATGATCCCTCCCTTGCCCCGGGATCTCACCCTACACTTTGAGCCTGGTTTTTCTGCAGTCCCGGGCTGAGCCTGAGACCGCAGAATGTGTGGCCTGGCATTGCGGTTTGTCCTGGTCCTCACATGGTGCGTAGAGCTCCTCAGGAGCACTGCGCACATCAGGGGTGGGGTGAGTGGGAAAAATAAGGTGTTTTTTTTTTTAAAAAAACTTACCTTTTGTGCACAAGCGCATCTTCTCCTTTAAAAAACAAAATGGTGGGCGTGACACCTCTCCCTCTGAGGTCGTCATGTGCTGCGTGTAAACAGAGGAGAGATCTCGCACTAAAAACTTCACGAGATCTTCACCCCTCCATCACACAATAACAGGTAGCTCTAGCTAAGGCCTCAGATAGTAGAGATGGCTGGTCTTGAGCCTCTACCATCGCTTTCCACCTGCATTTATCCCCAGGCCATCACATGGGAGACTAACCCTTGCCAGGGAATGGAATGTGAATTGTTGAATCAGAGGGCTCCATCTGACAAGCGTTTTATTGCATGCTCATTACTGGGCACTCATGGATTTTTTGCAGGTCCCTCCCATGACATCATCTGCCTCCCACGTGCCTTCCACCCCTTCTTGCATAACAAAAAAACTCTCCACAAAGTCCGATATATTTTCAACTCAGAAGTTGCTGCTCACTCCTGCTGTGTGTAGGAGAAGCAGCGTGATTAGAACGCCCCAACTGAATAGGCCTCATGCTCGTTGTGTACTTCCTCTTTTGAAAGAGGAAGTAAGTGAGGAACAAAAACACGGGCAGACAAATATCCAAATAAATATCCCTCTGAAAGTGATGCATATATGCCTCCCATTCAAATGCTGAAAGTGTTGTAAGATCCTCAATCCATTGCATTATACAAGGTGACTGTTTATCTTTTTATTGTTGAAATATCAGGATTTTTTTTTTTAGCTTTCAAGAGGACATGGAGAATTCATTTACACTGACCATTTGTTAATTTCCATGGAGTAGGTAAATAATGTAAAAGATTGTGTACATCAGTGAATATTAAAGACTGTTCCAGTACAAAATTTATCAGTGTAATAGCCTCTCCTGAAAAAGCAGCAACTATTGGACATTGCCAAAATGTATGTTTAAAAAGAGCATTAGCTGTATTGGACTACTAGCAGTTAGTCAAATTATCCAATCCCCTATTAAAGAGATGTTGCAATGTCTAATAGATAATAGATGGTCTAATAGATGGTTGTGAACTGCCCAGAGAGCTCCGGCTATTGGGCGGTATAGAAATGCAATAAATAAATAAATAAATAAATAAACAAACAAACAAAAGGTTTATTTGCTGAATAAGATGCAGCCTAAGGTGCACAGACATGCCAGGTTGATGTCAAAGTGGTGATCCACCGATTAGGCATGTGGTGGTGGTGCCACAGCAGTTTCTCAAATTCCCAAACGTGCCCTCTAGTCCAAAAAGGTTGGGGACCCCTGGTCTATAGGACTGTGGCTTCAGAGCAGTATCTGCCACCTGGCCCTGTTAACAACTTACCGCATTTCAGGGATAGCCTACTTAGCACATTACAGGCCTGTTCTCTTCCTTGGCCTCCTGTGCTGCACATGGTAAGTCCAGCCCCTGGTGATGAGGGATGCCCCCGAATGGCTTAATCCTAGTAGCCCTGAGTTAGGGTTTGACATAACCCTGAATTCTACCATTGTTCATGCAACTGACTCACGTGACCAATTTCAGCATGCAAAGCGCAGGAAGAAAGCTTAGGCCTTGCTGACTTCTAAGTGCTTCCTCTCATGCTGTGCCGATTGTGTGCATGTGCCACCCAGGTTTAGTTTGGGGAGCATCACCACAAACCATCTTAAATGTTGGCTTGGGGCAATTTGCCAAAAACCAAATCTGGGTCAGCATGGGCTGAAGTGATGCCATCAGCTAAGCTCTCCCACCTGCTAAAACGGTTATATCAGGCTTGCTTCTTTCAAGCCCCAGCACAAACCTCCAGCCATCTCGTAATCTACACCAAGCAGGATTTTGCACTATGAAAGCGGTATGAAAGTGATATATAAAAGGCAGGAGCCACACCAAGCAGGGTATAGCGGTATGAAAGCAGTATATGGCATGTGTCACTGGGCTCCAACAGTTGTCAGTGCACTTCAATACCGCTATAAAGCAGTAGTGTGGCTCCTGCCTTTTATATACCACTTTCATAGTGCTGTAACCTGCTTGGTGTAGATTAGGCCTTGGTTAACCTCCCATTTTTTTTTTATTTTGTTGCTTGCTACAAAAACAGCAGTGCTGTCAAGCACCTGGCAGGCCACAATGCATGTCTGATGGAATGCATTCAGTAATGACTCATAAAGATTCCCAGCCATCCCATGTAATCCATTTAAAATGTGCTCCGAAGAAAGGTCTGGGCTCTGTAAACTTTGCCCTTGCAGTGCCTTAATCTTCTTCATGTTCTCATGTTCTTTTCGATTCACCTACAAACATCTCTACAGGCTGCTATAAAGCATTGTGATTCCTTTTTATCTTATCTCCTATCCAGTGCCTATTATGGGGATAAATAGAGGCTTTCTGCCTCTAGGGCAAGAAGCCCAAAGAGGTTTTTTTTGGTCTTGTTTTTGTTTTGATACACAGGCTCACAATGAAAAAGTCTAAACACACAGGCTCTGAATATTAATGGCACCATACTATGCATCATGTCCCATTTCTTATAGCCCACCCCAGGAAAGACAACAGTTCCTTTACAATCCAGACCGTTTTCTCTCTTCTCTCTTCAACGTCCCTACATTCCCCTGAAAAGAAGAAATGGAAGCAAAGCAACAGGTATATAAGGGCTAGGCAACCCTATGTTTTGGACTACAAGTCCCATAATCCCTGCCCATTGGCCACGTTGGCTGAGATTCATGGGACCTTCAGGCCAAAACATCTGGAGGGGACCAGTTGACTACCCTTGGTGAATATTCCCTGAATAGGCAATAGTTCCCCCCATTTCACTTTGGTTGCATGCATGTCCAGACATTTTAGGGCTCCAACGTTTTACTGCCACAAAATTTTAATCTTTTTCTGGGTGAGTCAAAGTGCAAAACATAAAACAGAACCTGCGAAAAACTCCAGTCCAAACATTTTTCTTAATGCTTCCTCTCCATGCAGCAGGAAATCAGCCCCATGCTCAACCATCATTACTGTGGGCTCAATACGAACTTGTGATGCTGCCCTCCTTCTCCTCCTCACTGCCTAAGGAAGGCCTTGCTTATTCTGAAGAATCAATAAGTTAATGGCTCCTCTATGGTCTTTTGGTACTTTTGTTTAAGCCACTTCTATTTCTGGCTACCTGAGGTATATTTATAGCCAGACATGACAGCACGTTGACCCTAATCCCACCCCCTTTCTCCTGCTCCTGCCCCTTTCCCAATTACACCAGCCCAAAAATCCAGGCTGGTCACAGCCGAGTCCCTGTACTTCCAAATGATGCATAGGGACTCCCAGGGGCAAGGGGGGATGAGCATGGTTTCCCGGGGATAAATAATCTCTGGGAAAACCTGATTCCTACCGCTGTCTCAGGAGCATCCGCGGGAGGTGTAGGCATCTGTCCTGACTTCTTTCCTCCTCCCTGCAAGTAGCGTGGGACAGCAGAGGGAAGGAGCTGGGCCGGGGACAGCCCAGGGACATCGGGGGTGGGGAGCAGGGTCAGGGCTTTTTTTAAAAAAAACCTCTCCCTTTGCTGGAGCGCAAGTGTGCTCTGGCACCTGTGCCTTTAAAAAAAATGGCAGCAGCAACGGGTGTGACATCCTTCTCCACTTCCGGGATGTTGCAAGGCGTTGTGCACAGGGCGACGATCCCGGAAGCAGGTAAGTTTGGTGTAGAAAGAGCCAGAGACTAGGAGCTTCATCCCACGTACCTGTTTCCCTCCAATTATCCCCTACAGTGCTAAGCTGTCGCCGTTGTTGTTGCTGCTGCTACCGGGCAGCTAGACCCTTTGCATACCAGGAAATGGGTTTAAGGGGGGAAATGTAAAAACAACAACAATGGATGACCCAATCCAATTCAAATTTGGTATGCTTAAAGCTCTCCTTAATATCTATTATTGGGCCAATTTTGATGTCTTTAGCTTTAAAGCTTACGCAGATGTAAGCATTTGTTTAATTTTTCTTCAAATCCTGCTCCTGCGCCCCAGTGGCTGCTCGGAAAACAACAAATGATACACTTGAAAACTAGTAGCAAAATATTGCACTTTTTTTGGTTAAGAAGCACAATTAAAGCAGGATGCATGGGAGTACTGCACAATAAAAGCAGATTATAAGCTGGAAAGCTTTGGAGTCCTTTGCACGCAATTCGCAGTGATTGCACAGTATAACACTGGTGTGATAAAGCTCCTAGTCAGCTCTGCCCTGACTTCACCTGCCTGCCTCCTTTTTGCAGTGGGGCGGGGGGAGAAGGTAAAGCAGAAGTGGCCGGGTCTTTTCACTTTTCTGAAGGAGGAGCTAAGGCTGCTCAGCTGCTTTGTTCACCCTGCTTCCTCCCTCCCTTTATGGGAAAGAAGTGAGGGAGACCAAGCAGAAGGAATGTGGCCAAGAGCGGCCACTCTCCCTGGCATGGACAAGTCCCAACGCCCTCATCCTTGCTCTTGTCTCTGATTAAGATGGATATCAGAGGGGATGACGGGCATTGGGATTTTCTCATGCTAGGGAGAGCAAGCACTGTTCCCAACGCAGGTGAGTCCCAATGCCCAGGGCACCCCACATTCCTGCTGCTCTCTCCAATCTGAGGTAAGGGGTTTTTTTCCCTGCTGCTGTCGAAGCCAGCAGGGGAATCCCCCGTGCTATCTCTGCTCTCAGATTGGGGATAGCAGTGGGCGGGGGGAATGCCTTTCTAGGGGTGTTGTCCAGGAGGAACCCAGAGTGGAGTACCCAGCTGGTTCTGAACCTCTGCATTAGCTTTACAAAAGGCTTGCTCTAGGTGTAGATGAAAAATGCTAGAACCGATTGTTGATATAGATCAACACTGCCTGGATTTTGGTATTTGCCTTGGGGGTCTGGCTGTGGGGACTGTCATGATGAATGCCTGAACACTGCACCACTGCATGTAATGTGTAAGTAAAAAGGATTTCCTTCCTTAAAAATGTAAGAAGAGCCATGCTGGATCAGACCAAGGTCCATCTAGTCCAGCATTCCTTCCATGCAACGGCCGACCAGCTGTTGATCAGGGATCCACAAGCAGGACACAAGTACAGCAGCATCCCCTTGCCCATGTTCCCCAACAATTGCCTCTTATACTGGAAGTAGCTCATAGCCATCAGGACTAGTAGCCATCGATAGCCTTCTCCGCCAGGGATTTATCCAACCCCCTTTAAAGCCACCCAAATTGGTGGCCATCACTACCTCTTGTGGTAGCCCGTTCCATAGTGTAACTACGCACTGTGTGAAGGCAAAAGAAAAAGGCCATTTTGCTCATAAAGACCCTTTGGTGTGCCATCTCATCTTTCTGAAAGCAAATAGCAGAGATTGCAGCTTCCTTGGAAAACCAGTTTTGTAAGCCTGATAGAATTTCTTAAAAGTGACACAATGTCAATGAAAAGCTGGAGCTTCTCGTTTTCATTATATTTGCATGAACTGAAGCACAGCAAGTAGCTTTGGCCTACTTGTTGTTATGAACCTCAAGAAAAGCTGATTGCCGCTGAGCTTTCCTATAGTCCCTTGAACGCACTGAGGCATAACCCAAGCCAAGCTGATGATGTAAGGAACCAAAGGAGCCATTCAGATTTTATTGTTGCTCATATTGTATTTGGCTGTTAGCCAAAGCTGCATGTACAAATCGGGGCACAAAAAGGTAACCAAGACCTTCCAGCTTCCTGACTAAGAACCATGTTTACATTTTTTTGGTGCCACCCTAATTTTTTAACAAAGCTGGTATTCATTAGAATCCAGGTTATTTCTCTCAAATTAGGAAGGATGTGAATTTTAATTATGCTAAAGATCTAGTTAAGGAGAAATTAAAAATTTAAGACTAGTTTAATTTAGGCTCTGATGGAACTTGAAATGATGTAGCTAACAAAACCAGAACAGATATTTAGGGACAATAAGCAGCTGCATTTCGACAGCAGATTGAAGCTATCCAACATCTACACCAAGCAGGATATTGCACTATGAAAGTCGTATGGAAGCGGTATATAAAAGGCAGGAGCCACTACTGCTTTATAGCAGTATTGAAGTGCACTGACAACTGTTGGGACCCGTTGACACATACCATCTACCCTTTTCATAGTGCAATAACCTGCTTGGTGTAGATGAGGCCACTGTCTGCAGTCAAGGCTGATTCAAAAAATTCATTTAGCCTTTCTTCAATTTTCTTGTCTTCCTTTAGTACTAATTGCGGATCTAATGGCCCCACTATTTCTCTGGCTGGTTTCCTGCTTCCAATCTTCCGAAATATAAAAATGTGAAATATTTATTCCAGCCCTGCGGTTTCCCCACACTGCCTGTGTATCACAATGATTCTAACTATTATTAATAACAACTGTGATGCCTGATCGTATCAACACTCCTGACAAGAGAATGAAACTGCAGACATACCACTAGCGTTAAAACTGCTATCATGGAATGGTTGGATATATGAGATATTGGAAACCTACTTTTTCATTCACTGACAAGAGCCTGCATAGGAAATGACATATTCCACAGAATCTAATTGTCGGCAGGTCTTAGAAGTTTCTTGCCTGGGAAACAATACTTGATCTTTCTAAATAATGGTGATAATTTGTCAAAAATGAGAGGCCTGTGCTATATGAATGGTCTTGCTTTCCGGAAAAGCAGAACAAATTACATATTTCTAATGGTGAAATGAGATTTGCTGAACTATATTCCAGGCAGACTTAGGCCTCCATCACACGTACTCCGCCCCCCCCCCCCCCGGTTTTCCTCTGTGATTTCTAGCTCCGTTTCATTAGTGCGTCAAGCTAATGGCTCCTTTCACGTGGGTTTGTGGTATCACATTATACCGATGAAACCTCCCTTTTGCTTGTTTGCTCTCCCACCCCACTGCCATGCCCCACACAATCCCGCCCCTTCTCTTTCCACTTTGTTCATTAGTTGTAACATTGTGATGGGCGTGGGCACCATTTTGTTTTAAAGAGGAGCCGATTGTGTGGCACAAATACATCACATTACTATAAACAGAAGTACACAGTTCACTTTCATTTTGGTAAAATGAGAATGGAAGACTGAAAGACTTCCAATCAGAATGTGCAGGTCCAGTGCAGATTTACATTAGCTAACATGGATGGACATAAATTAAATAGTCCATAAAAATACACTACCTATTTATATATTTAGATCATCTGTTACATATTCATGTAAAGTGTAGTATTCTTCCAAGTTAATTAGGATTTTAGGTAGCATAACCTTTCTAAAGGGGCATTCATAATATTAACTGATGTGTACTAATTAACCCTTAGGATAATCCACCCTCCCTTTTTTTGGTCACAGTTCTCAGCATAATGAGCACTTACTTTTTCCACTCTTCCACAAAGAATATTTTTAAAGGGAAGAGCACTAATTTAATAGTTCTTCATGATGGCATGACAATTTCTGTTTAACGAATCTAAAATTTCAAACACAGAATTAATTTGGCATCCAGAGATCTCCCACATCTGCTAACTGAAAAGTTGGGGTGGGGGAACCGCTAGAATTACTGGAGCCTTCTAAGTCATTTGCTGTTTTACATCTATATTATGAACGTGGTATTTTCTTTTAATGTAGCTTCTTTGGTCAATGGCCTTTTCCTTCATGGACATGAGCTTGTTGCGAATGCAGTTAATACTAATCTCCCTTGGAGGAGACCGGTCAACCTCCTCCTCTGGCACTGCATCTGAGTTAGCAGGCCAGCGATGGAAGCTGATGTGTGATTGGATAGGGGTGTGTGTGTGTTATCATTGCTACAATGACCAATTATTGGCTGCTCTTCAGAAAGCAGCAAAAGTCTTGATAGCTGTTTTCACTGATTAGAGGGAGCAGCTGGCTCCTCTTGCTTCTGTAGTCCAGCTTTTAAAACCAGCCCTTTTGTCTTACTGCTTAGGTTAATTGGACATCTTCTGCGTTATAGATAAAAACAACAACCGGTTGGATCCAGGCTTGCTGTGATCGCAACTCCACCCATGGGATGCTCCTGCTGGGGGAAGGTGATTTCCGGGATTCCTCCTTCCCTCTGCAACCCCCTGTGCCTGAAAGGCTTCTCTGGAGGGCTCATGGATGCTCCAGAACAGTGTGGGAGGTGGCACTTGGGACTGAAGGGGGCGGGGAAGCTGAAATTGGGGAAAAAAATCACCTCCTGCTCTTCCGCCTGCAGGGAGCCTCTGGTCCCTTCCAGGGCCAGAAGAAGCCCTCCCATTTGCAGAAGAGCACATCTAGCTCCAACCTACAGAATCTTGTGGCACCTTAAAGACTAACACATTTACTATGGCATGAACTTCCGCATTCAAGATCTTACTTCATCAGATGTATGGTTCACCAGCCACACAACAGAAGTAGTAAGATCCAGCCCATGAAAACCCATATCACAATACATTTGTAAGGGCCAAACTACACATCACACTAGAATTCCATGATCAGCTCTCCCAATGTCTTTTTTTAAAACTTAAATGCAATCACTATGGAAGGCAGGGGTGGGGGGAGCTGCTTGGGTCTACATTGATACATCATTTCCCCAATCAAAACTATCCCTGGAGGCCAGTGTTAGCTTTTCTGGGGTGACCCATATCAGTCCTTGTATTAGTATTGTTACATGCTCCCAACTTCCCTGAGAGGTGAGAAATTTCATACCAGCACTTACCAGAGATTGGCTTCCTTTGGAAAGAGACTTGCGGTACTTTTGTAATATTTGGGGTTATTTACGAAGATATAAGCTGAACATAGGTGGAGACAGCTTAAGCACTTCTGTGAGTCCACTGGTCCTCTGCAGAACCCCTGAGAAACACCGCACGACTCTCAGATGCTTCCAGCTTATGTTGTATCACTGAGGCCTGGTTGGATAAGGTGGTGGTTGGGACAACCTAACCTTCGATATCTGTACAACAGCGTAACAGTCTACTTATGAAGGTTGTGGGTTCTCCATCTCTGGAGGTGTTTAAGAAGAGGCTGAATAGCCACCTCTCATGGGTGGTTTAACTAGTTTTCCTACACATTGCAGAGCGTTTGACTAGATGATCCTTGTGGTCCCTTCCAACTCCACAGTTCTAGGATTCTTCCAGTTCTATCCACCAAGGTTTTTGGTGCAGTTTCTGCCTAGACTTGATAGGTGAGGAGGGGATCTATTGTGATTTTCTAATATCAGCCATTTGCACCTGGCATTGGGGACTTAGTGGATCCCTTGGTGGCCTGCTCAGAGCAATTTATTATCCCTTTCCAGTCCCTACTCCAGTCTAGGAAATCTTGGTTGGTGTATCAGCTACTCATTGGGTCTTGTGATAATGCCATCATGAGTTGTTCCTGGATGAGTGTGCAGGCCTGAAAAAACACATTGCAAATAATGCCATTAATATACATGATTACTTGGATACCACATTTGTAACAGAAACAGTGCAGGATGTATACATGGATCCTTCTTGTTCAGTTTATGGATATCTTTCATCTCATTCAGCCTCAGCATGTGTACTGGATACTTGGAATAGTTAGGCTGACTACGTGCATACTTACATTCTGTTTCCACCAGTGAACTCTATTTAGTGAGGACCTAGCATCATTGGGTACTGTGAGGTCTGGATTACAGGGTGTTACCATGGAATTTAGAGCAAGTTGGATTCAGTTGAATTTTGACTAAGCAGGAGTCAAGTTTTGCAACAATGCAGGAACAAGAACAGAACAGCACCACGGAGAGCTCAGAGTGATGCTGAGGCTGGAAGTTAGACAAATATTATTTATTTAATTGATTGATTTGTACCCTGCCTTTCTGCCAAGAAAAATGGCACTCAAGGTGACATAAAATAGTAAATAAGACTTGATTGAAACAATAAGAAAACAAATGCATGAAAACACAATTGAAAGCCCAGGACTAGCTTAATAAAATCAGCATTCAACCCAACAGACACACCAAATCCCTGCTTGAATCATCAACAGCTCATATATATATATATATATATATATATATATATATATATATATATATATATATACACACACACACACACACACACACACACACACACACACACACACACACACACACACACACACAGAGGCCTTTGAATAAAGACACCCTTTGCTGAAAGACAACAGCAAGGAAGTGAAACTAGCCTCCCCTAGCAGGGAGTTCCACAGCCTGGGAGTGGCCACTGAGAATGCCCTGCTCTGTGACCCTACCAAACTCACCTCTGAAGGCAGCTATCTCAAAAGAAGAGCCTCTCCTAAAGATCTTAAGCCTGGGCAGGCTCATATGGGAGCTGTATGTTGCTCCAACAAAGAGGAGATTGTGAATGAGCCTTAAGTATGGCATTGGCTTCCTGTGGGCCGATTAGCTCAGCCTACTTATTAACTGAGGCCTTCTCTCTTAAAGGGGCCAGGTCTCATTCAGCAACCTTAAGCTGAGATGATACAAAAGTGGCTGTGGCATGGTGATATCTTCATGGCTAGAGTCCTCAGAATCTGATGACAGTAATGC
The DNA here is from genome assembly GCF_023053635.1 of Elgaria multicarinata webbii. Classification (NCBI taxonomy): domain Eukaryota; kingdom Metazoa; phylum Chordata; class Lepidosauria; order Squamata; family Anguidae; genus Elgaria; species Elgaria multicarinata. The sequence continues at coordinate 97,859,325 of NC_086172.1, forward strand.
CATCTCATCCGGAACAGGGGAGCACATATCTGTGGCCTTCCTGGAGAGCTAGATCCTAAGGAGATGGAAATCTCCCTGAGACCTCTCCCCAATCCATTAACTCAGTAGCCTCATCCTCTGAAGATGAGAGGTTTGGAACATGACAACTTAACCCTTACCTAACTTGGCTCATTAGAGTTGCCAAAACAGATTTGACTGCATGGGAGTATGGAGGGAATACCTCTTCCATAGAGGCTGTAGTTCCCACATTCATAATGAGGCCTCTTTTGAAAAAAAAACCCCAACCACTATGCTATACCACCTTTGTTTCTCTTTGTCCTTGGTTATTTTCAGAGTGCTTTAATGCTGGCACAGCCCAGACAGCTAAAGTATTCTCTTATTTGCATCCAGTGTTTTCTTAGGGGGCGGGGGTTGGGCATCATTTTTGTGCAATAAGATCATGAGACCTTCTGTCTTTTTCATTGCTGAAGCACCAGAGGAGGAGGGTGGGGGGAAGAAAGAAAGAAGAAGACCACAAAGCCTTTGGCAGCTTCAGCACTGTCATTTGACTCAACATTCACTGCTGTAGTTGCTAATGGAGACCTGGGTTCATTGACACTGGGGGGAGCTGCCATCTCTGATGCTAAGAACCCATTAATCTGTCAGGCAGCTGATATATCTGATAAACTATGCTTTAACACACCTTTTACCAGGTGGTGGGGAGTCTGTTATGGGAAGAATATGTGTGTGTGTATATATATACACACACTTTGGTCATGCTGGAGTCTGAAAATGGCTTCCTATATTTGTACAGCATCCTGGAGAGGTGAAATAAAACTGCCATGGCAAGCTATTGAGCACTGAGACACTGTGCAAACATCCAATTTAATCAGTTCCACTGGGACTTCATAGTCGCTGCTACATCAGGCTGTACTGGTGAACCTGCCGAGCATTTTATGGGGAAATCAGCATGAGTCTCTCTCTCTCTCTTTTTAAAATGCATCTTCTTGTTCTCACTCCCAGTGCCAGCCATTTTAGCCCTAAAGACTGATGAAACATGTTTGTATTCTGAGCAGAAGTCTGAGCAGAACAATAAGGTGAGTGATGCTTCTGTGGACCTGCTATATCATCTCAGGCTTAAAAATAAATAAAAATGAGCACATTAAAAATAAGTGATGTCTTTCCAAAAAATATAAAGGTTTCTCTCAAAGTTAAGGGCTGCCTATTAATCTAACTAGATTATGAAGAGGGGCTGCCTTTGAAAATGGTCCAGAAATAACAATTAGTCCAGAATACAGCTGCAAAGTTGTTAACTGGGTCTTGGCAATTTGATCATTTTATGCTGGGGCTTATTCATCTAAGGGTGAAATTCTATGGACTGTGTCCTCACTGCTTGGAAGCCCCCAAATGTGGAGGCTTCCAAGATTCCTGTGCCTTGCAGGGTTGAAGCCAGCATGGTGGGAGAAGTGGTAGAGGTGAACTTTGCCTCCCCATCCTCCAATCTTGTGCATTTTCACTAGACAAGCTTTTAGCCCATCTAGCAAGACTGCTTCGGAGAGGGAGGGAAGGAATCTGGATGAGGCTCAACCTGCCCACTGGAAAGCCTCCTTTGTCCCTCTCCCAGGTTAATTTTCCAACCTCGGAGAGGCAGCTGGCTCAAATCTCTTCACACCATCTGTGAGGGGTCAGGGTCAGGAGTCAGTTCTCTGACTCCCCCTTCTGAGATTGGAGTGCTGTTTCTGATCTTGGAAGCACTTTTCTGGGTCTTTTTATGGTTCCTGGGATGCTCGCCCAGGGACCATAGGATTGCTCTCTAAGTGAGTAATCCTGTGGCCCCTAGACAGCATGTGAGGGGTCATAGGATGCAGCGACTCTCCCCTTCTTAGGCTGGAGGCAGAACCTGGACCTCAGAGGAGGAGATTTGACTGGGGTCTGCCCCCCTACCCTCAGCCCCTCCCAGCTTCCATCGAAAGTCTTCTCCCAAAATTGGTGGGGAAAGGAGAGATCAGGGATCTGCTGGAATCAATGACCTCTCAGCCCTGCTCCCAGAATTGTGTGCAAATTAGATGAACTGAGAGGTCAAATGGTTGGGGAATTCTGGGGCTGTAGGACATTTATCTGTCTAAACATGCATTGTGCCCTTAAAGGAGGACAGAGAGACAAAAGAAAAGGCCTCTACTGTTTCTTCTGCCAGGAACCTGGTAACTCATAGGATGGATGGCGGCCTCCAGTCTTGGAGTCTCACTAATTGATGTCTGGTCTGTTTCTGGGCCCAGATCAAAGGGCTGGTTTAAATTTTAAAGACCTAAATGGCTTGGTACCAGGTTACTTGAAGGATCACTGTCTCTTGCAGGTACTTACCCAGATGCTGAGAACATCTTCTGAGGCTTTTCTCCATTTGTCACCCCCAGTTGAGGTCCATTGGGTGGCTAGGGAGAGGGCCTTTTTAATGCTGGCACCCTGGTTATGAAATGCTCCATGGGTGTATATATTGTGGTCTTTTTGGTGCCAGTTGAAGAACTTTTTATTTTTCCTGGCTTAAACATTTTTTTTTAGAATGAAACTGCAATCCTATGCATGTATACTGGGAAATAAGTCCTATGGAGTTCATTCTCACTTACCCCTGGGTAATTGTGTATAGGACTGCAGCCTTTTAATGATTTTTTTAAAATCTGAAATTTTAAAGATCTGTTGAAGCATCTTTGATGGTGTTCTTATTCCTGCTGTGTTGATTTTTTTCTTTGCTGCTGTATTTAAAATTTTGGTTTCATGGTTTTGATTTGTATTTTAATATTTTATCATTGTAAATTGCCTAGAAAACCTCTTTACTGGGCAAAATAGCTGCTGTAACGAGTGGTCAGCATGTACCTTGGAGACATTCATTGGTCAGTTTCAAGGGTGGCCACAGAGTGAATGCTTTGCATTTAAAATGCTCCAGACTCATTCCACATAAATGAGTCTGTTGTAGATCACAACCTGAATATGAGCCAAAAGTGTGATGTGGCTGCAAAAAAAGCAAATGCTATTTTGGGATGCATTAATAGAAGTATAGCTTCCAAATCACATGAGGTACTGGTTCCCCTGAATTCGGCACTAGTTAGGCCTCATCTTGAGTACTGCATCCAGCTCAGAGGAGGGCAACAAGGATGATTAGGAGTTGGGAAACAAAGCCTATGAGGAGAGACTGAAAGAACTGGACATATTTAGCCTTCAGAAGAGAAGACTGAGGGGAGTCATGATAGCACTCTTCAAGTATTTGAAAGGTTGTCACACAGAGGAGGGCCAGGATCTCCTCTTAATTATCCCAGAATGCAGGACATGCAGGGCCGGTGCCAGACTATTTTGCGCCCTAGGCAAGGTGAGCTACTTTCACCCCCCCCAAAAAAAAAATGCCAACTTTGATTTTTAAGAACATATGTTTTCTGGAAAAAATAAGAAGCACAAAACTTGAAACTGCTAAATTTATTTTAAAGTGCAAGAAATATGTCATGCCAATTATAGCAAACAAATTGGAAAGGAACATCTATGGGTCTAAAATGCATTATTTAATAGGAATATCACCTTCAAATCATCCCTCTCCAACTCACACACGCGTGCACACACACACTCAGCATCACTCACTCCAAACAAACACACACATGAACACATGCATTCACTCAAAGACCCCATGCACCCATTCACCCATACATTCTCTCTCTCTCTCTTTCTCTCTCTTCTGGGCGTGTTCCGAAAGTTTGAACGTGGAGCTGCCCCACCCCCACCCCAGCGTCCCTGGCTTTGCTTTGGCTGGGCGGGCGTGGGGCACCATCTCGCCCGCCCAGGCCCAGCTGAATCCTCGGGCCGGGCCAGCTCACAGCCAATGCATGTTAGTGCTGCGTTGTGCCCAGCACCCCTCTTAGCTTGGCGCTCTAGGTGGCTACCTGAGTGGCCTCTATGGTAGCACCGGCCCTGAGGACATGGAATAATGAAAGCCAGATTCCAGCTGGATATCAGGAAAAGCTTCCCAACTGTTAGAACAGTATGACAATGGAACCAATTACCTAGGGAGGTCATGGGCTCTCCACACTACAGGCATTCAGAATGCAGCTGGACAGCCATCTGTCAGGAATGGTTAAAGGTAGATTCCTGCATTGAGCAGGTGATTGGACTCAATGCCTTATAGGCCCCTTCCAATTCTACTATATTATGATTCTCCGAAAAGGTTTTCAAAATGGCTGGGAAAGTCCTCATTCAGCCTGTAATTTTGAAAGACTGTTGTCAATCAGTGTAACTAGTATTTGGCCAGAAGGCTCACTGATTTTATTCAGTATAATACAGCTTCTTACATCTTGCCAAAATCTCCATTTGGAAGGCCTTGAGAAATAGGCAATTATGTCACACAATAGGGACATTCTCAGTCTGTATACAATCTGATGAGAATGTTGATATTAATTGAAAAAGACATGATCTAGCCCTCATAGTTATGAAGAGAAGGCAAATAATGTAGTCTTTTCTCAGGCACAAAAACCTGATGAGAGCACAGTGTAACCTCCCTCAGCTAGATGAAAGGTTCCTGCATTGGGAATATGCCATTTCTTTTCCCGATGTTTTCCCATTATATCACTACACATAAATTCCCCCACTCCAAAGCCTGATCTCAGTTCCTAGCCCCAAATTTCCTTTTTTACAACCCCTCAAAATTTACAAGTGCAATATATTAGAAAAATATTTGCAAGTGAATGTATTTAGATTACAGAGAGAGAATGGGGAAATATCTCAGTGCCGTTATTATCTTTCATTGCTATGGTTGTGGCCAAGATATTCAACATCTTCACATTCTTTCGAAGCATTGTGAGTACAAAGAATTCTATTCCCCCCCCCATCCCAAACTCTCAACGTACAGTTTCAATCACCTACCTACTGGGTCTCATAACAGTTCAGCAGAGTGGAAAGAAGACAGAATTACTCTAGTGGGTCACTGCTATTCAGTGTCAATCATGGGGTTAGTTCTGATCTAATGTTAGGAGAGAGTAAGCAAGCTACTTTTCCCTACATTTCAACAGTACCGTCTAAAATCATAGCATCCAATATGAAACAAAACAAATTGAAAATGTTTCTATCTTAGTTTTCAGAGGGTTCCCCAAATTAGATTCTCTACACAGATTATTATTGCTGCAAGCAGTCTTTCCCAACATGATGCCTTTCAGATGCTTTGCACTTCAATTCCCATCAGGCCCAGCTAGAACGGCCAATGGCCAGGAATCTTGGAATTGGGGTATAACACGTCTGGGTGGCACCAGATTGGGGAAAGCTGGTTAGAGAAGGAGACCTTTCGTTTATGAAAGTATTGATGCTGGATCAAGGACCCCATTAGGGCTAATTATGTAAGCAAAAAGAGGGAAGGGAATGGGAGCTGTCTGAGGGAGAAAAAGCCAATTTACTCAATTTTCCTAATTCCTTATTGAAACTATTTCCCCTAGTCCCATGCAGTGGTGTTGTAAAATTGGACCAGGTTGGTCTAGTTCACATGCGGGTTGTATGTAATAGTGGCTCTCTGTGTGGCCCATGGAGCTCCCAGAAGCCCTACCCATTGTTCCCCACAGACCCGCTGATCTGCCTTTGGCTGGGCTGCAGGGGGACAGATTGCTGCTAGCAGCAGGAAAACAGCAACCCTGATCAGAATCACTGCTAGAGGGGTGGTGGAGCTTAAAGCATTTCACCCTTCTAGTGATCATGACAGTGAAGGCTGTCATGATCACTAGATCATGACAACCCTCTGAAGTTTCAGTCAGAACCAGCCAGAACTCTAAAGGAGCTATCCAAAGGGGATAGAGCTCAGCACTGTGGATAGCTCTTTTAGAGTTCATTCTAAAATGAGTTCATTCTAGAGTTCTGGTTCATTCAAACGGAAACCTGGAATGGATTTACAGCACCATCGAAATTGAAGCTACCAGCCTCCACTGGATCGTGATCAAGCAACCCTGACTACTTCAGGATCACTATAAGTGTGTGCATTCGAGCCTCTCCTCCCCAAGTGATCTTGATGGGTCTGGCCAGTGCCAGGTTGGGAGACTTCGTGGGCATCCTACGTATATCGCCTTCAGTTCCATGATGGAAAAAAATAGTGAGGTACTCCAGAAAGAGATCACAGACCCACACCTTCTTCAGGCATAGATGCCCCATTGCTTCAGCTGGTGTGCCTCTATAGTGGTGTTTTCAACTGTGAATACGTCACTGTATGACATGTGACTCAACTGCCACCAGTTGAAAAGCACTGCTCTAGTTGTGTGTGTAGGGATAGACATGAGTGCAGCAGTGTGCTCCTGTACTGCCTGGTCATGCAGAAGGTTAGAGCATGGCTAAGGTCATCCAGGGCAGTGTGTGTGTGTGTTTGTGTGTGTGTGTGTATGTGAGAGATTCATCATGTGTAGCTGCTCACTCTCTTGTTTCATTCTCTTCTTCTTTGGGGCCTGTTCAGACAACACACTAAGCCATTGTTGGGCTGCTAACCTTTTTGTAGCAAATGGTTAGTGAGTGTGTATAAACCGTGGTTACGTAGCCACCATGATTAGGAATGGTTCATGCTAAATCATGGTTCACATGACACACGAAACCATAATGTTAATCTCAAAATGCTTAACTACAGTGACTTAATGTGTTGTCTGAACAGGGTCAATGTCACATGGCCTTTGTTTGTCTCCATTCTCCCATGATTCCCATGTGCGGCCTTTCCACAACATGGGGGGTGCCAGCTCTGTCTCCTGTACATTAGGGGTGTTGAACCTCTTTTAGCCTGAGGACCGAATTCCATTTTGGAGAAACTCTTGTGGGCCCCATTTCAGTGGTGGGCAGGGCTGAAGGCAAAAGGGGTGGGGCCAAAGGCCAAAAGGGGTGGGCCCAAAATCCCAGTATACCTTAGCTTATAGCTCCTACTGCCAGTAGCTAAGCCTTATAAGAGGCTTTTCAACCTTTAAGAAGGGGGAAGAAGTTGCACAAAAGCAAGTAGGTGGTTGGGGGAAAGGGGGTAGTGCCACGGGAATGGGGAATGGGACCCCGAGCAAACGGGATTTGGTTCCTGGGCCTGAGGTTCTCCCCTCTTTCTCTACCTGCATGCCACAAAGCCTGTGTGAATCCCCTGTTCTGGCAGCATGTGGCGATTGTGCAGAGAGGAGGCTGCCATAGTTGGTCAGGCACTGCGGAATTCTGAGGTGATGAAGCATCTAGATATTTGTTTACACCAGTGGTGTTTTGTCCTCTTTCATTCACTCTCCTGCTTTTTCTGTTTCAGTGGATTTGTTCGCTTGGACTATCCAGCCAATGCAAAAGGCCGCAGGGACTGCGCTGGATTCAGGGCTGTCATTTGAGAAGCATGGCATTTTATTCTTCATCCTGATGTCTGCTGTTTATCTCAGCAGTGCTTTCAGCTTGAAATCAACACTGCTGTGTTAGCTGATCAAGCCATAGAATGTGGCATACTTTCCACTTAATCGCAATCAGTTTTCAAACTGCTGTCGTTCTTTAAAGGCCGAAGATAGTCTGAAATTATCACACTGCCTCACTTCTATTTTGATTCTTGGGAGCTGTCTTGATTACATATGGGGATAATTCTAAATTTGTTTAGTTATAGAAAGCACACTTTTGAATGCTGAGTATTTCTGAAGGACTTAGTATGCAAGGATCAGTTATTTTGGAGCATTCCCCCATGCCCACTTTTGTTACGAAGTGCTTAGATTACATTAGGAGATTAAATGTAGATACCAGTGAACTAATATTGGCTGCTTACAAACTAATATTTTATTATCATAGTGAAATCTCTGCATAATTATTTTCTTTTGTGTATTGCAAGAGTTCTGAGCTTGAAGCCTTCCATAAAACAGAAAGTCCTGCTTGTGAGAAGAAAAATATCTCACCACATCACATCTAGGGAACTTAGGCCCACATATCTTGTGAGCTGGTACATGTAGGAAATTAGTGATAAAGGGAAGAATGAAGACCAGATCTAAAGATCATTACCCTCACAAGCACAGTCTTCATTCTCTTTCCATTGTTCATCCTTTTGAGCCTAAATCTTCTACCAAAGAAGGACTCTAATTTTGGAGGGCTAATGTCTCTCTCTCTCCCTCTCCCTCTCTCTCTCTCTCTCTCTCTCTCTCTCTCTCGTTATTTGAACTATAAATCATAAGCATGTTTTGAAAACCCTACAAACATGACTATGACCACATGCAAAACTATGATTGTTAAGCATTTTAAGCTAAGCATTATGGCTTAGTGTGTTGTGCGAACCATGCCTAACCGTTGTGTCTGCATAACCACAGTTTAAATACCCTCACTAACCACTTCCTGCAACAGGTTTAGTGGCCTAACCATGGCTTAGTGTATTGTCTAAACAGGCCCTAACACATTGTTCATACAAACATTAAATAAAAAGGCTCCATCTCTCTGTGGCAAGTAATTATTAAACAAGTTCAGCATTACATAAGCACATTGAAAAAGTCTTCCAGATTTTTTTGCGACATTGACAGAGAGGCCCTTCACACCTGTATATGCAATCCAGACCTTTATAGCTACATTATAGCTACACTGCTGTAACTATTGCACACAGTATCATAATGTGATGGGTAATTAGAATTTTAACGCAGGGATGGGGGGCCACTTTTAGTTGGTGGGTTGGGCCAAAGGCAAAGGGGGGTTGGGCCAAAGGTACAACCCCCCCAATACCTGCATATTATAGCTTAAATATCTTGCCACCACCCACTAAGTCTTAGGAGAGGCATTTCAACCTTTTAGAATGGGGGAAAACGTGCACAAAAACTGGGAAACTATCAGGCAATCAGTGTTTGGGGGCGGGGCGCGCGCGAAGGGATGGGACTAGGGGGAGAGAGCATGCATGGCCATCTGAGGAACCCTGGAAGGCTAGAATGGGAGCTCAAGAGGGTTGGATATGGCCCCCAGAGCTAAGGTTCCCCATCCCTGGCGTACACTATAAAACCTAAAATATAAAACCTAAAATATAAAACTTAAAAGAGAGGGGAGAAAGAAGGAATGCAACACATACTCATCCAATTTGTCAGACAATCCGAAGTGCAATCATGGTCAAAGGAGGACAATAGCTATATATCGTGGATATATCCGGGCATCACAAAGTGAAACGTTTTCCACCACCAATCCCCAAATGGTCATCCGGATGGAGAGAGTTATGTCCTTGGCTTTAGAACTTCCTCTTGAATTATGCCAGGTAACAAACATCAGTTAGGGTTTAATTTACTCAGAGGCATCAACCCAAGGCATCAACCTCTAAAGCATTGTATTTGACCAGTACGTTCTTCTTATATCCCAAGCAGATTTCAAGCTGTACCACACCTACACTTTTGCCCTCATATTATCCCCCTTTGTTTCGATACCATGTGAAGCCCTGATCACTTACATCTGTGCATTTTTAGGGTTCATGCATCTTTACACCTCTCCTCCCCTTCACACTTGTGCATCGCTATTGCATCCATCCGCGGATCTCCTCTGTACTTCCCTCTACACTTTATTGGTTGTTGGTGGTTGTACAACTCCCCGCACTCACTACACTGACTGTGATGGACATGGGGCTACTGAACACTGCCTGGGATGGGATGGTAGGAAGAAAGAAAGGAAAGGTGTGTGTGTGTAGAGAGAGAAAGAGAGAATCCCACTTCAGTAAAGTGCCCATCTGGATGGAAAGAGACACGGGGCTCTCGCTTCCCCACTGTTTGACTCAGGGTTGCCTCTCTGCATCCCCTGGATGCAAAAGAGAGCCCCCCACCTGGAGTAAGAAAAGAAGCTGATGCTGCAGCCCTCCCAGGATTGGTATCCTCAGCCAAATGCGGAGACAGCTGGTGTTCAAGCTTTGTGGAAAGGCTAAGGGGGTGGGGAACAACCACAATCACAGCAGGACATGGTCGACGTCATCTGAGTCCTTTGCATGCAATTCCCATGACAGCAGACTATAAGGCTGGTGTGATGGAGCTTTTCATTTCATTTTTTTTACTCTAGTAAAAGACTTAATCATGTTTTAATTCCAGCTTATTTCCTCTAATTGATATAAATATGCAATACTGCTTCAATAACGGGCAAAGCGGTAGTCCATTCCATAATAACTGAGAAACAGAAAACCCTTAAAATGTATTTGTTCTATATATATATATATATATATATATATACATACAGTAGCACAACAAGTCATTATTACACCAAGTAAAATGCATGGTCAAAAGTCTAATAGAGGAGGACTTTGCATGATGACAGCTTTCATAAGCTACGTAACCTGTAAAATGAGTCTCATATATTGGGCTGTGGAGACTCTGGGGTGATGAACACATCGAATCAGATGAAAGAAATGAGTGTTTTTTCTGCAAAGCTGTGTTGAGTATAAATTATAGAATATATTATACACATGTTGAATGAAGGCTTGTTTGTTCCCAGCAGAACCTAAGCCGTGATTTGGATGAAATATGTACAGCCTGGTCTATCTGTGCAGCAGAATAAGGTGCTAGAAGGGATTCTGCTTCCTGCCTCAGTTCTCAATGCTCTCTTTTGTAAAACCAAATTCTTGCACATAGAAATCTACCATGTCAGGGAGAGCTCAGCCCAACCCACTCATATCAGGGGGCAGCATTGAAAAGCCCCAAGAGCGCAAGTCCTGCTTAAGTCCTCTAGGGGTCTTTTCAGAAAGCTCAAGCAGCCAGAGGCTGCAAAGTCTAAATGGGATAAACATGGTAAAATAAAAAAGCACACCCAGTCCCCTCAGCCTCCTCCTTACAGTAAGGCAAGCACTGAAATTCTGCAACCCAAGAAGTTCCTCTGATATTCTCACCCTTTTCCACAATTTTTTAATGTAATTTCTTTTTGCCCCTCCCCCCCAAATTGTTGAAAATAAACGGTTCAAAAAAATTGGCACAGTGCTTACCCCCTTGCCATTGTGATACAGAATATCATGGCTTGAATCTATTGTTGCACAATTGGACTTCCCCTTCTTCTCCTCTGCTGGCGTACCTTCCAGATCTGCTCTGGAAGGGACCCTCTGGAGTAATTTCTGGGGGGCTGGGGGAAGGGCTGCAGGGGTTGGGGGAAACTCTTCGACCAGTGGTTTCTGTTCCTCTGTTGGATGATCAGGGTTGGCTATAACCCATGGCTGCCAAAGTATACAAAACAGAACATCATGCTATTATATGAAGAAAGGCCTAAACTTCAGTCCTAGAAATATTATTGGCATACTTGTAGCTTCATCATGCACAACCATGATGCTAATCCTCAGGATCAGCTTTATTGCTTCAGTATTTCCAGTCTGTGTATTACAGATGTGTTGGGTGTTAAGTCTAGTCAGGGCCGGTGCCAGACTATTTTGTGCCCTAAGCAGGCGCGCCGAACTGAAGCTGCCCGCCCCCTGCGCCCGCTCCTGTATTGGAAGCCAGGATGCTGGGGTTGGGGGGCAGGGGGGCGGCTTCAGAATGGCGTGCCTGGGCACGCCATACTGAAGTCCCCCCACCCCCTGCGCCCGCTCCTGGCTTCGAAGCCTGGACGCTGGGGTTGGGGGGCAGCCGGGGCGGCAGCTTTGGAACAGCGCCCCCAAAACTGCTCTAGGAGAGCAGCTTCCGGGTGTGCCGTTTGGCTCCCTCCTTTCCTTGGTGCTCTAGGCCGCCACCTGAGCTGCCTCTATGGCAGCGCCGGCCCTGAGTCTAGTGTAGTCTCCCACTAGTCCATCTTACTCTCAGGCATCGACATGAGGCAAGCGATTTGGATGGCTGCCTTTGTATGCTGGCCAGGAGTGTCTTGCGGGAAGATCTCTGCCTTTCCCCAAGACATTTTCATGTTTCTGACTGGACACTGTATCTCTAAGGTACGCAATGTCCAATTGGCCACTGGGAAGCTTCCATTTTAGATACGCCTCACAAAGCTTCATTTTTGTGTGTATACTAAATGCAAAATGTGGAGTTTTTGAACTGATGGGGTGAAAGGATTGTAGTAGTAGGAAGAAAATGAGCTGGGGATAAAGATAATCCTGCAGAAGAATATATTTGGTGCTTAGAACATTTTGTCTTATCCAGAGTTAATGCAAAGATATACGCAATGAAACCATCTTTTAATCACCAGGGCAATGTCAGTTGGTTCATGTTGTGCAGTCTGTAGGATGTTGGCAGCATAATTTAAAAGTCTGGCACGAAGCAGAGTTAAAATTATTCAGAGAACATTTCAGCAGGGATTCATAGAAATCAAAATGAAATCAATGGGGCCATTTGTAGAATGGTTATGCATGTTGAACATTGGTTTTCTATAAAGTGTACAAGAAAAGAAGATGTAAAGAATGGGATTTTTTTTTTGCAACTATACAGTCTCCGGTTATTTTTGTGCAAATTCCACTTCCTTATAAAACCAGTGGAATGACTTATACTGTGTCTGAAAAAAAAGTAACAGGAGTTAAGATGTAGCTTTAATTTTTTAATTAATATATGCTTGGCTTTAATTTAGCAACATCCTCCCCCTTCATTTACTTGTCTTTGTTCACTATAGAACAATATCTGAGATGAGACAAGATGGTGGATTTATAGCAATTTCCCCAATTAAGTGCATTTATTTATTTATCACACATTTTTTCCTCCAAGGAACCCAAGGAAGGGTACATAATCCCCCTCCTCTCCATTTTATCCTCACAACAACCACCCTGTGAGGTAGGTTGGGCTGAGAATCTGTGACTGGCCCAAAGTCACCCAGTGAGCTTCCATAGCCAAATGGGGACTAGAACCTGGATCTTCTGACTCCCAGTCCAATACTCTAGCCACTACACCACAGTGGCTCTCATTTGAGGCACCAGTCTGTCCAGTGTTGACAGGCAAAGTGCAATTGAGTCTTTTTAGGGCCTCTGCGCCTTTTATTAAAAGTTTCCCAATCACACATCCTGCTCATTTATTGTTTCCTGTTGATTGATGGTGAATAGCCTCCTAACTACCCTTTAAACAGCCTCTCATAATTGACTTAATGTCAGGTTCTGTTCCCTCAGAAACGGGGAAGTTTAAATACTGCTTCCACTCATTATTTTTTGTTTTCTTGTTTTAAAGAAAAATGAGTGTTCAAGAGGCAACTAAGAGGTAATTCATCACTGATTTCCCCAGCCACGATCAACAGGAAGCAATAAAATTCCAGGAGAGCACCATGCAATTGGTGGCTGGGGAAAACGGGGCAGGGGCAGGGAGAAGGATGTTACCAGGGAAAGGGTTTGTGGCCATCTGGAGAACCTGGATGGCCACATTGGGACCCTAGGACAGTGAAATTTGGCCCCTGGGCCTGAGGTTCTGCACACCTGCTGTTAGATGGCGACTCAAGTATGTATGTATCTGTTAAATAATACAGCAGAAAAGCCCTGAGACCCATGTGTCTCAGAGAGCACTTCTTCTTTCATGTTTCTATGCTGCTGCATGAGTTGAGACTAGAAACAGGGCCTTTACATCAGTAGCCCTGATGCAGTGGCATGACTTCACAGGTATGTAGTTCATCCACATTGCAAGTCACATCATTCTCGTTTGGCCTTTAGTCATACTGGCTAGTCTTTTCAGTTATCTCAAAGACAATAATGTGTCCTCTCTTTTTGTTGTTGTTTTCTTATGCTATGTTATTTTACTTAACACATTTGTAGGCCACTCTCCAGTATAAGTATTCTCAGGGTGTCAGGAACTATTAGGGTGACCATATTTGGGAAACCAAAAAAGAGGACACCTAGTGTGTGTGTGGGGAAGCAGCTTTCTGAGTCCTGCAGAAAGTACGTTATTCCCCCGCCACCTTAAAGAACCCGATTGGAGTGGAGGAGGGGAAAGGATTTCATTCTGTACCACCACCATCCACTCCAATTGGGGCCTTTTCTATAATGTCCACGAATGACCCACTTTCCCCTTTAAGACCTCAATTGGAGCTCGGGGTGGGGGAATGATGTGCCTCAAGAACACATGTCATTCCCTCCTGCCATGCTAATGGCAGCCTTAAAGAGGAAGGTGTGTCATTCCAGGACATTATTGAAAATTATAGAAAATCCCCCCTGACACCATGGAAAGAACAAAAACCAGGACAAATCCGGGGAAATCCTGACAGTTGGTCACCCTAGGAACTATGGCCTTAGCTAGACCTAGGGTTTATCCCGGGATCATCCCGGGGTCAAACCTGTTCATCTAAGTGACACACAGGGGATCCAGAGATCAGGCAGGGACGATCCCGGGATAAACCTTAGGTCTAGCTAAGCCTATGTGACGCTCCCCTGTGTGATGCACCACTGAACTGTCGATGTCAGCATCCTAGTGAATTATTTAATTTATTAAATGTATATCCTACCTTTTTCTAAAAAATGAATGCTCAAGGCAGCAAACAATAAAATACAAATAAAATAGCCGTTAGAATTGAAACATTAAAATTCAATAAAAAAATCAACAGACAACCCAATGAAAACATCAAATAAAAACACCAATAAAAATGCTTCAGTAAGAAGTAAAAAAAAAAAATGTATCTGCCAGATTGTAAACAATTTCAGCAGCACATCAGCTTAGACACCAAAAGCCTGGCAGAAGAAAAAAAAAGTCTTTGTGTGCTGGTAGAAGGACAACAGAGATGGGGCCAGCCTGGTTTCCCTTGACAAGGAGTTCCACAGCCTGGGAGCAAGCGCCATGGACGGAGGGCCTCCCCCAATGCTCTTAAAGCTGACACATGCACATTTGGGGGTTAATGCTCTCTTTCAAATAGCCTGGTCTCAAGTCGTGTAGAGCCTTATAGGTCATAACCAGCACTTCGAATTATGCTTGGAAGCAGTGAAGCTTCTGTAACAATGGAGCCACATGTTCCCTATAAGCAATCCCAGTTAATAGCCTGGCTGCAGCCTTCTGGACCAGCAGAAGTTTCTGAACACTTTTCCAAGGCAACCTCACATGCAGCACATTACAGTAGTCCAAACCTGCCAAACTGCTTACCCACCCAAACTGACCATTGGATTGTCCCGGGCAGGAAGGAGTACAAAGGACTTCATGTTCCAACTGGAGCTATGCTCAAGAAACAAGATCTTCTTTCCTGAGTATTGTTGTGTTCTTACATCCTTGATGGTTCATCAGTCCTCTCTTCTGTCTTGCTCCTTGCCCTTGCCCTGGTTTGTCCTTTGGGCCAGAATTATTCTCTCATCATCAATAGCTTCCAGTGCCTGACTCGTGACTACCCCCAGATGGCTGCCCATGGCTTAGTTCTGATACAAGGTGGCTTAGATTCACAAAGCAAGAAAAGCATACAATAAACCCTACAGAATTATTTATAGTGGATAAACAGTTGTTTTACTTTCTTTTTTCTTTTCTTTTTTACTCTTCTTGTATTTCACCTTAAACCTGGGAAAGGAGGCATAGAAATGTTTCAGATCAATACAACTAAATAGCAGCTGTATACAGAAAGAAATACAAATAAAACAAATCCTTTTGTGCCTTGGTTTTTATGCCCACAAGAGTACCTAACACATGATTGGGTCACCACTTTAAAAAATTGAATAAATGAGTAACAGAAGACATTATATTGTGATATCATAGCAGAATTTTAGTTGTCTTTGTAAATAGGTACTCTCCTATTTTTTGTTTTCTTTCAAATAAATACTTCAAATGTTTTGGTTTGGTGTTTCTTGCACAAAGTACCTTGTACTTCAGGATGACATTTGTTCTTAGTATAAAAATATATTGCATAATATATTCATATAAAATAAATATAATCTGGGCTGTTTATTTAAGGACGCTTATAAGCCATCTATAGGACAAAAAAGCCCTCTCAATGTAGCATAGAAAAATTAACAAAACATCACTGATGCACAATTAAAATTGTATTACAACCTGATAACCTATAAAGACCAAACAGTAGAACTAAAACAGCCAGATGCAAACATTAAAATCAATAACACATTAAAATATTTCCCATCAAACAGGTCCATAAAACCCTTAGGAGAAGGCCACTGAGAAGCAGTGTGTTAGGGCTCTTTGGAAGGGCTATAAATAAGGGGCATAATGTACAGTATAAGCTGGCAATGGGTTCCATAAGTGTGGTGCCACCACTGAAAAGCCCTATCCCTTGTGCCAGCAGGAGATCCCTGTCTAAATTCTGATCTGCTCCAATCATGTAGAAAGAAGAGGTAGGGGTTCAGTTTTAATAGCAAAAGGGCCATGCAGGCATGATGTGTTAAACTCTCCTCCTGTCAACAGCTTCCTTCTCTGTAGTTTGCCACCTCCCACTGCTTTTCTTCTCAGCAGATACCAGTGATATCAGAGGTGAGCATGGCTGTAGAGACTGTTAAGAGAAGTAGGTAGTAGGGAGAGGGTTCTGCATTCCTTCTGCATACATCTCCTTTCCTGTTAAAACTGAACCCCTCCCTACACACCTCTTGCTTTTGGGAAGTTTCAGGCTGAACACATGGATCTTCTGCACCACACTCAGTTTGGACCTCTGGGAACACATCTAATGAGCCATGATACACTATCTTCTTCTTCTGCAAAAAAAAAAGGCTTGTCTTTATTAGTATTCTATGGTGTATTTAATTTGTGTGATTGCTTAACTATTTCCCAAAGTCCAAATTGACAATACATTGGGCAAATAAGTTATATGGCAGTTTAGTTATTTTCAGAACTACTAAGGTTGCTTTTCTCTCTCCTCCATGAGAATAAGTTGTTATTAATATTTTTTGTGACTCTCCTGGAAGCTATTATTGGTATCTTTCTAAAAGTCCCTGTTTTAGCGCAGAGTTTTAGCTTCTGTTAAATGCCACCTGTGAAAGAGGTGGGGGTGGATCCCAGTTCAAAGGGGAAGATCTCTCTTTGGGAATATAGTCCCCGATCTTAGAAAGAGACTATTGGATCAGAAGGCTGGTGTATCTCCTGTCCCAGGCAGCGTCAATGCAAACCAGGAAAGAGGAGCCAGAATTCAGGCAGTGAAGCAGAACCATGGACAGCTCCAGAGGGGACTTAGAGAAATTCCAGCTAGATCGTGGCAGAAGACTAATAACAGAGCAGAGGACTAATAATACCGGCCTCATTTACAGTGTTATTGTAAAGGTGACTGATATGATGCGTGTAAAGTGACTTGGGCACTGAAAATGCATACGTGAATGTTAAGTATTATCAGGCTATTAAGTCGATTAGGGAGTTCCTGGTCCTTGAGAAAAAGTAACCCCACTCTTAAAGAACTGCTGCCAGGCATGAAGTAGAACAGGCATTTGAAATGGCGGTGTTGCAATTTTTCACCAAATTGAAGTTAGGTTAGGAATAAATAAGTTCCATATTTAGCCA
Source organism: Elgaria multicarinata webbii (assembly GCF_023053635.1). Classification (NCBI taxonomy): domain Eukaryota; kingdom Metazoa; phylum Chordata; class Lepidosauria; order Squamata; family Anguidae; genus Elgaria; species Elgaria multicarinata. Next base: position 97,876,589 of record NC_086172.1, read on the forward strand.
AGGTTAAAAGTTACCCAGAGATGGCAACTGTTACCCAGTGGATCTTTTCTTCTGCCTCACCCAGATTGTGGAATGGCCTGCCAGAGGAGATTCGTCAGCTTAAAGCTCTCTCTGAGTTTAAGACAGCCATAAAGACTAGTCTCTTCTGGCAGGCCTACCCTGATGCATGTTAAACCTAAGAATTTTAAGATGCTGTGATTGTTATTTTAATATTGTATTGGTTTGATATGCTCTTTTAACTAATTTTATGTATCATATTATGTTTGGTGTTGTTCCCCACCTTGATCCAGAGGGAGAGGCAGGTAACAAATAAAATAATAATAATAATAATAATAATAATAATAATAATAATAATAATAATTCCTGTGAGTTGTAATAATAATAATAATGATGATGATGATATTACAATGCAGGACCAGACGCCAAACAAGTTCAGATTTGCTTGCTTCTGATGACCTCAAATAGTCTCTTATCAAGTGTTGCTACATTTGGCTAGAAAAGGTAACCCTTGAGTTTAAAAAGTGCATCTTCATCTCCACTGTGATGCTGCAGTGACTTCAGCATGGTGACAGAAAGAGCTACTTAGCATTCCATAGGGTCTTTGAGCAAACTTTTAAAAATGTCTCCTTGAGTAGATTTTAAAATTAACTTTTCTCTTCTGAATCACAGATGCACAAACAAAAGAGAGTGCCTGGTTATAGAGGCATAACACTACTGGCATTTTCGAATTGTTATCATTCAAAGAACAGTTATTAATTCCACCTTCTCTTGTCTGCTAGCGCAAAATGTTATTCCATGCCTGTGGTATATGGATCTTTCCATCTATTCATCCATTTATCTCTGTCTCTAGGCATGATAAGTTATTCAGACCCTGGAATTTTAATTAGATGAGTATAAAAAAAAAAAGCAAAGAAAAGAACTTGTCTTACTCTATCAGCCTAGTAACCTTATTGAGATGCATAATCTGCAATAACATTACTCATGTCAGAAATCAGAAAGGATGGTTAGATTTCACAATATTTTTTACAAGGAAATGGGATAAAGGGGAAGCAGTTGTATCAGGTTCTGGGTGTGATGAAGAGGACTGTGATAAAATCAGATAATTATTTCTTTGTTAATCAGATAACAAGTGAAATATCTTCCTCGCTTTTTGCATTTGCCTTTAAAATTGATGTACTTGACATTGGAACATTTTGGATGTGACATTAGCCCATCTTGTGGCAGAAATGTCTAGTGCTTTTTTTAAAAAAACTTGCAGAGCTAAGATAGATGACCCAAGGAGTGACTAGACTCTAGTCCCCTTGGCTGCAGTCCAGAGAATCTGACAGCTTAGCTACAAGATTTGTGTTTAATATCTGATATTAAAAGAAAAAAAATGATTGTGTACTTGAGGCTTACATTTCTTTGATGCATTTAATACTAGAGTACGAAAGGCATTTTATCTTAACGCAGAAAGGATATGATTTAGGATTAGATGCATTCTTTTCAAGCCATGGGTTTAAGGTTCAATCCGTTTGTAATAAACATTTGGCTTCACTGTGGGGGCTTCAAACTCTCTTGCCCACGAGCACACATTAAAGTTAAAGGAGGAAGTTAGTCATCCCCCTTGCAGAGGTGACAAGAGATAGTTGGGAGCCTTTCAGTAAGCTCTTTGAGGAAGAGATGGGAGTTTTGCTTATGCTGTTTGATAAAGTAGTGTGGCATTTTATGTATTTTAAATATGTCTAGGCTGTCTTTTAGGGCAAAGCCCTCTCAAGCAGTGTAGGCTGGTGGCTCCCATGTCAGTGGGGTGGTTAGTCCCTCTGGGATTCCGTCAGAACCAGACAGAACTTTAAAGGATAGCTTGGATAGCTCCTTCAGAGTTCTGATGGGTTCTGATTGAAACCCAGGGCAGATTCCCCATCTCACTGACATCGGAGCCAGCAGCCTCCAGCACTCTCAGGGTAGCTTTCATAAAAATGTTCATATGTAACTCCAACAAAGGAACATTCCTAAACTCCCAAGGAGGGGCCATATGATGCTGTGGACACTGCCCTCCACAGATGGAGAAAGAAGTCCATGGGTGGAGGTCTCCACACTATGGAAAGTTCTGCCACCATATCTAATGGGGCTGCGATTTTCCAGAATAAGGGGTCCAGAATAAGGCATTCTAAGGGGATATTTGGGGTTGTTGTTGATGTTGTTGGGGAAGGTCCTGGGATTCACAGGATCCTAGGACCCCTTTTCCCTCAACAGCACCACTCAACAAGCCTTATAACTATGTTGGTCTTGGAGCTGGTATAGTGAATTCCCCCCTATTGATTTCAGTGGGAATGTAAAGCTGAAATACATGTTCAGACAATGCGCTAGTCAATGGTGGGGTAATAATCAACTCAACAGTTGTTTATCTAGGGGGTTCTCCCCAACACAACATGATAATAATCAACTGTGGTGTGGATTTGGATCAGCATTGAGTTCACCATTAGTCCATGCTGAGTTGACTCCCCCTCCCCTCCCTCCCCTCACAGTCCTCCTGCTAGTATCACATCAGCCATTGCTGTCGAAAATTTATCCTGCCAGCTGGACTACAGTGGCAGTCACTGCTTTGACCACTCTTGTCTTGTGGTTCTTCGGCCGATGAAATAACCAATGGTGGCCAAGGAAATAACAAATGGTGTCTTCCACACAACACAATAACCAATGGTAGTTCAAATAGCCAACTCTGCACAGATTTGGTTCTTTTTGTTGGTTATTTCGGCCAAATAACCAACCGTTGGTTAAGAACCTCCCTCCACACAACACAATAACCCATGGTGGATTAAATAACCAACCATTGACTATTTGAACCACCATTGGTTATTGTGTTGTCTGAACCCAGTCAGAGAGTGTGGCTGAGAGAGCAGCAATAAAATAAAATAAAGCCCCTTTGTCCCACACTAGCCATTGCAAGACAATGGGGCTATGGATGCAGCAGACACCTTACCATTGATCCTCGGTAGGTCACTAGGATTGCTCTGCTCAAGTTAGAGCAGTGGTTTGGAGGGGGTTGCAGCTGGGGAGCAAAGGCTTAATCCTTCCCTCCCTGCATGCTGTGACCTCAATGAAAATCAACCCCCCTCGGAGTGTGACCAGTAGTCTTGAAGTAAGCCACCACTGATGCTGCCGCTTCGGAGCTTTCCACCAGCTTCTGAATTGCACAGCTGCATTTTCCAAAGGTGTATTTTGAGACAGATCCTGGCTATAAATATATATATAAAAATACTCTTTTCCTGTAAAGGTTCATTTGTATATTAAACCTCTTGATGTGTCATGCTCTTGTGTTAGAAAGCATGTTGCTGTAGGGATTAAGAATCTGGCAAACCAAACAGCTGAGCAATACCACAGGCAAGGAGCCATATTGATGGAAGGCTCCGATCTTGGTGGCTCCATCCTGTCCTAAGCCCAGCTGGACTCTTGCTGGCAGGGCTGGAGTGTTTTGCCTCTCCAGCCTCCGAATAGGGGAATTCAGTTAATGGGCCTCAGCGCCTATCTAATTTCCCCTCTGTGCCAGGGGTGTGGTGGGGGAGAAAAGTAGGACGGCATTCTTTGGCAAAATTTCAGGGCAGGGAAATGCAAAAGTGTACATGTTGGGGCTTTTGGGGGGCTGGGGGAGTGAGGGAGCTAACCAGTAAAGTTGTTGGTGATGGGGCAGGCGGTATCAGTTTCTACAACACTTTTTCTTTTTTGCAGATATTTTTCTGGCTGCACTGGTTGGCGAATGGGGGCTGCCATCTTCCTCACCCCACAATGCATCTGGAACAATACAATGGGCATGACATAACTTCATGGGAAAACATGGCAGCCCGGCCGGTTGTCAAGTGCTGTCAGTTCTAGCTGTTTCAAATGATTGGGGACAATGACTGGGGAAAAGCATGTAAAAACAGGTGCTGCCAACCCCAACTTTACAGATAGGTATCCTCACCACCAAAGTTTTTTTACACTTTCCCATCTCCTGAACTCCTCAATAACACTGGGTTTTCCCCCCTTTCAAATTAAGGGTTCAGAACAGTGCTAAAAATATAAATCACAAAAAATATTTAAAGTAATTCTTACAACAAAACAAGCAACAATAAAACATAATAATAGAATAGCATCATTAAAAGAAACACTCTCTCTCACACACACTATATAAGCAGCTGCAGACTAAAATAACTTATCAGTAAAGGCTGTCACTAAAAATGCCCAGTAGACTAAAACAGTCTTAAGAGCCCATAGCCCATTTAAAAGCAAGCAACGAGAGAGTCTCTTGGAAGACTATTCCATAGTTTAGGCACCACTAGGGCTAGTCTAAGACATTTTGCTGCCTGAAGCAAAGGACAAGATGGTGTTTTTCTTCATTCCATGTACATAAGAACATAAGAGGAGCCGTCCTGGATTAGACCAGGGATCCATCTAGTCCACTGTTTACAGAGCGGTCAACCAGCTGCCTGTGGGAAACCCACAAGTAGGACATGAGTGTAACAGCACCCTCCAAATCATGCTCCTCAGCAACTGGTGTACATAGGCGTACTGCCTCTAATACTGGAGGGAGCACATAGCCATCAGGACTAGCAGCCATTGACAGTGCTATCCTGCATTAATCTGTCTAATAACTTTTAAAGCCATCCAGATTGGCAACCATCTTTACATCCTGTGGTAGGGTATGCCACAGTTCAATTATGTGCTTTGTGAAGAAGCACTTCTTAAAAAATGTGTCCTGAATCTCCCACCGATCAGCTTCATGGGATGACCCCGGATTCTAGTTTTATGAGAAAGGGAGAAAAATTCACTTACAGAAGTTGAATGGACTTACAGTTTGTTTGTTTGATTGACTATTACATTTATATCTCACTTTTTTCCTCTTGCAAGGAACCCAAGAAGGCTCAAATAGTCCTCTTCCTCTCCATATTATCCTCACAACAACCCTGTGAGGTAGGTTAGGCTAAGAGTCAGTGACTGGCCCAAAATCACCCAGTGAGGTTCCATAGCTGAGTAGGGACTAGAACCCGGAGTTCCTGAGTCCCAGTGCAACACTCTAACCAATACACTGCACTGGCTCTCCACACTGAATGTTACTTCCACACAATGTCCTTCACTGCATCTGAGGGCAGCAGGCTAACTTAGGGGTGAGAGCAGGCTGCTGGAGGAGAAACGCCTTGCCACCATTCCACACCCCTCAGCATCTGCAACCTGAAGCAGCTGCCTCCCTCTACCTAATGGAGGGGATAGTCTAGTGTGTCACAATAAAAAACACCTCTCTTGTCATCAGTAACCACACTTCTGTTGGCAAAGGGACAACAAGGAGTCCTTCAGAAGCTGAGCACAAATCTCAAGCAGGTTCACATTGGTCTCTTTTGCTGAACAGGGCTTTGATGCATGGTTGTACACATGTTATGATTATGTTTGTGCGGATTCCTTCCTAGAAAACCATCCAGCTTTTCCTGTGAGCCGCTCACCATCCATTTCTTCCAAAGCGCCCTGCAAAGTTCAATTAGTTCTTCAAGCTGTGACCTGCCCTCTGGGGCAGCCTGGCTAACATTGCCATGAGCGTACAAACATTTGAGATCTAGCTACTTTTGCTGATAAACACCTCATGCAAGCCATAGTAAGGAGATGGAGACTTATTAAACTGAAAATGTATTTCCTTTGGAAAGGTGCTGGGATTTTTCTTTTTGAAAAATCAGTTCTTGCAAGCTGTGCATTGAGTTTCTGTGACGCTGTTCAGGTTAGCCAAAAAGGCCTCACAGTTTGAGGCTTGGTTACATTATTTTCCTCTGTTCAGTTTCGTAATGGGATTTTACCTTCTATCCTATCTCAGACAAATGTCACGGTGCCAGCGACTGCTTACCATTCATCTTTCCTTTACTTGCATACTGTGTGACTTTTATCTTCTGTGTGTAGCTCATAGCTAGATGTTTGATGGCTGCGAGAATGTCTCCTGCACAAGCTATTCTACTGAGAAGGCAGGGGTGGTTTCATTACTGCAGCATGCAATGCGACAAAACTAAACAATAGGTTGTTTCTCTGCCAAAATGCTGACTTGAAGTGCAGGCGCTCGCCAGGACCAATGTTTACTATGGGTCGGAGATTGTAGAACCAGATGATCACATGGTTTTTGGGTTACCTGCAATGAAGTCTTCTTCAGAAGAAAAGATGTATATTTGCAATGATGCCATTTCAGAGTCATTATGGCCGCTTTCATGATCCCCCACCCCCTCGGGGCTTTGTAAAGCCTCTTTTAAAGTATAGGTAGTGGTGGAAATGATGAACCACTCAGAAGCTATTAGCTACCCAGAGCATAAAAGTCACTCAGAGTGTGTAAGTAAAGAAAAGAAGAATGGTAAGCAGAAGGTGACATTTGAGGTAGGAGGGGAGGGCATTCCTTCTTTGATGTTGCCATTTGCTGGAAAAACACATCTCTTCTATTGTAAATACATACATTTTCCATTGTGCACACACTGAAACAATATCAACTTGAAGGTTCTGCCTCATAGGAATGTCTATATGGCTGCATCATTCTGAGACAACTGCAAGCTCTCTCCTCTCTCTCTCTTTGGTGGTGGTGGTGGGGGCGACACCTGTGTATTTCTTGGGCTCCATTTTGGGTAATGCAATAGCTTGTGCATCCCCAAGATAATTGCTGCCTTCAATGAGAGCAATTTCCTGGTATCTGTGTGGAAGTCCAAACATTCTCTGAGTCACAGCTATGACTCCTCTTCTTCTCCATCTGCTGACTGGCCAGGCTTTCTGTCTCGGATTGAGACAGGGATGGGCAACTTGTGGCCAAATTTTCTGGCCGACAATTCCCATCAGCCCTAGCCAGCTAATGGTAAGGGATCATGGGTGCTGTAGGCCAAAATATCTGGAAGGCCACAAGTTGCCTACCCCTGCTTTTGAGGAAGCCACTAATTCCAAATTATACTGAAAGGCATACCCCCATATTGGAGCATTTCTATAAGTGTAGCTATGAGCTAGCACCACACACACCTGAATATGTACAGGATGCATTTTGATGTATCTTTAAGTCAGTGCCCCAGGGAGAATCACTTCCCAGCCACTTTTGCCAAGCACAGGCCAAAGGCCTCTGAGGACTAGATGCACTCTCCACAGAGTGGGGGAAAAGGCAACATTTCAGATTGCATAGTAGAGAGGTAAGCATATTGTTCAAGCCCACTGCAACTGATAACCCAGATCAATAGCAAATTGACATATTTCAGATCTCCATCAAATGAGTGTTTTACTGCATGCTCGTTACTGGGCACTTGAGAATTACTCACATGACATCGTCTTCCTGTCACGCATCTTCCACCCGTTCTGGCCATTATTGCACTGCAAACCCCCCTCATTAAGTCTGGTTGCTGCTCTCTCCTACTGGACTGAATGGGGCTAATTACTTCCTGTTTTCAGGAAGTGACATGGGAGTGGCGAAAGATGAAGCAATGAGAGTCACGCATTTGACTAGATGTGATGGAGCTTTCAGTGTTTAATAACAATACAAATGTCAATCCAAAAAGCCACACCAGATCCAGGAGCATCCAGTGCGAGTTATCTCCTTCTCTATTTGCATGAGATTTTATACATTTCATTCCAATGTATTTCCTGTGCTGGTCCCTTATTCCCTCTGTCTGCTGTGAACTTGAGGGTGATATCAAATGTGCATGCTTCCTCTCCCCTATGACAACCTTCCCCAACCTTCCCCAAGATGGGTCGGACTAAAACTCCCCGCATTCCTCACCATTAGCCATGGTGGTTGGGTCTGATGGGAGTTGAAGTCCAAATCATCTGGAGTACATCAGGTTGGGGGAGACAGCCTAGAATAGATGGTGTGCTTGGGATTTCTGCCATGGAGGCTGGTGGTTCTGATTTTGGTGTAGCTGTGAATCCATTCTTGGTTTTAGTTAGAACCAGCCAGAATTCTAAAGGAATGATCCAAGCTGCTGAAGCTATTTTGGGGTGTGTAGTGTACTGTAGATCTAGCCTGGAACTCAGAACGGATTCACAGCCCCACTGGAATTGGAGCCACTGAATTTCTGATAGTGTAACTGGAGTTCTTCAAGTGACGGCTGGGCAGCCATCTGTTGGGAACACGCTAGCACTGTGCTCCTACGGTGCAAATGCGGCTCTATGTCAGAATCTTGGAGCTCCGTTCTCCTCCTACCCCCTCTGACAAGAGGACAGAAAATGAAGTCTCCACAAAATTAAGTTTTGAAATCCTCAGATCAATAGGTTGGATGTTAAATAGGGCACAGTTGTCATACTGGGGAAGCACGAAGCTGGCAGGCACTTTCCATTAAAAAGTGTAGTGCTATTGTTTGCCTCTTGTAATGGCCTCATTTGCATCCTAGCTAAAAAGGATTTGAGCTTCATGTTAACCTTTGTAAGAGCTGATGCAGTTGGATGCATTTTGTAATGTCTCCCCTCCTGCCTCTCTCTGCCTGCACTGAATAAAACTATTGATTAGCATTCCAATGAGGGAGAAGAAAGCTTGTGGTGCCTAATTTTGAAACCGGCTTGAAGACTGTAGAGGCGGCTGCATACTGACTTGATTGCTATTGAATTCCTGCTCAGGCAGTGTGGCAAACAGCAGAGCGACAGATACTTCCTTGTTTTTAAAAACATAACTCCATCTTAGATCCCCCTCACTCCCAGGGTAACCCCCACCCCTGAATAGACAGCAAGACGGGGGGGGGGGGAACCATACAGAAACAGTAGGTGCTCAGACATACTCTATTCATTTTAATGTGGCTAGAGCACAAGAAGCATTGTTTGCTTGAATCTCTCTTTAAAATGATAGAATATCTATGTATATCTAATACATACACACACACACACACACACGCACACACACACACACACACACACACACAGGGAGAGAGACAAGGAGCATGGCTAGACAGGGCGATATCCTGGGGATTGTCCTGGGATTGTCCTTGTGTGTCCACATGATGCACAGGGCATCCCAGGAGCAGGAAGGGATTGATCCCTCCCTTTCCCCGGGATATCGCCCTATCCATTAATTTTGATTTATCCCACAGTTTTGGGATGATCCTGAGACTGCAGGATGTGTGTCCCGCCATCGTGGTTTCATCTTGGCTCCTTGCGAGTAAACGCGAGGAGCCGGGTACCCGCATGGGGCACAGAGCTCCTCAGGAGCTCTGTCCCCATCAGGGGTGGGGTGGGGTGAGCGGGAGGTGTTTTTTCTTCTTGAAATACAAACCTTTTGCACACAAGTGCTCGTGTGCTCGTCCCCAATTGAAAACAAACAAACAAAATGGCGGGCGCGATGTAAATAAATAAATAAATTTCAGCAACTGTCCCATTATGTTTATTTATTTATTATTTATTTATTTATTACATTTTTATACCGCCCAATAGCCGAAGCTCTCTGGGCGGTTCACAAAAATTAAAACCACAGTAAAACACCCAACAGTTTAAAACACAATTACGAAATACAGTATAAAAAGCGCAACCAGGATAAAACCACACAGCAAAGTTGATATAGGATTAAAATACAGAGTTAAAACAGTAAAATTTAAATTTAAGTTAAAATTAAGTGTTAAAATACTGAGTGAATAAAAAGGTCTTCAGCTGGCGACGAAAGCAGTACAGTGTAGGCGCCAAGCGGACCTCTCTGGGGAGCTCGTTCCACAACCGGGGTGCCACAGCAGAGAAAGCCCTCCTCCTAGTAGCCACCTGCCTCACTTCCTTTGGCAGGGGCTCACGGAGAAGGCCCCCTGTAGATGATCTTAAGGTCCGGGTAGGTACATATGGGAGGAGGCGTTCCTTCAGATAACCTGGCCCCAAACCGTTTAGGGCTTTAAATGTCAATACCAGCACTTTGAATTGGGCCCGGACCTGGACTGGCAGCCAATGAAGTTGTAAAAGGACTGGCGTAATGTGATCTCGCCGGCCAGTCCCTGTTAATAACCTTGCTGCCCTGTTTTGCACCAGTTGAAGTTTCCGGACCGTTTTCAAAGGCAGCCCCACGTATAACGCATTGCAGTAATCCAAACGAGAGGTTATCAGAGCATGGATAACTGTAGCTAAGCTATCTCTGTCCAGATAAGGGCGCAGCTGGTATATCAGCCTGAGCTGATAAAAGGTGCTCTTTGCCACTGAGTTCACCTGTGCCTCAAGTGACAGTTCTGGATCGAAGAGCACCCCCAAACTACGGACCCGATCCTTTAGGGGGAGTGCAACCCCGTCCAGGACAGGGCAAACATCACCTCGCCGGACAGAAGAACCACCCGCTAACAGTACCTCCGTCTTGTCTGGATTGAGTTTCAGTTTATTAGCCCTCATCCAGTCCATTACCGTGCCCAGGCACTGGTTCAGAACAGCCACTGCCTCACCTGGGTTTGATGAAAAGGAAAGGTAGAGCTGGGTATCATCCGCATATTGATGACACCTCAGTCCACATCTCCGGATAACCTCCCCCAGCGGCTTCATGTATATGTTAAACAGCATAGGGGATAAGATAGAGCCCTGTGGAACCCCATGGCTTAGGTGCCACGGCACAGAGCAATAATCCCCCAGCACCACCTTCTGGAATCGGCCATCCAAGTAGGAGCGGAACCACTGCAACGCAGTACCTCCAACTCCCAGCTCAGACAACCTATCCAAAAGGATACCATGGTCGATGGTATCGAAGGCCGCTGAGAGGTCCAGGAGAACCAACAGGGTCGCACTCCCCCTGTCTCTCTCCCGACAGAGGTCATCCCACAGGGCGACCAAGGCAGTTTCTGTTCCAAAACCAGGCCTGAAGCCCGATTGAAATGGATCTAGATAATCTGTTTCATGCAAGAGTGCCTGGAGTTGTCCTGCAACCACCCGCTCAAGCACCTTGCCCAGGAAAGGGATATTAGCCACCGGCCTGTAGTTGTTAACATCTTCCGGGTCCAGATTAGGCTTCTTCAGGAGTGGTCTAATTACCGCCTCTTTTAAAGAGGCCGGCACCACTCCCTCTCTCAAGGAGGCATTTACAACCTCCTGGACCCAGCCGGCGATCCCCTCCTTATTTGATGTAATGAGCCACGAGGGGCAAGGGTCAAGCACACAGGTGGTCGACCGGACTTGGCCAAGCACCTTGTCCACATCCTCGGGCCTCACTAACTGAAACTCATCCAATAAAACTGAACCGGACGGCGCTCTGAACACCTCTACTAGTGGAGCTGCATTAAGTGTGGTGTCCAATTCATGACGAATCTGAGCGACTTTATCTTCAAAGTGCCGTGCAAATTTGTCACAGCGTGCTACCGAGGGTTCCACCATCTCTCGCCCTGGCCCAGAGTGTAACAGGCCGCGAACCACCCGGAAAAGCTCCGCCGGACGACACTGAGAAGACGCAATGCTGGTGGAAAAGAACTGCCTCTTTGCCACCCTCACCGCCACAGAGTAGGCTCGATAGTGAGCTCTAACCCGTGTTCGATCAGACCCAGCACGAGTCTTCCTCCACTTGCGTTCTAGCCGTCTCCCCTCTTGCTTCATTGCCCTCAGCTCAGGTGTATACCAAGGAGCTGACCGGGCTCTGCTCAGAGGGAGAGGACGCTTGGGCGCGATCGTGTCAACCGCCCGAGTCATCTCTGCATTCCACAGAGCGACCTGGGCTTCGACAGGAGCACCGGCCATATCAGCAGGAAAATCCCCCAGAGCCCTCTGGAATCCATCGGAGTCCATTAGCCTCCGGGGGCGGACCATTTTAATAGGCCCCCCACCCTTGCAGAGGGGAAAGGCCACCGAGAGTCTAAACCTCAGTAGGAAGTGATCTGACCATGACAAGGGGGTAGATGTTAGTTCCCCCACTTCCAGATCACCATCCTCCTGCCCAGTCGAGAAAACCAGATCAAGCGTGTGTCCCTTTGCGTGTGTTGGGCCGATGACATGTTGAGACAGCCCCATGGTTGTCATGGCAGCCATGAAGTCCTGAGCCGCTCCAGAGACAGCAGCCTCGGCATGGAAGTTGAGATCCCCCAGAACCACCATCCTGGGGGTTCTCAACACCAGGTCCGAGACAACCTCCGTCAGCTCAGGCAGGGAGACTGTGGGGCAGCGGGGTGGACGGTACACCAGCAGAATCCCTAATCTGTCTCGAGTACCCAACACACAGTACAGACACTCAAGATCAGCACTCGACTGAACAGGAAGCCTAGAGAGGGAGATTGTATTCCTATAGACCACGGCAACCCCCCCTCCCCGGCCCTCGAGTCTGTGCTGGTGCTGCACCGAGTACCCAGGAGGGCAGAGCTGGGTGAGAGCAACCCCTCCCAGTTCCCCCACCCAGGTCTCAGTGATGCATACCAGGTCAGCCCCCTCATCCACAATCAGATCATGGATGAGAGAGATTTTGTTTTGGACTGACCTGGCATTCAGCAGCAGCACCACCAGACCCGAGAGCAAGCTGATAAGGCCGCCAGGAACCATCTGGTTGGGGGAAGGACTAGAAGAGGGGATAGCTGTAAGGAATCTGTTTTCAGGGTATTATTGCTATTGAGGTATGTTAATATTATTGTTGTTGTTGTTGTTGCCAAAGAACAAAAAATTAAACATACAAAATTTATAACAGTTGAAACAATTACCCACAAAATACTAAATGTGAGACAGGGAGGCCTTTTTGTCATGAGAACATTACGAATGAACCAGACAGGGCTTACCAAGTGGGTGAACACGGCTACTTGGCATAAATAACCAATTTCTGTCATTTTCTCATGTGTGCATTCCTAAATCCCTTCATTCCCATTTCTGTATTAATGTGCAGGGTGTTTTTTTTTTAAAAAAAAATGTAGCAAAATCTGTATTTAAATAGAGTATTTAAATACAGATTTTTGGACATATTTTGCCACAAAATACACATCTCTAAAAGCATTTTCTCTCAAAGTATGCAACACTAAGGCCACTATCCTATGCATGTTTAGATAGAAAAATGTCATACAATTCTTAGCAAGGCTGGCTGGGGAATGCTGGGAGCTGTAGGACTTTTTTTCTGTCTAAACAGGCATAGGATTGCAGCCTATATATATTTTATCCATTTTAAACACATTTTTGTAAAAAAGATAAGGAGGCATTCCAACCCACACTCCTGTTTGGGAGGTGTGGATCAGGACCGTTTGTATGGGAATTGGCACAGTTTGAATTCCTAGATCACCCCTCTGGGCTACAGAAACAGCATGAGGGAATTGCTTCCTCTTCCACTCCCTCAACATCCCTGCAAAGTGTGGGAATATGGGCTAGATGTCATTTTCTTGGCTGAAGGAAAGTAAAGCCTCATAGAGCTCTGTGCAAGTACATAAGACCTGGGTGAGTGCTCTTCAACCACTGTGGGAAGGTTTAGTGCCAGGCTACAGTGATAGAATAATACCGAGGGCTTTGATACAAATCAGGCACGCTGGAAGTGCTTGAGAAACTGCCTTGTCTCATCGAGTTAGCAATATGCTGTACTAGTTAACCAGATAAAGGTGATCTGCAGTTGAATTTGCACTTGTAAGGATCTAACTGAGGGTACCATCACACGTGGGAAAACACACTCCCTACTGTCACTTCTCTGCTCCTGGTTTCGTTGCTCAGTTACTTCCTGTTTCAAAACAGGAAGTAAACAACGAGCACGAGGCCCAATCAGTCGGGCATTCTAATCACGCTGCTTCTCCTGCACACAGCAGGAGAGAGCAGCAACTTCCAGTTTTAAAAATATTTCGGACTTTCTGTGGTTTTTCTTGTGGTGCAAGGAACATTGTACATGTACATTGATGGTGCTATATAAATAAATAAATAAATAAATAAATAATAATAATAATAATAATAATAATAATAATAATAATAATAATAATGAAGGCCAGAAGGGGCAGAAGGGGCATGGGAGGCAGACAACGTCATGTGAGGGACCTGCGAGAAATCTGTGAGTGCTCAGTAACGAGTGTGCAATAAAACACTTGTTGGATGGAGCCCTGACTCCATGGCTGGCTGGAGCATGGGAATTGTAGTCTAATACATCTCAAAGACATCTGGTTGGGGAGGGTTGGGGAAGGGCATCATGTAATTCCTAAATGCTGTGATCTGATGTTGGATTGGTCAGGAATAAACTCCAGTTAGGGTTTGATATCATCAGTTGATATAAATGTATTTGTCCCACAGGGAATATAACATAATTTCCTCAAAGGCCATGTTATGAATGTAAAGGATAATGGGGCCAGATGATGCTGAGAGGCAATATGTGGACTACTATCTTGAAAGATTCTTTTCAAGGAAAAGCTATTAGTTTCTGGAGTAGAAAGGTAAGCAGTTATAATCTATGATAAAAGACAGACAACATATCATTGGTGTTGCTTTTAAGTTTTCTGTTGTCTTGGTAACTGAACACCTCATGATCTTGTGTCTATTTTATCCTCTATTGCTGTGTGACAGGGACATGCTATTTTTCTTTATTTAATTGATGAGGATGTTGTGGCTCAGAAAGAAAGGCTCAGGCTACACAGGAATTTGAGCACAGAACAGGAAACTGAAACAAGGTCTATAGTTTAATGATCAGCCCAGCCAGACAACGCAGGATATCAAGAGCAGAACCCCAAAGCTGGACACTTTCTGTAGCTTTGATTTCTCTGAGTTCACACAGTAATGAAGTTGGGACCCAAACACCCTTATTAAACATGCCTTCTAAATCAATTGTACTGATAATTGCATTTCACATCTCTTTCTCTCACTTTGAAGCTGGCAATTATAGTCTAATCAGCCATGCGAGGACAGCCTAATAGTGCAAAATTTTGTTATGGGTGTTACAGAGCACATTTGCAAAATGACGATTTGAACTTGAATGCCTAATGCAGCTAGGGATGTCAGAGAAATCCACAACAGATTCAAAGAAGTTTGGATTTTTATGAATCTGACCTGTTGATTCTACAGCAGGCTGGCTTTTTCCACACTTGTGTAGATTCTTCACATTCATGGAGAGTTTTTTTTTTAAAAAACAACAACAACAACTTTTGGGGGCAATTTTTGCCAATCTGCAGATACACGAGTGCACATTAGTGCTAATACACATGTGCGTTAATGCTCATGAGCGCAACTGTGCAATTGCAAATGAATGAAATTCTTTCATATCAAATCTGATTCCATAAATGGGCAGACAACTGAATGAAGGATGACAGACAGAATGGATTTAACAAAATCTGTACATCCCTAAATGTACCCTTCTCCTACCTGTTGCCCTCCAGATTTATTTTTATTTTATTTATTTAAGTATTTTTATGCCGCCATTCAGCCAAAAAAGGCTCTCATGGCGGCTTACAAAAGTATTTCTTGACAGTCCCTGCCCACAGGCTTACAATCTAAAAGACATGACACAAAAGGAAAGGGGATTGGGAGGGAGGAGGAGGAGGGGGGAAAGGAAAGCAAATTCAGGCACTACAATCTTAGTTGGAAAGTTCAGCAGTTACAGGGGACAGCAGGAGGGAGGGGGCTCTCAGCTGGAGCTGGACCCAGGCACGGTGGAGAGATGCCTGGCTGCTGCTTCCTCCCTCACTGGTGGCCTCTGCAAAGACAGTTGGTAGCAAGAGGGAGGGGGCTCTCAGCTGGAGCTGGACCCAGGCACGGTGGAGAGATGCCTGGCTGCTGCTTCCTCCCTCATGGTGGCCTCTGCAGTGACAGTTGGTAGCAGGAGGGAGGGGGCTCTCAGCTGGAGCTGGACCCAGGCACGGTGGAGAGGTGCCTGGCTGCTGCTTCCTCCCTCATGGTGGCCTCTGCAGTGACAGTTGGTAGCAGGAGGAAGGGGGCTCTCAGCTGGAGCTGGACCCAGGCACGGTGGAGAGATGCCTGACTGCTGCTTCCTCCCTCACTGGTGGCCTCTGCAAAGACAGTTGGTAGCAAGAGGGAGGGGGCTCTCAGCTGGAGCTGGACCCAGGCACGGTGGAGAGATGCCTGGCTGCTGCTTCCTCCCTCATGGTGGCCTCTGCAGTGACAGTTGGTAGCAGGAGGGAGGGGGCTCTCAGCTGGAGCTGGACCCAGGCACGGTGGAGAGATGCCTGGCTGCTGCTTCCTCCCTCACTGGTGGCCTCTGCAAAGACAGTTGGTAGCAAGAGGGAGGGGGCTCTCAGCTGGAGCTGGACCCAGGCACGGTGGAGAGATGCCTGGCTGCTGCTTCCTCCCTCATGGTGGCCTCTGCAGTGACAGTTGGTAGCAGGAGGGAGGGGGCTCTCAGCTGGAGCTGGACCCAGGCACAGTGGAGAGGTGCCTGGCTGCTGCTTCCTCCCTCATGGTGGCCTCTGCAGTGACAGTTGGTAGCAGGAGGGAGGGGGCTCTCAGCTGGAGCTGGACCCAGGCACGGTGGAGAGATGCCTGGCTGCTGCTTCCTCCCTCATGGTGGCCTCCTTAGCAAAGCCAGTGGCTATGCTGGCTGAGGATGGTGGGAGTTACAGCCCAACACATCTGGATGGCACCAGGTTTGGGGAGGCTGGTCTAATGCTCAGGTTTCAGATCATACAGGAAATATATTTACTTTTTAACAATGCCCTTCGCCCTTCTCTTTTCACCTGAATGCTTGACTATTTGAACAGATGTTCTGTTCTGCCTCCCATTTCAGATATTCAATGAATTTGTCTGGGAGAGAGCAGGATCCCTCATGGACTGCTCCTGCCTCTGCCTTTTGTGCATCATGTGAGGGTCAGCACAGAGCCTACAGAACTATCCCTGCACATTTCATCCAATTCTGCCAAGAAAAATAAAGGTTATTGACAAGTCTCCTTTAAAAATACAGTATATCATGCTGGTCATAATTATCCTAGCTGTGTGTGACTTCTCATGTCATTTGAACCCAGAAGAGTAGCTTGTTGGGGTGGTTAACAAATCACCCAGAACCCATTGCCTGTTGTAGGGTGGTTTGTTAACCACACCATCAAGGCACCCTAGCTGGGTTTGGATGACACATGAAGCTGTAGGGTGTGTGTGTGTGTGTGTGTGTGTGTGTGTGTATGTATGTGTGAGAGAGAATAAGCAACCTGGTGGCCATGGGTCCCACAACCCACCATGGTTTAAATAAGCCATGGTGGGCTGTGGTGATTTTACGAACCAGGTTAGTGTCATTAAAGTAAGCCATATTGCTAAAAATGGTTCCTGTTCTCAATCTGAATAGGTATTTTCACCCTTTGTGTCAGTTCCCCCCCTCCCAAAAAAAGATAATTTAAATGGATGCATTTTGTAGGGGGCATTTTTTGTTTTATGCAAAATATCTCCCGCCCCATTTTGGCTCAGTCTTTATTATTCTCTTTTCAAACTCCTAACACTCCTAACGCAACGGATTGTTGCAGTCTGTATAAACTGAATCATAGCAGCTCCAAATGAAATGTGTTAGAACAGGAGACTGTTCAAATTCTTTCCTTAACATCTATATTTTTTAAAGTGTTTATAATCTTGTTTGGATCTTGCCCAGTATTGCTAGGCTCCAAATATACATCAGCAACAAAGATATGAACACAGTTTAATTTGACTGTTGTGTGCTGAAATTGATATTTTTTGTGAGCTGCTCAAATGTTCCGGGTGAGTGCACAATACCTTAACATGGAATTTAAATAGGGGCAATTTAGGAGGGCTAAATGTGTAGCCCTCCTAAATTGTGACTTTTCGTCTAAATTGTGACTTATCGTCACAGATTTAACTAGATTTAGCATACACCAAACATGCCTCTGGAGTCAAGAGGCTTCTTATCTGCCTTTAGAAGGTTTGTGTCAAGGTCAGTTGCGAGCAAGGTTGGAAGGTGAATGTGCCTGAGTCACTATCAGTGGAATGGTCTTTGATTGGCATGCCTGAAATGAGTTTGTGGCCCCAATCTAGCTCTTAATGAGTCACCTACAAGGTGGCATCTCTGCTTGCAAATCTCAGATGAGAAATGAATCTGTGTACAGCTCTGACAAATGGGAAAGGTGCTTTTGCTCCAAAGACGGCTGGCAGCATTAACTCACTTAAAGCACAGATATATCAGTTAAACAAGAGAGCTCAGCTTTGATGCAGGTTCGACACGGCTTTTAACATCCATAATCTGTTTTTGCCTGTTTGTATAGTTTAGCTTTAAGGAAGGGTTACTAGAAAGATTCCTAGAGACTGAACATATCCATAGCTAAGATCTTTTGCTTGCTGATTTATTCAGACTAGCTTTTATACTTTTGCATTCATATTGTATTTCTTTCCTGCCTTTTTCCTATGGAAGGCAAAGCCATATCCTAAGGGTTCCTGGTCCATCTTCCCTTGAGGCATAGACCAGACCCAAATCTGCTTAGCTTCAGAAGGGACGCTGCAACAGGTGTCTTCAAACCATATCCTTGAACTAATTGAACATGTACAATTCCTTTCTTTAGCTAGGTTGTCCAGGGAATTTGGGAAGAGCAATTGTTCCCCACAATTTGAGACCCATTTGGAAAGTGGGTTGAAATGTAGCATGGGCTGAGCTTATTATGATCAGCATGCAATGAAGTAGGGCTTTTCTACATGAGGCTGTTAATCCACCATATCTACTTTTGGTTTTGTCACATAATGGAGATCCAAACTCTACGCGAGGAGCATTTCCTTTCCTGCTTTTCCACTGCATAACCTCTAGGTGGCACTGTGATATAGAAGAACAGCACAAATACACAAGAGGAAATTGCACTTTCTTTCACCATCAGAAATAACCCCCATTTTCATGCTCTAAATAACTTGTGGAAAGTGCTGTTCACAAACAGAAGCAGAACTCTAGGGTCCCCTGACATCATCTAAAGAACCCATAAACAACTGTGAGTACAGAATGATGAATGCACAACAAATGCCTCATGTGGAAAAGCTCATTGTATCCCAGTTCCTCCTTGCTTTGTAGATGGACATGCACATTTAGACAGAATGCATGTTCATCCCATGCATGTTTAGACAGAAACCCCCCCTACAACTCCTAGGATGATGGGAATTATAGGACTTTTTCTGTCTAAACACACATAGTTTTTTGCCCTTAGCAGTTTTTGCAAACTGCTGTGATGGTACTGTAGAATAGCTGGTTTTGCAAAACGGAGCATAAGAATGATGTAAAATAATCACATGCCCCCAAATAACCTTTGTATCTTCCTTTAGCCTATGTTCAGAATTATGTAAGTTAGATCCCTTCCTTTCATTAGGATACAAGGCCCTGCATGTAATTATGCATGTGTTGGGGCTGGTGTGATAACGTTGTGGAGATTACATATCTATATTTTGCAATTGTCATGAAACATGAAGTCGACTGCTATTCCATGTGGTGACTATAAACCACACACTGGCTCTTATACACCCATAATTATGATTCATGACAGGCAGGGCCTGCGCTACCATCAGTCAGAGTGAGGTAGGAACATCAAGCAGCAGCTGATGGGCAGCATGGAAGGGGCAGTGGTGGCAGCCCCCTCTGTGGGATCTGTGTGTTCCAGTCGGCTTTCCTTGCCCTAAGTGAGCCTGTGGTAGATGGGGTCCTAGCACCAGTACAGTGGTAAGATTAAAGTGTGGTCAGCTTCTGTAAGTGAAATGTGTGGGGTGGGGTGGGGTGGGGGTGGAATCTTGCTCTTTGCCTCAGGCAGTACAATGTCTTGGGTCAGCCCTGATCACATGGGTTCATGCCATTTCATAAAAACATTCTCTTCCACTATCAGGTATTGCTGGAGTGACTGTTGGTGGCGTGGGAAATCCATGCTATCATGTCAGTAGGACACGCTTCTCTATGGTTGGTTACAGAAAGCTTCTTTGAAGCAATCTGTGTGTCTTATAACATGGAGTAAAACAACCCAAAGTGCCATTGATTTCAGTAGGATTTATGTCCCTATTATTGTATCAGGATTGCTAGATCTGTAAAACTGGTGTAGATTAGATAGCCTTATTAACCTACCCAGAGTGAGGGGCTGAACCTACCACATTTCTTTTTTAATTGGTAAGTTTCACTTTCATTCTAGGTCATCTGTTTCTTTCACTCCACTAAAGAGACAAACTAAACTAAAATTACGGATGAGATACTACAAAACTCGGAAATTAGCAAAAGGGTAAAAAAGCGTAAACAGACAATGAAGTTTCTGATCCAGAAACAAAAGAATGTAATTAAGTAAGGCGTGAGTACTATGGTGGCAAATAACAGCAGCGCCAACTTGAGGAGTCTGGGATGACAAAACTAGTAAATTAAAAGAATACCCATTAAAACTGTGGAGCTCCCTAAGGGGAAAAGAAAACTGAAGCAGAGCAAAGTAATATGTTGGAACTATGCAGTAAATGGAGGTAATGGGTTCAAAACAGAAATCACCACACACAAAAAGCAGAGGGATGCCATGAAGCTTCATCTCTGCTAGAAGAATTATGTGTTCTTGAGGCTATTAATTCAGAGGAAAAGACAGTTTTATTGTCTTTTATTTCTATTTTTTCCTATCTATCCATTTCCAGCCCCACAGACTCCCATTGTGAGCAGCACCAGGGTCCATTGGCTGCATAGCCTCCTAGTCCCCTGCTTTGCTCTGTTCATAGTGTCTCTTTCTATTCCTTAATTAGCAAACAGTAACTTACCCAATCTCCATCTTTCATTATCTTTACGTTTGCTCTGTTAGAACTAGTATACAGGTCCATGTACCAATGGACTGGTATATTTTACGTATTTATTTATTAAAACATTTGTCTCCTGCCCTATATCACTGGACTCTCAGGGAGGCGTACAGATAAGATCAAACAGTATAAAACAATAAATAACGTTCACAGCTAAAAATATATTAAACTATTAACAAGCTAAACCCAATAGAAAATGTAAAAGCATTTAAAAACAATTAAAACTATGTGCAGCTTTAGCCCCAAAGGCTTTTATAACTCAGCACCAAAACGAAGCCAGCACTGGTGCCAGTCAGACTTCACAGGGGAGGGCATTCCACAACCGGGGTGCCACAGCAGAGAAAGCCCTCTTTCTTGTCCCACCATAATGTATGTCTCACGTTGGTGGGATGCAGAGAAGGGCTCCTCCAACAGATCTCAATTTTGGGGCAAGTATATATAGGGAGAGGCGCTCCCTCAAATATCGAGGTCCCAGGCTATTCTTCACTTTCACAAGGTCTGCATGTGTGATGCATCCTTGGCTCACATTGCCATCTCTGAGCTGGAGATGGGAGGTGTGTGGACATGGCTCTGTGTTTAGCTTGGGTTTGCCCATTAGGCACAGAGGCAGAGCAAGGCTCTAAACTGTATGTGTGGGGGTTGTTCTTTCCCCAGTTTCAGGGCTGGAGAGAAGAGCAGCAGATTTTCTCCTGCCTTCATGCTGCGTTTCAGGGAAGCAATTCGAGGTCAGAGGCAAAATCCCGTCCCTTGCTGGGAGAGGCATCCTGGCAACAACACAGTTTTGATAGACCGCCAAGTCCAGACAAAATTTGTCGGCCCATGATTATACATACTAGTTTAGAACATTGGTATTCCAGTATCCTGGTAATGTAGGGGATGTTAATATGTAATCAAATACTGATTGGCTGAATATAACAAGCTGCAGTGAACACATTTACTGTAAAGCTGATGAATGGTTTGAGATATGGAAGTACAATTGTATTCACATTCAATGATTGGAGGTTATATAAATGAGATGCATAACCACATGAAATGGCAAATCCATAAAAGCTATTGACTGTGAATCATACTGAATTTTCTCATGTGAGATACAAGCTGGCCACTCCATTTTTCTATGTTTTCAGCCCAGAAATAAACAGCCCTTTTGTCCTTCTGTGAAAAAAACTGAGGGAAAAAAATCTTTCTCTGGGAGGGCCAAATGAGCCAAGAGCTGTGCATTTATTTATTTTTATAAATATTAATATGTCATTTTTGGGCTTATGTGGGGTTCCTAAAGTGGCTCCCAAACATAATTAAAGCAGCAGCAGCAGCAGCAGCAACCACAACAGATGCCAACACAGCTGTCTGGGGAATGCTGGGAGTTGTAGGACTTTTTTCTGCCTCAACATGCATAGGATTGAGCCCTAGCTATAGTGGCATCACAATAAAAACTATGGGGATCAGAGAGCATAAAAACTAAGCAGCTTTAAACAAAACAGGTTTAACAATCTTACTGAAGGCTGGGAGGGGAGAGAATAAATAAGTTGCCTGAAGAGGGAGTTCCAGATCTTAGGTGCTACTGTGAGGAAGGCACTGTGTACACTGCAGAATACTTTCCAAGTGCATCGCGGATTGTGGCAGAACACAGAATAGTAAATGACCAGAGGAGAAGCAGACATGTCTTAGGTGACTGAGGCCTGGCACTTTCCAGAAAACTACTTTCCTTCCTCAAAGAGTTATGGAGTTTAATTTGTAGGCTGCAGAATGCCTCTGAGAAAGGAAACTTCTTCTTCAGAATGTGTTGATGCCATGATAAATTCAGGCACATTGAGAAGTGTTTCTCCCCTGGTCATTTGCTGCATTGACTGCCTTTTCCCTGTGGTTTTTTGTTTTGTTTTTTGTTTTAGAATAGAACATCTCCAGAAGATTCTAACGGGTGGAGCATGTATTGCAGATCCTACCTTGAGAGCTCCTCTACATCAGCCCATTTAGGGCTATTCAACACAAGGCTTTTAACCTGCACTTTTACTAAGGCTTCTGGATACTTTGCGGGATTAAGATTGGCTCTTATACAAGGTTCCCCCTGCCCAGGGTTTTTCTTTCTCTGCCTTTCTATAGGTTTCATTACACAACCACTAGATGGCACTGTAGTATAGTGGGATTGCACAATTACATGAGAGTCCCATTCCGAAATTTCTAAATAACACCACACTTTCCTCGATCTAAAAAAAGCTGGAGAAATGATTGACAAGCACAGAAGAGATCCTGGAGGAGGAGAATGTTTTGTAAAGGACCCTCAAACTACTGCGAGTGAGCAACCATGAGTGCACAATAAAAGCCTCATGTAGAAAGGCTTTCAGAAGAGCAATACCTAGCACACTTCCAAGTCAAAGAACCCTAGCAATGAACTACCATCATACAACCATCCCTTTCAGAACATACAAACAAATATCACGAACAAATGGGTGAAACCACTGGAGCACCCTCAAAGATTTACCACTCCTCTTTGCCCTTGAGCAAACAAAGCAGCTTTAATTTAGCAGTTTCCTCTCATTTCCAGCCTTTCTATAGTGAATGTTGTTATATGCTGACTTCTGTAATAGCACACATCAGTTTTGATTAAACAGAAGCTGCCTAAATATTCAGTATAATGCTTATCTAATGCATTATATGGCAGAGTGATTGTACATTATAATAATAGGGAGCTGTCATATCATAGTGACCCTCCTAGAGATGGTAATGTCAAGTGATGACTACTGATACTGTGAAAATAGCAGGAATAACAGTTGTGTTTCTTTCTCTTAAGGCATATGCATTTGCAGTATCCATTTATAGTGGAATTTCACAGCCACATCATTTGCAGAATGCAAGATGGCCTGAAGCACAGAGACCAATCATTCTTGGTTTCCTTATGAAGCTAGAGTCTTGTAAATAGCATTGACAAAGTAATGAAATCTCCCCGCACCACAATATATGATGGTGCTGTGTTCTGAAGTTTAATAAATGTTTTGATTAAAATCAGACCAGTTGTCTCAATTCTGGTTGCTCTGGGTTATTGTCATTGCATTTTTCATGCCTAACCCCCTAGTTGTTTCAGCTTAAAATGGGACACATTCTTTTGGAAATTACAACACTGATTATTTTGTATTTGTCACTGATTAATATTTCTGCCTATAATTTAGAGGCTTATCCCTAATAAATGCATCACACACAATTATGCAGTCTGAAAAGCGTTAGTACTTTAAATGTGCCCTCAAGAATGCAATCTAATTCTGTAATATTTTGCATGGTGGATGGCAAAATTGGTGGAAATGGGAACAGGAAATTATATTCAGCAATGCTTGCTGAGGAACTGATCTTGTTGATCATGCAGTTACCTAGCTGAGTAGAACAAAGTTGGGGGGGGGGAGTAAGGGGGTGAATCCATTTATTTCCAGTCTGTGCTACTTTCACATTCATTCACCTGTAAGACTGTTCTGTCCCATTTCCATTTTAATCTGCATTAAAAAAAAGTCTGCATGGAAATTGCATTTAAATACATATTTCTAAACATATTTTTTTCTCAAAAGATGCCTTTAAAAATATTGTCATCTGTGACTTGATAATATAGGCTTTGTTAGTTTATTCTGAATGGATACTTATTTTTAAAAAGGATGTTTTACGATGTGTTCTCTGATATGCTAAAGTGGCAGCAAATAAATTTGGATTGATACAGCAGGAACTTCAAGAAGCTCCCGCAGGAATGGGCTTCCCTGTTCACTTCGATGGAGGGAGACACCTTTTTCTCTCTGCTGAGCTGTTTCCTATGTTGAAGTTAAAAGGGGAAGCCCTTCTGTACAGTAGAACTCCTGAATCTCCAAAGAACCAGGCCTTCTGCCCCAAGTTCACAAGGCAATTCCAGTGGTGTAGTGGAGCCAGGCATTCAGGGATGCAGCATTGGCACTTTTTTACTAGCAGGGTCACAGATAACATCTGCCCCTTTCACTTTCGGAATTCCCTCTGAGTTTAGCTGTAATCTCACAGAAGCTGAGGAGAAATGCATTTTCTCTGCAACAATAATATCTCCACTCCCTGGTCTAATGCAAAGTATTTTGTGGGGGTTTGGCCTTGAATGAGCAATGAAGACCCATGGACTTTATAATAGACCTGCTCTGGTGGAGATAACAATTGCTAGAACTGATTGATATGGATCAACAGAGTTGCCTGAATTTTTGGACCCTCCCTGGGGACTCTCATGATGACTGGCTATGAGGACTGTGCACTTCACAATTTACCACGGCAACCCTGATAATGCAACTATTGTCTTCAGAGAAGATCATCTTGTCTGTTTGGTACTGTGGTTTTGCACTGAAGCCAGGCCAAAGTAAAGCTGTCTGTTCATCCTGAAATGCTGCCATTTTGGCTGTTGATCTCTAACACAGGGCTCCAAAATCACATGGGCCATAATCCAAAGCTGCATGGGGATCTAATGGACGTGGCATTTTGTGCAATTAGGGGCTGCCCTTTTCGCTTTGGTGTTGGCATATGCTTCATATCCATGTGGTACTGTGCATATGTCAGAACACCCGCAAACGCAACAGACTCGTTAATCGCAGCATCAATGCTCAGGCATTCAACCATGCAGAAATAAATGTATGCAGGGTGTTGGAATTGAGCCCAATGCCCTGCCCAGCTGCCCCTGACCACCATTCATTCGAGAACCCTGTTTGCAAGGAGACCCTACATGCGCGCATGCGCGCACACACACACACACACACACACTCAAACACATTTAGGCTTCTCTGTCTGTGATCTATTTAGAAAGGGCATGGGTGGGCAACCTGGTTTTTTTTTCTGTCAAGGGCTGCATTCCCTCATGGGCAATCAGTTGGGAACAGGCAGAGCTAAATCTAGTTGTGAACTGGGCCAGTGCAAAAGGTGAGTGGGTCACCCCTTTCACTTTTGGCCACCAACTTTTTTCTCTCTCTCCCTTTTTCTTCCCACCTTTCAGGCTGCCAGGGAAGGGATTCACGCAGGCATTGCAAATGCCCCCCCCCCCCATGCATGGAGGTCAGGAGCAAGCCCCGCATCAGCACCTAGTATAATTGGGGAAATGCTGTGGCCTTCTGGGTCGGGCAGGATCTACACTACTGCTTATAATGGTTTATAAGGGTTATGACAACTGTTCAGGCCCAGGGCAGGATCTGCACTACTGCTTATAACAGTTTATAATGTTTATGACAACTGTTCAGGTCCAGGACACATTACATATACGGTTTTCATAACATTTTTAAAATGTTATATCCTGCTTGGTGAAGATTGGGCACAAGACATATTACATATACCATTTTCATACTGTTTTAAAAGTGTTCTATCCTGCTTGGTGGAGATCGGGTGGCCCAATATCCATTTCCCCCCATTTTTGTTTTGCTAGAGTATGTGGGTGCACTGTGAAGGAAAGCACCAGGCAGAGGTGTAGCCACCCACCATCTCCATTTCCCAGAATGCCTCTTGGCCTTGCTTAATCAGGGCCTGGAGGTATTCTGGGGAAAAGGAGATAGCGGGGCAGCCTCAGCTGGCTCTTGGCTTGGCAGTACATCCGCCATCCTAGTGAAAACATTTTGAAAGAAAAAAGAAAGAAAGAAAGAAAAAAGAAAGGGATCTCTGCCTACTGCTGCCGGATGGGGCCCACTAGGGTGGTGCAGAGTGTCCCTGGAGGGCTCCTTGCCCAGCTTCCCTCAAAACTGATGCCTGGTTGGGTTGCCTTCTGAGACCAGGTGGAGTCACCTTCCCTCCCTACAATCATTTCCATATAGGTGAATTCTTTGAAAGAGTTTCATGGGATCAATGGGACTTTCTTCCAGGAAAGCCATTAGCCCCATGATATACCTGCAGGGATTGGTGCACATGGATTTTTGTAAAACTTAACTTTTGGAAAAGCAGCTCCCCATACTGCCTTGAAAGGGGAGGGGGGGAATTCAGAAGCTGATTCCAGTGTTAGGATTTAACACAACACAGCTATGATTAAATCCCAAGTTAAAGAATTAAAATGCAAATGCAGGTCTGAAAAGGCAGCAGCTGATGTTATCCTGCTGCTTCATTAATTCTTTGGTTCAGAAAATGCTTAACAAGATGCACAAATCAATAGCGAGAGGGTGACAAAGCAACTGCTGTTAAAGAATGTGGGAAAACTGTTATTCTTCTTTTAAACAAAAAAAGATGAGCGATTTGGAGGACCTTGTTATAAAGTTAAGCCTGAGAGTTTATCCCTCATTGATTAATATCATTCTCTGAGCTGGGAATGGAGCGCAGAGTAGCAGAGGTATCGTGACTGGACTCAGAGTGCTAAGATAATTATTACTCAGTTAGAAGCCCTAAATGGTTTTCCATTTAAGTGGCACAGAGAACAATAGGAATCTTAAATGGGTTTTGAAGTGACATAGCAAGCAATAAATGTCAATTAGTGCTAATGGCAGAAACTGCGAAAAAGCAAGAAAACTCTTTAAATTACTCTTTTCTTATCTTGCACACAAAGTAAAAACCAATGATGTGTGCATTAGAAGGTATGTGCATGCTGACAATATATGGAACGGCAATGCAACCTCTTGTACGATATTATAGATCCAATAGTTAATTTCTTACTTGGATGCCACTGCATGGCGATGCTGAAATTCACACAACCTCTGGAGTATGTGACGGACATTGTTTTGACCCTGGATTGTAGTTTGGTGATGATTAACAGGTTACATTGCAAATCCGCCTGCTAGGTCCAGATAGGAATTGCATGCACAATTCCATTTTTTATTCTGTTTTAAACTTATGGTTTTATATATTATGTTTGCTATGTTATTGTATTTTATGGTTATAGGCAGAGCTGTGCTTCACCTTGGTGCTAAAACCCATATCCAAGTCAAAGTAGGCCAATTTGGTCTGTCTTGACCAACATCCATTTTGGGACTGGATGGGGCCATCTTGGCCCAAGGCAGCAGATGTGTTTTGGGCCAATTCATCCCAATGGCCAGCCACTGCCCCGCACCTGCCCGTGGGACTTACCTGAAGCCTCCATGCACACCGCTGAGCCACCCGTCCTGCAGGAGAGCTGCTCTGGCCTGCTGTAGATCTACTGTTGTAAACTACGGTGACTGGAAAAGGCCATTTCCCATCATTAGTATTGAAGACAGATTCATCCACCAGTCCAGTTGGCTTTTGAACATGGAATGGGAGGAGGCGCCATCTTGTTCTTTGCCTAAGGCAGCAAAAGGCCTTGAGCTGGCCATGCCTCTTCTGTATGAATATTCTGAACAAATACTGAGAATGTTGATGTTCTGGGATTGGGACTCCAAACTGGCAATCTGGAAACACTCGCTTCAGAGCTCTCAGAACTAGACTTCCTAAGATGCTTTGAAGTGGGGAAGGGGGCTTCCAGATGGAGGACTCCTAGTGCTACCACTCAGAAGGCATTGTGCTGCCGTACCATTTCCCCCCCCCCTTTCACAGATTTTCTGCAGAAAGAAATGAGATGGAAGAAGTGGTGGGAAAACACAGGAGGGCTACAACTGGAGAATGAGATCATCTGGACCACCCCCACCCCCAGTAAAATGTGCGAATGAAGTAGAGCAATAGCACCAGGAAAGCTTCATCTGGAAGCACCGAAAGAGGAAGAAAGAGAAAGACAATCTCTAAAGCTGAGGCCAGATCTACACTTTGTGTCAAATCATTACAAATGTGGAATAAAAAGCCAGAAGTAACACTATGAAAGTGGTATGTGGAATGTGAATTGTGCCCCAACAGTGGTACTTCAATACCACTATAAAGCAGTAGTGTAGATCTAGCCAAAATTTTGCTTTTCTTTTCTTTTTAAGTTCTCAATGAATTTTTTCCATGAAATAAAAAAAAAACATTTTTAAAATTCCAATTTACAGATGTATCAATTGCGAGGTGCTTGCTTTCTGATATACATCCCGCCTAGACGCCTCACCCCACCCCACCCCTGCTCTGTGAATGACAGGCTTTAAACTTTTCAAGTGCTCCAAGGCTAAAGGAACCAACAAGGTTGTTTATATGGAGGCAGCAAGGAGGTGGGGTGGGTGGAAGCAATAAAATGTCCCCAGTGTTTTTAAGTTATTTGACAGCACCCAAAGAGAACAAACACCTTGAAAATATCAGCCTTGTAGCCATTTTATTATGGTCTGTATGCTGGATCTGAAACTGTTAGTGAGAAATGGTAACTTAATGATTCTGTAGCAGTTACCACAGGAGAGTTTGAAACAGTGAACTATATTGTTCCTATAGTATTTCAGAAAACAGGACATGTGGCTATTTTTTAAGGTGATTTTTAAATTGGTTTTTGTGTTTCATATAATGTGAATGAATAACTTACTGCGGCTAAAATGTACATTTGATTTAAAGCTCTCTCCCTCTCCTCTACATTCTGTCAGGTATTAATAATGTTCACAAATGATGTGTTCCAAATTAAAAGACATTCTTGTGAAAATGTCTGAAAACTAATAGTTATAAGGCTTGCTTCAGAGTTATGATTTTAAATAGCTGATATACCTGGTGTTGCTCAGGTTCCTGAAGATATATGTATATGAAGTAATCATCCTAAAGTAGTAGGCTGGTGCTAGGCCTGTGAGTTAACTCTCAAATGAATTAAATTCATTTCTTTTTTTCCTCTCTCACCCTTGTGACAACCCTGCAAGGTAGGCCTGTGAGGTAACTTTAAAATGAATTAAATGAATTTCTCCCCCCCCATCTTTTACCCCCGATGCCTTGAAGCTTACAGCATGATTTTCTTTGCCCCCACAGAAAATGAAAACTACAACTCCCAGCATGCCTATTGCTGTGGTGCTCAACTTGCCCAATGGGAGTCATGCCACTGAGGCTCATGGGAAGTGAAGTATGGCCACGCCAGGCCATACTGCACTGTGCAATCAGTGCCCTTAGGTGGGCTGTGAGGGAGCCGGCTGGGTGACTGACTGGTGGTTAGCTCGGTCATTGCCATCGGCGGGCCTAGAGCTGTGCCCTCCTTCCTTTCCACTTCTGATGGAGCCTAGTGACCCAGGCACTTGGCCCCAGGCGCTCTCCCTTCTAGGGTGACCATATTTTGGAAACCAAAAAGGAGGACAAAATGGCCCCCCTCAGGAGGCGTGGCCACCCCAACATGCCCACCCCCAAAGCAGTGCCAACTCAACGTGTCCGGCCTCCAAGGAGGCGTGGCCTCGGTCACATTTATTTATTTATTACATTTTTATACTGCCCAACAGCCGAAGCTCTCTGGGCAGTTCACAAAAAGTAAATGATAGCAACCAATGAGTACCAAAGGCACACAACTACTATAATAATATACTAAATACTAAAAAAGGAACTTACACTTATATAAAACCATTTCTTTATTTTTTATAAGATAATAAACAACCACAACAGTCATAGTACTAGGGTGACCATATTTTGGAAACCAAAAAAGAGGACACCTAGTGTGTGTGGGGGGAAGCAGCTTTCTGAGTCCTGCAGAAAGTATGTTATTCCCCCGCCACCTTAAAGAACCCGATTGGAGTGGAGGAGGGGAAAGGATTTCATTCTGCACCACCACCATCCACTCCAATGGGGGCCTTTTCTATAATGTCCACGAATGACCCACTTTCCCCTTTAAGACCTCAATTGGAGCTCGGGGTGGGGGAATGATGTGCCTCAAGAAAGCATGTCATTCCCTCCTGCCATGCTAATGGCAGCCTTAAAGGGGAAGGTGTGTCATTCCAGGACATTATTGAAAATTATAGAAAATCCCCCGACACCATGGAAAGAACAAAAACCAGGACAAATCCGGGGAAATCCTGACAGTTGGTCACCCTACTCCCTTCAGGCCCAGGATGCCATGCCACTTCCAGATGATGGCCACCAAAGCCCAATAGGTCTTCCCTCCCGCCCAAAGCATGCTAGGAGTTGTAGGTGTGAGCCGGAGGGCCACCCATTCCCCATCCCTGATCTTCAAATACCAGAAAATCCAAATTCTGTCACAGTCTCGCTCCCTGACTAGAATAAATATGGAATTAATATTTCAACCAACCAACTATACCTTGCATGTACCCTTTACTACTCCAACTCCAACAATGGAAGGAGGTGTGTTTTTTCTCTCACTCTGGGAAAGATGAAATCAATCTGGGGGGCAGGGGGAACAGGTGAAGGGATCCAAGTAGAGCAAAGGTAATAATCCTGTGGCTGGCTACTTGAAACCTCCACTCAAGGGAAAGAGCAGGCAAGCCTAAATTCTCAGAGAAAGTAACTTAATTCCAATGTTTCATATAGTCATTTAGGAAGAACTATGTTTAACCTGTATATCCAAAAGGCTTCAGATTGCAACAGACATAAATATCCACATCTACCCAACTCAAGTGTGGGAATTAGCCTTTTAGGTTAGAAAGAATTTGAAATCTTTGATTCCATGTTTGCAATCTATAAATGTTGATCAAGTAGTAGCGCATCAGTGATGATTTATTTATGCATTATCAAATGATTCATATACTGCCTTTTGGTTTTCAAAAGGGCCCCCAAGGCAGTTTACCACGTTAAAACAAACTACTGCACCAGAAGTAAGCAAGCAAAACAAAACCACAGCAGAGAGAAATTGAAATCATTAAGGCTGCAGTCTTACTTGTGAGCAAACATGTCCAGGATTGTGTGGCAAATCCTTTCATTTGACTTTTGTGTTCTGTTATCCTGACCCTGTGGCTTCTTCCGGTCTTGCCCGCAGAGGGACATGTAAAGGGACATGTTCAGCAGCATCACACAGGGGGAAATCGAATTTCCTTACCATTGCTTCTCTGCCTGTGTGTTTGTCCTTCATTACTTCCTCTTTCAAAAGAGGAAGTAAATAATATGCACATGGCCCATTCAGAGGGGCATTTTGATCACGCTGCTTCTCCTGCACATAGCAGGAGTTAGCTGCAAATTCCATCTCAAAAATAATTCAGATTTACTGGGGACTTCTTTTGTTGTGCAAAGAAGGCTAGAAGGAGTGGGAGGCGTGCGGGACGCACACGACATCATGAATAGGACCCATGAAAATCCGTGAGTGCTTAGTAATAGGCATGCAATAAAACGTTTGTTTGATGATGCCCATTATTTCATTTCCCAACCATTTCAATTAACCTTATGTAAATGTTATATACCTAGCAGTGTCTATGAAAGCCTTCCTCAAAATGACACCCTCCAGATATTACTTCAGTTATCAGCCCTAGCCGACATAGAAAATGGTCATGGCTGATGTTGTAGAGACAGGTGGTTAGGGAGACATTTTTCTCCCTCTACCATAATACTAGCTAGAGATTTAGTACAGGTGAAAGGAAGTACTCCTTCAATCAGCGCATTGTAAACCACCCTGAAAAGTTCAGCTATGAAGCAGTATATAAATTTAATAATATATAAATTTAATAATAAATAGTTAAATTATGGAATTTGCTAACACAAAGTGTAGTGATGGTGATCAATTTGGATGGCTTTAAAATGGGTTTTGACAAATTCCTGGATAGGTTGCACCCTAAAGCACTGTTCATTCATGCATGTTCAGTACTCAATGGTTGCAACATCAAGTGATGATAATATTCACACATCAAAGAGTCAATCTAGACCAAACAATGCTCACAGAGCTCACATGTTACTTAACATAATTTCAAATGCAATCAGGATTCAGATAACCAGGAACCACGTGGTATCAGCTTAGAGGTTCACTATGACTGGGTTCAGATGAGCCACGGTGCCTGGGGGGTCAAAGTTGGGGGTAATCGTGTGCATACGTGGGTTGTGTGAGGATTAAACAAGCCCATTTGATATGCGAGGGTTGTTTAACCCTCCCATAAACCATGCTTGGCAGGTTTGCACAACATGAAAAACCCCTGAGTGAGGGTTGCATATTCAAATTATTATTATTATTATTATTATTATTATTATTATTATTATTATTATCATTATCATTTATATACTATCCTATAACCAAAGCTCTCTGGGCAGTTTACAAAGATTAAAATACGGAACATTAAAAACAAATATACAAAATAGTTGCGTGCACCCTCATGTCATGTAAACAGCCCCATTGTAGAAGCCAGATTCTGGCTGGACATCAGGAAAAACTTCCTCACTGTTAGAGCAGTATGACAATGGAACCAGTTACCTAGGGAGGTTGTGGTCTCTCCCACACTAGAAGCATTCAAGAGGCAGCTGGACAACCATCTGTCAGGGATGCTTTAGGGTGGATTCCTGCACTGAGCAGGGGGTTGGACTCGATGGCCTTATAGGCTCTGTCCAACTCTGCTATTCTATGATTCTATGATTCTATTTGATACTTGTAACTTTGGGGGGCCTGGGGCCCATTTCCCAACCCTTGGAACACCTCTCCTCTAAAGGCCACACTCATGCCATTGCCACATTGTTGAATTTGATGGTGGCAAAAAACCAAAACAAACAAACAAAAACACACACTGGTTTTGAAGCTACATTTGACCTTTTTAACCATCTGCAGTGGTTTGCTGCCAAAATTTGAAGTATTTGTGAATTTTGGGTGTGGGGCAGCAGGAATTGCACTGGAGAATGGGGGCTATATGCATCCTGCAGGCCATGTGTTACCCACACTGGCACTAGCCAGTCATTTGTAGGCTCTGACAACACATTAGGTTTATTTCCCCGCCCCATCCTATTTCTCTTGATTTCCTTGTGGCAGAGGGATAACCATGCTAGGCTTAAGTCTTATAAGGTGCCAGGGTTCTTGAGCCAAGGATTTTGGTAATGGAAGGCAGGAGGGCAGGACTTATCATGTGGTTACGTTTTCAGTGCTTGCTAGTTGTTATTCTCAGCATTTCTTTTTCTTAGATGAAATTTCTTCAGTATGCTTAGAAACCAACCTTTCCTCTGCATCAATGTTTTAGGTACGAGCACCATATTTAAAATCCTCCAGTGACCAGACCATCTGAGATATTCCCCCCACCCCAGCTCTGCATTAACTTGCAAGTCCAAATGGGGCTTTATTCATAAAGCCAGAAACAAAATCTCGGCAAATACTTTGAGAGGAACAGAGTCTTTCTAACATGGTGCAAAGCTCATGATGTTTCATGATGCATAATGTATTTATACTTTCTCAAATCTATGATATTGTACCCAATTATCCTTATCTCTACTCCATAAAATGTGCATTGCTTATAAAGTTATACTGTGCAGGGAGCAGAATGATATGCCTTCTGGAATCTATGGAGTAGATGAGATGAGAGAGGCATTGATTTTTGTTTTCAGCAATTGAAGAGGCAGACAAGCAGGCATCATTAGTATTTTATGCTAACCTTATCCCTCTTCCCCTCTATTATAAGAAACTTTGTGCATGGCAATGGTTGGTTAGTATTTTACAGCGCTTTCACTAACTTTCCTTTGATCAGAAAATGTTTCCTTCAACACAACAGCTGCTGCTCAGCAGGGTGGGCTGGAGGTGTTTGCCTCTGACATCTTGCCTGATAGATGCTTAGCTTTCTGGACAGACAATGGTAGCAGCTGATGCCTAGCGTATGAAATGCAAATAGTGCAATTTTGTTTAGATCAATCTCGATAAACTTGACCCAAACACATCTGCTTAGATTTCTGGGCTTATGATGAGTCCATATGGAGCCACCTTAACCTTTTTGCACATCATAGAACATGTCTAGACCTAGGGACCGGAGGGGGAGGATCTCGTGATATGGTGATCGCGAGATCCTCTCCCTCAGTCTACACGCAGCGCATGATGTCCTGGGAGGAAGAGGACGTCGCGCCCGCCACATTTTTTGGGGGGAAGATGAGCACTTGAGCGCTTCAGAGAAAAGTAAGTGCTTTAAAAAAACAACAAAACCCTCCCACTCCCCCCACCCCACCCCCAATGGGCACACACAATAGACAACAAAGGCCTGTCTCTACTGCAACTTGCATAAAAGAAATAGAACTCTTTCCACCAAACCACTGCTCAAATCAAATGTGTACTCATCTGAGGAAGAACAATAGTCAACCCAGTCATTTGCTTCCTTTCTCTCACACAGTGATTGGCTGTGGGCATTCTCCTGCCCACTCATTTTTTCATTTAATTCTTCAGTCCCCTGATTGGCTGAGAGGACCGGGTATTGCCCATATATGGTATCAAGGCAGTTTGGTCATCCTTGAACACCTGTCTGGTGCCTAAGCTGCTGCTGCCTACAATAGGAGGAGCACAGTTCATGTGCAGAAGCTTTGCTCATGCTCTGAGAAGGCTACAGTCACTGTAGCAGTCTTTGGCCAGCAGAAAGTCTGTGCATATGCCAGAGTTATAAGGGCTTAAAAGAAACATTCATGGGGTGGAGGAAGAGTTTGATGAAGTGAGAGCTTGATGTACGGGAATGCTGGCTGGGCTCTGCTCCCCCTGCCCTAAATGATGACCCACCTCTAACAGTGAGGGAAGAAGAGGAGAGCTGAGTTGCAAAAGACACAGCAAAATATTCATATATTTAGGAGACTGCATGTCATGAACTGATTGTTGTAAGGCTAAAGACAGCAGTTCCCTTATCAGCCTAGGGGGAAAAAAGGAATGTTCAGATCTTGTTACTGTTGGAAAGTCTGGTGTGACTTACAGCAGAGTTGCATTATATAGAGAAAGCATGGCACCGTAGCATTTAGTATTAGAGGCAATAACGCAGGCTAGAACCAGTTTAAAAGAAGTTCAGATTAGAGGTGTGCTCCGCTCCGATTAGAATCGGAGAATCAGAAGCGAATTGGCCTGCTCCGCCTTGCCCGGAGGCGGAGTAGAAGTGGACCGCAGACCCTTAGAAGCACGGCAAAGAGAAGCGCCCATAGGCGGAGCGCTTCTCTTTTCGCAGCGCGATCCGATCGCCATTTTGGAAATTTTCGCCCATAGGATTGCATTGAGGAAAAGAATAGGGGATAACTGTGTTGTTTTTTAAGCTATCTTTCTGAAATGTCTTGTGCTTAGAGAGTTGTGGCTGGGGGTCATTTTGAGCCTACTCTCAGCTCTCTGCGTGGTGCAGTTCGCTTGCTAGAATTTTTGGAAAAATCGGGTAAAAAAAACGGGAGAGGTACCTTTTTGAAGTGCTGAGGGGCAGAGTCAACTTCTGGTCATGATCACATGATCCCAAAGTTGGAGGAGGGGATAGGCAAAACGGGTAACTTGGGATACTGGGAAACTTCTCTTTCTTAGTCTGAACGGACTTTTCCCAGTGTTTTTTAAAACAGTAGCCCCACCAAATGCACAAACACAACCTGAAATCATATACTAAGCAAATAAATAACAGATAGGAAACACAGCACTGCTACCCACCCTAACCTTGGTGAACAACTGAATAGATGTGGTGCAAGGGGATGAGGTCCCCTAGGGCATGTGAACGTGCCCAGTGCACACACTCTCCCACCCTTGGAGGGTCATCAGAGCCCTCCAAAGAGTAACCCGTGGAGACTGAACACTGAAGCTAATGCCTGTCATGAGTTGAAGTGTAAGTTTGCTTCTTAAAGACTGGTCCCTAGACAGGGACAGTCAAAATTGGCACAATTCCCCCCCCCCCCGGGCACGTCCACTTCCCTCTTATTGGTAAAAGACAGATATAGCTTTTTTAAAAAAATTCTTCCTGTTGTTTATTCAGCAACACTGCTGCTTTTAATTCCACCCCTCCTTTATTTATGTATTTATTTATTTATTTATTTATTTATTTATTTATTTATTCCATTTTATATTTACACCCCATAGCCCAAGCTCTCCTGGCTTTTCCTCTTCAGTGAAGTCAGGCAGGCTTTCATTGTGGTTCAACTCCTTATTGTTGTTGTTGTTATTATTATTGCTATTAATATTAATTAGTACTGCTATTATTAACATTATTATTTTGTTGTTGTTTAATAATGGCTGTGATCACAGTGCAGTCAATCAACTCTGAAGCAAGGATCACAAAGCTTTACTCTTATCCTCCTAGCCTCCTAGTTAGTTATGATATGCAAAAGAAAAGGCATCTCTCTGTGCTGCTCCCACCTCACTGGGATGGTTTGCATTACTGGCTTTGAAACTATCCTTGGCTCACTTCCTTATGCCCCCAGAAATGTCTGCTGCCTGCCTGCCTTCCCTCCCTCCTCCCCTGCCCGCCTCACAGGGATGGTTTGTGTGTGTCTTGCTTTGACTCAGGGGATAAGTCCTTCCTGCACTCACTTAGACTTTTGAAAGTTCCAAATCAATTTTTCAAGTGTGGAAGAAGATTCATATTGCTTTATCTCTACTCCCCAATTCATGGCATGTTGGGATTTCCTTTGAAATGGCCCCATTGAGCTGTCTGCAGCTTTAAATCCCTGAGATATTGGGGTGTCCGATTTTCATAAATTCCCCCAAAATCAGAGGATGATGGGATTGGCTTGAGTCTTGGCATGCATGTGTATCCATGGATAATTTATCATGGTGCCGAGTTTGAGTTTTCTAACATGAAAATTGACGGAGATATCGAAAGGGGTGTGAATTGGGGTTATGGGTGGTGCGTTAGAGGTTTAAGCCCCGCCAAAAATCAGGGGATGATGGGATTTGCTTGAAACTTGGCATGAATGTGGATCTAGATAGCATCTGTGAGGGTGCCTGCTTCCATTTTTTTTATCTGTCAAAATGTCGGAGAACAGTCCATGTCTGAAAATGGGGTGTCCGATTTTCATAAATTCCCCCAAAATCAGGGGATGATGGGATTGGCTTGAGTCTTGGCATGCATGTGTATACTTCCATGAGGTGTCATGGAGCCAAATGTGAGGTTTCTAACTTTAACAGAAAAAAAGTTGTAGACTTTTTTGGATTTCAATGCAAGCCTATGGGGGGGGGGAAAGCGGAGCTCCGATCCAGATCCGGAGCTCCGCAGCGGAGCGGAGCGGACTATAGGCAGAGTGGGGTGGAGCGAAGCGGCCCGATCCACAAATTGCGGATCTGGAAGAGAAGCAGATCGAGGGTCCGTGCACACCCCTAGTTCATTATTATTATTATTATTATTATTATTATTATTATTATTATTATTATTATTATTTATTTATTTATTTATTTATTTAGCACCATCAATGTACATGGTGCTATACAGATTACACAGTAAATAGCAAGACCCTGCCGCATAGGCTTACAATCTAATAAAGTTGTAGTAAACAATAAGGAGGGAAAGAGAATGCAAACAGGCACAGGTAGGGTGAAGCTGACAGTATAGGGTCAGAACAAACTTAATATTTAAAAGCTATAGGGAAAAGAAAAGTTTTTAGCTGAGTTTTAAAAGCTGTGATTGAGTTTGTAGTTCTCAAGTGTTTTGGAAGAGCTTTCCAGGCGTAAGGGGAAAGCTCTTCCAGATAATGTATTTTGTAATAGGGGTGTGCAAGGACCCCCCGCTCCGCCCCGCGGGCCGATCTGAAAATTTCGGATCAGCCCGCTCCGCTCCGCCCATACTCCGCTCCTCTTCGCCGTGGAGCTCCGGCTCCGAATCGGATCTCCGCAGTGGAGGGGAGTGGTGCCAGGTAAGGTCGGGAGAGGAGGGCGGGGTGTGTGTGTTACCGGGCCCTGCCACCATCGCCGCCCATGCGGCGATGGTGGCAGAGCCCGGTAAGGGACCAAGGGGGAGGGGGGCTTACCTGCCTCCGTCCGCGGTCCGTCGGCTTCTTCAATTGAGCAAGTGCGGCCCAGACGTCCTGGTTGAACCGCGGGCTCAATTGAAGAAGCTGGGGGACCACGGACGCAGGCAGGTAAGGGAGAGGAGGGGGGTTTACCAGGCACTGCCGTTGTCGCCGCATGGGCGACAGCGACAGCGGCAGGGCCCGGTAAACCCCACTTACCTTTCCGGCGGAGCTCCGGATTGAGGCGAAGGATCCGCCTTCACCTCGATCCTCTTCGCCACACTCCGCCGGCCCCCCAATCCTCTTCGCCTCCGCCTTAAGGGGAGGTGAAGCCCCCCGCTCCGCTTCTAATTCGCCGGTCTGATTAGAAGCGGATCACATCCCTATTTTGTAATGTAATGTATTTTACTAGTTTACACATTGCTAGAGAAGGCTAACACTGTTTAACTACAAGCTCCCCCTAACACTGAGTGTAGCGGAGTGAAAATATGACATAAGATTACTTGCTTTCTTCCAGGAAAGGCTGCATGACACTTGCTTGTTGCAGAGGCATAGGAAGAAGGAAGAGGAAGGAGGGAGAGCAGGAAATAGGAACTGATCAGCTACAGGACATTCTCTATGGCCCCCCAGTGTCTGGAAGCTTATAGAGCTATTCCTATTATACAACAGTTACAACTATAGAACATTTCACAGACGAGAAGTTGAAGCCCATTCTGAAGGAAATGATGTGTCAGAACAACATGGTCTGAATAGGGACTGTGGAGGTTTTCCTGCTTGATTTCCAAAATCCAGGATCATCTTTCTGTAGGCTTGCCTTTGTTAGTCTGACAGGGATGGTGGCACTGGCTTGCCTTTGTGCCTTAGACTCAATAGTGGACTGTGATGAGAAAGCAGAGCTCTGTGGTGTCAGCTCCTGTCCATCATGAGAAGATGTGACTATTATGTTCCAACTGGGGCAGGCAGTCCATAAAAAGGCTTTTTGGCTATTGAAAGTGAGTGATAGACTGGATTCATCCCTTTTTAGAGACTGTGGACTCTTTGATGCATGCCACCTGCCTAAGGAGCTTCGAGTTGCAATGTGATTCCTGGGCAGGAGATGTCAAAGATTCATTTAGTTGCTGTGATGTTTACTTACTTGCTCAGAGAGCTCATGAAGCGGTTCAGTGGCAAGGTGGGCAAAGTTCAAGCACTGTTGGAAGGAGGACAGTGATGCAGGGGAACACTGTAACTATTTCAACCATCCCTGTTCTTGCAGCCAACAACCTGGTGGAGGTGGTTGAATTCCTGTTCAAACATCCTTTTAACAAGTGCCAGCAGATTTAGCAGGAAGCCTTTCAATTCACCAAGCCAATCCTCCTGGTCAAAGTCATCCTGTGTGTTGATGAAGGATGTTCAGAGAAGGGCAACCAGGATGATCCGGGGTCTGGAAACAAAGCCCTATGAAGAGAGACTGAAAGAACTGGGCGTGTTTAGCCTGGAGAAGAGAAGATTGAGGGGAGACATGATAGCACTCTTCAAATACTTAAAAGGTTGTCACACAGGAGGGCCAGGATCTCTTCTCGATCTTCCCAGAGTGCAGGACACGGAATAACGGGCTCAAGATAAAGGAAGCCAGATTCCAGCTGGACATCAGGAAAAACTTCCTGACTGTTAGAGCAGTACGACAATGGAATCAGTTAACTAGGGAGGTTGTGGGCTCTCCCACACTAGAGGCCTTCAAGAGGCAGCTGGACAATCATCTGTCAGGGATGCTTTAGGGTGGATTCCTGCATTGAGCAGGGGGTTGGACTCAATGGCCTTGTAGGTCCCTTCCAACTCTGCTATTCTATGATTCTATGATAGCTAGAGACTTGCCTTGGAGATGGCCAGCCACTGACAATGAGATTTGTTGTTTATTCGTTCAGTCGCTTCCAACTCTTCGTGACTTCATGGGACCACCCCTAGCTCCTCCAAGGTCAAGTCTGTCACCTCCAGAATATCATCCATCCATCTTGCCCTGTGATCGGCTCCTCTTCCTTTTGCCTCATTGTTAGGGAGCACACTTTGGGAGAGGGGCTATTCTCCTCCATGGTCACCATGCACCTTCAAAGAGCATATAAGGCTTGTGGAGTGGCCATTTTCCATCATCACCCCCCCCCCCGAGCCTTTATAAATCAATAACCCCCTTAAAAAAATAAATCTTATGCTTATTATTTGGCTGGATGCAGACATTTTACTGTCTGAGGTGAAGGATAAGTTCATGTCTCCTCCTAAGTCCAGACAGTTGAATCTTCCTTCACCACTGTCAATGGAATGGTGTCCTCCACCACACCTGAGGCAGCAGGCTAGTTTATGGGGCCCAGGAGACGTTGTGTGGCATACACAATTTAGTCCTCCAGCAAAGGAATTCACAAGGAACAGCTTGCAACTAGGGAATTCACAAGGAACAGTTTGGAGGCTGCTACCACAGTTGCCAGCATCTGCTTCCTGAAGCAGTTGCTTCATTCTGCCAAATGGTAGTGCCAGCCCTGTTTATTATTTATTCATTATTGTTCACTTACTGTCAGTCATCTTGGAATCCTGTTGTCAAACAGAGAGGTTGGGAGGGGCTCTTGCTGGGAAAGAGTGGCTTATGTCCAACCTTGGAGGGTAGTTCACACTGAACAGTGCAGGCCAGGTTCTGTTTACAACAATCCTGCAGTATTATCCAAAGGTATTAGACCCCTATTGTAGGTTAGGGGTTGGGCTGAAATGGAGAGACTGGCTTACAAAACCGCTGTTGCTTCATTGCTATACCCCTATTGCACGTTTGGGAGCTGTACTGAAAGAGAGAGAGAGAGAGAGAGAAGCTTACAACAGCTCTGCAATGTTAATATTGCAAGTCAGTGGTTGAGCTAAAGCTTGTTTGGATTCCCTGTCAAAAATTGCCTGTGCTCCTCAGGAGGCAGCAAAAGGCAATCTGCTGAAATTGCCCTCTCAGACAAAATCTCAGGCCAAATCCAGCATTCAGTTGCACGACGAAGTCTTATGCTCCATTGACTCACATGAAGACTGGCTCATTAAAAAATAATAAGACCTATATTAGAGTAGGTGTTAACTTTTGTTTTTTGCTTCCCTCAGCAAAAAGTTTCAGTAATACACAGTGATGGACCTTGAGGCTGAACAACACCAGGGCTTTGCAGCACAGGCCTCACACCTTCCCAGAGAGTGGCAGGTGATGGGAGTAGTGGCAAACACAGCCAGTGTCATCACCTGGGCTGGCATGGACATGCTGGGACCCACCCACACTAATGCTGGTCACCGCATCATTCTTTGTTGTCAGTTTTAAAAATATTATATACACAAGGTGTGGCTGAGGGCATACCCAAGCTTGCAGATGCTCATTCTGATATTTTTACTTTTAAAAATGCATTATCCTTTTCTACAAGAAAATAGTGCCTATTCTCAGGTAAATGTATTTAGCATCAGGGCAGCAGAAGCAAGCTCCATTGTATCCCTATAATCATGATGGTGCTATGATTTCAGACAGTTTAAAATTCAGAACTGCACATGCTCAGTGTATTTCTTTTTTTCATCAGGATTGTTGTTGTTGCTCTAACATATCATGAATGTAGACACAGTTGTACAGCATGGAATGACAGCGGCAGGGAAAAGAGAAATGTCACATGCTTCAAAAAATGCCTGATACACCCCTCCCCCACCTTACATAAGACCATTAAGGGCATGGTGTAAAACCATTTAGCTGCACCACTGGTAACATTCACCAAGGACATATTGCAACATTTTGTTACATCCTCCCCCCTTGATAGTTTAAAGTTGAAGGTGATTTTTTGAAGCCCATTTCTCTTCTCCATTCCAGGAAATGAACTATTGAGGCGGAAAATTAAAAACTCAGTTTTGTCCGAAAGTCAAATTAAGAGTTTGAAAATGAGACTCAGCAGTCTACTGCTGTAATATTTGTAATCCAGCCTCTCTAAATTCAAGGTTAATAATTGTTAACATAAATGTCCATACCTCAGGTTTGCTGGATTTTTATTGTTATTCGAGTCTCCAGCTGCTTCAGTAGTTTTGAAGAATCTGCAACTTCACAAGACCTGGTTGGATTTCATTCAAGTAATACCATAGCCTGTTCGATAACAATCTACATATGTAAGAGGTATTTCCACAAATACATTGCACCTGAGCAATCACACCCTTATGAATGGCAAGGAATGAATAAATGGACCTGTTTAAGCATCCATCCATTCATAATTTTGTTTGTTTAGAAAACAAACTATGTCAGGAATGCCCTGCACAAGTCAAAGCGCCTAAAATGATCGAACAATGTAATGATGTGAGTATAACTTATATTAAGGACTTTACTCTGAGGTGGCAGACTATTTAGAGTTTAACATTCATGGTGTGGTAATATGGAGTCAATTTTGCTCTTGATTGCTTGACCAACAATATTGATGTAATCAGTTGAAGTGTCAGTTATTATACAACTATTTATTATAGCCCACATTATCTTCCCATATCAGGTACTTTAACAGCAGAATATGAGAACTCTAAGCCCTATGACACTTACTCCTCCCCCACCCCCCGGTATGCATCTGTGATTTCTACCTCTGTTTCCTTAGCGCGTCAAGCACTGGTCACTTTCATGTGTGAGCATTCTTGCACTATTTCGCCTTGTTGACCTTTCCACCTGTGCTGGCTCGTGCTTCTTGGTATCACCACTGTGCTCACCCCATCTCGCCCCTTTTCCTTCCCCCTCTAGTTCATTGGTTCTTGTGGTTGATGGACATTCTGATGGACATGGGTGCCTTTCCCCCCTCACTCTGGTTTTGTTGTCTAGTGTTTTAACGATTTAGCATTTGATTGATTAGGTGCCATTTCTGTCTTTCGAGGGGCAGAAATAGCAATGAGAGAGCAATTAGAGTGGGGTTGGAGCAGCAGAAGTATGTTCAAGCGACTCAGCACAAGCCTGGCCATTCTGAGCAACTCAGCATGCCCTCCTCTTTCATCAGCAAGACCACCCTTCAATGCAGACACCCCCAGGAAGAGAGGTTCTGCGATATAGTGCAAGGACAGCAATATATGGGGATGGAAGGGTGGTTTTATCCTGCATGGAGAAAAAATACTGGACTTTCCCCGCCCTAGAAAAATACGGAAAATGGAGAGGAAGAGGCGAGACGACTGCAGGACTGGGATGACATCATATGAGTGTCGTGGGGCAAAATGGTAAACGTGGCAGGATGAAAGTGCAATAAAATGCTGGTGTGATGGAGCCTTCTATCTTTAGGAGCAGAACTGCAATAGCAAACTGTAATAAAGTAGCTGCAACATCTTTCCTTAGGATTACATTCAGGTGAATTAGCCACATATAGGCTTCTTCATACATATGTGAACATCATTCAATTCCTCTATGCTGGTTAGCCTGTACTTGATTATTCACATTAGGATGTGGAAAATGTCTCTGCTATTTCTGAAGCCAGATTAGGCAATGTGAACACTCTGCCCAGTATTTTTTTAATGGCCCACTCACACATAAAAGTTATTGTTCATTAAATAATGGACACACGTATGTGAATCAGCTCCATGTGTTTAGAATTTTATATTTAACCCATATATATGCTTCACAAAATGGCACAGATCGTGGCTGAGGCATAAGGTATTTTCTAATGCTCCTTATTAATGATGTCCAAGCACTAGCCAACATATGATCATGACATACTCATGAATCCACATTTCATTCATGACTGCTATAGATGTGCTATTGATGGTGGTGGTGGAAGAGGAGGGAAATCAAATTTCTCTTTGATAAAATGCTGTAGTTTATATACTGAGAAAATATTTCTCCATGAGAAAAGTTCAACCTTAAAGAAAGAGGTTCAGATACTTGCAAGAAACAGGAGCTGCGCAGTTATTGTGTCAAAATAATGAATCTGGAGTCTGTTTCTGGAGCGATTTTCAGGGTTTAATTTTGGAGTTTATTAGATGGTTATGAGAACATCACTCCAAAAGACTTTAGGTTGCAATCCTCTATATGCTTACCTGGGAGTACGTCTCATTGTATTCAATGACACTTACTTCTAATTAGACACATCTGGGATTGTACTCTCAATCTTATTTATCTAGCATGTGTAGTTGTATTCCGTATGAGAAGAACCACATGCTTCTGAGAAATGAAGTTTGTGTACTTTGCTCCAATTCCTATTTCCATGTTCAGTCAGTGAAAATGTAAATTAGAATGTCTGCTCCTTTCCCTTGGATATGCTGTATTTCGTCAATCAAAGAAGATCTAGTTTCTCATGGGCAGTCTTTTATAAACCAATTACTCACAGGCATCTGGAGGGACAAATAGAAAGAAATATGTATGTAGCAATACATTTATCT
The DNA here is from genome assembly GCF_023053635.1 of Elgaria multicarinata webbii. Lineage (NCBI taxonomy): Eukaryota > Metazoa > Chordata > Lepidosauria > Squamata > Anguidae > Elgaria > Elgaria multicarinata. The sequence goes on from NC_086172.1 coordinate 97,921,061, forward strand.
CTTGGGTAGATTTAGCTTTCTTCCCCCAGTAGGCACTACATCTGTAACATAAGAATTCTCTGCCAACTTCGATAACAAAGATTTATTTTCCATGACTCCCCGCCACCTTTACAGCCATTCCTAACCTGATTAACTGAGATTCATGTTGCCTGTAACCTATTGACAATAGCCATCAATAGTGGGAGAAGTGCTGAGGGACATTATGTTCAGCACTTCCCTTCAGGGGGTTTTCTGTCAGGAGCTATTCAGACCATCACTTATTGTACCAATACCCTAATGGGTTGTCAGCTTTGGGGAGGCTTGAGTAACAATATTGGGGCTGTGCATGAAGTGAAGAACATGAACAACAACAACATCCATTTATGCTGTGGAAAAAAGATCAACAAAATAAAATGGTATGTCTTGTGACTTCATAGCAGCTTAAGGACCATATGAAAGATTGCAAAATATGACATTCTGTGTGGTTGGTATCACGCTGAAGTCTCATTACATGAGATGCCATAAGAGAATGTAATGTCACCAGGAAATGGATGAATGGAATGTAGGTTCCCCAGTGGGCTACGCTTTTGGTCCCACCCCCTTTCTCCCAACCACAGATCATTTGCTAGTTTCCAACTTTCATGCAGTTTTTCCTCACTCTAAAAGGTTTGAAATGCCATTCCTAAAGCTTCGTTACTGGCAATAAGAGCTTTAAGCTACCACATGCTGGTAGTTTGGGTATTTTGCCTCTGTCCCTTTTGCCTTTAGCCTCACCCCTTGACCTTTGGCCCTTTTCACTACTGGAATGCAAACCCAGAACTTCTCTGACATTGAATTTGGCCCTCAGGCTAACAGAGCTCCCCCCCACATCCCAAGCCAATCTACTCCCATCTTCCCTCCACTCAAGTGCAACCAGGACAACACACCGCTACTCATTAATTGAGAATATTGACAGCTCTGTCTGCCTTTGTTACCTTTTGGCCTAGAACCTGCTCAGTCATCAGATATCTAGGATCCCTTATTAGGAAACCATCGCCAGGGCCTCCATTCCTTTTGTTTCCCCACAGAACTGCTTCCCCCTCTTTTTAGTAACACCCTTGGCTTTTGTTTTCTTAAAATTGCTGCCAAACCTCTTTGCTTGTTAAGTTCTCAAGAGTAGTTCTGCCGGCCAACACTGCTCTTGGAGCTTCTGGCTTTGTGGCACATCACCTTACAGTCATGCCCGGCAGATGCTCTGCTGTGACCTGGGAATGCTTAATCTTTTCATAGCTTTAATCTACTGCTAAGAATTCACTGTCTCCCCAGGTTGTTTCAGCAAACCCATCTTCTTTCTCCTTCTCTCTTATTATTTATTAAAACATTTGTATCCTTCCCTATTATCACTGGGATCTCAGGGCAGCGTACAGATACAATCAGAACAATGTATCTCCCTTTCTTCCTCAGCTCATCCTCCCTCTTTTGGAATGGCCTTTTAGCTCACACTTGTAAAAAGACATCAGAAATACGCTGATGTTTCTTTTGCATTTCTTCTAATCAAACTCCTCTTTCTGGGTTAAGTCATGAAGTCTCGACTTTGTTTTCCCTTCTTAGAAATGTTACAGAGTGATACTCTGTTATGTATACCAGGGATCCTAAATTTCACATGCTAGCTCCTGTTAGTTTGGCTAAGGTGCTAATTTTCTGAACCAGTTCTATTGGATTGAGAGTAGCATGTCAGGTGGCAATAGTGCCAGCAGCTGCAGAAGAAGGCGGTTCCTCTAGCACCAAACAAAACCCCCCACTCATTCATTGTTCCTGTGGAGCTTACTCCATGAACGCAGGAAGTAGGTCCTGACATGTGTTAGATACACATGTGTTAGATATGCATGCCTTGAGCAAGTGTGGTAGCAAAAGGACTGTTCATACATTACACTGAATGTGTGTTTACACTGTATTATTTGTTAATATTCAGATGGTTGTAAGAATCCAGCCCCTTTGGACATTTTCCTCTCATGCATTCCAACAATGCATGTGTGAGGTGCTGCTGCATATGCTTGCTCTGCACCCAACATTCTGGTCCCCATCAACTCTACCCCCAATATTCATGAGATCAGGGGGCTGTCTTTATAGCGCTGGTTTGGCACTGCCTCCTTCTTCAACCCCGTGTTTTCCCTCTCCCAGGATGTCGTTGGGTAACCCTGACACTGAGGAGGGAGCATGGGGTTTTGGGTGGCCATCTGGGTCCTGGAACCAGCCCCACCCTCTTCCTTGTGGAAGGTGACCAATCGCTGGTCACCTTCCACCAGACTCCACCCCCAGGTTGATACTGGGTTGACTCCAGAGTGACGTCACAGGGCAGAAGCACCATGTTGACGTTGCTTCATTTGAAAAAGTCAAGAGTAAATCCCTGACTTTTTCGAAATGCAGCATCGTGGGGAAGCACTGCAGTGGCTGCGAACCTGTCCTTGTGTTGTCCTCAGCCACTATGGGGCTTTCCCTGCATATAGACAGCCCCCAGGTTTCTCATTACATGGAGGATTTTAAAGGCATTCCACTGCATGTGCGATGCCTTCAGATCACTGGCCCCAACGTGCAAAGGTCAGGGCTGTATTTGGCAGAGATGGGGATGTTGGGGGGTGGGTACAGTGTAAGCACTCCCTCCTCCCCCATGCATTGTTTGAATGTGTGGAGGAAAACTTCTGAAAAGAGCAATATGTGTTCATACTTGATATGTATGCACATATTAGAATTTTACTTAATCCAGGGCATAGATCATAGCCCTCTTCAGTTGTTCTAAATCTCCCATGTGATGGAAGAGTGCAGGTGCAAGCACTCCATCGTCATCCCTATCAGTTGCAGACAACTGTCTGCAGCAGGGAGCCTGCTTACTCTGGAGGGCTTTAGAACAGTGATGGGCAGAGGATAGAACTTCAGATGTTTTGGACTTCAACTCACAGAAGCAGCTAATGGTCAGGAATGCTGGGAGGTGAACTCCAAAACATCTGGAGATCTACCTTCTTCCCATCCCCATTTTTGAATCTTGGAGAACAATGGTGATTGAAGGTGGGTAGGGTGGAGCAAGTTTTCAGTGGGTTGGAAATTAAAAATTAAAAGATCCGCTGGGCTGAAAAGCCTGCCACATTTCACCCTGGGCTGGTGCAAGCCATCAGGGCTTGGGTTGTCTCTTCCCCTGACCTGTCAGTGCGCTTAGGATTCCAGTCTTAGGGGATTCCATGCATGCCTGACACTGTCCAGTAACATAGAGACTGTGCTGATTCCCATACTGATCTCTAATAATCCAATGGCAGACTAGATCGAGAAGAAGCATCACATCATATAACATCTATGCCTACAGCACCTGATACATCTGGGTAGGGATTTCCTGAAAGAACTGACCTCATAAATGGATGGGCTTCTGCTCTCATTTTAAGTTATGACAAGACAAAGAGAGTTCAGCAGGGTAATAAATGATAATGCTTACTTATATGATGGATTAACAACGTCATCTGAGTATACGTGTCTCGTATCAACAATATGATGAGATGACTGTGGCAGCAGAAAGGGAAGGACATTTCCTACATGAACCTGGCCTCAAGATCCACTCCCCCTCCTCTCTCTCCATTCAAATCAACCAACCAATCAGACGACACCATTCACACTGCTCACCATTCTAACTCCCCCTCCCACTTACTTACCATTTCCTGAAAATAAAAGAATTGGCCACAGCAAATCCAAACCTGAACCAAACACTTAAATATCCACATATAAACGATAACACAATTTATCATTTCATCACACTGGTCATGCCTACTTCTGTAAATATTAAAGTCAAAGTCTTTATTAAGGTCGAAGTTGCCTAATTCACAAACATTTGCACATTTGCATGTCAGTATATTATAATTTTAACATGGTTACAGACAAAATTTCATATATTTATGATAGGTGAGCAGGATAGAAAGGAACAACAACAACAACAACAACAACAACCAGAAAATTGGAATAGGCTTGAGAAGGACAATGATTGATGAGAGGCTGCTAAGCATTGTGGGCATTCCCTAAGAAATTGGTTGGTTGGGGGTCGTTCAAGATATGATTGAAGGGAAATTAGAAGGAAGATGAGCAAGAGGAAGGCCTTGATAAACAACGCATAGTATGTTAGTGATGGAATATCATCTGTCTATCTATCTATCTCACGCTGCCTTGGCAAAAGACTGAGAAAAATGGACAGTTATCAAGACTATGGTAGTCTTGATTGATCACTCTATGGATCAAAACATGGGATTATGACTGACAGACCACTTTATGGATCAAAACATGGGATAATGCTGGTATATTTGTGGTATACCTATGTACACATCACACGGTAAGTCCTAGGACCGCTTAACACACTTTTAGGTGATTAAAAAAGACATACAAAATAAAGGTACTATTGTAAGGAGAAAACTACATAGCGTACACAAATATGTGCAATGAAGCCCCAGAGGCTGGGCTTTGTAAAAAAAAGCAGCTTTAGCTGTGAGGTTGTTGTTGTTGTTTTTTTTGCCTGAAGCAGCAATATTTTGTGATCATGTCTGTAAAAACATAATGTCCCCAATCCAGAAATACCCGTATCCACATGAAGTTCTCTCTCTTCTTCCCTTGCCGAACAGATCATGGCACTACAAGTCAGTCTCCAATTGCTCTGAGCAACATAAATTGGGGTGAATTCTGTCTCCCCAAACAAAGGATCGGACCTGGCAGATTGATAATCTCTTCAGCATAATGGAGACACCCTCAAATTATACCAGTGGAATGTATGGAGAGCATCTTGCCATTGTCTGCAAGGATCTCTGGATTGCAAATTGTTTCTGGTATCAATGAGGCAATCAGTGCTCACACCGAGGTTTCACTTGAACTGGGCCCAAGATGTTGAATTCAGCACCTTCCCCAGGTAGAAAAAATAGAAAACGTTAGAATTACAATCACAAAAGGTCAGAGCTCTTCCAATTTCACTTTATTGCTTTTTTTCAAAATGGGTAAAGGATTTAATAGAATTAATTTTGGCAATGAAAGTGCTTGAGTCACACTATTGACACTTCCCCCTCTTTTGTGCTTTATGAGGAATGTGTTTCTTCATTTGTGACCTAATTATGGTAGTTCATAGTTTAATATGCTCCAGTGGCTAATTTTGTCTACCTTGTATATATTTCTAAAAGAACACAGCCCATAAGATTACTGAGGTTCTTAATATTGGAACTTACACCTCTAGGAGATGGGACATTGAGAGACATGTCAATTAATCCTTCAGTGGTTTGTAAAATAGAATGTAAAATAGACATTCAGTGCAGCAGCCTAAAAGGAAATTACATTCCCCAGTCAGAAAATTAATGGCTTGTTTTTCTTGCATCAATGTGATTCATCCAAAATTTACATCCAGAGTCTCTCTCTTTCTTTTTTTTTGCATGCAGCAATTTAAATCTTAAATTATTCATGTTTCCTATATTTCTTGGTCTTGCTGGTTGCCCTGTATTTTATTCCATAAGTGTGTTCGCTTGACAGGAATAATAGGAATATTGTGCTGTAATTATATTGTTATTAAGAGTGTTTATTTTATGTAATTGTTTGAACTGGCCCTGAGTTTCTCTCTAATGCAGATGAAGATTTATGAGTTCAAAGCAGGGATGAGGCCGGGTCTGTTTGATCTTGTCTCTATCTTGCTTCAAGGCCCTAGAAGGGGGCTGTCAACAGGCAGGATGCCTGGGGCCAGCCAAGGCCTGAGGAAAAGAAAATGATGACAGAAGTATAAGAATGTGTCTCGCCTTATTAATGAAACTTAATTTCCAGCTATAAAACTATCACTAATTATCAAGGCATAAGTGAGAAATAGTAATTACGCATTTGTTTCCACTGATGGAAAAACACTTATCAAGAGTTATTTAGAGTATTTTGCTCAGAGAGTGTGGGGAATAAGGCTGTGCGTGCATGACCCAAGTATATCATATGCTGGAATTAGGTGACCAGATTTAAATCAGGTATTGGGGTCACTGCAGTATAGTATATTCACAATACTTTGCATTTGTATCTTTTTAGAAGCATGTTTCTGTAATGATTAAAAGCCCACTCCATGTTCCCCTTCCCTAGTACTTCTAATATATGGGTATCTGGACATTTTACACAGGCTCACTTTCTAGACTTGCTGGGGCAGCCATGATAGAAAGATTATGGTAGACCTTACTCTAAATATTTGTTCATAGTAAATTTATTTTAACAAACCCTTAATTTGGTCTGAACATTTCCCTGAATTTCCCTGGATCCATGAAAAATCTTACAGTTCCCCTGTACCGATTATCTCTGTAATTTATCACATTCGTATGCAACTTTTCTTACAAAGAGTGCAGAGTGATTTACATGGACTTACCGTGTTTTGGCATTGCTACATTGTTGTGAGGTAGGTTAGGCTAAAAGCAGTGGATGCTGGTGGTTCCTATGTCAGTGGGGTGGTGAATCCACCCTGGGTTTCAGTCAGAACTCTAAAGAAGCTATCCAACATACTGAACCCATATTCCTTTGAGGGTTAATTTATGTATCTGTCAAAGTGGTTGCATAGAGGATTTATTCCATTATTTACTGTTCTGTCCTTTATATAATTCTTCCAGAAAAAAGTTTCTATCTTATTATGTCTCCCAGTGTATAAAATAGTCAACAAATGATGTAGTGACATACTTACTTTCAGAGGTGTATGAATGTATATATCCTAACATGTTGTATTATTTGCTAAAGCAGTGAAGAAAATTCAGGCAAGTATTGTGGAGAAAGTATCAGTGGACTGTAAATTATGTCAATGTAATTACTAGAAGTTTTTATGATAGATATATTTTAGTTATGGTCTTTAAGTTAAATGAGAACTGGGAAGCTCAGTTATTTATGTATTATTCATTTCATTTCAATATTGTCCAATAGCAAAGGTTCACTAATTATTATTTTTTTACAAAAACTTAATTTAAAATCTTGACTATACAAACTCTAAAAATAATTTAAAACAGCTGAAAAAAGTTACAGTAAGATACCAGTACCTGATAAAACAATTGACATTAAAAATCTCAACATATGCCATTACATGTCCGGGAGTAGAGGAAAGTGTTAACCTGGGTCCTGTCTTCATGGCTGCTGAACCCTGTGGATTTGCTCCTGCGGGGTGGCAGTGGGTAATTTAAATTGCAGGAGACAGCATGGACCTGCCTCCTGCGCTCTGCATGGCTTCCGGCGACCAATCAGCAGTTGCCATCTGCCCCGGAACATCCCTGGGTCAATGCCAGACTGAGGTCACACAGAAGGGTCATGGTGACCTTGCTTTGAAGGGAAAAGTTGGGTAAGACCCATGCTTCTCTATCACACTGTTTCAGAGAAAAGCCTGACAGTGGCTGTGAATTAGCAGCTGTGTCATATAACTGACTCAGTGGTGATTTGCAGCCACAGTGAGGCAAAGAAAATATATAGACAGTCCACTAGTGGAGAAAAAAAATGACAATATTGGCATCAGTGGGGAAATTATTCCACAATTACTCATCTTTTATGTCTTTGGTTTGCAGAAGCTATGTAATAATTCTATAAATAAATGAACTATGTTAATACTTCTACTATTACTATGGTTATGGGCTCATTCCTGAATGCTAAAACATGGTCTAAACTTGAACATTTTAGGAAATCACCAATGAGTTTCATGGCTGAGTTGAAATACCATACTTATAACTTTGGTGATTTGATGATTTTTTTTTTAATAATGAGAATGTGCAGAAGGTTGAACAGAATTACTTTAATGTAATGCTATTTTTACTTAAGATCTATTTTAATTTTTAATGTATGCGCTAGCAGAACAACTAACAGTGGGTAAGACAAAGGCCAAATAATTATGCATTTTCATGTCCCATAAACTCTATGCATTTTCATGTCCCAGTGAACTCTATTAATTCATGACGGTATGCCACATATTTACAGAGCAATGAATCTCTAATCAGTAAATACTGTGGATGAGCTGTGTGTTAAAAACTGCTCACCATTTCTGAACAATATTGTGTTTTGCACAATTGCCATTCTGTAATGGGATTTCATTTAATCATTATACTTTAATCATAGATTTCACTGGCATAAAAGAGAGAAGAGTTGTACATTTTGCACCCAGAAAAGTCCTATAGAAATGAGAAATTATTATCAATCATTATCAGTATCATTTTGTCCACACTCTGGGAATAATGTTATATGGTACAGAATGCTGGTATCAAGGAGAAGGATGTTTTTAAATTCACCTTAGGAGGCTTAAGGCATGTCTACACCAGCCCTATATCCCAGGGTAGTCCCTGGATCATTCCTGTTATCTAAATGATGCACAGGGGATCCCGGGGGCAACCTGGGATGACCAAGGACTTTCCCTGGGATATAGGGAACCATGTCTTTTAAGCAGTCCTGGGACCATCCTGTGGAGTGCAGGCCATGTGGCCACTTTTCCCGAGTCCTTGTCCTCCCTGCGTATAGCGGGGGCCATAAAATGAGCACAGAGCTGCACGGGGCAGTCCGCGCCCATCGGCGGTGGGGAGCGGGTTTGGTGGGTTTTTTACCTTTTGCGGAGGAGCACAGTTGCACTTCTTCTCCCTCTTTCAAAAAGAAATGGCGGCCATGATATCCTTCTGGGACATGGTGCGGCTCTCTAGATGCTGGGGGAGGATCGCAGAAGCCAGTAAATCCGCGATGCTGCCCCTCCCTCCATTTACACCCTATGGTGTAGACATGCCCCAAATTCTACAAGTTTCAGTTGGAATTATTCTCAGTAAGTGTGTTTAGTTTTTTAAAAAAATATATTATATTTATAACTGAAACTCTTGTCTGTGATGAATATATTATGCATCATTCTCTTTAGGGTACATCCTTTGTCCTGCATCAAGTTCCTGAGCAAACCCACCCATCTCCTTGTCATTTTTTCAAATACAATTGTAGGCATAGACAGTGCTCCCACCCTCCAAACTATTTGAACTATTTGAAGTAGTCCAACTCATCTGGAGGACAACAGGTTGTGGAAGGCTGATTTAGATCACGGCACATTTGGTTACAATGACAGCATGTGTCATCCATTTCTTCCAGTATATGAGGTGCTGTAGAATTCTCTTTTAAAACATTTGTTATCCTTCTTTAGGCTGTAAAAGGCAGCAGCATCTCTGAGGCCATCCCATGGACTTCTTCTGGACCACACTACACTGGCTAAGGGGCAGATTATACAGTGTGTAATGTTTGATTGTCCTAATCTTCTACGCAAGACCTAGGACCCGTACTTAATCCCAAACTACAACGCGAGATTCAGTCCTTCATTTAACGAGGCCCTTTTCAGATGACGTGTCTATGTTCACTGAGTGCATTAAGCTGGAGGAATGGGATCGCCCCTCAGAAAGCACCCTGATATTTGCATAATCAAATGGTCCAAATGAAATGTTCATGTGGTTAGGGAACCTGCTTTTGCAGTGTTTTTGATTGCATGGAGAAAGCCTACATGAGTAAATTCGCACGTGCATAGACTTTACTTAGACCATCACCGGTGCATTCAGGGAATGTGTGCAAAAGGGCTTTATGATCCTCTAAAAACTCTTTAAAAGCCAAACATGGTGGCAGTGCTGTTAGTGTGGCTCACTTTAGATGACGTGTGGCCCAGTTGTAGCTTGCAACCACACCAGTTAAAGACCAATGGCGTCTGCCATCTATAGCCTCAAGTCTCATTTGAATGCTGCAGGAAAGCCATTATTGGCTTCCTTCTCTTGAGGCAATCATTTTTTCGCTAAGGGAGCTCCAATGATAACCTACTAACTAAGACTAATGAGATTATACTATATTAAAAACGAGGATAATCCTTATTTGCAAAGAAAAATATTGATGGAAAGCAACTTTACCCTGTTGTTCAGCTGACAGAGTGGTTGGCATCAGACCAGTAAGAACAATAATACATCTTTAAATCCATAGATAAATTAAAGAGGTGGTGGTGATGACCATTTGCTCAGGATGGATGGTTCTGTCAGTCTTGTTTTCGCTGAGAATTTTATAATAACTTAAGTCATCATGGAAATTCACACTCTTGTGTCTGTATTTCCCCAAACATATGTATTATTGTGTGCATCTCCCTAAAATATGAGCATATGCATTTTTCAAATACACATTTCCCCCCACCATGTACTTTCCATTGATGCAATGCACTTTTGCACACACTGATATGTGGACTTTGTGCACACGCTCCATTAATATGCACATTTCCCCCCAGACGAACTGCATCCACCAAGCTTGGGAAATGTGTGGACTTCAGTGCGCAAGCCTCTTCTTGGATTGCTTACTGGTTCAGGAAGCGTGAATTTGGTAAATTAACACAGAAATCTCATCAGAACGAATTTCTCATTTATCCCTAGAGGTCGTACCTTCTTCTTCTCCTGCTTACAGGGCAGAGCAGGGCCCCAGTCTCAGCTCGATGAAGCAGTGGCAGGTGGAGGAGGCAATGAGGGCAGTTCATCTTGCTGGCTTCCTCTTCCTCTCCTGTTCGGTGGTCAAATGGTTCTTATCCTTCTATGAAATAATTCTTATCCTTCTGTGAAAAGCCTAGGGAGTGTGCATAACAGGCTCTGGTCAGGTGTGACAATGAAGTTGCAATCCAATACACACTTTCCTGGGAGTAATCCCCATTAAATTCAGTGGGACTTACCTATTTTAGACATGGATAGAGTTATGTTTTGAGGGACTTATTGAGCTTTTCAAAAAGGTTCCTCCCTTTTTAGCAAGCAAGTCCTTGTGAAGTTTCTTCTCATAATTTTCATCTTCCTACTGTAATGCTCATGCAATTAATGGCAATTTACATTTAGAAATGTATTCATTATGCCCCATATGCTAAGAGAAATGTTCCTTGCGTCAGCATGAGGGAATGTTCTTCCTTCATAATCCCCACTAAATTCAGTGGGACTTACCTATTTTAGACATGGATAGAGTTATGTTTTGAGGGACTTATTGAGCTTTTCAAAAAGGTTCCCCCCTTTTCTTTTCTCTTTTTTTTTTTTAACAAGCAAGCCTTTGTGAAGGCTGCTCACATTTTGAGAGTTTCTTCTCATAATTTTCATCTTCCTACTGTAATGCTCATGCAATTAATAGCAATTTACATATCCATATCTATATCTATATATAATGAAATGTATTCATTATGCCCCGTATGCTAAGAGAAATGTTCCTTGTGTCGGCATGAGTTCTTCCTTCATAAAATGTTTCATCTTCTTTATTAAGCCTTATGCTTTTCTCACCTTGCCTGCATGAGATTTTTTTTTTTTATTAAAGAGCTTTTCTGTGAAGGACTACAGAAAAGGAGATGCATTAAGTAAAATTGGCAACTGGGAATTCACTCATAATCATTCCAAATATCTTCATTTACTCACTTCATGGCCATTGACACATCTTTAATAGCTAGAGAGAGAGGAGGAAAGGGCTAGCTTGAATGAGCAAACCATCTTGCAACATATGTGGACAGAACTTCAAAATCCAGCAGTAGAACACACCCAGGAAATGTTGTCCACAAGCCCCTTTGAAACAAAGGGGAGTTGCACCTTCCATTCAATTTAAAGGAACGTGTTCAGATGTGTCTTGTGACTAGTTGAAACTAGTTCATAAGACTCTGAAACCACATTATCTTTATTTACTTGTTAGAGCTAATTTACAAATTCAAAAGCGTGGGTTATGGCTAGGAATGGGGGAGAAAATTGTGTGGTTTGCATCTAAAAGCAAACATACCCAATTTCACACTTCCAAACCTATATGCAAACTGAAATTTTGTTATCTTTCCAAAATGGCATTTTTTCTGAATTTTTAAGAGTCCTCCAATCAAAAAAAGGCATATAAAATGTATATATAAAGGAAGCTAATGTTAAAAATGCATTATGCCAGGGAATATTGCTAGCAAAAATGCATATATTAGGCAAAATTACATACAAAAATGCTGCAGAAGTAATAATAGAGTGACCAGATACAAAAGAAGGCAGGGCTCCTGAAGCTTTAACTGTTGTGATGAAGAGGGAATTTCACCAGGTGCTGCATGCATACAAATGACACCTGCTAAATTTCCCTTCGCTATACAATTGTTAAAGATACAGGAACCTCGTCCGCCTTTTCATATGGTCACCCTAAAAAATTACCACTACACCATTGTCAACAGCAGGGAGTGGATATTACCATCTTGTTCATCACGCTAGAATATTGACTTGGATACAAAATGTAGAATTAGACAGGCCATTCGATATGTCTCCTAAAACAGAGACTGACTCTTACATAGTTAGGTCTCTTAAAGGACACTAACTATTAACGTCACCCTGTCAAATTTAGATAATTCGAGTGACCCATATCTACATACAAAACTGGCAAGCAAAAATAGCTTACTATGCATTGCACGTGACATCATGTAATGACATGCACAGTTCTCTGAAAGATGAATCAAGGCAACTGACACAAATCCACTCACTTGGACTGGAGCCTAAGAACAACTGAAACTACCAGTCAGTTTCTTCTCAGCAGGATAAACACTTAATTTTTTTTAAAGCCATAAATAGATGTTCAAAATGGATGGTCTGCTCTACATGCTATGTTCATAGGAGACAAAATGTTTGGTGATGTAGAACTGGCGATGCCAGAGCTGTTGATTAGTCTCACCAAGGAGGCCCAGTTGGCATCTTCATTTAATATTTTTAGTGCCAAGTGAAAACTTTTCTTCTTACTTTGCCTGACATCCCCAGTTTTGCTCTGCTTTAGCTTTTAGTCTAAATCTTGTATCTCCTAGCCTTTTATTTGATCATTTTTCATGCTTTATAGCAAGGTCCTTGGCTTTTAGTTACTCCCTTCTCTGAAATGAGTTTGTACTGCTGCTTTCTGCCACTGTGGCATAGGTTTTTAATTCTGCCTTCTCCATGTGCTTTTATTGTCTGTGAAGCACCTCCAGCAATTCGCAAAGTTTATTGGAGTACAACCCTGAACCTCAGCAAGTAAAGGAAAAATGAAGAAACCCTTTGATCTTCCATTGTGCTTTACATGTTTTTCTTTGTCCTCTCCTTTGTGCAACGGGGATATTTTGTCTTGTATAGCACTAAATTAAAGGGCCTAGAGGAAACCCATGCTGAGCTATATATATATACCACTTTTCTGTCTTCTGTCTGTCCTCATACAGTCGTGTAGAAGCAGACATATGAACAGTGAAATTGGCACCTTTTCACCATTCTGAATTGTAATTGATACTAGCTGTTCTGAATCCCAACTTGTCAGAGTTCTTCTAATAGGTCTAGTGCATTTGGCAGCTAGATATTTGGAATATTTGTTATGCTCTAAACTTATAGGAGAAATAGCAAGCGTTAATATTCCCTTGCTATGCATCTATTAAGAGTACATTAGCAATCTTCAATTTAATTTTTTTTGGTCACTGCCTAGAACAGGGGCAAGCAACTTAAGGAGGTCCTAGGGCTACTTTTCACCCCCTGCCCACCCAGTCTCAGCTTAAATACCTCCAATAAAAGAGAACCCACCACACTCTGAGGCAATCTGAACAGCTCTTACCATTAGGAAGTTTCTCATAATGATTAACTGAAATCTGCTTCCCTGAAATTTCCACCTGTTGGTTCTAGTCTTCCCCTCTGGGGCAACAGAGAACAAGCCTGCTCTGTCTTCTGCCTTTCAAGTACTCAAAGAGTGCTGCCAGGTCTCCCCCTAATCTTCTCTCCTCCAGGTTAAACATACTCAGCTCTTTTAAACCATTCCACAAAGGGCTTGGATCCCAGACCCCTCATGATCCTGGATGCTCTTCTTTGAATGCAATGCATCTTGTCAGTGTCCTTCTTAAAATGGGGCACCCAGAACTGGGCACAGTATGCATCCTGACCAATCATGCCTTATCCTGGGGATCATAGAATCATAGAACAGTAGAGTTGGAAGGGTCCTATAAGGCCATTGAGTCCAACCCCCTGCTCAATGCAGGAATCCACCCTAAAGCATACTTGACACATGATGCACAGGGGATCCCAGGGGCAGAGAGGGATGATCCCTCCATTTCCCTGCGATATCGGCAGGCCCATTTAGCCCAATTCTTCCTGTGGTCTTGGGATCTTGGGGGGGAGGGAGCAGGTGTTTTAATTTTTTTCTTACCTTTGGCAGAAGAGCGCACGTGCGCTCCTCTCCTCATTTTTTTAAAAAAGGCGGCCGCGACATCCTTCCAGGCCGTCACTCGGCCATCTGGACACCCAGGGATGATCGCGGAAACCTGTACGCCCGTGACCCTCCCCCTGCACCCTTGTGGTGTAGACACTCCCTAAGACACCTAGGCCCTTTTCACAAATCAAGTCTTCCCCACCCTATGCTTGCGTCTTTGATATTTTTTTTGTACCGAAATGTAAGAATTTATATTTATGTCTGTTGAATTTCATCATGTTAGATTCAGCCCAGTTGAAGATTACTCTACTGACATATGTCTTTAAAAGGCAGAATATGGGAAAGGCATGCATTACAGAAAGATGGAATGGAAGGAGAGCATTGAACCAAAATCTACTTGCTGGACAATGCTAAGGATATTGGAGTCTTGGAAAAGAAAAAAAACAAGTTAACATCTGGCTTTCTATTCCCTGCACACCCTGCCGATTCACAACACCATAAAATATAGATAGTCGAAGAGAGTTACACTCTCTTCTCAGTGACCGTTGCATCTCATTAGGGAAAAGGAGGCTCTTGGAAAAAGCAGTGTGGGTTTCTTAGCCTTCACTTCAGGCTTCTTCTTGCTGTGTATTATGCTTTCAGAGAAAATGACACCATCTTTAGTTCGGGGCCATTTTTCCCACAACACAAAGTAGGGAAGGATAGCTAAGGAAGTTAGACCCTAAGAACAGATCTATGTTCTTCATTTTTGAGAGTTTCTATCCAGTCTCACTCACTATCCCTCCTCTTCCGACCAGTAAATTATTCAAGCATCTAGACACATGGAGAGTACAAATCTTTGCCAGTTTAGAGTGTTTATGCTCCAATTTGTATTGGCTGATACAGTGAGAAATGAGTATCAACAAATACAGGCAATTTTGAAAAGAAAAGAATTCTTCTTTTCTAACTCTGGTTGTGCTTTATTGGAAGTTTGCTGAGCTTAGCAAATTCACATCTTCATATCAAATACGTTGGACATATTCCCAGGATAGATGATACCATTTCTTTTTATTTACCTAAAAACTTCAAAAATATCTTTTTAACAGTGGAATGGTGCGTTGGGACGCTTGACCAATCAGAACTGGGGACCAGGTCTTGCAGATTTGGGGCCAGCTTATGGGGAACTGTTATGCCTGAGATCTTTTCCAGCCCAACTCCTAAAGAGTGTTCCAATAAACCTCCTCACATGTTCAGTGAACACACAAAGGGGAAGCAGGAATGCAACCACTGGCCCAAGACTGGGAGCCCTCAGAGACTGAAGCCTCCAATGATAGTGACTCAAAGGACGCACCATAACCAGTCTCCTGTCCTTCTCAGCTGGAGACCACTGCCTTGGGACTCATATCCTAGCCATGAAACCCCCAAGAGGTGCTACTGACCACTGACTCTGAGGAGGTGACCTCAGACACTCTAGTGGACAGTGAGACCCCAAGGAGCAGTCCCTAATTAGCTCCTCACTTTCCTGACCTTAATTCCCCAGGAAAAGTCAACCCATATAGAAAAAGACCACTGGCTCTTTAACAGCCAGATACAGCACCTGAGGGGGCTTACTTCCAGAAAGACTTTCCTGACCTGATGGTTAAGGACCAAGTTACTTGAAGGACTGCCCTCACCCATGTCAGCCTGCCCATACTTTAAGATCAGAAATAGAGTCCCTTCTCATTTGCCAACCAGTGAGAGAAATTAGGTGGGTGTCCACACAGGAGATGGCCTTCTCAGCATTGGCCCCACACCTGTGGAAAAAACTCCCATTAGAGGTCTGTCACACACCATCCTTGCAGGCTTTTAAGAAGGCCTTAAAAACGTGTTATTTTACCATGGCCTTCTCATGATGAGTAGTGTTTTGCTGCTATTACCGTTGTTCGTAAGGGTTTCATTGTTAGCTTTTATTGTTTTAATTGCTATTTTATGGTTTATTTATTGATTTTAATTGTTTAAACTGTTTTTCATATATGGTTGTAAGCTGCCTTGGGAGAGCTTCTGCCTGAAAGGTGGCAAAGAAATGTTTCAAATAAATAAATAAATAAATAAATAAATAAATAAATCCCTGACAGTTGCTCCCAATCAGTGTTGGGGTAACTTGTTAGTACTTTAGTTACAGGACTGTTCTCTGTGGTCTTGAAATCAACTCCAAGTCCCAGGGTGGTACCAGTGGTGCTGGCCACAGTACTAAAACAGCTTCTGACCCAGTTGCTTGTTCCACTTGGTGCCTCTTCACCTGAGCTATTGCCCAGAGTAGACAATGAAATCACAGGTGGAGCTGGTCAGCCCTTGGGAACCTGTTGCACCTTCAGACAAACAAAATCTGGGCTGTAGGGGTTGAGTTTCCTCTCCTCCAGTGACTGCTTGGGCCTCCTTAGTGAGGCATTCTCCATGCTTAATAGACATGCATGCATAGCTGTAGGGAATGCAATTACAAAGCAGCTAGTAAAATAGCATCCCTGTCACTGTCTTCATGAACTATTCCAAGGGATCTTACGGCCTTGCAAATTCAGTAAAAGACTATAACATTTTAGGGAGTAGGTGTTAGAATATTTGATATTACGTGTTTTGATCAAATGGCTCTTCCAAATGTCTCTTGCTCATGCAAGTTATGTGTGACTGTAAACAGGAAGAACAGGAAATGGCCAGCAATTCAAAAATTCAGGAACACAGGAAAGGTCTCAGAGTATTAAAGTTTACTATGCCTTTCACAAAATAAATGAGATACTAAAATCCTGACACCTCAATTTTGAGGCCAAAGAATGAAATAGAAACAAGAAAAAGCACTGCCATTATCTCTTCTAATAGCAATGAAAAAAGCATGAATTTGCTTAATGTATTTGAACATCTTCATTGCAATTATGATTTTTGTTAGCAGTTAATATCCCTTGACCCTGTTTGTGGAATCCAAGATACTATGTGAATGCAGCACCACATTAAGGCTGTTCCTTCAGAAGACTACAGCATATGTTGAAATAAAGGCAGGGGAGCAAGGTGCCCAATGTTGGGGCTAGAGCCAGGAGGCATGGTGCCACTGCCTTTTCCATGCTTTAGATGTACATATGGAGGAGGCCCAAGCAAAGAGCCCCATTCTGTGTATGTGGTAGTAGGATGTGTTGTGTGCTGGAGCTGGGATGGAGCTGAAGCATAAAATCCAATGTCGGCCCTACTTGGAGTAGCCCCATTGAAATGAATGACAAACTTCAGTTCATTCATTTCTGTAGGTCTGCTTTAAGTAGGACATATGTTGGATTTTACCTCAGAAAACGAGAGTAAATGCTTCATCCCACCAGCCTTATATTGTGCTGCTGCTGCAGCAAATTCTATGCAATGGACTCAAATGACACCAACGTTATAGTCTGCTTTCCCTGTGAAGGACTCTGATGATGTCCTGCTGTGATTGCGGTTCTTCTGCCCCTCATAGTGAAATATTTTGGTGCGCAGAAAGTCTGGTTTTTTGGGTCATGTGAAGGCACACCGCTCAAACTTTAACATGTATTTTCAAACATTGTGCTGTTTTGTGGGCGTGGTTTCAAAGGGGGGTATTGCTGATGAAAAAGAGAGGCGTGCCAATTTTAAATCTTTCCTTCCCCTGCTTCCTTCTCCCCATTCTCCCCTTGCAGGGGAAACTGGACCGGCTAATTCCCAGTTTAACAAGCATAAAGCAGCAGCAACAACCCCCACCTTCATATATACAGGACTGCGAGGGAGGAAAGGAAGGTGTGTGTGTGTGGGGAGAGAGACTCTTTAGATCTGTGTGTGTTTTTAACGGAGCCTTTGCTTCAAAGCATGTGGAAAATGCACCCTCCATGCCAGCAACACCCTCATTTTTAAAGATGAAGAGATCCAAATTGGCACAGTGGAAGGTCTATACCAAATTTTAATCAGATTGTTTCATTAGTTGATTATATAATTTTTTAAAA
This sequence comes from Elgaria multicarinata webbii, assembly GCF_023053635.1. NCBI lineage: Eukaryota > Metazoa > Chordata > Lepidosauria > Squamata > Anguidae > Elgaria > Elgaria multicarinata. Next base: position 97,939,132 of record NC_086172.1, read on the forward strand.
TTTTCTCCCTTAAACTCTTACAGCTTATAGTTTTCTACTGGTCCCTATTCAAAGCAATATAGGGCTGGTCAGTTTCACCCAAATATCTTGACAGTTTCAAGCAAAGTCCTTTGGCTGCTTTTGAATGGGTGTGTGTGTGTGTGCGTGTGTCCATGTCCTTTTTCGTCCTACTCTGCCCTGTTCCCCTACCCCCTCCTTGCTCTCCATGGGGGTGGGGTTCCTCCCAACACCACAGACACAGGCTGTGTGTCTCTTCCCTTATTGATCCATCTCCCTAAAATCTTGTGTCGCTCTTGTTCTTATTTGAACGGGAGTTGGTGGGGGAAGGACACAGATCGTACTTCCATTCCTTTGAGCATGTGAAGCCGAGTGGGTGCTGGCAGGAAACACAAACAGGGGGAAGCAGAGAGGGAAACATTCTCCATGGGGGGATCCTGCATCTCCCCACCTTTTTCTTTTTTTTAACAATGGGGGCTCCAGTTTTTATTGGGAGCCCCCACATGGGAAAGGATGGCTTAATTAGGGTGACCATATGAAAAGGAGGACAGGGCTCATGTATCTTTAACAGTTGTATTGAAAAGGAAATTTCAGCAGGTGTCATTTGTATATATGGGGAACCTGGTGAAATCTCCTCTTCATCACAACAGTTAAAGGTGCAGGAGTTATACTAGAGTGGCCAGATTTAAAAGAGGGCAGGGCACCTGCACCTTTAACTGTTGTGATGAAGAGGGAATTTCAGCAGGTTCTCCATATATACAAATAACACCTGCTGAAATTCCCTTTTCTATGCAACTGTTAAAGATACAGGAGCCCTGTCCTCCTTTTTGTATGGTCACCCTAGCTTAATCCTCTCACTAACTGTGATTTCCCTCTCAATTTCTGTCATTGGAGGTCCTGGTGCTGTTGCACAAGTTCTTTGCCCTTAGGGACGAGATCCAATCAGCCCCTAAGCACGACTCCACACTTCAGCGACAGAGGGTTCAAAAGCGCTTTATTGATTATAATCAAGATCTGAGTCTCTTGAAAGCGAGCAGTCAGACAGAGAATAGGAAATTCAGCACAGCATTTGAAGCCTGCAAAGGGCAGGGCCCAGTAGCAGCATGAGCCAATCAGAACGTAACACTGGAGCATTGCTAATCTCTGCTAAACAATCCCCTTTGCTCTACAGTAAGTTACAGTAAGCTAACTTTTGCCTGGAGCCGAGGCCATTGTTTTCCTTAGATAAGACAGATACAAGAAGACACCCTTGAAAACGCCCTTGGGTACGTGACATTTCGCCTGCTGTATAATGGCTACTTCACAGCTTCCTTTAGAAAATGGAGGCACTTATGTTAACAGTGCTGTGTTTGAAGTCTCCTCCTCTGTACACTGGGAGTTGAGAGGGCCTCTTCCTACCTTGCTTCGCTTCCCCACCACAGCCACCACAGCCCCGGTTTTTTTCCTTTTTAAACTTGCAAAAATTAAGACTGCAATCCGAGGGGCTATAATTTGGAAATGCATTCCATTGAACTCAATGGGATTTATTTATTGAGTAAGCATGCAAAGAGTTGACTGCAGTCTTATGTAACGTTCTACTTTGGTGTTCAGTAACAAGAGAAGCAAATCCCAATCCCTGTTGTCAGAGGGGGAGTTGTCCCTACTTCAAACAACCAATAAACGGTAGGAGGAGGTACAAAGAAGATCTGGGATGGGTGGGTATAACAACATGTGTGAGTGAACCTCAACGGATCTCCGCAACGTGTCACAGCAGAGGTGTAAGTTTACAAGTTTTCATATGCTATATAAGCACTACATAAGCACTATAAAACCATAATGGGATAATTTGAGGGTAAATCAGAACAAAAGTGTATGTGGGATGAACTATTATTATTTTAGGTAACCATATCTAACTTCATCTGTTTTCCCTCCTTGTCTTGATCCCATAGAATGGCTTGCTCTATAGCTCAGGGCTGTTGAACCCCAGGCCTATTGGCTAAATCTAGCCCTCCAAAGTTACCCAGATGCCTCTTCCACTGTCCCTTGCTCTCCCCCACAACTTGGCCTCCTCATTGCCAATTGTTTGGTGGTTTCCTGGCTTCTTCTGGGAAGAATCTACTTGAGTCAGCAAAGACTAGGCTGACAACCATTACCCAGAGGACCTTCTCTTCTGCTGCTCCCAGTCTGTGGAATGGCCTGCTGGAGCAGACTTGTCAGCTTGGCAATCTTTTAGCATTCAAGAAAGCTATCGAGACTGGTCTCTTCCTGCAGGCCTATCCAGTAGAATTTTAGGATACCTTTAGTATGCTTTTAGGATGTTTTTAAACAGTGTATACTATGTTTTTAATCAGTATTTTATGTATTTTGTGCTTGCTGTTGTTCCCTGCCTTGTTCCTGATGGAGCGGCGGGTAAGAAATATTATTATTATTATTATTATTATTATTATTATTATTATTATTATTATTATTTTATTTGTACAGTCCCCCCTCCCTGATTCTAAATGTTTGAAATGCCTCTCCTAAAGCTTAGTTATTGGCCTTAGTTATTGGTAGTAAGATCTTTGAGCCATAAAATCCTGGTATTTGGGGCAGTTTGGCCTGCCCTGTTTTGCCTTTGACCCAGCCCACAACTAGAATGCTGAGGGCTTCTCCAAAATTTAATTTGCCTCTCAGGCTGAATGAGTTTTGACACCCCCTGCTTTAGCCCTTTGGGAGTAAAGGATACCTGTAATTTTGTTTATATTTCATTTAGCAGCCCAAACCTCTTGGAGCACAACAGCAGGTGGAAAAATAAAATCAAACAGTTATGGGAATAAAACATTTGTCACAAGAACTATGTGTTCTGTTGGTACTAAATAGGACATGCAAAATTTAAACATATATTTTGAGCTTTTCCCTTTATAGAGACAGGAAATAGCTGGACTGAGGAATGATATGCTGCAATATTAGATACTGTATTACCCCAATGCAGTCCTGTTAACTGTTACCAACACTCACCTATAGCCCAATCCGATGCATTTTCATTGAGAAGTAGGTCTAGCTGTGTTTAGTGGGTCTCACTCCCAGGTAAATGTGCTTAGGAATGCATGTTCAAAGTTACTTAGTTTCTCAAATGTGGGTAATATGCTGGAAAAAGGCAGATGTCTTATCTACATCAGAGTATTTTAAGAAATATGGGCCAGATCTACACCAAGCAGAATATGACACTTTGAAAACATTTTGAAAACGGTATATGGAGTGTGTCCTGGGCCTCAACAGTTGTCACTACTGTTATAAACCATTTTAAAGAGTAGTATAGATCATGCCCTGGTTGTTAGGAATTTATGTCAAAATTAAGATTAATCACCCTGAACCACATTCAGATACATTCATTGTTAAGGTTTTGTATCTCCAGGGATCATTCAATACAAGAATTATCTCTTTAAGACACAGGTCAACAACAACAAAAATATCTTGATTTTCTTTTAGTCAACAGTAACCATTGGCTTTATTTGTCCTTGCAGTAGTCCATGTACATCAAAGGGTTTTCCCCTTCATATGTGACAGATTATTTTCAAGATTGGGTTGGATCCAGCAAAAGCCTCCCATGGATGATAGGGCTCCTTTTGATCAGGAGAGCTTTTCCGCTGGGTGAATGGGAGTGGAGGCAGTCTTCACCAGTTTTCCCTCCCTCTACAGATCCTGTATTCCCTGAAAATTTGCTCTGGTGCTTTGAAGGCCCTTTGGAAAAGTGGGGGACATGGTGCTGGGAGAGGGGATTCAGCAAAAATCCCCTCCTCGCTCTTTTCTTTTTTTTGGCCAGTGGAGAATATTCCCGCTGGGAACATTCCTGCTGGTAGAATACAACTCTAGTGCAGCCTTCCCCAACTTGGTGCCCTCCAGATGTGTCAGACTGACAACTCCCAGTATCTTCTACTTTAGCTGGTTGGAGGATGCTGGGAGTTGCAGTTTTAGGCAACACATTTAAGGCACAATCCTATGCATATCTAGACAAAAAAGGGCCTATAACACCCAGCATGCCCCAGCCAGCATGGCTGGTTGGGGCATGCTGGTGTAGGCCTTTTTTTATGTCTAAACGTGTATAGGATCGTGCCCTTAGAGCACACCAGCTTGGGGAAGGGTATTGAAGATCCAACACAGTGTCTGTATATATTCTGAAATGTTGTATCCTGCTTTTTAAAATCATGGCTTGAAAGAACTGTGCACATACTGCTTTTGAATTTTGTTTTGTATTGATGTTTTAGTTTTGCTACTGCTTTTGGCCAAATACATAAAATTGCCCACACCTAAATGAATTATCAGAGCACTGGACACAGTTTGTAATATATTAGAACAATACAGTTCAAGATAACATTCACCCTTATTAGTTGTATTTTTGTCTTCATATTTTCCCCATTTTTGTATTGAATATTATTAATAAAAATAATATGCCTTAAAATGGTTTTCGTAGATTTAAAAAAACCCACTCACCATCCAAGCTAGTTTGTTCTTTTCCAATAGTATAACATTATTAAAATGATAAAGAAAAAGAGTTTTCTATGCTGTGGCCCTAATTCATATTCCTCAGAGCCACAGAATCTGTACAGATATTGGTTCTCCCAGCTTTGCAGTGTCAAATGTCTGTTGGATGAGGTGGAATTACAGCAAATGTTGGATTCAGTTTCCCCCTGAAAAGTTGGACTATGCTGACCAACCTTTAGGGAATGAATATGTGTGGACCTGATTCAACATGGGACTAATAGCATGCTAACTTGGCTACCGGTTTTGTTTTGTTTAAATGCCACATATCACCTATTTACACCTATTTTATATCTGGAGAGTGACTTGCACACAAGCAAATTCCAAAGAAGGTGAGTGCAGGAAGGTACTTTTTAGAATAAATAAATCCCAGTGACTTTTTCTTAGGAGCTGTAGATCATTCAACAATCAGGAGTAATAGGCAAGTAAAGGTCATATGGGTACAGAGCATACAGTGAAAGTGCATATGTAAGAATTTGGACAAATTTGGATTGGTGAAATTTTGTGGCTTCTCTAAACAAAACCTCTGAGATGCATGCCTCACAATTTTCATTTATAAATGTAATATTCACCATTTGGGCAGACTTGTTCACAGTTATGACTGCCTCCCCATTAAGATTAATCAGGCTCTATACCCAAACTTGCTTTGGAAGATCCAAGGTGTCAGATAATCACCCGTAAATTTATCGCCTGCCATTATGTTATGCTACTGTTATGAGCCAAAGATGCTGAAAGGGAAGCATAAAGGAGCTGTCATCTTTACAACACTGAAATAACTCATTAAGAACATGGAAAAGAAAAGAAAAGAATGGAAGACAGCAAAGATAATAGCAGGTCAAGTCGTCAAATGCAGTGTGTTTTTCATTTTACAATCATGATGGGATTTCTAAATGAAAATGGCAGAGAAAAGTAGAATTCAGACAAAGTATCCCTTTCCCATGTCTTGTAGTTTTTATTTCAGGCTGTTCTTGCCTTTCTAATTGACACCTGAGCCCAGCAAATTGGGGCTGCTACAGCTAAAAGCAATTTGCTTTTTAACCCCACCTAGCTTTTGCAACAGGCTTGGCTTTTGTGCACATTACTCATGCATTAACAATCCACTGAAAGATGAACCTGTTAACCTCGAACTGAAACTTTTATACATAACTTGGCTGGGCATTCTATCATGTGCCTCCCTGAAAGCAATAATACTGAATCATTTGTATCTGCTAACATAAAAAGGCCAGAAAGTCTAGTAAATGGATGCTCTTGCAAACTCTGGCTGTAGTCCTATAATGGAAAATATACTACAGAAAGAGCCCATGACAGGAGAAAGTGCACGATAGCTGTTAAATTTTTCAAATGGATCTTTGCAAGAAATCTTCCCTTGCTGTTCTTTCAATGTTGTTAGAAATGCCAACAGAATTAAGTGGCTCGTGTCACATTCAAAAAATGAAAGGCAATGAATCCATTCTCGAAACTGTAAAAGGTGCTTTCTGATGTCTTCTTATTACAATAAAAGGAGCGGTGCAGTTATAGCCAAAATGAGTTGCAAGCTGAAACTGTGAGTAAAGGGTTTTGTACCTTAAGCATGGCTTAAAGTACAACTTATCAGCATTTTCATGTCTCAGAGGTAACTTAGTAGAGATTGTTCACACCCTCCATTGTCCTGCATCCTCACCTGGGACTCACAGCTTCCATTTTGCCTAGGGATGTACAAATCAGTTTAGATCTGGTCCAGGTCACTTTTGCGTCTATTAAATCAGAAGTCCATTCCATCTAGTTTCTGCCTCATTCTGTGAGTCTTTCGCTAAAAACTGCATGAGAACGTGCATTTGTTTTTGTATGCACCTTTCCCTAATCTACGGAAAAAAATTGTATATATCTTTCTGTAACTTATGCATTTTATGCACATTTCTACATTTATTTCCATATTATATGCTGTTCTTTGTATGCAGTTTCTGAGCCAATAACGGCATTTCACAATTTGTAGAAGTGCAGAATCAAAAGGTTGACTGTGTTCTGATCTGTAGGCTAGTATAGGAAGAGTGAATTTGGTTAGATCACTTTAAAAGGCAGAACGAATGAAATTCTCCAGCATCTCTAGTTGTGCCCCATGGGAATGATGCTCTATTCTCCTGTCCTTGACTCTTATGTGCTGCAAGGTGACAGGAGAACAGCAGCATGATGGGAATCATTGTTCTAACATTACATTTCACCTCAGAACTATTAAAGCAACAGGTTGGTTGTCCAAGGATGCAGCTGAAGACTTGGGGCTTATTTACACACCAAGCAGGATATTCCACTATGAAAGTGGTATGAAAGTGGTATATAAAAGGCAGGAGCCACACTACTGCTTTATAGTGGTATTGAAGTGCACTGAACTGTTGGGACCCATTGACACATACCATATACCGCTTTCATACTGCTTTCATAGTGCTATATTCCACTTGGTGTAGATGTGTCCGGGGCCCCAACTGCTGTCAGTTCACTTCAGTACCACTATAAAGCAGTAGTGTAGATCCTATAATGCACTTCAATACCACTATAAAGCAGTAGTGTGGCTACTGCATTTTATATACCACTTTCATACCGCTTTCATAGTGGAATATCCTGCTTGGTTTAGATAAGCCCCTGGTGTCTTCCAGATGTGTTACATTCCAAATCCCATCATCTGCAGCACAGTAACTAGCAGCCCTAGCTAAGGGTGATGGGAGCTGTAGTCCAGTTCTTCTGGAGGCCACCAGTTTGGAACAGGTTGCCCTACACATATCTGCATCTCAGGGTACAGCTAGATTCATACTGCTCTGGTGGTAAGGAGTTGTCTGAAAGAATAATTGATTTTGAAAATGCAGAAGGCTAAAAGATGTTTGAAGGCTTAAATTGATTCCTGGGCCTACTTACAATTTGATTTTAATCTTACTCAATCGTGACTTTAATCTTCTTGTCAAGAAAATCCATTGACCACGCCGTCCTTCTAGTGATAAATAGAGGCATTTTAATGGTTGTATTGTATTCTCTTAGTTTCTTCTTGTAAGCTTTCATAATGTGGCTTACGTAATGAGTGTCTGATCACTTTTTCCTGCTTGCTAATTTGTTTTTATTTGCTTCATTAGACATTTTTAAGTAGTGTTATCTGCCTTAGTGTGTGCCTGAGACAATTCCCTCCCACCCCAATTTTGGTATGTTTAGTCAGTTAAACAGTAGGTTTATTCAAATATAATCCTATTAAAGCAATAGGATTGAAAAAATGGCATGGAAAAAGGGGTTCAGAATCTGTGTTATTAAAATTTAAAAATCATAAGTTAAAGGGTTCTAGTATTTATGCAGAAAGAAATCCAGTGAAAGAAATCTCTATTAGGTGAGAAATGATATCATTCATGCACGCCAGAAGTACATTGAAGATCCTAGGAGAAAGGCACAATTTTGTATTGAGACAAGAGATGTAAAGTTAGTTGGAAAGTCCTTTGGAGGTTTTGGACCAATGTAGGTGAAGCATAAGTGCTAAGTATCAACCAGTGGGAGCTAACTAAGCCCAAATTTTGGGTCAGGTGCTCAAAAGACAAAAGATGAAATCAGATGCATGGATAATATCCATGATCAGATTAAAGTCCCAAGGCTAGGAAATGAGACTAAAAGGCTATTATGTCAAAAAGAAAGCAGAAAGAGAGTTATGTGCAGTCATAGAAGCAAAAGATATATAAAAAAAGTGGAGAGAGAGATGAGACAACAAGTCCATCATCAAAGGCTAATTGATCCAATGGGTTCTCTTAAGACTCACCATTGGGTTTTCCACCAAATTTATTTATTTATTTATTACATTTTTATATCGCCCAATAGACGAAGCTCTCTGGGCAGTTCACAAAAATTAAAACCATTAAGAACATAATAAAACATCCAACAATCTAAAAACCCAAATACAAAATACAATATAAAAAGCACAACCAGGATAAAACCACACATACACAGGAAAGTAAAATCCATTTACTTTCCTGTGTATGTCCTGGTTAATCTCTGTAATAAGAAATTGACTTAAGTGGCTGACCCGATAGCCCCTAAATGCCCTCCCATGCATGACAGAGGCTATGTATCACCCTGATATTCCAGTGAATTGTGGGTAATGACACAGCAGGAAGGTGTCTGGTTGGCCACTCTGTGAACCCTTGGTCTGATCCAACATGGTTCTTCTTTTGTTCTTATGTCCTAGATTGTGAGCAGCAGAAGACTTGAAGTGAGTTCAACCAACAGCACAGGTTAGAGCCATCTGAAGGCCTATTCTGGAGCAGTAATGGCAAAGAGAAGTCATATTTCTCCATGGCAATTGAGCAGTGCTATCTGGTGAAACTTTTCTCAATGTTCAGAGGTTATTTTCAGTGTATTTACATTAAGGGGAAATCGCATTGCGATGTTTGTACTTCTTGCTTTTTGGTGCGATATTTATGGGCTTAATTACATGGTCGGAAAGGGGCGACCACAAGTTTAAATTGAATACTTTCCTTTCATTCAGTTCCATTGAGACAGTGCCATGTAATGGTGGACAATCCTGCTTTTTTCCAGATGTTACCACATTAAAAGTGGTTCTTTTCATGACAGAATTTCCAACAGAAGTCCTGGTCATTCATGACGTTGTTTAAAAGACTTGCAAACTTTAGTGAGTGGCCAATCACACACGTGCAACAAATTGCTTGTTCAGAGAAGCTCTTTACATCCAAGCCCTTGCTTGTTCACTGCGACATACTTGCTAGGTGCATTGCAGTTAAATCTCCTGTTGTCCCTTTTTATTTATTTATTTACTCTATAAATAGCTCTATATCAAAAAAGTTTCCTAAGCAGCAAAAAGTAAAGACAAAAGTGCAAAAATACAAAAGAATAAAGGTACCGTATTTCGTCGATTCTAAGACGCCATCGATTCTAAGGCGCACCCCATTTTTAGAGATGTTAATTTGGGGAAAAAAGGGCATCTTAGAATCAAAGAAATACTTCCCTCACCGCCCAGCCAACCACCTCCCCCCCCCCCGTGCTTTCTTCTAATGGTTGTGTCCTTTTCTTTTTTCCCTCTGTGAGAGAAGAAACTGCCATTTGCACGGGAAGAAGGGGGGGCGTTGAAACAAAGAGTAAACTTAACTCTCCAGGGGACGACGACACGCGAGTAAGTCCCATGGAAATCGATGGGACTTACGAATAAATTTGCCTAACAAAAAACCAGGCGCTTACCCAACCAGCTCCTCGCTCGCATGGCTCAAGGCTGCTGCAGGAGCTTCCTCTTTTCCTCTTACCGTATTGCTTCGATTCTAAGACGCCATCGATTCTAAGACGCAGTACATTTTTAGAGCTGTTAATTTAGGGGGAAAAGTGCGTCTTAGAATCGAAGAAATACGGTATTGAAAACAAGTTATATTAATAAAACTGTGGCCGCACTCACTCAGGAAGACTTAGACCTACTTTTGGACTGAATTTAAACTTAAACCCTTTTGCTTAGGCATCAATCACTTCAGCTGCTGATCCTGAGTAGAAAGAAACATTCCCTGGCCTCTGCTTGTCATGTTTACGTGCATCTTCACCTGAGAATGAAGATGAGGTCCTTGCAGAGGTTTGTCTGGACATCTGTTCTCTTGTACTGATCTTGGAAGTAACAGCTGGATGGGTTGGTGGTGGGGAAAAATCAGCTAGGAGTGAGTAGTTTTCAGCAGAAAATTGCCATGGCACCCCAATCTGGATCAGGAGCATGCTCTGGATCTGGTCTGTATAGTAGTTTTTTCTCCATAATAAAAGTGCCCTGGTTAAGCATGCTTGTTTAAATATATGACTAATGTGGTACATCGTTTGGCTCTTAGCTGCACATAGAAATGTTGTTGTTGTTGTTGTTGTTGTTTTTTTACATTTCTATAATGCCCCATAGCCGAAGCTCTATCAATCAACACCCATTCAAGAAAGAGAATTTGATTCAAAATTTCCATCCTCCAGCAGCACTTAGTGAGAGGTATATCTTTTGGAATTATTTCTATTTTAGGGTGTTCTTATCATGCTTTCAACATATCACATTCGTTTTTCTCCCCCTGTAGATTAAATGTATCATTTGTTCTGGTAAAAGCAGGCCAAGATATCATAGATTTCAACTTGCCAGCTGTTCTCTGGCTTGTTGCAAAACAGTTCTGGATTGTTTGCAGAATTCTTAAGGGAAAGTGCTATTTCTTAGCCTGTGGTGCAGTTAGGTAACATTAGACACTAGACTTAGAGAGCAGTCCTGTGCCCCCTAAACAGTGTCTGGGGAACATTGGATATTTGGATTTCCTGGCTCCGAGCTTGGAGACATGGCTCCGACTTTGGAGCCAGGAAACTGGGCTCCCATGCCTCCCTCTCCCCCTTGCAGCCAAAGTGGTAAGAATTAGGTAGGCTGTTGCTACAAGCTCTCAAACATGAGCTCATAGGGGATGAAAGGGGCAGAGAAGGGAAGAGACTGGGGAAGTGGGGCTACAAGGGTCCATTGCCACTTTCTCCAGCTCCCCACTTTCCCCTTAAAACTCTTTGATCTGTTGCAGATTTAAAACTGTTTTTAATTATCTATAACGCGTTAGCAGAATAGACGGAAAAGGTTCAAAGTCAGTACCCATTTACACCCCAAAAAACATTCACATCAGTTGTGTGAAACCCAAGAAAGGCAAAACACAAAAGGGAAAACCCAAGGAAAAGAATTGTCCAGAAATCCTTTCAAGTTTGTATGTGCATAAAAATGCTTTTATAGAAGTGCTTCACTCTGACAACACATTTTGATTATACGTTGTTTGTAGCTATATTTGATCCTTGCTAGATGCAGGATTTCTCTCTCTCTTTCTCTCTGTCTCTCTCTCTCTCTTTCTCTTGTGTTCAAAAGAAAAGAGGCATTTGTTGGACTTTTAGCCTGAGAAAGTACTACAAAGAGAAATGATTCCACTTCAGCTTACCGATTGTGAGGAGAAAACCACTTTAGGAAATGTTTATAGCCAACCAAGGAAATCTTAAACCAGTGAAGCAGGAGCTCATGAAGTTATCAAGGAAGGAACTTTTATACCATTGGTATTTCAATAAAACAAATCAAGCTTAAGTTACAGAAGAATAACTGTCAAGGATACTAGTGTCAAATCAAGGTGAGTTTGGTTTATTGGGTCTGAACTCAAAGTTACATTGATTAGTTAGGACCTTCATAGCTTTTTAGCTATCCTGTCATACTCTCAGTTAGGGTGGTCAAACTGTGGTTAAACAGTGCACTTTAAATCTTGATGTTGTGCAGACTTTATACTGTTAGTTTTACCCTACCCTGTGCCTGCTTACCCTACCCTGTGCCTGTTTGCATTCTCTTCCCCTCCTTATTGTTTCATTATGATTTTATTAGAATGTAAGCCTATGCGGCAGAGTCTTGCTATTTACTGTTTTACTCTGTACAGCACCATGTACATTGATGGTGCTATATAAATAAATAATAATAATAATAATAATAATAATAATAATAATAATAATAAATCTGCTTTAGATATTAACTGCACAATTCTACTGCATCTTTACTCAGAAGTAAAACTCAGACGTTGTGGTGACTCCCAGGTAGGGATGTGCAAACCAGTAAACCTTGAGCTGGTCGAGGGTCTTTGAGTTATATCTCGAAGCCCCTTTTAACTCCCCCCCCCCACAAATGTGCACATCATTTTTCTGTTGCATTTTTCATATGTATGGACTTTACTCCCATGGAGTAAAGCACATTTGTGTGTATATTTCAGATGTACAAATTTTATCATGTGCATTTTTCAAATGTACGCATTTTTGAACTCATTTTGTTGGATAAATTCCTTCAGGAGAAGGTTATTAGTGGCTACTAGTCTTGATGGCTATATACTACCTCCAGTATTAGAAGCACTATGCCTATGCACACTAGTTGCTGGGCAACATGGGTGGGAGGATGCTGTTGCACCTGTGTCCTGTTTGTGGGTTCCTGGTTGAAAGCTGGTTGGCCACTGTGTGCAGGGCCGGCGCTGCCAAAGAGGCAGCTCAGGCGGCGGCCTAGAGCGCCAAGCAAAGGAGGGAGCCGAACAGCGCAGCCGGAAGCTGCTCTCCTAGAGTGGCTTCCAGGTGCACTGTTCCAAAGCCACCGCCCCGGCCGCCCCCCAACCCCAGCATCCTGGCTTCGAAGCTAGTGCCCGGCTGGAAGCCGCTCCTGGCTTCAAAGCCAGGACGCTGGGGTTGGGGAGTGGTGGCTTCAGAACGGCGCGCCCGGAAGCCACTTCTGGGCGCGCCACTTCGAAGCCTCCGCCTCACTCCCCAACCCCAGTGTCCTGGATGCTGGGATTGCGGGTTGGGGCGGCAGCTTCAGAACGGCGCCTGGGAAGCCACTTCCCGGCATGCCGCTTCGAAGCCTGCACCCCGCCCCACAACCCCAGCGTCCTGGCTTCAATGTTAAGTGTTGTGAATATCATTCAAATGAAGCACAAGGAGTTGCCATAATCTGCATTGGGAAATACACAAGGCTTAATGAAGCCTATACCCCTGACTGCAGTACCACTGATATTGTGATTGGTTACTCACAGAAGTTTGTGGGTCCTTTACACAATGTTGTCAACCTCCAGGATGTCTCCTGCACTTTTCCCTTTCTATCTCGATTTCAAAGAAATTGAAGATAAGCTGTAAAAAAAAGTTAATGGTGCCATATTGGCAGTGTGTAATGCTAGCGTAGCGCTATAATTCAGCCACTAGATGGCAGAGTTTCATTGAGTATATAGAGCATTACAAAGAAGGGAAGTTTTCATTTCCAAATTGCATGTTCACCATCTAAAGGTACCCAGCACAAACCTGGAAAGATTCTGGAAGAAGAAAGCTCAGTAAGGATGCCAGATATTTGCTTAATGTAGAGAATTCAATATGACTGAATGCATATTTCCTTCACCAGATAGCACAATCAATGTGTAGGTCATTGAAGTTTGCTAGCTGGGGATAAGCAAGACTTGTAGTTCTTGTCTGCCTCACCTGAGGTTTCTGTTTGCCTTACATAGAAAACTGAAAACTGTTTTTAATGTTATGTTCTTGCCATATGATCCCCATAGCAAGCTATTGGAGGATATATAATTTCTTCACGCACAAAATGAAAATAACTCCAACCTAGTTTCAAGAGTTATTATTACTACAGAGACTGTGGTAATAATAACTATTGATGAGAAAGATACGGCTGATCACACAACTTCCTTTGATGGAATGAGATGAATATTCACCATGAGCATAACCTTCCACAGTGAACATTTGATTATCTGTTGGTGAATAAATGAATGTCAAAGGCTCTATTTCTTCTTCTTCATATCATGATTGAGATTTTGGATCTCTTGTAGCTTATACAGCTTCATTTAATACAGCAGCAGTCCTTGAGAACAACAGGAAATGAATTTTTAAAGATTATATTCTTGGGAACCATTGCTTTTTCCTTCTTCTTCTTTTTTTTAACAAGGTCAGTGAGAAATTCCTTTTAACAACTCTAGCTCAACCTTGCATAGGTTGTTGTCCTGCTTTCCACATCTTTCTTTGCTCCAAGGATAGGGCTGACCCAAGACATTTAGCTGGCTGAGACAAAAAAGAAGATGGTGCCTCCCTGCATCCCATGACAGAAACCAACCCACCTGGCAATTGAATCTTACTGGTGACAGAATAGCCTCTTCCCCCATAGTTGAGGATAGCAGACTAGCTGAGAAAGTTCAGGGTAGGTTAACTTAGGGGGCTCAGGGTGCAGGGACTGCCACCACTGTCCTATCATCCTTTGGGTTAGGGTAGGACTGGCCTTCTGGGGAAAGAGCCCTTTTAGATCTATTTTAATTATTGCAATTTTTTCAAAATATCTCTGGGTTCAGGCTGGAGATTTTCGAGTGAGTCCAGCAAGAAGCTTAAGCGAAATACTCTATTTTTGTTAATGCTGGTTAAGATGATACACAGGGACTACAATAAAATGGTTCAGATTTACTGCCTCTGTTTTTTGTAGGAATGTTTTTTGCATAGCTTTTAGCTTCTATGTACAATGATATTTTTAATTTGGTAAGCAAATAGTGAAAATCGTAAAATCCGTGCTTAAGCCTGCAAAAGTTCACTCGGCTGTTCTGAGAACAAGGTTCAGGTTGATCCATAAACATTTGCTGCTGACGCTAAAACTGCTCATATGGAAAGAGCAATTTAAAGATGAAAAACAGAACCAAACTGGACTGAACAGGGTTAGCTGCATGTATTTTATGCACATGTCTCCCGGTTCCCATATAAAGCAGGAGCGGGCAGGCGGGGGGTGGGGTGGGGTGGGGTGGAAATCTCTTTTTTACATGCGAAGAAGCATGCAGGAAAGGGATATGAAACCTGACTTTGCTGAGTTCCATTTCTTGAACCAATTTTCTCCTGTCTGGTTTCTTTCCAATATTAGAGCCAAGATGGAGAGAACTTCAGTAAGCTGTGGAGCATGCTGACATAGAAGAGTGGTGAGTTTTACTTCTCATCCAGTTCAGTGTTCCTTTTTGCATTAAAAAAAAAAAAGGCTCCAGCCATGTATGGCTGCCCCATCACATCTGGCCTGACCCATAGAACATTTGGTTTGAAGGTCTCCTGAAGGGTTTTTAGGAGGGAATCCGCACGTCATACTGAGATCGCTTCTAAGCGACCCCAGTGCGGCGTGAAAGCGATCGTGTAACTTGCCTTTGGAAGAGCTGACAGAGACGTCCTTCCCGCCGCCGCTGCTGCTGCCGCTACCCACAGACCTCCTCGCCGACTGGTGAGGAGAGCTCGGCTGAAGAAGGCGGGGTTGAGAATGGAAGAAGCTCTCCACCCCGCCTTCTTCCCCTGAGCTCTCCGTCCCAGCCAGCGAGGAGGTTTGCAGGTGGTGGCGGCGGGAAGGACGTCTCTTTGTCGGCTCTTCCAAAGGCAAGTTACATGATCGCTTTCATGCCGCACTGGGGTCGCTTAGAAGCTATTTCGGTACAACGTGCGGATTCCCCCCTGTTTAAGACCATTTTTTTTTTAAAAAAAGTGATCATCTTTAAGCTGCAATCCTATACCCATTTATCTGGGAATAAGGCTTACTGAACTCAAAGACACCTACTTTAGAGTAGACATGTATAGGATTGCACTGTAACAGTAGTATCCAGTTGGTCACATTTTTGCAGAAATAAAAGCCGTGAATTTAATTTGGCTACCTTCACAGAATCAGTCTGAATTATGTTACTATACAACTACAACAGGTAACTTCATGCTATTGAAATATATCTGCTCATTGGTTCAGACAAAATGGAGTGCTTTCACGCCTCACAAAATCAGACTAGAGCTATTTTGTGTACAATATAGGGTGGCCAGGTGCTCTGTTTTACCAAGGATAATATTTGAAAAGCTGTTAGAGAACAGTATCACAGGCATTAAGCCTATATACCAGTATCAGAGGCATTAAGCCTACTGTATATACACCAGTTGCTGTGGAACATGGGTCGGAAAGTGCTGTTGCACTTTGTCCTGCTTGTGAGTCATTGATGGGCAGATCTTTGGCCACTGGGTGAACAGAATGCTGGATTAGATGGACCCTTGGTCTGATCCAGCAGGGCTTTTATTTTCTTATGTTCTTAACAGTCCTCTATTTGAGCATTCTCTATTTGAAGGGTCCAAATCCTATCTAAAGATAAAAGACCATAAAAAGGGCAAACAGATTTTTTTTAAAAAAAATTGTAAGTATTTGTAAATTTGTATCTACACATATAAATCATCATATGCAAATTCCATGAAATTCTGTGCCTCCTCCTCCTCCTCCTTCGTGAATCTGTGCAGGCAGGAACATGCATACTGTGCTCTCAAGTGCTGCAGTGAGTTAAATAGTGTTGCAGGATGAAGGAAGCAATCTGGTGCTTTAGTCTCTATGTGACGTTGGCTTTCACCCATGATATCACTGCCATTTAAACGGCTTCCTTGTATGAAGCCATTATGAATTTGTGTGCCAAACGAGAACCAAACAGGCATTTATTGCGTACAAACTGTGTAGAAAGATCCTGAGAACTTACATGGAGGTTTTCTATCTATGACTCTTCTCTACAAATTAATGTGTGGAATGTGGAATACTGGGGGAACAATCAATTTTAAAACTGCTTGAAGTTCAGGACAAGATCCCCCTCTCCTCATATCAATGAGGAAAAGAACTGACCATGTGGGGTTGGCATATATTTATTTATTTATTTATTTATTTTAGGGTGACCATATGAAAAGGAGGACAGGGCTCTTGTATCTTTAACAGTTGTATTGAAAAGGAAATTTCTGCAGGTGTCATTTGTATATATGGGGAACCTGGTGAAATTCCCTCTTCATCGCAACAGTTAAAGCTGCAGGAGCTATACTACAGTGACCAGATTTAAAAGAGGGCACGGCACCTGCAGGTTTAACTGTTGTGATGAAGGGGGATCTACACTACTGCTTTTAAAGCGCTTTAAAGCACTTTGAAAATGTTTTGAAAACTGTATATGCAGTGTGTCCTGGGCCCCAACAGTTGTCAAAACTGTTATAAAGCGCTTTAAAGCAGTAGTGTAGATCCCATCGAAGAGGGAATTTCACCAGGTTCTCCATATATACAAAAGACACCTGTTGAAATTTCACCTTTTCTATGCAACTGTTAAAGATACAGGAACCCTGTCCTCCTTTTCATATGAAAAGGAGGACAGGGCTCACATGGTGAATAAAAAGAAGCCACCTTCGTTTTACGTTGAAACAAGTGTGGAGCTCAGACATAAAGATGATAAACAGTTTAAAATCATACAGTAGTTCTATGTCATTTAATGAATATTTAACATAGGATAAGTTATATATCCATTCTGGGGTATCAGCGTACAAATAAATAATTCTAGTATTAGGCAAATTTCTGGCTAAAATTATTTTCCCCCCTTTATAGTCTTTTGGTGGCTTGTACTTAATAAACACTGAAGTGCTTATTTTCTTTTAAGAGTAACCATTCCAAAGTGGTTAAAAACCATAGATGACAACAAATAACACATTCATTAAATCATGTTTAACACCTTTTACCAAGGTAATTACACAATTACAACATGGTCATTTATGGCCTGTAAACACAGTGAAGTGAGGTGTCTGTGTTTATGGCCTTCTCTATAAAAGCTGGTAGAAATGTTAGAGGTGAATAGTCACCACGGTATGGTCTTTAAAGTAGCTTTTTTGGGGGTCTTGGAGAAGTTATGGCGATGCAGTTTGGATATTCCACTGTCACCATTTTATTTCCTTAGTCTTCAATAATAACTCTAATTTTTTTTTTGTAAATTGGTATGATCATTTTTTAATTGAATACCTTTTGCTGTTAAAATATATAAACATGTAACAGTGAAAAAGTAATATTCATGTATTTGCTGATCAAGCTAATATTAAATGCTCTCCCTAAAAAATGTACTAGGGCCTAAACTGTGTTTGAAAGTTTAATATTTGTTGAATCTATCAATTTTCCTTTGGTTTTAATTTTCCTTTCAGGTATGCTTAAAATCATAGGATGAAATCCACATCCCGTTATTATTCCTTATCCACTGACAGATTATTGTGAAACATATAGAGCAATCCTATTCTGTCTGCCTAATTATTTTTGACATTTATACTGGTTTTAATAAAAAAAAAATGAAGGGAGCTTAAAAAAAAGAACAATGCATAATAATACAGGCAGGATCTACTGCTTTAAAGCGCTTTAAAGCGCTTTATAACAGTTTTGACAACTGTTGAGGCCCAGGACACACTGCATATACAGTTTTCAAAACGTTTTCAAAGTGCTTTAACGCGCTTTAAAAGCAGTAGATCCCCTCACAAACAGGATATAGTGAGACCAGCAACAAGATAGCAGGAGCATAAAACAATTTATGAATGGACAATAGCTCACATTCTTAAATCCAATTATTGCACTAGTGGAACCTTACTGCCTTTTCCTTTTGCACAAGTGCTAATGGACCACTTTGTAAACTTAAGAATTACAAGCAGTTGTGCAACCAGTTGCACAAGCAGAACTTTAGTCAGATTCTTCCCTTCCACATAGTTTGGAACTTGGTTTTTCACGTCATTTCACAGCTCTTACCCATGACAGATTAGTTCTGGTCTGTCATTCTGTCTGTCTATCAAATGAAAGTACAACAGAGGAGAGGAAAGGTTTGTGACAGCTCTGTGTTTTGTTTTATTTATTTTGTAGAGTGCGCTGTAGTTCTTTATTGTCATCTTAGATGAAGCAGATCAGAGAGAGAATGGCAAGGTGCATATTAATCATTGCTCACAACCTAAAAAAAAAAACGAACAAAGCTACTCTGTACTCAGATACCATGTCTGTCACATGCCAAAATGATTTAGATCTATGCCACATACTGATGGAATGGAACATACTTTCCTAGAGTCCTTTCAACACCAGTACACTTAGCACAATTCATCATAGCTAAATTAAGCGGCACTTTTTCACTTTATTCATTTAAAATATTGAATATTGCCGACATTTCACAGTCAAAATGGATCACGATGAAAATGCATTGAGCCTGGTATGGAGACCTATGAGCACTCAATCTATGCATGCGCCTGGTTTTTTTTTTTTTTTTTTTTTGCACTATGCATCCCCATCCCACTGGGCATTGAAACTACATACTATGAAGAATGCTTACAGTGGCTATAAATGCATATTAGCATACCATGACAGAATTTAGATTTTGTATTTTTCATGCACTGGATGCTTTTCTCTAACTATCTTACCAACAAAGCTCCTACATAATGATGAGATGAAATAGGAAGGAGGGTAACTTTTTGCAACACAATTCACAGCTGAAACCTCTCTCTCCATTAGGTGAACTTTTGGAGAGTACTGAACTCTCCTGATCATTGTTGTTGCATTTTCAACACTTTTTCCAACTCCCTAATATCCTGTTTGAGGTCAGGTAAATAAAACACAGTACTGTTTTTGAACACAGCCACACCACGGGTTTCTAAAAAGGCATTATGACACTAGTCGTCATATATTCAATCTCTTTCCTAATAATTTCCAACATTAAGGCTGCAGTACACTTACCTGGGACTAAGTTCCACTGAACTC
Organism: Elgaria multicarinata webbii; assembly: GCF_023053635.1. Lineage (NCBI taxonomy): Eukaryota > Metazoa > Chordata > Lepidosauria > Squamata > Anguidae > Elgaria > Elgaria multicarinata. The sequence continues at coordinate 97,958,675 of NC_086172.1, forward strand.
ATTGGGACTTACTTCTAAGGATTGTACTGTAAGACTGCAATTCCACACACACCTACCTGGGAATAAGCTCCATTGAAAATACTGAGTCTTACTCCTGAGTAATTATGTATAGAGTTCCACTGTGATCCAGATTAATGAAATTACTCATAAAGATCCAATCCAAGCATAAATTCATGGTAAACAAGATCCGCAGTTGGTAGATCATCATACTATATCAATATTTTTCTAATGAATTTGACAATTTGGGTGGGCATAACCACATTGAGATGGCATAATGTGGGTTGGGAAGCTACAACGTTGTCATTGTATAACTGAATGAACAGAGGAGTAATGTTTTTAGATCTGCCAATGAAGATAGGGGTCTCTGGTTTCATAGGCATGTCTCTTTGTATCTAGGGTGGGGTGGAGGAAGCGCTGGATGCTGTCATCCATAGAGATGTGGTGGCCTGGAAGAAAACCAGGAAAAACATTGAAAAATATACTTCCCCCCAATCCTCCTGTAGCCCTATTTTGTGCATCAGGGGGAAAATATTGCCCCTTCAAAAAAAAAAAAAATCTGTTGTTTTCCAGGCCTTCACATCTCTCATCATCCAAACTTGCACTGTGGTGATACCAACCAGCCTCCTACTCCCCACAGCCAGTGAGAAAGCTGTATGGAGGAGTGATGCTTGGACCAAACCTGACAGAGAACATCTTCCCTCTGGTCCATCAGTTTAAATAGATGGGATGTCCACAGACCCAGCCACTGTGTTCCCAGGCGTTCTCCTTACTGTCATCTTTTCACAGTGTTTCTTTTGGCCAGTACAGTTAAATTATGCTGGATCTTTCAATGGATCAGCATTAGCTGCTGGTTAATAGGGCTGGGAAGGAATTTCCCATAGTATTGAAACTGGCCTCGTTGATATTAGGTTTTTTGCCTTCACCATAGTAATCGATCTCCTTAGTAGCTCTTGCTTGCTCCCCTATGCATGACATCAAGAATATTTTCAGCCACAACTGAGGCAATATTTTACACATGGCATAGGGACATTGGAATGGATCCCTAGTAGAGACGTAAAGGGGGAGTGAGGACTCTGTCCCACCCCCAAGTCAAGGGGGAACTCCTTTAAGGGGGCCTGGGGTTTTAGCCTAGGGCCTGATGCTGCTGCCACTATACAGCAGTTGCAGGGAAAGCTTAAGTTGTTGCAGCTGCTGCAGCTGCCTCCCACCTTCCAATGTTCACAGACCAAGTGTGCTGGCCCAAACATTCCTGACAGAAAATGCATTGCCAAACAGGTGTCTTACCTCTATGCTAGGTCTTGCACCACTGTGATGCCATAGCCAATCAACAGTCCTCTATTTGAATAGCTGCCAGAGGACTGCCTTGTATATGAAGGCCTCCTCTCTTTAAAAGGCTGTCCTATTTAATTTTGGTTTAAAGATTAAAAACCCCTCATAAGAATGGCTGCCTATCAGTAGTTAGTCTCTGGGCAGCAGACTGAACGGAGCAGTCACAGTCCTCTGTACTATGCTGAGATTTACTGGATTTCTATTAAAATTATAAAAGTTTCTTAATTTGAACCCATACTTATACATTTAGCACATGCAGATATTATGCAAATTGGTGTCCCTTTTTGTCCTCTTTTTTTGGTGATGCATGTCCTCTCTTTGGGTGATTCATAGGTGGCCATTCTATTTGCAATCAATCTTTGCTACTGCAAAATGTGTATACGACCTCACTGAAGTGTGAAACAAACAACACTTTAACCATCTGTATATCTTACTGTGACTGAACTCAAAATGGTCACTGCTGTAGATTTTAATTCTCTGCGAATGTTCCCCAGAACTGTTTCCCTCCATGCACCCTCACAGAACACTTTGTTTTTTGCTATCCATGGGCAGTATCCAATAGGGGCTGTGTGGATGTGGCCAACACTGCTGGGCCCCTGTCCACATGCGCACACCCCACCAGCCCAGGTCCATGCATAACCTCTGACTCATATGGTTGTGATTTAGCACTTTTGAAGCAAGCCGCGGCATGAAAGAACATGATCATTTCTTGAAAGGGCAGTTCTAAACATCTATGATTGACAAGAATCTTGGGCACACCACAAATTGCATCTTTCAGACTTCATCATTTAGTTTTTGGCAGACTATCTGTCCTAACTACTAGCATGGTATTTTCATAGCAAATATGGCCTTTTCCACAGAAGAAATACTGTGTTGCTGCATAAACTCCTGTAGTTTATTACATCACTAGGTCAACTTTGTGGAGATGATTTAGGGTTAACAATGAAGCATTTTGGCAAGAGAACTGCATGCCACTGTAATTTGTATTCTTTAGCCACATGAACGAAGTGCCAGGCATAATGCTTTGGAATATTTAAACCTGCAAAATATTGGTACTTTGGAAAGGAGTATGCTCATAAACCTGTTTATCAAGCTATATTTCACATTCGAGAAAATTTGCTATCCTGTTCAGTACGGTACAGATCAAATTAAGAACCACTATAAATTGAACTTGTACCAGGCCTTGTCAATTTCAAATGAGCCTTTTGTTGCTAAAGAAATTTGACATAAATGAGGATATACCAAGCCATCTGGTGGAAATCTATTTACCTGTTTCTTTTGAAACTATCTCTACTAAGTTGAAGTCATCAAAATGAAGACAAATAGTTGTTATGTGTTTCAAGTGATCAAATGGTAATATGTGACAAATCAGTTCACAGGTAATGTAGAAGGGCTGGAGAGTTTGGGAATCTTGTGTTTAGAAACGAATGATTTAAGTGTGGACATGCCAGAGGTTTGTAACACTACAAATGGCTGAAAAGAGCCAATAGAGATTGAAAGAGTTCTGTGTATATCAGGGGTGCTGAACCTTGGCCTATAGGCAAAATCCAGTTCTTGGTAAAAGATACCTTCAGGCCCCAGGCTGATCATTGGATCCTCCTGGACAGGAAGGACTATAAGGGGGGTAAAGGTCTTCTTGGACTCTGCAATGTTCATGTTTCTTTGGTTGTTCTTTTTTGGTCCTGACATTTGGCTTGCTTCCTGGTCCTGACTTGCTCATTGATCCTGTCTGCTGGTTCATGGTTCCCAGCTCTGGGCTCATCTCAGACTTGCAAATGTGGCGAACAGAGTTCCAGAAGATGTATTCGTGCATGCAAATAGCACTTTGCATTTTCTTTTCTCAACGAGCTTAGTTACCTTTGCATTCATTTATAGGAGTTACATTGCAGCAGTAAGAGTTGATCTACATTTGTCTGAATGAAATGTATCTGAACTGGTCCAAAACCACTTCACAGTGGCTAACCATTTATCAACCCCCACCCCAATTAAAAAAAAGTGTTTGAACTAGAACTTAACCAGAAACATACAACATCCTCATTGACCTGAACTCAACCCAGTTTTATAATGGTTCAGTTCCCAGCTCTGTACATTCAAAACATTTCTTAAAGAGCAAGCAGAAAAAGCAGGGAGGGGAAAAGGACATAATTCAAACAAATCACAGTAGGTTGTGCTTTGTTATATTGTATAGAGCAATATCCTCATTAGAAAATCAAAGTTTCATATAAGCTTTGAGACCTTTACTTATTGTTGATATGAACATTTCTTACTAAGATATGTGAAAACTGGCCAGCTTTTTTATAGCGACAAGTGCCCATACTTTTAAGAACTTATCTCTGCAAAGACCATGATTTTTTTAAAAAAAAATCACCATAAAAATGTAAAGTGAAGGATAAGTACACTCAAAATCTACTGAAGAAAATCATTCATATGGATATTTTAAGCCATACTATTTATTGTTGAACAACAAACAAAAACGGTAATCAGTCTTTAATGAAACAGAACGCAAAGATTTTGATTTAGTGTTGTTTATGCAAAATGAAAGGAACATAAACCACTCTGTAATGTGGAAGAGAATTACAGTGTAATTGAATAAGAGCTGGCTAGGTCTGGAAAGTGTCTAAGATAATAAATTAGAAAGCTGCAGGAGCTGCAAGAAGGACAGAACTCTGCTATAGTAGCCTGACAAAATGATATATGCAACCTCGATGTACTAGACCACTCTAGTTAACTAGAGGAAGCCAAGAAATGTGTTAGAGGTCAGCGAAATGAGCATAGCTTGTAAAGGCCACATTTCTGAGTGAGAAGATGAAGAGACTGGAAGGAAGAGAAGAGGCCTTTAGCTGGAGAGGCTGGTTTTAACGAAAGCTTTAGATTAAACCGAAAATCAATAATGGATTCATGGTTATGCAAAAATGAATGGCAATGTGTGCTGAAGACCCAGACTTTAGCCCTCCTCAGAGGTTTGCTCCATATAGAAGTGGTGCCCCAACATTTGCACCCCTGCCAGGCTGCTCACAACCTCCACATGTTCAGTAGCAGGTCTGAAGGGGAGCGTTACATGCACTTCGTTCTATGCTCATATGGTCCTCCATGCACCCAGAAGCCTCATTTGCCTGGAGGAGCCCACACATGTACAACTGTACGCACATAAGCATTCTCCTTCAGTCTTGCTGCTAAATGTGCAGGGGTCAGGCATGTTGCTGGTGAGGACATTCTCACTGAGGGCTGGACAAATGGGTATGGCTCCTCTTCCCCCCTCCATGTGTCTTCTCTGTGCATGGAGGCAACAACTGAACATAATAATGTTCTGTTAAAAAAAAAAAGTAGTATTATAGATACTTTGCTTGTAGCTGCATTGAAGACATTTTCCCCCAGGAATAGCATTATCATCATTATCCCTACTACTTAGCATTTATATCAGAGGTAGGCAACATGTAGGCCTTGGACCACATGCCTCCCCTGCCATCCTCCTCTGCCCCCACCCCAAATCATCATCATCGCAAAAATGGCAGCCCTAGTGACTACAGAGCACCACAAGGGTTAAATTAGTTGCAAAAATGCTAAATTTATCTCTTGTAGTACTGTAGAGGAGTTTGTCAATGACTTTAAGCAGCAGATGGGCAATTTTTCCTTCCCTTATTTGGGGGTAGTCTGCAGCTTAATAAGAATAATATATTTATTTCTTACCCACCTCTCCCTCTGGATTGAGGCAGGGAACAACACAATATACAAAACACCATAAAGTACATAAAACTGATTAAAAACATATAAAACTAATACATTATTAAAAGGCATCTTTATTTTATGCACCCTCTGGTGCCCTACAGTGTTCCCTTTTGTATCTGTCCATACCAGCTGCTGCTGCGGGAAGAACAAGACAGAGCAGGCTGAAACATGACAAAGATCATAGGCCAAACCTTAGAGCACAACACCTACACAGCATCCTCGGGAAAGATGCTCTAGCTACAGCACTCTGTGTTTGGGCTTTGGAGCTCACACATGCACCTGCCTACCAGTTCTTTTGTCCATCCTCATGGCAATTGGATTCTCTACCAGATGTCATCACTGTGGCAAGGAAAATGAAATACTGGGAGGGTAGCAGCTACACACATGAACTTGGAGCCTCAACCATGGAGAGTGGTGGCTAGAATGGCATAGTGTTCTTCAGAAAGATGGCCTAGCTGCCACTCATGGTCAAGATTTGGAGCTTGCGCCTGCACTTACCTGCTTACTTCCCACTGAAAAAGGCTCAGTGTTTGGGCAAGTTAAGGGGGCAGTCCAATAGTGAGGCAGTGTACCAGTATGGATCAAGAGCACAGAGTTACCAGTCAAGAATAGTTTCCAGAGGAGATATCTGAGGCACAGTCAATGTACAATCACAAAAGAACAACCAAACAGAAACATAGTCCAAAAAGCAGAGCCAAGAAGGAACCCAGAGGTCAATAGCACAAAGATTCTATCACAAGGCAGGGTCAAGAAAATTTGATACAAGGCATTAGGAGCTGAGATCAATGTTGTTCAAACTATGGCTAGACTGAACTATGGCTAGGCTTATATAGCTAGAGCTTCTAGAGCCCCACCCAAGGCTCAGCTGTAGTTTGTTACAGGTCCTCTGGCAAAAGTCCTACTCATGATGAGAAACTTGCTCTCAAGGAGTCTTTTTCTCTTGAGGAGGCCTACTTTGTAATTGAGCACTCCCTCCCAAAGGAGCTGTTTTGGCCTGCTACTTGAGCTGATGACACTCTCAGGAACTAGGTGGTTGTCCAGCCTCTACCTCAGAGGCAGAACTCCTGTCCTTCTGGGGGATGGACCTGTGGTCCTCTCTCCTGAGGGCCCTGGCTTCCCAAAATCTCCTGATCTGGTTCCATGGTGTCATCTGTCTCTGGAAGCTCTAGCTTCTCGTAGGAGGAGGTTCCTTCAGAATGTTTAAGATATCTATTCTTTCTTTTGATCTCCTTTTGGCATCAAGTTGTGGATCACTGCATATAGCCACTGAAACATTACCTCTGAGGGAACATGGCCTCTGATGGAAAGAAGGTTGCCCACTCCTGATGTATATAGACCTCTGGCTGTAAGGTGTGGATCCATTAGTCTTTGGCACCACTGGGATACATAAAGCACAGATTAAAATATATCCATTTAGACCTTTACTCAGGTTGTCCTTGTGTTAGCACTGATTCTCTGCTGTACCAATTACTGCATACGCAAATCAATATCAGTCATCAGATCTGAATTAAGAATGCTGGGTTGCCATCTGGGGAATTTCATAGACCATTTTGTACATTACAGAAAGAGCCTTGGATCTCTGCCTGAATTTCATCAGCCAAAAGAAATGCAGGGTCCTGTTGCCTACAAAGGTTTATGTTCCAATAATAAACCAGTCACAGAGACAGCGTGTCTTAAGCTTCTGGGTGAGTAGTTGTAGGACTTAACTGGAAAAGTGACAGGCATCCTAGGAAAGGCAGGTCGGGGATGATTTCTTTAGGGAATCCAGCCAGGCAGTCTGCATAGCCCCCGTTGACCCCAAACTAGTCTCTCTCAATCATGTAAACTGGTAGAGATTGGCACAGGGTGATGTGCCCCGTATGTCTTGATATTTCTGCACTTGAGCTGCTCCAAACCAGCCCCTAGAATACCAAGCTGTCACAGCACTCTTATTTTATTTTTAAAATTAATACTGCTGACTGTTGTTAGCATTCTGAAGTCAGGGTTTGTTGGCACTGGTGGGTGCAGAGCACAGAATGCTATTCAAAAATAAGAAGGGAGAGAATGGAACTAACTCAGAGCTAACTGTGTTCTACCATTTCCTTTTCTGAGGTAAGTTTACATGAGGGAAGGCTGACTGGCAGCAGCTGTCATACAAACATAAGAAGGGCCGTGCTAAATCAGACCAAGGGTCGATCTAGTCCAGCACTCTGTTCACACAGTGGCCAACCAGCTGTCGACCAGAAACCCACAAGCAGGACATGAATGCAGCAGTACCCTCCCACCCATGTCTCTGATACTGGAGGTAGCGTATAGCCATCAGGACTAGTTGCCATTTATAGCCTTCTCCTCTAGGAATTTATCCAACCCCCTTCTAAAGTCATCTAAATTGAGGGCCATCACTACATCCATAGTTTAACTATGTGATGTGTAGAGAACTACGTCTTTTTCCTCTATCCTGAATCTCCCACCAATCAGCTTAATGGGATGACCCTGGGTTTTGTATTTTGAGAGAGGGAGAAAAATATCTCCCTATCCACATTCTCCACACCATGCATAATGTTGTATACGTCTATCATCTCTCCCTGTCCCGGGATTTAGGAAGGAAGCTTCCCCAGCCCTACCAGGATATGCCAGGAATTGAACCTGGGATCTTTTCTATAAAGCATCTGCTCTATTACTAAGCTATGGCCCTTCCTTTGAGGAAGGGCCATATAGCTCATGAAGAACAGTGTAAATTAGAGCCAATGGCAATGCAATTGGCATAATTTACATGGTGCTTTTCATCTGAATACATTCAGTTGGTCTCAAAAGCATTCACACATATAACATGTTCATATTTTATTTATCCAAAACTTCGGGAGCAAACAGGCAGGGCCGGTGCTACCATTAGGCCAACTAGGCAGCCGCCTAGGGGGCAGACCCCCTTTTACCCATTTCATACTACTTTCATAATGCAATATCCTACTTTGTGTAGACGAGCCCTCCGTCTCCAGTATCAATAGCAAGATTTCCCCATCTGTAAAGTGGAAATAATGGTGGTTTCCTTTACAGGGCCACTGTAAAGATAAAAGGGCTTTGCACATGCAAAACCATAATGCAAATTATTAAAAATTTCTGCTTCAAATTGCCGAGTTCTGCAAAAATTTCCACTTCAAAATATATTTAAAAAGCTCTCTCAGAAGATCTTATCCCTTTGATACAACCTTCTCAAGACTCTTCTTTTGCATGCTTAGTATAAAATAAAGGTGACAATTCTGAAATCTGTTGTGCTTTGGCGTTCTTCCATCATTTTTGGCAGTGAGCTGCTGATACCTTGAAAAGTCCCAATTCCTTTAAAGAGCAATGAGTTCTAAATATAGATTTCTTTCAGTAGATCCAAATTTGGCTTTCAGAATCAGCTGCTTTTCAGAACCTGTGATTTCAACATGCACGTGCAGTTCTAAATTAAGATAAATTACAGATACAGTTAGACAAAGAGGAAAGCAAAAACACAAAACAGAAACCAAAGCATAAGATCTAACAGCAATTAAGCAGCAAGGGCTAATGAGTGCCAATTGTAGTTCAGTGCAGATACTGTCATATCATGACTTTCAATGTAAAGGAAATAAAAAGACAGATGACAGCATGGGCTGAAGTAAATGGCCCATTTCTGTTAGATTCTCTTCTATTGTTGGTCGAAGCATAGCTGCAGAACCACAGGTCTGGAGACCAATTCTTGCCCTTTGGGGGACCCGAAATGGCTTCCCTAGAAAGCTCCTTTCCCCTTCAACCACTAATTGTTTTGTGGGTTCCCAACTCCCCACTCCCCCATTCTAAAAGGTTGAAGTGTCTCTCTTAAGATGTTGTTACTTGCAGCAAGGGCATTGAAATAAAATAGGAGGGGATCTACACAGAGTCGTCGAGGCGCCCTGAAGCTGCTTGCGTGCGACTCCAGGGCACCCCGAAACTCCTAGTGTAGATACCTGTAGATACCTGTCCAGAAGAGGCGGAGGAGGAGGAGGAGGCGGCGAAAAGTTCCCAGGGCTCCTGTCAGATGTGAGGGTGCCTAGAGCATCCTTGCCGCTGCCGCTCACCTCCCCGCCGGCCTTGGCAAGGACGCTCTAGGCACCCTCACATCTGACAGGAGCCCTGGGAACTTTTCGCCTCCTCCTCCTCCTCCTCTTCTGGACAGGTATCTACAGGTATCTACACTAGGAGTTTCGGGGCGCCCTGGAGTCGCACGCAAGCGGCTTCAGGGTGCCCCGACGACTCTGTGTAGATCCCCTCTAGGTTGGGGTTTGGGGCTTCTTTAAATGAGCCTTTTATAGCATGCTCGTGATTGGCCACTCACAGATGTCATTTTAACACTGTCGTCAGCTTGGTTTCAGTGTTAAAAAAATAACTTCAGAAAACCTGACTCTTCTGAGATATATTGGTATTTGTCGGAGTTTCGTGCTGTATGCAGGCGAAGTTGCGCTGTAAAACACCCGTTAGAGGGTGCTATCTCATTGAACTGCACTGAACAGTACAAGCCAAGTGGTTGCTGCTCTTTTCTAAGTGTAATTTCAGCTCGTTGCAAATGAGGAAGAGAAGCAGGAAGCAGAGCCACAGTAAGGAAATGTGATTTCCCTCTGTCTAAAAGTCCTCTTAGATATTTTTAATATTTCCCTTTTGTTTTTGGCTCCATCTTCTTTTGTCACCCCTGAGACCTTCTCCAAAATGGAATTTGGCCCTGAAAGAGGGTCGGCTCCCTTCATGTAAGAGGACGAGAGGATTTTGCTTGCTTTTCAGAAAGAGTATATTCATTGAAAGGAGGGCTCCTTCCTTTGGGCAAAACGCCAAACAGGGAAAGGATGAATCTCAGATTTGGGGTTGGCTCCAACAGTTGAATGAGCAGAAGTCCTGTCATGCAACGGGACTTCTACTCACACAATGATTTTCCTCCCTGTTCTCTCCTCTTCCCTGCCGCCTCTTGTGCACTTCCCAAATCTTCTCTGGATGGTCCACCAGCCCTCTCAAAGTATTCGTGATGCATGCAGGGGGACTATATGGGGAAGGTACAGGAAATCTGTTTCGCAAGCAGTTTCTCTTCCATTGATGGAACAACACCATTGTAAACAACAGTTAAGAGTACCAGATTGTTGCATATGTAACCATGTTTTGGCAAAATCCCATGTCTAAAGTAGTAAACCCCTCATGTTTTATCTATTTACCAGTTAAAATTTTACTTAGCTTTATGTCTTAGTATAATTTGTGCCCCCCTTCCAATTCTACACCAAACTCATTGAAGTTGAAAGTAAACAGGACAAACGAAAATAGGGAAGGAAGACTGGAAAAGGGGGAAAAGAAGATGTGAAGATTCAAGTATATTTGGGTGCCATTGTGTTGAAAATTATGGCAGAAATAATTTTAAAAAAAAATGGAGAGGGATTGTGTATAGCCAATTTTGGCCTTTTAGGCAGTTCCTCGGCCAGCTTCCCTTTCTCCTCATAGGTGTATTATTTGTCACTTTGCTCCCTGGAGATAATGGGAATTGTAGTCCAATACATCTGGAGGGCACCAGGTGGGGAATCCTATTTTACAATACTTGCTTCGGAAGCTGGGGGTGGATGACCTATTGCAGGGAAAATACATATTTTATTCAAAATGTTTCTATCCTATGGCCAAATAAAGATTGCCCAACATGGCAAACAGCAAAATTTTAAACCAGCAATTTAAGCAGAAATCAAAACAACCAGAACAGCAGTAAGATAAGGACTGGGTTTACCATTTGGACCTCAGAGGTAATTAATGCTTCCCTGGGGATGGGTCTGGTTTCCACTACACTTAATAAGGAAGCAGGGGTTAAAACCCTGTTAAAGAAATCCAAATTTGATCCCTTGATTCTTAATAATTATTGCCCAGGATCTAATGTACCTTTCTTCCGTAAGGTACTGGAAGAGTGCGACTTCTCGAGTCCAGATGGTTTTGGATGATACTGGTTATTTGAATCTGTTACAGTCTGGTTTATGGCCTGGTAGTTTTGGCCACTTTGATGGATGGTTTATGCTAGAAAATAGATGGGCTGTGTGTGCAATCCTGTTAGTTCTCTTGGACCTCTCAGCAGCTGTCAAGACCATGATATCCTTCAGTTTCACCTAGCCAAGACAGGACTGGGAGGGCAGATGGATAGATGGATGATGTCTTTAGCAATGTACGTATGGGTGGGTGGGTCAGGTGTGAGAAAAGGCGTGCTACACGTACACATGTATCTTCTTTTCATATGTGAAATGCAGTAGGAAATGTATTGCTTGCCATACAGTTAATCTTTTTGAAGTCATATTGCTGCAGAACCATAAATGGCTAAAACTTGAATAAGAAGAATTTGGTTTATTATATTCATGTCATGATATAGCGCAACTAAACCAAGTTTGGCTTCAGTCTGAAGCATACTTACCTTAATTTTTTAAAAGCCCATTGAAAGAACTTAGTGGGACTTACATCTTAGTAAACATGCATATGCTCAAGCTGCATCTTACATACTGTGTAAGATAGAAAGTTGTGAAAGAAAAATCTGTTTGCTAGAATTTCTATTTTTTTTATTCTTTCCTTTCTTAAGGAGGATATTTTATAGAACAGTAACAGAAATCTTTCTTTTCCATATGGATCTCTCCAGCATGACACTCAGTTTGAATAAAATCACATTTAGATAGAGAATAGGCTTCAGATTTTCTAGAGAAGTTAAAAGAAAAAAGATTATACTAAGCAAGCAAAACCTCAGCTTCTGTATAATTTGAATTTGCTGCAGTGGCTAGAGAGAGTGATTATTTTAACCAGTGAATTGTAAGAGGCATTTGAGTAAATTAATCTCAAAATAGATTTTACTGTCTTCTGCAAAGATACAGTGACTCATCTCCAAATTCCTTTGATAGATGCCTTTTGTTGGAACAATGGAAGTAATAAATGGTGGTACTTTATCAGAACTCTTCAGATATGTCTCCAGATGCAAAAAGAAAAATAAGCACTTAGATTAGTAAAATAATAATGAAGTGCACAGGCATGCAAAGTAATCCCAAAAGGATGAAAAACTGAAGATCAGGCTGACCCCCAAACTGTAAAATGAGAGAACAAAATGTATGGTTTGCCAAATGCTTGTGAGCCTTGGATTCCTCTATTTCCAAGGAAGACACATGTTCCTGATTTCTAGTCAGCAGTGACTGAATGTCATAATGCCTGTGAACTGTAGTTTTGACTATCAACATCCTACTAACCTGGGTTTTGACTAGGTTACTTATAAGCATCCTATTAACTGGGACTAACCAGGTTAGCAACATGTCCACTCTGAGATGGTGCTAAGCCCATGAATGGACAAGAAGTTCTATACCCAACGAGTCCTCAGTGATGAACGTTTGTAATCTGCCAGTGAATTTGCCACAATCAGGTGACAAGGAGTAATCTTCCAATTGGTTCCTACCCATTACCTGAGTCATTGGGCTTTTCGACATGGGGCATTTATTTAAATTAATACCCTACTCACAGTTGCTCATGGGTTCTTTAGACAATGTTGTGACCCTCAAATTTCGCTTCTGTGTCTCAGAGGTTTTTAGAGCAGAAAAAATGTGGTATTTAATAGTAAAAGTGAATGAAACTGCTTTTTTCACTTATGCATTTGTGCTATGCCACTATACCACAGTGGCACCTAGAGGTAATGTAGCCAAAAATCAGGAAAGGGAATGCTCTTCATGTAGGGTTTCGATCTCAATTCTGCGTTGTAAGCGAAAGAAGATACAGTGGATTAACAGCTCATTCACTTTCATTTCAGTGGCAAAATGGACTGCCCAAGGTTTCCATCTTATTTTTTTCCATTGTACTAATGCTTCTGGTGTCCTTTTTTGTGTTTTGTTTGTTGCGTGAGGCAAAGTACAAGATGGCTCTCCCCGCCTGTATACACTGAACCTGAGGTTAAAGCTGGCCAGCTTATGGGTGTGCCGAGCAGGCTGTGTAGCTCCCACAGCTCTGCCCTCCAACATCTTGCCACTCCTCTGGGTCTCCCAGTATCTGCCACCTGGGCAGCTGCCTCCCTCTGCCTAATGGTAGGGACAGCCCTAGCTGTTTACATACTCAAGCTTGCATTGTAATGCCATGAGTTCTGCTCTTTTCCTGGCCCAATTGCTGCCTGCTCCCAATATCCAGCTTGCTCTGGTGCAGTGAAATCATTCCCCAAACTGACAGATGCCCAGGTCAGACATGGACATCACAAACTGCACCAGCTCTTCCAAGTAAGCACAATTCCTATTATTTCCTCCTTTCTTAATACAGATTTAAATATCATTTGCCAATACTGAGCCTCACATAGCAAAGACAACCTCATGCTTCAGTTATAAAATTATTGTCCGCTGTACTGTTCTTCATGGGATTCTCATCTTTTTCTGCCATTGCTATTATGCCTTACAGAGCAGATCATACAGAGCCATCTCGCAAGCACATTTTTCTTGCTTTTATGTTGGCGTGCTTGAGTGCAAAATGAGAACACATTGGGAATTTCCTATTTCTCTCCCCCGCCAATCTCTGCGCTTACTTGTCGTTTGTGAGTTTGATAACTGGAATTACAGCCAAACCTAATGGTATGTGAGGAAACTACACTGCCATTTTCACTGATACAGCCTTGGCACTTAAGGAGAAAAAGGAAACACTCTCCTGTTAACTGCCCCACAGCCAGGAACCAAATGCTGAACGCAGGGCATCTGCTAGAGATGGTCCCAGACCTTGGCTGGAGGGGTCAACGCCCAGAGCATGGAAAACCATCAGCCAGGAATGGACAACATGTTCCCCCTGCATCCCCCCCATAATTTTTTTAAAAAGGGTGTCTGTAGCATTGCAAAGTGCCTAAAATGTCAGATTTAGCTTGTTTCCAAGGTAAATTTGACCCTTTTAGGAATCTGTAGCAAATGTGACCCTTTTTGTCTCCCGTAGTGGATACCACCACTCTGGACACCATTTTTCATACTTTTTTTTTTTAAAGAATAATATCCAACTCATCTGGCAGACTCCAGCCTATGTGGTGGTGGTGATGGTGGGTGTCCAGGGTGTAAAAATGCCCCCTGGATCTCCTAAAATTGCCCATCCCTGCCCTATGCACATTATCATGGCTTTGGAGCATATTTAGAATTTAACTGGTTTATGCTCTAATAGTATGCTCTGCAGGGCTGTGCCTCTACTGTACTGCCCACAGATGTCTCACAGAGACTTGTATTTATGCTTGATGTGATGCTATAACATGTATATGTAGCTTGTACATAGAATTCCAATTGAGATCAAAAAAATGATGCAAGAGAAAAATAATATTGCTCCTGATAACAATAGATATTGCTTTGTTATTGAGTGGTCAAACAATAATAACAGCAGCAACTGTAACAACAACAATGGTGAACAATGGAGAGGTAGATTCCTGATGTGATTGGTTTCAACAATGGGCTGGTTCAGACAAGCACATACGTTGCTGGATCACTCATCCCATGATGACATGATGGATCACAGAGCTGAATAATATGCCAACTCTCTGAACTGAAAAATGTGTTTCAACTGACATTGGATTATATGAGCATTTATTCTGAAATTCATTCATTCATTCATTCACAAATGTAAATCATAAGGAGGATGGGGCCATGGCTCAGGGGTGCAGCACCTGCATTGCATTCAGAAGGTCTCCAGTTCAATCCAGTGTCTCCAGGTAAGGCTGGAAAAATTCCTGCCTGAAAACCTGGAGAGCCATTGCTAACCCATGTCGACAATCCCGAGTGGTCTGATTCAGGATAAGGCAGCTTTCTGTGTTCCATGGCATGTAATTTTATTAATGAATTATGTGGTTCATTAATCACATATGCAAATCATGATGTGATGTTCTTAATTAATTAATTAATATGATTTGTAGACTCATTTTCAGGTATATTACCCTCCCCAAAAGGGCTTTCACAGTAGTGGCACCCACCCTATGGAACACTCTCCCATCTGTGGTCCAAGAGGTGGAAACTGGTGAATTTTAGATGCCTCTTGTAGATGCACCTGTTTAATTGGGTTTTTCCTGGTATGTCATTGTACTGCTCTATTTTACTGTTTCTGTAATGTTTTAATGTATGTATTATTTAATATTGTTTCCATATTGTATTTATGTATTTTTTATGTAAACTGCTTAGAGATCTTATGATATCAAGTGGTATATAAGTAGTTTAAATAAAATGAATAATAAATAAAGTGGTTTACAAACAGTTAAACATACAAATATATAATAATCACATAATCATATAGAATCATGACTTATAAAGGAAAAAGGAGCAATAAAAATTGAGTCAAGCCTAAATGAACAACAACTGGAATAAAGACATTTTCATAATTTTCTTAAAGCTGTTACTGAGACTGAGAAGATCATATGGATTTCCCTAGGGCAGGAATTCTAAATGTGCGGGACTGCCACTGAAAACTCCTGACCCTGGTAACCACCAATCAAACATTTCTCATTGGCAGACCAGAGAGCAGGGCCTCAAATGTAAATCTCAGCAGGCTCATACAAGTGCAGGCGTTCCTTCACCATGGATTCTCAGGGAGCATCTTCCCAGGTTTTCTTTCAGGGATGAGGATTTGGCTCCAGATGTAGTCATACTTAGAACAGACCCATTGAACTCAATGACATTTAAGTTAGCTATGACTCACTTAAGACCATTGATTCAAGGGGAGTGTTCAAAGTGTGACTAAATCTGGACCCAATCTCACTTGTAAGTTTAAGCATATCTTATTTCTATGAGTGCCCTGTGTTAAATAACAAGGAGCTATCCAAGGTGCTGAACCAAATCCCCAAACTGGGTTCAACAACTTGGATAGCTCCCTGACTGATTCTGACTGAAACTCAGAGCAAATTCACAGCAGTTCATGTTTTTGTGGAGGCCCATTCCTCCAGGCTCATGTAAACTCCAGCATAACAAGTGTATGTGGGGATTCTGGGTTTTTGCAGGTTTTTATTTTTTATGGATAATTTTGCTTTGAATGTTTGATGGTGTTTTTCAACTGGGACTTTAGCTGCAGCATTTAAAATGGTTAGGCTATCTTTGCAGTCAGCTTCAGCAGTCTTGCTTTAAATTTCCTGGCACACCTTATCGACAGTGAATGTTTTTTAACCTCCAGTCTGAGCTTCTAGGAAATTAGATATCAGTAATGGGAATGACACTTCCGAATCGTGAGGAAAAACCAATAAAGCCCAACCTTTTGCTCAGGTGTTATAGCTGGTAAATCATCATCATCATCATCATCATCATCATCATCATCATCATCATCATCATCCCAGGTGTGAAAAGCATTCCAAAGTTTCAGTCTCATAGTTAAGAAAGCCATTTTTCAAACTGATTTCAAATTGCCCCGTTTATGTTAAATAAACTGGAGAGTCAGCCTCCATGCTAGGCGGTCTGCAAAACCAAATGTCTATTTTAAGAATGCAGTCAACAAAATAAGATGGTAATATATGAGAAATCTTAGAATAAAATCCACCTTGGAAGTGCTTCAGTCTAAAATCAGCAATAAGTTAAACATCTCTAGTAGTTCAGTGGGGGACAAGGGCCGGTAGGAAAGTGTCAGTCTCGCTTGTTTCCAAATGATAAATACTTTCTTAAGAGATGGAGCAAATCAGTTACATATAGGCTGCAAAATAAGAAACTAATTTCTGAGATATGTATTTAGGAAATAGTTGGGAGGGGCTAAAGTGTTTCCAGGGATGGGAAAGGTTTTTTTTAGAGCCTTTTTAGCTTTCTGTATATGAAAAGAGACATAAGCAGATAGAATTACTAAAACGATAGCAAAGAGCATGGAAGAAAAAGTAATCAGAAAATGATGGGAACATAAAACACTCACACCCACACCTGCAATTTCTTCTTTTTTAAAAATTCCATGTATTTGATTTTTAAAGAAGTTTTATTCCTTGAATCTCTATCTGACTTCATACTGTGATGCAGCCACTTATGGAGCCTCAGAGCTGATTAGAGGGGAGAGGGGAGGGGAGTGCAGGAGAAGAGCCTCATTGCGCTGGGAAAGTGGGTGGGAAGGAAGACTATTTCGAGGAAAGTTGACTGCTCCTTTGCCCACCCTACTCTGGCAATCCAGTCATAAAACCTATGATGGGTTTTAATGTTGATATCTGGGGAGGAAGGTATGTGTTTGTGTGTGTAGGGAGAGGTTTGGGTCTGGGGAGTCTTATCATGAAACAAAAGCATTCCCTTAAAAAAAAAAGCGTTAAAAGTTGGGAAAGCACTCAAGCCCCAAACAGTGCTCTTCTATTTTGTTATGGCTATCACATGTAGTTTTGTCAAGATATAGGACGTAGCCACTTGTTTTTTGACTGCCTGGGGTTGGTTGTCCTTAAGGGAGATCCCCTCCCCCCCCGCCAAGTGCTGAAAGCAAAGGGAAAGCTAATATATCCCCTGCATCATTACCATCCCATAGAATTAAAGCTTCTACCCACATTCTTTCTTTTGTAAAAGCCTGTAACCCAATGCTTGGGTACAGGATCCTCCTCATTAAGAATGGGACACTTCTGTTGGTTTAGAATGCAATGCTAAGGTTTTAGTGTTGGGCTAATAATGCATGGTTACTCAGAAGCAAGTCCTACCCTTTTCAAAAGACATAGAGTGTCTCTAAGTGCCTCCCTCCTTCCCTGGCATGTGTGCAAAGGATAGGAGGGGACGTCTGCTGTACTGTTTCCTTGCAGCCCCCAGGAAAGCCAGGACATATTGCGGGGCAGATGCAAGGAATAAAGAGACGACACACAGAACTTTGGGTTTAAATAGGGGCCACGTCTTTATTCAAGATCTGCAGAAAGGGGGTGATCCTATTGGGCATCCAGCCTGGTCTGCTCACAGACCTTCCTGAGTACGGGCGAGCATTCTTGTCCAGTGGGCTGGTGCTGCATCTTTCACCCTCCCCTGGCCATCCCCCTTAGGGGGTAAGGAGACCTTCCATTGTCACCCCCCAACCCAGGCCACTAGGCTCATGGTGGGGTGAGAAAGGTCGGCCTCAGAGGTAATCCTTATCTCCCAGCCCGACCACAAGGCTCAACACTGGGAGCCCTCAGGAATTACCTGTCACCACAACAGTGCCTGTGAATGCTCACCATTCAAAATCCCTCTGGATGCCTGTTCCTACCTGCCAAAGGGGGCAAAGTGGAACTGGGAGGGGTAAGTGCCTGTTTTTTGGCTTGTCGTTAACCCCTCCCAGCCAAGTGGTGTCAAACCCAGTTGCCCAATCATAATTGGGCACGTCTCTTCCCTTTCCCTGCTGTGCTGGGCATGGCAGAATGATCATTCTGGGTAGACTATGTCCTGGCTTTCCTGGCAGCTGCACTTCTACCACTGCAAGACATCTTATTACCAGGAGTAGGCAGGTGGGGAAGTTAGCAACTGCAATCCTGGAGCCGCATGGGAGGTCTGCCTTTGGGAGCCTCAGGCTGAACCGGAGGCAGAACAAAGGAGAGATCTCACTCTGCTGGGTCAGCCTCTTTGGCCCCACCCCATCATTGTGCTGATTGGCTCAGCAGTCCCCTCCTGGGAAGGCGATGCTGCTGCTAGGGCTGTGCTGCTTGTGCAGCTGTGCAACTGCTCTTTACCAGCCTTTCTCTCTTTGCTGCTGACCTGCTTGTCCCCACAATTCTTTGCTCCTGATTAAGGGGGTGGAAACTCAGCTTGTAATTAGGGATGGACAAATCTGTCATCTGCTTTCTCCCACATTTGGATTTTTTAAAAACTTAAGTCCTTGCCATCCTGAATATGAACATATTTGCATGTTTTGGCAAGTTATGATCAAACAGTGAATCTGAATGGAATTCCTATCCACCTGCACTGGCCAAATTCAATAGGTACAGCTATTCCTAGCATAGAGAGGATCATGATATATCTGCTTGCCATGTAGTAGTTAAAGATGAGGAACTTGTCCTAATGCTTATTCTTGCCTATATAAAGAACTTTTCAGATTTTGGTGAATTCATATTAAAAATGAACTGAAACAAAATGCTCACCCCTCTCTAAATTAAATGCAGAGAAATCAAGGACTGTACATGCATATATGAAAGAGTCCTCCATTTCATAAATCTTGAACGTTTGTTAATTCGTTTCTAACTTCATTTGGATTGACCTTTATTGAAGTTACATCCAATACAGTTGGGATTTTTCAATGTGGTGCCCATGGACACCTTTCTTGGAACCGGCCATGCTTCTTGCCCCTTCTGATTTATTTATTTTTAAAAGATAACATTATTTGTTTTATCTGGGAGGCTGGCATTCTGCAAAGCAAAGGGATGCCCTCCAGCATCATCTTTCTTTGGATTCAAAGGTGTGGTTTCCTGTTTTGGAGCCCAGAGCCCACCTCTAGATTGTTGAGCACATTGTAGTTTTTAGTCTCTTCAGTTTGCCTTTTAAGAAACAAATGTTTTGTGATTGACCATGCCCACCATGCCCACCATTTTATGAATGGGCAAGCCCCATGGCAGCCATTTTGTTACAGTGCCCACAACACTTTTAAAAAAAATTCCAAATATTCCCACCAAGCCAGAAAGTTAGGGGACCCCTACAATACTGGTTACAGAAGGTCACTCTGCCCTCCTTATTTCATATTTGGCTTTGTTTACTTCAGTGTGAATATGACCTTCATAACTCTAGAATTCTTTCCCATGTCTCTTTTTGTTTTTCACAGTTTTTTCATAGTTTCTAGAAAGAAACAAATTGCTAATTTCTATTTCTTTTTTCTTTGTGAAAGTAAATCGAAAGGCCCCCCCCCCAGTGAAATAGTTTGCATTTTGAACTTGTGGATCTTATTTTATCAAACTCTTTTGGCTTGATTTGTACAGCAGATGCCATTAGGCCACCTCCATGCAAGGCCTCCTGCTGCGTCTGTGATTGCTAGCCCCTCGACATTAAAATTCAAACTGTGACCAAATCTCCGAGTACGGCTGAATTGGTACTTCTACCTTTTACTCCTTGCTGTGATACACAAAATCATTTTCCATTGGCAAAACCCATCCACCCTAAATAAAAATCATGATTTGTGATAAAAGGAACAGCAGGTGGCAAGTGATTTTGCTTTGCTTTCTCCACACAATTCCTGCCTCATAGCTCGTTAATACATTTCTCCATGTTCTTCAATAATGACTTCTTGTTTGCCTACCAGCTGATTTGCATGATGAACCACGGTGTTCCCTGAAGAAGCTCTCAAGTGTTTTCCAAACATTTTGTGGCATCACTTTCTCAAGTGAATCATCATTTCCTTAGACTGGAAACTTCAACTAGTGCAAAGTATGGCAGCCAGGTTGGTCACCAGTACATCTAGGGGTGACCACATTACACCAGTTTTAAAATCATTACACTGGCTGCCAATTAGTTTATGGGTGAATAATAAAATGTTGGTTATTACCTTTAAAACCCTACATGGTTTGGGTCCAGGTTACATGTGGGATCACCTTCTCCCATACAATCTGCCCTATACACTCAGGTCCTCTTGGAAGAATTTACTTCAGCCAGCAAAAACTAGATTAACAACTGTTATCCAGATTACCTTCTCTTCTGCTGCTCCGAGACTGTGGATGTTGTGTCAGGAGAGATCCACCAACTCAATAGTCTTTCTGAATATAAAAAAGCAATAAAGACTGATCTCTTCTGGCAGGCCTACCCAGTCAAATTTTAAGATGTGTGGTTGTTATCTTAATAATGTATTAGTTTTTATATGTTTTAATCAGTTTTATGTATTTTATAATATTTTGTATTTTATCTTGTTTCCCACCTTGATCCAGAGGGAGAGGTGGGTAATAAATAAAATTATTATTATTATTATTATTATTATTATTATTATTATTATTATTATTCACCACTGAAACTACAAATTTTGCTAACACTAAACATAATGATGGCTGCCAGCTTGGATGGCTTTAAAAGAAGAAGTGCGTTCAGAGAGGCAAGTTCAGCGAGGATAAGGCTATCAATGGCTACTAGTCATTATGGCCATATATTACCTCCTGTCATGGGGAACACAGGTTGCAACCAGAAGGAAGGCTTTCCTGCTTCTGGACTTCCCAGAGGCATCTGGCTGGCCAACACTGGCCCTGTTCAGAAGACCCCTTAAACCACAGCTTTAACCATGGTGAATAAAACAAAAAGCCTTATTCACCGTGGTTAAAGCCATGGTTTCAGGTGTCTTCTGTAAGGGCCCACCATGGAAAATGGAATGTGGGAGTAGTTCAGCCTTTGGTCTAACCTGTCATGACTCATTTCACGCTCTAATGTTCTAATATAGGGGTGGAAAACTTCAGGGGGTGGGCTGCATTGGATTTCCTAGCACCCTATGGAGGCTGCCTCCTCCATTTCCACCATTGGTTGCACTGCAACAGGAAGTGGCCTCGTGCTTGCATGTCCAGCAATTCTGCAGGGAAAGAAGGTGCACACACTTTGAGCTTTATCACACCAGCGTTATACTGTGCAATCACTGCAAATTGCGTGCAAAGGACTCCGAAGTTTTCCAGTTTATAATCTGCTTTTATTGTGAAGTACTCCCATGCATCCTGCTTTAATTGTGCTATAAAGGCAAAAGACTTGCTGTATTTTGATACTAGTTTTCGAGCATATCATCTGAGCGGCCACTGGGGTGCAGGAGCAGGGTTTGAAAAAAAATTAAACAAATGCTTACATCTGTGTAAGCTTTAAAGATAAAGACATCAAAATTGGCACAGTAATAGATATTAGGGAGAGCTTTAAGCATACCAAATTTGAATTGGATTGGGTCATCCGTTGATTTTTAATGTTTTTTTTACATTTCCCCCTTAAATCCATTTCCTGGTGGGAATCTACACTGATGTTATTCTAACGTTTTGAATGGGTTACTGTGACGCACAGCGTCACGTGACCCTGGGTCTCCAACATTGCAAATGAGTTGTACTTACAGGTTCTATTTCTTAGTTCCAGCGTGGCTACAGATTCATGTGCCTCGTTCTACCGGTAATTTTCCTCTCCCTTTCTCAGAGCTGCTGGGTTTGCTCCGCCCACTTCCTGTTCTCCTTCCTTTGCCCCGTTTGCTATCTTATCTGCTACAGCAGATAAATCACACCAGCGTTATACTGTGCAATCACTGACAATTGCATGCAAAGAACTCAGAAGTTTTCCACCTTAGAATCTGCTTTGATTGTGAAGTAGTCCCATGCATCCAGCATTAATTGTGCTCCTTTTGCAAAAGATTCGCCCCAGCCGCTGCTGTGGGCGCAGGAGCAGGATTTTAAACAAATGCTTACATCTGCATAAGCTTTATAGATAAAGACTTTTTTAAAAAACATTTCCCCCCTCTTTGCAAAGGAGCCGAGGAGTGCTCAAAGGATCGCTGTAGCTCCCTGCAGGAAAATTAACAAGGGTCCAAAGTCCAAAACTCATGACCAGCGGGGCTTAAATGGGGCTGTTGCTAAAACTTTTCAATTTGTTCTCCCATCCAAACTCTGACCACACCCAGCCCTGCTTAGCTTCAGCAAAATGGCTGGCTCCTATACATTCAGGCAATTCCCTGAGATTTGCATTAAGATGTTTTAGGAGAAGGTTTGTGTGTGCTTATGACTATTGCCCTGCTCTGCTCTGCTCTGCTGGCTAGGAATGAGGCAGGCAGTGGGCAGAGCAAACCCAGCAGCTCTCACAGAAGAGGGAGAACAACAGAAACTATTGAACAATGTACCCTGAAGTTCCGTTGCAGCGAAACGTAAGTCACGCTAGTGTGTCCCATGATACAGAGAACCACGTTAGAAAGGGACACTAGCAACGTTATACGACTAGTGTAGATCCAGCCCTGGTATGCAAAGGATCTAGCCGCCCGGTAGCAACAGCAACAACACCGACAGCTTAGCACTGTAGGGGATAATTCGAGGGAAACAGGTACATGGGATGAAGCTCTTTGTTTCCCAGCAGGATTGTGATTGTACCCAGCCCACCAAACAGTTGTTTTCCCCAAACACCCTGTTTTCCCCACAATTTTTGTGCGCCCTGTTTCTCTGCAGAATTGGTGGGAAACAAGATTTGCAGCAAGCATGCACTGTGTTTCCCAGAGGAAATGTACTCCCCTTTGTCCACCAAACAGCTGTTTGGCAGGCTGGGGGGAGGGAGTGCAATTCTGCTGAGAGACACGACAAACATTCCCTATGTTTTCCAGCAGAATTGCTGGGAATCTGGTAGTGCAGCAATGGTGAAGGCAGGGTACCAGTGCAGGCAGCAAAATTCCCCCTGTGGGAGGAATACATGAAGCCCATGGACTGCCCACCCTTATTCTGATGATTTTCCAACTAGATTCAGCACTGCCCCAGCATTTGCACATGTTCCATAATGTCCTTTTGGACGTAACTGAAGATGCTGAGTTTTGACTTTTAAAATTCTGAAAGGCTTAAACATAAATTCAGTGTACCTCAGATCTCCACAATTGCAGTGTATCCCTGCCATGCTTGGTGTTTTTTTTTTTTTTAATGTCTGACATTGGGCTCGTTCAGAAGGCATCTTAAACCATGGCTGTGGTTAAAGCCATGGTTTTTAAGGTGTCTTCTGAACATGGCCCAGCTTTCTGGCTTAACCACTGTGGTTAGATCCATGGTTTAAGGTGTCTTCTGAACAGGGCCACTGCAACAAGGCTCTTTCTGCACCCTCATTCCTTGGGATCAAGGATGTTTTTCCAGCCATGATATAGGATACTTCTGTGCTGATATGCTGGATCAGAGTTAGTGCAGATATTGTATTCGACAATAACATGTGTGTTTGTTTGTTTTGTCTAGAAAGTCCCTTAGTTGCAATTAGGGATGCTTGAGGAATTCAGTCTTAGTAAAGTGTAATGTGAACTCACATGACCCACACTTACTGGTATGGAACATAATTCTCCTTCAGTTTTTGCGCTTCTCCAAATTTTGTGATGCAGTTCTTGGCTCAAAAACATACCAAAATGCATTTAAAAGTGAATTTTAGGATAAGATACATTTATAAATGTATACATTTAGATGAAATAGGGAATAGTGTATTTTCCCTTACCAACCTTGCCCAGTCTCTGAGGTCATCTGACAAGTTTGTTCCTGGTGGCTCCACATGGCCTTATGGCCCCATTGGAGTCCAGCAGGAGAAAAGCCTTTAGTTTGGTGGCCCCCCTCCAGTGGAATTCCCTGTCTTTGGAGATCAGGCAGGCACCAGCATTGTGTTGCTTCTGGAACCTCAGGACAAAACAGATTTATGAACATTTATTTATTTATTTTATTTATTTATTACATTTCTATACTGCCCAACAGCCGGAGCTCTCTGGGAGGTTCACAAAAATTAAAACCATTCAAAGTATAAAACACAGTATAAAACCATACTATAAAATACAATATAAAAGCTCAACCAGATGAAAACAGCAGCAATGCAAAATTACAATGCAAAATTACAAACAAAGTAAAATTGATATAGACAAGGAATAGATTAATTTGCCCATCCGCAGGTGTAGTATGGTTATTTCTCATGTAGATGTATGAAACGGTTTCTTTTCCTTTTTTTCTTTCTCTGCTTTTTTCTTTTCTTTTTTTAGTATCAGTGTGAAAGAATAATGCTTATGCTTCCCAAAATGTCATCTGACCCATTTTGTTAACAACGCGAACAGCACACTATTCAGTCTGTGTCAGTTTTGTTTTCCAAAGTGACACTTCATTTAACATAAAAGTTCTGCCGGTATTAAAACTTCATGTACACAAAGAGCAGATCAAATAAATCTCTGGCTCTCTATTTCACACTTGTGTCATCAGCTCACTTTCAGGGCTAAGTTACAGCATACGTCTTAATTTAGAGGCTTAGTTTTCAGCAGCAGCTTACTTTCTGCAAGTTCTATGGAGGATTATATTACCATGAATAGATGAGGCATGTTCACTCTTCTCAATGGTCCTTCTGCAAAGTGTTGTTTCAGATCTTTCCTTCCTCAAGAGAAGGAATGCTATAAAATGTTGGTTCCTCAGAACCGCCTTTCATAGAATCATAGAATCATATAGAATAGTAGAATTGGAAGGGTCCTACAAAGCCATCGAGTCCAACCCCCTGCTCAATGCAGGAATCCACCCTAAAGCATCCCTGACAGATGCTTGTCCAGCTGCCTCTTGAAGGCCTCTAGTGTATGTTTTACTCCACTCTTCCTCCCAGCAGCACAGAGTGCTTTAGGTAGGAACACCCCAAGGGCAGAGCATGCTGAAGAATTTTGTTAGGTTCATATTTATTTATTTATTTATTTATTTAAAACACACCTTGGCTGCTTTTCAGGGCAGAAGCCCTCGCAAGGCGGCTTACAGCAATAAAATACATAAAAGATAAAACCAGGTAAAATATTAAAAGCCATAAAAACACAGACAGAATAAAATAGCAATAAAAAACAATAAAGGCCAAAATTAAAACCAGCAATAACAACAATGACAAGAGCAGCAGCAACAACAGTAGTCGTATCATGAGAAGGCCATGGTAAAATATGTTTTCAAAGCCTTCTTAAAAGCCTGCAATGACACATCATGGTGGACCAATGATGGGTGCTTGTTCCAAAGGTGTGGGGCCTCTGCAGAGAAGGCCCTCTCATTTTTATACAATCTGATCTAACTTGCAGTTCTGGGACCACAGGAATGCAGTCATCCTTCAGACAAAGCACTTCTCCAAATTTTGCAGTGTAATTAAAAAAAGAGACTACAAAATGCATTGTTTTGGCACAATGCATGCAAATATGTTGTTTTATGGGGGAAATGCCCATAAAATCCCCACCAAATTTGCAGAAAATAGGATGGAACTGACTTATGACTGAACACATGCAAATGTGAAATGGACCAGAAATAGGCAGACCTGCTTGCTCATCCCTACCCAAGTGGGCTCCTATTGAGGCAGTTCACAGGACCAAATCTCCTTAGTTGTTGCAGTAGAGAGCTGCAGCATATATGAAAAAAGCCCCCTCCCACCAAAAAAAGGGGGAAAGAGTTAAATTGCTGCTGTAAGACAGATCTAAGCACATTGCTGCAATAAAATGGTAGAATTCGATTGTGTAAGATTTTCTTGCCTTCAGAAATTTAACAAATACCGTGCATGGAATAAACCTGGACGTGGAATGGCTGAGGTGCCTTGAGGAGAGGTTTGGGAAACAAACCTGTGTTCTCCTAGCCATCTCACAGGTATCAAAAACTTTTTGGAAAACCCAAGGAATTCTTGTTACTTTTTAATTGTATCAATATTTATTGTTATTCCAAAGTTATATGGTGTTTTTCCGAGGAAATAAACACTTAATGCCCAGATAAATAACTTGAATCATAACCACACAATAGAATCTCAACTTGCATTTAAGGTGAGTGACGTTTCGGTAACCAATTCTGGGACTGGCCAACGTGATCATATTATGCCAGTACTTTGTTATCTGCACTGCCTGCCAGTCTGTTGTTAGGCCCAATTAAGAATGCTTTTTCTAACTTTAAAGACTTAAATGGTTTCAGACCAGGTTACCCAAAGGAGCATCTCTTTCCATATTTACCTACCCAGAGACTAATGAGGTGAAGCAAGTGACTTCAAGAGAGAGAGAGAGAGAGAGAGAGAGGACATTTTCAGTGGTGGCACAGTGCGGAATGCCCTTCTTAGCGAGACTTGCCTGGTACCTATGTTATAGCTTTTTGAGTGCTAGGGGAATAATGTTTTATTCTCCAGGGCATTTTAAGAAGTATTTTAATGCTTTTACATCTGTGCACTTTTATTTTGATGCTGTTTTTACATTTTTTAAATGGCTTTATCTTGCTATTATTGCATGCTGGTTTTACTCATTTTTAAAAAATGTATATGTATACATATTTTCTGGGCAGTATCCAACAATGTTATTCAGCTAATGCAAATCACATTGCACTAGTATGAGGGACCTCTAGCGTAACATCAACACAACTAGCCTGCATGTCAGGTTTTCCAGTGAAGTCCCTTACACCAACACAATGCAATTTGCATTACTGCAATGCCAATGCAGGATACTGCCCTATGTTTTGAATGTATTTTACACCTCTCAGAGAACTTGGCTTACTGAGCGATTTAAATGTGCAGTAAATCAATGAATTCATTACACCTTGAAAGAGCTATTAGCAAGTCTCCTTTCATTACTTTCTGCCAGTCTCTACATTTTGTGTGAGAACTAAGCTAAAATTACCTATAGTCAATCCTAAATTATGTCGTAAATTCAACTATTGTACCAAATAAACACAGGGAAACTGATACCTTCAAAAGAAGAATGACAGTCAAGGCATATTACATTAAACAGAGGACCACCACTTCATCCTTCAATGTAATAATACATTAGAGAATGCAAATAGTCTAGGTGTCACATGCATGATGTTGGCAAAACAACTACAGAGGGTTGCATCCATTTCAGAAATGTCTCAATGGTACCTGTCAGAAGGCATTTTAACTTAGATGATCACAATGTTTCAGACTGAGTTATCATCTGAAATATTTTGATATAAAAGTAACAGCAGAATGCTATCTAGATTTGATTTGGGGACACTAAAAACAAGAGAAAATGCCTGGATATCCAGACCAAACACCTTAATACAACATGGCCTGAACTTGGAGGATAATACTTACACTTTTACTGTTAAAAACACTTCCTGTACTTGTACAGCAAATGTCAACCTTCCTATTCTTTCCACCCCCAGATTTCTTAGAACTGCCACCATAGCTTGCACTACCTGGTTTCTAGTACCAGGCTATCAATGGCTATTAATCTTGATAGCTATATGCTAGCTCCAGTATCAGGGGAAGTATGCTTTTGTATGCCAGTTGCTGGGAACACAAGTGGAAGGATGCTTCTGGCCTTCTACGGGCATCTGGTCGGCCACTGTGGGAACAGAATCCTGGACTTGACAGGCCTTTGGTCTGATCCAGCAAGGCTCTTCTAATATTCTTATGTTTGGAGGGCAGAAGCTGAGACATTGATCTTCATTTTTTAGCGCATCTCTATTTTGTCAGACACTTATTCTCATATTTTTTATATTTTATGTGTTTATACATAAAATCAGTGCTCATTGTGCACAGTTCTGGTCACGCACAGCTAGTAGCACACAGCAAGTGGCTCCTTGTGGGGATTTTCATTCCAATTTCCATTAAAGGTACATCCAGGCAGTTCAATGGAGCCCAACTGATTCAGATCTGCCTTACCGAATCAGGAAAATACTTTATAAAGATTCTGAGATATATAAGACCTTCTTTCCCATGAGCTATATATAATGTGTCATCCAACTAATTCTGCTTTTTTTCTTCTTCAGTAAAAATAGACCAAATAATTTAGCAACTGTTCCACATCTGGCTCAAAGACAGAAGCATGTTGTCACAGATGCAGAAAAGAGTAGGTGTTGTTCAACTTCTCAAGTCAAGAAAGGATAATGTCATGGAAAATTGTGTCTTTTCCTTAGTAATCTTCCCATCTATTATTAAAATTGTTTCTACATTGGAAACAAGCGTTAGTCACATAGCCCAGCTTTGAATGTGCTTGTTTTGGGGCACATTTTGATTTGTATTCACATCCATGGTATCTTATTGAAAAAGGATGATGGTTTCCAAAGAAGACTGACATAAATTGCACAGAGTCATAACTACATGAGTAGTAAACCACCCAGAGAGCTTCGGCTATGGGGCGGTATATAAATGTAATAAATAAATAAATAAATTCTATGGATGTATTCAGAAATCACTCCGGCTGGATCTTACTTTCCTATTTGCTTAGAATAAAGCCTTCGATTCTTAAATTCAGTAGATCAGCAGGGATCCAATGGATACACTCCTCTGCATTAGGACAGAAAATACTACAGCTAACATGCATCCCAATTAATGTCACTCTCACTTCTAGCTAGACTGCTTCATTGTGGGACTCCATTTGTTGTAATACATCACTTCCCTAATCTTTTGGTCTAATTAAATCAATTTTTCCAGAAGTTGTGTGCGTGTGCGCGCGCAGTTCATTTTATTGGCTAAACATAGCCTTTTTCCACAGGACTTGTTTTTATGGCTCTTTATTGTCCTCATAGTTCTCCTGTGAATTCTGTCAAATGTGTTGATTTCTAGTGAGCAATACTCCTTAAATTGTTGTTGTTGTTGTTCTGCCTAGACGTGGGTTTGAAATGGTGATTTTTCTGAGACTTGAGCTCATTTTGATTAAGAACAACGGATATTCAACAAGGAACACACACACACACACACACACACACACACACACACTAATTTCCATGCAAATTTTTATCACTGCAGCTGAATGGATGATGTGCTTTCTCTAAAAAGCTCTGTGTTTGAGGAGAGACAGTGATGTTTGCTCTAAAATGGCTATTTCACAAATGCGGTAACACTCAAAGGGCATTGAATGTGACCCCATTTTTATTCCTTAATAGTTTTTTTTTCCAGTAAAGAAAAAGTTGGAAGAAGTGGTGGGAAAACACTGGAGGGCTACAAATGGAAAATAACGTTCAGGGCTGGCTTTGAGGGTAGTCATGACTGGGCACCTACCAAGGGCCCACACCCCAATAGGGCCCCCCAGACTAGAGCCCCCTGGTGTTTCTCCTCACCATTGCAACCTTCTTGTTCACCTGTGTCTCACTCTGGCCTAGACAACAGTGGTGTTGAGAAGAAGGAGCAGTACGTGCTGCTGACTACTTGCTCCTTGGCTCTCTGCCCGTCAAGCGAGCAAGTGGGAGCAATGATGAGAAAGAGGAGGAGGAGCAAGAGCAGCTGGTGACAATGGTGGTGAGAAGATAGGCTCTCTGAAGGAGGAGGGCATTCAGAGTGTCTTGTCCAAGGGCCCTCCAAAACCTGGCACTGGTGATGTTTTCTGAAGCCCCCATAAAATCCCATGGAGCAGTGAGATGGCACAATAAAAGCCATGATTGGAAGTACCTTCAGCCAATTCCTTCAAGAGTACTTAGGAAGTCACTACTTGGGCAAGATTCACTCCATTTTAGGGCAAATTCTCACAGCCATTTAATTCCACAGGTAGCAGTCATAGCAAAAAGCTTAGGTCATGCTGATGCAGCGGCTTTGGCCCCTACATGGTTTGGGTCCAGGCTACCTGCGGGATCGCCTTCTCCTGTACAATCCGCCCCGCACACTCAGGTCCTCTGGGAAAAATCTACTTCAGCTAGCAAAAACTAGATTAACAACTGTTACCCAGAAGACCTTCTCTTCTGCCACTCCCAGACTGTGGAATGGCCTGCCAGAGGACACTCATCAACTTAACAGTCTACTAGCATTCAAGAAAGCTATAAAGACTGATCTTTTCCGGCAGGCCTATCCAGTGGAATTTTAAGATGTTTTTAGAATGTTTTTATGATGTTTTTTAGGATGTTTTATGTACTTTATCATTTATTGCTGTTCCCCGCCTCGATCAGAGTCCTGACTCTAAAGAGAAAGAAAGAGCCAGTCTGAACATTGTAACTTTTTGACAGCCTTATATAAATGATCCAGTCCCTAGACAGAAATATCTCGTACAGGCAGCCATGATAAAGGTCAGGGTAGGTCATTTATTGATTTCTGCCCTCCATTCTTTTCAGTTATTTGTTTTTAGCAGTTACATGCTTGCAAACCCAGGCAAATGCACAGCTGTGCATCCCAACGTGGGATTGAGATAGCCAGAGATACATAATTTTTTATCAAGATATTGACCGCATGATTTTGGCTTATGCAGATAGGATTTTTGTGCATGTAGGTCCCAGTCAGATGAGCTGCCCCCACATGGGTCCAATGTGCTGCCTCCACACATATGGAGGGGTTGGACCTTTCACGTAATGGTTGAAATATGTACATTGGTTACATGTTGCAATGTGGCTTTGACTCTAGAAGCACGCATGCTTGAACATCAGCTGCACTCATTTCCCATATCAGTGCTGGTTAAAAACCAGGAAGCAAAATTCTATTTTGAAACCTTGATTTGTCAAAAGCAAAGAGAACTTACCCAAGTTTTTCTGTGTGATTTAAAATTTATTACAGAGCCATGCCTGCGAATTGAAAGAATAACAGAACACGTGTGGCACAGTCCAGTTGGCATTTAGCACGTTGAAGTCCCATCAGTGCAAGAGAATTTACCCTAATGCTTAATGATGCTCACCCAATGTAATGGGACTTCAAAGTGCATAACTTGGGCTGGCTTTATCCAGAGTATCCTTTTAACCTCCCAGGTTCAAAGATGGCATGAAAGGAAATTCAAAGCCTTTGGCTGCTCAATAACACCATTCCATCGTTCCAGTTGACAGGATCTTAATAACGCCAGTGCCTTTTTGAAATAGAAAAGCAGCTTCAAATATTTATAACATTAGAAGCTTCATCATAAAAATAGCAACCGATGTTTATTATCTTTTATTGGCTTTCTTTACAAGACATGAAAAGACCAGAATACCTAGTGCCTTAAAGATGACACCGCACCTTTCGTTTCTTCCTCTGGGAGAATGCTGCTTACGGATTTTGACAGTTTAAATGTGCAAAAGCCTATAGATCTAATATCGCTAAACAATGCCTACCATTTCCCACCAGCTGTTTTCTTCTTGAGGGACAGGATGTGTGCTGTGTTTCACTTTTTATTGTCTTTATTAGCCCAAGAAGAAATGAAAGGATTCTTGTTTTGTTGCACTTCTTGGATTCAAAAAACACAGAGCTGATAACCACACTGTGCCAAATACAGGTAAGCCCAGCTTCTCTGAGAGCTTTCCCTTGCAGAGAACGTTTGCCCAGAGCCTTGCGGTTTTGCATTGCATTGATCCAACCGAACTCCTGGACTAAAAAAGGATGTTGATTTCTTTAACCTGAGAGAGGTTAAGCTATGCTGGCTCCAAATATATGGATTTTTCGTAGGCAACTTTGCCTAATAAACACATTTTTGCATGTTATTGTTCTAACATAATGCATCTGACATTATTTTTTACTAACATTTGCACTTTTCTGTGTATTTTTCTTTTAACACACACATTTTTGTACAGATTTTTTTGACTGGAGAACTCCATTGCAAAATTTGGAGAAGTGTACATTTCAAAGGGGAACTGCCTTTCAGTTTGTGTATTAGTTTGAAAGTGTGAAATTAGATTAATTGATATTAAAATGTGAATTGAATGAATGGGATGTCAGCTGCATTGTTGGACAACAAAATGGAATACCTTGACTCTTCTTGGCGATGCAGTAATTCTGGCTGGGCCCTTGAGAAGATGAACGTGAGAGTGGTGAGTTCGGTTGGGGCTGTTCTTTTCTGCTGTCATGTGACATGCAAGTGATTCCAGGGATCAGGACCTTGCATTAGCTCCTCCTTGCTTTAGCTGAAAGCTTGCCTTGCGGCTAAGCAGAGTGACCTGTGTTGTGATGGTGCAGATCCTGTTGGGTCACACTGAGGCCATAGCTAGTAGGGGTGTGCACGGACCCCCCCGATCCGCCCCGCGGGCCGATCCGAAAATTTCAGATCAGGCCCGCTCTGTGCCGCTCCGCCCATAGTCAGCTCCTCTTCGCCACGGAATTCTCGCTCCGAATCAGAGCTCCGCAGTGGAGGGGAGTGGCGCCAGGTAAGGCCCCCCTCCCTCCTCTCCCTTACCTGCAGAGCCCGGTAAGGGACCAAGGGGGAGGGGGGCCTTACCTGCGTCCATCCGCGGTCCCTCGGCTTCTTCAATTGAGCCCGTGGCTCAACCAGTAAGTCTGGGCCGACTTCCTGGTTGAGCCGCGGGCTCAATTGAAGAAGATGAGGGACCGCGGATGGACGCAGGTAAGGGAGAGGAGGGAGGGGGGTTTACCGGACCCGCCGCCGCCGCGGCCCATGCGGTGATGGCAGCAGAGCCCGGTAAGGGACCAAGGGGGAGGGGGGCCTTACCTGCGTCCGTCCGCGGTCCCTCGGCTTCTTCAATTGAGCCCGTGGCCCAACCAGGAAGTCTGGGCCGACTTCCTGGTTGAGCCGCAGGCTCAATTGAAGAAGCTGAGGGACCGCGGATGGACGCAGGTAAGGGAGAGGAGGGAGGGGGGGTTTACCGGGCCCTGCCGCTGTCGCCGCTGTCCGCCTTCACCTCGATCCTCTTTGCAACGCTCCGCCAGCCCCCCAATCCTCTTCGCCTCCGTTTTAAGGGGAGGCGAAGCACACTGCTCCGCTTCTAATTCGCCGGTCCGATTAGAAGCAGAGCACATCCCTAATAGCCAGACCTAAGGTTTATCCCTGGATCGTCCAGGAGTCAAACCTGTACATCTAGGTGACACACAGGGGATCCAGAGCTCAGGCAGGGGTGAACCCTGGATGATTCCAGGATAAACCTATGGCCTGAATCATCAGTGGCCTCTACCCCCTGCTCACCTCCCGCTCATGAAATCTATTACCAGACTTTACTGTTGTACAGCCATTAACAGGTCCTGGTGATGGTAAATATTCATACTATTCCATCAGTGTATAAATTTGTTAATTACTCAAGTGAGTCAACTGACAATCCCTTAGGTATTGCAGGAGGCTATTCCCAAAATCAGGATCCAGATTTCACATGCATTGCCATGCGCTTAACTTAAAACTGTCAGCCTCATGCATCCGACAAATAACTATGAAATTGATGAATTGTTATATTATTATTATTAATAATATTTATTTATATAGCGCCATCAATGTTCATGGTGCTGTACAGAACAAAATAAAACAGAATACAAAACATCCTGCCATATGGCTTACATTCTAAAATCACAATAACAAACGAACAGGGAGGGGAAAGGCCAACCAGCATGGGGGACAATAAAACTAATAATAAAAACTAGTATACAGATTGGATGCAAATTAACCCCATGAGCTGACAGGTACAAATGTCCAGCATACATATTTGTAAACTGCAGATAATACAGAAAGCTCCTGATCCAGTGGAGCATTTCTACTGGCTGAACTAGGGAAGGAATGATCTTTTCCAGTTTCCCCATTCCCTTGCTGCTTCTCTGACCTCTTTAAAGCTAACCAGAGGGTTGAGGGACCCTCCGGAACAAGGCTGGAGGTAGCAGTGGTGGCTCAAGTTGAGGAGAGCATTGGCAAAGGCCACTCCCCATCCAGCTGGATGGAATGTCCTGAGTGGAACTCAGTGCAAGCGATGCTCCCAGTGGTTTAGATGGCCATGCTGTATTCATTTCATTGGAAGCAGACAACTAACATTTCTCTTCTCTTCCAGAAATCCCAGTTCTATGCTTCATAGCTGCTTCTACATTCCTGATATGCTGTAGCAAGACAAACATTTTTTATTGGCAATTCTGCTAAAAAAAAAAGTAATCATAGAATCATAGAATAGCAGAGTTGGAAGGGGCCTACAAGGCCATCGAGTCCAACCCCCTGCTCAATGCAGGAATCCACCCTAAAGCATCCCCGACAGATGCTTGTCCAGCTGCCTCTTGAAGGCCTCTAGCATGTGCAGTAAATTCATAGCACCATCATAATTATAGGAATAAAATGGAGTTGGCTTCTGGTGCCCTGATACTAAACACATTTACTTGGGAATAAGGACCATCTTGTTGTAGAAAAGGGAAATATATATTTAAAATGAAAAATAATAGAAATAACGTTTGTAGCCATGTATCTATGTGGCTGCTCACCCTCCTGAATGTAACATCCCCCCCACACATAAGAACAAAGAAAAGATGCTGCAGGCACCAGCCCATGTGCTGACACCAGGCCTGCTTGCTGAAGTTCCAAGACCTGCTGCCCAAAGGGTGGTTATTTGTGGGCCCCTGGATTTTGGCCCTGAGGACCAGCGCTAGCTTCACCCATGGGTGGGAGGAAATGCTGGATCCAACCATTGTTTCTTCTGGTACCTCCTCCCCCCATGCACCAATCTGCCAACATCTGATTTATTACCCCCAGAAAAGTTCAAACGATGAGGTAAAACATTCTCTCTGTTCCTTCGTCCTTCTTAGAGGTAGAAATTATTTTTAAAATTTATTTTATGGCTTTGCTTATCAGGTATATCTAGTACATCTCCTTTGCCATAGCCGGAACTTCATCATCTGTGCTCCTTCAGCAGGGAACTTCACAAGGAAGTGGATAACGGATGTACTTAACCTGGCAAATTGATGGGCTCTGATTAAAGGTATGTGTGGAGGTTCTGCTTCACCATCTTTTAATGTTGCTGAATTCACAAAAGCAGACTTTTCTTGTCAAGGATATTTTCACATTTCCTTTTTCTCTTCCTCAGAAGCAGCGTGTTCATTCTCTGACCCCTGTAGGGTGATAAATATTTTATGGCAGATTAGCTACCTCATAGCATTTCTAATAAGTTGCTACAAAACCAGCTTTCAGCTAGGCAATTTTTCTGCTAGGCACAACATAGTTTATAACACAATCACCTGATCCCACTGTCAGGGCTTGCAGTCCGGAGGTAAGCGGATACCAGCTGGACAGGTACATGCACCAGCCAGGTATATGCACCGGCATCAGTGGGGTCAGCACCATTGGGCAGTTGCTGCTAATGTAATAAAAAGCACGTGGTTGGGGATTCATTGCATTCCCCCCAGCCCTGTCATTTGTTTTAAAAAATGAAAGTTCTCCTCCACACCAAAAATTATAGGGGCTAAGGATGTTTGCATGCTGCAGTTAGAGTAAGAAAACTTTTCCCATTTCCCATAAAAGACACAAAGCTGTTAATGAGGAACGCCTGCTTTCTTAACCCTAATCTAAAAACATCCATTAATGTGTCTCCTGTGTTGCAAACACGATCACTTAGGACGCTTCCTTCCCTGCTGGGAATTGCAAAACTCTCTTTTACAACGTTTGAAGACACTGTTAAGTGAGTGCAACAAACAGGCAATTCATCTCCTTTGTTGTGTGGGCAAACATGCTCTCAGTTCAGCTGCATTTCTCAAAATACATCAGTGGGGAGCTTAAGGTACAAAATGGTTTCTTCTGAGCAAAATTGTAATTTTGTTTTGTTTTAGTACACAGTAGTTATCAGCCACAAGACTTTAAGGGGCCAGTGCTATGCACGCTTTGACAAGGGGCATGTCTACACCATGCCTATAACCTGGGGTAGTCCTTGGATCATCCCTGTGACACCACATGATGCACAGGGGATCCTGGGGGCAACATGGGAGGAGCAAGGCGTTACCTCGGGATATCCGGAACTGTGGAAAACCTAACTTTTCCACAGTTCTGGGACCATCCTGCAGAGTGCAGCCATGTGGCCACTGTTCCTGGGTCATCCTGCCCTCCCCGCGAGTAGTGGGACACTTTAAATGGGTATGGAGCTGCACAGCTGCAGTCTGGGTCCATCAAGGGCAGGGAGCAGGGGCGGCTGGTTTTTTTTAAAAACCTTTTGCAGTGGAGTGCAAGTGCGCTTCTCTTGTAAGGCGGCTGCAACGTCCTTTTGGGACATCATGCGGCAGTCTAGACACCCAGGGCGGATCACGGGTGAAGACATGCCCAGGGAAAACTGGCTGGGGAATGCTGGGAGTTGTAGGACTTTTCTCTGTCTAAACATGCATAGGACTGTGCCTTAAAAGACTCAAAATATTCTGGACGTGTGTTTTTAAAGGAAAAAACCAACACCTTTTCATAACACAAGTGCTAATCCAGTTTCTAATCCATTTTGTTTTCAGGTTTTAGACTTTTCCTTATCTATACAATCACATTCTGGTTCTCTGCACATCATCTTAACCTCTCAACATTCAAAAGGCTTGCACATATATAATTTCTATAGGGTCATTCTCCATGGAAGGCCACATTTGGCCTAGAAGCCTGCCTTGTTTACTGTATTACTGTCATCCTGCCTTGTTTACTGTTTTGCCCTGTGACGCTCATACAATGTTGTCCCTGTCCTGCAGTCCTCTCACCTATTCCCCTCAATTTTCCGTGATTTTTTAGTGTGGGGAAAGTCCATTCCCCCCCTCCAAGCGAGATAAACCACTCTTTATTTTATTTATTTATTTATTTATTTATTTATTTATTTATTTATTACATTTTTATACCGCCCAATAGCCGAAGCTCTTCTGTCCCTGTGTATTGCTGCCCTCATGCTATATCACAGAACCTCCCTTCTTGGGGGCGTCTGTGTTGAAGGGTGGTCTGGCTGATGAAAGAGGAGGGCGGGGCAGTTCTCCTCCAGTCCATACAACTAAGAAGGGGTTGAGCAGTTGAGTAACCAAGGAAGAAAAGCAAAACTTGCAGTGGTCAGGGGGCGTGACGGGTGAAGGGGGCTAGGGTAACACTTGGTCATTCCTGGCTGGCTGGATCACATTCATTTAATCCGTTCGGTGAGGAGATGCTGTTGCTGCTGCCATGGCAGGTCGGCCTTTCTCCTCCTGAAAACAAAATAAGTTTAAGAAAACTGATAAAAACAATATATCAAATTTAGGTATAACTATACTTATTACAGAGGGCAATGCAGAAGATAATGCGCTAGGTCTTCGATCTCCCGAGAGCCACAAAAACAGATCCGCTGGGCATAGGGGACTTTTTTATACTTCCCCTCCAAGAAAACAGAGGGCATTGTCTGAAAACGAAGAGCAGTAAAGGCCTTTCTTAGGGCAGGAAATGATAGGTCAAGCAAATATTTTGAAAAGTACTGTTCTTTCTTAATAAGACTAAATCATGGAGAGAAGGCCTGTAATTGACCAGCTATTGTATTTCCTTGGGCATCAGCCTCATAGATTCTATCTCCAATACTCCTTTTGTTATTAGCTAGCAGTTCCTGCACCTCGGCATAGAGCTGGGACAAAGTTAACCAGTTATGTGCCCATCCACACTTTTTCAACTGTTCATTGAAAGGTTGTTTAGCTAAGTTATTTTCATCTAGATTCATTAACTTTTCCCCATAAAGTATAATACTCTTGAGGATTCTTGACTTGAAGGAGGGCAAATCCACCTCCATTCTTAATAAGGCAGTGGGAACCCCTACTGGAAGAGCTAACAATTCCTTCAACACCATGTTCTGTATGGTCTCTACTGATGAAATAGAGTCTTGACCCCATAATATGCACTATACAATAGTTGAGGGAGAACTTTGGCTACAAAAAGCTTCAGGGTAGGGGCAACCAAGGAGCCTCCTTTGTGTCTTCTATACGATAATACTGCTTTAGCTGATCTTATAGCTGAGTACTTAGCTGCCTCCACTTGGGTTTTCCAATCCCCATTATAGGAGAAGTATATTCCCAGATATTTAAAACTTGTACATTGTTCTATCTGCCGTCCATCCAAAAGCCATCTGTGCACACGATTTCTCCTGGAGAAGACTACCACCTTCGTTTTGGAATAGTTGATTACTAATTTTTCCTTTTTACAGATCATGCCTAATCTATTTAACAGTCTCCTCAGGCCGACCTGAGTAATAAATAAAAGGGCCATATCATTTGCGTAAAGGAGTGCCTGGACCTTCTTGGGGCCAATGGAGGGAGGAAAACAGTCCAGAGCTGTTAACTTGGATACCAGATTGTTCACAAAATGGTTGAACAAAAAAGGGGCAAGTAGACAGCCCTGCCTGACTCCTCTTCCGATGATAATTTTGTCAGAGAGGGTCCCAAATGGGCCAATCCTCACTCTTGAGTCCGTTTGTGAGTGCAGTTTTGCAGCAAAAACAGGAGCCGTCTGTCTATGCTTGATCGTGAAAGTTTGTCCCAGAGGCGATCTCTATCAACCAGGTCAAAGGCGGAAGTGAAGTCCACAAAGGCCACGTACAGGCTTCCTCCAGGCTGACTCCGATATTCTACTAATCATATTAGTAGAAAATATTTTAATCTTAAAACAAATACATACATTTAAAATTTAAACAGAATAGTTCACATATATCAAACTTCAAACAAAAAAAACCTGGGTTTTGGTTTAAAATAGCACTTTTTTACATTTCTGTCGGCCTTTCTACTCCCCAGCTTGGAAGCAAAGCAGAGAGGAGAGCCGAGGGCTGCGATCAATGTGGGGCAGAATCCCACTTCCAGGAATACACAGGCAGGCTCTTGCCTGGGCATGGGGAAGTTTGAAGCGAGGTGAGAGCTAGCTGGTTGGCTGCCCTTCTCTGCCTTTGCACATTGGCCGGTGGCCGGGGCGGGGCGGAGAGAAACAGAGAGAAAGGTGAGCAAAGCCACCAACTGGTACGTATGCCTGGAGTCAGTCTGATTCAACTCTATGGGTCTTACTGCTGATTAATTAAAAGAAAAGGTGGGCATAGCCAAAACAAAATGTAGGTGGAGCCAAAGCAATCTTCTCTATGAGCCTTGCTGCACGAGGCGTTCATTGTTCACTCGTGATTGTGCGCTCACTTGCTGTAATTTGTGGGTCTTTGACACGATGTCATCCTCCTTCAGGGCTCCTCCTAGGCTTTGCAACCATGATTGCATTTTCCCTCCTAACCAAGAAAGGCTAGTATTTTTTTTCTGAGAGGTGCTATAGAAGCTTTGGTAATCATGTGATAATTCCATTTCACTTGCACAAGTATGCATTGGTGCCAATGCATTTTAGTGCAAAGTTTAAAATTGGTCTGCGTAAATCCATGCGACTTGGAGAAAGCTGCTCTGTTGCAGAATCCGCAGGTCGGATTCATAGAAATCTGAACTCATTGGAATCCGTTGGTGGATTTCCCCAGCATCTCTCATTACAAGGACATGTGTGCATGCATTACTATGTGAGGAATGCCCAATCTTCATTCTTAAGCCAAGGATAAAGTGGCACTGTGTGCTTAAAAAGAAGCTAGGAAAAGCTTGCATTGTCTGCTGCCTTCAACCTGACTTCCCTGCGGGAAACTGAAGGATTGCACTGCTGGATATTTAATTTGGAAGCTTCTAGTGCCCTAAAACAATGGTTGAAAAAAAAAATCTTGGGAGTTTGCTTTGATTACATTTGGTCCCAAAGAGAATGTTCCTTTGTGTAAAGATACAAAG
The DNA here is from genome assembly GCF_023053635.1 of Elgaria multicarinata webbii. Classification (NCBI taxonomy): domain Eukaryota; kingdom Metazoa; phylum Chordata; class Lepidosauria; order Squamata; family Anguidae; genus Elgaria; species Elgaria multicarinata. Next base: position 97,998,553 of record NC_086172.1, read on the forward strand.
CATTGCAACAGAGCCTTAGCCTTCTCTAAAGTGAAGACAAACGAAAGGGAGAAAGGGAACAAACCAATTGTCCCTAGTCCCCAGGTGAGCCTGGATACTTTGCAACCGAAATGACAGACATCCATATTAGCAAATTGAATGCTGGCTCAGCCTTCAGCTTGGCTCCTCCCCATCACCATGCTTCAGGACCAGGATTGAGCATTTATCCATGTGTATGTCACCCGATTAATTACTGAAAGACTATTTAAAAGTGCAAAAGTGCTCTGGGGGTGGGGTGGGGGTTTCTTTAGCAACTTCATGGGAGGGGTCTGATAATCAGCATGGTATCTAAATAGCTTCTGCTATAAATTTGCAGATCCACTTGTTTCAGAGAGGAAGAAATCCCACAGAGGAATAAATATCCTTGGCTTGATGTAATGGGGGTTCTTCCAGGTTGGCTCACTACTCTGTATGTGTGACATCTGTCTTCCCTGTAATCTGCTTTGGAGGCTGTATCTGGGAATTACTGTAATCAGTTCCCAGGCTCCTCCTCTTAGTCTCCAAAGCAGTCCTAATATACATTGCTATCAAATGGTTCCCTTTCCTTGGGAAAAGAAACTCCAGCTGGTTATGAAGCTGTGCCAACAGGTCTTTCCAAACATTTTGTCTCGGATACCATCTGCTGCATGACTGTATATACACGCTGCTCTCTTAAGGTACAAACCAGGACTATTAAATGAAACATGTTGATTAATTTAGAGGTGATATATTCAAATTGATTTAACCAATTGCAATGCGCATAAGCAAGATGTATGGGCTGAATAACGGTCACTAGATAGCCTTTCATTTAATAGTCCTGGTTTGCGCCTAAAGAGAGCGGCATATACTGTATATGTATTGTAAAAAATGGAAACAAGAAGCCAGTTTACAGGGTAATACATGGTATTTTAAGGATCAGTTGAAGCTTATTAGAGGATTTGAGAACGGTGGGATGAAGGATGTATAGGGAGAATTGAATTTAAGGGGAAAAAGTTTCACCCATCAATCCACAAGACATAAACCACAGTCAAGGATAGACGATTTATTGGTCTCTCCTTCCTTGTTGCAGTTGGTGGACAACATAGAGGGCTAATGAAGGTTTCAGATTATGCCCTAGTTAGTATGGATTTAAATTTCTCTGGATCAGTTACATATTCTCCATCATGGTAATTTAATCTCATTTTATTTAGTAATCAGTCGCCCCAAGATGCCATTCACCAGGCCCTAATTAATTATTTCGCAGAGAATAATACAGATATCTCTTCAATGGTCCTTTGGGAATCTGTGAAGGCAGTGTTACGAGGGATATGTATTAAGGAAAAGACTATATTTAAAAAGGAGCTCTCCCTAAATAGGGAAAGACTACAGGCAGAGACAGAAACATATCTCAAGAAATTCAGTAAGTCAGGATCCAAAAGAATGTTCAGGTTGTACGATCAGAAGAGGAAAGAACTGGAGGTTCTTGAGTTGGGAGAGAACCTCAATTTAATCTATTTGCAGCAAAAAACAACAACCCTATGAGCATGGTGGGTGGGGCTCAAGGCTTATCACAAATCGTTTAAGGTAAAAGAGAGAAAAGGCAAGGATATGTTGTTTATAAGATAAGAAAGGGGACTCCTGCTATTCAACTGAACAATTTGTGAGGAATTCCGGTGTTTTTATTTGAACTTGTATACTTCTTCCTCCCCTTCTATAACAGATATTGATGAACATTTCGTCTCAGCATCTCTTCTATAACTGTCTACCCAAGATAGAGAAATATTAAATGCCCAGATTGAGTTGAAGGAGATTTTTGAAGTATTAAAGAAATTGAAACTCAATAAAGCACGTGGGCCAGATGGCTTTTCAGATCTTTTCTTTAAACACTTCAAGGAACTTTTAACTCCTCGTATGAGTAATCTATTTAACGATATTCCCAAGGAGATCCCTTAACCCAGACCTGAAAGCACTCTAAAATAGTGACTGTCCCAAAACCTTTTAAAGACCCAACATTAATTGAATCACACAGACTGATTGCATGGTTGAATGTGGATTATAAGATTTTTACTGCAGTGATGGCTAATAGACTGAACTGGATAGTGAGCACCTACATTTATATAGACGAGGCTGGTTTTGTTCCATGCAGACAGATTAGTGATCTCATTTGCAAGCTGCTAAATATCATACATTATGGTAAAATTGTTAGATCAATGTTCTTTTCACCCAAGGACGAGATCCAAACAGCCCTTAAGCACGACTCCACCATTCCAGCAACAGAGGGTTCAAAAGCGCTTTATTGATTAGTAATCAAGGCCTGGTCTCTTCAAAGGGAGCAATCAGACAAAAGACATAGGGAATATGGTACAGTATTAAAGCTTTCAAGGGGCAGGGCCCAGTAGCAGCATTAACCAATCAGAACATAACACTGAGGCATAGCTAATTATGCTAAACAGTCCTGTAAACAATACCTTTGGCCTGACAGTAAGTTACAGAGAGTTAACTTCGACACAGACAGCTGGAGCCAGGACTCTTGTTTATATTAGTAATCAAGGATGCAAGGACGCACACAAGGAGACATTCTCATACAGGGCATTATGACATTTTGCTTGGTGTGCAATGGATACTATACAGTTTCCTGTTAAAAATGGAGGTGGTTCTGCTAACAAAATTAATACAGGTCCATTGGGAGTTTTTTTTTCTAGACCTATTCAAAGCATTTGATTGCACAGAATGGGATTTTTTGATTGGTGTTATTCAAAAAATGAAATTTGGCTCCAAATTTACCCATATAATTAGGGTGACCATATGAAAAGGAGGACAGGGCTCCTGTATCTTTAAGAGTTGTATTGAAAAGGGAATTTCAGCAGGTATATACGGGGAACCTAGTGAAATCCCCTCTTTATCACAACAGTTAAAGCTGCAGCTGCCCTGCCCTCTTTTAAATCTGGTCACTCTAGTATAGCGCCTGCAGCTTTAACTGTTGTGGTGATGATGAGGGAATTTCACCAGGTTCTCCATATATACAAATGACACCTGCTGAAATTCCCTTTCTTCTACAACTGTTAAAGATACAGGAGCCCTGTCCTCCTTTTCATATGGTCACCCTACATATAATAAAACAGATATATTTGGATAATTGGGTCAAATGGAACAAAGCAGGGATGCCCCCCCTCCCCTCCTGTTTGCACCGGTGATAGAACTATTAGCAAGGAAACTTTGCTAGACTGGGGCAATCCCATGGTTGCAGGTGGGGAGGGGGGAGAGGAGTATAAACTTGGGTTATATGCAGATAGGCCCCTTGCAGGCCCCTTCCAACTCTACTAGTCTATGATTCTACGAAAGGCCCGGCCGGCATCCCCTGTTGTTGTTTCTCCACAACAGAGGTGATGGTGGTTTCTTATCCCAAGTGGCCTGGACCACTGACTCAAATGGTTCCTCCACTGCTGCTCCCTCAGCCCAGCTCCTAATACTGTACAATTTTTGGGTCTGCTCCACAGTTTTAGAGAGAGAAAAACACAGAACACTTATTTGCTGTGGGGAACATGAATTGACACCCGGTTTAAACACAATTCTGGTTCTTCTGATTGCCTGCAAGGAGAAAGTAGGCCCATATTTGGCAATCGAGGAGTGCAGTCTTCCCCGCCTGTGTCTGGCCCTGTCCGCTGTTTGTAGCAATTACTTTGGAGCATGTACAATATGCACACGCAAGCCCCAAACACCATACAGTGTCCACAGTGCATGCGCAATGCAGAAGCCACTGTACCTGTGCACGGCATCAGCCAGCCAGGGGGAAACTGGCGGTGAATTGGAGACTCTTGTGCAGTGCCGGCTTGCTGCACAATACTGAGAGACGCTGACTGAGTTTGACTTGAGCAATTAGTGGATAGGAGACCAATATTGATGCAGGGGTCTCTGCCCTGCCTGCCCAAAGCAATGGCCCAAGTTGGTTTTGTGTACATCTTTCAGCTGGATGGCAGCTGAAAGCAAAAGGACCCAAATGTTTGGGAGGGTGTATAAGGCACCCTGATGTCTATTCAGCAATGCCATTTGCAGTCATGAGGAAAATGTAGTGCTATGCTACACTTGCTACAAAGTATTAGAACTGACAGGCCTGTTTCTCAAGTAGCTTTATTTCCAGCAACTTATTCAGTGAACGGGATGTTTCATTTTCATTCTAATTTCCTTCTTTCAAGTTGACAGTGAAGTTTGTCTGATTTCAAAGATGTGTCTATTTTATTTTGTACATTGAGAAACTGTGAGCTGATATTGTTCTTCCCCAAAGACTGTTTCCTATATCTCTAAGGCAATGAGCCGTTCTTGTTCTGGGTAATCTGTTTAGTCTTTTGAATTTCTCCTGCCTTATTTTGTAGTGCCTACTACAAAATGCTGTTCTGTTCATAGCACTGGTTTCAATGAAACTGCTTTTCTGTTTAAAATGATTTTAAACAGGGAAATAAAAATATTAGTGGTAACTAATTAATTACTGAAACCCCTTCTACTCGCAATTTACAATTTAGCCCCAACCTACAAGCCACATCCTCTAGTCTTGAGTAGCATAGTTTGAGATTGGTTTAGAAGGATGTATTTATTTTATTCAGTTAAAATAGTTTTAGGCCTCCTGTGAGGTTACAGAAAGATGTCCTTCTGCTCCTCTTGCAGTTCTAATGGAGATACACTTTCCTGTTAGTTCTGCTGGACTTCACAGCAGTATTCAATACTCTCTCTCTCTCAATTTAAATTCTCTTGTAAACCACTTAAGAGATTTTTTTTAAAAAATGTGGTAAGCAGTATGTAGATCTATTCAATAAAATAAATAAATGAATAAATCTAACAAAATTCCCAAGTGGTGAACAATATGGTATCCTTCTGAACCACCTGGCAGAAATGGGTCATGGGGCATTGTTTTACAATGCTTCTGGTCCTTCCTAGAAGATCAGTTTTTCCTTTTCCTTTTGTGTTGAGTCTTTAACATTGTAACCCTGAGGGCAGGGTCTGTTTTGCTTGATATTGCTTGGTTTTGCTTGATAAGCTGCTCTGTGAGCCTTTTTGTTTGAAGACCAGGCTAAAAGTGCTTCAAATAAATATATACTTTCAGGAATGGTGCTGGGGTACCTCTGCTTGATGCCTTGGTTTTGGCTGATGGTGTTCTGCAAGGTTTCATCTTGCCCCCTATGCTGTTTAACTTCTACGTGAAACTGTTAGGGGAGATTGATCAGAGATATCAGTATGCAGATAAGAGACCTCTCTCTTTCTCTCTTCCCTTTCCATCTGAGTACAGTGATGACGCTGATGTCCTGAACTGGTGTCTGGTGGCATCAGTGGGTGCATGAGGCTTAATCCAGACAAGACAGTGGTGCTCTGGATTATGATTGGGGGAGATGACTTCTTCTGATGCAAGGTTTCAGTGAATTCTGGATAAGGGGCACTCTCCTTGAAAGATGAATTTAGCAGTTTGAAGGTTCTCTTAGACCTGGATTTGATTTTCAATAGTGTCCAAGGACTGGGAGGCTTTTGCCTGGTGCACCAACAGCATCAAGTTCTGGGGAGTTTGGACCTAGCCACAGTGACACATGCTTTTGTTACATCTCAATTGGACTATGTAATGCACTCTACAGGGGTTGCCTTTGAAAAATCTCAGGAAGCTTCAGGGTAAAATGTAGAGAGACCCCCATCTCTCACTGTGAACTCACAGAATAAATGCGTGGGTCAACTCACCAGAGGATACCTTTAGCAATACAGTAAGACCCAATTCTTCAAAAGGTAATACAGGACCAGGACAATGTGGCACATCTTTGTTGGTTCCAGGCATTCCATCCTCCCCATCTGGACTTGGGCCTGAATGACCAAGGAGGGTAAGTTGTACGCAAACCCAATTTGTGACCTTGCACAACATTATCACTGATCACAGGGTATATCACTTAAGGCATGAGCCTTGGCTTCCCATTTCCTGCCTTTTTGGATTTTGAGCCAACATGAGATAGTCTTAACTCTGGTCTTTTAAATCAGGAAGTTGTTTGATCATTGAACACACACACACACACACACACTTTTTTTTTTAACAATCAATAATAATATCAGAATCCATTAAAAAACCTATCATATGCTATTAAACACCTGGGAGTAGAGTGTGGTGTTAAATTGACACCAAAAAGATATCAATGTTGGCACCAGATGGGCCTCACTGGGAACATTCCACCCCACTTGTGGAACGATGTTTGTTTTGCCGTCTCCCTTTGTAGCTTCTACTATCTGGGAGGACAAATTCTGCTTTGGTGGGCTTTTAATTAGCCTTATTTTTTAAAATCTTGATTCTGATGGTATTTGCTACAAATTCTTTTTTGTTATTATTGTTTTATAGCAGGGATGGACAACCTGATTTGGTCTGGATTGCCCTCCCAGACTAAGCTGGCAGAGTGGATGATTTCAAAGGTATAGGGCTCCTCCCTGTCCCTCCCAAACCCTGTCCCTCTCCCATGGTGTCTTCAAGTCTAACCAGCCCCCTTTTAACCTGTTACAGTTTTTAATTTTACTGTAGGTTTAATTCTATTTTAACTTTTGTAATTTATATTTATATGTTTTAATTGTACATGTTTTAATTTTGTAAACCACCTTGAGTCCCAGTACTGGGGAAAAGGTGTGATATAAATTATTATTATTAATAATAATAATAATAATAATAATAATAATAATAATAATAATTCATGCTTCCCTCCCCTCTGTGTCTCTCTCTGCATAGAGGAAGCAACTTGGACGGGGCTTCCAGAATCAGGTCTTGCAAGCCCTGCCCAAGTTATATGCCTCTGACCTCTGTTGCTTGCATCCCAATAGGTCAGATTGGGTAACCCCATGGCCTGGATTAGGCCTGTGGACTGGAGGTTGTCCTCCACTGTTTTATAGTAATTTTTAAATGTTGTTATCTACCCTGAGTGTGATTTTAATGAATGAATGAATGAATGAATTAAGTAATTAAGCCTGCTTCTGGAATGGCACATTCCATTAAAAAAAAAAGTAGGGTGATGTTAATTAATTTGCCTTCTCTAGAGCATCTTTCAATGACTTATAAATGATAGTTGTCAATTTAGAAAACCTACCTCATCCTAATTCAGTCATTTATGTTTTCCAAGAAATATTTTCTAGTAAAAGTTATTTGAATTAAATGTCTTTTATTAACCTAATGTTACCAAATTAGATCTTTCTTTAGAAAGATGGGAAGATCCATTGTCACTTTGAAATAATCCCCTCTTTTCCATTTAAAATGGTGGGATATTTTTCCTGTGATCTTTCCACACAAAGCCATATTTTTCACTCTAGCACCATAACTGAACAAAGTTAACATTATGGTGCTAGGATGCACTGCTGGAAAAAGATCAAACTTCCATACATTTGCCAGTAGCATGTAACTTTCAATTTAATTTTTTCAAATTGTAATTTCTACAGGTCTGTGGAGAAAAATCCCCAGTAAGCAGAGATTTCCGAAAAACCCATTACAAATACATTTGGAACTTTGAAGGATACTTAAAGCTGACCACTGTGTGAGGGCTCAATTTGCAGTCACAAAAGCATGCAGTTGCTTAAGCAATGTGTCATCAGACGAATACAGGTTAATCTCATAGATCCAGGTTGCTTCAAGACAGAACAGAATACAAACTGCCTTAATTAAGGAGGAAAAGCCTGCATTGCGGTAACATCTGCCCTTCATCCTGGTGAGAATTGGTATCGGTGAGGTTACAGTGATACAAAAGCAGGTTCACTTGGCCTTTGTATTTTGCACAGGAAGATTATTATTATTATTATTATTATTATCATTATCATTATTATTATTATTTCATAGGATGGAAGTGGGAAGAAAAACTTTGTGTGAGCATCATTGAGTTGTGATATTCAGGTATGATATGTAGATCTCAAATACATTGGCTTAGACCCTAAGCTAAATTAACCAGGAAGTTTGCTGAAGGAAAAGTGAAAGATGGCCATAACAAAAATGCACACAACCCAAGTCCATATTAGGGCACAGTCCCATGAGGATAGTGGGCAGCCTCTGAACTCAGAAGCTGCCAAGTATCCAACGCAGGAAGGCTGGAGCGCAGAGGCGATCTATCCAGCTGCCCTGTATTTCTGATAGATGGGTGATTTTGCCTGGCGCTTTGAACGGGGAGGGAAGGAGGCTGGGGCGGCCATAGGAAAAGCTGCAATGCCACCACCACATTGTCCTCCCCTCCCCGGGAACACCCCTTTTTCCTGTGCCTGCACTTTTTTTCCGAGTGAAGAAACGTAGCCAGAACTGGACAACCACCTGTCAGGGATACTTTAAGGTGGATTTCTGCATTGAGCAGGGGGTTGGACTCAATGGCCTTATAGGCCCCTTCCAACTCTACCATTATATGATACTATGATTCTAACTGTGTTGGGTCTGAGGGGGAGGGGATGCAGTTTCTGGGCTCTGAGGTTGGATCTCTCTTTTGACCTCAGAGCCCAGAAACTGGCAGACATAGGATTGCTCCCTTCATGTAACACCTTTATGAGGCCCCTCCTGAACAATGTGGGATTGGATGTGAGGGACTGCTGGCCCCAAATGCAATTAACCTCTGATCAATTTTGGGCAATTTGCCCCCCCCCCAGCGGCCCCACATCCCATCATTAATTGTTCAGGAGGCACCCCAACCCTCCAGAGAATGTTGTCAGGGGACATGGGTAGATGCAGGGGGAGGAGTGGGTGAGAATCTTTCCTTCTGTGAACTTCCTTTTTCACTTGGTAGGAATGACAAACTTTCCTTCCAGGAACTTCCTTTTTCACTTATCGTAGGATCCAAAGCACTCTTTTTAATTAAAGATCTGTCATGATGAAGAGCTGTGAATATTGCTGAAGCCCACTTGCAACATGCCCTCCCTCTCCACCTTTCACCTCACAATTGCTTCCCTCTGCCTTTGTGTAGACCTCTCTGCTTGCACTGCCTCTCTTGCAGCAATTGGCTGAACTGCTCTGATGCCAGGCTGGGTCAATCCAGTGTTAGCCATGCCAGAGGGTCATCTCCATAGCTCTAAGCTCACAATGCTCTCTATGATGTTGAAGGGCCTAATGGATGCTCCAGTTGCCATTTCCCCTTTGGCTGACATGGAAAAACAACTTGGGAGACATAGAAACATCTCTGATCCTGAATTGATTTTGCATTTATGACGTGAGCTTTCAAATGGCATCTTGCAAGTGCAGATTACTTCAGTAGTGGTCGTGGAGCCTTTTACCAGAGACAGACACTAATGGGTTATATGTAGGACCAGTAAACCTACTGTTAAATGCCAAGTTGGTGATAAATAAAACATCATCCATTCCTGATTTAATTATAAATGAGGCAACTGAATTCGTGTAATTGCAGTGACCTTGCTGGACAAGGCATCTGGGCTGGTGTTTACACAGATGGTTCTATCTGGGCACACTGCATGGCAGGAATTTTAGATAAAGGGATTATACTTGGGAGGAGAAAGAGACAGACAGAATGGAAGTGAACTGGCAAAGATAGCTGGGTAGTGCATAATTGATCTAGCACAGAATATGTGCTCTTTATTTTGGAAGACTGTGAAACTGGGTAAATTGCTAGCAATGCACCAATATGCATTGGTGTCTAGGAGAGTTTATGAGTCTAAGGCAGGATCTACACTACTGCTTTAAAATGGTTTATAACAGTAGTAACAACTGTTGGGGCCTAGGAGCTCCATCAGATGGGGGGAAATCACGCTTGCCTGCCGTTGCTTCTCTGCCCCCACTTTGTTGCGCAATACTTCCTCTTTCACTCAGGAAGAGGAAAGAGGAAGTAAAAAAGTGTACTTGGCCCATTCAGGGGGTGTCTTTATCGTGCTGCTTCTCCTGCACACAGCAGGAGATAGTGGCAACTTCCGTCTTTAAAAATAACTAAGGCCTTAGCTAGACCTACCTTAAAATCCGTGCCTGACGAGGGAAGAGCCCATGATGCAAGTATCACAGGATCTTGCCCTCATCTATACGTGAAGCGCAACAGGCTAAAGGAAAGACCCATTGCATCCGCCTTTTAATATTTTTTTTAAAGGGGCTGGATGGCACGAACACTCGTGTGCTCGGGTAAGTATTATTTTTTTTTAAAAAAAAACATTCTCCTTGCTCCCCCCACCTGCCCCCGATCCCCCCACCCTGCCCCCGCCCCTGATCCCCCCACCCTGCCCCCGCCCCTGATCCCCCCACCCTGCCCCTGATGGGCGCAGCGCTCCTGGGGAACGCTGTGCCCCGTGCGTGGCTGATCCTGGCTATGTGCAAGTAATCGTGTAGCCGGGAAAAGCAGTGGAATGGGCTACATGCTCACGGTCACGGGCTCAGCCTGAGAACACGGGAAAAATTGGGCCAAAAGTGGTGCCCATTATTCTGGGGTCAGGGAGGGTTGATCCCTGCCTGAGCCCGGGATCCCCTGTGCGTCATCTGGACACACAGGGGCGATCCCGGGTATCAGCCCGGGATAACCCCTCATCTAGCTAAGGCCTAAATCAGACTTACTGGGGGCTTTTTTTGTCACGCAAAGAAGGCCAGAAGGGGCGGAAGGCAGAGAACATTGTGAGAGGGACCCACAAAAATCCGTGAATGCAATAAAACTCTCATCTGATGACACCCTAGGATACACTTCATATACAGTTTTCAAACCATTTTCAAAGTGTCATATCCTGCTTGGTGTAGATCTCGCCTTAGAGGGATGGACTTTCAATCCATAAGTGAAGACCAGATCTTCAGGGTTTGCTGAGATGCCATGGTAACCATTCAAGGGTCTTAAATGAGAAGTGAAACAAGATCTTTTTTTCCCTCTGGCCTGAAACCACATGCCTTCTCTGTGTTAGGTATCTTTACAAGCCACTTTGGATCATTGTCTTCAGAAGGTGCCATCGATCAACCTTGGTAAGTTCTTTCTACAGAGGATAGAGGAGGGACCAATTTGGTTGAAGACATCCTTGGAGATTCTCAGAGTTATTTAGACATTCAAACTCTCTATGCAAAATGCCTTGATTTTGATTACTGTAATATTAAAGGCAATGTGGAGCAGAAGGGCTGACCATTGACATTCCTGACTCTAGGCATCCCACACACATTGCCTGTTTCAGTTTAGGGAAGACCTGAATTCAGTGAAACATGAGCCTGAGTGGCAAGTGGGTGCATCCATTTAATTCTCACTGGGTGGGTTTGCACAATTGAGAAGGCAAAAAAAGCGTATGGTGACTTATTTTCTCTGGTCATGAGTCACCTAATTAGCATAATTACCCTTGAGGGCAGAGGTTGTTGTGATGTCCAAACTTGGCAAGGGTAGATGGCTGTGGTGTTTTATAAACCATCCTGATGCCCTTGAACAGGCCATTGAACAAGGCCATTAAGTCCACAACATAGATCTATGCTGTATCACATAAATCTATGCCAGCCTTTCCTGATGTCGGGTCCCTAGATGTGGATGCACTACAATTCCCATCAGCCCCAGGCAGCAATGGTTAGGGAGTTCTAACCCAACAACATATGGGGACCTTGCCTATACTTTGTGAGGTTTGCAGTGACGAACTGATGTTCCTTTATTGCCTAAGAGTACAATCTTATGCATGTTTAGAGAGAAAGAAGGCCTACAACTCCCAGCATGCCCCAGAATGGCTGACTGGGGCAAGCTGGGAGTTGTAGGCCTGTTTTTCTGTCTAAACATACATAGGATTGCTCCTTAAATGTATTTAAAACATGGCACTGATATTGTTGTTCCTAGTATATTAATGTTCTGAGTCACTGGAAATGACCTAATATTGCTGCTTCTGTCATCTGTTTCCATAGAAAACTCCTGAAAATCATTGTGTTGGTTTTTTTTTGGGGTAGGAGAACTATGAACATCTTGCAAAAAATTCCACTTTTAATCAGCAGCACTTTTGGGTGATACCACAGCCATTGTTCAAACTTGCCTTTGTTCGGCTGCTAGTTTCCCCAAGTATTTATTAGTGCATCCACTTATTCAGAGTCACTGTCATGCTAAGAAGGATAATTGCATGCTGCGAGGAAGCTCTTGATAAGACAATAGGGGGGGGGGATATATCAGCAAGATCAAAGAAGCACCTGAAGTTAATTATAAATTAAGAGTGAAGTATAAGCAGCAAAATGCTGTAATTATTTCCAGAGGTTAATTTTTTTAAAGGATTGAATATTATTTCATGTCAGGTAATTTTAAACCAAAATAAATAATATCCACGTTAATTCATTGGCACTCCTGACAACTGATAGACAAGTGATTATTCATCTTAAGGAAAATGTGACTCTAGAAGTAATTTGTCAAAAGTTACTTTTGCATATGATGGTTTAGATTCCCGTTCATAGCATCTAGACCTTTTGTCTCACTGCAGTGATAATTATTTTTGAAACCACATTAAAGAATATAATGTAGGCTGGGTGAGCAAAGTAGAAGTGTGTCATTAAAGTTATGTACTTTTAATGAGGCATTTTCCCAAGATGAGTTCAAGGAAGCATGTAAAACATTATAGAGGTATTGTATCTGCTTTTCAAAGCAAGTAGTTCCCAAATGTTGGGAAAGTGATTTAAAGAGAAGCTGTTGGACATTGAGGGCCTCAGAATACTGTGGTCCACATATAATCCTGGCATGTTGAGTGTACAGATGGTGAAGTATGCTGCCCCAGCACCGGTATAACCTTGAACGTGAACCACATCCCGAGCCTTCATATATAAGGTGGACAACAGACATCAGCAGGGTCTATTCGTGTAGATAGTTATGCCCATCTCCCCAGAGAAGAGGACATTATCACAGGAGATTTCAATGCCATGTCAGAGCATACCTTAGCTAGATCCTCCCAACACTTCCTCTCTCCTTATGTGATTTTCAGGTGCTATTTCAACAAAGTGAATTTAGTGATGTTTCCTTCTCAACAATGCTAGAGAGGGCACTTTCTCTTCTATTCTGCCTCTCCTATCACTACATTGGTAAGGTTTTGGTGACTAGCTTCCTTATGTCATAGTTACAAGAATATTTTATTTTATGGATCACCTACAAAGTAATTCTCACCCCCACTAAGGCTGGCTGAGGGAGACTAGGATTGGGCAGAAGAGTCCCTCTGCTGGTAGAGAGGTCCACTGGTTGGTGGTCCATATGGCTCAGAGACCCCCAATACATCCCATCTGGACATACCCAACAGTTTTTCTGCTATCAATGGGGCAAAATTAGGCATTCTGGGAGTGAGATGAGGGCAGCCTTGGATCTAAGGGATTTAAAATGCTCTTGCTGGATTGGGTGGATAGTGATGCTAGCTTTGAACTGTGCAGGTATTACCCTGCCCATTGAAACCAATGCAAGGGATTTTTGAAACAACAACAACAACAACAACAGGAGAGAGAGAGAGAGAGAGAGACTTTGATATTAATCTGTAATAAACGGCTGATGTAGACACAGCCGAAGTCTCTTGAATATGGATTGATCCTTATTATTACTTCAATTTTTGAGTAGCTACATTACAAACACAGAACTAAAATGGCAGCACTCATTCATGAACTCTGAGATGCATTCTGTCTGCTGTCTGAATACATATCATGCTTACATTCAGTGTTATCAATATTGCAGCCCTAAAAAATGGAGTTGTTCTAAGGGAGGAAGCAAGTGATTTCAATGTTGCTAAAACAATGTTGAAAAAATAAGAGTTATTTGGACATGCTTTTAGAGCAAAGCCTTTGCTCTTCCAGAAAGCAATTACCCTCTTGTAGCCATCAGATTTTTATTTTTACTAGCTTGTTGTCAGCCTTGGGTACTATTACATTATAATAAAGGTTGCATATTCCCTTGAGAATCAACTGTGCCTAAGAGTAGAATGTCAAATGTAGTATCTTGATAAAAGGGGAGTCAGCCAGAATATCCTGATAAAAGAGAAAGAGAGTTCTGGTCAACCTGACAGCCCAGCTTCTTTTGTCATTTGGGAGAGGAGGGTATGAAATGTATTGTAAAATGGTGTGTATTTACTCTTCCTTCCGGCACTAGACAGAAACGTGGGTTTTCTTGGCGATGAGATAACGTCCATACAGACTTAATGTTAACTGAGATTCATAGCTACATGATAGAAGATGGTGTGTCACCAGGCCCTTTTTTCTTCCCAAAATTGCCATATTCTTTGAACCTACTGCCAAAGAAGCAGTGCCTAATTATTACAAATAGTCCCACGGCACCTTCCTGAAGACTACACCTTGATATAGCAATCTATTAGTAATTTGTTTTGTAAGTAGCTTTTTTACTGTATTCGTGTTAGTTTCTACTTTCTAATAACCAGTTGTTTCTCAGTTATCATGTGTTTAAACATAAACAAGTTCATTCTCAAGTCCTTCAATGAATAGAAATTAGGTTGATAGGTTGAACTCTGCAATAGCTCAAAAGTTAGACTGGGACTTTATTGAATGTAAAGATTTTATTGCTAAGATGTCTGTTCACAGGCAACTTAGCAATAAAATGAGCCCTGAGCAGAACTATATGTTCCAGCAGTATTGATACAGTGACAAAATTAGCAGAATAATTCTTGTTTATATCTGAATGCAGATTTTTCTCTACTTTATGTCTATTTACTAGTAAAGCTTCTTCTTATTGCCTTTTGTTTTACTCTTGCAAATTTGGAATTGTACATGATTTTACACTTTAATTTGTTGCTAGTTGTAGCAAAGGGGAACAGAAACCCACAAGAAACTGGTCTGATCTCTAACCACACCCTTTCTATTTTTCTGGGGTCTTTCTGCATAGACTATGGCTCTTTCAGATGGCAACCAATGGCAACCACGTGATTTATAATTGAAAACATCCTGTCTTGGCGATGCTCCCTAAAGTTAAATGAAACAGCACCACCTCCTGGCACACAATATCCTGCTACAATTTTAAATAGTGCATTTTCTCTGATCTTTTATGAAGTGAGATTGCCATGGGAAGCCATGGGAGATGTCATGGAAGTTGGTGGCATCACCTTAAGGGCCCACAAACTTCTACTCTACATGACTGTGCAGTAAATCACTCATGTAGAGAAGCTCACTGTCTAAATGCAATCAGTTGCAAAGACAACACAAATAGAGCAAAAGAAGCTGGAGGTGACTGGGAAATTGTGAATTATACTGGAAAATTCAGAAAATTATTCTGGCCTTACATTATGGCAGAACTAGATATTATGAGAAAAATGTGCAGTTTCCAACTCAGGAAACTATAGGACCTGCGAGGCAGAATTGGTGGGTGATAGCATACTTATCTCATCCCCATTGTTGTTGACCTCCTGCTCCTTTTACTCTAGGTTCTGAAACTGGAAATAAGCCCACCTGAGAGACAACGTGTATGGGGTTTGTGTGGCATTTGTTAGTGTAGGAGGGATTCCTGGCCACTGTAAGCACTCCTAACTGCCACATTCCCATTATTTCAGTAAATGTGAGAATACACACACATTTTGATGCAGTTTTCCCCAACCTGGCACACTCCAGATATGTTGGATTACAACTCCCATCATGTCAAGCCAATGGCCATGCTGCCTGGGGATGGTGGTGGTTGTAGTCTATATCAGGGGAAGGCTGACCTAGAACAATGAAATACAAAAGTTAAAAATGAAACAGTCTGCGATGAGTCACTTTTTTTAAAAAAAAGTGGAGAAGTCACTTGTTGTTGTTTTGTACAGTCTGCACAAGAATTTTGCTGGCACCCTGTTTGAAATGAAGCTGCCAAATGAAAATGGAGTGAATGCTTGGCTATTGGTACTACCTGTTCTCAAGCCGAACTGCTGAATTGCTTTCTGGTAATTCAGTACATTTCTCATAATTAGGTGGTCAGTTTTGATCCTCTGAGAGTTGCAGGATGCATGTGTTGAAAGCTGATGAGTCAGTCACAGTCAATACCATGTTTGCTAGGACAAATGTTCCTCAGATAATTGAACTGGAAGCTGGAGTTTTTCACATAGGCTGTAAAATTTTGACTCTTAGATTCCCAGTCGATGAAAAGTACTATAACAAGCATGATGGGCATTGATTTGACCACACTTACAGAGGTCTTTGGATGTGTGTTTATTTATTTTTTTACATTCCCCTTTCTCCATGTTTTAATTATCTGGGGTAGTTTCATCTCTACAGATATTTTGTTTCCATGGGTTTGGAATTATTCCCCTATAAGGGTAAGCAGAACATTCCATGCATGCAGTTTTCAAAAATGACCCCATGAGTTGCTACTAAAGGGAAAACATAATGGGATCCTCTTCAAAACAACAACTGTGTTGATGAACACCTGTCAGGTAAAGGGGTGGGACCAAACATACTAGCATGTTTTAGTTTAAAGTACTTACTGCCAGTAATTAAGCCTTAGGACTGGCATTCCAACCTTTTAGAATGGGAAAAAACTGCAGAAAACTGGGAAGCCACCAAATGGTCAGTGGTGTGGGAAAGGAGCTGGAGCCAGGAGAAGGTGGTGATACCTTAGAGGGCCAGATATTCTGCACCCTTGCTATAGACACCCTCTGAGCAGACATGTAAAGGATTGCACTGACAAGATGCTCTCTTAGGCCCTTTCTACACCTCCCGGCCTCCTGGGAGGGGGAGAACCTTGCAATATTCTGCTCATGAGATCATCCCCCTGGATCCATAAGTGTGTGCCAAATCCCAGGAGGAAGGAGGGATGTTGCGTCCACCATTTTTTTTAAAAAAAAAAGGGGAGATGAGTGCAATTGCGCTCTAAACAAACTATATATATATATATATATATATATATATATATATATATATATACACATACACCACAACCTCACTCCCCCTCACCCCTGATGGGGACAGAGCGCCCAAGGCGCTCCCATTTCCCACCTCCTCGCATTTACTCATGCTTACTTGCAAGGAGGCAGGGCAAAGCAGGGGCAGGCGCCCACACATCTCGGATGGTCCCAGGACTGCAGAAAAACCAGGAAATCCCTGTTTCCCCAGGGTCGTCCCCAGTTGACCCTGGGATCCCCTGTGCATCCCTTTAATGTGTATATCATTCGGATGCACAGGGATGACCCCGTGGCAACCCCATCAACTGTAGCCAGCAGCAGCCATTCTGATAGGCTGAAGTAGAGGGTAGAGGGGAAGCAGGCCTGTTCAACCAATCCTCCACTTGCTTTTTCCTTTTCCTTCCCTATCCCTTTTTCCTTTTGTGTCATGCCTTTTTAGACGGTAAGCCTGTGGACAGGGCTCAGCTTGGCTGAGGACCAGGATAAAAATGCATTAAATAAATAAAATAAAATAAATAAAAAATATATACTACAGTAAAACCCCAGAACCAAAACAGACCTCACATAAACTTTTCCTCCCCCTGAAATACAGAAATTGTGCCGGGTGTGCCTCCCTGATAAGAGCATGGGTTATATTGGAAGCTATCTCTGTGGTGGATTAGGAGAGGCGCATGCTGATATCCTACCCTGCTAGTTCAGTGCAACCTGCAGTTGAAGGGTGTAAACCGGGGTCTTGAGTTAATGCAAGATAGTGGACTTTAGGAAATATATCCCTTGGCTTTAAACAGTAATGCTGCAAAGGGAATTCCCTGCAAGTAAAAATAATTCATGGGTGAAACTGGAATACCTCTAATAAAGGCTTAAATCATAAACTCTCCTCTTCTCCATTAAATCGACTTTCCCTTTAATGTGTATATCATACCCCAAAGAGCAAAGAATTAGTAGGACAATCCCTTGTTTTCTTTCGTTCTATTTGATTAGAAGGGCAAAAAAGGTCTAGGGAGTTCAGTGAGCACTGTTAAAATGTCTTTGGCTTTATTGGAAAGAAAATTACCCTCAGAGTAATTGAATTTTTAATGGAAAAGGGAGAAAGGGAAAAATAGATCAACACAACTGCATTCCTATGTTCTCTCACTCTCTCTTGTGCAGATAGATTTCGGAGTATCTCATTATTAGGAAAAAGTCAAATTTGTATTTCAAAGAATTAATTATAGAACAGAGTTGGGTTTCTACTGAAATCGGAGTCAAAACCAGACTTTCTGGTAGCAATGGAACCACTTCCCAAGCAGGGCGAGCGTCCACTGATTTCTGTTAGATTCCAGGCTTGCTCTGAACATAAGTGGCGTTTATCCATGCAGGGTGTTTGCCTCTCCATCCATGCCACAGAGGTCTCGGGAGCTGAAGAATACCATGAAGAGAATATTATGCAGAGGAAGTCAAACTAAGAAGAACTTTAATAAATAAAACTGACTGAGAACAGGCCATGTACCAAACCCCTGCAAGTACTGCTGAACAGAAGCTGAAAGCACACTGCCTGAGAACTGACCCAGGTGGCTCATGCTATGGAAAGCCAGGAGGGCCAATACTGTATACCAGCCTTGCAAGGCAGGGATCTAGTGCAGCTTTGGCATGTCCCTGGACTATGCTAGACCTCCATTTTGTTATTCTGCTGACTCTCCAAAGCAGTGAAGGGGTGTCTTTGTTAATCCCTTGCTGCCCCAAGAGAGCTTCATACTTTTGCCAGAGCACCAGCAAGCAGTATATAACATGTTGAAAGAAGTTTGAAAATAGGATATGGAATGTGTCATGGGTCCCAACAGCTGTCAATACATTAGTATAGATCCTGCCTGGGATGCAGAATCCAAGAGAATCCCAAAAACGACTCCAAGGCATGATGGGGCTCTAAAAAAAATGGCTCCCTCCTGGCTTCCGTGAGCTAGGTTGCTCTAGTGAGAAAGAGCAGAAACAGCTTTTAAATGAAATTGATTATTAAAAAAATAAAAATTTACAGCAGATAGGCAGGGAATACATTTAAACTAATGAGATGAAAGAATGATACATCAGCAATCAGAGAAAACAAAAGAACATAATACATAAATGAATCGTAGGGAGGGGGAAATAGAAAAAAAATCTCCTGTATGCTGGCAAAAATAAAATACATTGATTGCATGGAAAAATAACAAATGAGGCAGTAATTAGGGCAAGTACGAATTAAGGCAGTTTACATACAAGGATTATAAAACACAAAAAACCCTACTACTTAACTCTTCCTAAACCAAACACTAGCAGGAGAATGAAATATAACTTGAAGCTTTAAAAATAACTTTTACAAGCAAACAAACAAACCATCAACAGTTTTTAATTGTTGCTTAATTCTATTTTTTGGCACTACCTAGAACACCCACCAGCCCACATTTGTTAAAAGTTTCTATGTTTCCATCTGTACAGGAGTTTAGCCTAAAGACTAAGAAAAAAAGCGGGGGCAAGTGAAAAGAAAATAGCAACCTATCCAAGAGATGGATTTCTGAAGATACATGTGAAGATTAAGGAAAACTGACGCAGGATCCAATATATGAATTAATTTTATTTACGGTCACAAGACCAGAAAAACAGCACAACAATATGAGCACATATCATATTCCCAAACCGACAGAATAAAATGGGAATATGAATAAAACAATATATGATAACAATTAATTAGTACATGTCCCACATATTTTAAGAGATTAAAACATTATCACAATCAGATGATATCATCCCACGTCGACAAGCAATTGCAGCAGCACAAAATTTAGCCACCTTGGAGGTTATCTGAGAGTTCTGATAAGCCAAAAGATAGTCTGTATAGAACACATCAGATCTCCCAGGTATTCCTTGTAAAATAGGAGTGATGAAAGTATGCCGAAAATCACAATAAAAGGAGCAGTACAGCAATACATGGTCCACAGTTTCTATCATGTCAGCTTTACAGGGGCATAGGCGCTTAGAATATGGGATATTATTATATTTACCCTCCAAAAATGTGGAGGGAAGCACATTAAATTTAGCCAGCGTGAATGCTTTTGTGTATTTTGGAATAGTTAAAGAAGTTAAATATGTTGCAGGAAGGAGAGCCTGCCCCCTATCTCTATGGGATTCAGGAAAAGGTCCAGCTCAAAACATTGTAGGGAGCAGGTTCAGTAATAGAGAAGAGACAAAAGGGAATCTGGGATCTGGGACCAACAATTCTTGAGAAAAGTAAAGATCTGCTAGGATGAAGGGGGGAAAGGGACTCTAAGCAAAAATATCATCATCATCATCAACAACATCATCATCATCAAGTTGAAGAATTAAGCTCCCATAGTGAGATGGAGTTAGTTTTTGATCCCATGATATTCCTGAAGCATCTCTAATTTTGCATACGTTCTTTTCTTTCTTCCCACTTGTCTTACTAAAAAAAAAGTTCTGTATTGGCTAATAACATGTTGAGGGACAGAAACTTGCAAGGACATTTTTTCTATTGTTTTCATCCTATTAAGTGAAAATATTTGTCATCACAGGAAGACTCAAAGCATTAACAAATGGTAATTAGCTATAATTGTATTTGCTGCTCCACCTTGGCAAGTCAGCATAAAAAGAGCATTTCCAGAGCTAAAATTGTTCTCAATTTTCAGTGGTCAAATATGAGGTGTGTTCAGCATATACAGTGGAATAAAGTAGTAGAATTCTGGGGTTCTAGAATGAAGAGGTACTATCCTGTCTCAGACCATAGATGGAAGGGCACCACTGCAATGTTCTCTCATGTAACAATGTCCTGCTAGAAGAAAACTAACTGATCAGGGAAACTGGGATGAAGCTCATAGATACAATAATTCAACAAGGAAGGATCAGTATATCTGTGAGCCTTGCTGTGACCAAGCACCTTAGATTGTTTACGCTCTTTGAAGAGCACAAAGTTATCTTTTAAACTAGCTGGAATTTCTGGTTGAAGTGATCAATTCAGTGCAAAATTTTGAATATAGATGTTCCAAATATCCACCCCCTGATTTGCTAGATAAATGTGGTTGTTTTTTCCCCATGTTCTCCATCTTTACCCTAGATAAAACATATTAATTTTGCGGTATTAATAGGTTCTAAAATGGAACACTACTGGATAAATGTATAGGAAATAGAGCTGTGCATAAATGGTCTCTCAAAATTCTCCACCTTATTTGTGGGCAGATAAATTGGAGGACAAATTTCACGGAATTTCTCCAGGGGGAAGGGAAATTCTCAACAGTTTCTTCCAGACTTCCTTCTTTGCATCTGACTGACACACTATTGAAGTGATTACTAGCCATCTGTTAAGCACTGTTCTAGCTTCAACTAGCAAGGCTTATGCTGTTGGGTTAACCATGAAGATTGATGCTCTTGCAACCTACCAGTATGCTATAAATTCAGCTCCAGATTTGCTATCCCAGTAACCTGTTCGGTGTTTGTGCACGTTCAAGAAGTGCATTGAAAGTTGAGTACAGACAAATCATTACATATACTTGACAAATCTCAGCATCAGTTCACCTTCAGACAACCTTGTGCATTAGGTCAATTTGAGGACACCCAACCATATTGTAAGCAAAAGAATGTAAAAACTACTTTAATGTTCACCATCACAGACTCATTCATATATTTTTAGGCTTCTTTTTTTTTAGGAAGAGGGATCAGCACACAGAATCAGGTTTCTGCATACAGATCACATATATAAACATTTGCTGAGGGATGCAGCCAGCCATGCAGCCCTTCCACACGGATCCAGCATCTGCCTTCCATGGACAGAAGTGTTTCACTCATGGAAGGTGACTCCGCCTGATTTTCATGGGATCCTACCTTCTGCACCTCAACTGACCCCAATCAGCAGGATCCATTACACTCTGATTAGTATTTTCAGGGGGCTGGAGGCATGTCTGCCACGACACAGGCTCTGAACACTAGACCTCACGTCTGCCACCACTTATTATGGGGCGACACAGGCTCTGAACACCAGACCCGGACGAGGCTACTCCCTGCTCAAGCCAAGCACCACCACTTGATACGCCTGAGGCAAGGGATAAAGCCCACCTTCCTCCAAACTATGTGGAGAAAGGGGTTTAAAACGGAGAATGGATTTTAATATATATAATAATACGCTGTGAGTTATATCTGCTTAGGTGAATGATTGTCAGAGTGGGTGCTGAATGTGTAAACTTAAGATGATAAACGCCAAACAGACACGTGGGATTTTTGTGGTAGTTTTAAAATAAACAATCAAAATTTATTTTTAAAAGTTCATAAGCTTTGTTTCAAATAACAACATTTAAAAACCTTTTTGAAACCTTCCATACAATCCTGTCACTCTCACATTCATGCTTTCCTTTTTCTCACACAATCACTCTTGAACTTTCTTTATTATCAGTATTGATTAATATACTTCCACTACGTGCACACCACACTCTAAAGACACCACTCACTACACTGACTCTCAAATTTCCCAGAACTTAAGTACCATAAATACAGAGAGCACTACAGACTCTAAGAGTACCTAACAAGTCTCCCTGAAAGGTTCTCTCCAAAAGAACCTCTGAAAAGAACAAGAACAAGAACTCCCAATCCCCTCAGTCATTCCCTTATATATCACTCCTCCCCCTCCCAAGACATTCTAACTCCGCCCACTCAGGCCAACATTCTAAAGACCACAGACTTACAAACTGCAGACATATATTTGGAATTGACTTGTGGGGTGTAATGCTACAATGCCATGGGGAGGAAATGCTGGGGGAATCAATTTTTCCCAGTCCAGTTGCATGGGTGTAAATTTGGATCTAAACCAAGGGATTTCGGGTTGGCACCTCCTTTAGAGAGAAGGTGTACAGTCCAGGCAACAGCATCTTCTCCTGTTGATCATCTGTCTAAAGGACATCAGTTTGCTACTGCACTCCCCAATTTTTTTATTATTGTTATTGTTATACTGTGTATCGTTAGATTAATTTCCATTTTCTTAGATAACAATTCTCTGTAGCAAGCCACACAAGAGAAGACTTCTAATGTCTATGGGAATTTTTTAGCTTTTAGTCTGTTATGACTCAAACTAATAACCAACCCTATTCTATACGATGTGAAAGCTTGAATTGTTATATATCCAGAAAGGCTTGACACAGTCCAATTTGCTTTTTTTACCCCAAAGGTCAATCCACTTAGAATAGAATAAACAACCACAATTACTGAAACAATAATTAGAATTTCTATGCCTTGGCAGTATCTGTTTTTCATACAGAACGCGATTAGCTTGCTGCTGTCTGAATAGTTCACAAAGCATAAATAATGGGTCAAATTAACCTTGTCTATTATTACACTTGTTTATCCAACCTTTAATGCCAAGTGCAGTGACATAGAAATTATGTCCTTTGGGGATAATGTTTACAGCTGTTAGCTAGGTATCTGGAGGCTTACTAATGTCTAGATACATTCAAACTCTGCTTAAATGGGGAAGTTTATTTTAGCTTCATTTCTGAAGCCATTTTCTTTAAAGTGAGCATTTTGGATAGGGATGGGGGAGAAATTAGTTCATTTCACATTTTAACGCAAACTTGCCTAATTTTGCCATTTCATACTAATAGGCAAACAAAAATGAAGTTATCCTTCAAAATTTCTACATCTCCATTATTTGCAAAGGAGTTCTCCAATCATATTTTGGCATATACGAATCTGGTCTACATGTAGAAATGCTGTACCGTCAGCTGAAATTACCACCAACATCAACGTGGTGAATCACTTCTTAATGTATTAGATTCAACAGTGGAATCTACTTGCTAGTAATAGAATGCATTGAGACAATTATATCTCCTCCAGAGAGGGCAATGGTACTTATCTCGCAGTTTAAAATCAGTTAACAAATTTTTAGAAGGGATCCAATGAGAAGAGCCATTCCTTAGATGTACTCCATGGCTATTGCCCTGTAGGATCTCCATGAGCTTCATAAATATAACCAAATAGTATATGAAGGTAATGGAAACAATCAAACTTAACAAAAGAACTAGTTGTGTGGTGCAGCGTCTAATTGTGTCTGTGTGGTGGATGAAAGTAACAACCAGAGAATTCAATTTAAATGGGTTATTAAATTGGCTATTAAATTGGCCACAACTTTATTGATTTTGAATAGGATTGGCGGAGGCATAAGGGTGTGGATCCTGCCATCAGGCAGCCCGACTGCTGTCCAATTTCCATTCCTGGCCCATCTGCCAGGAGTGCTGGTGGTGGGTGGAAGGGGCAGAGGCCCACCACGGTGCAGACCGCTAATGTGAAGCCCCTTTCCATTCACCCT
Source organism: Elgaria multicarinata webbii (assembly GCF_023053635.1). Classification (NCBI taxonomy): domain Eukaryota; kingdom Metazoa; phylum Chordata; class Lepidosauria; order Squamata; family Anguidae; genus Elgaria; species Elgaria multicarinata. The sequence goes on from NC_086172.1 coordinate 98,022,605, forward strand.
GGATGTGGCACCCTTGCAGGCACCATGCTGGTCTGGTCTTGGTGCCACACCCACCCTGATCCCTTAAGGGGATCCCATCATGGGGGAGCGGGAAGCCCAATCCCACTTTCCCTCCCAAATTGATCCAGCCCAATGCCTATTATGCCCCACAAAGTTGTGACATAAACAATACAATTCCATCAAGACAAACAACAACAACAATTATGTTGTTCAACTTATTTACACATGGACTAGTCTTGCAATGAGGAAGGCGAAAACCCTGCCCCTTTCTTGCCAATTAGAAGGCAGGTAAAATTCCTTCCCAGCTCCATTAACTGGCAACTGACTTCTGTCCATTGCAAGATCCGCTATTAACAGGTGTGGGTGGATGGGGAAGTCAGCAACAGCAATGGCGCCAGCTGAACCACGAGGTTCTGTTCTTCTGTACGCAGGCAGAGAAGGGCGGGAACCTGCTCCGTTCAGTTGCCTCCTCGCATCCACGCACCAGCTGAGCTAGTCACCTTTTGATTGGCTCGACTCTCTTAGCTAAAGGGAGGTGCAGCTGCTGCTGCTGCACGCGCTCCTGCCAGCTCGCTTCCTTTTTCCGCCACCAGACTAGCACGCGCCACAATAGTGGCTCCCCGTAAGCGGAGAAGCTCGATTTGTATCAAGAAGGCCTTAAAAGTGCCTTGTCTTCAGCCACCAGGAATTCATAGTGATTGTGATGCCCATTCTATGTGGGGAATGGTTCAGGCTATGGCTGGAAAAGGATCCTTCCCAAGTAGCTAGATAGTTTGGGAAGGATTCACTAAACTATACATTAAAAGGAGGACAGGGCTCCTGTATCTTTAACAGTTGTATTGAAAAGGGAAGTTCAGCAGGTCTCATTTGCTTATATGGAGAACCTGGTGAAATTTCCTCTTCATCACACCAGTTAAAGCTGCAGGAGGTATACTAGAGTGACCAGATACAAAAGAGGGCAGGGCACCTGCAGCTTTAACTGTTGCGATGAGGAGAGAATTTCACCAGGTGCTGCATGCATACAAATGACACCTGCTGAAATTCCCTTTTCTATGCAACTCTTAAAGATACAGGAGCCCTGTCCTCCTTTTCATATGGTCACCCTATAGCTTTGGAACTTGTAATGGCTCTGTGCTGTGATGATGCCAGTCATGCACATGGCTCTTTATAATGGATGAAAAGCCAGGTGTCTTTTCATGCATTATAGGATGAAAAAGGGATAGAAAAACAACAATAGGGGAGGTAACAAAGGAAGGGGGTACTTAACCTCAGTCAACTATAGTAAGGTATGGAGACTACTGCATGCCTGTGGTTCCTGCTCAACCTGTATACTTGCAACTGCTTACTGTGACTGTTATGGAATACCTGCTCAACCCATACATTTGTAACTAAAAGTCATTTGCAAAGGTAGTATAAATCTCTATGCTGCAGACTCTAAAAGAAAGTAGATCAGAGGTCAAACATGATCTTTTCATTCTTCAAGAAAGGAGACTCACATGTTAATACAAGTTTTAACTGTGAACCGTCCAGAGAGCCTCGGCTATTGAGCAGTAAGTAAGTAAATAAATAAATAAATAAATAAATAAAATAATATTACCATTATGACTATGATTTGAGCTCTCAACCAAACTATGGTGCTATATAAATAATAATAATAATAATAATAATAATAATAATAATAATAATCATCTGCATAATCATGCCATTTAATTCCCATTCTTTAGCTTTCTTAGCAGGAAGTAATGTGATACATGGTAAAATCATACAAGAACATGAAGTCTAGTTGTATTGAGAATACATCCCCCTGTCTAAGAAAGCCAGTTACAGTATCAATAATGAATATTCCCTTCCACATCAGTCCTGGGTTTTGTCATGACTGTATCTCTGATGGAAATTGAACTGAGAAAGATGTCAGATTGGTTTTTTTAAAAAAATAGTTTGAGAGCATAAACTAAATGGATATCTGAAACACCATTTCCATGGCTGTGACATAGTTCTTACCACGATCATGTCACAACTTTTGAAAATATTAGTGGATAGGACTCTTGCCCCATATATTTGCGTGCAAAGGCAACAGCAACGCATCCCTAATTACAGACAATTAAGCAGTCCAAGAAACCATCATAATTAACCTCAAGGCTTCTCATGGTAATGCATTAGTTTTCTTTTCAAGAGCCTGCCAAAGTTCTATCTTTAAAAGCTTCTCCCAAATTAGTTTTAGGAAACATTTCAGGGATCTTAAATCAACACCTGGACAAAGCCACCAAAATGTACTACTTTCTCTATTGAAGTCAGAAATGCATTGAAAGAAACAATAGCCAAGGTAATAAAAATGGTGAACATAAAAAGGTGGAAAAGGTCTGCCATGACTCTTCAGAGATATTTTGTGTTCTTGGTACCCTTTACTGCTAGAGGATCATCGGGGGGGGGGGGGAATCATGTTTCCCTACCATTGCTTTGCCTCCTGCTTCTCTCCCACAATAGGAATGAGCAGCTTCCTTTTTCTTCACATGGGGAAGTAAGAGGAAGCAGCAACGACAACCTAGCCCATTCAGTGGGCGTTTTTATCATGTTGCTTCAGCATGGCGGAAACGGTGGCAACTTTCGTTACAGCCCCCAAAAATGGATTTTCCGGGAGTTTTATTGTGATGTTGCAGAAGGAGCGGGAGACGCAAGAGATGCAGACAGTGACATCAAAACGACCCACAAAACATCTGTGAATGGCCAGTAACAAGCGTGCTATAAAATGCTTGTCTGATGATGCTCCTTGTCTCAGACTTGAGGCCCCTGCTGGGTCTCTTGACTGTTTTAGTCCCAAAAGAAAAGAAAAAATCCAACAATGGTTCTTTTTCCCCAGGGAATTTTCTATGAAAGAAAAACCATTGGCCTATGTCCTTCAATTCCATCCTTTATTGAACTGTTCATTAGGGAAAGAAATGGAAAGAGAAATGGCCTTGACCATGCTGAACTCTCTCTCTCTCTCTCTCTCTGTGTGTGTGTGTGTGTGTGTCACAGAACAAAACTATATAATTTAAAGAAATTAAGGGAGAGTTGAGAACAATATTTAATTTTGTTTCATGTCCAGGTTGTGAAAGATGAAATGTGTATGTCTAAAGAATTCTCTTTGCTTTCACATTTTGTTTTACAACATAACTTATTATTTGTTTTCCAAAATCCAATTACATTTTAGCATGTATGTGTATTTAACATCTGTAATGCTTTGGTAGGAAGAACGCTATAAATGTATTGGTCTTCCTTTGTTAAAAGCTGCGATCTAGGCATGAATGTGCAGGCCACTATAATCCCTGGCACTTACTTCTGGTTTATATATATCTGGTTTTCTTTTATTTCTGCACAGTTTCTATTCCTTTTTCCTGTATTTCTGTCTCAATTGAAAAGCAGTTCAGCTAGCAGATGACACCCACTCACCCATCTGGCAAATTAGAATTTGGTTGGTGGCCATCAACATCTTTGAACCCCTCACCACACGTGTGTACTTTTTGAATGGGAGTCATAGCATCTTACTCCAAGACTTCCCAACCCTGAGTATAAAAATCTGCTTTATGTCTTACATCAGTGATTCATCTTTGCTACTATCATCTACAGTGACTAGCAACAGATGTCCCTCCAAAGGTCTCTCATGACAAAGGCCTTTCCTAGCAAAGAACCTCTGGAATGTGGCATATTCAGAGCACCTTCTCTGCCACTGAACTATGTTTTCCCCCCCATCACTGAGCCACATTTTGCATTCTGAGTTTGCAACAGGCATCGCTTGCACACCCTACGACATTTCTTCATAACCATGAGGGTTTGAAACTTGCTCTTCTTTTTAAATACAGAGTTAACAATAATTTAAATGCCAAGTTAATAGTTCTCCATTTGCCAGTAGATGTGTAAAGCAATATTTTGTGTGTTGCTGTCAAGATATTGAGCCTCCTCGGTTCATTGGTCAGGAGCTTGCCCTCTTACTGATATACAACTGTGGGTCTTCAGCAGTTTCCATTGTGCTAGTGGAAATCAATGGGAGGAGGATAGGACTGTAAGGCAGAGTGTAAAATTAGATAATGGGAAATGATTCAATGGTGTAATAGAAATGGGTCATAAACAGAATGCTGGGATTGTTTTCAGCTTTTCAGTTTAATAAGAAATGTAATAGGAGAAGCTCAGAACCCTCAACATAGGGATGGTTCATAATAGATAAAAGGGGAGGGAAGAGAATGCATGGTTGACCAATAGAGAGCCACAGAAAGCCCCCACCACCAAACGCCCACATGTATTTCAATCTACATTCACAGTTCTTGTGTATGTACACTGCCAGAGGAAGTAGCTCCATGCATTCAAACGGATGAGTTGCTTCTTCCATTGGTGAGGGGGAAGAAGGTTTTGCATATGGAAGGTGTCCTGTCTTATCTCAGCCCAAGGTTTCCAGAGGTGTTAATCAAAGAAGTCCTTAGAGGCTTGTAACTACAACAATGTCTCTTGAGTACTGAAGAAGTGTCACTATGCAGTCTTTTGAAACCACCAAAGCAAATATTAGCAAACCCTTACGTACAAAATACCCCTTCATTACATTCACTTGATTAATTGTTCATCTTGTGCTCATCTCACACCTAAGCCTCTTATAGCAGCTACTAGGAAGTTTTAAAGGGTTCTAACAGAAATGGTGTTAGCAAAAAAGGGGGGCTGCTCATGTAACTCTGAAGGGTGTGGCAGAAAGAGTTCCTTAGCCCCAGAAATATAAGCACTTGCTATCACCCCATAGGTGGGACAGCCCAGTGAAGGAGCAGTTTCCCCATATATGATGGCAGTAGAAGGGAGAGGAAATAACCCATACAGGGTCTGTCAGGACTGTGGAGCTCACTCTGGAAGAGAAATATGCAGAGGTGTTTGGCTGGCTGAACAGGGCCTGCTGTTACACTCACTTGCTCTGAGGTAGGGATGGTGTGGGTGTCCGGTTGGGGCTCAAAGCCTGGCAAGAAATTGCTGGCTTGGCCCCCTGGATGCATAAATGCCTGTAAAGTTGTATATATTGCCCTTTTAAAGCCACCATCTACACAAATGGGACATTTACAGACAAGAATGATCCCCCATTTCCAGGGAAAATGGTGGTTCACTGAGGGAGCGGGTTCCCACACCCTGCTGCGGAGTACCTGCAGTCTGCCCAGCGGTTTACCCCTCACTGTCTGCTGGAGTTGGATAAGTGTCAGTGGTGCGGTGAGTAGGGTGGGCACATTCCTACCCTGAGGAGGTGTCTGTCTCTTTAAGGGCTACTGCCTGATTCTGTAGTTACTGAATCCGCCAGAGTGGCGGTGGTGAGGACTGTGGGGGTGGGGGAGTTCTTTGAATCTTAAAAGTCCAGTGAAGCCACATCTTCTAGCCTGGAAAGTCCTGGGGTGATAGATCATGGCTTACTGGATGATGTCTCCTTTACCGCAGACTCCTTCTCTGAGCCAGAGGTGGGTTCAAGGCCAGCAAACATGATAAGAGAACAGGGTTTACTCTCAAGAGCATTACATGGTTGGATTTAGATAGGAGTCTACGTGCATCCCAGCTGGAAGGACTCAAGGCTATGATGCCAGTGACTGGAACCTGCCATAGATGGATTGAAAATACCTGCCCAAAGAAGCATTTTAATATTTTAAAATCACTTGATGACAACAACCATTCAGTTTCAATCACACCTTGCATATGTCATGCATTGTATAACTTGGTTATAGCTCATACATGCATTCCCCAAACCATAAATACTACTTTTGATTTATAAAAAGAGCTGGCAGTTAATATCTTGGTATACCTACGAGAGATGTTTTCATAAACAAATATTTACACCCAATCCTGTTGCTTGCTATATCTTTTCACATACATAGTAACAATATTTGTTTAAGTGCTCTTTCAAAATGCCCTGTCTTATAGCAACAGCCACAGATTTAAATATGTTGCTAGAGGGGAAAGGAATAAATAAAAAAGTTGACATTTCTATGCAGTGTTACACATGAAAAGATACAAATATGAGAGAAACAGGATTTTTCTGTCTAAAAAATAATGGTATGTTATATTTATTTATTATGTATTGTTGTTATTATTATTATTATTTGTATTATTCATTTCCATGTCACTTTTCAGTGTACAAAGTTCTTAGCTGAATTCTCTTAATTTATGGAGAAGCGCCAGATCATTAAAAAAAAACCCTATCCATTTGGTTTTCAGGGCTGTTATAATCATGAATATTTATATTTAATAAGCATTCGATTTGTTTTCCTTGTTACATATGGACATGCTTATGATATTAAAATTACTAAGCAGATGTATATTATTTTCCCCCAAATAAATTCAATAAAAGGATTATCCAGCTGAAAGAGCATCACAAAAGTTCTCTTTAAAATCCGATGAGATACTGCAGTGAAAATGTTTGCACATGAGATCATATTTGCAGGTGTTTCCCCCATGCCAGCAGCCAGATGAGAGTTTATGCTGGAGAATGAACAGCAGTACTATAGAGGACAGTTTATGTATTAGACCCAAAGAAGATGTAGACGTAACGTAGTGCTTGAAAAGCTTGAGGGTTCACAATAGCTCTTTCCTTCTCGTCTCCTGGTTCTATTTATGATTGATAGTCTGCCTTTAAGGTAGCATCGTCAGCAGTACTATTAGTTTAAGGGCTGGGGCATGGGGATGCATGCACCATATGCTCTCACTTTTTAAGCCTTTGCTGGGATCTGGGGATGATTTCCTGCAGTCATAAGAACATAAGTTACATCCAGTGGAGGCTAGTGGCTCTGATGTCAGTGGGGCGGTGAATCCGCTCCAGATTTCAATCAGAACCAGTCAGAACTCTAAAGGAGCTAGCCAAGGTGCAGATAGCTCCTTCCGAATTCTGAAAGAAATCTGGAGAAGATTCACTGCCCCATTGTTATTGGAGGTGTAAAGGAAGAACGCCCAGCAAACCGCTGGCTTTAGACTGGATTTAGCACGGACCCTTGGTTTGGACACTCAAAGCTCACACTGAATGAGGTTTAAGACCATTTATTCAGGATAAGGGTAGGAAATACATGGGATTCAGCAGAATAAAACTTAGTTACATGCATAAAGTACCAGAACCCAGAGTAAGCAAGCTAAAATCTAAATCTACAGATCATACGTCACCCAGACCAGACTCAGCCGACACTTCCCTGTTCTTTTCACAGGGTTTCTTTATACTGTCCTTTTCGCTCGATTCCCCCCTCCCTTCAGCTTTGATGCAAGGAGTTACTTCACACTTCAGCCCCGGATGGCTAATCACTCAAGGCCACAAGACAGTTACAATCGGCTGGCTCCGTCTTCTCCCCCTCACGCAGCTGGTCTGGATCTTATCTCCCCTCCTATAGACCCATAAAAACCATAAAATTCATGCATTAAAAAACTTGCCAGTCCCAAGATCCGCTTAACCCTTACAGGAGGTACCAGCCTCCACTGGTTACATCCCATTTGGACTATTGTGGCACACTCAAGGTGGGGCTTGAAACACCTTTGAAAAGTGTTTGGAATTTCAATCTCGCAGAACTCAGTTTTAGTTCATTTAATGCTTGGGAAGTCCACTGCACAGACTATCTGGCCGCAGAGAGAGCACGTGGGATTACAAACACCTCAAGGGACATTATAAGGTTGCATACCAGTCATAGAAGAAAAAGGGGTGTATGGTTGCAACCATAGCATAATTATAGTGACCAGTATGGAGACGAGACATTAATATGCAGATTGGTTACCTTCCTTCTGAACGTAGGTAATGAGAGGAAAATCAAGCCGCTTTCAATGGCTCTCTTTTGCTGCTGGGTCTGTGAGGGCGATTGAGCAGGAAGGACTGAAGAACATCTGAATTCTATTTATTATATTACTATTACTGCATTTATATCCTGCCTTTTTTCCTCCAAAGAACCCAAGACGGCGTACATAATCCTCCTCTCCATTTTATCCTCACAACAACCATATGAGGTATGTTGAGCTGAGAGTCTGTGACTGGCCCAAAGTCACCCAGTAGGTTTCCTGCTGAGTGGGGACTAGAACCCAGATCTTCCAACTCCCAGTCCAACACTTTAGCCACTATACCACACTGTCTCTAAGCATATCTGGCTGAATATTCAAAGAACCTTCCTCATGATTGGGAACCCTGATCATGCAGGGTTTCTAAGTGTGAGGAGGATTTTCAGTGTGTTCACCCAAAACATGTGGAAAATTCCCCTTCAGATATTTCTGCTCCATGTGGAAGGACCAGGGGTGGAGTTGGCAGAAACAGGGATACTGGGAGCAGGTTTGGCAGGAGGGACTCTGCACCCCTCCACACTTTATGCCCATACACATTCTTTGAAGCCTGTGTAGCATTGTATAGGGATATCCTCATGCAGACTAGTGTGAGCAGTATTTAAAACTCATCCCATGGTCCTCTAGAACCTGGCCTTTGTATTTAATTTTGAAAGTGCATGCCCTCTAATAAGTCCTATATCTCCTCTCCAATTCCCGTTTCCATGGAGAACCTCTCCATTGTACTGTATTCTGCTTTTATTACCCTCTCTACATACCAAAGCAGAATATTGGACCACATTTTCTTTTCTTCCTTCACACAGAGTGGCTCAGTTTTCCAAAGAACTATTACCGGGGGAAGGGGGGGAAGGAATCTATCTTTTAAAGACAGACCTAGTGAACGAAACATATCTGATTTCCTAGGTATAGGCCAATAACAAAATATACTCTAGTGAAAAAGCTGTAGCTATTCATGACACCATGTTTCATAAAAGAATCAAGACTTCTGCTAACCATCAATGAATGATAAAAAGCCTTTGTGTGCATTTTGGATACTCAAAGCAAAAGGCACCTATTCAGACTTGACTGATTGAAATATTAGAACCTCTATGAAGGAATGTAGACTTCCCAGGGCTCAGTAATTTACAGTGGCAGCAATCCAGTGCTCAGTTACCTGCTTTTAAATCCCATTCAAATCAAAGGAATTAAGCACACGCAGCAGTGCAGTGGATTGTGGCTAATGTATTTTCGTAAAAGATCATGCTATTGTATGGAAGCAATTGTATGAGAGCAGCAACTCAAGTCCAAGTGCCAAGCTAGAAAAGAAACTGCTGCTTTAACTGTGGTGTGTTTGTGCCTTATTTATTTTTTATTATGATACTAGTTTATTTTTATTTTTTTTTGTACCCAGTCTTTCTACCAAAACATGGAACTCAAGGCAGCTACTTATTATCGGTTTCCGGGTCATACGCAACTTACAACTTGTTCTGAAGGCCGGTGCCCCCAGCCCATCAATATTTAGGATGAAGTGTGCCAGCAAGTATAGTACATCAGAACAATATTTCGAACTGACACATATGTATAAGTCTGGGGCCAAATCCTATTTCTACTCTATTTTACAGAGGACAGTCTATTTGAAGGATAGTCAGTGTACAATCCTCTATTGAAGGTGTCCTCTAATTGGAGAGCATTTGGAGTCAAATTCTGGTTTAGTGATAAAGAACTATAAAAAGGAAGAGTAGCTGGGACCAGGTAGTAGCTCATCAATGGTTAACACCTGGATAGCTGACTGTGCTGATAGGCACTCACAGGTGACCTGGGGTCAGTCTCCCCCACTTAGGTGAGATCTAGGGTATTTCTACATGAAGCTTTTATCCTGTACTCTTACCAAGGCTTCTGCTTTCATATTCTTTGTGGGATTAAGTTCGGCTCCTTTACATTGAGCAGGGGGTTGGACTCGATGGACTTGTAGGCCCCTTCCAACTCTGCTATTCTATGATTCTATGATTCTAGACATGCTTTTTTCTGGCGTGGGTGGGTGGGTCTTTCTCTGCATTTCTATGTGTTTCATTATACAACCACTAGATGCCTCTGTGATATAGCACAATTGTGCAATTACACAAGACTTCCAAGCCACTATTTCTAAATAATACCAGACTTTCTTTGTTAGGGGAAAAATGCAGTAATGGTTGCAAAGCACAGGAGAGACCCTGGAGGATGACAACATTGTGTTACGAACCCACAAATTGCCATGAGTCCGCAATCACGAGCGCACAATAAAAGCCTTATGTAGAAAGGCTCTTTCTGTATTTCTATTTACATTAAAATACTTAATTTTAAACCTATAAATATAAATTAGCATATGCAAGTTTATGCAAATCTGTGTCCTCTTTCATGGTGATGCATTTCCACTTATTTGGCGATGTATAAATGGCCACTCTAACCTGCGCTTCCACCTGAAGGTGATGCCATCCTGTTGTGCTGAATGTGTACCCTGGCCTCAAAGCCATTTGCTTCTTCTGTCTCCATACCACAGCAGCATGCAAGACTGTTGAGTTCATGTTAAGGTTGCCAGCTAATCAAGGAAAAAAACACCTGCCTAGCCCATTCCTATTTCTTTAGTAGGAATCCACAGGCAAAGTTTGTCATGGCACAGGCTGAGTTAAGCATGATCACTTCCTAATGCCTGCATATCGAGCTGCTGTTAAAAGCTCAAGTAAAAAAAAGTTGAAAACCCTAGTTCATTCATCCTACATATGGAATTACAAGGAGCTTCACTAAATGAGCAATTTATAGCATGCTCGTGATTTGCCATGGAAGTTTGCAGGTCCATTACACTACATCAACATCTTGGCCCCCTCCCATGTTATGCCCTGGAAATCACAGGTTTAAAAAACCCAGAGATCATGTGGAAATAATCAGGAATTTGCGCAATCTCTCAGTGTTTAAACTCAGCTTTGCACTATAATCACACCACTAGTTGGTGTATGGATGCTCTTTAAAGTGAATGGAGCATGCAGAGAAATGAAGTAATCAATTTCAAACCACAAGGTGTAATGGTGCCACTCATAATCCCAGAAAGAAATTGGCTGCAGAAAGCCCCGGTAAGACAGCACAATTTTTTTTAAAAATGTAGAGAAGCTCAATGTATTGTTTAACAAGTTAATCTAAGTGGCAGTCTTCATAAAAAATTCTCTCTTTCTCCCATTAAAATGCTGTATTGCAAAGGTCACATTTCCCTTCAAGCAGGATTTTTCCTCAGCTCTAAAATGAATGACTTATTAGTTCTTCATATTCTTTCGCTGGGTTTAGTTCTCCTCTAGATCACTATTCTCTATGAAGGGGATGTTTAATATCTGAAGAGGACCGTGGTTTCTTAGGTTTCTATCACTGTGAAAAGAAGTGATACCTTTTGCCAGAGGGAGAGAAGGAGGATGGGGAAAGATTGTTTAGACCTCTAGTAAAAGTGCTCTGGGGAAGAAATGGAGGGTGAGGAGGAAATGGAGGGAGGGTGGGAGAGGGGGGTTAGGAGAAAGAGAGAGGTGGTGAGGGGAGAAAGAGGAAAGGGATGGCCTCACCCAGTTTTGAAAAGAAAAAAAAGTGCAGTCCTATGGATTAAGGTGCAATCCTGTGGATGTTTAGGTGCAATCCTATGGATGTTAGGACAGAAAAATGTTCTACAGCTCCCAGCATTCCCCAGCTAGCCTGGTTGGCTGGGGGATGCTGGGAATTGTAGGGGTTCTTTCTATCTAAAACATCCATAGGATTGCGCCTTTAATTACAACTACATGCAAAGCAAAATGCAACCTTTACTAAACAGAAGATTGTATTAGACAGATCTGTGTCAACACTTCCTGGACCTCTGTCAAACTGACATGGTAAAAAGGACAATGGAGTAATACATGGGCTTCAGTTTCCACACTTCCCATGTCACAAGGGCATATTTGCTCTTGAATGGGGATCTTATTATATCTGCCTTTGAGGAGTACAGAAGGTAGAACATTTAATCTAGCTAACATAAAAGCTTTCCTATATTTGGGAATGGATAGGTTTGACATATAATTTGGCATTATAAATGCTTCTACATAGTCCTGATAGTTGGGATGGCGTACAGTCAGTCTCAGGAGGTTTTGGGGTTCGATGTCTCTGATTCGCTATGTGATAGCCACTGTAGCTTTAGTGTATCCCAAAACCCATATGGCATCCGTCGAGAAGCCCAAATTCTGCAATTTTCTCGATAGTGTCCTTTTCCATTTGGATTGAAATGGGTCAGTCAAAGTCAGCAGGGCAAGACGCATAGCACAAAACATCAACCTTAACCAGAAATTCATCTTATATATCAGCATTCGTGCCTCCATAGTGATTTGTCCTGCCTCTAGCCGTAAGATTGTATTAGGCACACAGGAGGGGATTCCTAATGTTGTTCTTAGAAATTTCGTTTGTGGAAGCTCAAAAGGGGCATAGTCTTCAATGACACATATCTGACATCCATACAACATCTGTCAGATTACTTTAGCAGTACATTCTTGCACGGCTGCGGGAATATATTGGCCACCTTTAGCATAGAAAAAGGAGAGGAGTGCTCTGGTGCTCCTTTGAGCATTCGCAATGGCATACTTTGTTTGGGACTTCCACGAGCCTGATGATTGAAAGGTTACGCCCAGGTATTTAGAGGAGGTAACCTGGGCAATTTGATGTCCATTGATCTGCTATCGATGCTTGGTTCTCTTTTTGTTAAAGGCCAAGACTTTAGTTTTGGTGTAATTTATTGTCAGCAGTTCATCTTTACAATAAGAAGCTAAAGCACTTCGAAGACGTCTCAGGCCTATGCTTGACAGTGATAGGAGCGCGCTGCATCGTCTGCATATAGAAGGATTGACAAAGGTCTGGGAGGATGTGAGTTTATCTTTTTCAAGGACCGAACCAGGGAATTAATATAAAAATTGAACGAAGTGGGGGCAAGACACACCCCGTCTTACTCCATTATAGGAGGGTATTAATCCTGTTAAATGACCAGCACAGCTGCATTTGACTTTCAAATGTGAATTTTCATAGAGACTCCGCATGAGTGTGAACGACGGTAGTAGCCTCAAACTTTCCCCATAACTTGCCTCTGGGAATTGAGTCAAAGGCTGATTTAAAGTCGATAAATGCAACATGCAGACCTTCTTTAGTTGATGATGCATACTTTTCAGCAATGAGTTGAAGGATTAGTCCTTGGTCGACTGCGAATCGCCTCACTCTGAAACCGGCTTGCTCATCTTCGAGGATGTTTTCTTGTTCTAGTTAGTCTAACAGTTTCTCATGCAGATGGGAGGCATATAGTTTGCTGATTGGTCTGTAACTTGCTGGATCCGATCTTTTGCCCTTTTTATAAATTGGGATTATAATGGCTAGTCCCCAGTCCTCAGGTGTGTGACATGTATGGTCAATACATGTAAATAAAGATGCTACTATATGAGCCCACCAAACTATGTTTGATTTCAGCAATTTGGGGGTTATGTTATCGCACCCAGGAGCTCTGCTTGGTTTCAATTTGGAGATGAGATGTTGGATTTCTTGGGAGGAGACCGGGGGTGGAAGCAAGAGCAACCCTTGTGTTCTCAGCAATTGAGGAAGGTCAGAGAGAGTGGGAGAGGGGAAGAACAGGAAAACACTGTAGGCTATAGAGATTCTAAGGCTAGTTATGCCCATGCATTAATTAACTGCTACACTGCCCCCTTCCTGTAACTTGCAGAGGAGGTTGAAATATTTGCAACAGTTTAGAAATGTAATACATACATACATGCATACATACATACCATAAATAAATTGGCTGGCACCTGGGATACCTCATCCTTACAGGATGAGAAAAGGGAATTTTCCCAGATACTTCACCATTTTTCATACAAAGATATTTCTTTTGCCAAAGACTTCCATTGATTAGGATACAGGGCTTGCGGATCACTGGCACTTCCACCTTTAAATGAATTTTTCAAGAATGAATTGGCTGGACTGCCCTTTCTGTTGGGCGTTCTACCCCTTCTGCTGTTCTCAGTGCTGGCATGAAAAGATCTTCTGGTGCATAATTAGCAGTAGAAGTTTCTTGATTTATGTGGGAATTTGTTTGTACCACAACTTTTCTTGTATCTGTATTCCTTTGGAAAGATATGTCCCAAATTGAACTGGAATTGAGAACGTCAGGGCGTATTCGTTATTGCATCCTGCCTGAAGAATTTTCAGTGTAATTTCGATTAAGCACCTACCAGCAATAATGGCGACGCTAAGAATCGCGTTCAATTTTGATCTTTGGAGTGCCAATCAATCCTGAAGGAAAACGACTCTGCATTCTGGTGGAGGCGGAGGAGGAGGAGGAGCGGGAGCCGGAGGGTGCATTTCTTAAGATAGTCTCCAATTCTCAGCCTAGTCAGTTTCAGGGTAATTGAAATCCCATTTGATCAATATTACAATCTCTTTAAAAACCTCTCTTATCTGCATAAACACAGGCAGATTTGCTTTTTTATCATCCCCTGGAGGTGAAGAACCACATCCTACTTTTCCCTTCTCCCCCTCATTCCCATCTGTAACCTTAATCCAAAATCTCTGCTTGAATGCTTCATTTACATGTGTCATCTCTTCTGTCACATAGTGAATGATGCCTTTTCTTACATAAAGCTGTTATTTTTTTACTTCTGTCACTCCTGTCATTCAGGCTGCAATCATGCAGCCATTTACCTAGGAGTAAGGCCTTCTGTGCTTAGGGGGCAGGCATTTTGCCTGCGTAATCTCAGTCTCTGCCAGCAGGTAATAAAGATGGGAGAATGCTGTGGCACTCATGTCCTGCTGTGGATTTCCCATCAGCAGCTGGTTGGTCACTGTGTGCACAGAATGCTTTTCTAGATGGACCCTTGGTCTGTTCTGGCAGGCCTCCTCTTATGTTCTCAAAGAATCCGGTCAGGTAGACAATTGTTTTCCTTTCTATTTGTACTGTGCACATAGGCAGCCAGTCTATAAAAAAGCTGTGCGGTGCCTATTAAATTTGGGGGGGTTATAGTTAACAGTGCTAATTCATTGTGTGTAGGAGTGCTTGCATGTTGCCTGAGATTCCTCCGCCCACATCTCCTGAACATCCACTACCTTACACAAAACACCCACAGAAAGCCAAGCTCATGCTCTTATGCTAGCATGCATTTATACGTTACATAACTAGAGCAGCAATGCCCAACTGTGCAATGTTGCACTACAACTCCCATCACCCCCAAAACTGATGTCCTTGGTCAGAGGTGATGGGAGTTGTAGTACAACAATATTTGTGGAGCCCTAGTTGGAAAAGGCTGCTGTAGTGTTAGAAACATGAGAAATTGTTTGGCAGGGTCAGATCCAGGGTCCATCTAATATACTTTCCTTCCAATGGCAGCCTGCCAGATCTCTCCAGGAATTGCATAAGTGACCATTTGTCAAAGCATGATGACAGCTTTCCCCTGTTGTTTCTCCCCAGCATCCCCAGAATGACAGCCTCTGAGTACGCAGAGTTGTTATGGCTAATAGTATTGGCTATGATCCAAGTAAACACAAGTATGCTTAAGTCCGTCAGTTACAGTAGGTTTATGTCTGCTTGACAGGCCTGCCATCCATGGGTTGCATCCGGGCTTCAGCTTCCATGGATGGAAGGACTCCTTATGCCCATGGCAAGCTTTTGATTTAGCAGAGTAATTTCGCTGGCAGAATAGAGGAAGTGGCAATAGGAAATCCCCCTTCCCCCCATAGTCCCCAATGCTACCTCCCACACTGTGGGAACTCCACTCAGGGGATGCTTCCACATATGGGAGCCAAGAATGGATCCATGTCCATGGATTTGTCTAAACTAAAAGCCTCCTAAACCAGTGGCCATTGCCATATCTAGACATAATGGTTTTTGTAAACTGATGCAATACGTGAAGAAATTGTTGGTCTTGAACCTTCTGTAAAACTCTTAAAGGGCTTTAAAAAGTGAACAGGAAAGGCATTGAGGAAAGCAAGATTTGGCACTGTGCAAGAATCACAACCCTCCTCCCCCAACACACACACACATATTAAGAACAGTGTAATGTTTGGGAATCGATCAGGGATTGTTTTACCAGTTGTTTTTATGTAAGTTACTTCGGGCTCTTTCATTTTAGAATGGAGAATGCCAGATATAAATCATGATATGAATAAATAATACATATAAAAATGGGCTGTAGGAAAACGACTCTGCTTCTTCCATCTCTTTGCACTTATCTTTTGCAAAACAAGTAAAAACAAACAAAAAAACAGGGCTAACTTCAAGAAATGGGGGCTCCCAACAGGCTCTTCCACCACCATAAGTGCATCCCTCACTTCCATGATACTTAATTATTGACCCTCTCCACTGGAGATATTGAGAGAACAGAGGAAGCTGCCTTAGGTGGAGTCAGACCATTGGTCCATCTAGCATTGTCTGCACTGAGTAGCAACAGTCTCCAGGGTTTCAGGCAGGTTCCCCCCACCCACCCCAGACCTACCTGGAGATGCTGGGAATTGAACCCAGGACCTTCTGCAGGCAAAACATGCTCCCTACCACAGAGCTGTGGCTTTTCCTAAGGGAGGACAAGAGACAGGGTATGTGAAGAACAGCAATTGGCCTAGGATCTTGAAACAGCCAAGGTCTCAGCATTATTGTGCTGGCTATGAAAAATACTCAAAGGTTCAACCTTGTATTTCAGCTCCACAGCCCATGTGCCCTTGACAGCCTAGAGGGTACAGCAATATTTTTTACTCACTAATAATTTTTTACTCACCAATGTGGTGCAGTGGCTAGAGTGTTGGACTGTGAGTCAGGAGACCCGGCTTCTAGTCCCCATTTGGCCATGGATGCTCACTGGGTGACTTTGAGCTAGTCACAGACTCTCAGCCCAACCTACCTCACAGGGTTGTTGTTGTGAGGATAAAATGGAGAGGAGGAGGATTATGTACGCTGCCTTGGGTTCCTTGGAAGAGAAAAGGTGGGATATAAATGTAATAATAATTAATAATATTCATGCATCTCCTTTCGCTTGCTCATTTCTTTTAAAATGTTCCCTGAATTATTAAGATACACCATCAGAGAATATGTAAATTGGACTCCTTACAGTTTAGATCAGCCTTCCTCATCTTGGTGTCCTTCAGATGTGTTGGACTACAATTCCCAGAATACCCCAGTCAGTTAGAATTGTAGTCCAACATATCTGGAGGGCTCCAAATTGGGGAAAGCTGCCTCAAATTCTCAGGGAATGGTTGCCAGTAGAAAGTTTACTTTCTACTGGCACTCTTCCTAATTTTCAAAAGCCAGATTTTACACTGAAACTAAGAACTGGTGTAGAATTCTGAAAAATCATTAATTGGAAAGCTTAAATCTAAATGACCTCTCACTCATTTCCCCCCACCCCAGAATGTGCTTGTTCAACTCTTTGCAGTAAAGAATTTCCTACAGATTTCCTATAATCACTCTAATAGGACTTTTTTCTTTTTCTTTTTTCTTTTCTTTTGAACAATCAGATTGGTATCCAGGAACAGAAGCATTTCACTGATGCTGGAGGAAATATGGCAGCTTTTATTTGCCATTGTGTGTGGGTACAATACTTCTTGACAAGATGAAGCCTGGTTTATTTAACTCCGTTCAGTACGTTTGACATCAGCCCAGCATGATGTGGCCAACAACATAATTTCTTCACACCAACAGTAGTGCATTTGCCAATCTTTTACCCCTCTTTCTACCTTCCACACTTTTACTGGGTACATTAAGTCTATAACTAGCAGTTTCCAGCTGTGACAGGCCACGTTCTGGAGAAGGGTTATTCTGCTTCTCCATTTTGCTTTCTAAATTTCTGAATCTTTCAGCATATTCCCATAGGTATCATTTACACCCACAAGGGCCACATATGTCTGACATGTCAGGAATGCATATTCTATACAAAGCTATTCAAGAGGTGGTTTGAGAAAGATAGGGGAGTTGGGACACAGGACCAGAAGCAGAGCTACATTCTTTATGAGGCTTCTCATCTTGTGCCCTGTGGAGATACAGTTTCTATGAAAGTCCGACCAGAGGGGGAAATGATAATAATACTGTCACAGATTTTAACATATATATTCTTGGGAGGGGGACTTTTGTTTGGGTCTTTTGGAGACCAACAAAACACTGGGTACAGAGAAAATACTAGGAATAGCTCAAAGGACCAAGATTTCAATCTAAGGCCTAAGTAAGAGAAAAGGGGCATAATAGGTTATATCCAGAACTAATATCTGGTGTAAGAAATGAAAACCAAAGTTTAAAATATCACGAAGCATCTCTTTTTTTGAGGCATGTGTTTTCAACAGTAGTCCTAATTTCATTTAGCTGTAAATGAGAACTGGACTACATATTAGTTTGCCGTGGGGTATCCACGGAAACAGTGTCTCCATGGGGAACTTCTCTCCTTGCACTGTAATGTTTACCATGATCCAGCTCCATTGCAAAATGAACGGATCATCCCCCATCAGCAACTGTGGAGCATGCCCAGTGCAGTTACAATGGGAGTTCCTGAAGAGCCATGCCTTTACAAGGAGCCCTTGGATGAACATGTCCTTCCTCCCTATCTCTCTTCCTTACTGATGTTCACCATGGTTGCTATTACATGTGAACTGGTGCAAACTGTGGTAAACACAAGCTCAAAATGATGCCCATGAGAAGTGAATGATAGGTAGCAAAGGGAAGGGAGGATGCTTCTGAAAAGGGAGGAGGAGGGAAAGAGAGAGAGAGAGAATGAATACATGAGGCTGATTCCTGATTTTCACAGCATGGTTTACTTGGTGCCAGCTTCATAGAAAAACTGGATAGGTCCTCTGCAAATGAAAGGGCATCTTCCATTTGCAAAGGGAACTAGGATCCTGCATTAGCACTGGAGTAAGAGGCAGAGGCAGTGACTTTCTCAGATTTCCCTTTCCATCTATAGCCCCCAGAACCACCTCTCATGGTGGCCCAGAGCGTCCCCAACTGGTGCCCTTATTCCAGCACCAGTGGAAGTCTTCTGAGTGCAAGTCTAAATCCAGGGTTGGGTGGTTTTGGCTGACAGGTGAATTGTAGTATCTGAAAACTGACCTTTTTTCTTGACTCTACCAGCTGCTTCCTCCTCTTGTCCAGAAAAGGACCTGGCAGTTTTAGATCATTGCAAAATTATTGGTTCACAGATCGGATTTAATGGGGGAAATACATAAAGCTGCTGCCTTATTTTCAGTCATGATTACAAACTCCCTAATTAAAACGATGACATTTTAATTCTGTCTGAAAACTATCCTGTAACTTATACTAGAGCAGAATGTGCCAGTGAATTGTGTGTGCGTGTGTTATCAAGCAGCTTTGAAAATGTTCACTTTTGAAAAAGCTTTTAGCACACATTTCTGCTCCTTTAATTTTGCAAATTTTCCCTTAAACCAAAACTGTTTTGGAACTCTTAAAATGTAAGACTTAACTTCTCAGAATGTTTCATTGAAATTGGTTAAGTACTTTTATAGGAATTAAATGTTTCATATGGCATTTTCTCTCTGAGGCCCTTTTTAACTATTTAGGTGCTTAAAGCACCTGAATAATGCAGGAATCAAACTCCCAGAAAAAGCATATATTGCTGTGTAAGCACTTGCTATATATTTTTTCAAACCAAGTTCCTCTTACCAGCTGTATTACCTACTAAGAAAAAAAAAGGGGGGGAATGGCTCACTGCGTTAGGATGGCAATATATTCCGGCACTCTCGCTTATTACCACATTTATCTCCGCACAAAAGAAATCTAATAAAACGAATAGGGATTTCATTTCCAGGGCTTGCAAGATGCCAAGAGCTCCAAAGGGTGTTGTGGAATTTGGCAGCCAATAATGTCTCACTTGTATCTTGTGTTTCCAGTTCCCACAGGAGGGAGAGAGAGAAGAGTGAGAAGAGTTTTCTTTCTGACATAAGATCTGTTTCAGCAGAATAATTTGGAGTGCTGGCGACAACTTTATGGTACACAATATTATCAGAGTTGCCTTCAATATTTTTCACTGTGCCAACAGGGAAACAAAAATGTGCAGATTGGTTCATTCAGGGCTTATATTTAGCAGAGCTGGCCCTACCATGAAGAGGTTGGAAGCGGGTGCAGCAGGTGGCGGAGGATGGGAAGAGCGGCGCTCTCCCCATCCAAGAGTCTGCCACTGCTTGGTCCTGCTGGCAGCCTGCATGGCCAGCCGTGCAGGCAGCTGGCACGATCAAGAAGCTTGCTTGCCTGCCCCCCTGCCTTGCTGTGCACTGTGCCATGCCATGCCACCCCACCTTGTCCCCTCCTGCCAGCCAGCCAGCTTACTTTCTGTAGTGTGGCCCCACATGCTGACTGTATGGTCTTTCTGGCTTCAGGAGCTGCGTGACGCCTGCACGAGGTTGGCATGGGCAATCACAAGAGGCCCTGGAGGTTCTGGGATCTCTCATGACGCCTTGCCAGACTCCCCAAACCCTGTGGTTTTTCTTACCCAAGGTGGGGTCGGATAATTCCAACACCAAGGAGGGAACATGTGGTTTCCAGCAATCATCCAGGTACTGGAACTGCCTCCCCACCCTCTTCCTGGTAGATGGTGACCAATCACCAGTCTCCTTCCACCAGGACCGCCCCCTGGATTGGCCCCGGAGTGAGGTCAGATGGTGGAAGAGTCGTACTATCCTCACTACCACAGAGAAGGTTGGCTGTGAATCTGCGGCGGTGTCTCGATTTGTGCCCACATACTTATTTTACAATGAACAAAAGCAAGAGGCTTAGCTGAACACTACATAATTAATGTAATTTGTAATTTGACCCTTCTGCTGTATGCTTAGGTGAACATAGGAAGCTGCCTCTTACTGAATCAGACCATTGGTCCATAAGAACATAGGAAGAGCCAGGCTGGGCCGGACCAAAGGTTGAGCATTCTGTTCACACTGTTGCCAACCAGCTGTTGACCAGGAACCCACAAGCAGGACATGAGTGCAACAGCACCCTCCTGCCTTGATCAGATTTGGAGCAGTTCTGAGCTGCTCCTCCCCACCCACCCGCCTAGGAAAGCCAGTGCAAGCCTGGGCAAGAGTCCAGGTGAGTCCATTGAACTCACTGGCCTCACCTCCCTCCCCGCCCTCCCTGGTCACCTGCTGCCACCAAAACTTACCTGTAAATGGCATATGGCCACAGTAATTTGAGCTTATAGATATAGTAAAATCAGAGTGCCACCTTGACCTTAACTTTAAATCATGGCTTGT
This sequence comes from Elgaria multicarinata webbii, assembly GCF_023053635.1. Classification (NCBI taxonomy): domain Eukaryota; kingdom Metazoa; phylum Chordata; class Lepidosauria; order Squamata; family Anguidae; genus Elgaria; species Elgaria multicarinata. The sequence goes on from NC_086172.1 coordinate 98,043,623, forward strand.
CTCTCCTGGCAGTGGTGGCTCTGGGTTGGGGGAAGGGGTCTGGGAAGAGGGGGGCAAGGGGTCTGGGAGCAGGGAATGTGGAGTTGGGAGTCCCATGAACTTCTGGTTGGCCTTGCAGCTAGCACCCAAGAACCTGCAAGGCTGACTTACTTTGGAGGTGGGATCTTCCTTTGGCTTTGGAGACGATGTGAGGCAGGCACCCCCGAAATGCCCTGAGTTGAATTGGGGCCATTTTGGAAGTGAGTTGTTGGGTTATGCACAGCCCTACAAAAATGTGCATTTCATCTGTAGGATGAAGCATGAAAATCTGCATTTTTGGGGAGGGGAATTTGTGTATTTTTCCAAGTGCAACTTTGCACAGATTTGCTAGTTCTGGGGTCTGTTAATCATTGGGTCTAATAAGAAGACCACAAGTAAAAAAAATGCAATACACGACTTATCCTCAACAGTAGAGTGACCATATGAAAAGGAGGACAGGGCTCCTGTGGCTTTGACAGTTGTATAGAAAAGGGAAGTTCAGCACGTGTCATTTGTATATATGGAAAACCTGGTGAAATTTCCTCTTCATCACAATAGTTAAAGCTGCAGGTGCCCTACCCTTTTTAAAATCTGGTCACAGTATAGCTGCAGTATAGCTCCTGCAGCTTTAACTGGTGTGATGAAGAGGAAATTTCACCAGGTTCTCCATATATACACATGACACCTGCTGAAATTCCCTTTTCTATGCAACTGTTAAAGATACAGGAGCCCTTTCCTCCTTTTCACATGGCCACCCTACTCAACAGTCCAAGCAAAACCAAGAGGTTCATCCATTCCTAGCATGGGGTGAGTGCTTTTCACCACTCATCTGAAGCTGACTTCACACATGAAGAGTTTTAACATGGTGGGAACTGTGTTGTATTTCCCTTCGTTGAGGTCAGGACTGAACAAGAGAAGCTGTTTAAACAGCTTTGAAATAACGTATTGAATGGAGTTGTATGGACAAAACTCAGCAGTGTGATAACTTAGCTTTCAAATACAATGTTTGTGACAGAAGATTTGTGAAGAATATTCTGTAGACCAATATAAGAATCGCAGAGGCATCCTGGCTTTCTCAAAATACTTCACAAAGTCTTAACAGAGTCTCTTATGATATAATCTTATAAATTGAAACAAGAGCACAAGACACATATGACCAGGCTTATTAAATGCACAACACAAGCAAAGGGAGAAGGGGACAGGGGTGGTGAAGGCCTCACAGCAAAGCAGTCACTCAACAACCACCTGAATTTCTCTTCCCTCTAGATATTACTCACCCTTGGCCTTTCTTCTTCATCCCTATATGGCTAACAGTGACTGATACTGCTAGTACTAATAATACTAACAATGTTGAGAAGTCCACTAGGGCAGGATCTACACTACTGCTTTAAAACAGTTTATAACAGTAGTGACAACTGTTGGGGCCCAGGACAAACTCCCTATACAGTCTTCAAAATGTTTTCAAAGTGTCATATCCTGTTTGGTGACCATCTGGCCTAGGTTGCCATGCAGTGGAGCTGTCATGTGCATTGTTTAGAATGGGTCCTGACGTCGGGTTTATAGTGCTAATGTTGCAAAGAGGACATGCTTTGCATCCAGCCTTGTCCTTGTGCCCTTTCACAGGGTTCTTCTAATGCTTAGCCAGGGCTGGCGCTACCATTAGGCCAACTAGGCAGCAGCCTAGGGAGCAGACTTCAGAGGGGCACAGTACTGCCCTTTAAGGGTCACAGTTTTATACAAATTAGCTGTTTTAAGAAAAAAACACAATAAAAGGAAAATGTAATAGTTCAGAAACTCTTCTTGAACAGCTGAATCAAAGTTGGCGATTTTGGGGGTGCGGGGTGCAAGTAGCACGCCTTGCCTAGGGTGCAAAATAGTCTGGCACCAGCAGCTAGCCCTTGATGATGCATCATTGTGAATCTAAGAACCCTGAGTTCCTGCATAAAAACCTTATTAAGCAATTGCATACAGCAGCAAAGGTGCTCTTGTAGTCTGTAAATTACTAGGCATACTGATGGAACTATATATATTATTTATTATTTGATTTATTTGATTTGTTCTTAAATTTCCTATAACTTTCTTATAGGAACTTTAAGAAACAAATAGATAAAAATTTGGTTAACATAACAACAACAACACATTATAAAAACAGACAAAATGAGTACAATAGACAAAATAAAATCAGAATATATATATAATATATATATGTAAAATTTCATTCTAAACAGTATTAAATTGTTTAAATTTGAGGGACCATATTCAGTAGGTGCAACAAGCAAAAATCCGTATTAAAAAAGAAAATCGGAGGGGTAACTGTATCTGTCTGTTGCAGCAAAATGTGGCACCTTCAAGACTAATACATTTATTCTGGCAAAAGCTTCTGTGAACACTGCATCTTGTGAAGTGGACCATGTCCATGAAAGTTGAAGCCAGAATAAATTTGTTAGTCTTTAAGTGACCACAGGATTCTGTGCTGTATTTTTAGATGCTATGGCACCATGATTGTTTTTGTTTATCTCCTGTGTGGAAGCCTTTCAAGCTTATGATCCCATTTCAACCAGATATAGATTTTTTCCCCTGACTTTTAATACAGCTACGTAAGTGACACACTCAGCTTACTCTTAGGTGGTTTTGCCCTAAATTATATCAGAAGCATTGCATCCCAAGGAACTTAATTAGTGAGTTTCCATTGTTGCATTATCACGTGTGTTCTTCCTCTTTGTTGCTTGCATTTTTAAATTTATTTCACAATAAAAGTATTTTGAAAATCAAACACATTTTTAAGGCACAAACACACATTGTATTGAGAGAAGCCAAAGTTAAAACATAAGTTTGGGAAAGGGTGTGATGTATGCATTATTCCAGGAAATGTAGTGTCTTCGGATTTGATTCACAAATTTAGAAATCCTATTATATGGCGACTCTAAAAATACTTCCTGGATTTTCTGATTTCTCAGTCATAGCTTGTTTCCTTTTCTGTCCCAAAATTCTCATGGGGAAAATGTCTGGATGTGAGCCTATAAATAGTTAAGTGCACTGTGTGCCGCCTAAATAAATAAGAATGAATTTTGAAGGACGATGAAGAAAGATACAGAACAGGAATCTTATTGTGCTTAAGGCATCTTCTAACAATGCATCTTCTAGCAAAGGTGTCAAAGTTTGTAGGCCCGTTATGCTAAATATATGAATCTCTTTGCCAAAGTCTGAGCCCAGCTGATTAAAAGGTCTCTCTCAGTATCATCACTGGTACAAGAAATGTGGGACATGTGGTTTCCAGGACAAGTGATATAAGTACCCAGATGTCTTTGTAAACTACATTTCCCGGGTGCCTGGGATGCTACCATTTCAGCTTTCTAGATGCCAGACAGAGAGGAATGGAGACCTCCTTCCTTGTTGGTGCCATGCATAGGCACGTGCAAGAGGTGTGCCACATGTGCCCAGAGACACCCTAATATCTTAAGCAATAAGCACCATATTGAGGGGACCATTGAGTAGGGATTCAGAGGGGGATCGAGATGCAGCGAGAACAGTCATCTGGCTGCTCCGCTGCTGCTGCCACCAACAGCAGGAGCAAAAAGGAACCACTCTGCTGAGAGCCTCTCTGCCGGGGTCCACACTTCAAAGATGCCAGAAGGATGGACCCCAAAGGCTAATATCGCCTCATAAGGCCCTCCTCTGGCTAGTGTCCCCAGAAAGCCCCACCAATGCTGGACCCTCCCATAGTCAGGCAAGCTAAACACAGAGTAGGCCATCATTGTTTACAGTGTTTAATAAATAAATGAATAAAAATAATGTCCTTTATGACGGAGTAATCAATAAATGCCTTTTTTTTTAAAAAAAATCCCTGGGTGCATAAAATACCTGATCATAGATTCTATGATCCGCATCCCACCAATGCAACATTTACATTATGATGGGACAAGGGAGAGGGCTTTCTCTGTGGTGGCACCCCGACTGTGGAATGCCCTCCCCTTGGAGGCCTGATTGGTGCCAACACTGATTTCATTTCGATGCCAAGTAAAAACTTGGCTTTTTAACAAAGCCTTTGATGGTTAAACTCACTGGCACATTGTTTTAACTGCATCTATTGCTTTTAAATTATATATTGTTTTAACTTGGATTATGGTTTAATTTGTTTTTAACTGTGTATATTTATTGTTTTATACTGTATGTTTTTATCTGTATGCCGCCCTGAGATCTTAGTGATATATTTTAAATAAATAAATAAATAAATAGAATAGTAGAGTTGGAAGGGGCCTATAAGGCCATCGAGTCCAACCCCCTGCTCAGTGCAGGAAACCATCCTAAAGCATACCTGACAGATGGTTGTCCAGCTGCTTCTTGAATGCCTCTAGTGTGGGAAGCTCACAACCTCCCTAGGTAACTGGTTCCATTGTCGTACTGCTCTAACAGTCAGAAAGTTTTTCCTGATGTCCAGCCGGAATCTGCCTTTCTGTAACTTGAACCCATTATTCCATGTCCTGCACTCTGGGAGGATCGAGAAGAGATCCTGGCTCTCCTCTGTGTGACAAAATACTTTTAAGTATTTGAAGAGTGCTATCATGTCTCCCCTCAATCTTTTCTTCTCCAGGCTAAACATGTCCAGTTCTTTCAGTCTCTCTTCAAAGGGCTTTGTTTCCAGACCCCTGATCATCCTGGTTGGGTGGAATGCCTGATCATCGTGATGGAACCCCTCTCTCGACATGAACCTACTCGTACACTATGCTCAATGTCTAAGGTCCTCCTCTGGGTGCCTACTCCGAGAGAAGCTCTGAGGTTCGCGGTGGCCCCCCAGTTATGGAACAATCTCCCCAATGAGGCTCATGTGGCGCCAACATTGTTATATTTTTGGAATAGTTGTTTTAAATAGATATTGTTTGTCTTGGTATGTAATCTGTTTTTATGCTTTTTATGGTTTTAAAATTTGTATATCGGTTTTTAATGTTCTGTTCTGATGGAGGTGTGATGGGAACTTGATTGTATCTGTCTTGTTCTTTGCATGATCCACAAAGAGGGAAGGAGGCGGAGCATGCAAAGGAGAAGTGGCTGAGTCCCCTTTGTTTTTCAGACAGAGGAGCAAAGGGAACTCAGCTGCTTCCTTCACCCCACCTCTTCTTCACATTACAAGAAAGAGGCAGAGTGGCCAAATCCGAAGGGCACTTGCCCACATGCGGGAAGAGTGGCTACTTTCTCCAGTGCAGCTGGCCTCAACACCACCACTCCTCACACCACTATAAGGTTGGTCTTCGTAATTAGTTCTCTGTAATTATAGCTGGAGTAGGATCCTATAGCTGTAAGTCTGTATGTCAAAGTGGTTGCATATCTGAAGACATTTCTTTTAAAGCAACTGCAGGTTCTTCGCTCCAGCTTCATGCCACGCTGTCTAGTAGAATTTGCATCTTGACATTTCCAAGTGAGTTTCTAAGGCAGCCTTAACTAGCTATGCTGCTTACTCCTAGTCTCAAGAGTGATTTAATGATGCTGTTCATTTTCCGTTTCCCAGCACTGCCATTTTGAATGCCTGCTCAAGCATCTTACATGGGAGAACTTAAAGTGAAGGATGAACTAAGGACCTCAGCGAGTCACAGCCCAACAGGTAATTGCGTGGTGCACATTTCACTAGTCAGGGCTTCAAGTTGGGGCTTTAGTGGCACCTCAGTACTCTGCTATGCCCAGAGGAATGACAGAGACAACAATTATGGTGATAGGTTGCTGATGAGTGTGTCTAATCCTTTTCCAAGTAACATATAAACCTGCCTATAAGTTCAATGACAAGATTCAACATGTAGCTGTGAGACATTAAGACGCAGCCATAATGGTGCATTTACAATCATAACCTGCCAGATAATTGAATGTATGTCAGGCAGAGGTAATGTGAGTGCAAATGAAGCCAGGAAGGTAATTTTTAATCAGAGATGATTTGCAGGTTGATTACAGCCTGTGTTCCTGTTGAGGCGCTTGTGCAGGAGAGGATATTGCATCACTGACCATTCTGGAAATGAGTTATTGCTAAATACTAAAACAGGTTTAGGAAAGTCCTAGGTAGTTTATCCCTTAATTTGGGTTTGCTCAACTTACGTTGAGATCCAAATGATATTTATTTCGTTGGAAGTAGGGGTAGACAAATCTGTCTATTTCTAATCCATTTCAGATTTTCAAGTATTCCATCATAAGCCACATCAGTCCGCAATGTTAAAAAACAAAACAAAAATTGAAGTGAACTAGTAGCCATTGAAAGCCTTCTTTTCCAGGAATTTATCTACTCCCTTTTAAAGTCATCCAAATTTGTATCCATCACTACGTCTTGTGGTGGCAAATTCCATAGTTTAGCTATGCACTGTGTGAAGAAGTACTTCAGTTAATGCAGCCTGGGGATATAGATCAAGTGGTTGGAGGGGTGTGGCTGACTACGTATATCCTTGTTGCTTGCCCATCTTGGCTATTAAGTAGCCATAAGGACTAACTGGATGGGTCCAAGATGTAGTTAATGCTTCCTTGGTGATGCCAGTTGTCTTGAAAGATGTAGTTATGCATTCACTTCTTAAGAAATCCTCTTCAGACTCAGGTGACCAACAGCTATCTTCACTACTGCTTTATATTTATTTATTTATTAAATTTATATACCGCCCCATAGCTGAAGCTCTCTGGGCGGGGGCACACTGAGTGTCACATCTAGCTTGGCCCTTTGTACACTAGGGAAATAAGTGATAACTGGGGTAACAGAGATGGCTCTACCATTGGGCAGGATGAAGCAACCAGGTGGCAATTGTTGGGAGTGGCAGCAATGCCAGCCCTCAACTGTTTTCCCTGAACCCCCACTCATGGTGTTCCCTTCTGTTGGAGGACAGAACTGCAAGTGCTATGCAGCTTCTTCTGCACCCCCTAACTTGGCCTGTTGCCCTCAGGTATGGTAGAGGATGTGAGCCCATCACCACTACTGAGGCAATATTCTACTGTCAGTGCAGTCAGCTTCCAAACATGGAATTCCAAATGGGGGAGAAGGGTGCCATCTTGTCCTCATCTCAGGCAGCAAAATGTCTTTGGCTGGTCCGGGGGGAGGGGGGCTCAACATTAACTACCTGTGGTTATGCTCACAGGACTCCTTAAAATCACATGCACACACACAGAGGGAGAGGGAGAGAGAGAGATCCTGAGCATGGGTTAGTTTGGAAAAGTTTTATTTCGTTTATTAGCAATTGAACATTTTTGCACAGGGATGTTTGTACACCACATCTGCTGAGGCTCTGAAACTGGAATAGGTTAATGGATACATTGGGTGGATAGAGTGCTTTTTACTCACAAAGCTTCACAAATGTTCATTTGTTTATTTGGACAGAGTAATTGGAAGCTTTTGGCTATTTTAGGCCAGAAACATAATAACGGCTCTGTGACGTGAACGTATGGAAATGTTTTTAATTGATGTTATTTTGCTACTTAGGCATATTGTTTATTGCATGGTCTTTAACCAGGTTGTACTTGGAAATGGATTTTTAAGCCTAATTAGCTCATTTTTGCTAGCTAATAAGGTTTTTTTTTTAAAAAAAAACAATATCTGGGAGTAAATGTGTGGTTTCCAAAGTCATCTGCAGACAAGCAGAGCTGATTGGGAATTTAATACCATAACAGTGTTTTCACCAATAACACAATTTTGAGGAAACCTTTATTTGCTAATTGGAATTTTTTAATTTGATTTTTAAATTCCATCCTTACCTGAATGACCCAGGCAGTTAACAATGCCAAAGCAGTAACCAAATATTTAAACATATTTGTATGAAAGTTAGCCATAAGGAACCACCTGCTTATCCACAACCACAACACATTTGCCTGAGAAAAATGTCTTTTGCATTGGTTCTGGAACATACTTAGAGTAGGTCCATTCTGCTAAGTTTTTCCATGAGATCATAGACACAGGTATGCAATTATGTGGAGAAATGTTAAGGTTGTACCTGTTCACATTCAGATAATGTGTTAGTTCCAGACTAACACTAGTCACAATTAGTTCCCACTGAAATCAATGGAATCCATGAAATCAATATCCAGATTTACTCAGAAGTAAATTGCACTGTATTCAGAGCTCACTTCCGGGTAAGGGCACATAGAAATGCTGCACCGTGTTATGCATATCTATTCAGAAGTACATCTCATTGTTTTCAGGTAAGTGTGTAAAGGACTGCAGTTTTACTTCGTCATGGTTAATTCTTCATACTGATGTCAAGAGACCTTAGTGCAAATAACTGGATCCAACCGTATCTATTTAAAATAAGCAATACCACTGAAGAAATTAGCTAGACATCTAGATGTCTAGAGATGGGTCTCTAGACATCTACTTGTATGGGAATTTAATAATAGAGATTTTTTTTTAATTAGGCCATTTGCTTTTTCATGGTTTAAATCACCTCCACACCCCAATGTCAGGTTATGACTTGTTAAAATGTCACACTTCTTTTCCTCAGTCTTGACTCAAGTTATCAGCATTCTGTTTTAAAAATACTTTTTCAGTCACCTTGCCTCATGTGAATACTGTTGCAGCCAATATATCATTAATGCGTTGTAAGCTCCTGTGACTGTGTTCAATCATTGCTCTTAGAAAAGTTTGTAACTGTAAGCAGATGGGCTGCTGCCATCTTTTTCATTTTTATTGTTGTTGCATTCTTATATTTGTTATGGTCGAAGGTATGTTTTGTTGTCATTGTTAATCACCACGAGCACTTTCAGTGGAATGGCAAATAAAAATATGTATGATAATAAATGGATGAATAGATAATAAACTGTGCCATAATTACATAGAGCCCAATCTCAGCACTTATGATGGAGTCCTATGAAGTAATTTCAACAGAGATTTCAACACTGATTTTGGATTACTTCCCAGATATTTAATCTGACCAGCCCCATATTTCCCACATAGCTACTTATTTATTCAATTATTCATTAACAGTATTTGTAGACCTCCCGATAACTGGCATTTCCTGAGCAGTTAACAATAAAATGTAAAACCGTGAAAATTAAAACAAGTGAAAAACAAAAATGGAATTAATTCCCCCCCCCCACATAAATCCAGCAGCAAAACATTAAGATAGCAGTGTTATAGCAGTAAAAGGTACTAAGATGAAAATACCCCAACAACCCTGAGAAACTAAAAAGGCCTTCACTTGGTGCCCTGAAAGCTATCATGTAGGTACCAGGTGAGCCTCTCTGGAGATAGCATTTCACAACCACAGTGCCACCACTGAAAAGGCCATCTGCCCAGTGGCCACACACCTCACTTCATATGGTGGGGACACAAGGAGATGGGTCTCATAAGATGGTCTTAAGGTCCTAATAGGTATATATGGCAGGCAATGCTCCTTTAGGTAACATGGCCCCAAGCCATTTAGGGCTTTAAAGGTTAATTATTACCAGGATGTTGAATTTGCCCTGGAAATGGATTGGTTGCTAGTGCAGATGGAGGATTGGTGTAATATGATTATATCAGCAAGTCCCAGTTAATGGTCTGGCTGTCCAATTTTGGATTAGCTGAAGTTTCCAAGCCATTTTCAAGGACAGCCCCCCCCCCCATAGAACACATTGCTGTAATCCAAACAAGATGCTACCAGAGCATGGATAAGTGAAACAAGCCTACCTCTGTCTAGATAAGGTTGCAGTTGGTATATCAGCCTAACTGATAAAAAGTTCTTCATGCCACTGAGGCTTCCTGTGCCTTCAGTAACAATGCTAAATCTAACACAAACCAAACTGCAACCTGATCTGGAGTGCAACCCTCTCCAGATTAGGTTGAACACAGACAGGCAGGCAAAGTACCTACTAGTAGCACTTCTATCTTATCTGCATTGGATCTCAGTTTTCTCCTCCAGACCATTACTGCTTCATCTGGATTAGATGAAAAGGAGAGAGAGAATTGTGTGTCATCCACGTATTGGTCACACCTCAGTCCCCATCTCTAGATAATCGCTCTCAGCAGCTTCATATAGAGGTTAAATAGCATGGGGGATAAAATAGAGTTCTGTGGAAACCCTTAGCACAACTCCCAAAGACTAGAGAAATAATCCCTCAGCACCATCTCCTGGAATCAACTATCCAAGTAGAACCACTGCAGTGTCTCCGATCCTCAACTCAGACGTCTATCCAGAAGGATACCATGGTCAATGATATCAAAAAGGCCCTGAGTGGTGCTAGAGAGTCAACATTGATGCAAATCCCCCTGTCACTCTTACAGCAAAGATAATCTGATAGTCTGTTTCCATTCCAAACCCAGGTCTGAAGCCCAATTGAAACAGATCTAGAAAATCAGTTTCATTCAAGTGTGACTGGAGTTGGCCAGCAGCCCTCCACTTAAATGCCTTGCTCAGGAAGGGGATGTTAGCCAGAAGCCGATAGTAGTTCACATGTTCAGGGCCCAGGTTAGGTTTCTTCAGGAGCAGTCTAGTTCTCAGCCTTTTTGAAATGGGTGGTGCCATTCCCTCTTTCAAGGAGGAATTTACAACCTCCTTTATCCAGCAAGAAAACCTTTCCCTATTAGATGTAATAATACATGAAAGGTAAGCATACAGGTGGTTGACCAGACCTGCCAAGGCACCTTGTCCACACCCTCAGACTTCAGTAACTGAAACTCATCCAATAAAGCACTATTAGACAAAACTCTGAACATCTCCACTGATGGAACGGCAATCTGGAGTAACCATGGAGTTTATCTTAAATGGATAAGAACAAATTTATCTATGTTATGACATTCCATTTAAAATCTTAACAGTTCGATCCATCATATTCCCTTCCCCTTTCTCACAGACAAAATTCCACATGAATCATGAGCTGGTAGTATTTTCTAGGTGTTCCTTCCATGAATTTAAACTGAACGCATACAAAATTCTTCTTTGCCTGGGCAATGTTAGAACCACATGCTCTCCACTTTTGCATCTTTTGATCACTTCCTAAAGACTACCATCTGGGTTTTATTCATGATTTAAAACCAATTGCTCCCATTTACAGAAGCCACAAAAGTTACTGGTAATCCCTGTAAACCTGAGAGCTTCGGCTATTGGGCGGTATAAAAATGTAATAAATAAATGAATAAAATAAATAAATAAAACCTGTTTGTGTCATTAAGGCATAAAGCAACAATTAGAGATTGGGACCAGGACATATTGCAGACCCTGCAGGTCTTCTATTACATTGTTGAGATAGAAAATAAATAGGAAGCCAGTCAAAAGGTATCTGTAAATCCTCTTGTGATTGTTATTTTACATCCACTCTAACCTGCAATTCAATATTTGTGTACAGGGTCTTAACAAGGATTAATAACAGCCTATTTGTGTTACCGTTCAGAAGCTTTACCCAAAGCCATTTCCTATCACCATATCAAACACTGCTCTTAAATCTACACATTTTGCACATCATTTTTGATGTAATTTTTTTACACATACTTTTAAATCAATGACCCCAAACAAAACACAAAAGCTTCTATTCTTATGAATGCTTGCTTGTTCTTTTAGTATTATTTGATAATCTTCTACGAAGTCATAAGAACATAAAATCATAAGAACATAAGTCCAAAACCATCAACATCAGAACATTCTTTATCATGTGAAAGAAAATGAGAGGCTGTAATGTCTATTAGGTATGAGTAACCAGTATTCCATTTAATAATGAAAATCATTTAAACAATGTGAGTATATACACATTATTGTACAATAATGATAAGAATCAAAATGGTATCCACCTGGTTTTTCTCCATGATGCAGTGAATGATCAGGTCATCCATAATTTGCTAGGCTAAAAGCTAATAACCATAAGAAAAGTTAGTGTGAAATGAGTGATAAGTGTGGTGCACCAGCAGCTTCTATGATTATGTCCATTACTATCACCTAGTATTGTGGCTAGTTAAAAGAGCTCTGTAGAGATTGAGAAGTTTATATCTCCACTGCCATCCCTTCCACTTCTTGGTCGTTATTTACAGCTAGGTCTTCTCCAATTTCTCCCTCTTCCAATTAGATCCTTCCTTTCCAGGAGACCTCTGGTGATAAATAAGTAGTGGAGGCTAGTGGCTCTGTTTTCAGTGGGACTGTGAATCCACTCTGGATTTTGGTCAGAACCAGCCATAACTCTAAAGAAGCTATCCAGAATGCTGAACCCTATCCCCCAAATAGTTTCAGCATCTTGGTGATTCTTCAACTCTTTTGGCCTCCCACTGGGATCATGGCTCTAGAAGTCTGAGGTGTGAAGAGGAAGAATTGGAGATCAATTCAGGGTTTGAGAGTTAGCCCGAGGAGTTATTGGGTGGACCAGTCAAGATATCCAGAAGATAGGTATTTCAGGCTGCCTTAGAACTATAGCAGGCTCTTTCAGGCCTCAGTTGTACTGGGATTCTCCAAAGGGTCCCACACCTTGTCCTCATAGGACTTATCCCTCAGGTTCTGGTTGGGTGGAATCCTGACAGATTACAAGTGCTGGAAAACATGTAGCTGTGATAAAAGGTGAGTGTTAGCTCCTTACATGTAGATCTGAGTTCATGCTAACCTTTCTCTAGATAGCTGCGAACCCACATGCAAGAGTGTCTGGAAAATGTTGGCAGCATGAACTCACCCAAGCTCAAAGGTTTGAAGATAATTTAGGGGAAATGATCCAACAGTGATCATTTCACTATACATAGAATAGTAGAGTTGGAAGGGGCCTACAAGGCCCTCAAGTCCAAGCCCCTGATCAATGAAGGAATTCATATTAAAGCATACCTGACAGGTGGCTGTCCAGCTGCAACTTGAATGCCTCTAGTTTTACTCTACCCAGTGCCTGTTTACCCTACCCTGTGCCTGTTTGCATTCTCTTCCCCTCCTTATTGTTTTATTATGATTTTATTAGAATGTAAGCCTATGCGGCAGGGCCTTGCTATTTACTGTTTTACTCTGTACAGCACCATGTACATTGATGGTGCTATATAAATAAATAAATAAATAAATAAATAATAATAATAATAATGTGGGAGAGCCCATGACCTCCCTAGGTAATTGGTTCCATTATTGTACTGCTCTAACACTCATGAAGTTTTTCCTGATGTCAAGCCAGAATCTGGCTTCCTGTAACTTGAGCACATTATTCTGTGTCCTGCATTGTGGGATGATAGAGAAGAGACCCTGGCCCTCCTCTGTGTGGCAACCTTTCAAGTCCTTGAGGAGTGCTATCATGCTACCATGGTTTGGACTTTTAATATGTAGGGAACATTCAAGAAGCAGCAGTAGCTGATTTGAGCTAACCATTGATGTCATGATAAAATAAGAGAGACAGGCAACAAGTGTATGTAGCTTAGAGAGCAAAGTGTTTGGCACCTGGAAACCAGGGTATAAGTAACTTCTTCATTATGCTTTCAGTTAGTAGCATTGGGCAATACAATATCTCAGGTCTCCATGAAAATAGTAGGCTGTTTAAATAACCAATGAAATATAGTTACTATTTTTTGTTCTTTGTTTTGTATTTTACAAGAACTTTATAGATAGCAAGAGCTCATTGCAGTGCTGTTGATCAATTCATACAAAGGTATGAAAATATGTGCTTCTTTTAGTGGAATTCTACCTTCTGCCATGTCTCCTTCTTCTTGGTGTTGCAAGTGACAATATTGTATGCCATGGGCTGGATTCAGATTTAGCCATATTTAGGGAAGACCCATTGAAATCAATGGGACATAACTTAGTCCTGACCAACATAAACCCCATTGATTTCAATGGGTCTACTCTATGCATAACAAAAGCTTACCTTTGTGACCTAGAGTTTTCTTCCTAGGGCCAAGATGAGTCCTCTTCCTCAGTGATAGACACACCTGTGTGAGCCAGTCATCAAGGAGAACAGGAGAATGGAAGGACAGCTATATTTACCCAGCAGAGTAAAGTAGTACTTGGCTAATTATCTGACACTGTGTCTTCCACAGAACAAGAAACACTCTTGAAGAAAGTTACACAACAGGGATAGATCTTTATTGCAACCGGCTGACCCATTTTATTCTTCCAATATGAAATGTACTATGATGTGCCCAATGAACATTGCCCAGTAGTCACTATTCACTTCTGAGCATATCTTTGCAAAATGTATCCCTGGGCACTAGTCTGGGGGTGGAGGAGCATGCAAGCCAGCAAGTACATCAGAACTGAGCCAGAATGGAAAGAACACACAAAAGCAAGTAGAAAATGTGATCTTGGAGGCAGCCAGGCATACTGCTGGCATCAGTACTGGCTAGGTCTGTGGGCAGCAAGCTGTGCTCTGTTGTGTTGGCAGGCTGGATGAGCACACAAGGCATATGGCTTCTAGAGGAAAACATCCCTTGTGGCTGCCTATGTTCCATAGACCAGCTAAGGGTTTAAACTGAACTGGCACCATGACAGGTAACTGTGTAGGAGGCAACAGCACTAATCATGATCTGGCTTTGTAGCAAGAAGTTCAGAGAAAAACAAAATAAAGTTAACAGCATTCAGGAGTCACACAAGGTCTGAAAGCCAGGAAGACAATTTCCAAGATCCCATTTCTTTTTTGGGGGTGGGGGGTTGTCAACATTCTACTTGGCAAGATTCTTCTGCCTTTAAGAGTTGAGTGTTAAGCAGAACTCCAGGCGATGATGTGAAGAAGACGTGAAGGGGCCTACTCAATTTGTGCTTGTCCCATGGCTGTTAAAGGCACAGTTGTGTGCATGACACAAACACAAAAAAGGTGCAAGTGCCATGCAGCCCGTTTGCTTGCCCTTTTAGTATTCTAAGTTTTCTTTCTGTCATCCTTGGCAAGCTGTTTGGTGAACTAGCATGGTGGCATTTTGTGATGATGAAGGAAGAATGACACATTAAGGAGGATAGCAGGCAAGGACCAGTTTGAGATCAAGAGGGATTGGCAAGAACTCCCAACAATGGTGAGAATGGGAAGTGTAGCCTCTCTAGGCCCAAGGAATCATCAAATTCAGCCAACGATAAAGCAGCCATGATGGACTGAAATGGATGACAGCAATGGAAAAATCCAGCTCTGTGCAAGCTACTTGCATGAGGCAACGTGACAGCCAGTTTGAGATCATGGCAGCTGGTTCAATGATCAGGATGAGAAAAATGTCGTGCTTGAGAAGAAGTTGAGAAGAACATCATCAGGTGGCCCAGCAGATGGCGAAATCATGATCTACTTTGCTTGTTTTGAAAAGATGTTTATAAAAATGCATCAATGTGATTTGCATGACAATAGGAAGATTATAATTATACTTTGACCTTGGAAGATTTTGGCATATATGGAAAGTGGGAAAGTTCTGGTGTTCACCTACGGGCCTAGTTGCAGTCATTAGAATACATTAACATTATAAGAAGGATCCACATACTTCACCTTCATTTCTCCTGTCTGTACTATTTTAAATAGTACAGGGGTTTAGTCCTGTTGTATTCCCTCCCTCCTCCCTCTTCCTTCCCTCCTTCCTTCCTTCCTTCCTTTGCTGTTTCACTTCCTGCCCTGATGGTGATGGAAGAATCCTTGGACCCATTGACCTGCTGCATTGGATTGGTAGCTATGAATTTAATGTTAACATGCTATGCTGTTAGACTAAATAGGAAATTTAGAGAGTGCCTTAAAAAAAAAAAAAAAAGCAGACTCGGGGAGGTTTTAATTAGAGAGGTGCTGTTTAGGGCCTGACAATATAGGTCCTGATTTCATTCTCATTGCTTTTATTAGTTGTTTCTTTTTTTGTATCCACATGCCATTATTATAATGATTTCAATATTCATATTGTAACAGTATAAAGTGTTCACTGTTTCTATATGCTGTTATTACATTGCACTGCCCAGATGGAATTTCCATTATGTTTTTGTGCCTATAGTATTATTTCTCTACTGGTCCTGCATTCAGTGTCAAGTATAAACTGTTTAATACATTTCATTTACAGTCTTGGGGGGAATCCACACGTCGTACCGAGACCGCTTCTAAGCGACCCCAGTGCGACGTGAAAGCGATCGTGTAACTTGCCTTTGGAAGAGCCGAGGAAGAGGCGTCCTTGCCGCCGCCGCCACCCACAGACCTCCTCACCGGCCAGTGAGGAGAGCTCGGCTGACGAAGGTGGGGTGGAGAGGGGAAGAAGCTCTCCACCCCGCCTTCTTCCCCCGAGCTCTCCATCCCAGCCGGTGAGGAGGTCTGTGGGTGGCGGCAAGGACGCCTCTTCCTCGGCTCTTCCAAAGGCAAGTTACATGATCGCTTTCACGTCGCACTGGGGTCGCTTAGAAGCGGTCTCGGTACGACGTGTGGATTCCCCCTTGAGTTCATGAACTTTGTAACTGGTGGAATGCAATTTCTAGCCCTGATTTTCAGAAAGTTCTCCAGCCCTCCGAACACAGAAAACTGCCTTATATCGAGTCTGACTGATCATCTAGTCCAGCTTTGTCTCCTCTGGTTGGAATAGGGGCAGCCCAAGACATTTGGCTGCCTGAGACAGAACAGCAAATGGCACCCATCACTACCTAAGTCAAGGTGCATAGTATCCAAAAGTCAGCAAAGTTATTTTGGCACATGAGGTTAAAAATCCTACAAGCTCCTCTTCCCCATCGCTGCCAGTGAAAATGCACTAAAACCAAATAAAGCACACAATCCTATGCATATTTAGACTGGGGCATGCTGCGAGTTTTCAGCCTTTTTCCTGCCTAAGCATCCATAGGTTTGTGCCTTAAATAACTAACATTTTTCTGCCCTAAATCTTCACTCTGCCTTGGGGCTGGCCTTTGATTGGCAGTATCTCTAAAGGGACCGATCTTTCCACCACCTGCTGCCTGATGATTTTAGCTAGAGATTCCAGGGATGGAACCTGACAGGTGCTCCACCACTGAGCTCTAGCCTCTCTGCTTATTTTTGTTAATATTGATCATAGTACAAGGCATAGGTACAGTGCTGGCCCTCCCAAGCAGGGTGAAGCAGTTGCCTCAGGAGGCAGAAGCGGGTAGCAAGGTGTTGGAGGACAGAGCTGGGTGCCTCATGGTCTGTCCTATGCTCCCTAAGCTAACCTGCCAGTGGCGGCACGGGGGTGGGCAAGCATTCCCCAAACAAGGAGCTTGCCACCCCAGCTGCTGGCAGAGCCAGCTTTACCAGGAGAGCTCACCCAGACAAGGCAGCCTCAGCTAGGCACAGCAACAGTTAGCCTTCCTGAAGCCCGGTGTCCGCACTGTCACCTCCTCCTAGTTTTACCCTACCCTGTGCCTGTTTGGTGCATTCTCTTCCCCTCCTTATTGTTTTATTATGATTTTATTAGAATGTAAGCCTATGCGGCAGGGTCTTGCTATTTACTGTTTTACTCTGTACAGCACCATGTACATTGATGGTGCTATATAAAATAATAATAATAATAATAATAATAATAATAATAATAAGAAGAAGAAGAAGAAGAAGAAGAAGAAGAAGAAGAAGAAGAAGAAGAAGAAGAAGAAGAAGAAGGAGCTAGAAAGAGCCATGTGGGCCCGGCTCACAGCTGCCTTCTCAAAGGCAAAGCTCAGTTGTTTTAGAGGATTGAGGCTAGAGCAGCGCCCTGGGCAGCCTCTCCTCTTCAGCCTCTTAGAGCCCTTTCCCCTCACTCAGGATTAGGGAGCCAGGCAAGCCCAGATGCCGGTTGATTTCTGCTGACAATCACCTACACTTTCCAGGTATGGGTAATAGTATTTTTTTTTATATTCCATCATGACTTCTTAGGGCTATTAGCACTTTCCACTTACAAGCTGTATGCAGGTGTTTTTTTTTTTTAACGTTGTTACTAAATACCTGTAAGATCCCAGGCTGAAATTAGGAGTGGGGGAAGAATTTCTGGGAAGGGGATATTTAAAACTTCCCAGCCATTACTGCTCTCACACCACCACCTTGCCCCAAACCCTGCCTTTTGCCCTCACTGGGGAACATACAGAGTGGACTAGTTTAAAAGGCAGAACTTTGGGGAAAACGTTTACATTTTATATTGTAATCTGTAATGTGCTTTGTGGTTTTAATTGTTGTGAACTGACCAGAGAGTTTCATTTGTGCCAGTTTTTAGGATTTATTACACAATCCTATGCATGTTTACTCAGAAGTGAGTTACTGCCAATGGGTATTAAGAGCCCTTCTGGGCAAGGAAAAGGTTAATTGGTGTTTCCCGCCCCCCCCCCCCGCTTTCGGTTCCCCCAACAGCTGCTGGGTTCAACTGTTTGTAAATATGGCCTAGAATCCATTTTGTTTTGCTGTAATGCATCTTAGTCATATTGTGAACATGTGGTTTTAAAAACTCCTTTCTTTCCTTTTCATGGTGCAAGTTAACACATATTCCTCGCTACATTCCTTCTGTTTTATGGGGCATACTTTCTTCTTCTTAAACCTGTGATTATGTCATCTCAACTCACTCACAGCCATTGATTCTTATTTTCCTGCTGCCTCAGTTTTCCTATGTGTGAAATGGGTTTCGTGGTCTCCCATTTATTTAAATCTTGGTGAAGTAGTCTTGGCTAGAAATGCCTTTCTCTGTGTTGTGACATACCCTGGATAAATTGGGATTTTAAAAAGACACTTTAATAATACTAAAAAAAAGCCTGATCTCTGTAGGTTCTGGGAATTCAGTATGCTGCAATTATGTAACCCAAACACACACACACTTGCAGTCATTGACTTTTATTTGCCTGCTGCCTCAATTTGCCTGTGTGTGAAATGGGCTTCTTCCTTTCCCACCTCCCTTTGCTTTCAATAAGTGGGCTCTGCCATGAACTTCTTTCTCTGTGTTATTTGGGAAAGGTTTCTGGGAGGGGGGTTGATCCCTTTGGCTCTGCCTCCAGTGAAACCCCTTTCTGCCCCACCAATTAGGGTTAGGTAAATTAGGTTTGGGGTGGGGGCACTCATAACTGCATCACACTTAAAATTCCTGATGCCTAAACTTACTCTTGGCAGTTCTCCAAAATATACTCCGGCATTAGCAGCCAGAGCAGCAAGAACACAGTTGGAAGAAGTAATCTGCTTCCTTTTTCTCTCTCCTCAGGACAGTAGGCCAGGAAAAATGAGAAGGGGAGGAAAGAGTTAATCTGTACATTCTCCATGTCTTCCTTTTTTACTCCCCAGAGAATTAGGACAGGAGTGATGGGTGGGGAGAATTTACTCACAGTGCAAGTCTATCAGTGTTTCCTCTTCAATAAATCTGTACCATATTCAATACCTGTTATTTCTTTTATTGCATATTACAAAGGCAATGGATTGCAATAATGAAATATCCAGCTTCATCTTAAAAAACTTCATCTTTTGGATCTTTGGACTAGTACTTCACATGCACTGGGTTTCCTAGGTGTACAGGGCCCAGGT
The DNA here is from genome assembly GCF_023053635.1 of Elgaria multicarinata webbii. Lineage (NCBI taxonomy): Eukaryota > Metazoa > Chordata > Lepidosauria > Squamata > Anguidae > Elgaria > Elgaria multicarinata. The sequence continues at coordinate 98,062,928 of NC_086172.1, forward strand.
GTCTCAGTTTGCTCTTTCCTTACACTAAGAGTCTACCTTCCTGGTTCTGCCTGCACTGGTTCAAAAGTAATTGTTTTCTAAAGAAAGTGTTCTGTCTGTTTAATCTGTACATCAAGGAAATGCTTGTGTAATGATTCAAGCTTTTTTGAAAGCCTTTTTCCTTACAGTAATTTGAATTTGGCTAATACATGCTATATTTAAAAACAACCAACCCACCCACCCCAAAATTTATCAATATATGACTTATTTCAGAATATATGGTTAGAATGGCAGTTTTAATGTGAGATACACCATTATTTTTCTTTCAGACATCTTAACACGTGGGATACAGCCCGCCCACCTAGAAATATGCTTTGCCCCTTCTGTGCCACCCCCCTGATTTTTTTTTCTGGTGTCGCCACTGTAACCTGCTATCTTCAGGTTCAATGGAGGATGCCGTCCATCACCACAATTGAAGAAATCATCTAGTCAGTGGTTCTACATGAAATGGAAGAGGGTGCCATCTTGTTCTTTGCCTCAGGAAACAAAATGTCTTAGGCCAGTCTTGCATAGGTAGCCACTTTTTGTATATAAAACTTTTTACCTTTTTATTGTTTTCAACAACTTGGCCCTTCTAAGCAAGTGTATTTCTTTCCTTGCCAGGATCCTCCAGTGAAGAGGTATGGTTTTATAATTTATAAGAGCTGTGAGGCCTGGCTTTAGTTTATCTTTGTGAAAGGGTTATCTGGGATCAGCTGTCAAGTTGCACATCTCTCTAAAGACCTTACATAGCAGCTGGGTGTCTGTCTGACTCTTCTTTTCTGCTTCCATCCTAAATTTAAGATGGATTTATCTGAACCTATGAGTTCAGTACAACAGCATACTCTCTCTCTCTCTCTCTCTCTCTCACACACACACACACACACACACACACACACACAGAGTTTTCCACTTGGGTTTGAGATGAGTTCTGATGAAATCCTGGATCTATGGAGAAGGAATAATATTACCACACTGGGGTTTTTTTTGTTTTTGTTTTGGCTGATCCAGAAAAGACAAGAAAAAATACACAAGATCAGTTCCATCATTTTAAATCTGTTATTGAATTTTAAATATCTGCATTGCTGCTAGGTTTTATTCTGGTTTTACTTTTATACTGTAGTTTTACACTTTTGCATTTTATATTGTATTCTATGCTGTATTTTGTGATTTTAATTGTTGTGAACTGCCCCAAGAGCTTCAGCTGTTGGGCAGTATAGAAAAGTTATACATTAATTAAATAAATAAATGCATCAAATTTCTCACCAACACCAGTGTCAGAAGCTTTTAAACTACCCCTTACAGGTATAAGATGTTTGCATAATCATAGTATTCATTGCTACTGCTACCATAACATTTCTGCAAGAGTAGTTTATTCTACAGAGAAAATGTGCAGCTATTTCATGGTCATGTCTCAATTCCCTTTACTAAATTACTTCCTGCCACTGCATCCTCCTGCAGTTACCTGGAGGTAAATGCGCTGATATTTCCAACCCATAGAGTAGAAGCAAAGTGAGTAATCATGGCATGGGGAAAACAGGGAAGCCATCTTGTTTACATATGGATGTAAACCCTTGATGATGTACTGTTAGTGAAATTGCATTATTCTACCGTTTTTAACAGCTGCACAGCTCTGAGGCAGCCATGATGCTCTAAGCTTTGGAAATATATCATTACATCATCTCCCCTTGAACGTATCAACTAGATGAAGAGGCAGCAGAAAGGTGAACCACTGTGAGTGTGCAGGCACAAAGGGGTCTTGTAAATCTACAAAATGCTAATCCATAGGAATATCAGCTCCGAAGGATGTTCAAGGGTAAAAATGAAGTTGCTAGTATCCGTTGTTCAGGAATGTTGTTTCACACATGAATCTATACTTCAAGTATAGATGTATATGAGGTATGTATATACATCTAGATGTATAGAAAGTGCGTATGTTACAGTCTATGAATGGTAAATCACACAGTGGATGCCAGCACTTGCAGAACCTTCCTTGTGCATTGACTCCTGGCAGGAAAATTCTTCAAGTTTGCACCTTACAAGTTACATTTTTTGTGGAATACAATTTATCTCAGTGGACACAATCTATCCACAGTTAATCTTTACATTTCATTGAGTTCAATGGGAGCCATGTAGGTGTTGAAAATGCTGAAACAGCTGTATTGTGTCACATTTTGGGGGGAAGTGTTGGGTTGGGTCCAGATTTAGCAGACTTCCCTGTCCTCTTCTTATTCTTGCCCCTCTAGTCCCGCAAATGCTATAAATGGGAGGACATCTGAAAATTGGGCAGAGGCACCTTCCATGAGTAGAGCCATTTTGAGAACTTTCTCCCCCCCACACACACACACAACACAGCCCTCTTCCATCAAGCAGGGTCCCTTGATCCTCTTTCTAGTATTTTTGGGAGGCTGGAAGGGCTGCCATTGGGGACTGGGGTGGGGAAGTCCACTTCTGCCAGCCCAGTTGCATGTGCCTAAATTTGGGCCCAACACAATATGTGCTATATAAAAGCAAGCCCATTTGGACTGATTTGTAAATTATTTTTTCTTTTATTTTTATTTCCAGCTCGGAAAATATTAAATAGTCCAAGAATGGATGATTTCATATTCACTACTTATATTTATTTTAGTTGAAATTCTTTGGAAGGGGCACAGGAGGAGGAACTGAATTTGCAAACCCATTCTACCATACCATGATGCATGTTTTGCCATATATTTTGTCTTCAGCCAACTGAAGCAGGAGCAGAATCAGTCTCTAAAGAATTGATGGTGTGCAATAGAGAAATGCTGAGGCCATCTCCGTCCAGTTTTAGGGTTAGGAAACCATAGCATAGAGCTGCCACTTCTAAACATGTTTCTTCTACCTGATACAGTTTAAAAATTCTATTATATGTATTATGGTTGTAGCCAGAAATGCTAAATGCCCATTTGGGGAGTGAGCCAGTTAAAAGCTCCTGGAACAGAAGCAGAAGCATTCATTCTCTCTCTCTCTCTCTCTCTCTCTCTCTCTCTCTCTCTCAATCACAAGATTCCATTCTCAAAAAAGCAATTCAACTGATATCCTTGCTGTGAGGGGAAAGGTTAAAAGAGGTAGCAAATGAACAGTTTTCTGACAGTATAGGTTTCACACCAGACATGGCTGTCTTGGACCTGGTAGTGTGGTAGACCTTGGTTTTGTACATCTCTTCAGGGAGTCTCTGAAGTAATTATGATATCATTATCTTAGAGTCAACATAGAAATGTAATGAAGGATTGTGAAGGACCAAATTGATCCTTTCTCTTTACTGGTTCCCAACAGTTAACTGCACCAAATGCTCCAGAAGATTATGCAACAAACAAAACCTTGCAGTAGACATATACAAAGAAAAGTAAGTTCTTCTTACCAAGATCCCATCCTGAATCTGAAGCATGTGATGACCTGAATATAAAATCCAGTAGTATTAGATGAAGAGCAGAACTGCCAAATTTATTTAAATAGGACCATCATTTTCAAAAGGATGTGGAGCCAACCCTTCTTTTCCCCTCCAGGTGACTGCAGGACTCTTGTTCATGCAGCATCTCCAGGCAAAATTATTTTTACCTTTGCTATGTCTGTGCACGCACGCACATGTGAGGATTATAGATTAATTTTTAAAAAAACCAACTTCACATGCTCTCAGAGGAGTGGGAATTGCCTTTGAGGTGATATTCAGGGAACATAAATTCCCATCCAGGCCTTCAAAAAGGGAAGAAAAATATATTTCAGAATGCATTTTTTATTTTATTTTACTGTGCCTAGTGGTTTAAATTACACAAGAAGTAACTCCTTAACAACTGAGTGAACATCAGTTCAGAAGGATACTTGGCAGCCTTTGTAATGAAGCATGAAAAGGAAGCTGAGGAACTCTCAAGTGACAAAGTAGCTCAGAAGAAAGTTTGTACAGTAGATTTTACCTTGAATGTCTTTTGAGCTTGGGTTATGGAAAGCAATTCACTTTTTTCAAATGCGTATTTCAAAAAATGGTGCCAAATGTGTATTTAATGTACTGATAGCAGAAACTAGACATGTTAAATTCTGTTATGTCATCTGCTCTGTGGGGATAGAAAACCTTCTTCAGAAAGAGATAGTGTGTGGTTCAATTGAGATCCTGGCAGTAGACCTATTCAGAAGAATCCCCACATGTTCACTGAGTGTGAGTGCGTATGTGTATGTGTGCTGGTTTTTAGCCCAATCATGTATATATACAAGCTATGCTGTCCACTGAACTGTATACATTCAGTAAAGATATAAATGGGAGCATATGCACATTCTGCTGTATATAGATCAACACTCTGGACTAGATGAACCCTTGGTCTGATCCAGCATGGCTCTTTTTATGTTCCCCATTCAGATGTTTAGATTGTAAGCCTATGTGGCAGGGTCTTGCTATTTACTGTGTAATCTGTACAGCACCATGTACATTGATGGTGCTATATTAATAATAATAATAATAATAATAATAATAATAATAATAATAATAATAATAATAATGTGTTGCCAAACATGTGGTGGTCAGGGAGCCACAGGGCATGTTGATGTTAAGAGAGGGGCCAGTGAGCACACACACACACACACACACACACACACACACACACACACACACACCTTTCATGCATTCAGTAAATGCTTGGAGAGCTCTTCAAAACAGGCCCAGTGCCTTTGCTTGCCTATTAAAAGTCAGTATAAGAGATATATGCACTTTATCTGTAAACCAAGCACTCTCCCCTCTTCCCTCTTTATATATGAATCATATTGCTATGTCAGGATCATCGTAGCTTAAATTAATATTCTCCTTGGTCCCCAGATAACTGAAACAAACCAGAAGTCCTACTCTTGGGTGAAGTTGATTTGGTTATTTTTAAGAACATAAGAAGAACCATGCTGGATCAATCCAAGGGTCCACCTAGTCTAGCATTCTGTTCACACAGAGGGCAGCCAGCTGTTGACCAGGGACCCACAAGCAGGACACCCTCCCACCCATGTTCTCCAGCAACTGGCTTATTTCTTTGACATGAGCAGAATGGTATGAGGTACTGCTGCTGTTTTAGATTAATTTTACTGATTCAATGTATACCCCACCTTTCTGCCAAGAATGACACTTAAGGTGGGTATCGATAATAAAATACATAATATATTAAGCATAACATAAAATTAATTAAAAACACAACAACAAAAGGCATAAAATATAACGATAAAAGACATAGCCAGCACCCGGCCAGTTAAATTCCCTTCTACAGCAGACCAGCTTATATGTTGTTACTTGTTGTGCTGGTACTCCTTGCCCATTGGTTGCTGGGATGATGATGATGATTACTACCCACCAGAAACAAAAACAACTGAATGTTTTGAGCTACTTCAGAAATGACAAAATGCATACACAGAAAGCTTTTGTGAGAAGAAAATAGACATCTGTTGAGGAATGGCAGCATGAGATCTACACGCACATAAGCTTTTAACATATGATTTCCAGTGCAACAGCTCTCTGCACTGAACTTCCAGACCATATTTTAAAAATCCCCTAAATTTAAATAGCAGCTTGGCGGAAGAGTTGGCTTCCCCTAGTTATGAGTATAGCTCCAGGACTAACTATGATATACAGCCGGACTTACTGCATGCACAAGCACCATATCTTTTGGTTATTTACAGCCCAGTCAATTTATTCAGTTAAGCTTTACTGCGTGCAAAAATGAGCTGCAGAGTTTCAGGTTCATGTAAGTATTTGTCTATAGACAGCTGCCCTTTTGAAAAACCAGAACAGTATTTTTTTGTAATGAAATGTTTATAGTTTATCACTCCACTTTCTCTTAAATCTTCCAGCCTATTAATTTCTTCTGCAGCTTCAAGGATTACTGAAATGCTGTGCTTTTAGAAGAAACACTGTAGCAGTTCTATGGCTGGTAGGAATGATTTTCACTACTCATATCCTCTCACACAAAAGTATTACGGTAGCCATTTGTTTACTTAGTAACTTTTGTTCTTATTATTTTACAATGGCCCCATTCAGAAGACACCTTAATCCACAGTTTTAACCACAGTGAATAAGGCTTTTTGCCTTATTCACCATGGAGCCATGGTTTAAGGTGTCTTCTCAACAAGGCCAATGCTGCTCTCTGTTTTCCGTCCTGGTCCTATTTACAAGGAATAGCTTATTCCCCAAATTATACTCGCATATCTGGTTTACCCTCCAGTTTTCACTCTGGTCATCCAAGCTACTTTTAAAATGTTTGTTTATTTTTATAATCTATATAAATAAAAATAAGTGTTTGTTTGTATGTCCTCAATGGACTAGAAAACAGTACATCAGATTGTTATGAAACTTTCAGGATTTGTTCTACCTCTACTTGGGATGCTTTTAGGTATAGTGAAAATTTTGTCCGCCATTTTGAAACAAAATGACAGCCAATCATTTTTTTAAAAAGATATACTACTTCCGTTTCAAAGATATTCAAATATCTTTGAAACAGATGCAGCTTCCAATTAAAGAAGAAGGGTTTGGTTTTCCAGACCTAGCTTTGTATCATCGAGCTTACCTATTGGCTTGTACTAAGTTTTGGTCTTCCTCTGCTCCCTCAGAACTGCCATCATCATCAGTTCTGGAAGCCTTGTGGTTAGAACCTCTTCCGTTCTCGCCATATCAGAAGAAGCAACCTCCCTATTACAATTTTGGCTGCTAGAGAGACGTGGCATATAATATCACATCAATTCGTTTGATTCTACAATTAGTTTGATTCTACCTACAAAGCTTTTCACTGTCTAGCTCCTTCCTATCTCTCCTCTCTCATTTCACACTATTGCCCCGTTCGTGCTCTTCGCTCCTCTGATGCCATGTTTCTCGCCTGCCCAAGGGTCTCTACTTCCCTTGCTCGGCTTCGTCCCTTCTCTTCTGCTGCCCCTTATGCCTGGAACGCTCTTCCAGAACATTTGAGAACTACAAGTTCAACCGCAGCTTTTAAAGCTCAGCTAAAAACTTCTTTTTCCTAAAGCTTTTAAAACTTGATTTTGTTCTGACTTTATACTCTTAGTTTTACCCTACCCAGTGCCTGTTTACCCTACCCTGTGCCTGTTTGCATTCTCTTCCCTTCCTTATTGTTTTATTATGATTTTATTAGAATGTAAGCCTATGCGGCAGGGTCTTGCTATTTACTGTTTTACTCTGTACAGCACCATGTACATTGATGGTGATATATAAATAAATAAATAAATAATAATAATAATAATAATAATAATTCATTCTCTCATGCAAAATTGACTATATGGGGAAACCCAAATTTAAGAAATGGAAAGAAAGCATTTTTGTGGAGGACATGGATGGATAAGATGATTCTTTACTATGGATCAATTAATAGGCTCAGACGACGAGTTTTTCAGACTTGTGTGTTAAATATAATTTACCTGCTATGGACCAATGGCAATACTTGCAACTGCAACACCTGCTGGAATCTAGGTTTGGTCCAGCTGTTTTTACAGCTTTGGAGCTTCCAGCACTGTTAGAAACACTTATAACAGCTGAACTGACACATTGATCTATGACCCATATATATAAGTATTTAGTAGAAGTAAGTAAATGTGATACCCATGGTTTAAGACTGAAATAGAATAGAGAATTGGAGTGCCCTATCTTGCCTAACCAATGGACAGTTGCCCTAACATCTGTATCTGAAGCTTCTATGGATCTCAGGTTACATCTTATTCAGTAAAAAGAAATCTGTTTTGGGTTTATTGGACTCCACAATGTCTTTTTAATAAGGGGTTGTCTAACTTGCACAATTGTTGGAGATGTAATGCATCTAATGCTTCTTTAATTCATATGTTTTGGCAATGTCCCATAGTTGCCCCTTTTTGGGAGGAGGTAATAATAAGGATGAACTTTGTATTGAAACAATCTATAATATGGAACAATGTGCATATCCTTCTAAATTACCTACTGGCATCTTGGAAGTTAACACATGGTCAGCGCTGATGGATTTTCAGAGCCCTTATGACAGCCAAAAGACTTATACTATCACATTGGAAGGACCGATCAACATCTCCCAAAACACAATGGATCGAGGACTTAATAACATTATCAACTTTTGAATGGGTGTTATATAGACACAATTTGCAAGTTGATAAATACACAGATATCTGGTCTGCTTTTCATGAAACCTTTGTATAACTCCCTTTTTTAAACGAACGGTACACATGATGGAAATTGTTGATAATACTATATATTTAATGTATGGTTTTTCCCATTTTCACAATGTATTTTCATTTATATTTTGCCAATATTCACAATAAGAAAAAGGGCAGAGGGGAAAAAAAAGATGTACTGCTTCAATGCTATTTGATCAATTTCAACCAAACTTTGCGTCATGTTTTAGCACTCTAGTGAGTAAATTTTAACTATACATTTTAACTATATATTTATCTATAAACTTAAAGAGGATGTGTTTCTGTCAGTCTGGCCATCATTGCCATAGCTCAAAACCATGAAAGCTAGATACATGAAATATGGCATGTACTGTATATTAAGTGGACCCTTCAGAGTTATTATGTTTTTAAAACACATTAATTTTAATTAATTAAAGTGTGTCCATATTGTTGAAGCCTGCAGACTTCCACTTGGGGAAGACTTCACTAACTAGCACATAGCTTTGTGTGCCATACAGTTTGAAGCTGCAACAGATTAGTAGATCAAGGGACATACCCCCTCAGGGGTCTGTCCCATCCCTCAGGATGCACTATGGCAGGAGTTGCGTTTAGGGGTATCAGTGGGCCTGGCTTCACTCAGATGGGGTGGGCACAATGTATTTCATTCTGACAGTTCTGTAAGTTTGCTTGAAGGTTTCAGTGTATAAATTTAAGGGCTATTCCCACCCAAATAATTTGGGCTATTCCCAAATAATCATCTTTTTGCCAGAAAACACACTCAAGGAGAAGTACAATTCAAAAACCGGACTCAAGTCAGCAGCGTGATGGTACCATCATACTAGATTGTGAATGCCTGGGAAAACAGAAAAGCCTTTGCTCTGTGCTTGATCTCCAGTACCTGGCCAGGTAGATCTCCCTAGAAAATAAGTCCTAAAGCTGTGGTACTACCACTTAGAAAGCCCAGCTCAGAGCTTTAAAAAGTCTGACCGCTCACAGAGGAAACCTAAGCAAGACCTCTCCTGCCCTGCAGATACATACTAGGCCCAGGCCATCTAAAACGTAGAAACTCATAAACGTTGTCTTGATTCATTGGCCAGCTATTACTCAATGCAGCTGGTGGAGGGAGGACTAGGAACCGGAAGGAGTTTTATTTGTGTGTGTATGCCTGCATACTGTGGCAGATGGAGGCAGGCAGTTGGGTCTAGCTAGATGTTCTGTCTTGCTCTTTAAAGGCAGCCCCATCTTGTCCCAGCTCTTGGGCCCAGGCCTGGAATTGCTGCATGAATTTTGGTAGACAAGAGGTGCAGGTGGATGGGTAACACTGGTCATCACTGATGGCAGTGAGTGACAAAGAGCACCTGAAGAGTTGGCTTCAGGTGGTGGCGGAGGTGATGTATGAAAGAGAAGGTATGTACCTCATGTGTTACATCTAACTGTATGACCCTTTTCTCTCTCTGCACCATGTGTGGCTCTGCCTCAGAGAGAGAAGGGTATATTTATTCATTTTATTTTATTTTGAAAAAATAGGCTGCCTTCTTGTTGTTGTCTTATACACCTTGGTATTCCCCATCTGTAAAATGGAAAGGAATGTTTTATATACTTAATTCCTTGATCATATAAAGTATATGTGCAGATTGGCTTATTAATAACAATATAGTCTGCATGTAGGTTGTTTTCTGCTTTGATATATGTGTAGATGGATGGCTTTCCTTGGTGGCTGGGAACCTAAAGGCACAGGCAAGGCTGAACAGCTTAGTGAGCTGATGGCATTTTTATGAAGTAGAGATATATACCTTCAAAGTGCTAGAATTCCAGTTTCATTGTATTGTACCTTAAAAACAGTGTAGCATTTAGTAGATATGTGAATTCCATTTATTTATGATTATATTTTTGTCCTACCTTTCTTCCTAAATGGAACTCAAGACAGCATACATAGAGATCCCAACAGGTCTCCCATCCAGGCATCCAAACCTGCTTATCTTAAGCAAGGTTGCTGCATCATGGGCCTTCAGAACATGCCCTTGGACATTTGCAGTAGTTGTTGTTTTTAATCTTTTGAATTCTCAAGGGAGAATTAGATGTTCTTAATTCAGCCCACATAAAGCTGCTCAGTAGTTAAAATGAATTTATCATTTATAACTGGCTTCATTAGTTGAGGATAATGCCAGTTGATTGGAATGATGGCATTTTTGTACAATTAACATTTAAACCACATCCTGTAATGTTTTGAGATCTGTCAAACTATGATGAAGATGTCATAGCATTTTAATGCAATTGAGAATTTGGGCAGCTATTTTCTGTATCATTGAGTCCACGAACAAATTTATGTAGTGCATATGCATTACCAGGGGAAAAGTCAGCTGCCATTGGAAACTTGTAGAAGTATGTTGGGCACATAATGCATCAAGCTAGAGGCAGATGCTGAAAATAATGAAGTGTAGCAATGGATATTTAGCACAGATTTCAACACAAAACATATTCCAGCATAGTCCTTGTCAGACATGTAACCCACTACACCATGCTGGCTCTCCATCCCATCACCCTGACAAGAAACTGCCCTCGTCTGTACGACGTCGATAATGCTGTGTCCGGCGGCACAAGCTGCACCACCGCTGCATTGATGCTCCTTCCGAACGTCTACATGGGAAGGAGCGCAGTTGAGGGCTTTCCAGGTGCCGCCTTGCCCGCCCACCTGAGCACTCACGAGGCCTGTTCGGGGGTGCCTGGGAGCATCTGCACCCCCTCTTCTATGGTTAGTGGGGTTTTTAAGGGGAAAAGGGGGGTGACGTGTCTTTTTGTTTGTTTTGTTTAGCTGTAAATGCAAAGGAAACAAGGGAGGGAGAACGGGGTGCTCCCTCCCTGGCGGGATTTCCAAACCCCCCTTTAAATTTTATTTATTTTTTTCTAAACAAGCCTCCAGTCTAAAAAAGTCCGGGTAAGTCCTTGGCTTCTTTAGTGCAGAGCTTCAGGGCTTTGCTCTTTGACTGATTCGGAGTGGCGGCTGCGTCATGTAGATCACCTGCCGCCACTCCAAAGAAATCCAGGGGCAAAGCGCCCATGTGGACGAGCCCACTAAAACATTATAATTAAGGATGGGTGAACATTCCTGAGTCTGTCTTGCATGCCACTTGATGAACCCCTGCTGGCTGCCCGGCCCTGTATGATGTGGGGTGTGAGCCACCAGCCGATCAGTGGCTGCCGACTCCCCTGCCAAGCCACCATTTTGCAGGAAATAGCAGCCCATTCTTTTACATAAAGGGGCTTTTAACACAAATGGCAGCCATAAATAAGCCCATTTAAGGAACATTATAGGCATAAATAGTCTAGCTACATTCATTGCAGCCACACGTGCAAAGTAAATGAAAGTTGAGTTTGGGGGAATTTAATAATCCAAATCTACACTTCAGCACTGGAAGCCTTTTTGTGCAAGCAACAAGTCATGCATTTTCCAGTTTAGCTGATCTGAAATGGAAATATGAATCCTCATCAATGAACTACTTGCACTGCTGATGAAGTTAACCAAAGGGCAGATTTCATAGCTGCCAGACTCACTTCCGATAATCTGGAAGATTGTCAAAGAGGGGCCAAGTGGCTCTTGTTGCTCACTGAAAGAAAAAAAGGGCGGGGGGAGATACAAGTTGTTGTTGTTGTTGTTGTTGCCTAAAGTGTAATTGAAATGTTTTCTGAAGGCTTGATGACTATCATCATTACCTGATGTGTTTTGCTGGTAGTACATATGCAGGCATAGATTGTTATGCTAAGGAGAGATAATGCTACATTTAAATGTCTCAAAATACCAGGACACATTTTTGTACTGATGTTATTAAGCAATTTGAAGAGTGGCCTTCCCTCTCCCCTCCAACGCAATCAAGAAAGATGCCAGACAAACACTTCCAACAATCTGCTTTAGAAATAAATGTTTTCTGTTGCTCAGTAGGCCAGAACCACTCCTGGGTGATAGGTTTCACATGTTCAGAATACCCAATATTTCAGCACACTACAGCAGAGTCTTTTTCTCACCTTGGCTTTGTGAAACTGTTGGATTTCCAAACTGGCTCTTTCACCACATGACAGTGTAATCCTATGAAATGTGGCTTTGTGCTTATGGAAACATTTTAGAAGTTCGAGATGCCACCCCAGGCCCTCCAGATTAAGGAGGCTGTAATTATGCAGGGATGTTTCGCTGTGTCGCACCCATGACAGAATCTACCCAATGTAGCCGCAGCATCCTTCTTGTTAGCTTAATTGAGCTTTACACAGCTGGGAAGGATTACTCTCTTAATACATAAGTAAACATTGTCTTCATAGTAATAGAAAGGTCAACATTGGCATGCATTATTTGCTCTTGCGCATTTAAAGCTGCCCACAACACTGGTTACTTACTAACAGATGTCTTTCAGTGCTAGCCAGAATCAGAAAGAGCTGACTTCATTTTTATTTTTTTATTTTTGCCAAGTACTATCCCCAAGAACCAGTGTTCACAGCAAATCAATACCAACAATTCGCACCGGTGAGGGGGTGGAGGGACAACAACAAAACGTCATTTAGGAATTCATTGTAAGCATGTTTAGCACCAAGAAGTACTTTAGAAACTAATGTACATTTGCACAGAAGTAAATTCCATCTGCCATTCCTGTGCAACGTGAACTCAGCAGAAATTATTATTATTTCAAATGTGTTTCATTCCTTAAATGAGGCAGCTTTCTGTTATGTCAGGTGTATTTTCATTTTTATAAAATAACTCCCATGTTAGAAGAAAATAATGGGATTTGGGGAGGCTCATCTTTTTCACCAACTCCGCACTGCATTCCCAATTTCAAATTTGAGCCAAACTTCACTGTCATTTGGAAAGAACTTGCTTTTGATTATCGTATTTTAGTAAGCCACTATAGAGGTGACCTTCTAGAATAAACTGGAAGATAATGACCTTAAAGAATAGCTAGATATATATGATATATAGGAATGGATGAATCTGTCATTGTTGTTTTCTTTCCATTTCTCATTTTTCCAATCTCAAGTTTGGTTCATTTTGAACATTGAGAATTTTCATGAACATTAATATCCATTTTTGTGTGCTTGTCTCTTAATACATGTAATTCTGCCTAATATGCACATTTCTTGCAAGTAATTTTCCAAATATATAATGCATTTTTGAATAATTTGGCACCAGGATGTCTTGCAGATGGCCTTCCCCTATATATACTCAGCAGTATACCTTTAAGCTCTTTAGAGGAGGCCATGCTGGTCATTCTCTGACTAACAGAATGTTACTATGTAATAATACCTTGACAGCAAGACCTTCTAAGTGTCAGCCCCCACTCTCTGGAAAATCCTCCCTCATGCAGTTCAGGAGGCAGAAAATGTGAGGTGCTTCAAATGCCTTCTGAAAACACACTTGTTCACCAAACTTTCTCTACCTCATAATTAATTACAATTAATCATAGACTACTTGATCTTACTGCTCCTTGCATTATTCTCTATTATTATCGTAATTGGAGTTGTTTTTAATACTGTATTTTAAATGTGATTTATAATGTTTGTCTGTGAACAGCTTAATGGTTTTATTATGTTGATATGTAAGTATTACAATTAAAGTAATGAATGAATAAATAAAATATGCATTTTTGCATGCACTTTCTCCTAAAAAATGTACACATTTTTTGATTGGAGAACTCCATTGAAAAAATCAGGGAAGTGTGAATGGTGAAGTATAACTGTGTTTTAATTCTGATCTTGATTTCTAAGTACGAAATTAAGTAAGGTCACATTAAAATATGAAGTAAATGAATATCTTTCCCATCCCTACATGTACTGGCATGTGGAAGGAGGATATTCCTCAAGAAATGTGATTTATTTTTTCCCTTATGCAAGGCTTTTTTTTTTAAGATGAGGAAGTTATTAGAATCCAGTGGGAACAACCTAAAACTACTTTTACCATCCTAAAGTGTCTTAATGGCTTCATTAATATGCATTATCAATTAAATAAATGTACTTATATGCAAAGTATCATTTAAAACACTTGCGACTCTGCACAATGGGATAAGTACAGTTCAAAACAGTCAGCAGTTTATGTTAATGAAGCCCCATAGGACTGTTGGGAATATAACAACCTAATCAGCAACTTTGCGGAACAGCCTCCATGCAGATTACAGAACCAAGTCCGTAACGCTGGTTTAGCCAGGATTGCAGGCTCAAGGTTTCAAGGAATGGGAAGAGCTCAAAGGATCAGCTCAGAAGGAGGATGGCATCAGTCGTACAGAGAACTGAAATTAATTTGGAAGGAAACATTAAGTTGCCTAATTTGGATGTGCATATATGAATTTAAATCAGTATTGTCCTGATTTAAAATGTGTGAAAAAGGAGAGGGGGGAGCAAAAGTGGCCAGAAGGAAAAGATGGAAATAAGGAACCCACCGTTATGACTTCAATGTGTTCAGTTAGGCAAAGCCAAGTTTGTATCCATATCAGAAGAGTCTCCTTCTCATCAGGCCTTGCATAGTGGGTGGGGATGGGGGGGAGGGGAAGGATGGTTAAAGAATGAAGCTCTGTACCATGCAAAGCATTCTTGGCTGTTGAACTGCCTTGCTCCACTAAAAGTGGCCTCAATTCAAGTGGGTATTCAATGTTTGTTGTGCCTTGGCCTCCCTGCCAGTCACACAAACACACACAAGGGGTGGGGGACGACTTCCTTCAAGAAAGGGGAGGAGAAGCAGGCAGCAGCAGTGGTAGAGAAGGTGCTCACAACAGCAGGAATTGGTAAATGGAGCATAATTTCCTGTTGGGGATTGTGAAGAGGCATCAGGGCTCACTTTACAATCCCCTAGGTATTCTTGGTTGCCTAGCAGCAGTAGCCAGGCCCGGTTAGGGTTAGTTCAACAGGAGAAAAGGGAATTGGGACAGGAGCTCTTTAAATGGATCCAGATCCTTGAGGGAGTGGAGGAGGAAGTGGGGCAGAAGCATGAGATAAAAGTCTGAAGGCTAGAAGCTCAGAGGAGGCAGAATGATGGAGCTGGAGTAAAGAGGTGCAGGAAGAGTGGCTCAAAAGAGTAACTGAAAGGAATAAAGGGGATAGAAGGAAGGGGAGAAGAGCAGCTGGGCTTCCTTGAAGCCAGGGACCTACAACAGAGGGAGAGGAGGGAGGGATTACTGCTAGCAAACATAGAAGAGGCCTGCCTGTACAGCCAGCAGCCCAAATACAGATGGATGAGAAATGACTTGCTTAATTCCCCAGCAAGCTCAGGAACAGATCATCCTAACTCTGCAAGTACTCATTGACCTCACCCCTTATGTAAGCAGTCCCTCAGATCCTACAGCTACTGTTTTAGGGTTATGTACTATAAACCTACAGCTACTAGCACTGTAAACCTTCACGCAGATACTTACTGGTATTGTGCTGAGAGTGTAGGTTGCAGTCCTGCAGCAACTTACCACAAGCTGTGTCAGTGTATCCAGGACCCTGCAGACACTTAGAGCTATTGAGTCGTAGACTCTGGGCCTCATGCTGGAACTATTTACTGCAGTTCCTGCAAGGAGATCCTGATCCTGCAGCAATTGATTTGACTGATCCTGTGCTGTAGCACAAATTAATAAAGTCCATAATTGCTTCTTTTACATAATTCTACTAATCATTTGGGATGGAAAGTGGACAGGGGGCATGTTCCCCGTGGCAGAGGGGGCACACTATAAGAGGGATCCTGAACCATGTGCTGCCACAGTTGGCTACCCTCCCATCTTCCCCAAGGCAATGGTCCCCTCCCCCTTGGGATAGTTGCCCTAGGATTGCAGAAGAGAAGAGCAAACGGATCACTATTTTGCAATAGATCACTAAAGCAAATAGATCACTATTTTGCAATAAAATTTGTAGCCATGGAATGGGGGAATCCAGATTGGGCCCATAGTGGGGGAAAATGGTAGGATTCCAATCCCAATCATGCCCCCTCCATCTACTCTAGAAAAAAAATGGATATTACACACACACCAGCTAAGTCTTTAAAGTAATATCTGTGTTGGCCCTCAGTTCCTCCAACTGACAGTTGCCTGGGTCTGCAGAAGTAAATGGAAAAAATACTCTGATCCCATCCATCAGCCAAAGGAACAAGAGATACCAGTTGTTGTGCAGTGCTGCTAAGACACCAGCAAAAGAAGATCAGGCTGACCTGAACTGGATACATAAACGCCCATTTATAGCTTGGACCACCTTGTTCTAGCTTTGAGGAGCACACCTCCCTCCTCTATTTTTGACTTCCACTCCCCTTCCCTTGTGCATCTTGTCTTTTTAGATTGTCAGCTTGATGGCAGCCCCCCCCCCCTTTTATTGAAGAGAGCCGCTTTGGGAGACAACAATGGTCTGAAAAGCAGCACAAAAATTCAGTAAATAAATGGGTGAAAAAAGAAGTCTGGCAGCTAAATCAGAGCTTTTCGAGTGTTTGAGTCAACACTCAGAAAAGTACTTTGAGGCCTTTTAAATAATCACTTAAAACACTTGACAAACCTCCATTTCATTTTATCATGACCTGAAGGGGGGAGGGGTTCTCCCATCTTTACCTCCGTTATTTCTCATTTCACTCATATGATTTGCTCATATGCATGATTCATTGGAGACGTAGCTACACAGGTCTGTGTCATCATCCCACAGTGAGAAAAGCATCAAAAGCATCATGAGACTTTGCTCCTTACTCAACTCAGCTTCCAATTCAAGCTTGCTTGTGTCTTGGCTTGAGAGTCAAAATTGTCCCTTATGGTCTTCTTTGATATTTCTGAAGGAATCATGAATGAATCATAAGAAGAAGCCATAGTTCAGTGGCTCCTACACCAGTAATGTAATGAGTCAAGGCTGTGTGTGAAATGCATAATGCAGGGCCATCCCAAGATACTTCGCTGCTTGAGGTGAATGACAAGATGGTACCCTCTTCTGTTCCATATGCAGAAGTTAGACTGGCCGTTGAATCTTTCTCTGACACTGGCAATGGGACAATTCTCCACTGTATCTCAGTGGGGCACAGGACAGGCTACGTGGCCCAGAGCTCTCTCCTGTTGACCTTGCTGCCAGTTTCCAGCATGTTCCACCTGAGGAGACTGCCTCACTCTGCCTAATGGTAGGGCCTCTCCTGGCATAATGGGAGGCACTCTTGAAGTGTTGTTTACTGTTTTGCACTGGAGGTGAGGGTTGGGAAGAGAAGGTGAAAGAGCTCACTCATTTGCCTTTTTGACTTGGATGCCATACAGGAATAAGCAGCTGGAGGCATAATCATCATCTCCCCTGTGCTTTAGGGCCTACCCAGTCAAATTTTAAAATGTCTTAAAGAATGAGATTTAGTAATGTATTGGTTTTGTTTTTAATCAGTTTTGTGTATTTTATATTTTTGTATTCAATGTTGTTCCCTGCCTCGATCCTAAGAAATAATAATAATAATAATAATAATAATAATAATAATAATAATAATAATCCTGCAAAGGCCCTTCTCCAGGTGCCTCCTTTACCAGTGGTATGCTATTCATTCCCAAGGGAAAGGGTCTTCTTAGCTGTGGCACCTTATTATGGAATGCCTTCCATCAAGAGGCTTGTCCGGGCCCTACATCATACAAAACCATTTTTATTTGACTGGATGTTTTAACTTCTTATAACCACTTTTGTTTTAAAGATTTCAATCTGTTATTTTGTTGTTTATTTTACTATAATATGAACTGGTTGTGTACTGCCCTGAAATCCAATATGATGAAGGGCAATATATAAATATTTTAAAATAAAGAAATGCATACAAAAATTGAAATAAAGTAAAGCCTTTGAGATTGCTTCTGTGGGTGTGCAATGCAGTGAGATGGTTGGACGGTAAAAGCATGTGACATATTGAAAATGCAATATATGCAGATACTGTTTCCTAATACTGTAGGGACTGTTGTACAGATAGTTCAATTTGCACATAACATTTAGCTAGGTTCTATCTCTTATGTCTTGGTGCTTGAGAATGGTTACAAAATGGAGGACACTTGATTGACATTCCTCTGATGGAAGAAGCCTGAGGAACTGTCAAATGGTCTCAAATTCCTTCTCCAAAGTGGAAAAATAAAAATACCATAGGTTCAGGAAGTGCTTCATGTAATCACTGATGACAGATGTGTAATTGCAAATCATAAGAATGGCCATCTATGAGTCAAATCAGACATTGAGCATCATCAGATGGGGGGAAATCAGGTTTCCTTACCGTTGCTTTCCTGCCTGCTTCTGTCCCACAATACTTCCTCTTTCTTCACACAGGGGAAGAAAGAAGAAGTAAACAATGACCACATGGCCTGTTCAGTGGCTGTTTTTATCACTCCATTTTTCTTGCACACAGCAGGAAACGGTGGCATATCCCATACTACCCCCCCAAATGGATTTAACGGGGTCTATTTTGTGATGGAAAAAGGCAAGAAGCAGCGGGATATGCATGGTAGGTGGACGTTGTCATCAAATTGACCCATTAACATCTGTAAGTGGGGAGTAACGAGCATGTGATAAAATGTTTGTCTGATGATGCTCGTTATTTAAACTTGTGTCTAGTAGCCATCTTTACTCTAGAATAGGTTCAGGGCCCCAAATCTAGCTTCTAACCCCCCCATCCCCACTTTAGGGTCACAATCCAGATTGGGGGCCCTGCACTAAATTAAAAATAGGGGGAGCCACTGAAGTAGCTACTAGAGACATATTTAAAGTAATGTCTATTTTGGCCCTAAAAGTTCAAACAGATCAAAGAAAACCAACACACATTATAAAATACAACACAGATGAATATCTTCATGCATGCTTACGTGGTCTTGTATTTTCACCAGTTGCTACAATTCTGAATTCAAAATTATTGAACTCAGCAGGTCTTGTCTTTACATTTATTATAAGAAACTTTGGATTAGATCCCCAAAGCCTTGAAAGTCACTAATCATGGTTCTTTTAAAGGAAAGCTATTCAGTTTCCTAGGGACCTTTTGCATGCCAATTCACACTATTTTTAGATTAGCTTCTGTTGTACTATACATTGGCATATTCAAATGCCCTTTGCCCATTCCAACGGCCCATTTTTCCAGTTTCCTCCCACCTTTGAAACCATGACATTTTATCGCTTCATCTACAACATTTCCTTCATTTCATTATCCATGGCACTATTCTCTACTAGTGTCCCTTCCTTTATGTCATCTATTCATTTTGTTATCTGTTAACATTACTCACAACCTTGGACTGTTACTCCTTTTGCTCAATATTCTCTGTCAGCTACTCAAATGAATGCTTTCAATTACCAAGTTAATGATTTACCAAAGCTGTATTTCTACTCCTGAATGTTCACTTTCTGAGCATTTCTAAATCTCTAGCAGTCTCTCCGATATTTCCTTTTGAATGCTGTTTTTCTCAGGCCAGACGAAAGACCTCCCTTTGTCTGGGAAATTCTCCGCTTTCTCCGCTGTGGCACCCCGGTTGTGGAACTAGCTCCCCAGAGAGGTCCGCCTGGCGCCTACACTGTACTGCTTTCGTCGCCAGCTGAAGACCTTTTTATTCACTCAGTATTTTAACACTTAATTTTAACTTAAATTTAAATTTTACTGTTTTAACTCTGTATTTTAATCTTATAATCAACTTTGCTGTTTGGTTTTATTCTGGTTGCGATTTTTATACTGTATTTCGTAATTGTGTTTTTAACCTGTTGGATGTTTTTTGTGGTTTTAATTTTTGTGAACCGCCCAGAGATCTTCGGCTATTGGGTGGTATAAAAATGTAATAAATAAATAAATAAATTGCAAAAGGTTTCAGTAAGTGGAAAAATGGTCTCAAGTTGCTAGGTTGGTGGAAAAATTTGAGAAAAGAGAGCTGAGTTGAGGTCTCTTATATATTTACAATGCAATCCTATTCATGTCTACTTAGAAGTAAGCTCTGCAGCGCTAAGGATGCCTCTGAGCACATTCGGAGCCTAGAAATTTGTCTTTGGTAACAACCAGCTTGATTGATAACTGGCAAATAGAGGGAGAAAACGTGGAGGCAGTGACAGACTTTGTATTTCTGGGCGCAAAGATTACTGCAGACAGGAAATCAGAAGACGTTTACTTCTTGGTAGGAGAGCAATGACAAATCTTGATAAAATAGTTAAGAGCAGAGACACCACACTGACAACAAAGGTCCGCATAGTTAAAGCAATGGTATTTCCCGTAGTAACCTATGGCTGCGAGAGCTGGACCATAAGGAAGGCTGAGTGAAGGAAGATAGATGCTTTTGAACTGTGGTGTTGGAGGAAAATTCTGAGAGTGCCTTGGACTGCAAGAAGATCAAACCAGTCCATACTCCAGGAAATAAAGCCAGACTGCTCACTTGAGGGAATGGTATTAAAGGCAAAACTGAAGTACTTTGGCCACATAATGAGAAGACAGGAGAAGAGGCTGATGCTAGGGAAAGTGGAAGGCAAAAGGAAGAGGGGCAGACCAAGGGCAAGATGGATGGATGATATTCTGGAGGTGACAGACTTGACCTTGGGGGAGCTGGGGGTGGCGACAGCCGACAGAAAGCTCTGGCGTGGGCTGGTCCATGAAGTCACGAAGAGTCGGAAATGACTGAACGAATAAACAACAACAAAAACAACTGAATTGAGCTCACAGTTCTTTTACACAAAAGTCCAATCCTGGTTACCCTAAGCTTTCTTAATTTCAGCAGCCTTGTTTAGATGGAAAAATAATAATTGTGTTATTCCTATTGTTAAAAAAATTGAGATTAAGAAACACATGCCAATATACTGCAAACTGCCAAGAGATCTCCCAGTAGATCCGTATATACCTT
The DNA here is from genome assembly GCF_023053635.1 of Elgaria multicarinata webbii. Classification (NCBI taxonomy): domain Eukaryota; kingdom Metazoa; phylum Chordata; class Lepidosauria; order Squamata; family Anguidae; genus Elgaria; species Elgaria multicarinata. The sequence goes on from NC_086172.1 coordinate 98,083,882, forward strand.
ATTGACACACCTTACGCAGGCAATGTGGACATTTCTAGACTGATTCATGGTGTTGGGAGTATACTAAAGTAAGACTGAGTCCGGTCTAGTATGACAAGTAACAGGAGACATAACAGAGGTGTACAAAATTATACATGATGTGGATAAAATGGATAGGGAGAGATTTCTCCCCTCTTTTATAATACTAGAAACTGGAGGCATCCTATGAAGTTGAATGGTGAGAGATTCAGGACAGATAAAAGGAAGTACTTCTTTACACAGCCTATAGTAAAACAATGGAATTTGCTATCAGAAGCTATAACAAAGCTATCAATGGCTCCTAGTCCTGGTGGCAATATGCTACCTCCAAAGTATACCAGTTGCTGGGGGCCATGAGCAGGATGGTGCTGCTGAGCACATATCCTGATTGTGGGCTTCCCACAGGCAACTGTTTGGCCACTGTATGATAATATGTAGATTGGATGGTCCCTTGATCTCTGAACCAATATGGCTCTCCTTATGTTCTGATATTCTGTAGTGAGTTTGGGTCCGGAAGAAGTGGTGAGGAGTCAGGCCAGGGGTTGAACTTCCACAAGTGTCCTATATGCCATTTATGAAATGATTAAAGGCCTGTTTAAAGGGCAGCTGTATTGTTTCTTAGAGTAGGCCATGTATATATTGGGTCAGTCTGTAGGCTTCTTACATGGGGAGGATGGTATCAAGCAAGCAGGCACCAATCCACATGGTAACAATTGCTAGCTGTCTGATGCTATTAAGGATGTAATCCTCATGTTAACAATTACACAGCTGCCTAATTTCCAATGTTTGCTTTACTGTTCTATCTTGCTAGGGAGATGGAGAAGGTTCCTACCACCACTGCCTCAGTGTTCGAATGTTGGAACTTCTAGTCTCAGGGAGCAGTAGCTCACTGACTGACTGCGATACTTTTGGGCATATATTAGAATATCAGAGAAATGGGTATAAAATATTGTGCTGAGGCATAACGAATTTGGCTTCTCTCCATGGGGGAATATGCACAATCAACCTGGATGACTTTGGGTTCTAGGAATTATCTCTAATATGCTGTTGATTGGAGCTTCCTTTTTATTTTTATTCTGCATCCACTTTCTACCAATAAACTGTCATTCCTCTCACAAGTAGTCTAGTTTCATTTTGGTAATCCAAAGAATCTACATTGACTGGGCCCTGAATAGATCAGGCCTCCAGAATGACATCTGTTCACACCATTATTAATGTGGTGAGGAGGGAGTTTAGCTTATTGTTTATTTTTTCTAGTCCCATGAAAGGCAAACTGGGAAAGTTTTCATTATTATTATTATTATTATTATTATTATTATTATTATTATTTATTTATTTATATAGCACCATCAATGTACATGGTGCTGTACAGAGTAAAACAGTAAATAGCAAGACCCTGCCGCATAGGCTTACAATCTAATAAAATCATAGTAAAACAATAAGGAGGGGAAGAGAATGCAAACAGGTACAGGGTAGGGTAAGCAGGCACAGGGTAGGGAAAAACTAACAGTAGAAAGTAACAGTAGAAGTCTGCACAACATCAAGTTTTAAAAGCTTTAGGAAAAAGAAAAGTTTTTAGTTGAGCTTTAAAAGCTGTGGTTGAACTTGTAGTTCTCAAATGTTCTGGAAGAGTGTTCCAGGCGTAAGGGGCAGCAGACGAAAATGGACGAAGCCGAGCAAGGGAAGTAAAGACCCCAGTGAAAGTGAAAGTTACACAGATTCCAGAAATTCTTAGTTGTCAATTAATGTTTTGAGACTGTTTATCCATACTGAAGTTGGGAATGAAAAGATTACTTAAATATATATAGGTGTAGAAATGTGTTTTTACTCCTTTTTGCTGATGTTTGTTTTAGTAGAAGAGGTATATTTTACATGTTTGTGTGAGCCAGCAAAATGCCATCATGTGGCTTTTCTATCAGTGCTGGCATCTTGTTTGAAAATGTGATAAAATCAGTTTCTGTCCCATGATAGAACAAAATATTCCACCCACTTCTATCACACACACCCCAAAGCAATCCTTTAAAAGAAATCCTGAAACATTTAAGTAGACATAAATCTACTTAAGTATGTACATAAGTACATTAGTGTTTTACAAGAATGAAAATGCAGAAGGTAAACATCATGGAGGCTGTGTGCAATTCAGCCATGGTTCCACTTCAGTGTTAAAACAACGACCAACTTCACTGGTCTACAAGATGGAGCAGAGACACCACCACCCATTGAAAAAGGTACCCCTCAATGCATCATAACTGTATTTCTACTCGAACCATCATACAATTGTCTCCAATTGATTTGGTTTGAGTTAATACTAAAAAGCCAAACCCTGTGACTCCTAAAGTAGAACATGATCCAGGAAAAGTTAAACATTTTAAAGTTGTATCAATTTCCATGGGAGAGAGTTATGAAGTGCATAATGTTGGATGGGTCATTCTCCCCAGTTACTAAAGTGATTAACCAGTGTTTTTTTTTTATTGTTCAAGACCCACTTTGGGGTCCTACCTAAGACCCAGAAATTATCACAGTCTATAGGCACCAGGGGTGTGGGGACATAGTTTTCATTCCAGGGGATGAATTCCAGGTTGGAGAAGCTGGGGGGGGGGGGTAAATTCCAGTAGTGGGTGCAGCCAAAGGCAAAAAGAGAGGAGTTGTAGCTTAAAGCTCTTACTGCCAATAGCTAAGCCTTAGGAGAGGCATTTCAAGCTTTTAGAAAGTGGACAAAACTGCACAGAAACTGGGGAAATGATAGGTAGTGAGGGCAAAGGGGATGGGGCCAGGGAAGGTGGCGTGTCCTTCTGGGGAACCTGGAGGGAGGCTTGGGACCCCAGGATGGCTGGATTTGGCCCTGGGGTTCTGCACCCCAGTCCCATAGGGTGAATCCAATTTTACAATAGTAGATGTCTCCTCCCCCATGCAGCCCTCCACACTGCCCTAATTTTTTTTAGGGGGGGGGGGGTCAATGTTGTTGTTATACAGCAGTTCCATTAGCAGAATGACACCATTGGATTCAACCCATTCGCTCCAAAACCTTTAGTAGGGAGGAGTCCTATTTCAGATTCCAGGAGTGAGTAGGACAGGGATTTCAGTAGAGGGTGTGTGTTAAGATTATGAGGTTTAAAGCCTTTAATAAGATAGATTCAAGACTAAACTGCAATAAAGCCCATGATGATGATGATGATGATGATGATGATGATTTTAAAACAGGTGATTACTTTTACTATAACCAAATACGAAAGTAGCTACAGAATCAAACTGCTGCTTTGCCAGTGCCACACAGTCACTTAAGCAAATACCTAGACTCTAGATTCAAGAGAAAATATGTGTAGAGATGTAAATCTTCTGAGAAAATACATTTAAAAATGGGATTGAATGTAAATTTGCATGTGATTTTTTAAAAACACCTTTGGACAGAATTGTACCTGAATGTATTATCTCCTATATTGGGTTTTACAAGAGTTAGAGTCTTGCTCTTTTTTTTTTTAATTGAAATCTGGGAATCTGGGCTGGCTAATGGGCCCCTGAGATGGTGGCCAGGTGCTGCAGCTCCCTTATCCCTGTGGTTAATCTCGCCCTGCGGGTATGCATGCCACAGTTTTGCTTCAAGGACAACAGTGTCTATCTGTCCTGTGTTGATAATATTGTTAGAGTTCATCTAGAAAATGGCATTAAGCCACTTTGGTGATCCCCCCCCTAACATGGGAAGATCATGGGTGGAGCTGGCACATGCAGAGGCATCGGGGCTAGTGTGTGTGCAGCTCCTCTCCTCCCTTTGGTAGGTCCAGGCAACAACACCTGAATAGGACTCGAACTCTCTTGTAAATTGTTTTTTCTCTTGCTTACCTTCTAAAGTCAGCAGATCTCTGTGCCTGCCCTCCTCATGCACTATGCCGTATTCTGCGTTTTAGCACCAGAGCCCCCGCGTCTTCGGTTATGCTAACGCAACATCAAACAAAATGTTTAATTCAGTGACTGCAATTATTTTGTCCCATTACATGGAATATCTTCCACTGGTGCCTTGAAATCAGCCTGCCTTCTTTCTAAAATACGTGCCAGTCTTTTGATATTAACAAGGTTACTGTACTTAGCCTCATTAGCGTAACTGCATCACTGCTGCTCGCTACATATCACTCAAACACGTATGAGGGAGTGTATTATTAGTGGTCCCATTAATTAAGCATGCCAATTTGTTTATAATTAACTCGAGAAATTTATGGCTTTCGAAAAACAATTACAGTAGCTGATATAAACACATTAGGTAATGATAGCAGTGCCAAGTTTAATTGCTTCCGAGAAGAATTGCTGATATTAACACCACAATCATAACTATTCATGTTTGATAGCATTATGTAAATGCGGCAATTATTAGTTTTAGGCTTCAACTTTTAAAAAGTCTACTTTAAATATCTAATTGCATATGATTAATTTATCATCAAAAATGTTAGAACAAACTATTCCCTCACTCCCTGCCTGAGAAGACTTTGCAGCCCAAATACATGAGAGCACCCCGCACGGCAGAGTAAGGAGACTTTTCTCTGAAATTCTCACTGTGCTTAATTTTTTGTTGTTGAAAAAAGAGACTGCTTGGATTTATCTCGGTTAGGCACATTTAGACATTATTTTCCACTTAGAATCAGGATGGGGAATTATTCCTTTGAAATAATCCCACCTCTTATAAGGAGGGAAAGTCTTAAGCAAAGGGAGTCACTGGAGAGAGAATGAAAAGAGGGGAGATTATAAGAGTAGTTATATATGAACTTTGAATATTATTTGAAATGCTCATTAAATTGGCCTTCTTATTTTTTTCTTTATCACAAAGCCAGCAGGTATGTGACCTTTTATTGCTTTAATGTAATGAAGCTGAGATTTTCTGAAGAGACACTGACCAGACTTTCTTTTGCAAAATGAATATATTCCCCCCCACTAGTTCCCTTCTTGTCATTTCCCTAACCAAAGTACATGCAATCCAACCTTATTTTTTGTAATCATTCCTGAAGCCTGTTCTACATTGGCAGAGCGTTTGCCTATCTGTTAGAAGTCAATTGATTATTCCTTCTCTCCCCCTCCCACTTCCCCCTGCTTCTAAAGAAAGATGGAAAGTGGAAGCAAATTGATTGCAATTTACCAAATATTAAAGGAGGTTTAAAGGGGGGAAAAAAGATTTGAAGGGGGAGGAGAAATCCAGGAAGCAACAAATGCATGAGTTTACTTTGATGAGCTAAAGCAGGGATGGGACACATATGGACCCCTAGATGTTATTGGACTACAACTCCCATCAACCTTCATCATGGGCTATGCTGGCTAAGTCTGGTGGGAGTTGCAGTCTAACAAGATTTAGAGGCCTGCACGATCCCCACCACTGAACTAAAGACATGTATAGTGGAAATCCTCCAGTTTATGCACTGATGAGTTCCAGGAATATATGTGTGTACATGTGTGTGTGGTCCAAAAGCAACTGCCATTCAATTCCTCAATGATTCACCTGATCAAATGAGATGGATCTGGAAGGGAAAGGGATTTCTGTTAGCTGATATCCCAGGTTGCCAGTGAAAAGGTCTCCTGAAGGAAGGGGGTGCGGACCGTTTGATGAAGTAAAATAGCGAAGCAAACACTGGAATGAGTTATCCTTAAAATGCGTGTGTGGGCTGTGTTTTCCACTTGTTTTCCTCTCGCACAGCTTGAGTCTCTGACCCAACTTGGGGAACGTTCCTTTGTGGGTGGTTGAAAACACAGCAGCAGCTTGAACTTCTTGCTCCTCATAACATCATACAGTAATTGTATTTGTACTGAATGTTTGCAGATATTAACCTTAGTTCAGAGAATATGCTCAAGTCCCACTGGAATCAAGAAAGTCATAAGTTGCCAAGCATAATCCGATTCACTTCAAAGGTACTTAACCAAAATTCACTTTCTCTGGATCGGGGCCACAATTTTTAGCGCAGTTGGGATAATGTAAACCCCAGAAGCCGACTCTCAAAGCAATCTAAAGGGAAATGACATGCAGAGGTCAACAAACAACACATAAACTGGACTGTGTTTTAAATACAAATAGCTCTAAAGTTTGGACAGCCCCCTCCCCCCACAAACGTAGAGCAACTCAGACATATCTTTAGAAAACTTAATATTCAAGTGTATTTGCAAGGCAAACCATTTAAAATCATTAGTTTGATAAGCACCAACATCAGTTTGGAAATGCATCCTTTAGATTTACTTTCCCCAGCCTAGATGTGTCACACTACAACTCCCATCATCCCTGCCTGGGAATGATGGGAGTTGTTGCCCAGCATATCTAGATAGTTCCTGGTTGGAGAAGACTGCAATAGATATCCATAACCCCCCTCCCAATTTTATAGGAACCTATTTCAATTTATTAAGGCTGCCAGTGGTTGGGGCTGTGCGTGCACCACTGCCAGAAAGCCTGTTGGATACTGCCCATAGTAGGTAGCATTTATATATTTCTTTTTGAGTATCCAATTTTTAAAAGCACATTAGAGACACCATCTCATATTGTTACAACAACCTGTAAAGAAGGTTCTGATAGGATTCAGACTGGGGCTTGGGAGCTATTGCCAAACTAGCTGTGACATGGCTCCACTCATTAGGACTTTTATGATCATGAGAACCAGACCCATGAGTCTGGAAACGGAAACTGCTTTGACTTTTCATTATCATGGTTATAATAGATTTTTGTTTTAATTAACTAATTGCATTATTTGGGAGGTTGTTCTTCATATGAGGAATGTTCTGCTTTTAACAATGGAAAAAATCCACACATTCTGTTTCTCTACCATTAAAGCTTTACATATTTAAATCGCTTTTTACTGCATGTCACTAGGGGGGAAATCTTATAGCCTGTTGTTTTTATGGTCAGCTTCATAGCATGACAAATAAGCTGTCGTGAAGCCATGCACTTCTCACTGCAAATGACTTTAATTACAGGAAATTGTGCAGGCAGCAGGTGGAGGGCGGCTGAAAGACACACACACTTATAGCTGAATACAATGTAGTCGAATCTAGGAGTTCCAAAGCCTCCGCGCAATCAGAGTTCACTACAAATAACATGGGTTCCCTTTAGGTTAGTATTAATGTAGCTCCATGTAAATACCATTCTTGTAGATCCAAAGTTATGATTTTTTTTAAAAAGAAAAACACACACAACAACATTCAAGCCTTTCAGAAAAATGCTATTGCTCTGTGTAAAGGGCTGTGCACAGTTCCCTGCCCACCCCGCTATTTGATTCGGAGACTGATTCAGAGCTTCCAAATTGCCCCCAATTTGACCCGGGACACCTCAGTACCTCCCCAGCCCACTTCAGATTCAGTTTGTGAGACCGGGCACGAGGCTGACTGGGAATCCATAGGACCTCCCCCCTCACCATCCCTTCACAGTCACCCCCCTTCCTTCCTACTTTCGCACCCATGGGACTGACTTGAAGCCCACGGGGCTCCACACCGGCCTGCAAGTCATCCGTCCTCTGCTCTGACCTGCTGTAGATCTACTGGGGTAAACTACTGTGGCTGGAAATGGGCAGGTAAGACACTCAGTGGGGCCTTAGAGAGTAGGGTGACCATATTTGGGAAACCAAAAAAGAGGACTCCTAGTGTGTGTGTGTGGGAAGCAGCTTTCTGAGTCCTGCAGAAAGTACGTTATTCCCCCGCCACCTTAACGAACCCGATTGGAGTGGAGGAGGGGAAAGGATTTCATTCTGCACCACCACCATCCACTCCAATTGGGGCCTTTTCTATAATGTCCACGAATGACCCACTTTTCCCTTTAAGACCTCAATTGGAGCTCGAGGTGGGGGAATGATGTGCCTCAGGAAAGCATGTCACTCCCTCCTGCCATGCTAATGGCAGCCTTAAAGGGGAAGGTGTGTCATTCCAGGACATTATTGAAAATTATAGAAAATCCCCCCTGACACTATGGAAAGAACAAAAACCAGGACAAATCCGGGGAAATCCTGACAGTTGGTCACCCTATTAGAGAGAGACCCGGAGTGCCTCATGAAGTCTGTAGGCCACAGCTTTCCCATGGGTGTCTTAAATAGGAGCCCTGGGGGAACTTGTGGATTCTTGTGGCCTTCTTCTCTTTGTTCATCTTCAATGTAGCAGGATGAACCAAATTTAAATGGCAGCTGGTAATATCTATGTGAAGTTACTTGATGCTTTGAACATCATATAATTAAAAGCCCTTTATGGTTGACCCTATTGGGTCTTTGGAAACACTGCTGTCGGTAAAGTTAATTGAAACAAATCTTTCATTACCAGATTAATTGTATTACTCACAACCTGTACTGCTGGGAACCTTCATGCTCCAAGGTGATTTGAAGAAGGGTTCTTATTGCTCCTGTATTTGATCTCCCCTACTAAACAAGGCCTGGGGGATGGGGGACAATACCACCATGAATAAGAGACTGTAAAGAGGAAAGAGGCAGGTGTGTGTTCTCAGACCAATCAAAAAGTTTATTAAAATGGAGTGGTTTGGATACGAAGTACATCTCACTGAGTTCAATGGAGGGCAATTCCCATGTAAGTGGTCTGTGAATCAGGAAGCCCAGCTGACAAAATGACCAACTGTTCCATCTATGTGAACGGAGTACAGATGTCCTGATGGCAAAGGCAAGATAAATGGGTAACGTTATTTAGACAGACAAATGCAGTTTGTCGCTGTAAAACAGATCAATGGTTTCCGAAATTACAACATTCTATATCTGTCATACATTTTTATCAAGCATTTGTCAGGTGAGAGGCAGAGATGAAAAGCAATCAAAGACAGATCCAGGAATGGGGAAATATTAAGTCTTTGGTCACTGCCCTGATTCCTGTATTAACTTGGTTAAAAGAGACAAAGGGGTTCATCAGATGAGTGCTTTTTTCACACACTCACTACTGCCCACTCAGGTTTTCTCTCTTGTCCTTTTAGACAACAATGTCCACCTCTTATGTGCCTCCTGCTCCTTCTTGTCTTTTTTCCATCACAAAATGGACTCCTTTTAATCTGACTTTGGAGCGGGGGGGGGGGAATGGAATGTGCCACCATTTCCTGCTGTGTGCAGGAAAAGCGGCATGATAAAAATGTCCCTTGAATTTATCACGTGGTCTTTGTTTACCTCTTCTTTCTTCTCTGGGAAGAAAGGAAGTAATGTGGGACAGAAGCAAGGGTGGAGAAGCCATGGTAGGGAACCGCAATCCTCCCACATCTGAAGACGCACTACAATCCCAATCAGTGCTGTCATCCTATTATCTGTTATCACTGCAGCTACCTGCCATTAATTTCTAGAAGAAGAGTTGCTAGTGGAGGCTCCAATGTCAGTGGGGCATCGAATCCGCTCCAGGTTTGTTTTACACCTTGGATAGCAACTTTGAAGTTCTGACTAGTTCTTACTGAAACCCGGAGCAGATTTACCACCCCACTGACATCGGAGCCACCAGCCTCCACTGGGAGTTGCAGAACCTCGCATCATTTAGAAACAGCACTCTATGATTTGTATTTTATAAGTCTTTCCTCCTAATCTTTTGTGTGTGCAGCTGCTCAGTGAGTGCTCAGGTTCTAAATACACTCTAAACATGCTTGAGTCAGTTATTTCATATGTTCCAGGTTTGAGCCCAGCACTGAGAAAGGGCACCAGGGCTTAGCATTGGAACAAATTCAACCCTGGCTTTATTCATCCACTCTATGTAACTGTTTTTAGATAAAGTCACTGTGGGCCTGTTCAGACAACATGCTAAGTCATGGTTAGGCCACTAACCCGTTTACAGCAACCCTTTTGTTTAAACCATGGTTATGTAACCATGGTTCATACGACATGCTAAGTTAGGGTTCACACAACATGCTAAGCCATAATGTTTAGTTCAAAGTGCTTAATCACTGTGGCTCAGCGGGTCGTGTGAACAGGGTCTATGGTTCCTCAAATAGCAGCAAGTAATACTGGATTGCTTCAGCCTCTGGGCTCATCTATACCTAGAGCCCTTTTGAGAAGGGGGAGGGATGATTGTGGGCTTTCCAGCTTCCAAGATTGTCCCTCACACGGCACATGCAAGGGAAGTTTCCTGGGATTAAAGGAGAGCCATTGCGGGAGAATGTGTGCCCCGTGATGGCACTTTTGAAGGTGTATCAGAAGAAGTGGGTGGGATTGGACAGATGGGTATGGGGCACAGATTTTTTTTTTTTTTAATATCCCCTTCAAGATGTGCACCAATGCAAATACTCAGAAATGCAGGGGGGATAGGTACTGTGTTGAAGATATACTCCTGCACATCGATATGTTTGTGTTAAAAAAAACAACAATCCATGGTCAGGGCCAAAACACGCTGATAACCAATCAAAAAATGTGCTGAAAATGGTGGCCACCCACTCCCGCACATGTCCAAAACTGCTGGACACGCCCCTGACAGCGGGTTGGCTGTTTGCTGAGCTGGGAGCTTACACAAAACAGCAGCAGTTCGGGAAGGGGCGACACACCAGCCATGGACTTCAGGATCGTAGAGAGAGAGCCCAAAAAACATGGCAAAAGCAGTCTGCAATATTCCTGAATAACTGATGGGTCGTCCCTAATTCACTGCTGGGGTAGGTGAACGTCATGTGGCACGGTAGGGACAACTACAATATTATTCCGGAATAAACGGCATGTAGATTAGGCCTCTGTTTCTTATGAGTCTTGTGGATGAAACTCACATAGCACCCCCTCCTGAGCATGAACAGGGGAAATATGAAAGATTGGGGCAGAGAGTGCCAGTGGGGGTGGGAGGGAGCCAGCGATTTTCTGCCTTTTCTGCCAGTGTGGCAGTGTTTCTGCCAGTTCTCTAAGGTTGTTTAGCTCCTTCCTTTACCACCCCTGCCAAAAACCAGAAATGGTGGGCTACAGAAAAACAGCATAAATTCCTTCGGGGCATGTTTGTCCATTATGAACCCAAATTAGAGCGAAGTTCATACTACCTCCCTTCAGTTATGCGTAGGTGGGTAGCTCAGTGGTAGCGCACCTGCTTTGACCACAGAAGGTCTCAGGTTTCATCCCTGGCATCTCCAGGCAGGGTTGGAAATCTCCTCCCTAAAACCCCAGAGAGCTGCTGCCAGCCAGTGTTGACAGTACTCGGCTGGATGGGAGATGGGTCTGACTCAGTATAAGGAAGCTTCCTACCTTCCTATGCAACAGTGCCCAGCAGTGGTGGGGGTTCCAAGTGTTGCCAGGCCCACAAACTGGCACAGAAAGTGGGAAAGTGGAGAGAACTTTCATGAAACTTTTCCCCCCCATGCTCAGTCAAAACCTTCTTTTGAGCAAAAAATGTCAGATGAAACATCTTGATGAAACATAGATAGATCTATGATGCCAGAAAAACACAGGAGTGATGTCTGCGCATTTGACTATCTTTTGGGGACCATCAGGGATGGGAGAGAAATTCGTTCAGTTCACATGAAAATTGTGCACTTTTGAATCAATATGTGAGCCAGAACTCAGCTGTCCTTTTGAATTCTCACTTCTCTAAATTTAGCACTGGAGTTCTACAAACAAACAAACATGCATGCATGCATACCGAAATGGATATGAGAAAGAGCATATATTAGTGAAAATACCATCGAGACATGCATTATATTGGGGAAATTCTTTGCACAAAACATGTATGTTAGGGGAAAATGCCTATAAAAATGCATGTATTGGAATATACATGCACACAATGCATATGAAAGTTCATGCAATCTTTTAAAGGAAATTTCTCAAAATTTAGGACATACTGAAGAGTGGGAGAATGAGAAACTGAAATTAACAAATTTGGTCACTCCTAAACGTCACCGCTAAAAAATGTTGAGTGCTTCCTAGAATAGATTGGCAAGGTATATGCAACTCTCATTCCAAATTTCTCCATTGCTCCCTATCCCACTAGATGGTCTTTTTTCCTAAGGACTTTCCTGCATTGAGCAGGGGGTTGAAGTTGATGGCCTTATAGGTCCCTTCCAACTCTACTATTCTTTGATTCTATGACTTCACTTTCTCATCCTCCTGTTTACTTGCGCAGTCTTGATTGTATGTATTAGCTCCTGAAATTGATTTGTATGATGTCAGTGGGAAATCTTTTCTTTATATCAATATATCCACATTTTCTGATCACTGCGCATCTCATCTAATTGTCTGTGCTAGTAAGAAAGTATAAGTAAATAATATTAAGGTAGATATTTGCTGAAGCTGAAGAATGGAAGTGGCATGTTATATGTAATCCAAAAAATAGATTACAAAATCATTCCCTGACACGGTAAGGATGCAATGCTATGCATGTTTAGACAGAAGAAAAGTCCTACTACTTTCAGCATTCCACAGCCAGTATGTCTTTTTTTTTCCTTTTCTATCTAAACATGCAACAGATTATGTCCTAAGGGAATTTGTTTCTGAAATCTGAAAAGAGGAAATTTGCTTGGTGGGAACCATAATTTCTGATTTTATGCCTATGATTCATGTTACTGAGCAATTGAGCAAGCTGCTTCTAGTTAGTAGCCTCCGTTGTACTTTCCGTGAGCTGGAATTACTTGTAAAGTTTTGTATAAAAGAGCACAGCACTCAGCAGGTTCCTTCAAATGAAATCTTGTCAGAGGTCAGCACTTTCTCCAGCAGGAGCTATCCAAACATTCCCATTGTAATTCTTGTTCTCCATTCTATTGCTCAAATGTCACAACAGAGAATTGCTTCTGTGAGATGAATGAGGAACAGCCAGAATGGAATAAAAGATCATCAATGCACTTGTGCATGTTCACTTTCCCATTCCAAACTTTTGAGCAATGACTGCTACTTAGATTGTTTTTAATGGCATCCTGAAGGCATTTGTTTTGTTCATCCCTGGGACAAAATGCATTCAGAACGTGAAAATACCAGTTTTTTTTTAATAAGTAGGGTTGTTGAATCAGAAAGACATGAAGGCAGCTAGGCATCAAATGTTTGCTAGTATCCACAGAATCACCACCAGTGCTCAGGCCCCAAAAGTAATGGGACATAATTATCAGACCTCAGACCAAATTCTCAGGGTGATCTTGTGATGGAGAATGAAATTAGGGATGCATCCACATAAAGTTTTGTGGTGGTCATGGTTACCATTATAAGGTACAAAACTATGCATGTTTAGACAGAAAGAAGTCCTACAATTCCCAGCATCACTCCAGCAAGCCGTACTGGCTGGGGCATGCTGGAAATTGTAGGACTTCTTCCTAGTATCCATCAGGACTGGTGTGCCTGCAAATACTTTGGTTTTAGGGGAGAGATCTGTTAGCTCAGTGGTAGAGCACATACCGTGCTTGCAAATGGTCCAAGGTTCAGTCACGGGCCAAATCGACACAATGGGCCTGTTCAGACACCACATTAAGCCATGGTTAGTCTGCTAACCCTTTTGCAGAAAATGATTGCTAAGCATGTTTAAATTATGGTTATGAAACCACCATGGTTAGGAATGGTTCACATGACACACTAAGCCATAATGTTTAGCGCAAAATGCTTAACCACCATGGCTTAGCGTGTCATCTGAACAGGGTCATTGTGTCATATCATTACGATCCCATCATAATAATACTATATTCCTCTCGTGCTTTTATACTTTGTAGGACATGCAATGACATTTGTTGCAGTATTTTGGATAATGTGGAATAAAAAGCAGAAAATCACATTGCAATAGTGGTATATCGAATGTGTGGTGTGCTGCAACCTCTTTCAGTGCCCTTCAGTAAAGCCAGAGTGTAGATCTAGCCAGGTAGCACTGGAGAAGACCCTTTCTGAATTCACCCATCAGGGCATAAGAAAAGCACAGCCATATTAGACCAAAGGCCTGTTTAGTTCAGCATCCTGTTCCCCAAAGTGGTCAAGCAGATGCTTCTGAGTATCCCACAAGGAGGACAGGAGAACAATAGTCTTCTCCTGTAGTGGTTTCCAATAAAAGGCAGACTGCCTCTGATGCTGGAGAACGCATATAGCCACCATGACTTGTAGATCCTGACTGTGCCTGACCCCCTTTTAAAGTCATCTAAGGGTGCAATCCCATGCATGTTTAGACTGAAAAAAGCCCTACAATTGCCAGCATGCTCCAGAATTTTCTGTCTAAATGTGCATAGGTTTGCACCTTACATTGATAACCATCACCACCATCTCCTTTGGATGCAGCCCTGATTTCATTCTCCATCACAAGATCACACTGAGAATTTTGGTCAGAGGGGCCTGGGCACAGGCAGTGATTCTGTGAAGGAGCCGGTCCCATTTCTATCCACACCTCATGCTAGAGCTGATGAAGGAGAGAATGGCTTGCAGTAAGTTGGTGAAAGTACCACACATATACATTCTTAGTTCATTTCCATTTTGATTTATTTATTTATTTATTTATTTATTTATTTATTACATTTCTATACCGCCCAATAGCCGGAGCTCTCTGGACGGTTCACAAAAATTAAAAACATTCAAAGTATAAAACAACAGTATAAAACCATAATATAAAACACAATATAAAAGCTCAACCAGATAAAAACAGCAGCAATGCAAAATTACAAATTTAAAAGACCAAGTTAAAATTTATTTATTGACTGTTAAAATGCTGGGAGAATAAAAAGGTCTTCACCTGGCGTCTAAAAGCATATAATGTAGGTGCCAAGCGAACCTCCTTAGGGAGCTCATTCCACAGCCGGGGTGCCACAGCAGAGAAGGCCTTCCTCCTGGTAACCACCTGCCTCACTTCCTTTGGAGTTATTTATACCAGCCACATTCCTCACTAAATGTGGCTGGTATAAATAAAGGATGCTTTGAAATCCATGGCGGGTGCACAATAGGCATCCCGGATAAGTGGTATCTTGAGTCTTAACACTTCACATAGCACTCCTCTTACCAACTTCCTTGCATCTAAATATGAAAAGTCCCATGTTAGTTTGAATGCAATATAGACTATACAAGTTTGACCTTTCTGCATATTGTTTCATTTCTTTTGTGAGTCATTTGTACACTCTTCATTGCAGATTAAGTGTTTTGAAAGAGAAAGATGTAATGAAAAATGGATTAAAATAAAGGGCAAAGCAGTGCAATTTAATCATTTCCTTTGCCAACAATGGGGTAAATACATATTACCTGTCTTTTAAAATAGTTTATTTATAAATAGCAAGGGTAATTATTCAGGTATTTTGGCTTTGAGTTGTAGCCCAGGGAGGAGTGGGAAAAGGCTAAGAAGTTAAAGCTGCAGGATCCCCACCCTCTTTTTTATCTGGTCCCTCTAGTATAGTTCCTGCAGCTTTAACTGTTGTGATGAAGAGGGAATTTCACCAGGTGCTGCATGCATACGAATGACACCTGCTGAAATCCCCTTTTCGATGCAACTGCTAAAGATACAGAAGCCCTGTCCTCTTTTCCATATGGTCACTCTCTCACCGGCTCTCTCTGCCTGTCAAGCCAGCAAGAGCAACGATGAGAAAGAGAATGAGGAGGAATAGCAGTGGGTGATAGTGGTGGTGAGAAAGTAGGCTCACCGAGGGATGAGGCCCATTGAGGGTGACTTGCTCAAGGGCCCTTAGCCATAGCCAGCATTGACTGCCTGGATTGGGTTTATCTCTTAGCCTCAACTTTTATCAGTAAAATAGGAACTTTGACAAACTACCTTACAGGGATGTTGTGAGGACAAACACAAGATTGTAAAGTCCTTTGCAGGTTTAAGAAATGATCAAGATTGCTCACTTTGGCAGCACATACTGTATATTAAGATTGGAATGGTACAGAGAAGATTAGCATGGCTCCTGCACTAGGTCAACACACAAATTCATAAAGTGTCTTTTTTTAAAAAAAAAGTGATAAAGAATAAATAATGAGACCAAATAATAATAATAATATCACCAAACCAGATGGTATATTATCCATTTTAATGAATACAAAAGAGGGCTGTTGGTACTTTTATACTGTTATTGAAAATATTTGTTGTCATTCTGCCAAGGCAACATTGATGTACAGCTGAGTTCTCATAACTGCTTCTCTAAATTCAAGAGCCTTTTGGGAATTTGGGAATGCTTTGAGTTTAATATTTTTCAAATGTCAGAGATGACTTTGAAACCTTTCTAATGCAGGATTATCTCATTGTATGCCTTCAAGTTTTTTTTTTTTTTTTTAATGTGCTTGATTCCTTGGGGATGACGCTAGAAGTTTTGGAAAAACATGAGATTAATTCCTGTCTTGCGAATCATTATCATTCTCCTTGTGAATGTGAAACCCTTCTGTTAAACCTGATATTTATGTTATGAAATAAAGGACATGACTAATCACAAGGGGTCCCCTTGTTGCATTGTTCCGGTTTGTACTTCACTTAAACAGCATTCCAGATAACATCATGTCACTGAATAGAAATGAAACTTTCCTCAGAGGAAGCCAGCAAGCTTCAATAATTGCATTCCCTTGATAGTGGCATCTGGGGATCTTTGCTGGAATAGATTCCCCAACCCTGCTTACAGACGGGCTCATTACCACAGAATCTATAAGCAGGTAGACCAAAAACAGTCATGTGGAATCCAATAGGGATTTGCTTCTTCTTTTTTTCAGATAGTTTGAAAAGTATGCAAACTTCCTGTGTTTTAAATTTATAAGTACTATCTTTGGTTTAATCAATCCTTAAAATTTTGGGTCATCAGAGAGAGAAGGAAATTTTATTTACAATATTCATATACTGCTCCCCATTCAAAATTTCAGAGCGGTGTACAAGATAAAATATAATAAAAACAATAAAAACACATTAAAATATATATTTTTTAAAAGCTAAATGCAAGGTGAACAGTGGCTGGTCATCAAAGGAAGGCTTCCTGGAACAACAACATTTTCAGGAGGCACCGAAAGGAATACAAAATTGGCGCCTGCCTGACCTCCTGAGACAGGGAATTCCATAGGAGGGGGGCCACCACACTGAAGGCTCTTCCCCTGGTGGACTCCAATTGGAGGATGGGTCTATGTGGAACCACCAGGAGCATGACCTCAGTGACTGGGCATGCTCACTTTACATTAGCTGCATGAAGGAACTATAATATGATGCAGTAATGAAGAACTCACTCCTTGAGGCCAAGGGCTTACCAAAGAATTTTGAGGATATAAACTTCAAAGCATAGATCTCCCTGCTACTCAATAAATATAAAATTCAATGATTAAAAAAAACCCTGCTGGTTTAAGACTAGAGTTAAGGCTATCTCATGTTGGGAGATAGCCAGGAAATTGGAAATGAAGATTGATGCCTTCACAGATGTGACCTGGTGGGAATCTACACTGGTGTTATTCTAACGCTTTGAATGGGTTACTGTGACGCATAGCGTCACATGACCCTGGGTCCCCAACGTTGTAAATGAGTCATACTTACAGGTTCTGTTTCTTAGTTCCAGCGTGGCTGCAGATTCATGTGCCTTGTCCTACCGGTAATTCTCCTCTCGCAACCCAGAGCTGCTGAGTTTGCTCCGCCCACTTCCTGTTCTCCTTCCTTCACCCCGTTTGCTATCTTATCTGCTACAGCAGATAAATCACACCAGCCTTATACTGTGCAGTCACTGACAATTGTATGCAAAGGACTCAGAGGTTTTCCACCTTAGAATCTGTTTTTATTGTGAAGTACTCCCATGCATCCTGCCTTAAAATTTGAATCAAATTGGGTCATCGGTTGATTTTTTATGATTTTTTAAAAAACATTTTCCCCCTCTTTGCAAAGGAACTGTAGCTCCCTGAAGGAAAGTTAACAAGGGTCCAAAGCCCAAAACTCATGACCAGCGGGGCTTAAATACGGCTGCTGCTAAAACATCCAAATTCTGACCAGACCCAACCCTGCTTAGCTTCAGCAAAGTGGCTGGCTCTTGTGCGTTCAGGCAATTCCCTGGGACTTGTGTTAAGATGTTTTGGGAGGGAGGGATTTGTGTGTGCTTATAACTTGCCCTGCACTGCTAGCTAGGAATAAGGCAGGCAGTGGGCGGAGCAAACCCAGCAACGAAAGGATTTAACAATGTGCCCTGCAGTAACGTTACAGCTACAGAGAACCGATACAGAGAACCACGTTAGAAAGGGACACTAGCAACGTTATAAGACTAGTGTAGATCCGGCCCTGGGATCAGCGATGATGTTGTGCAATGTCACAAATTGTGCTTGTTTACAATTTACCCTACATGCACCCACACTTGTCCTTGGTCTTCAGGTCCAAATCCACATGGGGAGGATGGAGTGCTTGGGAACCAGCAAAGATGACTTTCTGGTCTAGTATTGCCTTATGAACCATCTGAGCCTGACTATTTTGCTAGAGGAATCTGTCCCTTGAGTTGACCTATGCCTATTTGTTGTTTATATCTGTAGTTGACAGGATGGGTCAAACAGTGAGAGGGAGCCCTCTTCTCATACTCTTCACCACCTTTATGGTGTTTTTGTGTGTGACACAAATGGCTGAATAGGGCAAGATTCTCACAACCATCTTAATGAGTGTACATAGAACATGAACACATATTCAGGGTATTTATTTATTTATTACACTTATATACCGCTCCCATAGCCAGGGCTCACTGGGCGGTTTACAGAAATTCTAAAATTAAGATAAGAACAAGTACACAAAATTTAAAATTCTAAAACACAGAACATACACACATAAAGCATTAAAAACCGTTAAAAAACTAAACATGTAGGAGATTAAGATGTGCTGCCATATGCCTGGGTAAAGAGGAAAGTCTTAACCTGGCACCAAAAAGATAGCAGCATTGGCGCCAGGTGAGCCTCATCAGGGAGATCGTTCCATAGTCTGGGGGCCAGCACCGAAAAGGCCCTGTCCCTCGTTGCCACACTCCGAGCCTCTCTTGGAGTAGGCGCCCGGAAGAGGGCCTTAGATGTTGAACATAATGACCGGGTATATTCACATCAGGTATTGTGGTCCCAAGCCGTGTAACGCTTTATAGGTCAAAACCAGCACCTTGAATTGGGCTCGGAAACATACAGGCAGCCAGCGCAAGCGGACCAGAGCAGGTGTTATATGGTAGAACCTTCTGGTTCCCGAAATCAATCTGGCTGCTGCATTTTGCATGAGCTGCAGCTTCCAAACCGTTTTCAAAGGCAGCCCTACATAGACTGCATTGCAGTAATCTAACTTGGAGGTTACCAGAGCATGGACAAGTGAAGCCAGAGAGGTCCGCCTGGCGCCTACACTGTACTCCTTTCGTCGCCAGCTGAAGACCTTTTTTATTCACTCAGTATTTTAACACTTAATTTTAACTTAAATTTAAATTTTACTGTTCTAACTCTGCATTTTAATCTTATATCAATTTTGCTGCGTGGTTTTATCCTGGTTGTGCTTTTTATACTGTATTTTGTATTTGTGCTTTTAACCTGTTGGTTGTTTTATCATGGTTTTAATTTTTGTGAACCGCCCAGAGAGCTTCGGCTATTGGGCGGTATAAAAATGTAATAAATAAATAAATAAATAAATAAATAAATAAATAAATAAGCCAGGTTATCCCTGTCCAGATAGGGGCGTAGCTGGGCCACCAACCGGAGTTTGTAGAAGGCACTCCGTGCCACTGAGGTCACCTGAGCCTCAAGTGACAATGATGGATCTAAAAGAACCCCCAAGCTATGAACCTGCTCCTTCCGGGTGAGTGCAATCCCATCCAGAACCGGTAGAACACCCCCCATCCTGTCAGCGGAATCACCTACTAACAGCATCTCAGTCTTGTCTGGACTGAGTCTCAGTTTATTAGCCCTCATCCAGTCCATTGTCACAGCCAGGCACCAGTTCAACACATCCACAGCCTCTCCTGTTGAAGATGAAAAGGAGAAATAGAGCTGTGTGTCGTTAGCATACTGATGACAGCACACTCCAAAGCACCCGATGACCGCACCCAGCGGCTTCATGTAAATGTTAAACAATCTGGGGGACAAAACTGACCCCTGCAGGACCCCATACTTGAGTATCCATGGGGCCAAGTAATGTTCCCCAAGCACCATCTTCTGTATCCGACCCGCCAAATAGGAACGGAACCACTGCAAAGCAGTACCTCCCACTCCCAGCTCAGTGAGTCGTCCCAGAAGGATACCATGGTGAATGGTATCGAAAGCTGCTGAGAGGTCGAGGAGAATCAACAGAGTCACACTCCTTCTCCTGTCTTTCTCCTGACATAGGTCATCATACAGGCTGACCAAGGCTGTTTCCGTGCCAAAACCAGGCCTGAAGCCCGACTGAAATCGATCCAGATAATCAGGGTAAGGTATTAATACCTTTAAACTGAAACACAATCCTTGCACATCCTTTTCCTACCACACAGAAAAGAACAGCAGGGATTGGGGCCTTCACTTGCTGTACCAGTGAGCTTGAAGTTTTGCACAATTCTAGAATACAGCAAGCTGACCATGGAAGCGAAAGTCCAGGCTATTTGCTCCACAGGGATCCTTTTTATAATCAATAGAATTTTGAGGCTTATAACCATGGAATCTGTTTTATGATTCATTTGAACTAAAGAAGCACTCCCGTGCCCCTTTAATATAAATATTTTAAATAAATTAAGCAAACCAACATACTATTAAAAAACATTTAGGTATAACAAAAATGAACACATCGTTTTGGTCAAACAACTAGGGGTTTTGGCTAGCCTGGCTAGCTTCTGAGAACATAAGACCTGTTTTACTGGATTAAGCCAAGATTCATCTAGTCTGGCTGGGCTCCGAAGAGCTGCATAGGCTCAAATAAGAGTCTAGGGCAGCCCAAGAGAAATGGTTGCTATTTTTCTTCTTCCTAGAACAGCTGCCACTGTATCACAAGCAGCCTTTGAGCCTTCCAGAGGTGCAGTAAAAACAACTAAGAGTCTTGTGAGAATTGAAAGAAGAATGGTTTTGTTATGGTGTAAGCTTTCATGAACAGGGCTGTAGCAGAATGACTGGAGCAGGAGGAAGGTAATGAAATCAAGCCCCACTCTGAACATCTTCCAATTTTAACCAAATCATGTTCCTTACTTTAGCCTTGTAAAAATAGTAGCTAAGGGAGCTGCCCCCTCTAGCTCCCTTAGCTACTATTTAACTAGCACACAATTCCTACGATATGGACAGACATTTTAGGACTAAAGCGGTCTGTTCCTGAGATATCCCTGCCTGTGCCTTTTGCTTCACCAGCTCTACCATATTTGGTTACCTGGAATCATGCTGCTCTCTTAAAATATCCCACGGGTGAAATGGGGGTGGGAACAGGACTTCAGAAAACTTAAAGGTCCACCTTTATTGATATAATTACAAAATGGCCCCCAAATCATTCAAAGTTCAAGTCAATTTCCAGAGCCTATATCTCTTCCCTTTTCTTTCCCCTTATTTGGTGGCAGCAGCAGGCCACAGTTGGGTCTGGATGCTGTTGCAACAATGTTTTGCAGAGTTCTTGGTTATTATGGGAAATGTAGTTCCCATGGTTCCAGATGTCCCTACATCAGGTCCACTGGAAATGCCTGCATATGTCTTTGTGAGTTTCTCACAGCTTTTTAAAATGTGTTCATACCTTACTTCTCATACTATCAAGTTTGGCTATCCAGTGAAAGAGAAAATATTCTTATTTTGGAACTATTGATCATTTCTAATATCTATCATAGTTACAAGTCTAGTACCTATTTATGAATCCAGCAAAGCCAGCAATTTATATTACTGTGTTTATCACATTCTGTATTTCAGTGGGTTTTATTTATCTTTCCCCCCCGATTGATATCTGTTGTATCCCCTTTTTAATCTTGCAGTGAAGTTAATATAAACTTGTTTCATTTTCGGGATATGCTTGGGAGTGATACTGGGCATCTCATTGTTACAAAACCAGGAAACCATTTCTAGCCCTTTCCCAAAAGGGGACCTTAATGGATGTGAATTGTACTCTTGATCCTTAAAAGGTGCAATCTGTCCAGCATTAAGCAATCTTAAGTCCCATTGATCCAATGGGAGAGTAAAACACAGATCTCACTCCCACTTATTTTGTGTAGAGTAGCATCACTTACTGAAGTACATATATGGTTTTAAGTTAATTTACCTCTGTTGAAAAGAATATAGGGGCATGAGTGTTTCCAGTTGCCTAGTGGATTGCACCATAGAACATTATTTTAAATTGCTCTATTTTTAAGAGATGAAAAGCTCTTAAAGGCAGAGCTTTTTGGCATCTCTATTATCCCTAGCTTCCTTTGCTCAATACAATTCAATTGGCTGATATTTCTCGTTTTGAGTCTCTGACTACTGCGTTAAAGAGCTGGAAGCTGTGAATCCCATTAGTGGATGACAGCTCTGCTCTTAACCCCTTGTGAGTGTGAACGATGAGTCATTATGCTCTAAAGGGGACAGCTGTGTAGAGTCTGCCTGACAATTAGAATTTGCCTGACAATTTAGGTGTGGGGAGCTGACCTTGCAGAAAAATTCCCATTGGCAGAGGATCTCAGAGTTGTGTGTGCACTCCCAATTTAACGGAGTGCACAAAGAGCAGCCGGGGCTGCACATGCAGAACATCTTTTAGTTTAGTGGTAGAATGTGTGCTTGACTTGTAGAAGTCCCCAGGTTCAGGCCTTTACGTCTCCAGGGCTCAGATGGCAAGGGGTGGGAAGGACCTTAGCATTCTGCAGCCAATCAGAATAGAAAGTATGCGATGGACAGGCAGGTTGACCTGGTAGAAGGCAGCTCCCTTCCCTGTGTTCTTCTTAGTCCCTTGACAGGGGGAGGAAATCCAGCTTCTCTGCTTCCCCTCCTGTCTAATCCCCAGCCAAGTATCAGGATTTTTGCTTTTAAAAGGTAGCAACCCTGGGTGCTAGTTTAGAGCAGGGAACAATGGATAGGTGGGTCATTCTAGTACAGGTCAATGTCAGTTTCATCTGTGTCCATTCCTAAGTCTGTTTCAACCTGTTTCCAAATCAAACTCTGATTAAAAATAATAGCAACATGCAGATCCAGATTTAGTTATACTTGAGTACACCCATTGAAATCAATTTAACACATGGTAGTCATGACCTACTTAAATCTGATTGATTTCAAGGGAATCACTAAAGTGTGACTAAATCTGGATCCAACCCGTTATTTTAATGTATTCCCCCATACACACAAAATATGCATTCTTGTACACATTTAATCCTTAAATACATGGTTTTGTTCCCAATTTAACCTAGAAAACATAGTTTATATGCATTTTGATGTATTTTCAGACCAAATACATCCTTGAACATCCCTACGGGAAACCTGTATTAGAGAGAGAATCCAGAGGCTGTAGGATCAGAGAGGACACAAAATCTACTTATGCATGAAACTACAAATACATGGATTAGTTTAATCAGGGGTGCTGGTGCCTTTGCTCCAAGAGGCCAGTACAATGGCCTTAGGGCAGCATAAAAAGAAAGAATGATTTCTCTCCTCTCCTACACCATTCTTTTCTCCAGCACGCCATTCCACTTTCATTCATTTTCCAATAAAGTTTCTGCAGCCTGTCCAGGGATGGATTTAGAGGCTACGCTTTGCTATAAGCAAACTAATCTTTGGTACTAGCTTATCATAGTGGTTTCTAAATGCCATGTAGACGTGGCTAGGTCAGCCATCTCTAATCATCCATTGTTATTGCAAGTACAACAGACTGCATGCAGGGAGGAAAGCGGGGCTTTTATTACTAGCCATGGCAAGCACAAGATGAAAATACATTAAAGGATTTCCGATTACACACCTGTGAAGATATCTTCATCATCAGATTTATATACAAGTAAAGATCTAGACCAGGACATAGCACAAAAAAGGAAGAAAGAAAGCTATGTAAAGTATATAAGCCAATACCTTTTTCTTACAGTTCTTAGAGTGTTAGATAAGAATACAGTAGTGTAAAGTTTATGACTCAAGATCTACCCGACCGATTTTGCTCATTTTTGTTTTAAACTGAAGCTTGATCAGTGTAGACATGCCTTAAGGGAGACCTACCCAAACATGCTTTGCTTTTGGAAACCTGTACACTTCAGGACTTGTTAAACATTCTGCAGAACAGGACAAAATGCGTCCGATAACATATGCACGTTTGTAAATTGGGCAAAGAAAAAATGTGCACATTTCAAAAATGCATAAGAACACACTTTAGGCGATGCAAGGATACATACAAAAATGTGCAATTTGACAAAGGCACACAAAGTGCACATGCAAAAAAAACCCTGTACAGATGTTCCACCCGCCCCCCCAAGTTCACACAGATCTGGCACGCAACAGACTGGAGGTGAGAAAAAAAGAGGACCTGTACAGAATCTGGCTGACCAGGTTGGATGCCCATCCCTACTCACTAACGTAGATCCAGCAGGATTTCTTCTTTATCTCTCTGCCTAACACCCATATTACAGCTATAATATTTGTAAGCTGAGTGAAATAGGAGTGCCAACGATTCTAGAAAGATTTAGCACCACCCAGCTAGCAAACAAGCTAATGCCATCCCGAACAAATGTTTATTTTGTATCAGCTGAGTAGATCTTCTTGCTGCAAAGTAGCTATGATTCTTGATGGCATTTTGTTGGAGTCAAAAGAACGGCAGTCAAATGTAGCTCATCCTTGAGGTCTCAGATAAATGGTCTGATTTACTGCTGGAGTGGACCTACCTATGACTCCCATGTAATTGCTTTTTGTACTACATTGCCTGTAAGCTACTGTCAAGACATGTTCTTAAATAAACACTGAGCATTTCTTTTTAATCTACTGGAATGTTTTCATTAAGCCTTGTGCAGTTTTGGGCTAACAACGGTTTAGTGAAAAAAATGCTCAAGATGAGAAAAGATGAGACCTCGAGTAGCTTAAAGAGGGTGTTTTAAGCAGCCATAAATGGGAGGCGAGATGCCCAAGGGGAAAAAAAGTCCTCATGACTTTGAGGATTTACAACAGTTTGACTTTAACAGACATCGTAGAAATACCTTAAATAAATAAAGCAAGCAAGCAAGTTTTGGAGAGAACGGGAAACATTTTAAAATAGTTATTTATGGGAGTTTTCTCATCATTAGGGAAAAACTTCTACAGTCTACTTAAAGCTTTTACAATTGTTTGTTTAAATGCTACTGCCTTTATTTCCCCCCTCCATATGTTCCTTATCTTACTAATGAACATATCTTGTATTGTTCACCACTCTGGAATCTGTCTGGATGTGGAGCAGTATATAAATGTTGTAAATAAAATAAAATAAAATGTGGCAAGTTACTTATATCAATTATTCAGTAATATAGTCATATGTTCTTCCTGTGGAGAAGCTATATGTGGAGAAGAACCAGAGGGACTGTATGATGACAGCTCCCCAACCAGCGTCATAGACAGCCCTTGTTCTGCCTCCTGGATGCCTGTGCGTTGGTGAAGCCATCTGCATTAGGAAAGCCTAGTCATGAACAGCTGCTCAGGTGTTGTCTTTCCCATTGCAAATATCTTCATGTTGGCACAGCCTTCTAGGGGGCAGGGTGGGTGCCATGTATGACATTGGTTGTGGAGCCATCAGTATGGTTCCCCTGCCTCAATCTCCACACAAAGCTTCAACATATGGAGGATGCCTGAACAGGGCTACTGCGGAGGATGCCTGAATAGGGCTATTGCAGAGGATGCCTGAATAGGGCTATTGCAGAGGATGCCTGAAATGAATTACTATGGAGGATGCCTGAACAGGACTAGTGTGTTTCCTGTGTCAGTATTTATTTATTTATTGCATTTTTATACCGCCCAATAGCCAAAACACTTGTAAGAATGTTGGCGATTATTCTGTGGAGGGAAGCCACAGTGCTGTACATCATTTAACATTTCATGAGTATGAATGTTCTGCTATTTCTTCACACAATTCAACTATGGAATTCACAGTCCTCTCTAAAGAAAGCATATGGGATATTCTCTTTTTGAGGGGGTGGGGTAGAGAAAATGTTTCAGTATTTAAAAAAGTAACATATAAGGCACGCACTCATGAATAACCTGTAAAGGTTATTGATTGTATCTAACACAGCCATTCTGCTAGTTCAAATCTTCTACCACTTGTGGAAACCCCTGTTTTGTTGGGGGAGCCAGTGCGCCATGCTGTTCACAGGCACCGTGCACGCTGTTGCACAGCTGTTCTGCAAATCGTTTCACAGGGTATTGCACAACTGATCACAATTTCATTAGGCGGTTGCTTGCACTGGTTGTGCTAGTTCTGATAGCGGTTGTGCAAGTGCTAGAGGAACAGCACCAACTTTTAAAAGATGTGAACACAATCCAAGTTCAGCATCTACTCATGCCCCTCAAGTTTGCATGTAATCCAGTGCTTGGTATGGGAAATCAAGTCAAAGAAAACAGCATAGAAACCATCTTTTCTTTGCCTTTTCTCTGCACAGGAAGCCCTCTGGAAGGCAGGATTATGAAAGGTAAATTTGGAGGATGCATTTTGACAGGGCTGTCATGTCTGCTTTGCCGTGTTTAAAATT
Organism: Elgaria multicarinata webbii; assembly: GCF_023053635.1. Taxonomy (NCBI): domain Eukaryota; kingdom Metazoa; phylum Chordata; class Lepidosauria; order Squamata; family Anguidae; genus Elgaria; species Elgaria multicarinata. The sequence continues at coordinate 98,110,280 of NC_086172.1, forward strand.
CTGACATTATCACAATGCTGCCAGTGTAAAGAGAGAGGGTCACCCCTTGTCGACACTGCTGTCCTGCCTCACAGCAATCACTCTTCAAGCTCCAGACAAGAGTGTGTCTGTTTGAAAGATGGGCTTTTTTCCCCCTCCTACAAAATTGCATGGCTTGCCAGTTCTTACAAATTAAATCTAAGGAAAGAGACGAAGGGGAAGAGTTCTTGTGTATGAAAGGAATTACTGCTGGCTGTTCTGCCCTACCCAGTGTTTGACAAGTCATGGATCTCCCATTAGCTACAACTGAGTCAGGGGAAGGGTACAAAAGCAACTTTTAGTGGCCTAGAACTGATTCAAAGATAATGTGAGTTACAAATATGTGCATTTGCACAGTTAAAGCTAGTGCGCCAGCTGCGCCTGTTCCTTGTGATGTTAGACTTGGCCATGGTGACACATATCTTAGTTGCATCCCATTTGGATTACTGTAACGTGCTGTACGTGGGGCTGCCTTTGAAGACTGTTCGGAAACTTCAGCTGGTTCAAAGAGCTGCAGCCAGATTGTTGACTAAGGCTGGTTACAGGGAGCATACAACTCTCCAGTAAAAACAGGGCCACTGGCTTCCGGTCTCTTTCCGGGCACAATTCAAAGTGCTGGCTATCACCTATAAAGCCCTATATGGCTCGAATCCAGGTTATCTGAAAGACTGCATTCTCCCATATGAGCCTGCCTGTGCTCTGAGATCTTCAGGGAAGGCCTTTCTCTCAGTCCCACGAACATCCCAGGCATGCCTGATGGGTATGTGGGAGGGCCTTCTCAGTGGCTGCCCCAAGGCTCTGGAACTTCTTTCCCAGGGAGGCTAGGCTAGCCCCCTCTGTGCTACACTTTCAGAGGCAGGCAAAAGCTTTTTGTTCCGGCAGGCTTTTGGAACTACTCTGGACCTGTTTTAATGTATTGGATTTCCCCCTGCCCCCCTTTAATCTGTTACTGTTTTTTTAAAAAAATTAACCTCCAGAAGAAACAATGAGATTTTGGAAACAGGAATGATCCTGGGGTGGGGGATGCACTTTTATGTTAAGTATGATTATGTTAATAGCTTAAATTAGAAAATATGCTTAAGGTTATTCAACATTTATGTATTATGTTTTTTTTAATTGTATTGATGTATGTTTAAGTATTGGAAAAAATAAAAAAACTATTATAAAAAAAATACATCATTTTAATTTTACTGCAGGCTTAATTCTATTTTACTTTTGTAAATTTATATTTATATGTTTTAATTGTACATGTTTTAGTCTTGTAAACTGCCTTGAAATGGATGTTCCTGCTCCATGGACTCGGGCTTGCATTAAATGACTAGCCTTTTAGTTTGTTGCAGTCAAAATGAACCAGACTTGAATACTATTGAAAACTGCTCCTACATACCCCTAATTTCAGACTGATTGTTCGCCCCTTACAGTTCTAAGGGATGCTTCATATGCCACCCTCCTAAACAGAGATCAAGCAATTTCTCACATCTTGATTTGGAATCCTGTAGCCATCTGCTACTTTTGTCATTCCAAAACAAGAAGAGAGCAGGTTAGAGACATAAATCTGGAGAAACATAAAAACCCATTCCATATGGTATGTCTGATATGCAGAGGAAGGTGAAACAGCTCTTAGATACAGGGTCAGATGGGTTTGCCACAATAGCTCTTTCTGGACTTCAGATGAAAGGGATATCTCAGGAGGTAGGTTAACCTAAAACCCTTCTCCTTACAACGGAGTTTGAGAACCTCTTTCAACCTGAATTCACTTTCAGAGAAGCTCTTGGGCACCATATTACGGTTGTGGGTGGAGCTGAAGGCAATGGGGCAGATCCAAAAGCAAAAGGGATGTGGCCAAATACCAAAAAAAATCATCATATTGTAGCTTAAATCTCTTACTGCCAGTAACTAAGGGCAGTATTAAATGCCCCTTGAATCACACATAGTGGAACTATGCATGATAGGTTTCTTTAATCCACTGTAAGCATGCAGCACTGATTTGGATCAGGACCATGGCCCTCTGGGAAGGAGGTGTTAAACCTCCCTTCCCCATTTTTGTCCCAAAATCCCACATACCACTACGGAGTTTTACTTTGTTTTGTTTGTTTTAAGTCTCCATTGGAGTCAAGAAGAACCTAAAATGGCTTTCTGTATGACTTTTTTGCCCTGGGGTGGCTGCGTGGTAGCGCTGCGTCGGTTATACAATGCAGCCATCAACTTGCAGCCACTGCAGGACTTTCCCCTGAAGCTGTGCATGTAAAAAGTCAGGGACAAACCACGACTTTTTTCTTCCAAGTGAGGTCACCACTTCCACCGTGTGGCCTCGCTCTGGCATTGAGCTGGGGGCATTCCGAGATGGAAGGCAACTGCTGATTGCTTGCCAGAAGCTGGGCAGAGGTCAGGGGATGGGCCCAGTGAGCCGAATGGCTGCTGGAAAGCCCATGTTGCCTCCAGCAATTGGGATTTCCCTCCTGCTACCCCACAGCAGTGAAACTGTGGGGTTTAGTGGCAAGCAGTGCCAAACCAGTGCCATAATGGCAAGCTCTTAGGCCGTAGCTAGACCTAAGGTTTATCCCAGGATTGTCCTGGGGTCAAACCTGTTCATCTAGGTGCCACACAGGGCATCCAGCGCTCAGGCAGGGACGAACCCAGGATGATCCTGGGATAAACCTTAGTTCTAGCTACGGCCTTAGTTTGTTCCTAAGCCTGAGAAGAGGAATTCCAACCTTTTAGAATGGGGAAGAAAACTGCACAAGCCTGGGAAACCACCAAATGATTGGTGGTTGGTATAAAGGTGTTGGGGCCAGGAAAGGGGGCATGGGCATTAGAGAACCCTGAAGAGCTGGCCTGGAACCCCAGGAGAGCTGGATTTAGCCCTTGGCTTGAGGTTCCCACCTATCTTATGTAGTGGGAGCCTTCACTGCTATGTTGCTGGAGCTATTCCAACCATAGCTGGTGTTGTGTCTTCAACTATGGCAGCCAGCCTTATAAATGCTGCTCTTGACTGGGCCGGGCAATAAATAGAGTTGTTCTTCAGCATCCATTTTGGCATCTGAAATAACCCAACACTTACTGTGCTGTCTTTGCATGAGCAAAGAGATATAAACGTCAGAGCACTTTCAAATATACAATCACTTATATACATTTGGAGATGGTTAGAGTACTTTGAAGCCTATGTTTGAATTAGTTCTTAGGTTGTCTAGAGAGACAGAAATACTGATGTAAAGATCTAACACTTGCGTCTATGTGGCTGAGGGTTTTTTTGGGGGGGGGGTTCGTTTTTAAATGATGTTCTGACAGGAGCTATGCAATGTTCTCATGCTTTTGAATAAATTTATATTTAAAATTTTGAAAGAGAAATCATCTTAACTGTACTTCACTACTGGTTACATGGGATTTTTTTTGTACTTTTGGTTTGGCAGGAGACAGAGGAATGATGAAGATATGGGGAGGAGGAAAGAATAACTGACAGGATTGATCAAAGGGTACAGATGCCTGATCCTTGTGAGGTGGGACCCCTGGGAAGAACTCACTCTCACGTCTGACTGAGCTGATGTCCCAGATGGTTATCCAATATGGCAGTTGACTTGTCTTGCAATATGAGAAAAATAAAATCATACTGGAAATTAAATCAAGTATGTACCTTGCAGGATGGAATCTGAATTCATTTATATTTTTATTATGCCCCAACCCACTTATCCAGATTGTGAGTGTGACTTTTTGTTCGATCGGAGTCTTTCCTTTGAAATATCATACATTAAATATGAACCACCACTACTTTGAACTAGTGCTATGCCAAAAACCAACCTATCCCTTCCCAGTCTCTTCCTTTCCTGGCCAAACTGGCCATCGCTTCCTGGAAAGCACCCTAGAGAATTCAACCAAGATCTCCTCCTTTGGCACTTTCCAGTGCTGCTGCCTGCTGAGTGCCTGACAGCGGAATGAGGACTTCTTCTTCTTCTTCTTCTTCTTCTTCTTCTTCTTCTTCTTCTTCTTCTTCTTCTTCCTTTGAACAATAACCAAACCAAACCAAAAATGCTTCCCCTTGCTTTCAAGCACTCATCAGGCAGCAGCACTGGAAAGCCCCAAGGGTGGAAGTCCTGGTTTGCTCTTTTAGGGGCATGGGGGAGGGTTCTAGGAAGCACAAACAGCAGGGGAGGTGGCAAAGCATAGAACAGGATGGGCCTGTTCAGACAATATGCTAAGCCATGGTTAGGTCGCTAAACCTTTTGCAGCAAGTGGTTAGTGAACATGTTTAAACTGTGTAGTCACCATGGTAAGGAACATGCTGAGCCATGGTTCACATGCCACAATGTTTAGCTCAAAATGCTTCACCACATTGGCTAGTGTGTCACCTGAACAGGGTCTTCAAAAGTTGTAAAATGAAAAGCACACAACACTCCTCTCAACCACCTCCTTACAGTAAAGTAAGCACTGAACCCATGTACACTGAGAAATTTCTCCTAAATTCTTACCTCTGCCCACAGTTTTGGGATGCGATTCTTTTTCACCCCTCCCCTCAACAAATGGTCAAAAATAAATAGAACAGTTTGGAACAGTGCTAGTTTGAACCCAAGAATAAGCCTTGGGAAGCAATGTGACATGCTTTTAACATTGTCTAATCTCCCAGAGCTGCCACTAATTGTTACAGGGCATGCATGAGTTCAAGAGATGTAGTTTGCCCCAGGGCAGAGAAGCAGTCCTGGGGAAAGCTTCACCAGATGAAACTTCTTCTTCCATACACTTGTTAAAACCAGAAGAAGAGGAGTCCAGCCAGAAAAAAGGTAGCAGTTGTTCATCTAACTAGTCTTTGTCACAGAGTGATAGGTTAGATGGGGGGCATTGAGTGGGGGGTTGGACTCGATGGCCTTATAGGCCCCTTCCAACTCTACTATTCTATGATTCTATGGAGCTTTGGTCTGATCCAATATGACCATTCTTATGTCCTTAACATCTTTCAAGTGGAAACTATTATGTGCATTCTAAAGTTAGAAAATCACTAAAGATATTGCTGCAGTTCAAGAATTCCAGGATGAGGAATATGGGTTCTGGTGGCTTGTTATGCTTGTCTTCAATACAAGGTTGAGCAGTCCAGTGCTAAGTTACTTTCAGCCTCACATTTTAATCCACACCAGAGAAGAACTCTTCCCCATTCCCACCTACTTACTTTGCTGCTGCTTCAGTGGTAGATGTGTGTCTGTGTGTGTGTGTGTGTAGGAAATATCAGCCCTCTCTCCCTTATACTCAGCATATGAAATGCTGCTATAGCACTGTATATAGGGAGCCCCCTGGGAAATACAATTTCCCCAGGGTATCTGACATATATTTGTGGCTCATAATTTTGGGGAGCAATCCAAGTTGAGCCATCTCAAAAAAAGGATTAGGTAAATAGCACAGACATCCTCCTGGCTGCTTGTTTTTAGCTTATTCTTAGTTGTTGTTCTTAGCTTAGCTTATTCTTTGAAGAGCAAATGTGTGTAAAATTTCATTTTTTTTAAAAAAGTGAAAAGCCACTTTAAGAGGATATCTTTAGCATGGGAAAGCAGTAGAAAGGGGAAGGGATGCTTCCCCTCGCTATTGGGAGTGTTTTGCCGCTCTGAATTCTCCTCCACAAAGCCACTTTCTGTTTTGTTTTGAAATGGTGTCATCGTTTAGCTATAATGGTACACTAAAAAGGGTTCTCCTAATTTCTCCGAGTTTTTCCTTTGCATCCTTGAATCGTGCTACAGTCTTCTTTTACTTGGGCTATAATTTTAGGCATATAATTTGCCAGAAGCAATAATGGATCTTAATCTAACTTGCAACCAGATTTGCTACTTTTGTGTGATTGTCCTGATGACGGCTTTCTCATTAAGTAAGGGTCATGAAAGCCTGCAAAGAACATTACAGAGCTTGGTTAAGGGAAGACGTTGCTTTTAAAAACTAGAATGGAGCTTCCTGACTGTCAGAGGAGCCATCAAAACCCAGACAAATAGATTCTTCCAGTAAAATATAAATTCTGTTCACAATGCATTGTTCCAAGAATTGTGCATTGACCTATCAAGCATGAAAAATAAAAAAAATGCAATTACCACCTAAAAGCTTCGGAGAATCTTCTTAATATTTCCCAGCTTGCTACTCAGTCAGCCAGAAACAGACACATGTTTTTCTCCTCCCGCCCCACTGCATAATGCATATGCAAGAAAGAAGTGGTTGGGGGAGGCTACACCAAGGCATCACCCATAAATACTATTAAATAGATGGAAATGCAGCTAGCTAACACACAACAAGTACGGAGGACTGTTGAATGTTCACGTCTCATTGGCTCTACAGGGAGCTGCTGGAACCCAGCTCTTGGACATTTTATTTATTTATTTATTACATTTTTATATCACCCAATAGCCGAAGCTCTCTGGGCGGTTCACAAAAATTAAAATCATGAAGAACATAAAAACAACCAACAATCTAATAACACAAATACAATATAAAAAGCACAACCAGGATAAAACCATGCAGCAAAAATTGATATAGGTTAAAGTATGGAATTAAAACAGCAAAGTTTAAATTTAACTTAAATTAGGTGTTAAAATACTGGGAAAATAAAAAGGTCTTCAGCTGGCGACGAAAGGCGTACACTGTAGGCACCAAGCGAACCTCTCTTGGGAGCTTGTTCCACAGCCAGGGTGCCACAGCAGAGAAAGCCCTCCTCCTAGTAGCCACCTGCCTCACTTCCTTTGGGACATACCACTCTAATGACCATTTTTGATAGTTGCTCCTATTAGTAGTAGTATTTGTGATAGTGGGGAATTTAATGTACTGCATTTGACTCTAAATACATGCACATGGACAAAAAAACCCAGGACCCTGCCTTCACAGCACTACAGCGGTGCTGCACTGCTGCCAAACCTCGCAGTGGCGAGTCATCCTCACTGGAGGCAGTCCAGGCTTTCTGGCAGCCATTTGACTCACTGGTTACACTGGAGAGAGGACAGACAGTGGAAGACCCATAGCGACATGGCTCTGGCAGGAAAAGTCAGGTTATGTCCCTGACTTTTCCAGTGCACAGCTTTGTGGGAAAGCCCTGTGGTGGCTGTGCGGTGGTGCTGCGTCGGATAAAGTGCACAGACAGCCGCCAATACCATGTCCCCCTTGCACACACACATGCTTCCCTCCCCCATAACAACTGATTGAGATGTAAATGTTGCTGAATCAGAAGATGTTGCAGCTGTTTGCCTACAAGTACAACAACTGGATGGATTGTGAAATTGATTCTTTAAACATTCTTCACTAAGGGCATGTCTAGATGGAGCGATATCCCAGGGATCATCCCAGGATCGTCCCCGTGCATCCACATGACGCACAGGGGAGCAGGGAGGGATGATCCCTCCCTTTCCCCAGGGTATCGCCCTACCCTTTAATCCTGACTTTTCCCACGATCTCGGGATGATCCCGAGACCACGGGATGTGTGGCTGGCTGTCCCAGTTTCGTCCTGGCTCCTCATGAGTAACCGAGAGGAGCCAGGAACAAGGCACGGCATGCAGAGCTCCTCAGGAGCTCCATCCCCATCGGGGGTGGGATGGAGTAGCAGGAGGGAGGTTTTTTAAATTAAAACCCCCCTCACTTTTGCAATGGAGCACTCCTGCGCTCTTTTTCGATTAGAAACGAAAAACAACCACAAAATGGCGGGCACAACATCCTCTTCCTCCTGGGATGTTGCGTGCCACGTGTCGACTGATGGGGAGGATCTCACAATCCTGGCAGGGTGGGAGGAGCAGCAAAGGCAGTATTTTGCTTCCCCATACTCCTTCAAAGCGTTTATCATTATATGAGCCCATCTAACTCACTCTCTTTGTTGGGGACGGGCTGAGAGAGGCCGTTGGATCCAGCTGAACCACAGTCTCTCTCCTCCCTGACCACTAGGTGCCCCTGACAGTCCCATTTCCTCCCTTCCTCAGGTCAGAGTTAAACTTTCCACAGCGGCTGGTGGGGGGGGGGACATCTCAGTTAGATGGCCACCTCCAAGGTTGGAGCACTGTTTCGAGCCTTGCAGGAGGAGATTTGCTGCATCCTAGGGCCCCTGAGAGAACTAGGTTCTCAAGAAAACTTTTAGTCATACTAGCACATTTTGCTTTGGAAGCCAGTACAAGTCAGGCTATTTTAGGGTGACCATATGAAAAGGAGGACAGGGCTCCTGATCTTTAAAGTTGTATAGAAAAGGGAATTTCAGCAAGTGTCATTTGAATGCATGTAGCAGCTGTCTTCATCATAAGAGTTAAAGCTGCAGGAATCCTGCCCTCTTGACCAGATACAAAAGAGAGGAAGGCACCTGCACCTTTAACTATTGCTATGAAAAAGGAATTTCACCAGATGCTGTCTGCATACAAATGACACCTGCTGAAAATCCCTTTTCTCTAAAACTGTTAAAGCTACAGGAGCCCTGTCCTCCTTTTCATATGGTCACCCTAGGCTATTTCAACATACAGTGGGATTCACTTTTGATTAAACCTGCATAGGATTATGCAACACATATTACAAAAGTACAAATGCCCCTGTTTTCATCTCTGAAATGTTAGAGGGTACGGTAAATCCCCATAACCAACAACATTTGTAATCGGTAACCCATTCTACTGCATTCCATCTACTTATCCAGTAACATAATTTCTGTTAAAAATAGAATTGTGCAGATGCTTCTCATATACACAGAAATTATATATATATATATATATAATGAACAAGCAACCCTCCCTGATTTATACATCTCTTCCAATAAAGACATGCTGAATTGCTAACTAGCAATGGGATTTAAAATGTGTATTTTACAGCTGGAAGTTAGAAATGACTTTTGGGTAGGAAGAAACAAATGTTGTTTATCAAAAGCACTTCAACATGGTGCCTCTTGATAAGATCTATGGCCCACTGTGCACTAGAGCTCAAAAATTAGGGCACGGTGTATTTATTTATTAAATTTTTAAACCAACAAACAATCAACATTCTCTGATGGTGTACAAATTAATGACATAAAATACAATGCAGCAATAAAACGAGTCAGATAAATGCAAGATAATACTATCAGCAGCACATCATTAAAATCAGAGGTAAAACCAATGGTAGGGAGAAAACAATGCAAAGATGTAACAGCACTAAAACACTTTCCAAAATGTGCAGAAATTAGGAAGGCCATTACCTGGGGCTGAAAGGCCAGGCAAACGTCTCTGAGAATCAGTCCTCAGATTGGGCTCTTCCATTATAGCCACCCACCTTGCCTCATTTGGTGGGGGAACTTGGAGAATGGTCTCAGATGATGACCTCTGGGTCCAGGTAGGTTACTATGGGAGGGGGTCCAGGTGACCTGTCCCTGCCATTTAGGGCTTTAAAGATTAAAACCACCACTTGGAATTGAGTCCAGAAATGAACTGGCAACAAGTGCAGATGGCAAAGTACTAGAATAGCAGGATTGTGTCAGCCAGCCTCCATTAACAAGCTAGCCACATTGTTTTGGACTAGCTGAAATGTCTGGGCCATTTGTCAAAGGCAGCCTGACATACACCACATTGCAATAATCCAAACAGGAGGTTACCAGAGCATCTATAGCTGCTGTGAGGCTATCTATCACTGTCCAGATAAGGTCACAGTTGGAATATCAGCCGAAGCTGATAAAAGGCGCTCCGAGTGAATGAGGGTGATCTCTGGTTGCCACATGCCAGGAGCAGCCAAACGAGTGTGTTCACTAAACCAAACCAGGTGTAATTCTTTGTGGACGGTGTAAGGTGAGTTTGGGGAAATGTGTGGTGCTTGATACGATCAGAAAAAAGGGAGAAACAAGTTATCAGGATGCAAAGGATGTGGACAGGGAGACATTTTTCTCCCTCTCTCAAAATACTAAAACCCAGGGTCATCCCATGAAACTGATTGGTGGGAGATCCAGGACAAATAAAAGGAAGTACTTCTTCACACAGTGCATAGTTAAATGATGGAACTCACTACCACAAATTGTAGTGATGGCCACCAATCTGGATGGCTTTAAAAGGGGGTTGGATAAATTCCTGGAGGTGAAGGCTGTCAATGTCTACTAGCCCTAATGGATGTGTGCTATCTCCAGTATTCGAGGCAATAAGCCTGTGTGCACCAGTTGCAGGGGAACATGGGTGGGAAGAATGCTGTTGCACCATGTCCTGCTTGTTCATCCCTGGCTGATGGCTGGTTGGCCACTGTGTGAACAGAGGGCTGGACTAGATGGACCCATGGTCTGATCCAACAGGGCACTTCTTATGTTCTTACAGTATGTTTTTCTGACCTGACTTGGATGCTCTCCTCCTTATGGTTTTTCACCTGATATGATCTACTGCTATTGTCACATCGAGCCATTTTAAGGAGCAGAGGAGTTCGTGCATCCTTCTGCTCCGTTATCGATAACTCATGGAGATCAATGTTAATACTGCATACACAAGTGCAACTGCCTGTAAGTGTGGCTTAGTGGTTTACAGGGACTTACACTGTACGTAAGTCATGGGAGATGAGGTTCAAAACCCACTCTCCCACAGGGGGACCTTGGCACCAAAAACTTCAAAGGGCTTAGGAATTAATTCATAGCACGGTGGCTGACTGCTGTCTCAGCATAGTTAAGATCCCAGGTTTGATTCCTGACAACTCCAGTTAGGAACTACCAGGGAGCAGGGCTGGGGATGCTCCCACCTGATGGATAATAGGAACAACTCTGCACACTTCCAGACACTATGGGAATATTTTGCTCATCCCCCTTACTGTCCTGTAGCTTGATCAGTTCCTTTTTCTTGCTCCCTCCCTCTTCCTTCTTGTGTTGCCTCTGTAACAAGCACCATGTAGTTGTCTCCCTGATGGAAGCATGTAATCATATCTCCTGCCTTTGCTCTTTTTTACATTCACACACCCACAGTGTTATGGGATGCTTGTAGTTAAACAGTGTTAGATAGTCTTCTCTGATAGTGTATAAAAGCACTAATGAAGTAAGTTGATTTGAACTTCTTTTAAACTCAGGTCATTGCTAGACGAGGAGTTAGTGCAGTGTGGGGCCCAGTCTCCCTGCTGTGCATCTAGGTGATGCACAGGGGATCCCGGGGTCAGGCTGGGCTAAGTCCTCCCTTGACCCGGGATAACCAGATGCAGTTATGGTCTGGCTTTTCCGCAGCCCCGGGCTGAGGCCGGGGCTGCGGAAGGTCTAGCAGGGTCCGTGGCTTTTCCCGGCTGCTCGCTTACTTGTGAGTAGCCGGGAGAAGCCATGCACTGGGCACAGCATTCCATAGGAGCGCTGTGCCCATCGGACCGGGGGGGGAATCATGGGGGGGAGATGGAGGCCGGGGGAAAGTGCGGACCCAGCAGGAGAAATGGGGGGGGGGAGAAGAACGGGGACAGGCATGGCGGACGGGGACAGGGCATGGCGAGCAGGGACGGGGGACAGGGCATGGCAAGCGGGGACGGGGGACAGGCATGGAGGACGGGGGGAAGAAGAACGGGGACAGGGGACAGGCATGGTGGACGGGGGGGAAGAACGGGGACGGGGGACAGGGCATGGCGGATGGGGGGAGGACAGGCGAGCGGGGACAGGGCATGGCGGACAGGGATGGGCATGGCGGATGGGGGGAGGACAGGCGAGTGAGTGGGCAGGGGGGCATCAGACATCATGTGGGGGGAAATCAGGGGGAGCGGGGAACCCTTTATTTTTTAAAAAAAACACTTACCTTTTTCATGGGTGCGCTCCTGCGCACACGGCCCTTTAAGCTGAAAAAAACTGGAGCACGCGACGGGGCTTTCCCTTATCCCTTCGCTTATTTACGTCTAGCTAGGGGCGACGGCATGCACTAGTTGCAGCGCGGCCTCGCCCCGACTCCCCACCGGATTATCTGGTAGGTCTAGCAAGGTCCTCACTTTAGGCTGTATTTACTGCCTCCAATGTTCAATGCTGTGTTGCCACGTTTTCTTTGTCTTAAGCAATTCTGCTGTAAGTTACACTGCCTAGGGCACTGAGGAGTTGTATCCTATCATCCCATCACTCTTCTCAATAGTAAGCTAGATGAATAAATGCCCCCATAGCAGTTCCACATATGTCTGTACTATGAATCAGCAAATTATTTATTTTATTTTTATTTATATCCTGCCTTTTGTCCAAGGAGCCCAAGGCAGCCTCCATGACCCTCTTCTCCATTTTATCCTCACAACAACCTTGTGAGGTAGGTAGGTTAGGATGAGTGTCAGTTACTGGCCCAAAGTCACTCAGTGTGCTTCATGGCCAAGAGGGAACTAAAATCTGAGCCTCCTGAATCCCAGTCCAACATTCTAACCACTACACCACACTGTCTCTTGAAAAATTATTGTTAAAAGCACAAAATACTTGGAACACAAGACTTTGCTGTATGGTTAAATGCAGCAGAGCAATCTATATAGTATTGTCGGTTGGTGTTGATGCTTCTGACATTGATTGGCTGAGCTGGTGTGATAGCCTGGAATGTTGAGTTACTCAGGGAATGAGATAGATTGCAGTACAGCTTCTCTGATGGAAGGGTCATTTGTCAATTTGGCTGGGATTACAACCTCACACAGAGCAGGCTGTCATCTGAGTAGTGGCTTTGGAAGCAAGGGTACAGGGTAGGCCAGGCGCTGAGAAAGAGGACATTGAAGAAAGGGGTGGGTGGGAAATGACAGTAAATGCCAGCTAAAATAATTGGGAGAAAGGGGCAGGAGTGAAACACTTTCCTTATCAAGAAAGGTTTACACAGTTGAAACTTAATAGGTTGGGGTGGAGAAAAGAGAAAGATGATTGAGTGGAGAGTAACTATGAATGATATGCAACGAATGAGTAGAGAGAAATTCTAACTGGAATTCAGTGTCATCCAATGTAATAGTGGTAGTAAGTTTAGGCCAGGGTGGGCAAAACGTGGGCCGCTTGCAGTCCCCTGGGCCTTTTGTATGGGCCCTCTGACCCCACTACCACCACAGCTGGATTAACTGCTGGAGTGGCAGCAGCACAAAAAAACCCCACCTGATTTTGCTTTAGAACCAGGCATTCAGGACGCATGCACGCTTTGGGGAATTAAGGTTGTGTTCTTGGAAACCACTTGGGAATGCAATTTTTTTCCAAAGCATTTGGAGAGCTCCCTGCACTCCTGATTTTCTAGAAAAAATGTTCTGTTTTTCCTGCTCTGACGGCCCCTTGACCTGCAGAAGTTGCTCACATCTACGCAAACAAACAAATGAAAATATATAATATGGTGCACAATTAGCATGTGTGGCTCATGGTCACATGATGGGGTGCTGGCCACTCCTGTAAATGGCTAAAATGCATTAGCTGAGTTTATAGCAGATATTTATCAGTGGCGATTAACTGAGCTAGCTAAGAATGGACCCTTCATATTTAGAGGTAATATAGCTCTAATAGCCAAAACCAATTAGATAAGCAACTGGGAATAGCGGTTATAATCGCTGGATCTTGCTTTTGAGATTCTCCGTGGCATTTCGCTGGCCCCTGTTGGAGACAGATGTTGGTCTGGATAGACCTTTGGTCTGACCTAGCACAGCAATGCTTATGTTCTCACGAGTTCTCAAACTATGACCTGAACCTTATTTGAAAAATCATAATTACTCTCTTTTTCTCCCCTGAGATAAATTTTCCATACTGTCATTCTGAAGCATTTGTTGACTTTACTTTTTTCAGTCCTGGGAAATGGAGGATAGTTTTTATTTTCTCACCTAGAAATTGTCATGAGGGGGGGAAAAATTCGGCATAGCTAGAGGTGATAGCAGTAAGCCTATGTCTTCGCATGCAAGTGTGAAAGCACGGGCCATCTAAAGCAGAGACATTGGAGGGAGATACTGAACTCTTCACCCACCTGTGGCTTTCCCCTTATAGCTCCCCCTCTGCCAGTGGGTGTTTTTTTTTTACATGTTCCAAAATCAGGAATAAGTCTGACTAGGGGCTTGTCTTGATGAAGGGTTTGCCACGGGGTAGATTCGGAGTGGCGGCAGGTCATCTACATGATACAGCCTCCATTGCGAAGCCATCCAGGTGCAAACCCCGAAAGATCCACTTTTCAAATGTCGGTCACTTACCCCAACTTTTTTCTTTCCAGCAAGGTGCAGGTGCGTATTTGCCATCTGTCACCTTGTTTCAGAGCTGCTTCCGAGGCATGTCTCAGCAGGTGGCAAACCCTGATTGGTCGCCATCTGCCCAGACGGGGTGGGTGGGACCGAGCTGAATGGCCACTGCACTTCTCTGGCATAGGGAGAGAAAAAAAGTTTTAAAAAAGAAAGGAACAGGTGTGCCAGGAGGCACAGACACACCCACACCTTCTCCTTATGATGCGAAGGAGCGTGAGTGCAGAGGTTTGGGGGCTCGCGGCGCTCATGCGCCACTGTCAAAATGAGCTGTATGAGAAACAGCTAGAGGTAAGCTGTTTTTGGACAAAGTGGCAGGCAGGGAAAGGGTTAAGGAGCCCTTTCAATTCAACCCCATTTTGCAGCTGCACAGTTCAGGTCATTGGCCTATCTCATTAATCTCTTACAAGTAACTTTGGCAAGAATTTTGTAAGTATCCCTCTGGAATTATTTTGTTGCCGATTGAGCGCTCTGCTCTTTGTTCTCTTTCAGGCTACAGATCCTGTTGATATTCTGTTTCTGCCTTTGTCATAATGAGGGCTTAGCATCTTTGATGAGGCTTGGGTGCCAGGGTTCTACCGTGGATTGAGACTTTACTAGAGTATGGGGCAAAGCAGTTTTTCCAGGAAGGCAGGAATAGGACAGCACCATGGAGTGCTCCAAATGGAGCTGGAAACCAGACAAACTGGCCTGCATGTTGCTCCAACAACTAGCATACACAGACTGAGCCTTAGATAGGACTTGGGCTTCCAAGAGGATGATAGCTCCTCCTACATACTGCATGAGGCCTTCTCCCTTAAAGGGGCTGTGCTTGCTTTTGAAGCCTTTGACTGTCATGGCATGGTGGGGAACTGGGTGTAGTAGCAGCTTTGGAACAAGGGGTCTTCAGAATCTGAAGATCGCAATGCAACCTCCTCTCAAAATAGGGAGGCTAGTCCCAGAAGCACTTCTTGATGGAAGAGGGAGATTGAGGAGTGCTTCTGCAACCACATCCTCCTCTGGGTCTGAGAGGTCTACATCAAAGACTTCTTCTCGTCAGAATCCTGGATTATGATACTCTTTTGCCTTTAAAAGCAACTTGGTTTGAAGGGATGATGATGATGATGATGATGATGATGATGATGATGATGATGATGATGATGATTGATGATGATGATGATTTTACAAAACCCACTTGTAATATAGTATGGAAGTAAAAACAACAACAACCATGTCTAATGTCTGCAAATCAAGGCACAGCTACAGAGGCTGATTTAAACATTGGGTAGCCTTTTTTGTCAAGCAATATTTTAAACAATAAATAAATAAAAATATTCTTAAGCCTTCCAACAACAAAATATACAGATTCATTATCCGGCTTGGAGTTGGAGAGGTGGGGAAAACCCTCTATGCATACGAAGGAAATAATGTGTTAGTTACAGGGTAATATGAGTGATATTCATCTCTACAAGTGTTTGACTGTGCATCTATTTCGGAGTCTATTTATTTATGGCCTTAATTACCACGCTCTCCCAGCATTCCTTATGAGGCACTGGTGTTGTTTACTTAGTTGTTAACGAATAAAACCGCACATTTGAAAATTGCCCTGCTTGTGTCTATTAATTTTGGGGAATAAATAACTCAAAGAAATTCATCATTAACCTAAGGACAGAAGAAACAACCAATAAAACCAGAATGCCATTTATTTATTAAAACTCTAAATGGAAAAGGGATAGGTTATTTGCTTTGTACTGTGTCTCTGAAGAAAATAATTGGCTCATTAATCACAATATCAGCTCGGTCATTTTAGGAAGGTCAAATTCAAGATTCTGTCAAGCTTTGGACATCTTTTAAAAATGTATAAATGTGAACAGAAGAAATATTGTGGCATAAAAGTTTTGAAAAATACTTTTAAATTTTTTCTACTTTCTTACACAGACCAAAGGTTAGAAGGAAATTTATATCGTTCATGTTTTTCCAATGTATTTTTTCTACACCAGTGAACTTTATAAAAAATAATGTTAACACCGAAACAAAATGTTTTTAGCCTCAGGCTTTGGCAAAGTAAATGCTTGCTGGGTTTATTTTTTTGAGAGCTCGGTTTTCTTCCATAGCCCCTTCATGAACCCTGTCATCTCATTTGAAGAAATTAAGAGCTACTGTTGGACCTCAAGGTCATCTTCTCAATCTCCATTATTTTTCTCTTCTCTTCAGCTTCTTTTATGACATTGGATTGCAACTCTTTTACTGAGGAGATCAGCCAGTGAAGTTGTGAATTTATTTCCACTAAGCTCTACCTCAGTATCAGGCCTACTGAAACACCCTACATTTCATTTTCCTCAACATCGATGTGCTGTGGCCTGGGGACTCCTATATTTCAGCCAGTCCCTGCCAAACAGAGTGCTGCATGTCTTGCCTGCAGGCTTGGGTGAGATAGTTTCCCCAGCCGAATTTACCCTTTACTGTCTGCACAGAAAATTGGTGTTTCGCCAACACTCTATCATGGTAACTTTCTGTAAAAATGTTCATGAACATTTCATGAAATTAGCCAATGGCTAATGCAGTAGTGGGTCATCAACCACCAGCATGTGACAGGTGGGTGTCCTGTTCCAGCTGGGCTGGAAGGTTATGAGCTATGGAGCAATGTCCAAAGGGAATGATAAGGAGCAGGGGATAACCAGCAGCAAGGAGCAGACATCCTATCGGAAGAGCAGATATTGAGGCAGGTTGCCTTGGACACAGACCAGCTGTCTTGGATAGCAAAATTCACCAAGACTTAAACTTGTGTGTAATTATATTCCAAACAGGTCTGAGAACTGCTAAATCTTAATTCCTCAGGAAAATGTATGTTTAAATGAGTGATATTGGCTTGGCATCATGTACTCTGGTGCCAGTGAATTGAGTCTCATCTTGAGTCTTTTTCCTTTGTTGATGGGAACCTCTAGGGTAATGATAAGGGCTCTTGTCAGTCCCAGGTGCAGAGGACAGCACATATCTTCCTTCTAAAAATTTCTCTCAGATTTGGGGGTGGAGGCTATGGGGCTTCCAGGAAAGATAATTTCCATTCATGGTCACTGCCTGAAGCTTCACTGTCAGAGTTCTATGTTTCTTACATTTCAGCTAAAAATTGGGCATTCGTTTAATCTTTTTGGTAGGGTGGGTACAGTTGAAAAATAAGTATGCACTCCCTAATAGGAACATATTTGTGGTATGCCGTCATTGGCTCTGGGTTATAGGTAAGACTTGGAAATGGAAGGTTTAGCTAGCAGCTACATCTTTCTTTCTTACTCTAAAGTAATCAGGGATGGCCCTATCATTAGGCAGCATGAAGCAGTTGCCTCAGGCAGCAAATGTTGTGAGGTGGCAGCAAGGGGTTGGAGGAGATACCTATGTGCCTTGCACTCACTAAGTTACCCTGCTTTTTTCAGGTGCAGTGGAAGATGCTGTCCCATCATCAGCATTGGAGACAGATTCATCTGCCAATTCAGTCAGCTTTTGTGTATGCATGGGAGGCAGTGCCATCACATCCTTTGCCTTAGGCAACAAAATGTCTTGGGCTGGCCCTGAAAGTAAGTGCCCCAATCTAGATAGCAACCATAGCGGTGTGTGTGTGTGTGTGTGTGTGTGTGTTGGGTAGGGCGGCTTTAACCTTCAAAGTTACAAGTGTTTTTCGAGTGCTATGAAATAGGGGTTCCTAGCACTACCGCTCAGAAGGCATTGTGCATTATCCTGTCTTTCCTTCGTTAACCTTTTCTCAGTAGTAAGGAAAAATGTGGAAGCAGCAGTGGGAAAACATGGGTGGGGTACAGCTGAAAGACATCATCTGGACCCCCTGCCCAATTCTGCAATGAGGCAAAATGATGGCATGGGGAAGTCCTCATTTGGAAGCAACCTGGGTCTAAGGCAGCCTCTCAGAGGAGGAAGAACCAATACTGCCTTTATGTGCAAGCCTTGATTTCACTTCTTCTTTTTTTAATCTCAACATCTTTTTCTCCCATTTATGAAGAAATTTGCAGATGTTGGTAAGTTCCCCCAACATCTGGGTGGGGAGCTTCATGGAGGATTTGAAGTGATTCAGCTGGCAGCTTTGTTAATGTGTGGACCTCACAGACTGATGGGGGAACAAAAGTAAGCACCAATCCCTGGAGATCCCGCACTTTTATTCCTTAAGCATCGAGGATCAAGCAATGTTAGTCTCTTCCTACAAAAACAAGAAAGTATTTTGTGGCACTGTGAAGACTAATACGTTTAGAATGGCATAAGCTTTTATGGGCAAGAGTTTGATAGGTACCAGTGATGTTGAAACTTGGCTTAGTTTCAAAACATTGCTTTGGAAATGCTTTGTTAATTGTGATATGTTTCTCCCTGTCCTTTTAACCTGTCTGCTACCTGTGTGCCATTTAGATAGGAAGGCGCATTCTTCTCTGTCTCATTAATGAGGTACATGTTGGTCTCCTTAGTTACCTGATTTCTCAGTGGTTCTATAATGGACAGTGCACTTAATCAAATGCCTTCTCCTCCTCAATTAGCTGGATGCAGATTTGCAACCCATACTTAAGACATCTTAGGGAAAGCAAACATTTGGACAACTTGTACAAATTTAGAGTCCTGGGGTTGCTTTTGAAACTGCCTTAGCCTTCTGGCTAATTGAAATCACATATTACTGTAAGTCTTTTACTTAACATTTTTGTGAGAAGCTTATTTGGTTACCTTATGAGAGAATTTGTGGACTAATTGATATCAATTATCTCCTTTTCTGGTCAAGCATTTACCTGTGTCTCCTTAATTGAGCCTTCCCCATCTTGGTACCTTCTAGATGGTTTGGAATACAGTTCTCATCATCCTCAGTCAGCATGGAAATTGTAGCCTGAAAAATCTGGAGGGCTCCAGGTTGACGAAGGCTGTTTTAATTCTCTTTCTGATGCAATGCATCAGATGGAACCTTCTGGTTACAGAATCATGGGGTACCTCTTGAGGAAGTTAGACTTCAGCTAATGAAAATACCCATATGTGTTTCATGAATCCCCATCATCATCATCATCATCATCATCATCATCATCATCATCATCGGTTCAGGACACACATACAGGTATTTGCCCTAGCTCAGTGGACTTCAACTGGTCCAGATCCGAGACCTACCTTGAACTCCCAACCTGCAATATGGGATCTACTTTTACAATTCCATAATTACCCAACGTGGTGCAACAGCTTTGCCACAACCCATCTGGACTGATCTCATGACCCACTTTTTGGGTTGTGACCCACCAGTTGAAGACCACTGCCCTAGCTGAAGTTTACTTTTCACAAGAGGTATCCAACAACAACAACAACAACAACAACATATGACTTTGTCTCCATTGCTATTATTTTGCTTCTTTGGGGAAAGCTTCACTCATCCTTTTCTGTCCCTCGCCAGATCAGTTGAGTGTGAACTTTCAGGTTTGAATCATTTGTCCAATTATACTTCTGAATGCTTTAAGCCCTTTTTAAAATCCAAAGGCAGAATCTACCAATTATCTTGCACCCCGCCATATCTGGTCTGAAAGATTTAGCACTTATGGGGCAAAGAAACGAGTGAAAACACTTGTTTTTTGGAATGGGGCACCTCGGTGGAGCTCAAATAAGGAGCTCTGCTGACATTTCCCAATTGAGAAATGAGCATTTCCGCTTGCTTCAGGGAAGCGCTAAATCTCTTTTGCCAAGCGGTAGGTGCCACTTGTGCAATGGAATAAGCCAGACCCACCACTTGCACAACAGAAACTGTGGAGTGCAAGAAGTGGTGGGGATGTAAATGCCCCATTGGATACTGACCTGAATTTTTAAATATACCAACCATCAGCACTTGTCACTAATTACCATGCAGCATAGCTGTTGACCTATGTAACAAAAAGGGAAGCAAAAGAAGATAAAGAGTAACTTCCCCCAATATATAATTCCCATCAACCATGGCCAACGTGTCCTGCTAACTGTGCATAATCAGCCACTAGAAGGGCTAACACAGGTCTGGGCTGCATTAGAAGAAGCATTGTATCAAAGACGTGTGAAGTCCTTATTCCTCTCTACTCGGCACTAGTGAGACCACACCTGGAGTATTGTGTATGATTCTGGGCACCACGTTTCAAGAAGGACATTGTCAGCTTCAGAGGAGGGCAACAAAGATGAAATAGGGACTTGAAGACATGCCCTATGAGGACAGGCTGAAGGAACTTAGGATGTTCAGTCTGGAGAAAAGAAGACTGTGGGGAGACGTGTTAGCAGTGCTCAGGTACATAAAAGGGTGCCACAAGGAAGATGGCCAAGAACTATTTTCCATTGTCACAGAAATTAGGACCTGAAATAATGGGAATAAGCTACTGCTACCTTGATTTTGAGTAAATTTAAGGAAAAACACCCTGAAGATCTGTACAACAGTGGAACAGCCTACCTATGGAGGTTATGAATTCTTCATCTCTGGAGGTTTTAAAGAAGAGGCTGGACAGCCAGTTCTCATGGATGGTTTAACTGGTTTTCCTGCACATTGCAGGGGGTTGGAGAAGATTATCCTTGTGGTCCCTTCCAACTCCATAATTCTGTGATTCTATGGTAATCCAAGACATCTGGGGGGGTGGCACCAGGTTAGGAAAAGTTGATTAAAGGGATCGCTAGAATTTTTCATTATAATTTATTGTTCTTGCTCTCTCTAATATATTAAAGCAATTATCTCAGCCTGGTCTGCTGAGGCATTCAGAGCAGGCTGCTGTAGTGTAAGAAATGTTGGCAATTCCCTTTTGCAGGTGCCTGTCTATGTATCACACTTGACAAATGGCTTCAAACTGGGACTATATGCTTTTATTTTAACCAGAACCATAGCAATGCATAATAAATCTAGGCTAAAGAATTGTTCTTCAATTAGTTGTAAGACATGTTAATTATAAACACAGGGAAAGGCTGTAGCTCAGTGATGGAGGACATGCTTTAAATGAAAAAAGGTCCCAGGTTCAGATCCTAACATCTCCAGGTAGGTTGGCAAAAACGCCTTTCAGAAAACCCTGGAGAGCTACTCCCAGTTAGTCAGAGTCAGCCCAAGGCAAAAGACAAGATGGCACACACACCTCCATTCCATGTACAGGACAGAAGTCAATGGGCCTTTCCATTGAATATTACTTTAACACTGGCAATGGTGTTGTGTCCTTCACCAAACCTGAGGACAGCAGTCAAGTTTAGGGGGAGAAGGACAACCTGTGTGGCACACACAGCTTGATCTTCCACAAGAGGGGAATGACCCAGGGAGCTCAGGCTGAATGGCTTGGGAAGCTGAGACTGCTGGCTGCCCCTAGCATCTCCCACCTGAGGCAGTTGCCTCACTCTGCGTAATGGTAGGACTGGCCATGCAATCAATGTAGATGATTCTGAGCTAGATGGACCAATGATCTGATATGGTGTTAAGCAGATCTCTTTGTTCCTAAATTGCTGAAATCAAATCATTAATATTTTTGGAGTAACAATGATGTCAAGCAAGAGTAGCTCACATATTTGACACAATAAGCACCTGACATGGGAACTTTTATGATGCTCCACATGGACACCTTCAGGCCACTTGTTCTGTCTGCATAAATGCCACCAAGAATTTTATTCAGCAATTCTGTTGAAATGAATGTGACTTAAGTCAGACTAACATTAGATACAACAACCCATTGTTTCCATTCCAGAGAAGTGCAGAAGAATGGTGCAGAAGAATAATCATCTTACTAACAAGAGGCATGGGATGGCAAAACGGTTTCATCTAGATCAGGAAACTCTCAGACTTTCCTGTGCATGGACTATGCAATCAGGCATTTGGCAGTCATGGAGCACTCATTATCTTTAGATGCTTCATTTACCATGTTTGTGCAGGACACGTCTGAACATTCTTAAGCTGGTGCCTTCCCAACCTGCTGAGGACCATCTCTCTAGCCTCCTTGCATTGTGTGAGGAACATGAAGCTAATGTATGTATGTGTGTGTGTGGTGTGTGGGGGTGTTGTTGTTGACCAAGCTGGAAGGGCTATAAGGAAGCTTCAAGGCCCCATTGATCTCTCCATGACATCTTTGGAGAACAGCAGATTCCAGAAATCTTACCTATATGTAATTGATTGAGTTTTTAAAACTCTTTTTCTTATATCCCCTTAATTAATCCATTTTAATGCCATAATGCCAATTACATGAGGGACCTGCTAAGAATCTCTAATAGTAATACATTTGGGTCTCAATCCTATGCATATTTAGATAGAAGAAAGTCCTACAACTCCCATGCTAGCTGGGGAATGCTGCAGTTGTATGACTTTTTTCCTCTCTGAATATGCATAGGATTGAGCTTTCAAACTA
The DNA here is from genome assembly GCF_023053635.1 of Elgaria multicarinata webbii. Classification (NCBI taxonomy): domain Eukaryota; kingdom Metazoa; phylum Chordata; class Lepidosauria; order Squamata; family Anguidae; genus Elgaria; species Elgaria multicarinata. The sequence continues at coordinate 98,132,711 of NC_086172.1, forward strand.
TAATTTTCATTACCATGAACATTAGTGAGCCACTCATATGTCTGAGCAACATACATGCATGGGTAATGCAAGTCCTAGAAAGCACTGTATGACAAAGTTGGTGGGTTAACTTTATCATTCAGGTTACCTGAAGAAGCTTCTCTTCCCATATGTACTTACCCAGACCATAAGGTCACCACCTGAAGACCTCCTCCAGGTGCCCCCATCAAATGAAGTCAGGCAGATGGCTAGAAGAGGCCTTTTCAATGGCACCCTGTCTCTGGAATGTTCTTCCCAGAGAGGCTCTCCTGGCACCTCCATTGTGATCTTATCATGCCAGGTGAAGACATTTTTTTCTTTAAGAATTTTTTGACCTGTTTTTTGTGATTTTAGAAGTTAAAACTTTTTTTATTTAATGGTTAAACCATTAATGGTTTAATGGTTTTTAATGCTTTATGTGTGTATGTTCTGTGTTTTAGAATTTTAAATTTTGTATACTCGTTTTTATCTTAATTTTAGAATTTCTGTAAACCACCCAGAGAGCCCTGGCTATGGGGGCAGTATATAAGTGAAATAAATAAATAAATAAATAAATAAATAAATAGATAAATATTTTTGCTGTTGATTTTAAGTGCTGTGGTGTTTTATTCTTCGCTGCTGGTTTTATTATGTGAAATTTTTTATTAATTATTTCATTGCTTGAATTTTATGCTTTTAGTGTATTGTACACTACCCAGAGAACTTGGGTTACAAGGTAGTTTAAAAGTGCAGTAAAGAAAGAAAATACAGCATTTACCTTGAGTTGATATCCATTCAAAAGGACAAACCAAACTGGACATGTTTTATCCTGTCTAACAAAGGTTTATTGTGTGCATTAGCAGCCAAGAGACTACCACCAACTTGTGACCACATCCAGAATAACATCTGATCACACCATAATAATATATTTCTTAACCGCCTCTCCATTTTGATTGAGGCGGGGAACAACAGTAAATATAAAATACATAAAACTGAATGAAGACATAATATACATTGTTAAAATGTCCTAAAAACATTCTAAAAAATCCTAAAATTCCACTGGATAGGCCTGCCAGAAGAGATCAGTCTTGATAGCTTTCTTGAATGCTAATAGACTGTCAAGTTGACGAGTCTCCTCCAGCAGGCCATTCCACAATTAGACTGGTGTCCTGTGCTTTTCTGTGTCACCCTGGAACCATGTAATTTGTACAAGAGACAACCCAATGTTTGAACGATGAATGGACCAATATTACAGTTACATGTTTTTTTATGGGCAGAATTCAACAGAGCACTTCCACCCCCACCGATTCTCTCCTGCCCATCCAACTGTATTGCATAAGCATCCTCCACCTCCTGTGCAATGGAAGGTTAGCGCTTCCAGGGCAACCCAAAACGAGCGGAATCACTTGTTTACGGAACGACCCAGGTCGGTAGAGCTCACGTAAGGGTGTTCCCATGTCCTGCCTCTTTCCAGAAATGAGCGTTTCCACTCATTTCAGGACCTCTCTATCTCCCTTGCATGAGCAGTGGGTCCTGCTTGTGCAACAGAATCGGCAGGATGGAAAAGAATGATAAGGGGCATAAGTGTCATGTTGGATACTGCCCCATATATTGAATATAAAATAAGTTGTTGTCGTTGTTAAGGTGAAATATGCATCATCATAGCATGGTTGAAGGAACTGCTTCTTCCAAGACCTTTAACAATAAAAAAAGTTCTTAAAACATTGCCACTGACAATTTCCTTTCCTTAGTGAGACCAAGGCTGTAGCTAGACTGAAGGTTTATCCCAGGATTGTCCTTGGGTCAAACCTGTTCATCTAAGTGCCACACAGGGCATCCAGCGCTCAGGCAGGGATGAACCCGGGATGATCCTGGGATAAACCTTAGGTCTAGCTACGGCCCCAGTGTAGCAAAAGAAGCTGTATATCATATAGGTTGAGACTCTAAATATTTTTCCAAAGAGAATGAAATCAGTTTGCTTTTTCTTCATAAATGAAAGCGCTTTGGCCGAGCTATCACTGCTGGGGAGTTCATCTTACATTTGCTCCATGCCCAAATTTCATCTTTTTAAAAACTAAAAACTAAAAGCAAACACTAGTATTTGTGTTTAATGCAGACAGTAGAATCTTTATCTTCCCACTCCCACCCCTCAAAATGCTGCAGGAATTTTCATTCCCACTTCGTTGACATAAATAGAAAAAACAAAAAAACCTCCCTTTTGAAGAGCAGTTTCCTATAGTTGCTTCAGGAAAAGAAGTGGAGGGATTTATGAGCTGGGAACCACTGGGATTTGTGGATGTGAGATTTCACTTTCATCCTTTAAACTCAGTTTTCTCAACCACAGAAATTCAAATAAATGTCCATGAACTCTGAAAGTTTTAATGTTCTTATTTCTGAATACTGAAGAATATAATGGGATTATTCAAGCTTTCATTACTAGGGAGAGAAGTCAAAATATGAGTCATAGAACTATAGCATTAAAAATAATTCAAACCATTTGTTTACATTTGATGTTTAGATATTTCACTACTGAAAGTAGTGTAGCATTTCTAATTTTAAATGCTGTAACAAATAGTCCTGTTGAATTAGTCTTGGTATTTATGGGTTGTTGTTTTTTTAATCTAAAGTCCACTGAAGCTAGATTCTCCTCTTTCTTTTCAGTAATCTTTGGATTAGGTTGTTGACCTATTTTGACTCCCATGACCATTTGTAAAATACATTGAATGTCAGATGTATATAAAATAGAGATGGATGAATCTGTCAATTTTGGTTTCTCTCTGTTTCTCATTTTCCAATCTAGTTCAGTTTATCTTGAACTATGGGAATTTATCCAGTTATAAATGCAAGCAATTTCCTTAATATTATATGTTTTTAATGTCATTTCCCCTAATGTATGCATCTTTTGATGGGAGAACTCCAACACAAAATTTGGCAACATGCAAATATTGAACAATAATTGTGCTTCTTGTTCCCATAGCTGTTTAAAAATATGAAATTAGGTAAGTTCACACCCCTAAAAAAAAAACAGGTTTTATATGTATCTTATTTTCAAATTTGTACATAGAGTTCTAAAAGCTACTTATTTTGGATAACATGTGAAAATTGTATGCATCATATCCTTTAAAATGGTTAGGTCCTACTAGATTCAGGCTTTCCCATTTGCCACCTGAAGGTAATTGATGGCATTCAAGCACTTTTTTTAAAGGCCTCCACTATATCTATAACCCTAGATGCTCTGCACATGCTCCTTTGGTATGGGGTGCTTATAAATACAGCTAAAAATACATTTTGACTTCTGTTTTTAAATTGTATTGTCTTCTGCTGTCTTTACTGTTACTTACTAACTCATTGGGGGATATTTATTAATTTATTTATGGTTTGGTTTTTATCGTCAGCATGAAAGTACTTTTATTTAGATATCAAAACCTTGACTTATCTTCTGACTCAGGGGAACTTGTTAAGTTCCTATGAATATACTACAGCTCAACCAGCAAGGGATGTTGTTCAAAGCTCAATCGCAGTAATTAAGAATGAGATCCCCGTTTCCTGATGCAAGGAAGGCAGTGAGAGTAAATCACTTCCCTGTCACAACATTCCTTAAAGCATTGAGACTCTATTCAAACCAAAATTGGGCCGAGCCAGGCCCACAAATGCTGATTATATAGTTGTTGAAGACTTTAGTTAGTTTGTTTTTAAGACTCAATGCGGTAGGGAATATTAACCAAACATGGTTTATTTTTGCTGTTGTCCATGGTCAATTACAATCAATGCAGGAGAGATGATGACCCTGTTCAGACAACATGCTAAGCATTTTGAAGTAAATATCATGGTTTAGTGTGTCGTGTGAACCATTCCTAACCATGATGGCTACATAACCACAGTTTAAACATGTTCACTAACCATTTGCTGCAAAAAGGTTAGTGGCCTAATCATGGCATAGCATGTTGCCTGAACAAGCCCATAGTAAAGCATACATCAAGACAATATCATAAAGATTAAAGATGGGCAGAAATTCAGAATTTATTTATTTATTATTTAAAACATTTGTATCCCGCCCTATACCACTAGGATCTCAGGGCGGCGTACAGATAAAAGCATATAGTATAAAACAATAAATATACACAGCTAAAAACAAATTAAACCATGAACCAAGTTAAAACAATATATAATTTAAAAGCAGTAAAAACAACTAAAACAGTCAAAACAATGTGCCATCTTAGTGAATTTAACCATCAAAAGCTTTGTTAAAAAGCCATGTTTTTACTTGGCATCGAAATGAAATCAGCATTGGTGCCAGTCGTGCCTCCAAGGGGAGGGCATTCCACAGTCGGGGTGCCACAACAGAGAAAGCCCTCTCCCTTGTCCCATCATAGCATATATGGTGCATTGGTGGGATGCGGAGAAGGGCTCCTCCAATGTGAGATTATCCAGTCTGTTCTTCCCCAAAACAAACACAGGCCTGAACACAATTTGCAGCTGTAAATCCATACATTTCCAAGTTTGCAATATGTTTTGCAAAAATATAAAAGTGTTCAATAAGTTGTACACATTTTTTTTAAAAATGCACAAGGAGATCATTTTTGAAATGCACACAATCATTAAGAAAATCACTGCATGTGTACAAAAAATGCATACATTTGAAAATGCACACAAATATGCACACATCTCCATGAAGGGGGTGGGGGTTGTATGGAACTGGGACAGAATTAGCCTTCAAGTAGAAAATGGAGAACTTGAGCAACACTGAGCTTGACAGATTCACCCATTCCTAGTACAGATATAATTTCAATAGGTAGCAGATGGGAATATTATTCAGGCCAACTTGCAGAGGCCCTCTAGCAAAATAATCTCAATTCAAATGACTAGAACTATGTTTAACATGAGTCTGGTCAGGCTGGCCCCATTCTGGGGGCAAAGGAAGTTGCTCACCTCAGGTGTCAGAGGCTAGAGAGCAGAGCCCTGCTTCCTGCTGTTCTTCTCTGAATCATTGTGTCTCACTGGCTGTGTTCAGAAGACACCATAAACCACAGCTTTAACCATGGTGAATAAAGCAAAAGGCCTTATTCACCATGCTTAAAGCCAAGGTTTAAGGTGTCTTCTGAACAGGGCTACTGATTGTGTTCACATGCACAGAGAGTGGGGTTGGTACAGGAATCATGTGGTGGGGAACAGGACACAAACCATTACAAGGGGGCCTGTCACATGACCATGGAACCACGTGACACTAGGTGGTACCTGTATACTCCCCCCTCCATGGTTATCTTTTGATCTTCTGCACATGTTACCCGCACATCTCAGCATCCCGGTGCCTGCATCCATTTGCAATCTTGACCATGGAGAAAGTCCATGTGGGAAGTGGCACATGCTCTTGCTAGCAGTCTGTTTTTTGACTGCAGCACACACAAACTACAGGGAACCCAACAGACAATATGCAACCCCACACACACGTTCCACCCTCTCCCTCACTGCCAAAGTTGGGTACAGGGTGGGTGGCTACTTGAACCAGCGTTGTGGAGGGAACCATTTCTGAGCAATCCACGGTGGTTTAGGGTGACGTCTGAACACGCCCCCTGTCTCCTGGATCAAATTGGATTTCCCTTCTTGTTGGTTCACTAAAGAGATGGAGCCCATCCAGAGAAGGTATGGAAGATTGTACACACCAAGAGTCCCTGTCTGAGGGCTTCTCACTGGGCACAGAGAAAGCAAATCTCTTTGTTCAAACAGATTATCAGAGCTGCAGGGTAGGGAGGAGATGGAGCAACCAATTTCATTCAAGCAGCTGTGCAGTTTTTAGCTTAATTGTGGAGGGTTAATTGGGAAATGCTAATGGTCAGCCACCCTGGGGCTGTTAAAATGCATTTGAAATTGTTTTTAGTAGTGGATACAGTCACTGGGTAGGGGAGAAAAAAACATCAGGAAGGCTTCTCATTGCTGCTAGCATTGCCAACTTTTCTGTCTCTCTTAGTTCAGTTCTGTTTTAGTACAGAAGCACACACAATTAGGCTGGAGAAAGAAATTTGCTGGCAATCACATGTTTAATTAGTCATGCAGGCAACACACTGCTGGAGAAATTAAAAGCTCTTGACAGTCACACAGTTGCAGAAGGTTCCAGGTTCAATTCCTGACACCTCCAGGGAGCGTTGGAAAAGTTGCCTGAAACCCTGGAGAGCTGCTGCCTGTCAGTGTTGACAATATTGGGCCCATTTGGGACCCATGGTCTGACTCAATGGCTGAGTTCGGAGGACACTCTAATTAATGGTTGACTTCCATTTTGTTCCTATTAACCCCCCGATTATTTAGTGTGTTGTCCGAACTCAGACAATATAAAGCAGCTTCCTCTGTTCCTAAAGAAGCTTGGAGTTGTTCCCAAGTAGTTCTTCCTTTGTTCACTCTGGTTTTCTTACAGGCACTCTTGCTCACCAGATCCTACTCATGTTCATTCAGAAGCAAGTTATACTGATTTCAATATGTCCAACTCTCCAATAGGTGTGCACAGAACTTCTGCTTTGGAGAAATAGGATTATTTCGGGTGTTTTCTTGAGATATCATCATCATCATCATCATCATCACCATCATCATCATCTATTTCTTACCTGCCTCTCCATTTTGATCTAGGTGGGGAACAACAGTAAATACAAAATATAAAAAACTGAATTAAGAACATAATATACATTATTAAAACATCTAAAAACATCCTAAAATTCCACTGGATAGGCCTGCTGGAAGAGTTCTGCTGTCAACCTTCAATTCCCCCCTTTTAATCATCCACCCAAACCCCCATAGCTAGAAGGCTATTCTTGTAGGGGAGTTGTATGAACTTTTCTTTTGCTGCCATGGAATGTGTATGTGAGTGTATTAATGCTGGGCCAAATGGAAGTGGGCAGGATATTCTGTGAATTCAGGTGGGGCAAATTCTTATCATTTGGGGGAGTGTGGCATAGCATTCCAAAGGGTGTCTCTTTTTTCCCTTGGAACACAAGAAATGTGGGTAACTCATTGCCTGAGTTGTGGCAACTTTACCTTGGACTTATTAACATGATTCTAAGCAGCTGCAGCAGGTTGTCTCTTTCCATAAAGGAAGAAAGCAAATGGGGGAGAGGAAGTCTGGAGACACAGGGCTCATCTTCACCAAGCAGGATATTCCACTATGAAAGTGGTATATAAAAGGCAGGAGCCACACTACCGCTTTATAGTGGTACTGAAATACACTGACAACTGTTGGGGGCCATTGACACATCTACCTCAAGCAAGATAAAACATTATGAAAGTGGTATGAAAGTGGTATAAGGTGGTATCAATGGGCCCCAACAGTTGTCAGTGCATTTCAATACTGCTACAAAGCAGTAGTGTGGCTCCTGCCTTTTATATATTGTTTTCATAGTGGAATATCCTGCTCGGTGTAAAGGAGCTGTGCCTAAATAGACAGTACATCGTCTGTTTTACATCTTTACATTTGATTTTTGTTCTGGACATCAGACTCTACTGATGTTACTCAAAAACATGGCACTGTAAAAAGCTTTCTAAGGTTCCTTAGGAGAACAAGATAAAATTCCCTCTTGTCTGTGTTTTTAAAAAAATATGGAGAAAAAAAGAAGAAATCATTACTAGCAGTCACGCCACAATACATTTCCAAATCTTCAGTTAGGGTGGAATACTAAGGGATTTGATTGCAGTTAATAATAAGTGCAGAAGATGGTGGGGAAAAATAAATCTGGATGATTACAAATGAAAATACAGAAAGCCTTTTCGGGTGATAGCCTATTGCTTATGCCATATGGGAAATGCAATATCAAAGAGATAACTGTATAGGAAAGATTATCAGCAGCTTAGAGCAATTAGGTGCAATATAAAACCCAACAATTTTATGAACCAGACTGGAGCTTCGATATGAGTGGAGCTTCTTTCACTGGCTTCAATATCAAAAGCAGCTCCATCCAGTTATAAAAGAGCCAATAACCATTTGTATTTGCAAATAGTATTTACAGTATGCCTCAGGGATGCTGGGAGTTGTAGGACATTTTTCTTTCTTTCACACCCATCATCCCTGAGCCAGCATAGCTTTAATAGTGATTCTTGCTTTGAGCAGGGAATTGGACTCAGTGGCCTTAAAGGCCCCTTCCAACTTTACAATCCTATGATTTTATGATTCCATATTGGGAGTTGTACGCCTTTTTATCTGCCTAAACGTGCATAGGTTTCTGCACTTAATGTGGCATAGCTAGGGATGGATGACAAATTCGTTCAGTTCACATTTTAATCTGATTCATTAATGAATTTTGCACTTTTGAACCACTATGTGAACTGAAACTCAGTTATCCTTTAAAATTCACACCTCTCCAAATTTTGCAATGGACCTCTCTAATAAAAAAATCCATTCAACAATGTGTATATTAAGGGAAATTATATTAAAAATGCATTATGTTAGGGACATTTCTTGCCAAAGAAAACTGTATATGAGTCAAAAATGCATATCAAAAAAATGCAAATGTTAGGATAAATATACACAAAAATGCACATGAAACTTATATAGTTTGGAATGAACCAAATTTAAGATAGGAAAACAGAGAAACTGAAAATGATAAGTTGGGCCATCCCTGAGTCTAGCTGGTCAATAGCCTATGAATTTGAAACCCCTCAGGCCAAACTTTACTTTATCCATATATACTGTATACTGGGTAGCCTTAGCAAACCATCATATCTTTCAGTGCCCCCTCCATCTCCAATACTGGAATAATAATATGATCCTATCTAAAATGGCATTTGTAAGGATTAATGAGATAATGCACATGAAGCACTTTCAGAGGAAAATGTACATAGGAATGAAAAAATATCAAATTCTTCCATTTTTTGTAGGGATATATGAGAAATTCATTTCAGTTCACATTTGATCAAGATTTACCTAGTTTGCAACTTCCATACTGAACATGGACTTGGACACAATCTGTGGTTGAAGTCCATACATTTCTGAGCTTCTACAGTAATTTATGAACCTAAAAAAATGTGATCAACAGGATGTGTACATTTGAAAAATGTTCATTAAAATATGTATTTTTAAAAAATGCATGCAAATAGGGTTTAGTCAAAAAACAAAACAAAAAACCCCAAATTGAATCAATGCGAGAAGAATGTGGGCATTTCAAAGATGTGCACAATCGATCCATACATTTGGAAAAATACACATATATCTTATTTATTATTTATTATTATTATTAATTTATTTATTTATTACACTTATATACCGCTCCCATAGCCAGGGCTCTCTGGGCAGTTTACAGAAATTCTAAAATTAAGATAAAAACGAGTATACAAAATTTAAAATTCTAAAACACAGAACATACACACATAAAGCATTAAAAACCGTTAAAAAACTAAACATTTGGGTGATTAAGATGTGCTGCTATATGCCTATCTTCCCATGAGAAGTAAAAACAAACAAACCCAGAGCTCACAATCTGATTCAGACTTGAGTTAGAACAAGTTTTGAGATGGGATTCATAGAACTTTGGAGAGTTCATGTTTTGCTAATTTGCACATCCTTATTTTTTTATAGACAGTTTTATTGGAGAAAATATTGTATACGTTACAATTGGGAAGAAAACATCTGTGTCCAGTTTAACGCTGGAGGCTTAGCCAGGGATCAAAGAGGTCAAGTGCAAGAGCACAGGAAGCAGAGTGACAACTGACAAAAAACATCCTGCTTCTGCCATTGCCTGGTCAATGTCCCACGTACCACAATTTTGGGGAGTCATGGCTCTGTTAGCAGAGTGATGGGGATGTGGCTTTACGGGCAGTTGTGACGACGCCACCTCACACACAAGGCTTTGAAGGGGGAAATGAACCTCAGAACACTCAATTCCCCCATATATATACTCCTCCCCCTTTTTCACAGCATCACCAGCCACACCCACTCAGTCCAACATTCCGTACTCTCTAGACATATTCAAGCAGACATATCTAAGGGAATAGAAATGTGGGTAACACTGCAGCAGTTGGCCCTTTATGTCTCTTTTTCATCATTTGAGGATTAATGGCCAAAATAGAATGCCCTATATCTGTCACCTACTGGTCACAAATAGCACCCCCTTAACAATAAACGAATAGACAGACCAGTGGCTTTGAAGAGAAAACAGACCCAAATGCGTTGAAAACCGCACCCCGCAACAACCTGTTTTAACGAACAACCTCCAAAGTAAAAGTCTCAATTTCCAAACTCTGAAGTTCAGATATAAGAGGTTTTCGCAATCCCAACAATAGGGAACGATTGATCATTTCCATTTATTTATTTTATCATTATTTTATTTATTACATTTTTATACCGCCCAATAGCCGAAGCTCTCTGGGCGGTTCACAATTTTACTGCAAGTCACACACTGATGTGAACCAAGGCCAGCTATAGCACGAACATCACTGCACAACGCTCAAGGTCAGAGCCAGGAACAAAGTGACTTGCTTCATCCAACCATGTTGAGCAAATATTTTAAAATCACCCAAACATGGGCAGAAGTTCCCCACCACCACCTTTGCTTAGATTTCTCATGGGAAGTGGGTGAGGATGAGGCTGCTGTAGAGCCTGTCACTGTCTATTTAAAGTTAATGGGCCTGATGCTTTGTGAAGGTTTAGAGTCAGAGGCCGTGTCTACACCAACCCAGTAGTCTGGACTGTTCACGGCCCAGTCCCTGTGCATCCAAATGACACACAGGGACTCCCGGAGTCAGGGGGGATGGACACAGGTTTTCCTAGGGATAAAGAAACCCTGGGAAAACCTGATCCTTTTCACGGTCTCGGGACCATCCCGAGATCATGGGAAGTGTGGGCACCCATTCTTCCTGGTGCCACACTTACTCGCAAGTAAGCATGGCACCAGAAATGGGCATGGAGGGGGTTTGGGAGGCAGTTTCATGTGGTGTTTTTTTTTAAAAAAAAAATACTCACATTTTTGATGGAGTGGGGCCTTGCTCTTGCATGACCGGCCATGCTGATTAAAAAATAAATAATGGCGCCTGCACCGTCCCTGGATGTGGCATTGGCGTGTGGATCCAGGGGGAGGATCTCATTACCAGGAAATCCTGAGATCCTCCTCCCTCCCTCCCGGAAGATCAGGAGGTGTAGAATGTGCATGAGATGGAGAGGGAAGGTGATGAAATCCTCCCTCTCCTAGAGCTGAGCCTCAGAAGTTGAATCAAAGAAGTGGGGCAGTAAACAGGTCCTTGATGGGGCTTACCCTACATTTGTGGAGAGGCAGCACAAGCAGGCACATAAAACCACTATAGAAAGCAGACTTCCTGAGAGAAATGCAGTGAGCTGGGAATGGATGATGTTACTTTTACACAACGGAATGAGCTTGGAAAGTAATGGCTGACAGGGGGCCTTCAAAAAACTACCTGTGTAGGATTGGAGGTTGAGGAGAGGTGAAGATTGTAAAGCTGACTACATTTGCCCATGTCTCTAACATGCCATTTGTCTCCTGTAACTCTAGTCTGGCTGTTCATAGCAGCATAACAAATGTGAATCTGAATGTACAGTACTTGTACATCGTGCTTCCATGCCTTTCTGGGACAGGCAACAGCAGACTGCATGAAAAATGAAAGCCAAGAAAGTATTTTATCTTTGTAATTTCTAATCATTAGTGCTGGGTTACGAAGGAATATTGCATTTCAGCAGCACAAGGCCCAGGTTCTGAGCTCTGGCTGTGCAGCTTAACCACAGCCCCACAAGAGGGGCTGCAAGAAAGGGGGAAAGGCAAGCACATTGACCTGGCATCAGCAGGGCCAAGCCTGCATCCTGGATTACAAGAGGTTTGTTCTTAAGAGAAAACCATCCCTGCCATTGGACTATTACACCACATTCCTAGTGATACAGCCCCTCATCAGGCGGGGGGCAGGGGTGGGAATTGCATTGTTAGATCAATGTTCTTCACCCAGGGACGAAATCCAAACAGCCCCTAAGCACGACTCCACACTTTAAGCGACAGAGGGTTCAAAAGCACTTTATTGATTATAATCAAGATCTGAGTGTCTTGAAAGCGAACAGTCAGACAGAGACATTGGGAATTCAGCACAGTATTTGAGCCTGCAAGGGGCAGGGCCCAGTAGCAGCATAAACCAATCAGAACGTAACACTGGAGCATAGCTAATTTTGCTAAACGATCCCCTTTGTTCTATAAACAATCTCCTTTGTTCTATAGTAAGTTACAGTAAGCTAACTTTGACACAGGAGCACTGGAGCCGAGGCTATGTTTTCATTAGATAAGACAGATACAAGGAGACATCGAAGGAGACATTCTCGCATACATGACATTTTGCCTGCTGTATAATGGCTACTTCACAGCTTCCTTTAGAAAATGGAGGCACTTATGCTAACATTTCCCCCCTTTAAAGCAATTTAAAACTTAAGCTTGCTAGCCTCTTCTAGATAATTTAAGGCTTCATAATGCAAATACATTTGCTGGTGGATTACAGATTTTGCAAGATTTTTCTACAAGAGACAAAATACAGGGAAGACAGAAAACAAGGATAAGCAAAAATCATTACAATAGAACAAAATACAATGCAAGAAATCCCTCTTTTAACTACTTCATATTGGGTAACTAACTAGTGAGCCATCTAAATAGATCATCAGTGAGTGGTTGTCTTGTTTTATGAAAAACTTATGAAAGTGGCTCCACTTTCGCTGAAAAAGAACACAGGAGGCAAGAATTATTATTATTATTATTATTATTATTATTATTATTATTTATTTATATAGCACCATCAGTGTACATGGTGCTGTACAGAGTAAAGCAGTAAATAGCAAGACCCTGCCGCATAGGCTTACAATCTAATAAAATCAAAGTAAAACAATAAGGAGGGGAAGAGAATGCAAACAGGTACAGGGTAGGGTAAGCAGGCACAGGGTAGGGTAAAACTAACAGTAGAAAGTAACAGTAGAAGTCTGCACAACATCAAGTTTTAAAAGCTTTAGGAAAAAGAAAAGTTTTTAGTTGAGCTTTAAAAGCTGCGGTTGAACTTGTAGTTCTCAAATGTTCTGGAAGAGCGTTCCAGGCGTAAGGGGCAGCAGAAGAGAATGGACGAAGCCGAGCAAGGGAAGTAGAGGCCCTTGGGCAGGCGAGAAACATGGCATCAGAGGAGCGAAGAGCACGAGCGGGGCAATAGTGTGATAGGGACAAGCAGCTTCCTCTTTCTTCACACGGGGAAGAAAGAAGCAGCAAGCAGTGACCACATGGCCCATTCAGTGGGCATTTCTATCACACAGCTTCTCCTGCACACAACAGGAAATGACATCAAGTTTTGTTATAGCCAAAAAAACAAAAAGGGATCTTCTGGGTCCTTTTTTGTGATGGACAAAAGAGCAGAAGGAGCAGGAGACACACAGGAGGAATGCTGCTTCGTCAAAATGTCCCGCGAAGAACCGTGAGTGGCCAGTCACGAGAGTGCCAAAAATGCTCATCTGATGACACTCACAGTCTCTGCTTTGATTTTGGAAAGGCCTGTTCAGATTTCTAAAAAGTTCCAAATAATAATAATAATAATAATAATAATAATAATAATAATAATATATTTCTTACCCGCCTCTCCAGTTGGATCGAGGAGGGGAACAACAGCAAGCATAAAATACATAAAATACTAATTAAAAACATAGTATACACTGTTAAAAAGCATCTAAAAGCATACCAAAAGTATCCTAAAATTCTACTGGAATAGAACCGCTGTACTACTCTCTGCGTGGGGCGCATTTTCAAGATGGTTAGGAATTGGTGCAAAATGTGGCCACCAAGATGTTGAGTGGGTGGGTGGGTGGGTGGAAGCAAGATAGCCAGAGCATGTGACACTAATATTATAGCATGATATTGGTTGCTAGTGTGTTTCCAGGCCCAATTTAAAGTGCTAGCATGGGGAATCTTTTTGTGTCTAGGGTCAAATTACCTCAGAGATGATCTGCTGGGTGGCACGTGCTGGTTGTGGGCAGGGACAACAGCAGTTAGGAGACAGAGACAGCAGTGGGTAGAGCTGGAAGCAAAGCAGTTGGAGTAGGTAAAGAGGACAGGATTTGAAAATGGCCCACAGGCTGCAGGTTCCCCATCCCTGCCTGAAATGGTTTGAGGCCAGGTCATTTGAACGACTGCCTTCAACTGTACAAACAAGTGGTTAAGATCAATGAAGTTGGTGGACACCAGAGACAGGGCCTTTCAGTGGTAACCCCACACTTCCCTCCCAACTGATGTGCTAATCAATTCAGGCCTTTAAAATGGCTTTAAAGACCCATTTATTTCACAGTGAGTGTGTGAAATTTCAGGCCAAATGTTGGTAGTGGGGAAACTTAAATCTTCCTCTCCTGAAGTGCCATGGTCCCAATCTGAATTCAAGCCATGAACACTTGCAGGAGAGTAGGGAAAACATTCAGAGAGCATTTAGTTTGGCCCCTAGATACAGTAGTGACAATTCTGCAAATATATTCTGGACTGGGCTGTACAGTCCTCAAACTGGTCTCTAGCAGCTAAGATTTACTATATTACATTTGTAAATGGTGTGGCTCTGCCACTTAAACAAGCTAGCAAGCAATTTCTGTTACAACAGAGATTAAGTCTACTATAATTTTTCTTACAAAGCCACTTAATTCTTTTAATGTCTTTCACATTATATAACTAGGGTTTCTGAAGCAACTCCTCATAGGATGCTTCTGTTTTCAATATCCCCTCATTTTTTGGTTGTGTCAAACTGCAGGGTAAGAACACAAGAAGAGCCCTTCTGAATCAGACTGCTGGTCCATCCAATCCAGCATCCTGTGTCAAAAAGTGGTCAGCCAAGTGTACCTGGAAAGCCCAGAAGCAGGCTATTATTTAGTAGATCACTTATTTTTATCTTCTTCTTTTCCAGGATATTTGAACAGTTCGCTCATTGTATCCATGATCATTGTTTCAAAGTAAATTACCACATGGCCATGAGCCGCACTGAACCTATGTGATATGCATGATCCTATCAATCAGTTCAAATGAAGAAATGCATGTACTAATAAGTAACCAAATTACCTTAGGATAGGAAGTGCAAACTGGGTAAAAAGTCTGCCTAGCTATCTGAAAGTTTTCTGAAGGTGTTTCTGAACTGGAGTCATATAACTGTAATAATTAAAGGACACATCTGAAATAGTGTGCTAGAAGTTGTCAGACACATAACATTGTGTTCTCTCTCTGCTTCCTTGAGACTTGCTTGCCTGTATTCTAAAAGAATGCTATTTTTCTGACATGTCTGAGCAATCAGCCATTGTTATATTCTGTATCTGTTTTCAAAACATGGTGTATGTTGACCTTTCATCTTACAGGTTATATTTAAGTCCATCCTGGGGTAGTGGACTAACTCATTGCTTCAGTCTGTAAACCTCACAAATAACCTAAATGCAGTGATAATGTTAACTTTTAATAAAAGATCCAGAGACAAGCAGACTGACCTTTTAGTTGAGAAACTACATCTATTACATAATGGGCACAGTATAATTATAAACCTCCAGGAAAGAATTGACAGTGGTTCATTTTCTTCTTAGGAAACAATGCCACAACAGATGTTCCTAATGCTGTTTCACATCTATTTAGTATTTCTTTAATGGCACAGCCAGTTGCAATGCTAACAAATTGTTGTGAGAGGTGCTAAGAAAAGCTTCTTTGATCTATAAATGAGATTGTGTGTGTTTTATGCTAAATCGCCTTCTGTAAACAGAAAATCTATTTGCATAATAAGTTGTGCCAATTAAAAAATGTTGACACATGTATGGGGGTAGTACCTAACAGTGCCATTCTGCTGATGAAAGCAATTCGGTCCCTAGAAATGGAAAAGGGTGTTTCACTTTGCACCCTTCAAAATCTGCTCCAGAGGCCTGGGAAACCCTCCAGAGCATATTATTGGGCCGTGCAGAGGCCTGCAAAGTGTGAGTGGGTGGGTGGGGGAGAATGCCTTATCATATGAGCTGACTTCTGGTAGCACAATACTGGATTTATCCTATTGTTGTGAATGTGGCACTACTGTTATTTTCATATGCAAAGGTAGATGGGTAGGGCGTGAGGCAGTTTTTTGTTCATGAATCCATTGATACATTGATTTATTTATTTTCCTGAATGTCCCACTCACACAGGTGCCAGTTAATTGGTTAATTGTTGTTCTAATCTTCACAGAGCATGATTTATCAACTCTTTATTTAAAGTTATGGCTGGGTTCCCCCCCCCCCCCCGCCCTTTTCTCATAATACTGCAGTAGCTCAATTTAGAATAAATGCTACACTTTTGGACCTGAATCATGTGGAACATAATGATCAGCTATTAGCCTCAAAACTGGCTTTATCTTTATTGTGTTCTCCTGCAGCTTTTAAACTACTGATTTTCAGAGCAGTGGCACTAATTTCTGAGGGATATCTCTAACCGGACTTGCTCCGTGTAAACTTTTGTGCATAATGGTTTGCAATTGTATTGCAAATGATAATAATGACGGTGATAATAATAATAATTTATTTCTTACCTGCCTCTCCCTTTGGATCAAGGTGGGGAACAACATTAGTACAACAAATCAACACATATTAAAAATTCTTGATTTCACATTCATCCGGGTAGGCCTGCTGGAAAAGGCTAGTCTTTAAAGCTGTCTTAAATTCAGAGAGAGAGTTAATTTTACGAATCTCCTCCGGCAGGCCATTCCACAATCTGGGGGCAACAGAAGACAAGGTCCTCTGGGTAACAGTTGTCAGCCTAGTTTTGGCTGACTGAAGTAAGTTCTCCCCAGAGGACCTGAGTGTACGGGGTAGACTGTATGGGAGAAGGTGATCACGCAGGTAGCCTGGACCCAAACCATGTAGGGCTTTAAAGGTAAAAACCAACACTTTGTACTTTGCCTGGAAACTAATTGGCAGCCTGTGGAGTGATTTTAATGTTGGGGAAATATGCTCACCCCTAGATATACTGGTGACAAACCTGGCTGCCATATTTTGAACTAATTGAAGTTTCTGAACTAGGTACAATGGTAGCCTTATGTACAGCGCATTGTAGAAGTCAAGCCTTGAGGTTACCAGCATGTGCACTACTGTTTTTAGGTCTTCCAACTCTAGAAAAGGGTGCAGCTGGCGCAACATCACAGCAAACTACTGAAGGCCCTAAAACTAGGTTCAGAGGAGAAGGTGCCTGAGTTAGACCCCTCACCACTCTGAACAGTTCTGCTGGATGCAAATTCATTATTATTATTATTATTATTTATTTATATAGCACCATCAATGTGTTAGCAGAACCACCTCCATTTTTAACAGGAAACTGTATAGTATCCATTGCACACCAAGCAAAATGTCATAATGCCCTGTATGAGAATGTCTCCTTGTGTGCGTCCTTGCATCCTTGATTACTAATATAAACAAGAGTCCTGGCTCCAGCTGTCTGTGTCGAAGTTAACTCTCTGTAACTTACTGTCAGGCCAAAGGTATTGTTTACAGGACTGTTTAGCATAATTAGCTATGCCTCAGTGTTATGTTCTGATTGGTTAATGCTGCTACTGGGCCCTGCCCCTTGAAAGCTTTAATACTGTACCATATTCCCTATGTCTTTTGTCTGATTGCTCCCTTTGAAGAGACCAGGCCTTGATTACTAATCAATAAAGCGCTTTTGAACCCTCTGTCGTTGGAATGGTGGAGTCGTGCTCAAGGGCTGTTTGGATCTCGTCCTTGGGTGAAAAGAACATTGATCTAACAAATGGTGCCGTGACTCGGATCTACCCCAAGACGGATTCATGCCTGCCAGTGGAGCCTAGATTGAGAAGCGATCGCCAAGAGAGATTTCTCTTGCCTCAAGTAGGTTAACATGCACTGTGCAGACATGGAGACCGAATTGACGGGACCATTCGAGCCAAGGTTACAAAATCGACTCCACCCGACAGATGGAAGGGAACAGGCAACAACAATTTGCAATCAGACGTGATTAGAAAGGGCGAAGACGGGAGACGGCTATTTGGTGAGTGAAACCTTTAATCCCATGGACCCTGACGGGAAATGGAGGGAGTGGGTGTTCACAATTGACCTCAGAAATGGGAAGCTTATAGTTCGTATTGGAAAAGAGTCCCCGAGCCCTTTGGTTAAAGTTGTTGTCTTTGGAAAAGCTTTCAGTGAAATTGAAAAAGGGATTTTGAAACTGTAACAGTGTAACAATGAGTTAAAAATGTTTGTGACTGTGAATGGATGTCTTTTTTATGTTAGATTGCCCCTTGTGGATTTTTTGAACTTGATCCAAAGTTAATTTCAGCTGTGTCATTGGAATCAATTTGCAAACATAGAAATGTAATTGAGTAAATGTACCTCTCAAAGGATCGCCCTTTAGTGTTGGAATGTGAATTACAGAAAAGTTGGTGTTGTGTTAAAGTGAAAGAAAAAAATTGTCAGTTTGTGTTTTCCACCCGGCCCAAGTGAAAGAAATTTGAAGTTTTTGTTTTCCTTCTCCTCCCTAGTGTTTTTTTGCTTCTCCTATGCTTAGCAGCTAGAAATAAGCAGTTTTATTTTCAGTGAAAGTTTTTGTTTTAGATTTTGAAGACTTTGTGTATTTTGTCTTTCACAAACCTCAGATAATTAGAAAATGTAGAACCCCATTTTCATGGAAGAAATGTCTTCCATAGCTTTGAAGATTCACTGCATGAGTTGAAAAGCTCAAGTCCTTGTACAAATAGTTTTGCCAACCGTTTTGCCAAAATGAGAGAAAGAAAAAGTATGTTGCTGAAAGTGGGGAGAGAGAGAGAGAGAGAGAGAAGGCTGTGCAGAAGAGATAGTTTGAAAGACTTTTAAAAAGGTTGTTTTGGTTGTTTTGCAAAGATGTTGATTTGAAGTGAAGTTGATTTGAAGAAGAGTAAAGTATGTGAATAGAAGAAGATAAGAAGTTGAAATGTAGTGAAAAAGGAAAGTGTTTGAAGGTTAGTGTACGTGGCATGGTTTTTTACCAGAAGGAAAAGGGGGGTGAAGAAGCCCTGCCTTGAAAAAGTTAGTGAATGGACAATCTTGTGTCCTCTGCTGACGAAGATTGGAAATACTGAATTGCTATATTTTTGTGTGTGTTTTGAATGTTGTGTTCTGAAAATTGCCCAGTGGCTCTTTTTTTGGGGGCAGAGATATTCTAACTTTGGCCTAATAGAACTTTTGAAATGCTTTGAGCCCTGAGCCTGAGCCCTAAATGCAACTACAATTGAAGTCTAAAAGCACCCCTGTGTTCTTGCATCAGTATCCTTTGAAATTAGAAGCCAGAAGAAGAATACAGCTATTGCTTTTTAAAAATGGACTTGTGAAATGATTAAAGCAATTAAAAACTCCAGCTTGCATTACTGTGTTTGCACTACCAGCCTCAAGTGTGCTGTGCCAAAAACGTGGCACAGACCAGTGGAGTACAGTGGAAGAAGCTAACACCTGAACCCTGCCTGCCAGTCCAGATGTGAGATCAACCTCCTCGTGGACCCAAGGCTTGCCTCATTGAATCCTGCCACGTTGATACCTGAACTACAAAGAAAAGAAGTTCCAGAGCATGAATGCCTTGAAGTCTTGCAACTTGGCACCAAACCTCGCCCAGACCTATATGATGACCTCGAGTTGTTTACTGATGGATCCAGCTACAATTGTACAACAAGCAGCTGAACTCGTAGTATGCACAGAAGCCCTGATGCTTGTTTCAGGCAAAAGACTATATTTACTGATTCAAAATATCACATGGACAGATTTGGAAAGAAAGAAGATTTGTGACTGCCTATGGAGCAGTGACCCATGGAGAATTAACAGTTGATCTGTTAAAAGCCCTGATGTTGCCAAAAGAATTGGCTAATTTGTCTACAAGCGAGCTGCCATAATTGGAGCTAGCCCATTTCTCAGTATTTGAATCCACCTTATGAAAAAGGAGACTTGGAATTAGCACAATAACTCAAAGTTTTCAAGAACCCAGAAAGATGGGATTTGTTACCCCTGATGTGCCAAGAATCATCATGACCTCCCTGTTTAAAGACCAAGTGTTTAAAGACCTCACAAGATGGACATTGATCAGACTCTTCAATGACTGAAAGACTTTTTTGAGAACCATGATCAGCCAAGGAATATAAATGCTCAGTGAATTGTTTTTACTGGCTTCATTTGTAAATGCATCAAAAGAAAAGCTCCTGCAGACATGGACTTGTTATCTTTTTTTAAGAATCCAGATTGACTTTGTTGAAATGTAAAAGTTTTTTTGAACACCTACTTGTTTTTGTTCAGGTTTTCTTGCCTGAAACCATAAAATCAGATCTAGAAAGCTATTTTACTTCTTAGGTAGTGTAGAACATGGCACTTTTGTCCTAAAAATAGGCTGGCATCTCATGAAGATTCCAGTCTGGAAGGCAGATAGAGTTAATAGGACCCTGAAAAGAGACCCTAGCAAAAATTAAATTAGAAATTTCCTTGAAATGGGTGGATGTATTTCCAATTGCATTGTTAAAGTCAGAAAAAGTCTTAAATTGTTTTCTTTTGAACTAATGTTTGGCTTTTCCTCTCAGTCTTTAGTGGGGGAACAAGAAAAAAAATTAAATAGGAATTGGGAAATGTTTTATTCCAAGAATATGTAATTGCCCTGCAGTTTTCTCTTTTCCAGCTCCATCGTTACCTGCACCTTTCCAGAGATTGTCGTTAGAAGAACCCTGCTTGTTCCAGCCTACCTGCTTAAAAGTAGGACCCCAGGATTGAGAAAGCCCTTGCTGCTTTGTACTTGTAAGTGAAATTATTATAGACACATAAATGGACACATTGTTCTAGAATAAAACATTTTCATCAACCTCTGCCTCCCCTGAGTAGCCGGAGCTCAGAGGACACAGGCAACGATTATCTGCCTTCTGGTGCACCGGAAGCCACCAGCAACATAGGCGAAGAAACCAGCATGGAGCAACCTAGGTACTCAACCCAACATTTAAAAGACACTAAAGTTATCTTACATGTGTGTGAAGATTGTGTAGCTGCAATTTTGATAATTGTTACTTTAAGTAGTTCCAAGTGTTTCTTTAATTGTCATAGCAAATGTTTTTAAGAAAGGATTTGTGCCTTTTACCACTCATAAGTAACTTGGCTTCGTTCCACAATTGCCAAATGTTCTTTGCAAACGCTTATCTTCCTGCCCTGCAAAAGCTTGTGATCACCACACAAGCCAAAATATAAGATAATTAAAGGTTCAGAATTGTGTACACATATTATGATTCTACCCAAGGACTTTTAGAGCCCTACGTTAGTTGTAAAAGAAAGTTAACAAAGAATCATAGAATAGCAGAGTTGGAAGGGGCCTACAAGACCATTGAGTCCAACCCCCTGCTTAATGCAGGAATCCACCCTAAAGCATCCCTGACAGTTAGTTGTCCAGCTGCCTCTTGAATGCCTCTAGTGTAGGAGAGCCCACAACCTCCCTAGGTAACTGATTCCACTGTTGCACTGCTCTAACAGTTAGGAAGTTTTTCCTGATGTCCAGCTGGAATCTGGCTTCTTTTAACTTGAGCCTGTTATTCCGTGTCTTGCATTCTGAGAAGAGATCTTGGCCCTCCTCTGTGTGACAACCTTTTAAGTATTTGAAGAGTGCTATCATGTCTCCCCTCAATCTTCTCTTCTCCAGGCTAAACATGCCCTGTTCTTTCAGTCTCTCTTCATAAGGCTTTGTTTCTAGACCTCTGATCATCCTGGTTGCCCTCTTCTGAACACGCTCCAGCTTGTCTGCGTCCTTCTTGAATTGTGGAGCCCAGAACTGGACACAATACTCTAGGTGAGGCCTAACCAGGACTGAATAGAGAAGAACCAGTACCTCACGTGATTTGGAAGCTATACTTCTCTTAATGCAGCCCAAAATAGCATTTGCCTTTCTTGCAGCCGTGTTGCACTGTTGGCTCGTGTTCAGCTTGTGATCTACAACAATTCTCGTTTGTAGTATTGCTGAGCCAAGTGTCCCCCATCTTGTAACTGTGCATTTAGTTTCTATTCCCTAAATATAGAACTTGGCATTTATTCCTATTAAGTTTCATTCTGTTGTTTTCAGCCCAGCACTCCAGCCTATCAAGATCACTTTGAAGTTTGTTTCTGTCTTCCAGAGTATTACCTATCCTACCCAATTTTGTGTCATCTGCAAATTTGATCAGCGTTCCCTACACCTCCTGACAAATCCATGTTGGCTTCTAGTAATCACTGCATTGATTTCAAGGTGTTTACAGATTGACTTCTTTATAATCTGCTCCTTTATAATCATTCCCAGGAATGGATGTCAGACTGACTGGTCTGTAGTTCCCAGGTTCCCAGGTTCCTTTTTGTTTTTTTTTAAGATAAGGACAACGTTAGCCCTCCTCCAGTCGTCCGGCACCTCACCCGTCTTCCATGATTTTACAAAGATAATAGACAAGGGTTCTGAGAGTTCTTCTGCTAGCTCCTTCATTACTCTTAGATACAGTTCATCGGGCCCTGGAGATTTAAACTCATTCAGGGAAATTAGGTGTTCTTTGACCATTTCTTTATCAATCTCAAACTGCAATCCTGCCTTCTCAACTTCTGCTTCACTTTTTCCAGGAAGGAGTCATAGACCCGCTTTTAGGAGAAGACCGATGCAAAGTAGGAATTAAGCACTTCAGCCTTTTCTTTGTTGTCTGTTATCAATTTGCCTTCCTCATTAAGCAGTTGAACCACCCACTGATGATCTCTTTAGATGGCTCACTAGTTATCCAATATGGAGTAGTTAAAAGAGGGATTTCTTGCATTGTATTTTGTTCCATTGTAATGATTTTTGTTTATCCTTGCTTTTTGCCTTCCCTGTATTTTGTCTTTTATGAAAAGTCTTGCAAAGTCTGTAATCCACCAGCAAATGTATTTGTATTGTGAAGCCTTAGCCACAGATGATCTAAAAGAAGCTAGCAAGCTTAAGTATTGAATTGCTTTAAAAGGGGGGAAATGTTAGCAGAACCACCTCCATTTTTAACAGGAAACTGTATAGTATCCATTGCACACCAAGCAAAATGTCATAATGCCCTGTATGAGAATGTCTCCTTGTGTGCGTCCTTGCATCCTTGATTACTAATATAAACAAGAGTCCTGGCTCCAGCTGTCTGTGTCGAAGTTAACTCTCTGTAACTTACTGTCAGGCCAAAGGTATTGTTTACAGGACTGTTTAGCATAATTAGCTATGCCTCAGTGTTATGTTCTGATTGGTTAATGCTGCTACTGGGCCCTGCCCCTTGAAAGCTTTAATACTGTACCATATTCCCTATGTCTTTTGTCTGATTGCTCCCTTTGAAGAGACCAGGCCTTGATTACTAATCAATAAAGCGCTTTTGAACCCTCTGTCGTTGGAATGGTGGAGTCGTGCTCAAGGGCTGTTTGGATCTCGTCCTTGGGTGAAAAGAACATTGATCTAACAAATGTACATGGTGCTGTACAGATTACACAGTAAATAGCAAGACCCTGCCGCATAGGCTTACAATCTAATAATTCACAGATGCAATGCATTCAGAGAAGAAAGCTTTCTTTGCTGCATGTATTGCCACCCCATAGGAATGAAGATGTTCTCAGCACTCCAATCATTGACCTTCCTGCTTCAACTCCCTGAGATCTTCTGTATACCAAGGTGCCCGATTGAAAGCAGATCAGAGAGGACGTTTGGGGGCAATCGTGTCAATAGCCCTAGTTAGGTCTTGATTCCCTCTATTGACCAGGGCTTCAACAGGATCATTGACAATTCCAGCCATAGCACCCTCTAAAGCTTTCTGGAATCCAAGAGTATCCATCAGCCTTTGAGGGCGGACCATCTTAATAGGGCAGCCATGATACTAACCCTGTCCAGAAAATGGTCTGTCCATGACAATGAAGAGGTATTTATCACCTCCGCCCACAGATCGAACTGTTTGGAACTGAAAACAGCATCAAGAGTGTGACCTGTGGAATGTGTGGGTCCAGAGACCAGTTGGGATAGGCCCAAGTTTGTCATGGATGCCACAAATTCCCAAGCTGCATCTGACAAACTGGCCCCGAATGGGATGTTGCAGTCGCCCAGAACCAAAAGCCATATCTATTCATTAACTATTAAAAGCTGATGTGAAAGTGAAATCTCCACTGTGAATGACTAATGGATGAAATGTGTAGCCTCTCCAAATAGGAAAACAGTAAGGAGGTGGCGGAGAGTGTGTGATGACAGACCAGAGCACAACAACCAAACTGGATAACCCAGAGCTAACGTCCTTCCTATCAAAGGTACATTGTATGGACATAATGCTTAGTCTAGCAAGCCATTTCATCAGAGATCCTGTCAGGCTTAATTGTATACCCTGACAACATATACTGCCTATTAATAATTCCAAGAGAGCAGCTGTAAACAAATATGTTTTTATAGTCCTTAAAGATAGCAATCAATTTCCCCAAAGTGCAATGGAAAGCAAGGAACACTGTTTAAAAAACATTAAAATCCAGTTTGCCAATTATGCAAAGGAGTATGCCAGAAGACAAAGAAAGCGAGACAGCTTGACAACTGAAGGCCTGTGCACCAAATCTAGCCAGCAGTTTAGTTGGTCTTCCCCTTACCTGCGGCCATCTGAAGTCTAGTTTTCAGCAGCTAGTGTTATGGAAGGGCCACTGGCGGAATGGAACAAAGGGTAGTGTCCGGTCCCAAGTGGGCTACCTACAATTGCTGTTGCCACAGCCACCATATATTTCTATTCGTCTAATTCGGTAAATATGGAGAAAGGAGCTGGTAGTCCTTTGCAGTAGATTTGCCCTGGGACTCTGTGTTTCTTCTTTGCCACCAGGATCAGAACCGGACCTCCAGCTGCATTCCCAGTGATTCTCATGGGAAACAAGGCTGCAGCAAGCTCAGACCTTGTTTCCCAGCAAAACCACGCTCCCCTCTGTCCAACACACAGCTGTGGAGGGTGTGTGTGATTTTGCTGAGAAACAAGGTGCTCTCTCCCCACACACATTGGCCCCATTCAGAAGATACCTTAAACCACAGCTTTAACCATGGTCATTAAGCCAGAAAGCTGTGTTGTGTTCAGAGGACACCATAAACCATGGCTTTAACCACAGTGAATAAGGCTTTTTGCCTTAGTCACCATGGTTAAAACCATGGTTTAAGGTGTCTTCTGAACACAACCTGGCATTCTGGCTTAACTACTGTGCTTAAAGCCATGATTTAAGGTGTGTTCTGAATGGGGCCATTGTTTCTCAGCAGAATTACTGAGAATCTAAAGGCACAACCTCAGTGTAGGCTGCATCGTGGAGGCAGGGGACCCAGTTGGGATTGCAAAAGTCCCCCGGGGGGGGGGACATGTGGCGCCTTCAGTTGTGTGTTCTCACCCTTGACTTAGGTGCTTTTGCCTTTAGGCATACCAAAGCATATACATATGTCTCCTCTTCCTGTGATTCTATGGATCAGAACGTTTTTACAGTTATAGGAGGACATCTTCTGAGTGTCTCATACAGACCTGTGTCTGATAATGTCTATACACTTGCTTTGTAAGTCATAGAAACTCTAGTTAGGACTGGTCAGAAAGTGCCTTTCAGACTGCCAAGGTTCAGGGCATCTGACTGGCTTACTGTATATCCAATAGTAGTCCAAGTCCCATTCATTTTGATGTGTCTACACTAAGCAGGACTAAACACACCGCAATCAAGCAATAGTGTTTAATTAGTCCATTGACCTTTCCACATAATAATATATAACAATAACCAAGTTAATGTATAAGATAAATAAAGCTATATAATACAGCTAACCCTAAAGGAAATTAAGGGAGCACTTGGGCATAAAAATCAGCAACCAACTTTGGTTTATTAACAGAGTCCATACTGTCTGACTGCATCAGTCTTTGACTAATAAAATATTAAAAAGTGAGTCCTCCACCCCAAAAGTGCCCTCAAAACGGCATCAGAACTTTTTCTACCCCACTCCCCCCTTCTTTTCATCTCTCCATCACTCCTACAAATGTACTGAAAACATTCACCTGAGAACATCTGGCACAACTCTAACATTAATAGACTCAATTATATTTTTGCTGTAGAGTTCAGTTTTAAGGACACTTCTCAAGCAATTGGTACATTCAACCTGAAATTCAGTTTTCAGTTTTATGTGACGAATAAGCTTACTCCATTGCATTCTAAGATATTCATCCGGCTTACTGGGGTTGCATATATTGTATAAATTGCAGATCAGATTCTGTAAAACATTCAGCTAAATGAAAATCTCTTACACTTGATTTTATTACTACGTATTTATTAACTCCAAGGCAGCTTTATGTCAGGAGAGAAAATGTGATTTGCATATAACTGGCTAGCCAGTAGCTTTGGATTTTCAAAGCAGAGGTTCAAGTCATCATCATAAAGTAGGTTGCTGGGTGATGGGTACACAAGTTTAATTTACTCAGAAGCAAGGAGTACAGACTCAAAGTTCTGCAAAAAAAACCACCAACAACTCAACGGGCTAGATCAGTCTTGCTCCTAATAGCTTAAGTTGCTTCGAGTAGCTTGCAATTTACTTTTAAATGCAGAGAGTGGCTGAATGTAAATAGATCTCTTTTAGTATAAGACTGGACATAAAGTATATCATACATATTTTTTAACAAAAACAAAATCTCCCCCATATTTTGCTGATGTAGAAAGAGACTGCCGAGGCAGGACCGCCCCTATCATTAAGCAGAGTGAAGAACTTGCCTCAGGCAGCAGATGATTAGGAGCGGAGAATGGCGGTGAGGTATTGGAGAACAGGAGCTGTGGATGCTACTCATCCTGCCCTGTGTCAACTAAGCTAGTTTGCTGCCCTCAGGTGAGATGATGGACACTGTCCCATTGCCAATGTTGAATAAGATTCATCTGCCAGTCCAGTCAGCTCCCATACGTGGAATGGGGCCAGGGAGACAGGGGCATCTAGTCCTTTGCCTCAGGCAGCAAACTATCTTAGGCCAGCCTTGTGTAGAGGCTACAGAAGTAAGCAATGGGCAAATATAACTAACTGGGATGGATTGTTTGAAGCATAAGCTGGTGTGTGGAGATTCTGGAGGAAGATTGTGAACCTATTTTCCAGCCTGTCACAGGCACAAGACTCTTAGAGAGGAAACCCTTCTGTAAAAAGTGGGAGGCAATTACTGTTTAATAGAACAAAGGCCAGAGCTGAAAGACCAAAAGCAACCTAAATAACAAGATGAAAAATCAAAATCCTTCTGAAAAGATTTTCAGCTGATAATGAAGATGTAAGTGCAATAGGAACCTCCCAGTTGTGCTCCCCAGCAAATGGCATGCAGAAGTATGCTGCCTCTGCTGCTGGAGGTAGCACAAAGCTATGAGGACTAGTAGCCATTGATAGCCTCCTCCTCCATGAAGTTATCTAATCCCCTTTTAAAGCCATCCAAATTTATAGTCATCACTACATCTTGTGGTAGTGAATTCCATAGTTTAATTATACACTGTGTGAAGAAGCAGACAACTGACTGAGCTGGCACTGAATTTCCCCTCTGTAAATTATGGTAATAATTTCTAAATTTACATCTGATGTGTAAGTGGCCATCCTCCACACACAGTCTTATTTGGATATTACTGGGTATGCTATTTCAGGATTTGCTTTATTTCTCTGTACACTAGCAAAGAGTGTTTGCTTGGGAAGTACTCCAGAAAAATCTGAACTTTAGAATGTCTTGGATCATTATAACCTATAACGCCCTCCAAAATCCTGTTTCAGTAATTGATGCTATAGCTTCAGAAGCATTTCTTGATCTATGAACAAGGATAGGTTGACAGCAGCAGAGGTGTTACTCTCCTGAATCCATCTCGTCCTATTTACCTGATGCTTTTCAGATCTCTCTTTTTTCCACTTTCTTTTCTAATTGGAGAACTTGGGTGTATCTTGGCAGGTCAACAGTATCACACTTTACCTTGATAGAGAGATGCCTACCTATTTGTAGGTCATATATTGAACATGTTATAGTAGTTCTGCACAAAAAGCATTTCTGGGTTGGATAAACCCTTAAACCAGCTTGCATTATGTTTAGGTATTTTAGGCATGTTCATACCACCCTTCAGCTGAAGAGTAACTTACAATAAGCTTAAAACAAAAACACAAACAATACTGTAGACATGAACAGAGCAGCATACTGATAACAATAAAACCAGATTTAAAGGGCAATCTAAAACTTTAAAAACCTAACAGATCTGGAATGAAAGAAAAGTATTTGCCTGGCTCCAAAAGGATATCAGAGTTGGTGAGAGTGAGCCTTCCTAGGAAGAGCATTCCAGAGTCTGGGACCACCACTGAAAAGGCTCAGCCATGGTGACCACTTGACTCATCTCCAAAGGTGTGGGGAGAAGAGAAGAAAGATGATATTCATGTCCAAGCAGGTTTAAATGGGAAAAGGTGGTTCTTAAGGTACCCTGGTCCCAAATCATTTAGGAGTTGGGTCCAATTTTAAGCTGAAACAACTGTACTAGTGGAAGTGGACTTCCATGCTCTCTTCTTCCCAGGGCAGCCCCTCCAGGCCTCTGAAAATATTACACAGAGAGTCAGGAGACCCTGGCAGGATCTATACCACTGCTTTAAAGCACTTTATAACAGTTTTGACAACTGTTGGGGCCCAGGACACACTCCATATACAGTTGTCAAAACTGTTATAAAGCACTTTAAAGCAGTAGTGTAGATCCGGCTCCTGTGAATGGTGTGAGCTGTGGTGCGAAGGGGGACCCTCCCAAAAAATTGGGCTGAGGGACCTTCTGTGAGTGGAACCTAGGCAGATTTTAGATGCAACCCTTAAACATCAGTACTTTGCATTGCATCCTGGAATGTACTGGGAACAGTTGTTTCGGGATTGGCAACATGTGTTCCATATCTCTAGTCCCAACTACCAAACTAGTGCTCTATTTCCATTTTACCTAAGTTTCCTAGGAGCTTTTTAAGGCAGTCCCATGTACAATGCATTAGAATAATCCAAATGGAATGTTACCATTTATTTATTTATTAAATTTATATACTGCCCCATAGCCGAAGCTCTCTGGGCTGTTTACAGAAGTTTAAAACAGTGAACATTAAAAAGTATACAAAATTTAAAACCATCAAAAATATAAAAACAACAGTATAAAACAATTATGCAAATTGTCCTTATTATTATTCATGACAACTGCAAATAAATAAGTGCCGGGTGTGCACACACCAAACTAAATGAATGTTCAATTGACACTGACAGCAATTTATATCTGTAGCCTTTATTCTTTTCCTCCTACATTGATGTGTTTTCCAAGTAGAAAAATATATAATTTCTGAACAAGCTCAATATTCATGCAACTCCTGCCTTTTTCTTTTGCCAGCTGCTGTGTGTGCCTCAGTGTGTGTGCATGTGGGTGGCGCATGAGCACGTATGTGCGCACACACACACACACACACACACACACACTTTTTACATGATCTTTGGCATATCCAAAGTATTTGGTGTATCAGGAAGGAGCACATTAGAACAAAGGAGGTCAATGAGAAATGCACACACATCAGTCATCTTGATCCCTCTCACCTTAAGAGTGTGGTCTTTCCAGTTTCCTCAATCATTCCAATATGGGCAGAATTAACCTCAAAAGCTGTTAGAATGAACCCAGCATTGGCTCCCCTCAATTTAAAGATGGGTTGGGTCCTGCAATACCAAATGGCAATTCAGACCTTATCATGTTTGAGGAACACCTGTAATATGTAGTTGTGGAAGACCTACATAAATTTTTTATGACTGTTTTCAGCACTGTCGGGGTACATTTGTTCCAACTATCTATGAAGAGTTAAATCTAGTCTTGTACTGAAAATGTCTCCCAGGAAAATTTTGATCATACTCATTCAATTTGAAAGAAAAGAAATTGCTTTCGAAAAGACGAAGAAGAAATTTTGGAGAATTTTTCATGGGTTTGGTTCAGGGTTCTTGTGCTTGCCTCACTTCTGAGAAGACCAAGGAGTGTGTGTGAGTGTCCTTGTCTTTCATTGTACAGTCATCTGCCAGCTACTAGCCTCCTTCGTTTCTCGCATCTGAATCATGAATTTATTCCTCCCATAGGGCCTTTTCAGATTAGAAAGTGCAGGCAGCCTGTAGGGCATTGGTGAGATGGGTAATAGAACAATATAAACACAGGACCCTCAGCCACTTCACAGTGATTAGTCAAAAACACCACTAACATATATTCAAAATAAATTATAAAATGCCCTAAGAATGAGGCAGAAAACAGATGCCCCTTTCACGGGGAAAAAATACTTTCAGGGGATTCCTGAAATTTTTCTTATCACCTCGAAATAAAAGGACACTTTTCAGAATTGTCTCCATATTTTCTTGACCATTATTTTTTTGTGATGGCTGCATTCCCCTCAATGCTCTGGAGTGATGCTGGGTATGGGGGTGGGCATTATGGAGGAAGCAAAATGGGAGCCAGGCTACCAATTCAGTTGATGCTGATACCACTTGCAGTGGTTGTGCAGAGAAAGAACAATAATCAAAAAAACTTTGGGGGAGAAAAATGGTAAGAAGCTGTTCTACAACCCATATCAAAGATGATGCCTCCCTGTGAGAAATTATTGGAGAATGTTTCCTCCCCCTGGAGAAATTCAGTGAAATTGTCCCCCTCCTCCAATTTCTCTACCCACAAATAGGGTGGAGAATTTTGAGGCATCATATGTGCACAGCTCTAGTTATACCATTAAACTTCAAATGCTCTGAAGCTTTTGTACAGATGTATATATATAAACTAGAAACACACACATATTGTGGCGAAAGGGTGTTGGCAGCAGCAGCTACAGCAAAAATGGTGCTTAATGACTTGACTCAAATGGTTGTCATAACAACTGTTGTGAAATGGCTTTTGTTTGTAATAAACTCCGTTCCAGCATTGTCCACAGCTTTTTATAAACTGGTAAGTATGAGATTGCTTTACAGAAGAGATTGCTTTTTTAACCCTACAGTGTATCTTTTAAACATGTACAAAATCTCTAAGAAAGATGCTTGTCACTGTTCAGAACAATAAAAATCCTAATTAATACCTCCGGCTCTGGCACCATGGTTCCCAAATTCCCACCCCACACACATATACTGATGTCCAAATAGAGTTCAGCGTCTAAAATGAAAAAAGGCATCCATCTAAACAGGAAAATGCAGTATTTCTCAACTAGTTGGTTTCTTATTTCTGTTTCTTCAAGGGAAGTCAGAGGATATACATGTGGGGTATAAACGTTACTAATAAATAAAATGCACCTAATAAGACAGAGAACTTTGGCTATTGGGCAGTATAGAAATGCAATAAATAAATAATAAATTGTACATTGTCGTTAATTTGAATTTATCAGTTGACTTATTTTTACTATTTAAATGTAACAATATGGAATGTGTAGCAGCAATGTTTTTATGGCCGTGTCCATCTGAATATCTGTCTTGTAGGTCCACAGTGTCTAATACTCAAGTGTTGTGACATACACCAAGAAACCATCAGCAAATCATCTTTGGGTTGTA